>NC_135146.1:0-1336101 GCF_051014445.1 Colletes latitarsis
ACGGGCGGCGGAGAGGGGGCACCGGGCCCACACCGACCCGAGGCCGGAGGGCGACCTGCGGATCTCTCCGATCCGCAGGTCCTCCACAGGACAGTCCCCCGCCCTCGCAAGGGCACGGGACACATCCTGTGCGCTGACCGAGTCGTCCAGCCCACAAACGCGCATCTCCGTGCGCTTCGTGGGCCGGGCGACCCGGACACCTCGCTCGCCCAGCTGCTCCCGGAGCCTCTGGGCGAGACGATCCGCCTTCGCGCCGCCTTCTGCACCGGGGATCTCCAGCAAGAGACCCCCGGTCACGGCCCTCTTCGCCCTCACGGAGGCGATGCCCAGCTCTTCCAGGGAGATATTCTCCCTGGCGAGCCGCATCGCCTCCGCGAGGGTCAGGTCGCCCCCCTGCGCAACGGTCAGCGTCACCGCTGCCGTTTTTGGGGGACGACCTGGTCGTGCCTTCCCGACCTTCGCGGCCTTTACCTTGGCCGCCGGCGGCGGAGGCGGAGGCTGCGGTTGCGAGGCCTTCCTCGCCGCCCGCTTCGCCTTCCGCCCCACCACCTCACTCCACGCCACCCCCCCTTGGGAGGGTGCTGTGGAGGACGCGACCACCGCGACCACGGGTACACCACCCCCCTTGGGGGTCGCGACCCGGGGCCCTGGTGCCGCAACGCTGGGCGGAGCCTTCACTCCGCCCTTCTTTGCCTTCCCCGACTGTACCGGAACAGGTCGGGGAGGCACCGCCTTCCTGCTGACCGCTCTTCCGGCGAGGAGCTCCTCCCGGAAGGCGGCCAGCTTGCCATCAATCATGTCCCCAATCCTCCTCAGAAGATCGTCTTCTGAGGAGGACGGGGACTTCTTCACGGGCGGAGTGCGGGTGGAGGGGCCCGCGGTGCCCCGCACCACTGCCGCCGCACTCCGCTTATTTACCTCCGCCGTGGGACGCGGCGGTGGAGGAGGAGGGAGGATGGGAGGGAGAGCCGCGCTGTTCCACAGCGCCTCTGCCCTCCTCCTCCCCTGTCGCTCCTCCTCCAACAGGAGCTGCAGACGGGCGTTCCGCCCTCTGAGCTCCCGCGCCGCCTCCCTCATTTCCGCCGCCGCGGCCTTCAGGGCCTCCGCGCCACCGCTTTTCTGCCCCTTAAAGGCGCAGGCAGCGGCGACTTTCTCCACCCGCCTCAGGGACGAGGAGATCCTCTCCGATATCTCCTCGGTCACCTCGTCCCTGAGGCAACTCAGCCTCACCGACGGGCTCATCGCCCCGCCCACCTCGACGACGGCCTGCCCCGTCCTCTTCCTCTTAGAGCCTATGTGGCTCGTGCTGGAGGAGAAGGACGAGACCGACGCCGTCTCGTCGTCCTCCTCCACCCTCCACGAAGCCGGACCTGGCGCTGAGTGGGGCGCGAGCGCCGCCACCCTAACCCCAACCCCGTCTCCGTCCTCCCCAACCGACAAAACCCGCCCCATCCCCATTTTATTTTCTGTGTCCATAAGAATCCCACGAGATGGTCGGAAATAAAGGTCCACCCGGGCAGAGCCGCCTTACCCGGGTAAGCCTAATACTCCGGGGGTTCGGCAGGTTCCCCGGAGGTGGTCGCTTGGGATTGGGCCTTCTCCCCCAACCATGCATCCCATCGCCGCGCACCATAGCTTAGGATTGGAGGGCGATTTTATAGAGTCGCCATACTCGTGGCCCAGGCGGTTAAGCCAAGACCCCCGTTCCTCCTGCCGTCACGTACCATTCACAAAACCAATAGGGAATTGTGAATGGGTCGTTGTGACGACCAACAGGAGGCTTACGGTGTGTGTATGACTCGGGTACCCCGGGTTCGTTAAGCCCGTACTGCAGCTGAAAGGCTGGCAGCCCCTGAGGGTGAACACGGATCCTGCTAAATTTTCGACGTGCATTTGTAGCTATTACGTGTAGCAACATGTGCAAACTTTTAGAAAATCGCTCGTACGTCTCGTTTGGACAGAATTTTGACTTTCATGATTTTAGCGAGAAGTCGTTTTTCTGCTCGGTGAACACGGATCCTGCTAAATTTTCGACGTGCATTTGTAGCTATTACGTGTAGCAACATGTGCAAACTTTTAGAAAATCGCTCGTACGTCTCGTTTGGACAGAATTTTGACTTTCATGATTTTAGCGAGAAGTCGTTTTTCTGCTCGGTGAACACGGATCCTGCTAAATTTTCGACGTGCATTTGTAGCTATTACGTGTAGCAACATGTGCAAACTTTTAGAAAATCGTTCGTACGTCTCGTTTGGACAGAATTTTGACTTTCATGATTTTAGCGAGAAGTCGTTTTTCTGCTCGGTGAACACGGATCCTGCTAAATTTTCGACGTGCATTTGTAGCTATTACGTGTAGCAACATGTGCAAACTTTTAGAAAATCGCTCGTACGTCTCGTTTGGACAGAATTTTGACTTTCATGATTTTAGCGAGAAGTCGTTTTTCTGCTCGGTGAACACGGATCCTGCTAAATTTTCGACGTGCATTTGTAGCTATTACGTGTAGCAACATGTGGAAACTTTTAGAAAATCGCTCGTACGTCTCGTTTGGACAGAATTTTGACTTTCATGATTTTAGCGAGAAGTCGTTTTTCTGCTCGGTGAACACGGATCCTGCTAAATTTTCGACGTGCATTTGTAGCTATTACGTGTAGCAACATGTGCAAACTTTTAGAAAATCGCTCGTACGTCTCGTTTGGACAGAATTTTGACTTTCATGATTTTAGCGAGAAGTCGTTTTTCTGCTCGGTGAACACGGATCCTGCTAAATTTTCGACGTGCATTTGTAGCTATTACGTGTAGCAACATGTGCAAACTTTTAGAAAATCGCTCGTACGTCTCGTTTGGACAGAATTTTGACTTTCATGATTTTAGCGAGAAGTCGTTTTTCTGCTCGGTGAACACGGATCCTGCTAAATTTTCGACGTGCATTTGTAGCTATTACGTGTAGCAACATGTGCAAACTTTTAGAAAATCGCTCGTACGTCTCGTTTGGACAGAATTTTGACTTTCATGATTTTAGCGAGAAGTCGTTTTTCTGCTCGGTGAACACGGATCCTGCTAAATTTTCGACGTGCATTTGTAGCTATTACGTGTAGCAACATGTGCAAACTTTTAGAAAATCGCTCGTACGTCTCGTTTGGACAGAATTTTGACTTTCATGATTTTAGCGAGAAGTCGTTTTTCTGCTCGGTGAACACGGATCCTGCTAAATTTTCGACGTGCATTTGTAGCTATTACGTGTAGCAACATGTGCAAACTTTTAGAAAATCGCTCGTACGTCTCGTTTGGACAGAATTTTGACTTTCATGATTTTAGCGAGAAGTCGTTTTTCTGCTCGGTGAACACGGATCCTGCTAAATTTTCGACGTGCATTTGTAGCTATTACGTGTAGCAACATGTGCAAACTTTTAGAAAATCGCTCGTACGTCTCGTTTGGACAGAATTTTGACTTTCATGATTTTAGCGAGAAGTCGTTTTTCTGCTCGGTGAACACGGATCCTGCTAAATTTTCGACGTGCATTTGTAGCTATTACGTGTAGCAACATGTGCAAACTTTTAGAAAATCGCTCGTACGTCTCGTTTGGACAGAATTTTGACTTTCATGATTTTAGCGAGAAGTCGTTTTTCTGCTCGGTGAACACGGATCCTGCTAAATTTTCGACGTGCATTTGTAGCTATTACGTGTAGCAACATGTGCAAACTTTTAGAAAATCGCTCGTACGTCTCGTTTGGACAGAATTTTGACTTTCATGATTTTAGCGAGAAGTCGTTTTTCTGCTCGGTGAACACGGATCCTGCTAAATTTTCGACGTGCATTTGTAGCTATTACGTGTAGCAACATGTGCAAACTTTTAGAAAATCGCTCGTACGTCTCGTTTGGACAGAATTTTGACTTTCATGATTTTAGCGAGAAGTCGTTTTTCTGCTCGGTGAACACGGATCCTGCTAAATTTTCGACGTGCATTTGTAGCTATTACGTGTAGCAACATGTGCAAACTTTTAGAAAATCGCTCGTACGTCTCGTTTGGACAGAATTTTGACTTTCATGATTTTAGCGAGAAGTCGTTTTTCTGCTCGGTGAACACGGATCCTGCTAAATTTTCGACGTGCATTTGTAGCTATTACGTGTAGCAACATGTGCAAACTTTTAGAAAATCGCTCGTACGTCTCGTTTGGACAGAATTTTGACTTTCATGATTTTAGCGAGAAGTCGTTTTTCTGCTCGGTGAACACGGATCCTGCTAAATTTTCGACGTGCATTTGTAGCTATTACGTGTAGCAACATGTGCAAACTTTTAGAAAATCGCTCGTACGTCTCGTTTGGACAGAATTTTGACTTTCATGATTTTAGCGAGAAGTCGTTTTTCTGCTCGGTGAACACGGATCCTGCTAAATTTTCGACGTGCATTTGTAGCTATTACGTGTAGCAACATGTGCAAACTTTTAGAAAATCGCTCGTACGTCTCGTTTGGACAGAATTTTGACTTTCATGATTTTAGCGAGAAGTCGTTTTTCTGCTCGGTGAACACGGATCCTGCTAAATTTTCGACGTGCATTTGTAGCTATTACGTGTAGCAACATGTGCAAACTTTTAGAAAATCGCTCGTACGTCTCGTTTGGACAGAATTTTGACTTTCATGATTTTAGCGAGAAGTCGTTTTTCTGCTCGGTGAACACGGATCCTGCTAAATTTTCGACGTGCATTTGTAGCTATTACGTGTAGCAACATGTGCAAACTTTTAGAAAATCGCTCGTACGTCTCGTTTGGACAGAATTTTGACTTTCATGATTTTAGCGAGAAGTCGTTTTTCTGCTCGGTGAACACGGATCCTGCTAAATTTTCGACGTGCATTTGTAGCTATTACGTGTAGCAACATGTGCAAACTTTTAGAAAATCGCTCGTACGTCTCGTTTGGACAGAATTTTGACTTTCATGATTTTAGCGAGAAGTCGTTTTTCTGCTCGGTGAACACGGATCCTGCTAAATTTTCGACGTGCATTTGTAGCTATTACGTGTAGCAACATGTGCAAACTTTTAGAAAATCGCTCGTACGTCTCGTTTGGACAGAATTTTGACTTTCATGATTTTAGCGAGAAGTCGTTTTTCTGCTCGGTGAACACGGATCCTGCTAAATTTTCGACGTGCATTTGTAGCTATTACGTGTAGCAACATGTGCAAACTTTTAGAAAATCGCTCGTACGTCTCGTTTGGACAGAATTTTGACTTTCATGATTTTAGCGAGAAGTCGTTTTTCTGCTCGGTGAACACGGATCCTGCTAAATTTTCGACGTGCATTTGTAGCTATTACGTGTAGCAACATGTGCAAACTTTTAGAAAATCGCTCGTACGTCTCGTTTGGACAGAATTTTGACTTTCATGATTTTAGCGAGAAGTCGTTTTTCTGCTCGGTGAACACGGATCCTGCTAAATTTTCGACGTGCATTTGTAGCTATTACGTGTAGCAACATGTGCAAACTTTTAGAAAATCGCTCGTACGTCTCGTTTGGACAGAATTTTGACTTTCATGATTTTAGCGAGAAGTCGTTTTTCTGCTCGGTGAACACGGATCCTGCTAAATTTTCGACGTGCATTTGTAGCTATTACGTGTAGCAACATGTGCAAACTTTTAGAAAATCGCTCGTACGTCTCGTTTGGACAGAATTTTGACTTTCATGATTTTAGCGAGAAGTCGTTTTTCTGCTCGGTGAACACGGATCCTGCTAAATTTTCGACGTGCATTTGTAGCTATTACGTGTAGCAACATGTGCAAACTTTTAGAAAATCGCTCGTACGTCTCGTTTGGACAGAATTTTGACTTTCATGATTTTAGCGAGAAGTCGTTTTTCTGCTCGGTGAACACGGATCCTGCTAAATTTTCGACGTGCATTTGTAGCTATTACGTGTAGCAACATGTGCAAACTTTTAGAAAATCGCTCGTACGTCTCGTTTGGACAGAATTTTGACTTTCATGATTTTAGCGAGAAGTCGTTTTTCTGCTCGGTGAACACGGATCCTGCTAAATTTTCGACGTGCATTTGTAGCTATTACGTGTAGCAACATGTGCAAACTTTTAGAAAATCGCTCGTACGTCTCGTTTGGACAGAATTTTGACTTTCATGATTTTAGCGAGAAGTCGTTTTTCTGCTCGGTGAACACGGATCCTGCTAAATTTTCGACGTGCATTTGTAGCTATTACGTGTAGCAACATGTGCAAACTTTTAGAAAATCGCTCGTACGTCTCGTTTGGACAGAATTTTGACTTTCATGATTTTAGCGAGAAGTCGTTTTTCTGCTCGGTGAACACGGATCCTGCTAAATTTTCGACGTGCATTTGTAGCTATTACGTGTAGCAACATGTGCAAACTTTTAGAAAATCGCTCGTACGTCTCGTTTGGACAGAATTTTGACTTTCATGATTTTAGCGAGAAGTCGTTTTTCTGCTCGGTGAACACGGATCCTGCTAAATTTTCGACGTGCATTTGTAGCTATTACGTGTAGCAACATGTGCAAACTTTTAGAAAATCGCTCGTACGTCTCGTTTGGACAGAATTTTGACTTTCATGATTTTAGCGAGAAGTCGTTTTTCTGCTCGGTGAACACGGATCCTGCTAAATTTTCGACGTGCATTTGTAGCTATTACGTGTAGCAACATGTGCAAACTTTTAGAAAATCGCTCGTACGTCTCGTTTGGACAGAATTTTGACTTTCATGATTTTAGCGAGAAGTCGTTTTTCTGCTCGGTGAACACGGATCCTGCTAAATTTTCGACGTGCATTTGTAGCTATTACGTGTAGCAACATGTGCAAACTTTTAGAAAATCGCTCGTACGTCTCGTTTGGACAGAATTTTGACTTTCATGATTTTAGCGAGAAGTCGTTTTTCTGCTCGGTGAACACGGATCCTGCTAAATTTTCGACGTGCATTTGTAGCTATTACGTGTAGCAACATGTGCAAACTTTTAGAAAATCGCTCGTACGTCTCGTTTGGACAGAATTTTGACTTTCATGATTTTAGCGAGAAGTCGTTTTTCTGCTCGGTGAACACGGATCCTGCTAAATTTTCGACGTGCATTTGTAGCTATTACGTGTAGCAACATGTGCAAACTTTTAGAAAATCGCTCGTACGTCTCGTTTGGACAGAATTTTGACTTTCATGATTTTAGCGAGAAGTCGTTTTTCTGCTCGGTGAACACGGATCCTGCTAAATTTTCGACGTGCATTTGTAGCTATTACGTGTAGCAACATGTGCAAACTTTTAGAAAATCGCTCGTACGTCTCGTTTGGACAGAATTTTGACTTTCATGATTTTAGCGAGAAGTCGTTTTTCTGCTCGGTGAACACGGATCCTGCTAAATTTTCGACGTGCATTTGTAGCTATTACGTGTAGCAACATGTGCAAACTTTTAGAAAATCGCTCGTACGTCTCGTTTGGACAGAATTTTGACTTTCATGATTTTAGCGAGAAGTCGTTTTTCTGCTCGGTGAACACGGATCCTGCTAAATTTTCGACGTGCATTTGTAGCTATTACGTGTAGCAACATGTGCAAACTTTTAGAAAATCGCTCGTACGTCTCGTTTGGACAGAATTTTGACTTTCATGATTTTAGCGAGAAGTCGTTTTTCTGCTCGGTGAACACGGATCCTGCTAAATTTTCGACGTGCATTTGTAGCTATTACGTGTAGCAACATGTGCAAACTTTTAGAAAATCGCTCGTACGTCTCGTTTGGACAGAATTTTGACTTTCATGATTTTAGCGAGAAGTCGTTTTTCTGCTCGGTGAACACGGATCCTGCTAAATTTTCGACGTGCATTTGTAGCTATTACGTGTAGCAACATGTGCAAACTTTTAGAAAATCGCTCGTACGTCTCGTTTGGACAGAATTTTGACTTTCATGATTTTAGCGAGAAGTCGTTTTTCTGCTCGGTGAACACGGATCCTGCTAAATTTTCGACGTGCATTTGTAGCTATTACGTGTAGCAACATGTGCAAACTTTTAGAAAATCGCTCGTACGTCTCGTTTGGACAGAATTTTGACTTTCATGATTTTAGCGAGAAGTCGTTTTTCTGCTCGGTGAACACGGATCCTGCTAAATTTTCGACGTGCATTTGTAGCTATTACGTGTAGCAACATGTGCAAACTTTTAGAAAATCGCTCGTACGTCTCGTTTGGACAGAATTTTGACTTTCATGATTTTAGCGAGAAGTCGTTTTTCTGCTCGGTGAACACGGATCCTGCTAAATTTTCGACGTGCATTTGTAGCTATTACGTGTAGCAACATGTGCAAACTTTTAGAAAATCGCTCGTACGTCTCGTTTGGACAGAATTTTGACTTTCATGATTTTAGCGAGAAGTCGTTTTTCTGCTCGGTGAACACGGATCCTGCTAAATTTTCGACGTGCATTTGTAGCTATTACGTGTAGCAACATGTGCAAACTTTTAGAAAATCGCTCGTACGTCTCGTTTGGACAGAATTTTGACTTTCATGATTTTAGCGAGAAGTCGTTTTTCTGCTCGGTGAACACGGATCCTGCTAAATTTTCGACGTGCATTTGTAGCTATTACGTGTAGCAACATGTGCAAACTTTTAGAAAATCGCTCGTACGTCTCGTTTGGACAGAATTTTGACTTTCATGATTTTAGCGAGAAGTCGTTTTTCTGCTCGGTGAACACGGATCCTGCTAAATTTTCGACGTGCATTTGTAGCTATTACGTGTAGCAACATGTGCAAACTTTTAGAAAATCGCTCGTACGTCTCGTTTGGACAGAATTTTGACTTTCATGATTTTAGCGAGAAGTCGTTTTTCTGCTCGGTGAACACGGATCCTGCTAAATTTTCGACGTGCATTTGTAGCTATTACGTGTAGCAACATGTGCAAACTTTTAGAAAATCGCTCGTACGTCTCGTTTGGACAGAATTTTGACTTTCATGATTTTAGCGAGAAGTCGTTTTTCTGCTCGGTGAACACGGATCCTGCTAAATTTTCGACGTGCATTTGTAGCTATTACGTGTAGCAACATGTGCAAACTTTTAGAAAATCGCTCGTACGTCTCGTTTGGACAGAATTTTGACTTTCATGATTTTAGCGAGAAGTCGTTTTTCTGCTCGGTGAACACGGATCCTGCTAAATTTTCGACGTGCATTTGTAGCTATTACGTGTAGCAACATGTGCAAACTTTTAGAAAATCGCTCGTACGTCTCGTTTGGACAGAATTTTGACTTTCATGATTTTAGCGAGAAGTCGTTTTTCTGCTCGGTGAACACGGATCCTGCTAAATTTTCGACGTGCATTTGTAGCTATTACGTGTAGCAACATGTGCAAACTTTTAGAAAATCGCTCGTACGTCTCGTTTGGACAGAATTTTGACTTTCATGATTTTAGCGAGAAGTCGTTTTTCTGCTCGGTGAACACGGATCCTGCTAAATTTTCGACGTGCATTTGTAGCTATTACGTGTAGCAACATGTGCAAACTTTTAGAAAATCGCTCGTACGTCTCGTTTGGACAGAATTTTGACTTTCATGATTTTAGCGAGAAGTCGTTTTTCTGCTCGGTGAACACGGATCCTGCTAAATTTTCGACGTGCATTTGTAGCTATTACGTGTAGCAACATGTGCAAACTTTTAGAAAATCGCTCGTACGTCTCGTTTGGACAGAATTTTGACTTTCATGATTTTAGCGAGAAGTCGTTTTTCTGCTCGGTGAACACGGATCCTGCTAAATTTTCGACGTGCATTTGTAGCTATTACGTGTAGCAACATGTGCAAACTTTTAGAAAATCGCTCGTACGTCTCGTTTGGACAGAATTTTGACTTTCATGATTTTAGCGAGAAGTCGTTTTTCTGCTCGGTGAACACGGATCCTGCTAAATTTTCGACGTGCATTTGTAGCTATTACGTGTAGCAACATGTGCAAACTTTTAGAAAATCGCTCGTACGTCTCGTTTGGACAGAATTTTGACTTTCATGATTTTAGCGAGAAGTCGTTTTTCTGCTCGGTGAACACGGATCCTGCTAAATTTTCGACGTGCATTTGTAGCTATTACGTGTAGCAACATGTGCAAACTTTTAGAAAATCGCTCGTACGTCTCGTTTGGACAGAATTTTGACTTTCATGATTTTAGCGAGAAGTCGTTTTTCTGCTCGGTGAACACGGATCCTGCTAAATTTTCGACGTGCATTTGTAGCTATTACGTGTAGCAACATGTGCAAACTTTTAGAAAATCGCTCGTACGTCTCGTTTGGACAGAATTTTGACTTTCATGATTTTAGCGAGAAGTCGTTTTTCTGCTCGGTGAACACGGATCCTGCTAAATTTTCGACGTGCATTTGTAGCTATTACGTGTAGCAACATGTGCAAACTTTTAGAAAATCGCTCGTACGTCTCGTTTGGACAGAATTTTGACTTTCATGATTTTAGCGAGAAGTCGTTTTTCTGCTCGGTGAACACGGATCCTGCTAAATTTTCGACGTGCATTTGTAGCTATTACGTGTAGCAACATGTGCAAACTTTTAGAAAATCGCTCGTACGTCTCGTTTGGACAGAATTTTGACTTTCATGATTTTAGCGAGAAGTCGTTTTTCTGCTCGGTGAACACGGATCCTGCTAAATTTTCGACGTGCATTTGTAGCTATTACGTGTAGCAACATGTGCAAACTTTTAGAAAATCGCTCGTACGTCTCGTTTGGACAGAATTTTGACTTTCATGATTTTAGCGAGAAGTCGTTTTTCTGCTCGGTGAACACGGATCCTGCTAAATTTTCGACGTGCATTTGTAGCTATTACGTGTAGCAACATGTTTCTACTCGGTGAACACGGATCCTGCTAAATTTTCGACGTGCATTTGTAGCTATTACGTGTAGCAACATGTGCAAACTTTTAGAAAATCGCTCGTACGTCTCGTTTGGACAGAATTTTGACTTTCATGATTTTAGCGAGAAGTCGTTTTTCTGCTCGGTGAACACGGATCCTGCTAAATTTTCGACGTGCATTTGTAGCTATTACGTGTAGCAACATGTGCAAACTTTTAGAAAATCGCTCGTACGTCTCGTTTGGACAGAATTTTGACTTTCATGATTTTAGCGAGAAGTCGTTTTTCTGCTCGGTGAACACGGATCCTGCTTCTCGTTTGGACAGAATTTTGACTTTCATGATTTTAGCGAGAAGTCGTTTTTCTGCTCGGTGAACACGGATCCTGCTAAATTTTCGACGTGCATTTGTAGCTATTACGTGTAGCAACATGTGCAAACTTTTAGAAAATCGCTCGTACGTCTCGTTTGGACAGAATTTTGACTTTCATGATTTTAGCGAGAAGTCGTTTTTCTGCTCGGTGAACACGGATCCTGCTAAATTTTCGACGTGCATTTGTAGCTATTACGTGTAGCAACATGTGCAAACTTTTAGAAAATCGCTCGTACGTCTCGTTTGGACAGAATTTTGACTTTCATGATTTTAGCGAGAAGTCGTTTTTCTGCTCGGTGAACACGGATCCTGCTAAATTTTCGACGTGCATTTGTAGCTATTACGTGTAGCAACATGTGCAAACTTTTAGAAAATCGCTCGTACGTCTCGTTTGGACAGAATTTTGACTTTCATGATTTTAGCGAGAAGTCGTTTTTCTGCTCGGTGAACACGGATCCTGCTAAATTTTCGACGTGCATTTGTAGCTATTACGTGTAGCAACATGTGCAAACTTTTAGAAAATCGCTCGTACGTCTCGTTTGGACAGAATTTTGACTTTCATGATTTTAGCGAGAAGTCGTTTTTCTGCTCGGTGAACACGGATCCTGCTAAATTTTCGACGTGCATTTGTAGCTATTACGTGTAGCAACATGTGCAAACTTTTAGAAAATCGCTCGTACGTCTCGTTTGGACAGAATTTTGACTTTCATGATTTTAGCGAGAAGTCGTTTTTCTGCTCGGTGAACACGGATCCTGCTAAATTTTCGACGTGCATTTGTAGCTATTACGTGTAGCAACATGTGCAAACTTTTAGAAAATCGCTCGTACGTCTCGTTTGGACAGAATTTTGACTTTCATGATTTTAGCGAGAAGTCGTTTTTCTGCTCGGTGAACACGGATCCTGCTAAATTTTCGACGTGCATTTGTAGCTATTACGTGTAGCAACATGTGCAAACTTTTAGAAAATCGCTCGTACGTCTCGTTTGGACAGAATTTTGACTTTCATGATTTTAGCGAGAAGTCGTTTTTCTGCTCGGTGAACACGGATCCTGCTAAATTTTCGACGTGCATTTGTAGCTATTACGTGTAGCAACATGTGCAAACTTTTAGAAAATCGCTCGTACGTCTCGTTTGGACAGAATTTTGACTTTCATGATTTTAGCGAGAAGTCGTTTTTCTGCTCGGTGAACACGGATCCTGCTAAATTTTCGACGTGCATTTGTAGCTATTACGTGTAGCAACATGTGCAAACTTTTAGAAAATCGCTCGTACGTCTCGTTTGGACAGAATTTTGACTTTCATGATTTTAGCGAGAAGTCGTTTTTCTGCTCGGTGAACACGGATCCTGCTAAATTTTCGACGTGCATTTGTAGCTATTACGTGTAGCAACATGTGCAAACTTTTAGAAAATCGCTCGTACGTCTCGTTTGGACAGAATTTTGACTTTCATGATTTTAGCGAGAAGTCGTTTTTCTGCTCGGTGAACACGGATCCTGCTAAATTTTCGACGTGCATTTGTAGCTATTACGTGTAGCAACATGTGCAAACTTTTAGAAAATCGCTCGTACGTCTCGTTTGGACAGAATTTTGACTTCATGATTTTAGCGAGAAGTCGTTTTTCTGCTCGGTGCTGCTCGGTGAACACGGATCCTGCTAAATTTTCGACGTGCATTTGTAGCTATTACGTGTAGCAACATGTGCAAACTTTTAGAAAATCGCTCGTACGTCTCGTTTGGACAGAATTTTGACTTTCATGATTTTAGCGAGAAGTCGTTTTTCTGCTCGGTGAACACGGATCCTGCTAAATTTTCGACGTGCATTTGTAGCTATTACGTGTAGCAACATGTGCAAACTTTTAGAAAATCGCTCGTACGTCTCGTTTGGACAGAATTTTGACTTTCATGATTTTAGCGAGAAGTCGTTTTTCTGCTCGGTGAACACGGATCCTGCTAAATTTTCGACGTGCATTTGTAGCTATTACGTGTAGCAACATGTGCAAACTTTTAGAAAATCGCTCGTACGTCTCGTTTGGACAGAATTTTGACTTTCATGATTTTAGCGAGAAGTCGTTTTTCTGCTCGGTGAACACGGATCCTGCTAAATTTTCGACGTGCATTTGTAGCTATTACGTGTAGCAACATGTGCAAACTTTTAGAAAATCGCTCGTACGTCTCGTTTGGACAGAATTTTGACTTTCATGATTTTAGCGAGAAGTCGTTTTTCTGCTCGGTGAACACGGATCCTGCTAAATTTTCGACGTGCATTTGTAGCTATTACGTGTAGCAACATGTGCAAACTTTTAGAAAATCGCTCGTACGTCTCGTTTGGACAGAATTTTGACTTTCATGATTTTAGCGAGAAGTCGTTTTTCTGCTCGGTGAACACGGATCCTGCTAAATTTTCGACGTGCATTTGTAGCTATTACGTGTAGCAACATGTGCAAACTTTTAGAAAATCGCTCGTACGTCTCGTTTGGACAGAATTTTGACTTTCATGATTTTAGCGAGAAGTCGTTTTTCTGCTCGGTGAACACGGATCCTGCTAAATTTTCGACGTGCATTTGTAGCTATTACGTGTAGCAACATGTGCAAACTTTTAGAAAATCGCTCGTACGTCTCGTTTGGACAGAATTTTGACTTTCATGATTTTAGCGAGAAGTCGTTTTTCTGCTCGGTGAACACGGATCCTGCTAAATTTTCGACGTGCATTTGTAGCTATTACGTGTAGCAACATGTGCAAACTTTTAGAAAATCGCTCGTACGTCTCGTTTGGACAGAATTTTGACTTTCATGATTTTAGCGAGAAGTCGTTTTTCTGCTCGGTGAACACGGATCCTGCTAAATTTTCGACGTGCATTTGTAGCTATTACGTGTAGCAACATGTGCAAACTTTTAGAAAATCGCTCGTACGTCTCGTTTGGACAGAATTTTGACTTTCATGATTTTAGCGAGAAGTCGTTTTTCTGCTCGGTGAACACGGATCCTGCTAAATTTTCGACGTGCATTTGTAGCTATTACGTGTAGCAACATGTGCAAACTTTTAGAAAATCGCTCGTACGTCTCGTTTGGACAGAATTTTGACTTTCATGATTTTAGCGAGAAGTCGTTTTTCTGCTCGGTGAACACGGATCCTGCTAAATTTTCGACGTGCATTTGTAGCTATTACGTGTAGCAACATGTGCAAACTTTTAGAAAATCGCTCGTACGTCTCGTTTGGACAGAATTTTGACTTTCATGATTTTAGCGAGAAGTCGTTTTTCTGCTCGGTGAACACGGATCCTGCTAAATTTTCGACGTGCATTTGTAGCTATTACGTGTAGCAACATGTGCAAACTTTTAGAAAATCGCTCGTACGTCTCGTTTGGACAGAATTTTGACTTTCATGATTTTAGCGAGAAGTCGTTTTTCTGCTCGGTGAACACGGATCCTGCTAAATTTTCGACGTGCATTTGTAGCTATTACGTGTAGCAACATGTGCAAACTTTTAGAAAATCGCTCGTACGTCTCGTTTGGACAGAATTTTGACTTTCATGATTTTAGCGAGAAGTCGTTTTTCTGCTCGGTGAACACGGATCCTGCTAAATTTTCGACGTGCATTTGTAGCTATTACGTGTAGCAACATGTGCAAACTTTTAGAAAATCGCTCGTACGTCTCGTTTGGACAGAATTTTGACTTTCATGATTTTAGCGAGAAGTCGTTTTTCTGCTCGGTGAACACGGATCCTGCTAAATTTTCGACGTGCATTTGTAGCTATTACGTGTAGCAACATGTGCAAACTTTTAGAAAATCGCTCGTACGTCTCGTTTGGACAGAATTTTGACTTTCATGATTTTAGCGAGAAGTCGTTTTTCTGCTCGGTGAACACGGATCCTGCTAAATTTTCGACGTGCATTTGTAGCTATTACGTGTAGCAACATGTGCAAACTTTTAGAAAATCGCTCGTACGTCTCGTTTGGACAGAATTTTGACTTTCATGATTTTAGCGAGAAGTCGTTTTTCTGCTCGGTGAACACGGATCCTGCTAAATTTTCGACGTGCATTTGTAGCTATTACGTGTAGCAACATGTGCAAACTTTTAGAAAATCGCTCGTACGTCTCGTTTGGACAGAATTTTGACTTTCATGATTTTAGCGAGAAGTCGTTTTTCTGCTCGGTGAACACGGATCCTGCTAAATTTTCGACGTGCATTTGTAGCTATTACGTGTAGCAACATGTGCAAACTTTTAGAAAATCGCTCGTACGTCTCGTTTGGACAGAATTTTGACTTTCATGATTTTAGCGAGAAGTCGTTTTTCTGCTCGGTGAACACGGATCCTGCTAAATTTTCGACGTGCATTTGTAGCTATTACGTGTAGCAACATGTGCAAACTTTTAGAAAATCGCTCGTACGTCTCGTTTGGACAGAATTTTGACTTTCATGATTTTAGCGAGAAGTCGTTTTTCTGCTCGGTGAACACGGATCCTGCTAAATTTTCGACGTGCATTTGTAGCTATTACGTGTAGCAACATGTGCAAACATTTGTAATAGCTACAAATGCACGTCGAAAATTTAGCAGGATCCGTGTTCACCGAGCAGAAAAACGACTTCTCGCTAAAATCATGAAAGTCAAAATTCTGTCCAAACGAGACGTACGAGCGATTTTCTAAAAGTTTGCACATGTTGCTACACGTAATAGCTACAAATGCACGTCGAAAATTTAGCAGGATCCGTGTTCACCGAGCAGAAAAACGACTTCTCGCTAAAATCATGAAAGTCAAAATTCTGTCCAAACGAGACGTACGAGCGATTTTCTAAAAGTTTGCACATGTTGCTACACGTAATAGCTACAAATGCACGTCGAAAATTTAGCAGGATCCGTGTTCACCGAGCAGAAAAACGACTTCTCGCTAAAATCATGAAAGTCAAAATTCTGTCCAAACGAGACGTACGAGCGATTTTCTAAAAGTTTGCACATGTTGCTACACGTAATAGCTACAAATGCACGTCGAAAATTTAGCAGGATCCGTGTTCACCGAGCAGAAAAACGACTTCTCGCTAAAATCATGAAAGTCAAAATTCTGTCCAAACGAGACGTACGAGCGATTTTCTAAAAGTTTGCACATGTTGCTACACGTAATAGCTACAAATGCACCTCATCGAAAATTTTTATTTAAAAGTATAGATTGAGAAAGTGGCACGTGAGGAACGTACGTAACCTAGATCGATGCACGTGTTTTACTGCACCGGGCACGAACGTACGACGATTTACACACACACACACACACACAGAGTCAATATCGCCGGTTTTTACAAAAGGCAAAGTCTTAAGTAAACATTTAAAGCCTCTGTAAGTTTTATCGCTTTTGCATTCTTGCAACTTAATTTAATTGGTTGTTTTTTGGAAAACAGATAAAACTATAAAAAGAATGAAAAACGGTTTTGACGAGTCCTGTACCTATGTTTAGTTCAGAATTTCGAATTCAGCGGTAAAAGTATGTAAATCTATATTATCCAATACACAGGACATAAAGGTAAGAGGAATGGATATTTTTACCAATATATTCATATTCTTAAATATCTGAATATTCTTCCTACTTGACCGACTTACTTTATAAATATATTTTTTAGGGACACGTGTCGTTCGGTTGAAGGAAACAGGATATCTATACAGTGTATAGGTATTCAAAAACCCTTGGGAAAAATTTTAGACTTTGTTGAAAAGTTATGGAACATTAATTATATTCCTAGCAAACGGCCCGTTCACGGATCGGGGTGAGTTATACATTATTCGATTCGCCTAATTCAGTACATTATTGATATGCATTTCTATGCATCTGTGGAAATTCGTTATTTTTTTATAAACTGTTACTGTTATTGTTAGAAATATGACTTAAAATTCGTTAGTTTCTTTAGTGTTTAGGAGTGTGTGCGCGTGTGTTTGTGTGTGTGTGTTTGTGAGAGAAGCACACGTCGAGGAATGTTCTTTTAGTTTTTAAGTTTTCTTTTCACAATGGAAAATAAGTGTGTTTGTTTTGTAACAAGATTCATTATAATAAATAATATAAACAGTATTTTAACATGGTAGCAGAGGTCCGTGGTTTGTTCGTTAACAGTAAAGAAAAGAAATTTAGTTGTGAAAGGAAGATAACCTAAGATAGAAGCATGGCAAGTGAAAAAAAGGACGATTTCATGTTACAAATATTTTATGGAACTGGAAATTCAGGCTAAATTTATTTTTAGAAATGAAAGACTGTAACGAGGTTATTCTACATGATGAAAGACCGGCTGAAATAAGAGTCGAAGATTGGAATAAAAAAGGAAATTAAAGCAAAAAGTTACATCGTAAACAGTATTTCAAACACTCAGTTAGAATTAATAATATCAGAAACGACTGCGAAAAATATGATTGCAAAGCTTGACGAAATTTATCTAGTTAAAAACAGTGCAGTAAAGCTATTGTGTAAAAGAAGATTGTTAGAATTAAAAATGAAAGAAGGTGAAAATCCAAGTGACTTCTTTAACGAATTTGAAACGCATATAAATAGGCTCAAAAATACTGGTGAGACTGTGAATGAAGAGGATAAATTGAATTATCTGTTATTAACGTTAACTTCTCACGTATTGTTGATATTATTGATGCACTGCCAACGAAGGAGAAAACAGTCGAGTATGTAAAATCTAAATTACTGTTAGAGTATCAAAAGAGAAACGGTAAGAGTTACTACTTTGAGTACAGCAGAAATTACACTCGCACTTTTAGTTCAAATTTAACTAAAAATCCTAGAGGTCATAGGTTTCGACACGTACAACGCAATCAGAACAAGTATCTCAATTCAAAGGATAATCAGCATAGCAGTGCAACGACTACTGAAGCGGTATGTTAAGTCAGTGTAATAAGTCAGGGCACATCCAACGTTACTGCCCAGAAAACTTTAATAATTATTAGAAAAGGCAACCTTTTCAAACATATACAAAATAGACACGATAGAAAAGTGGCTGGAAATTCGAGTCTAGATGACAGTAGAAATTACAATTCATTCAAGGTTGAAGTAATGAAAAGTAGCAAAATAGAAGAAGTAGAAATATTAAATGGCTACTAGATAGTGGTTGCTCAGATCACATAATAAACACAGATGAGTACTTTTATGAATCCAAAAATCTACAAAACCCGGTTGATATTAAAGTTGGTGATGGTTTTAAACTAATATCTGGAAAGATTGGTAATGTAATGATTAACATTAAATCGTTGCTATGTTCATTTTAAAAATTATAAATAATTTATCTAATTGGATCTATTCTACATTGTCAAATGGGAATTTGTAGAAGAATTTGTATGATGCATAAAAATCATTTTTTTAGGCATAGAACTTCCACGAGTCGGTCAGGTGGACAGTATTAAAACCAGGTATGTAGACAGTACATGCAGCAACAGTAAAAAATGTCTCCCCGCCGCTGACAGTGTTTACAATATATAGTAAATTACTATTGCACGCAGTACGTTGGTTTAACTTGTTTTTATTATTAAATTTCATTATCATCTAAGTCTGGTATATTTTGATTTTTTACAGAATCAATCATCATCAAATGAAATTTCTGAAATTTCTTTTAAGAACTGATTAAATAAATCATCCTTTCCTTGCTTGGAAGGTTTATAAAACACGTAATGGCTTAAGTACCCAATGAAATTATCTTTTTTGCTGAAAATAGAAAATATAATATTTATTATTTTGTATTATATGTTAGAAAAACATATTAAAAAACGTGTGGAACTGCAAATGCTAACCGACAATATTCAGGCAAAAAGTGTTTACTATGCTTCCACGTAGTTTCTGTTTTATTCGTATGAGCGCCTGTTTCTGGATCTTTAAAATGTAAACTATTTACGGTTTACGGTGAGATGTTTATACCCTTAGTTTTTAAAAGCCATTGCATTATATAAAGATAATTTGAAAAGCAAAGAACGTGGTTTTCTAAAAACAAACTCAGTTACAGATATTGTTTTAAAATTACCATATATGCTAACATATAATTATGAGCAATGTCGTGATATATTATATAACTAACATTAAATAAAAATACTGCGCAGCAATTGTGGAAGGGTAGAGTGGATAGAGACTGATGAATCAACACATTTTGTTGTAGAAATAATGGCACAGAGGCCATTTGAAAATTAATCACAGCGTCAATTTTCAAGATCTCATTACTGATGCTTACATGAATTAAATTGAAGACACCACTTTTTTCTAACATATAATACTATCAATATTTTATATTTCCAATAAGAGTAACTTCATTGGATACCTGAGCCATTATGTATTTAGTAAATGTATATATAATAGAAAGATGGTGATTTATTCAATGAGATATTTGCAGAAATAGCAGAAATTTCATTCAACAAATGTTATTGTTAACAAATTAGCATTTTACTAGCTGGCATTTTGAACACAGGTAACGACAGTCACTTGTTTCCACCTGTGAACCTATCAGAATATATTTAAAATACTTAGTTACTTTGTAAAAATACCGAATTTCCGCAGATAATGAAATGCATATACTAATGAAATAATATACTGAATTAGACGAATCGAATTACGTATAACTCATCCCGATCGTTGAACGGGTCGTTTGCTAGGAATATACCAAAAAACGTTCTTGACAAGTCTATAAAATACTTCAGTTCACTTTCATTATTAGATGCGTTGACTTTAATTCTATAAATTATAATGATAAGTTCAAGATTTTACAGAAAGAGTTTATTTGTAATATTAAAGATTTCCTATATAAGGACAAGAAGAATACTTTTACCAATATCTATCCATCTATCTTAATATTCTTCCCACTTGGCCCACTTACTTTAACGAGCCTGAGTAAATCATCAGTACTATCTCTATTTTTATTAATAAAATGAATCTGTGATTCCATATCCAAAGATATAGTAAAAGCTACAAAATTCAGATTATTCAAGTTACTTCTATCACTCATCAAATTTTTTATGAAATTCTATGCTAATTCATGCTCTTTAAAATATTTATAATCTACTGGGACTTCATTAACTTTATGTTTTAATAAATCAATAATCAAAGTATCTATAATTAATATTAAAATCAAATAACAGTGTCAAAATAGTATTAATATTATCTTTTATTAATACTATCAATCTCTGGTATTTAAATTTTATTAAATATTTCAAATCTGTTATCACCTTGTTCAAATAATTTATTACTAGTTTTGATAATATATTTTGGGATGGATTTTTTTAGAATGATAGCAATTCAGTTGTGAATTTTTATGAGGAACAAAGGGTTATTATTATACAATTAACATGTATATAATTCATTAACTTGCCCATTTAGGGGTAACATGTTATGCATAAATAGAGATTTACATACTTGTATAAATACCCACACTAAAATCATGTAAATATCTAAATCATTTTTAAATCTATGATTTGGAAAATTTTAGGGACTTGGAACTTAATTCATCCTTTATCTTACAGTTTTATCGCCAACACGTGGCCAACACGTATGCGAAGAAGGCGAAATCATGAGCCAGATGCGGGCATAACCCAGACCTAACCCAGACCTAACCGGTGTTATCCTCTAAAATACTGTCCGAATCCAGGTTTAATGGACTGTTTCTGTGTGATACCACATTACTACGTGATTCAAACCCGAAAAAAACCCAGGATCTGGCCAACAAGTATGCGAAGAAGGCAAAATCATGAGCCAGATGCGGGCATAACCCAGACCTAACCCAGACCTAACCGGTGTTATCCTCTAAAATACTGTCCGAATCCAGGTTTAATGGACTGTTTCTGTGTGATACCACATTACTACGTGATTCAAACACGAAAAAAACCCAGGATCTAGCCAACAAGTTTGCGAAAAAGGCGAAAGTATAAGCCAGATGCGCGCATATCCCAGACCTAACCCAGACCTAACCGGTGTTATCCTCTAACATATTGATCGAAACCAGGTTTAATTGACTGCTTCAGTGTGGTACCACATTACTACGTGATTCAAACACGAGAAAAACCCAGGATCTGGCCAACAAGTTTGCGAAAAAGGCGAAAGTATAAGCCAGATGCGCGCATATCCCAGACCTAACCCAGACCTAACCGGTGTTATCCTCTAAAATACTGACCGAATCCAGGTTTAATTGACTGTTACTGTGTGGTACCACATTACTACGTGATTCAAACACGAAAAAAACCCAGGATCTGGCCAACAAGTTTGCGAAAAAGGCGAAAGTATAAGCCAGATGCGGGCATAAACCAGACCTAACCGGTGTTATCCTCTAAAATACTGACCGAATCCAGGTTTAATTGACTGTTACTGTGTGGTACCACATTACTACGTGATTCAAACCAGAAGAAACCCAGGATCTGGCCAACAAGTATGCGAAGAAGGCATAATCATGAGCCAGATGCGGGCATAACCCAGACCTAACCCAGACCTAACCGGTGTTATCCTCTAAAATACTGCCCGAATCCAGGTTTAATGGACTGTTTCTGTGTGATACCACATTACTACGTGATTCAAACCCGAAAAAAACCCAGGATCTAGCCAACAAGTTTGCGAAAAAGGCGAAAGTATAAGCCAGATGCGCGCATATCCCAGACCTAACCGGTGTTATCCTCTAAAATATTGATCGAAACCAGGTTTAATTGACTGCTTCAGTGTGGTACCACATTACTACGTGATTCAAACACGAAAAAAACCCAGGATCTGGCCAACAAGTTTGCGAAAAAGGCGAAAGTATAAGCCAGATGCGCGCATATCCCAGACCTAACCCAGACCTAACCGGTGTTATCCTCTAAAATACTGACCGAATCCAGGTTTAATCGACTGTTACTGTGTGGTACCACATTACTACGTGATTCAAACCAGAAGAAACCCAGGATCTGGCCAACAAGTATGCGAAGAAGGCATAATCATGAGCCAGATGCGGGCATAACCCAGACCTAACCCAGACCTAACCGGTGTTATCCTCTAAAATACTGACCGAATCCAGGTTTAATTGACTGTTACTGTGTGGTACCACATTACTACGTGATTCAAACCCGAAAAAAACCCAGGATCTGGCCAACAAGTATGCGAAGAAGGCATAATCATGAGCCAGATGCGGGCATAACCCAGACCTGACCCAGACCTAACCGGTGTTATCCTCTAAAATATTGATCGAAATCAGGTTTAATTGACTGCTTCTTTGTGGGCCCACATTACTGCGTGATTCAAACCGGAACAAACCAACATAGTAGTATACAGGGTGTTCGGCCAGCCCTGAGAAACATTTTAATAGGAGATTCTAGAGGCCAAACTAAGACGAAAATCAAGAATACCAATTTGTTGATGGAGGCTTCGTTAAAAAGTTATTAACAATTAAATTCAAAAATTTCAAATCGTTCCGGAAAAATTATTTTCGGCTGCGGAGGTCAATTACAAGCATTTTCAGTGAATAGACATATATTCGAAATCCTACTCAGTTTCGAGAAAAAAATTCGAGTATGTGTTGATATTTTTCGGCGAAAAAGAAATTTTTCAAAAATTTTTCTAAAAAAATTATTTTCGGTTGCAGGGGTCAATTACAATCATTTTTGGTCATTACACATACCCCCGAAATCCTACGCACTTTCGAGGAAAAAATTCCTTACCGAAAATCTAATCGGGTGCCTATATTTTTCGATGAAAAAAAAAGATTTCAAATCGTTCTGTGAAAAATTATTTTCAGTTGCGAGGGTCGGTGACAATCATTTTTTATGTATAGACATACCCCCGAAATCTTGCGCATTTTCGAGAAAAAAATTCAGTACGAGCGGAACTTTAAACATTAATAACTTTTTAACAGTGCCTCCATCAACAAATTGGTATTCTTGATTTTCGTCTTATTTTTACCTCTAGAATCCCCCATTAAAATTTTTCCCATGGATGGCCGAACACCCTGTATGTAGGGAACCGTGCAGTTGAAAATTATTAAATCGCGCACGAATTTTTGGCCGAACAGCGAATCGTTCGCTGTCCACGAGCTTGCACGAGCGAAGACGGTTACCGCCGAAAAAGCCGTCAACACGCGGCGAGCGTACGGCCGAACAGCTGATGGGTGAATAACCCAGAAAGCGAGAAAAGACAGCACGGAAGAGAGAAAGATTGAAGAAAAGTACGTAGTAGGTGTGACTGTGTTTAACGAAATAAATACGAGTGTGCCGATTAACGAACAAACACGGTTCCTGATAATCCCATACATACATACGTACAGTGTTGTTCCAAGTGGAGTTTGAAAAAGATGCTAATAAAAATGTTGCATAGTCATAACCACCTGGTTCAGTTACTACATTCACCCTGTAAAAACAACACAATAATATTATTTATTATTTTCTTTTCACGTTCTTAACTTTATTTTTATTTTTAGTTTGAGTTTTACATTTCTCCTTCTCTTCGTCTTGCTTTTCTTTCTCCTTTTCCTTTTCATTTTCATTTTTCTGTTTTTCTTTCTTTTTTCAATAGCTTTTCTTCTTTTAATTTCTCGGCTTGTTTTTTTCTTTTCTAATCGTTCTTCTTTCATTCTTTGTTTTTCTTTTTCCTGGTTATCAATTGCTTCTATTTTTTCAAGCTGAGCCTATTTTCATGTCTTTGATGTAACTTTGATTGCACACACTCTTTCTATATTTCTTTTCTTTTCTTTTCTTTTCTTTTCTTTGTTGTTTTTTCAATCCTTTGATAATGTTGATAATGTTTATCCAGAATAGATTCTGAAGAATCTTTGTCTTTACGAGAAAATAAGTAAAGTAACGTTGTAGAATTAATGTAGTTTGATTTCAGTACCATCGGAAACAAAACAATTCCCATTAGAAAAAAGTAAAAGCATCATTGTCATGAAATATTAAAGTTAATTAATGATCAGTATATCATATATTAGTTTCTTCTAGCGAAACGTTGTTAAATTAGTCTTCTACACTGGTATTGGTTTTACTGTTACTATGAACTGCACTGCGTTGAACATCAGCAGTGCTTTCTCTCTGCGAGTTGTGTCTTGTGTTGTGTTGTGTCTTAGTTGTGTCCCGATTGTATTTTAATATTTTCTATATAGAAAAGAAAATTGTTCCCCTCTCAGATCATCTGGAATATGCTCTTGAATGCTATGTAAAACTACCTATATTGCTGTCATTGATGTCAGTTTCATCTGGCGACATGAATTCTAATTTATTTTCTTCTTTCTGAAATACGTTTTGTCTAGTAAATTGTATTTGAGTTAAACGGTCATAGGCCACCACAAGCTTTAAAAGCATTTCCTTCTTCATGGAATTTATATATGGTATGATATATTGGTGCGAAATTCACCTTCGTAATGGGTTTAGTCTACCTACGTACTTTGTCTAATGTTCCTGCACTACCCTTCGCCATGCAACTTTTAATCGTCTAAATATTCCTACATCGCATGGCTGGAAAATATGAGTTGCATTAGGTAATAATATACAAAAAAGTAAAATGAGTTTACTCAAAACAAAAATTATGTAAATTGAAATTTATGCAGGACCTGCGACCATCTAATAATACCAGTATAGGAAACCAGTATAGGTGACTCCATTCTCGACCATTTATGGGCTACACACAATATATGTATTAGTGTGGGGGGATTGAAATGAATTCGGTCAAGGTGTAATTTCATTAATATTGATTTAATATATACAGGGTGTTTGGCCACACCTGGGAAAAATTTTAATGGGAGATTCTAGAAGCCAAAATAAGACGAAAATTAAGAATATCAATTTTTCGACTGAGGTTTCGTTAAAAAGTAGTTATTAATAACATTAAATAAAAAAATTTCAAATCGTTCTGAAAAAATTATTTTTGGTCGCGGAGGTCAGTTAGAATCGTACCCCCGAAATCCTACTCAGTTTCGACAAAAAGAATTTCGAATCGTCTTGGAAGAATTAGTTTTCGTTGCAGGGGTCAGTAACAAGCATTTTTTTTTTTTGGTCGACAGCCGGATCGAACGATTTTAATGTTTCAAACAGCAACACAACGCATATTTTAATGGAGAATATGTAGAGATGTTGGAAAAGTTGTTCCTTGACCCCGTAAAGTGAGAAAAATCCCATATAACTGGTCAAATTTTCAAACAGCCCCCGCAACTCCTACTGATATAGTGAATAGTGAATATATTCCAATGAAACGTTTTTTTTTCGCGAGTAGAGCTCATGGGTACCTACACAAAGAGTATTATTAAACAACTATTTTACAAACTGAATAAAAATCAGAAAGGAATTTTTAAGAAAAATCGACAGGCAGTGCCTAAATTTTTCGACGAAAGAAAAAGAAAATTTCAAATCGTTCTGAACAAAATTACTTTCGGTTTCGGGGGTCAATTACAATTATTTTCGGTGAATAGACATACCACATACGAAATCCTGCGCATTTTCGAGAAAAAAATTCGAAAGTAAGAGCAGAACTTTAAACGTCAATAACTTGTTTAGTATCGTATTACTCCATCAACAAATTGGGTATTCTTGATTTTCGTTCTACTTTAACCTCTAGAATCTCCCATTACAATTTCTCCCGGGGGATTCTAGAGACCAAAGTAAGACGAAAATCAAGAATACCAATTTGTTAATGGAGGCTTTATTAAAAAGTTATTAACGTTTAAAGTTCCGCCCGTACTGAATTTCTTTCTCGAAAATGCGCATGATTAGGGGGGTATGACGATTCACCCAAAATGGTTGTAAGTAACCCCCGCAACCGAAGATAATTTTTCCAAAACGATTTGAAATTTTTCTTTTCCATCGAACAAATTTCACACATTCTCGAATTTTTATCTCGAAAGTGGGTAAGATTTCGGAGGTATGTGTATTCACCAAAAATGATTGTAATTGACCCCCGCAACCGATAACAATTTTTCCAGAACGATTTGAAATTTTTTAGTTTAATTGTTAATAACTTTTTAACGTAGCCTCTATCAACAAATTGGTATTCTTGATTTTCGTCTGTATTTTCGTATTTTGGCATCTAGAATCCCCCATTAAAATTTTTCCCAGGGGTGGCCGAACACCCTGTACATATGTGTTCCCCGAGCAGGAAAACGACTTTTCGCTAAAATCATGAAAGTAAAAATTCTGTCCAAACGAGGAGTAGGAGTGATTTTCTAAGAGTTTGCTCATGATGCTACACGTAATAGCTACAAATGCACCTCATCGAAAATTTTTATTTAAAAGTATAGATTGAGAAAGTGGCACGTGAGGAACGTACGTAACCTAGATCGATGCACGTGTTTTACTGCACCGGGCACGAACGTACGACGATTTACACACACACACACACACACACACAGAGTCAATATCGCCGGTTTTTACAAAAGGCAAAGTCTTAAGTAAACATTTAAAGCCTCTGTAAGTTTTATCGCTTTTGCATTCTTGCAACTTAATTTAATTGGTTGTTTTTTGGAAAACAGATAAAACTATAAAAAGAATGAAAAACGGTTTTGACGAGTCCTGTACCTATGTTTAGTTCAGAATTTCGAATTCAGCGGTAAAAGTATGTAAATCTATATTATCCAATACACAGGACATAAAGGTAAGAGGAATGGATATTTTTACCAATATATTCATATTCTTAAATATCTGAATATTCTTCCTACTTGACCGACTTACTTTATAAATATATTTTTTAGGGACACGTGTCGTTCGGTTGAAGGAAACAGGATATCTATACAGTGTATAGGTATTCAAAAACCCTTGGGAAAAATTTTAGACTTTGTTGAAAAGTTATGGAACATTCCTAGCAAACGCTAGGCCCGTTCACGGATCGGGGTGAGTTATACATTATTCGATTCGCCTAATTCAGTACATTATTGATATGCATTTCTATGCATCTGTGGAAATTCGTTATTTTTTTATAAACTGTTACTGTTATTGTTAGAAATATGACTTAAAATTCGTTAGTTTCTTTAGTGTTTAGGAGTGTGTGTTTGTGTGTGTGTTTGTGAGAGAAGCACACGTCGAGGAATGTTCTTTTAGTTTTTAAGTTTTCTTTTCACAATGGAAAATAAGTGTGTTTGTTTTGTAACAAGATTCATTATAATAAATAATATAAACAGTATTTTAACATGGTAGCAGAGGTCCGTGGTTTGTTCGTTAACAGTAAAGAAAAGAAATTTAGTTGTGAAAGGAAGATAACCTAAGTTTGAAGCATGGCAAGTGAAAAAAAGGACGATTTCATGTTACAAATATTTTATGGAACTGGAAATTCAGGCTAAATTTATTTTTAGAAATGAAAGACTGTAACGAGGTTATTCTACATGATGAAAGACCGGCTGAAATAAGAGTCGAAGATTGGAATAAAAAAGGAAATTAAAGCAAAAAGTTACATCGTAAACAGTATTTCAAACACTCAGTTAGAATTAATAATATCAGAAACGACTGCGAAAAATATGATTGCAAAGCTTGACGAAATTTATCTAGTTAAAAACAGTGCAGTAAAGCTATTGTGTAAAAGAAGATTGTTAGAATTAAAAATGAAAGAAGGTGAAAATCCAAGTGACTTCTTTAACGAATTTGAAACGCATATAAATAGGCTCAAAAATACTGGTGAGACTGTGAATGAAGAGGATAAATTGAATTATCTGTTATTAACGTTAACTTCTCACGTATTGTTGATATTATTGATGCACTGCCAACGAAGGAGAAAACAGTCGAGTATGTAAAATCTAAATTACTGTTAGAGTATCAAAAGAGAAACGGTAAGAGTTACTACTTTGAGTACAGCAGAAATTACACTCGCACTTTTAGTTCAAATTTAACTAAAAATCCTAGAGGTCATAGGTTTCGACACGTACAACGCAATCAGAACAAGTATCTCAATTCAAAGGATAATCAGCATAGCAGTGCAACGACTACTGAAGCGGTATGTTAAGTCAGTGTAATAAGTCAGGGCACATCCAACGTTACTGCCCAGAAAACTTTAATAATTATTAGAAAAGGCAACCTTTTCAAACATATACAAAATAGACACGATAGAAAAGTGGCTGGAAATTCGAGTCTAGATGACAGTAGAAATTACAATTCATTCAAGGTTGAAGTAATGAAAAGTAGCAAAATAGAAGAAGTAGAAATATTAAATGGCTACTAGATAGTGGTTGCTCAGATCACATAATAAACACAGATGAGTACTTTTATGAATCCAAAAATCTACAAAACCCGGTTGATATTAAAGTTGGTGATGGTTTTAAACTAATATCTGGAAAGATTGGTAATGTAATGATTAACATTAAATCGTTGCTATGTTCATTTTAAAAATTATAAATAATTTATCTAATTGGATCTATTCTACATTGTCAAATGGGAATTTGTAGAAGAATTTGTATGATGCATAAAAATCATTTTTTTAGGCATAGAACTTCCACGAGTCGGTCAGGTGGACAGTATTAAAACCAGGTATGTAGACAGTACATGCAGCAACAGTAAAAAATGTCTCCCCGCCGCTGACAGTGTTTACAATATATAGTAAATTACTATTGCACGCAGTACGTTGGTTTAACTTGTTTTTGTTACGTATGTCGAACGTTTCGTTCCTCAAATTTTTCTTGTCACTTGCGTGCATTATGAAATCGCCCTGCTACTTATCTAACCTTTGAAATGGGGGTCACTTCCGTCGCGATGCAGCAGCCCGTTAATTAATACAATTCGGAGAATAGAGCAGCCCGTTAATTAATACAATTCGGAGAATAGTGCACACGGTGATTTCTAACGTACTTTTAAATCCGCCCCACACAGATTTTTTGGTATATAAACCCTGTGATTTCATTACTCGGGGGATCATAATCGTACCGTCACGTTAGAGTCAACGTCACGTCTCTTGTCACGCGTATACGATTTGATAGTCAGTTGTATCTTGCGAGATCGGGCTACCGTACCCTTTAGTATCAAACCATATAGAATCCGTGAACCGGCATAAATTCTATTGCGGCCTTTATTTCCAACTGACATACCCCCGCATCGCCAGTGCGTCAACACCGTGCAAGGTCATTTTAGGTAAATATACTCATTCTTTGATCGCGACACAAGATACACGAAACAATTGTATTTTATTTGTTGATTTAAGAATATATCTACTTTTATTATCAAATCAGAGTTACCCAACTTCTTTAACCCACAATTATATAAAGCGATTATTATTAGTTAAACGTTCCCATAATAATATAACCTTACCGCTCGGGTTATATTATATTTAATAATTCACAGTTACGAGGTCAATTAACACATCCCCAAATCCAAATACAACCTCTTACAACCTAGTGGCTCCTCGATTACGCATCGAGTTCGTCCACGCAATCTATTACCATCCTAGCGGCTCCCTGATTTCGCATCAGGTTCGTCCGCATCCTACAGCTCCCTGATTTCGCATCAGGTTCGTCTGTGATTTATCCAACCTCCCAGCAGCTCCTCGATTTCGCATTGAGTTCGTCTGTGTTTCTTCCAACCTCCTAGCAGCTCCCCAATTTCGCATTGGGTTCGTCTGCGTCGTTATCAACAATCCTAGTGACTCCCCGATTTCGCATCGGGTTCGTTCACGACGTTTCACCCTCCTACGGCTCCCTGGTTTCGCACCAGGTTCGTCCGTACGTGACTCCATCCCAGAGGCTCCCTGATGTCGCATCAGGTTCGTCCTCGTTATCAACTATCCTAGCGGCTCCCCGATTTCGCATCGGGTTCGTCCGTGTACCTAACTAACAAATTGATACCATATTCCATACTCTCTCTCGCACTCGCAGGCCACGCGCGCTGCACGGCCCTGGCTCGTAACAGAAACTGGTGACAGCGGTGGGATTTAACTATTTTAGAATCGCTACGTAATTTTTGGGTTTCTTGAGAAGTTGAAATTTCTCTTCTTGAATTTAGACGATATACTAGTTTTCGCTAGTTAAGTCAACCAGTTAACTCTTGTTAAGAATATACTAGTTTTTGCTAGTTAATACACATTGTTAATTGGATTTAAATATACTAGTTTTCTCTAGTTGAATTAAAATAAATTATTAAAAATGACAAGTTCACAAGCAAATATTTCGTCGAACGATATTATGAACTTGACATTATCGCTTGCAAATTCAATGTCACTTTTGACACAAAAGACATGCATACAAAACGTTACATCGACGATACCGACTTTCGACGGAGAAACTCCATCTTTATCGCGTTTTGCACAAAGTGTGGAGGATGGGTTAACATTGATACCTGAGGGTTCGGAAGCCGATTATCTGGCGATTGTTCTGACTAAACTCATAGGTCCCGCACGAAGGTGCACCTTAGAGCATAAATTCGTGAGTGTTAGCGAATTGATTAAACATTTAAAAAAGAGATTCGCGCCGGGAAAAAGTTTGTCGTATTTCCAAGTAGACATCGCGAGTTTACGTATTCGCGAGGGTGAAAGTTTGCGACAGTACGTCGACAGGACTAGTCACCTGGTTTATTGCGCGCGCGGAGCCATTCGAGAAAGATACCGGGACAACGCCGAAGATTTCATCAAGGAGATGGAACGAGATGTTTTGGAAAATTTCATCGAAGGCTTACCGGATCGTATTTCTTGGAAGGTGTCGGCACAATTTAGAGACATACGGACTCTTGAAGATGCTTACGACGCCGTGCTGCATATAGACAGGAAACTAAGGAATCGAAGACAAATGCCCCGGAACGAATCACCTGCACGGTGGTCACGAAAGGATCGTGGAACCGAAGATTATCGCCACCGCGACAATCAAGTGTCGTACCCTGGCTCGCCGAGTCGTTATGACCGAGGGCGGCATGCTAGAACATACGAAGGTCAAGAGGATCGAGAGGAACAACCACATGCGTCGGCATGGCCCGTGCGACAAAGGAGCCCCTCGATTTCCCCTTCGAGGCGTTCTTACGATTTTCCTAAGGATGAAGGAAATCATTATTCCATATTAAAAAATTCCGAAAGATATCGCGAACCGAAATTATATTGTTGGTATTGTGAAACTACGGGACACGACGGGAAATCCTGTAGGAAAAATCCGCGTAATCCAAAAAACCGACGTGACTCGCGGGACTCGTCAGCCGAATCGAACGGGTCTTTAAACTTCAATCGCGCTCACCGTACCGGCGACACGATGAGCGGCAACGAAACCCGTCGTCAAAGAACAGTACACTTCGAAAACGACTCCTTATCAAAGAAACACCTGCCCCACGTCTCGAAACCAAAGTCCCAGAACTGGAATTAGGAAAGGGAACATTTTTAATCGATTGCGGTGCAGCCATCAACTTAGTACGTCTCGATGTTTTAGGAACAAAAGCAATAATAAATTCTCGCGAAGAAATAGAAATAACAGGATTAACCACAACTCCAATTTACACGTTAGGAACCACAATTCTCCATATTCACGATACACCCGCATTTTTCTATATAGTAAGAACTCTTGCAATAGACGCTGATGGACTCATAGGAAGCCCATTTTTAATGCAAGAGGGTGCCGAAATTTCTTATTATCATGGGACCATGGTATTAAGGGACAAACCTATTAGACCATTACGTTTTTCAAACCGCAATGATTTGTTTTCATCTTTAAACTCGCAAACTCCGACTAAACACAGGCTCGAAGCTCGTACGATACAACAAATCGCGGTAAAAATAGCAAACCCGACAGTAAAGGAAGGATATTTACCACGTATTAAAACTCACGATCAACTGTACGTAGGGGAAGCAGCTGTAACAAATAACAACGGAAAATGTCACGTCTTAGCAACGAACACCAGCAGCGAAGACCTCGACGTAGAGATAGAACCACAGATAATAGAACCGTACGATTTTCTAAGCACATCGGACGAAGACCTTTGCTCATATGCAGAACAGCCAACAAAATTCAGGACCACCGAAGATAGGATAGAAAAACTCGTAAATACACTAAATACCAATCATTTAAACAGGGAAGAACGAGCATCCGTCACTGATTTAATCAAAGAATTTCCAGACCGATTTTTTCTGCTTGGAGACAAATTAGGAAAAGCAGCCGATTTTAATCATTCGATTCACACCATAGACGAAATACCAGTAAACACAAGACAATATCGATATCCGCCTGTGCATCAGGACGAAATACAAAAACAGGTTAGCGCATTATTATCACAAGGCATAATTACTCCGTCAAAATCACCCTACAACTCACCTTTATGGATCGTACCGAAGAAAGCTGACTCACAGGGAAACAAACGTTGGCGCATGGTAATAGACTTTCGCGCATTAAACGAAAAGACAATCTCCGACAAATATCCATTACCACAAATCACAGAAATTTTGGACCGATTAGGAGGAGCAAAATATTTTTCCGTTTTTGATCTCGCCAGTGGATTTCACCAGATAGAAATGAATCCAAGGGATAAGCAAAAAACAGCATTCACCACACCGCATGGACATTACGAATTTTCAAGAATGCCTTTTGGCTTAAAGAACGCTCCACCTACATTTCAACGCCTCATGGATCAAGTTCTCACCGGATTACAAGGAACAGACCTCTTCGTTTACCTGGACGACATTGTCGTTTACGCTTCATCATTGCAAGAACATAATATCAAAGTTAAAAAATTATTGAACCGCCTTCGGGAACAGGGCTTAACCCTTCAAACTGACAAATGCGAATTTCTACGCAAAGAAGTTGCATATTTAGGACATATAATTTCCGAAAAGGGGGTAAGACCGGATCCAAGAAAATTAAAAGCTGTGCAAGACTTTCCCACACCGAAAACGCAGAAGAATATTCAACAATTTTTGGGCTTAGCAGGATATTACAGAAGATTTATACCAGATTTCACCGTGAAGTCAAAACCATTGATCAATTTACTAGGAAAGGGCATTAAATTTAAATGGACAGAAGAACAAGATCAAAGTTTTAATCAATTACGTAAAGAACTTTGTCAACAACCTATATTGCAGTATCCGGATTTCACCAAACCCTTCATCGTGACTACAGACGCATCCGAATACGCCATAGGAGCTGTACTTAGCCAGGGGGAAATAGGAAAGGATTTACCGATAGCATATGCATCTCGAAGCCTTAATAAACCTGAAAAGAATTATTCGGCAACAGAGAAGGAATGTCTCGCAATGGTTTACGCAGTAAAGTATTTCCGACCCTATATTTATGGAACAAAATTCACCCTTGTCACAGATCACCGTCCCTTAGTCTGGCTACATTCAGTTAAGGACCCGACCTCCAGGCTAATAAAATGGAAATTACGACTTTCGGAATACGAGTATCAGGTTATCCACAAGTGTGGAAAAACGAACATGAACGCGGACGCGTTATCGCGCAACCCTCCATCAGTCTGTCTACCGCTCATTCCGCGGGAGTCAAAGGACGATCCCGACTTCCGGGCCCAAGTACCACCGACTACCGATAAGCAATTCATAGGTCACCGTATACAACAGTTACGTCGAGATAGGGAAAACCGACCCAAATACCGGGAGGCTAGTAGTAGCTCGGACGAAGAACAAGGCCCCTCTTATGGAAAAATTCAACACTCGCCGATAATAGCTAGACACCGAACTCTACCCAGCTTATCGCACGAAGTAACATTGCCAGACGAATCTCAGGAAATCATAAACAACTTACTGCCAGCAGCAAACTCCACAAGGAACACACTACCGGAGGAAGATAACAATTTACCCGATGACCTAATGTCCTTTGAAGAACCACTTGATATTACCAATAATGAAAATACAATTATGGAAAATCCTCGTAAAAATGTATTCAGTACTCCACAGGTAACACCGCATGTTACAGACGAAATTTTACAACCAGCCATAATTCATCCACCTGCAAGGGTTGCAACCGAAGCAAGTGCAGAACGGCTACCTGACGCCTTTGACCACACGCCTGACCCTTACCTACCATACGCATCCGACACAGATGTTTTAACCGACGAAAACGAGCACCGATACACTGCGTCAAAACAATCTTATAAAATAACTGTTTCTTCGAACACCCTCGCTGCGGAAAACGGACATTACGCGCACTTCATATCAGCAGATTGCAACCTAATATCCACCGTAGGAAAAGTATTACTGGACACCGAAATAATTAATAAACCGGATCTTTTGGCAGCGCAACCGAAAAAGGGACACGTATTGACTTCAGACAATGGATTGTTTAAAACCTTCAGTATAGTAATTTCTGACAATTTTTACGACAATATTACGGCAAAAGATGTATCCCATGGGTTAAAGACTCTCAGACATACCCTGGACCAAAATCAAATAAATTCCTTCCGAATATCTGTAACAGGAGATTTACACAAATTACCAGCTAACAAATTTTACAAAATATTAGAAGAAGTTTTTACCGAAACAGATCAACAAATTACTCTATGCAGCTGTGCTATCACCACACCGTCTGAATCGGATAGATTGGATATAATTCGCGAAGCCCATGATAGTTTAATTGGAGGGCATAAAGGGATAACAAAAACGTACAAACGCATTCGATCAAAATTCCATTGGCCAAAAATGCGCAACGAAATTCAAGAGTACATCAGGACATGCCAAAGTTGCCAAGAACAAAAATTAGTTCGAGCAAAGACTCGCCAACCCATGTTGATCACCGACACACCGCTGGATGCATTTGACAAAATATCATTGGACACCGTGGGACCTCTTCCAATCACGCCTAATGGAAATAGACATATTCTTACCATACAGGACAATCTGACGAAATACTGCGTGGCAGTTGCAATACCTAATATTCGAGCCGCGACCATTGCAGATGCCTTCGCACGACACTTTATCGCAATCTACGGTACACCTCGCGCAATATTAACAGATAAAGGAACTAGTTTCATTGGAAATTTAATGACGAATTTGGCAGAAATATTTAAAATCAAACAAATAACAACTTCCGGATACAGACCACAAACTAATGGATCATTGGAAAGAAGTCACATCGTGCTCACTGAATACCTCAAACATTACATGGATAATTACGAAGATTGGGATTTATTAATTCCTTTTGCAATGTTCTCATATAACACATCCGTTCACGAAGCAACAAATTTCACACCATACGAGTTAATTTTTGGAAAAGTAGCTCGAGAACCCAGTTCCTTCCCAGATAAAGAGAAATTAAAATCATATGGAGATTATTTACAGGACTTGATTTCACACATAACTAAAATCCGTAACATTACTTCAGAGAATTTAAATAAAGCGAAAATTCGTTCAAAAGATTATTACGATAGACGGTCAAACCCAGTAAATTTCAACGTAGGCGATTTTGTTTACGTACTCCTCGAACCTCGTATAAATAAATTCGACCCACACTACATTGGACCATACAAAATTCTAGACGTAACAGACCGAAACAACGTTGTCATTCAAACCGACAGTAAAATAATTACAAAGCACCAAGACAAATTAAAACCTGCTTATTTCCCATCTTCAGTGGAATCAAATCACTCAGTGGATCATGATGTTCATCTGGATGCTTCTGATACCATTGACCACTGGCCAGGAAATAACTAAGAACGGTTCAACAATAACGCCGCTGGTGAACGATGCCGGATTGTTCTACGAGAGACTGCCAGAAATTAGGATTTTCCGCACACAATGGCGCTTAGTCACATCATTAGACGTTAACCGATACCTCAATCATGCTCCACCTGTAAAGGAATTTATCAAAGCTATCAATCAACTCTGTGACCGTCACGATTCTCTTCATTGCATCAGCAAAGAATGGGGACCCCGATTAATCAAGAAAGAAGAAAACACGTTCCAGTACATCAAGTTAATAAAAACTGCAATGGGTGATATTCCAATTACTAAATCATCGCGTCGCAGTGTACCGTTTGGATTCATCGGCAGCCTAAGCAAAACATTATTTGGAACCTTGACACAAGAAGATGCGGAATATTATAATCAAGAGTTAAATAAAATTTATAATGACCAACATGAAATAACAGAGATCATAGAAAAACAAACCCATATAATTAGAGCCGAATTTTCTTCCACTCATGACAGAATTGTTAACCTAACAAAATTCACTACTCAATTAATGAAAACTATGGCTGAACACTCGTTAATGTTCCGTGAAACAGAATCCAACATAAGTAAATTACGTTTCGAAGCAGCAGCAAGGGACGCGGTATTTGAGATTGAAAAAGGACTGGATGACTACAATGCCAATCTGTTATTATTAATAGATTCCATACTTTTGGCAAAACAGGGAATTCTGCATCCGGCAATTTTTTCACTGCAGCAGTTATTACGATCTGCCCAGAGAATCAAACAAACATCGAAGCATGAATTTCCTCTGACGCCGGAAGAACTACTTACGGAGCAAATTGAAAGAATTACGAAGTTAAACGTCATTTTTAAAAGGGGAAGAATACTTTTTGAACTCTCGATACCCTTACTTGAAACAAGAGCCTACAGTTTATATAAGATATATCCTTGCCCATCCATACATAAAATTGGGAAAAAATCTGTAGTTTCATACATCAAATCAAAAATTCAATTCCTTGCTGTATCATCAGACGAACAACAATATATTATTCCAACTGAGGACTACCTGAACCACTGTCATTTCCATCGCGGACAATTTGTGGGACCATCAACACTACCAATATACCAAACGGACCGCCACGCTATCTGCGAATCTACGGCGTTACTGAACCCTTCTGCAATAAAATGGTCGACCTGCGACATAAGAATAACCTCTTCTATAAAACCATATTGGCAAACTCTAAACAGACCGTCTACATGGTTGTACTTCATGCCCGAACAACAAAAGGCGCGGATCTACTGCCAGGGAGACAAAGGAGTAATCAAAAATATGTCAAACACAGGAATTTTTGAACTCAAACCTGGATGCCGTGCAACGATTAATTCCATACAATTCGAAGCCGTAGAAACAATGAAAACAACTGAGAACATCATTTACTACCCTTCAAACGTGTATAATTTGTCAATAATATTACCAGAACCCGCAACGCATCACCTAGAAGTTTTGGAGAGAGACACCCTTGACGCAAACCATACTACTTCTACCTGGGATAAGCTACCTGCAGCAGTGTCACTTACCGAAATAGAACAACGAGCAAGAGAACTATCAAATCATCGAACCAGTTCTCGCAACCAGAATATCATTAATTTCACGTTCATCGGAACCGTATTCATAACATTAACTGTGGCAGGCATAATAATAATTGGAAAAATCTGGGTCAACAAACTATCCAAAAATACAAATCCTCCAGAGGAACCGAATAAAATTACAATAAATATACCTAATACCCTGGAAACAGATAAAAAAATCGAAAGGCCGAGCGCAACAATTTTCTAGAGACGCCTGCACCCTTAGCGACTCCCCTCCACCTACACGCAGGGAAGTTGGAGTGGGGTTTGGGGCCTTTAAAAGCAAGATGCTGGACCGTATCGAAATCAGTATCAGTCACAGATGCAATCGAAAACCATTGGAACACAAACAACGTCTTACCCGGAACAAGGAACACCCCTATCTGCCAGGAAATACCAACTCTGTTCGGCCGGACCAGTGTGTAAAGGCCGCGCTACTCAAACCAGGAAAAGGCGTCAACCACCGCAACCTTCAAAAGACTGGACCGGTCTTAAAATCATAACGGACAAGAACATTCGCCTCTTTACACCGGGAACCAATTAAAAAGAACGCTACACAATGGAAACCATCTCAACCGGAACCCTGGGAACCGAGGCCAGAATCGTGACTACCCACGTGGAAGGCATGACGACGGTATGGGTGGTGTTAGAAAGGGACCTGCCGAACCTCCGGACCATGGGGTATGAACTTCACCACCGCATGCAATGCCAAGGAGAAATGTACGCAATGCCGCTAGACGCCCTGACGCCAGAGCGGCTGGTGGCCGTACGTCACAAGGGCATGTGGCGAAGGGGCCAACTAAAACAAACCACTTTGCATGGGTGCGAAGTCTTCCTTGGGGATTACGGACAAACTGTAGATGTACCGGCAACAGAAATCAGATCCCTGCCGCCCCATTACCGGAAAACTCTATGGATGGCGGTGAGGATCCAGCTGAGGGGGGTCCAACCCAGAAACATAACCCCGCTCAACGCAAGGACGAGGATTGCAGTCCTCGCATTGAGCAATCGAAGAGGCCGAATATCCCGGATCGGTAACGCGGAAGACGGAGTCGTTGCCGATCTCCACCTGGACCGACTACAGGGGCAGCCACCTGTGAACGTAGCCGAGCACTGGTTGGAGGTGGGCTACGTCGTGCCCAAGGTTTAAATCCAGAACACAACGCACCAGTATCGATAAGTACACACCACAACATGATACTACACACCCCGACACATTTAGCTTTCAATTATTCTACTTTTCGCGACTTTTATTATTTTCTTTTGTAAATAAGTAACAGGGCGCTTTCCGTCTAATATGAAAGCATCACGCATAACGCGATGTTTCATCTTGGGGGGGGAGATGTTACGTATGTCGAACGTTTCGTTCCTCAAATTTTTCTTGTCACTTGCGTGCATTATGAAATCGCCCTGCTACTTATCTAACCTTTGAAATGGGGGTCACTTCCGTCGCGATGCAGCAGCCCGTTAATTAATACAATTCGGAGAATAGAGCAGCCCGTTAATTAATACAATTCGGAGAATAGTGCACACGGTGATTTCTAACGTACTTTTAAATCCGCCCCACACAGATTTTTTGGTATATAAACCCTGTGATTTCATTACTCGGGGGATCATAATCGTACCGTCACGTTAGAGTCAACGTCACGTCTCTTGTCACGCGTATACGATTTGATAGTCAGTTGTATCTTGCGAGATCGGGCTACCGTACCCTTTAGTATCAAACCATATAGAATCCGTGAACCGGCATAAATTCTATTGCGGCCTTTATTTCCAACTGACATACCCCCGCATCGCCAGTGCGTCAACACCGTGCAAGGTCATTTTAGGTAAATATACTCATTCTTTGATCGCGACACAAGATACACGAAACAATTGTATTTTATTTGTTGATTTAAGAATATATCTACTTTTATTATCAAATCAGAGTTACCCAACTTCTTTAACCCACAATTATATAAAGCGATTATTATTAGTTAAACGTTCCCATAATAATATAACCTTACCGCTCGGGTTATATTATATTTAATAATTCACAGTTACGAGGTCAATTAACACATCCCCAAATCCAAATACAACCTCTTACAACCTAGTGGCTCCTCGATTACGCATCGAGTTCGTCCACGCAATCTATTACCATCCTAGCGGCTCCCTGATTTCGCATCAGGTTCGTCCGCATCCTACAGCTCCCTGATTTCGCATCAGGTTCGTCTGTGATTTATCCAACCTCCCAGCAGCTCCTCGATTTCGCATTGAGTTCGTCTGTGTTTCTTCCAACCTCCTAGCAGCTCCCCAATTTCGCATTGGGTTCGTCTGCGTCGTTATCAACAATCCTAGTGACTCCCCGATTTCGCATCGGGTTCGTTCACGACGTTTCACCCTCCTACGGCTCCCTGGTTTCGCACCAGGTTCGTCCGTACGTGACTCCATCCCAGAGGCTCCCTGATGTCGCATCAGGTTCGTCCTCGTTATCAACTATCCTAGCGGCTCCCCGATTTCGCATCGGGTTCGTCCGTGTACCTAACTAACAAATTGATACCATATTCCATACTCTCTCTCGCACTCGCAGGCCACGCGCGCTGCACGGCCCTGGCTCGTAACATTTTTATTATTAAATTTCATTATCATCTAAGTCTGGTATATTTTGATTTTTTACAGAATCAATCATCATCAAATGAAATTTCTGAAATTTCTTTTAAGAACTGATTAAATAAATCATCCTTTCCTTGCTTGGAAGGTTTATAAAACACGTAATGGCTTAAGTACCCAATGAAATTATCTTTTTTGCTGAAAATAGAAAATATAATATTTATTATTTTGTATTATATGTTAGAAAAACATATTAAAAAACGTGTGGAACTGCAAATGCTAACCGACAATATTCAGGCAAAAAGTGTTTACTATGCTTCCACGTAGTTTCTGTTTTATTCGTATGAGCGCCTGTTTCTGGATCTTTAAAATGTAAACTATTTACGGTTTACGGTGAGATGTTTATACCCTTAGTTTTTAAAAGCCATTGCATTATATAAAGATAATTTGAAAAGCAAAGAACGTGGTTTTCTAAAAACAAACTCAGTTACAGATATTGTTTTAAAATTACCATATATGCTAACATATAATTATGAGCAATGTCGTGATATATTATATAACTAACATTAAATAAAAATACTGCGCAGCAATTGTGGAAGGGTAGAGTGGATAGAGACTGATGAATCAACACATTTTGTTGTAGAAATAATGGCACAGAGGCCATTTGAAAATTAATCACAGCGTCAATTTTCAAGATCTCATTACTGATGCTTACATGAATTAAATTGAAGACACCACTTTTTTCTAACATATAATACTATCAATATTTTATATTTCCAATAAGAGTAACTTCATTGGATACCTGAGCCATTATGTATTTAGTAAATGTATATATAATAGAAAGATGGTGATTTATTCAATGAGATATTTGCAGAAATAGCAGAAATTTCATTCAACAAATGTTATTGTTAACAAATTAGCATTTTACTAGCTGGCATTTTGAACACAGGTAACGACAGTCACTTGTTTCCACCTGTGAACCTATCAGAATATATTTAAAATACTTAGTTACTTTGTAAAAATACCGAATTTCCGCAGATAATGAAATGCATATACTAATGAAATAATATACTGAATTAGACGAATCGAATTACGTATAACTCATCCCGATCGTTGAACGGGTCGTTTGCTAGGAATATACCAAAAAACGTTCTTGACAAGTCTATAAAATACTTCAGTTCACTTTCATTATTAGATGCGTTGACTTTAATTCTATAAATTATAATGATAAGTTCAAGATTTTACAGAAAGAGTTTATTTGTAATATTAAAGATTTCCTATATAAGGACAAGAAGAATACTTTTACCAATATCTATCCATCTATCTTAATATTCTTCCCACTTGGCCCACTTACTTTAACGAGCCTGAGTAAATCATCAGTACTATCTCTATTTTTATTAATAAAATGAATCTGTGATTCCATATCCAAAGATATAGTAAAAGCTACAAAATTCAGATTATTCAAGTTACTTCTATCACTCATCAAATTTTTTATGAAATTCTATGCTAATTCATGCTCTTTAAAATATTTATAATCTACTGGGACTTCATTAACTTTATGTTTTAATAAATCAATAATCAAAGTATCTATAATTAATATTAAAATCAAATAACAGTGTCAAAATAGTATTAATATTATCTTTTATTAATACTATCAATCTCTGGTATTTAAATTTTATTAAATATTTCAAATCTGTTATCACCTTGTTCAAATAATTTATTACTAGTTTTGATAATATATTTTGGGATGGATTTTTTTAGAATGATAGCAATTCAGTTGTGAATTTTTATGAGGAACAAAGGGTTATTATTATACAATTAACATGTATATAATTCATTAACTTGCCCATTTAGGGGTAACATGTTATGCATAAATAGAGATTTACATACTTGTATAAATACCCACACTAAAATCATGTAAATATCTAAATCATTTTTAAATCTATGATTTGGAAAATTTTAGGGACTTGGAACTTAATTCATCCTTTATCTTACAGTTTTATCGCCAACACGTGGCCAACACGTATGCGAAGAAGGCGAAATCATGAGCCAGATGCGGGCATAACCCAGACCTAACCCAGACCTAACCGGTGTTATCCTCTAAAATACTGTCCGAATCCAGGTTTAATGGACTGTTTCTGTGTGATACCACATTACTACGTGATTCAAACCCGAAAAAAACCCAGGATCTGGCCAACAAGTATGCGAAGAAGGCAAAATCATGAGCCAGATGCGGGCATAACCCAGACCTAACCCAGACCTAACCGGTGTTATCCTCTAAAATACTGTCCGAATCCAGGTTTAATGGACTGTTTCTGTGTGATACCACATTACTACGTGATTCAAACACGAAAAAAACCCAGGATCTAGCCAACAAGTTTGCGAAAAAGGCGAAAGTATAAGCCAGATGCGCGCATATCCCAGACCTAACCCAGACCTAACCGGTGTTATCCTCTAACATATTGATCGAAACCAGGTTTAATTGACTGCTTCAGTGTGGTACCACATTACTACGTGATTCAAACACGAGAAAAACCCAGGATCTGGCCAACAAGTTTGCGAAAAAGGCGAAAGTATAAGCCAGATGCGCGCATATCCCAGACCTAACCCAGACCTAACCGGTGTTATCCTCTAAAATACTGACCGAATCCAGGTTTAATTGACTGTTACTGTGTGGTACCACATTACTACGTGATTCAAACACGAAAAAAACCCAGGATCTGGCCAACAAGTTTGCGAAAAAGGCGAAAGTATAAGCCAGATGCGGGCATAAACCAGACCTAACCGGTGTTATCCTCTAAAATACTGACCGAATCCAGGTTTAATTGACTGTTACTGTGTGGTACCACATTACTACGTGATTCAAACCAGAAGAAACCCAGGATCTGGCCAACAAGTATGCGAAGAAGGCATAATCATGAGCCAGATGCGGGCATAACCCAGACCTAACCCAGACCTAACCGGTGTTATCCTCTAAAATACTGCCCGAATCCAGGTTTAATGGACTGTTTCTGTGTGATACCACATTACTACGTGATTCAAACCCGAAAAAAACCCAGGATCTAGCCAACAAGTTTGCGAAAAAGGCGAAAGTATAAGCCAGATGCGCGCATATCCCAGACCTAACCGGTGTTATCCTCTAAAATATTGATCGAAACCAGGTTTAATTGACTGCTTCAGTGTGGTACCACATTACTACGTGATTCAAACACGAAAAAAACCCAGGATCTGGCCAACAAGTTTGCGAAAAAGGCGAAAGTATAAGCCAGATGCGCGCATATCCCAGACCTAACCCAGACCTAACCGGTGTTATCCTCTAAAATACTGACCGAATCCAGGTTTAATCGACTGTTACTGTGTGGTACCACATTACTACGTGATTCAAACCAGAAGAAACCCAGGATCTGGCCAACAAGTATGCGAAGAAGGCATAATCATGAGCCAGATGCGGGCATAACCCAGACCTAACCCAGACCTAACCGGTGTTATCCTCTAAAATACTGACCGAATCCAGGTTTAATTGACTGTTACTGTGTGGTACCACATTACTACGTGATTCAAACCCGAAAAAAACCCAGGATCTGGCCAACAAGTATGCGAAGAAGGCATAATCATGAGCCAGATGCGGGCATAACCCAGACCTGACCCAGACCTAACCGGTGTTATCCTCTAAAATATTGATCGAAATCAGGTTTAATTGACTGCTTCTTTGTGGGCCCACATTACTGCGTGATTCAAACCGGAACAAACCAACATAGTAGTATACAGGGTGTTCGGCCAGCCCTGAGAAACATTTTAATAGGAGATTCTAGAGGCCAAACTAAGACGAAAATCAAGAATACCAATTTGTTGATGGAGGCTTCGTTAAAAAGTTATTAACAATTAAATTCAAAAATTTCAAATCGTTCCGGAAAAATTATTTTCGGCTGCGGAGGTCAATTACAAGCATTTTCAGTGAATAGACATATATTCGAAATCCTACTCAGTTTCGAGAAAAAAATTCGAGTATGTGTTGATATTTTTCGGCGAAAAAGAAATTTTTCAAAAATTTTTCTAAAAAAATTATTTTCGGTTGCAGGGGTCAATTACAATCATTTTTGGTCATTACACATACCCCCGAAATCCTACGCACTTTCGAGGAAAAAATTCCTTACCGAAAATCTAATCGGGTGCCTATATTTTTCGATGAAAAAAAAAGATTTCAAATCGTTCTGTGAAAAATTATTTTCAGTTGCGAGGGTCGGTGACAATCATTTTTTATGTATAGACATACCCCCGAAATCTTGCGCATTTTCGAGAAAAAAATTCAGTACGAGCGGAACTTTAAACATTAATAACTTTTTAACAGTGCCTCCATCAACAAATTGGTATTCTTGATTTTCGTCTTATTTTTACCTCTAGAATCCCCCATTAAAATTTTTCCCATGGATGGCCGAACACCCTGTATGTAGGGAACCGTGCAGTTGAAAATTATTAAATCGCGCACGAATTTTTGGCCGAACAGCGAATCGTTCGCTGTCCACGAGCTTGCACGAGCGAAGACGGTTACCGCCGAAAAAGCCGTCAACACGCGGCGAGCGTACGGCCGAACAGCTGATGGGTGAATAACCCAGAAAGCGAGAAAAGACAGCACGGAAGAGAGAAAGATTGAAGAAAAGTACGTAGTAGGTGTGACTGTGTTTAACGAAATAAATACGAGTGTGCCGATTAACGAACAAACACGGTTCCTGATAATCCCATACATACATACGTACAGTGTTGTTCCAAGTGGAGTTTGAAAAAGATGCTAATAAAAATGTTGCATAGTCATAACCACCTGGTTCAGTTACTACATTCACCCTGTAAAAACAACACAATAATATTATTTATTATTTTCTTTTCACGTTCTTAACTTTATTTTTATTTTTAGTTTGAGTTTTACATTTCTCCTTCTCTTCGTCTTGCTTTTCTTTCTCCTTTTCCTTTTCATTTTCATTTTTCTGTTTTTCTTTCTTTTTTCAATAGCTTTTCTTCTTTTAATTTCTCGGCTTGTTTTTTTCTTTTCTAATCGTTCTTCTTTCATTCTTTGTTTTTCTTTTTCCTGGTTATCAATTGCTTCTATTTTTTCAAGCTGAGCCTATTTTCATGTCTTTGATGTAACTTTGATTGCACACACTCTTTCTATATTTCTTTTCTTTTCTTTTCTTTTCTTTTCTTTTCTTTGTTGTTTTTTCAATCCTTTGATAATGTTGATAATGTTTATCCAGAATAGATTCTGAAGAATCTTTGTCTTTACGAGAAAATAAGTAAAGTAACGTTGTAGAATTAATGTAGTTTGATTTCAGTACCATCGGAAACAAAACAATTCCCATTAGAAAAAAGTAAAAGCATCATTGTCATGAAATATTAAAGTTAATTAATGATCAGTATATCATATATTAGTTTCTTCTAGCGAAACGTTGTTAAATTAGTCTTCTACACTGGTATTGGTTTTACTGTTACTATGAACTGCACTGCGTTGAACATCAGCAGTGCTTTCTCTCTGCGAGTTGTGTCTTGTGTTGTGTTGTGTCTTAGTTGTGTCCCGATTGTATTTTAATATTTTCTATATAGAAAAGAAAATTGTTCCCCTCTCAGATCATCTGGAATATGCTCTTGAATGCTATGTAAAACTACCTATATTGCTGTCATTGATGTCAGTTTCATCTGGCGACATGAATTCTAATTTATTTTCTTCTTTCTGAAATACGTTTTGTCTAGTAAATTGTATTTGAGTTAAACGGTCATAGGCCACCACAAGCTTTAAAAGCATTTCCTTCTTCATGGAATTTATATATGGTATGATATATTGGTGCGAAATTCACCTTCGTAATGGGTTTAGTCTACCTACGTACTTTGTCTAATGTTCCTGCACTACCCTTCGCCATGCAACTTTTAATCGTCTAAATATTCCTACATCGCATGGCTGGAAAATATGAGTTGCATTAGGTAATAATATACAAAAAAGTAAAATGAGTTTACTCAAAACAAAAATTATGTAAATTGAAATTTATGCAGGACCTGCGACCATCTAATAATACCAGTATAGGAAACCAGTATAGGTGACTCCATTCTCGACCATTTATGGGCTACACACAATATATGTATTAGTGTGGGGGGATTGAAATGAATTCGGTCAAGGTGTAATTTCATTAATATTGATTTAATATATACAGGGTGTTTGGCCACACCTGGGAAAAATTTTAATGGGAGATTCTAGAAGCCAAAATAAGACGAAAATTAAGAATATCAATTTTTCGACTGAGGTTTCGTTAAAAAGTAGTTATTAATAACATTAAATAAAAAAATTTCAAATCGTTCTGAAAAAATTATTTTTGGTCGCGGAGGTCAGTTAGAATCGTACCCCCGAAATCCTACTCAGTTTCGACAAAAAGAATTTCGAATCGTCTTGGAAGAATTAGTTTTCGTTGCAGGGGTCAGTAACAAGCATTTTTTTTTTTTGGTCGACAGCCGGATCGAACGATTTTAATGTTTCAAACAGCAACACAACGCATATTTTAATGGAGAATATGTAGAGATGTTGGAAAAGTTGTTCCTTGACCCCGTAAAGTGAGAAAAATCCCATATAACTGGTCAAATTTTCAAACAGCCCCCGCAACTCCTACTGATATAGTGAATAGTGAATATATTCCAATGAAACGTTTTTTTTTCGCGAGTAGAGCTCATGGGTACCTACACAAAGAGTATTATTAAACAACTATTTTACAAACTGAATAAAAATCAGAAAGGAATTTTTAAGAAAAATCGACAGGCAGTGCCTAAATTTTTCGACGAAAGAAAAAGAAAATTTCAAATCGTTCTGAACAAAATTACTTTCGGTTTCGGGGGTCAATTACAATTATTTTCGGTGAATAGACATACCACATACGAAATCCTGCGCATTTTCGAGAAAAAAATTCGAAAGTAAGAGCAGAACTTTAAACGTCAATAACTTGTTTAGTATCGTATTACTCCATCAACAAATTGGGTATTCTTGATTTTCGTTCTACTTTAACCTCTAGAATCTCCCATTACAATTTCTCCCGGGGGATTCTAGAGACCAAAGTAAGACGAAAATCAAGAATACCAATTTGTTAATGGAGGCTTTATTAAAAAGTTATTAACGTTTAAAGTTCCGCCCGTACTGAATTTCTTTCTCGAAAATGCGCATGATTAGGGGGGTATGACGATTCACCCAAAATGGTTGTAAGTAACCCCCGCAACCGAAGATAATTTTTCCAAAACGATTTGAAATTTTTCTTTTCCATCGAACAAATTTCACACATTCTCGAATTTTTATCTCGAAAGTGGGTAAGATTTCGGAGGTATGTGTATTCACCAAAAATGATTGTAATTGACCCCCGCAACCGATAACAATTTTTCCAGAACGATTTGAAATTTTTTAGTTTAATTGTTAATAACTTTTTAACGTAGCCTCTATCAACAAATTGGTATTCTTGATTTTCGTCTGTATTTTCGTATTTTGGCATCTAGAATCCCCCATTAAAATTTTTCCCAGGGGTGGCCGAACACCCTGTACATATGTGTTCCCCGAGCAGGAAAACGACTTTTCGCTAAAATCATGAAAGTAAAAATTCTGTCCAAACGAGGAGTAGGAGTGATTTTCTAAGAGTTTGCTCATGATGCTACACGTAATAGCTACAAATGCACCTCATCGAAAATTTTTATTTAAAAGTATAGATTGAGAAAGTGGCACGTGAGGAACGTACGTAACCTAGATCGATGCACGTGTTTTACTGCACCGGGCACGAACGTACGACGATTTACACACACACACACACACACACACAGAGTCAATATCGCCGGTTTTTACAAAAGGCAAAGTCTTAAGTAAACATTTAAAGCCTCTGTAAGTTTTATCGCTTTTGCATTCTTGCAACTTAATTTAATTGGTTGTTTTTTGGAAAACAGATAAAACTATAAAAAGAATGAAAAACGGTTTTGACGAGTCCTGTACCTATGTTTAGTTCAGAATTTCGAATTCAGCGGTAAAAGTATGTAAATCTATATTATCCAATACACAGGACATAAAGGTAAGAGGAATGGATATTTTTACCAATATATTCATATTCTTAAATATCTGAATATTCTTCCTACTTGACCGACTTACTTTATAAATATATTTTTTAGGGACACGTGTCGTTCGGTTGAAGGAAACAGGATATCTATACAGTGTATAGGTATTCAAAAACCCTTGGGAAAAATTTTAGACTTTGTTGAAAAGTTATGGAACATTAATTATATTCCTAGCAAACGGCCCGTTCACGGATCGGGGTGAGTTATACATTATTCGATTCGCCTAATTCAGTACATTATTGATATGCATTTCTATGCATCTGTGGAAATTCGTTATTTTTTTATAAACTGTTACTGTTATTGTTAGAAATATGACTTAAAATTCGTTAGTTTCTTTAGTGTTTAGGAGTGTGTGCGCGTGTGTTTGTGTGTGTGTGTTTGTGAGAGAAGCACACGTCGAGGAATGTTCTTTTAGTTTTTAAGTTTTCTTTTCACAATGGAAAATAAGTGTGTTTGTTTTGTAACAAGATTCATTATAATAAATAATATAAACAGTATTTTAACATGGTAGCAGAGGTCCGTGGTTTGTTCGTTAACAGTAAAGAAAAGAAATTTAGTTGTGAAAGGAAGATAACCTAAGATAGAAGCATGGCAAGTGAAAAAAAGGACGATTTCATGTTACAAATATTTTATGGAACTGGAAATTCAGGCTAAATTTATTTTTAGAAATGAAAGACTGTAACGAGGTTATTCTACATGATGAAAGACCGGCTGAAATAAGAGTCGAAGATTGGAATAAAAAAGGAAATTAAAGCAAAAAGTTACATCGTAAACAGTATTTCAAACACTCAGTTAGAATTAATAATATCAGAAACGACTGCGAAAAATATGATTGCAAAGCTTGACGAAATTTATCTAGTTAAAAACAGTGCAGTAAAGCTATTGTGTAAAAGAAGATTGTTAGAATTAAAAATGAAAGAAGGTGAAAATCCAAGTGACTTCTTTAACGAATTTGAAACGCATATAAATAGGCTCAAAAATACTGGTGAGACTGTGAATGAAGAGGATAAATTGAATTATCTGTTATTAACGTTAACTTCTCACGTATTGTTGATATTATTGATGCACTGCCAACGAAGGAGAAAACAGTCGAGTATGTAAAATCTAAATTACTGTTAGAGTATCAAAAGAGAAACGGTAAGAGTTACTACTTTGAGTACAGCAGAAATTACACTCGCACTTTTAGTTCAAATTTAACTAAAAATCCTAGAGGTCATAGGTTTCGACACGTACAACGCAATCAGAACAAGTATCTCAATTCAAAGGATAATCAGCATAGCAGTGCAACGACTACTGAAGCGGTATGTTAAGTCAGTGTAATAAGTCAGGGCACATCCAACGTTACTGCCCAGAAAACTTTAATAATTATTAGAAAAGGCAACCTTTTCAAACATATACAAAATAGACACGATAGAAAAGTGGCTGGAAATTCGAGTCTAGATGACAGTAGAAATTACAATTCATTCAAGGTTGAAGTAATGAAAAGTAGCAAAATAGAAGAAGTAGAAATATTAAATGGCTACTAGATAGTGGTTGCTCAGATCACATAATAAACACAGATGAGTACTTTTATGAATCCAAAAATCTACAAAACCCGGTTGATATTAAAGTTGGTGATGGTTTTAAACTAATATCTGGAAAGATTGGTAATGTAATGATTAACATTAAATCGTTGCTATGTTCATTTTAAAAATTATAAATAATTTATCTAATTGGATCTATTCTACATTGTCAAATGGGAATTTGTAGAAGAATTTGTATGATGCATAAAAATCATTTTTTTAGGCATAGAACTTCCACGAGTCGGTCAGGTGGACAGTATTAAAACCAGGTATGTAGACAGTACATGCAGCAACAGTAAAAAATGTCTCCCCGCCGCTGACAGTGTTTACAATATATAGTAAATTACTATTGCACGCAGTACGTTGGTTTAACTTGTTTTTATTATTAAATTTCATTATCATCTAAGTCTGGTATATTTTGATTTTTTACAGAATCAATCATCATCAAATGAAATTTCTGAAATTTCTTTTAAGAACTGATTAAATAAATCATCCTTTCCTTGCTTGGAAGGTTTATAAAACACGTAATGGCTTAAGTACCCAATGAAATTATCTTTTTTGCTGAAAATAGAAAATATAATATTTATTATTTTGTATTATATGTTAGAAAAACATATTAAAAAACGTGTGGAACTGCAAATGCTAACCGACAATATTCAGGCAAAAAGTGTTTACTATGCTTCCACGTAGTTTCTGTTTTATTCGTATGAGCGCCTGTTTCTGGATCTTTAAAATGTAAACTATTTACGGTTTACGGTGAGATGTTTATACCCTTAGTTTTTAAAAGCCATTGCATTATATAAAGATAATTTGAAAAGCAAAGAACGTGGTTTTCTAAAAACAAACTCAGTTACAGATATTGTTTTAAAATTACCATATATGCTAACATATAATTATGAGCAATGTCGTGATATATTATATAACTAACATTAAATAAAAATACTGCGCAGCAATTGTGGAAGGGTAGAGTGGATAGAGACTGATGAATCAACACATTTTGTTGTAGAAATAATGGCACAGAGGCCATTTGAAAATTAATCACAGCGTCAATTTTCAAGATCTCATTACTGATGCTTACATGAATTAAATTGAAGACACCACTTTTTTCTAACATATAATACTATCAATATTTTATATTTCCAATAAGAGTAACTTCATTGGATACCTGAGCCATTATGTATTTAGTAAATGTATATATAATAGAAAGATGGTGATTTATTCAATGAGATATTTGCAGAAATAGCAGAAATTTCATTCAACAAATGTTATTGTTAACAAATTAGCATTTTACTAGCTGGCATTTTGAACACAGGTAACGACAGTCACTTGTTTCCACCTGTGAACCTATCAGAATATATTTAAAATACTTAGTTACTTTGTAAAAATACCGAATTTCCGCAGATAATGAAATGCATATACTAATGAAATAATATACTGAATTAGACGAATCGAATTACGTATAACTCATCCCGATCGTTGAACGGGTCGTTTGCTAGGAATATACCAAAAAACGTTCTTGACAAGTCTATAAAATACTTCAGTTCACTTTCATTATTAGATGCGTTGACTTTAATTCTATAAATTATAATGATAAGTTCAAGATTTTACAGAAAGAGTTTATTTGTAATATTAAAGATTTCCTATATAAGGACAAGAAGAATACTTTTACCAATATCTATCCATCTATCTTAATATTCTTCCCACTTGGCCCACTTACTTTAACGAGCCTGAGTAAATCATCAGTACTATCTCTATTTTTATTAATAAAATGAATCTGTGATTCCATATCCAAAGATATAGTAAAAGCTACAAAATTCAGATTATTCAAGTTACTTCTATCACTCATCAAATTTTTTATGAAATTCTATGCTAATTCATGCTCTTTAAAATATTTATAATCTACTGGGACTTCATTAACTTTATGTTTTAATAAATCAATAATCAAAGTATCTATAATTAATATTAAAATCAAATAACAGTGTCAAAATAGTATTAATATTATCTTTTATTAATACTATCAATCTCTGGTATTTAAATTTTATTAAATATTTCAAATCTGTTATCACCTTGTTCAAATAATTTATTACTAGTTTTGATAATATATTTTGGGATGGATTTTTTTAGAATGATAGCAATTCAGTTGTGAATTTTTATGAGGAACAAAGGGTTATTATTATACAATTAACATGTATATAATTCATTAACTTGCCCATTTAGGGGTAACATGTTATGCATAAATAGAGATTTACATACTTGTATAAATACCCACACTAAAATCATGTAAATATCTAAATCATTTTTAAATCTATGATTTGGAAAATTTTAGGGACTTGGAACTTAATTCATCCTTTATCTTACAGTTTTATCGCCAACACGTGGCCAACACGTATGCGAAGAAGGCGAAATCATGAGCCAGATGCGGGCATAACCCAGACCTAACCCAGACCTAACCGGTGTTATCCTCTAAAATACTGTCCGAATCCAGGTTTAATGGACTGTTTCTGTGTGATACCACATTACTACGTGATTCAAACCCGAAAAAAACCCAGGATCTGGCCAACAAGTATGCGAAGAAGGCAAAATCATGAGCCAGATGCGGGCATAACCCAGACCTAACCCAGACCTAACCGGTGTTATCCTCTAAAATACTGTCCGAATCCAGGTTTAATGGACTGTTTCTGTGTGATACCACATTACTACGTGATTCAAACACGAAAAAAACCCAGGATCTAGCCAACAAGTTTGCGAAAAAGGCGAAAGTATAAGCCAGATGCGCGCATATCCCAGACCTAACCCAGACCTAACCGGTGTTATCCTCTAACATATTGATCGAAACCAGGTTTAATTGACTGCTTCAGTGTGGTACCACATTACTACGTGATTCAAACACGAGAAAAACCCAGGATCTGGCCAACAAGTTTGCGAAAAAGGCGAAAGTATAAGCCAGATGCGCGCATATCCCAGACCTAACCCAGACCTAACCGGTGTTATCCTCTAAAATACTGACCGAATCCAGGTTTAATTGACTGTTACTGTGTGGTACCACATTACTACGTGATTCAAACACGAAAAAAACCCAGGATCTGGCCAACAAGTTTGCGAAAAAGGCGAAAGTATAAGCCAGATGCGGGCATAAACCAGACCTAACCGGTGTTATCCTCTAAAATACTGACCGAATCCAGGTTTAATTGACTGTTACTGTGTGGTACCACATTACTACGTGATTCAAACCAGAAGAAACCCAGGATCTGGCCAACAAGTATGCGAAGAAGGCATAATCATGAGCCAGATGCGGGCATAACCCAGACCTAACCCAGACCTAACCGGTGTTATCCTCTAAAATACTGCCCGAATCCAGGTTTAATGGACTGTTTCTGTGTGATACCACATTACTACGTGATTCAAACCCGAAAAAAACCCAGGATCTAGCCAACAAGTTTGCGAAAAAGGCGAAAGTATAAGCCAGATGCGCGCATATCCCAGACCTAACCGGTGTTATCCTCTAAAATATTGATCGAAACCAGGTTTAATTGACTGCTTCAGTGTGGTACCACATTACTACGTGATTCAAACACGAAAAAAACCCAGGATCTGGCCAACAAGTTTGCGAAAAAGGCGAAAGTATAAGCCAGATGCGCGCATATCCCAGACCTAACCCAGACCTAACCGGTGTTATCCTCTAAAATACTGACCGAATCCAGGTTTAATCGACTGTTACTGTGTGGTACCACATTACTACGTGATTCAAACCAGAAGAAACCCAGGATCTGGCCAACAAGTATGCGAAGAAGGCATAATCATGAGCCAGATGCGGGCATAACCCAGACCTAACCCAGACCTAACCGGTGTTATCCTCTAAAATACTGACCGAATCCAGGTTTAATTGACTGTTACTGTGTGGTACCACATTACTACGTGATTCAAACCCGAAAAAAACCCAGGATCTGGCCAACAAGTATGCGAAGAAGGCATAATCATGAGCCAGATGCGGGCATAACCCAGACCTGACCCAGACCTAACCGGTGTTATCCTCTAAAATATTGATCGAAATCAGGTTTAATTGACTGCTTCTTTGTGGGCCCACATTACTGCGTGATTCAAACCGGAACAAACCAACATAGTAGTATACAGGGTGTTCGGCCAGCCCTGAGAAACATTTTAATAGGAGATTCTAGAGGCCAAACTAAGACGAAAATCAAGAATACCAATTTGTTGATGGAGGCTTCGTTAAAAAGTTATTAACAATTAAATTCAAAAATTTCAAATCGTTCCGGAAAAATTATTTTCGGCTGCGGAGGTCAATTACAAGCATTTTCAGTGAATAGACATATATTCGAAATCCTACTCAGTTTCGAGAAAAAAATTCGAGTATGTGTTGATATTTTTCGGCGAAAAAGAAATTTTTCAAAAATTTTTCTAAAAAAATTATTTTCGGTTGCAGGGGTCAATTACAATCATTTTTGGTCATTACACATACCCCCGAAATCCTACGCACTTTCGAGGAAAAAATTCCTTACCGAAAATCTAATCGGGTGCCTATATTTTTCGATGAAAAAAAAAGATTTCAAATCGTTCTGTGAAAAATTATTTTCAGTTGCGAGGGTCGGTGACAATCATTTTTTATGTATAGACATACCCCCGAAATCTTGCGCATTTTCGAGAAAAAAATTCAGTACGAGCGGAACTTTAAACATTAATAACTTTTTAACAGTGCCTCCATCAACAAATTGGTATTCTTGATTTTCGTCTTATTTTTACCTCTAGAATCCCCCATTAAAATTTTTCCCATGGATGGCCGAACACCCTGTATGTAGGGAACCGTGCAGTTGAAAATTATTAAATCGCGCACGAATTTTTGGCCGAACAGCGAATCGTTCGCTGTCCACGAGCTTGCACGAGCGAAGACGGTTACCGCCGAAAAAGCCGTCAACACGCGGCGAGCGTACGGCCGAACAGCTGATGGGTGAATAACCCAGAAAGCGAGAAAAGACAGCACGGAAGAGAGAAAGATTGAAGAAAAGTACGTAGTAGGTGTGACTGTGTTTAACGAAATAAATACGAGTGTGCCGATTAACGAACAAACACGGTTCCTGATAATCCCATACATACATACGTACAGTGTTGTTCCAAGTGGAGTTTGAAAAAGATGCTAATAAAAATGTTGCATAGTCATAACCACCTGGTTCAGTTACTACATTCACCCTGTAAAAACAACACAATAATATTATTTATTATTTTCTTTTCACGTTCTTAACTTTATTTTTATTTTTAGTTTGAGTTTTACATTTCTCCTTCTCTTCGTCTTGCTTTTCTTTCTCCTTTTCCTTTTCATTTTCATTTTTCTGTTTTTCTTTCTTTTTTCAATAGCTTTTCTTCTTTTAATTTCTCGGCTTGTTTTTTTCTTTTCTAATCGTTCTTCTTTCATTCTTTGTTTTTCTTTTTCCTGGTTATCAATTGCTTCTATTTTTTCAAGCTGAGCCTATTTTCATGTCTTTGATGTAACTTTGATTGCACACACTCTTTCTATATTTCTTTTCTTTTCTTTTCTTTTCTTTTCTTTTCTTTGTTGTTTTTTCAATCCTTTGATAATGTTGATAATGTTTATCCAGAATAGATTCTGAAGAATCTTTGTCTTTACGAGAAAATAAGTAAAGTAACGTTGTAGAATTAATGTAGTTTGATTTCAGTACCATCGGAAACAAAACAATTCCCATTAGAAAAAAGTAAAAGCATCATTGTCATGAAATATTAAAGTTAATTAATGATCAGTATATCATATATTAGTTTCTTCTAGCGAAACGTTGTTAAATTAGTCTTCTACACTGGTATTGGTTTTACTGTTACTATGAACTGCACTGCGTTGAACATCAGCAGTGCTTTCTCTCTGCGAGTTGTGTCTTGTGTTGTGTTGTGTCTTAGTTGTGTCCCGATTGTATTTTAATATTTTCTATATAGAAAAGAAAATTGTTCCCCTCTCAGATCATCTGGAATATGCTCTTGAATGCTATGTAAAACTACCTATATTGCTGTCATTGATGTCAGTTTCATCTGGCGACATGAATTCTAATTTATTTTCTTCTTTCTGAAATACGTTTTGTCTAGTAAATTGTATTTGAGTTAAACGGTCATAGGCCACCACAAGCTTTAAAAGCATTTCCTTCTTCATGGAATTTATATATGGTATGATATATTGGTGCGAAATTCACCTTCGTAATGGGTTTAGTCTACCTACGTACTTTGTCTAATGTTCCTGCACTACCCTTCGCCATGCAACTTTTAATCGTCTAAATATTCCTACATCGCATGGCTGGAAAATATGAGTTGCATTAGGTAATAATATACAAAAAAGTAAAATGAGTTTACTCAAAACAAAAATTATGTAAATTGAAATTTATGCAGGACCTGCGACCATCTAATAATACCAGTATAGGAAACCAGTATAGGTGACTCCATTCTCGACCATTTATGGGCTACACACAATATATGTATTAGTGTGGGGGGATTGAAATGAATTCGGTCAAGGTGTAATTTCATTAATATTGATTTAATATATACAGGGTGTTTGGCCACACCTGGGAAAAATTTTAATGGGAGATTCTAGAAGCCAAAATAAGACGAAAATTAAGAATATCAATTTTTCGACTGAGGTTTCGTTAAAAAGTAGTTATTAATAACATTAAATAAAAAAATTTCAAATCGTTCTGAAAAAATTATTTTTGGTCGCGGAGGTCAGTTAGAATCGTACCCCCGAAATCCTACTCAGTTTCGACAAAAAGAATTTCGAATCGTCTTGGAAGAATTAGTTTTCGTTGCAGGGGTCAGTAACAAGCATTTTTTTTTTTTGGTCGACAGCCGGATCGAACGATTTTAATGTTTCAAACAGCAACACAACGCATATTTTAATGGAGAATATGTAGAGATGTTGGAAAAGTTGTTCCTTGACCCCGTAAAGTGAGAAAAATCCCATATAACTGGTCAAATTTTCAAACAGCCCCCGCAACTCCTACTGATATAGTGAATAGTGAATATATTCCAATGAAACGTTTTTTTTTCGCGAGTAGAGCTCATGGGTACCTACACAAAGAGTATTATTAAACAACTATTTTACAAACTGAATAAAAATCAGAAAGGAATTTTTAAGAAAAATCGACAGGCAGTGCCTAAATTTTTCGACGAAAGAAAAAGAAAATTTCAAATCGTTCTGAACAAAATTACTTTCGGTTTCGGGGGTCAATTACAATTATTTTCGGTGAATAGACATACCACATACGAAATCCTGCGCATTTTCGAGAAAAAAATTCGAAAGTAAGAGCGGAACTTTAAACGTCAATAACTTGTTTAGTATCGTATTACTCCATCAACAAATTGGTATTCTTGATTTTCGTTCTACTTTAACCTCTAGAATCTCCCATTACAATTTCTCCCGGGGGATTCTAGAGACCAAAGTAAGACGAAAATCAAGAATACCAATTTGTTAATGGAGGCTTTATTAAAAAGTTATTAACGTTTAAAGTTCCGCCCGTACTGAATTTCTTTCTCGAAAATGCGCATGATTAGGGGGGTATGACGATTCACCCAAAATGGTTGTAAGTAACCCCCGCAACCGAAGATAATTTTTCCAAAACGATTTGAAATTTTTCTTTTCCATCGAACAAATTTCACACATTCTCGAATTTTTATCTCGAAAGTGGGTAAGATTTCGGAGGTATGTGTATTCACCAAAAATGATTGTAATTGACCCCCGCAACCGATAACAATTTTTCCAGAACGATTTGAAATTTTTTAGTTTAATTGTTAATAACTTTTTAACGTAGCCTCTATCAACAAATTGGTATTCTTGATTTTCGTCTGTATTTTCGTATTTTGGCATCTAGAATCCCCCATTAAAATTTTTCCCAGGGGTGGCCGAACACCCTGTACATATGTGTTCCCCGAGCAGGAAAACGACTTTTCGCTAAAATCATGAAAGTAAAAATTCTGTCCAAACGAGGAGTAGGAGTGATTTTCTAAGAGTTTGCTCATGATGCTACACGTAATAGCTACAAATGCACCTCATCGAAAATTTTTATTTAAAAGTATAGATTGAGAAAGTGGCACGTGAGGAACGTACGTAACCTAGATCGATGCACGTGTTTTACTGCACCGGGCACGAACGTACGACGATTTACACACACACACACACACACACACAGAGTCAATATCGCCGGTTTTTACAAAAGGCAAAGTCTTAAGTAAACATTTAAAGCCTCTGTAAGTTTTATCGCTTTTGCATTCTTGCAACTTAATTTAATTGGTTGTTTTTTGGAAAACAGATAAAACTATAAAAAGAATGAAAAACGGTTTTGACGAGTCCTGTACCTATGTTTAGTTCAGAATTTCGAATTCAGCGGTAAAAGTATGTAAATCTATATTATCCAATACACAGGACATAAAGGTAAGAGGAATGGATATTTTTACCAATATATTCATATTCTTAAATATCTGAATATTCTTCCTACTTGACCGACTTACTTTATAAATATATTTTTTAGGGACACGTGTCGTTCGGTTGAAGGAAACAGGATATCTATACAGTGTATAGGTATTCAAAAACCCTTGGGAAAAATTTTAGACTTTGTTGAAAAGTTATGGAACATTAATTATATTCCTAGCAAACGGCCCGTTCACGGATCGGGGTGAGTTATACATTATTCGATTCGCCTAATTCAGTACATTATTGATATGCATTTCTATGCATCTGTGGAAATTCGTTATTTTTTTATAAACTGTTACTGTTATTGTTAGAAATATGACTTAAAATTCGTTAGTTTCTTTAGTGTTTAGGAGTGTGTGCGCGTGTGTTTGTGTGTGTGTGTTTGTGAGAGAAGCACACGTCGAGGAATGTTCTTTTAGTTTTTAAGTTTTCTTTTCACAATGGAAAATAAGTGTGTTTGTTTTGTAACAAGATTCATTATAATAAATAATATAAACAGTATTTTAACATGGTAGCAGAGGTCCGTGGTTTGTTCGTTAACAGTAAAGAAAAGAAATTTAGTTGTGAAAGGAAGATAACCTAAGATAGAAGCATGGCAAGTGAAAAAAAGGACGATTTCATGTTACAAATATTTTATGGAACTGGAAATTCAGGCTAAATTTATTTTTAGAAATGAAAGACTGTAACGAGGTTATTCTACATGATGAAAGACCGGCTGAAATAAGAGTCGAAGATTGGAATAAAAAAGGAAATTAAAGCAAAAAGTTACATCGTAAACAGTATTTCAAACACTCAGTTAGAATTAATAATATCAGAAACGACTGCGAAAAATATGATTGCAAAGCTTGACGAAATTTATCTAGTTAAAAACAGTGCAGTAAAGCTATTGTGTAAAAGAAGATTGTTAGAATTAAAAATGAAAGAAGGTGAAAATCCAAGTGACTTCTTTAACGAATTTGAAACGCATATAAATAGGCTCAAAAATACTGGTGAGACTGTGAATGAAGAGGATAAATTGAATTATCTGTTATTAACGTTAACTTCTCACGTATTGTTGATATTATTGATGCACTGCCAACGAAGGAGAAAACAGTCGAGTATGTAAAATCTAAATTACTGTTAGAGTATCAAAAGAGAAACGGTAAGAGTTACTACTTTGAGTACAGCAGAAATTACACTCGCACTTTTAGTTCAAATTTAACTAAAAATCCTAGAGGTCATAGGTTTCGACACGTACAACGCAATCAGAACAAGTATCTCAATTCAAAGGATAATCAGCATAGCAGTGCAACGACTACTGAAGCGGTATGTTAAGTCAGTGTAATAAGTCAGGGCACATCCAACGTTACTGCCCAGAAAACTTTAATAATTATTAGAAAAGGCAACCTTTTCAAACATATACAAAATAGACACGATAGAAAAGTGGCTGGAAATTCGAGTCTAGATGACAGTAGAAATTACAATTCATTCAAGGTTGAAGTAATGAAAAGTAGCAAAATAGAAGAAGTAGAAATATTAAATGGCTACTAGATAGTGGTTGCTCAGATCACATAATAAACACAGATGAGTACTTTTATGAATCCAAAAATCTACAAAACCCGGTTGATATTAAAGTTGGTGATGGTTTTAAACTAATATCTGGAAAGATTGGTAATGTAATGATTAACATTAAATCGTTGCTATGTTCATTTTAAAAATTATAAATAATTTATCTAATTGGATCTATTCTACATTGTCAAATGGGAATTTGTAGAAGAATTTGTATGATGCATAAAAATCATTTTTTTAGGCATAGAACTTCCACGAGTCGGTCAGGTGGACAGTATTAAAACCAGGTATGTAGACAGTACATGCAGCAACAGTAAAAAATGTCTCCCCGCCGCTGACAGTGTTTACAATATATAGTAAATTACTATTGCACGCAGTACGTTGGTTTAACTTGTTTTTATTATTAAATTTCATTATCATCTAAGTCTGGTATATTTTGATTTTTTACAGAATCAATCATCATCAAATGAAATTTCTGAAATTTCTTTTAAGAACTGATTAAATAAATCATCCTTTCCTTGCTTGGAAGGTTTATAAAACACGTAATGGCTTAAGTACCCAATGAAATTATCTTTTTTGCTGAAAATAGAAAATATAATATTTATTATTTTGTATTATATGTTAGAAAAACATATTAAAAAACGTGTGGAACTGCAAATGCTAACCGACAATATTCAGGCAAAAAGTGTTTACTATGCTTCCACGTAGTTTCTGTTTTATTCGTATGAGCGCCTGTTTCTGGATCTTTAAAATGTAAACTATTTACGGTTTACGGTGAGATGTTTATACCCTTAGTTTTTAAAAGCCATTGCATTATATAAAGATAATTTGAAAAGCAAAGAACGTGGTTTTCTAAAAACAAACTCAGTTACAGATATTGTTTTAAAATTACCATATATGCTAACATATAATTATGAGCAATGTCGTGATATATTATATAACTAACATTAAATAAAAATACTGCGCAGCAATTGTGGAAGGGTAGAGTGGATAGAGACTGATGAATCAACACATTTTGTTGTAGAAATAATGGCACAGAGGCCATTTGAAAATTAATCACAGCGTCAATTTTCAAGATCTCATTACTGATGCTTACATGAATTAAATTGAAGACACCACTTTTTTCTAACATATAATACTATCAATATTTTATATTTCCAATAAGAGTAACTTCATTGGATACCTGAGCCATTATGTATTTAGTAAATGTATATATAATAGAAAGATGGTGATTTATTCAATGAGATATTTGCAGAAATAGCAGAAATTTCATTCAACAAATGTTATTGTTAACAAATTAGCATTTTACTAGCTGGCATTTTGAACACAGGTAACGACAGTCACTTGTTTCCACCTGTGAACCTATCAGAATATATTTAAAATACTTAGTTACTTTGTAAAAATACCGAATTTCCGCAGATAATGAAATGCATATACTAATGAAATAATATACTGAATTAGACGAATCGAATTACGTATAACTCATCCCGATCGTTGAACGGGTCGTTTGCTAGGAATATACCAAAAAACGTTCTTGACAAGTCTATAAAATACTTCAGTTCACTTTCATTATTAGATGCGTTGACTTTAATTCTATAAATTATAATGATAAGTTCAAGATTTTACAGAAAGAGTTTATTTGTAATATTAAAGATTTCCTATATAAGGACAAGAAGAATACTTTTACCAATATCTATCCATCTATCTTAATATTCTTCCCACTTGGCCCACTTACTTTAACGAGCCTGAGTAAATCATCAGTACTATCTCTATTTTTATTAATAAAATGAATCTGTGATTCCATATCCAAAGATATAGTAAAAGCTACAAAATTCAGATTATTCAAGTTACTTCTATCACTCATCAAATTTTTTATGAAATTCTATGCTAATTCATGCTCTTTAAAATATTTATAATCTACTGGGACTTCATTAACTTTATGTTTTAATAAATCAATAATCAAAGTATCTATAATTAATATTAAAATCAAATAACAGTGTCAAAATAGTATTAATATTATCTTTTATTAATACTATCAATCTCTGGTATTTAAATTTTATTAAATATTTCAAATCTGTTATCACCTTGTTCAAATAATTTATTACTAGTTTTGATAATATATTTTCGGATGGATTTTTTTAGAATGATAGCAATTCAGTTGTGAATTTTTATGAGGAACAAAGGGTTATTATTATACAATTAACATGTATATAATTCATTAACTTGCCCATTTAGGGGTAACATGTTATGCATAAATAGAGATTTACATACTTGTATAAATACCCACACTAAAATCATGTAAATATCTAAATCATTTTTAAATCTATGATTTGGAAAATTTTAGGGACTTGGAACTTAATTCATCCTTTATCTTACAGTTTTATCGCCAACACGTGGCCAACACGTATGCGAAGAAGGCGAAATCATGAGCCAGATGCGGGCATAACCCAGACCTAACCCAGACCTAACCGGTGTTATCCTCTAAAATACTGTCCGAATCCAGGTTTAATGGACTGTTTCTGTGTGATACCACATTACTACGTGATTCAAACCCGAAAAAAACCCAGGATCTGGCCAACAAGTATGCGAAGAAGGCAAAATCATGAGCCAGATGCGGGCATAACCCAGACCTAACCCAGACCTAACCGGTGTTATCCTCTAAAATACTGTCCGAATCCAGGTTTAATGGACTGTTTCTGTGTGATACCACATTACTACGTGATTCAAACACGAAAAAAACCCAGGATCTAGCCAACAAGTTTGCGAAAAAGGCGAAAGTATAAGCCAGATGCGCGCATATCCCAGACCTAACCCAGACCTAACCGGTGTTATCCTCTAACATATTGATCGAAACCAGGTTTAATTGACTGCTTCAGTGTGGTACCACATTACTACGTGATTCAAACACGAAAAAAACCCAGGATCTAGCCAACAAGTTTGCGAAAAAGGCGAAAGTATAAGCCAGATGCGCGCATATCCCAGACCTAACCCAGACCTAACCGGTGTTATCCTCTAACATATTGATCGAAACCAGGTTTAATTGACTGCTTCAGTGTGGTACCACATTACTACGTGATTCAAACACGAGAAAAACCCAGGATCTGGCCAACAAGTTTGCGAAAAAGGCGAAAGTATAAGCCAGATGCGCGCATATCCCAGACCTAACCCAGACCTAACCGGTGTTATCCTCTAAAATACTGACCGAATCCAGGTTTAATTGACTGTTACTGTGTGGTACCACATTACTACGTGATTCAAACCAGAAGAAACCCAGGATCTGGCCAACAAGTATGCGAAGAAGGCATAATCATGAGCCAGATGCGGGCATAACCCAGACCTAACCGGTGTTATCCTCTAAAATACTGACCGAATCCAGGTTTAATTGACTGTTACTGTGTGGTACCACATTACTACGTGATTCAAACACGAAAAAAACCCAGGATCTGGCCAACAAGTTTGCGAAAAAGGCGAAAGTATAAGCCAGATGCGGGCATAACCCAGACCTAACCGGTGTTATCCTCTAAAATACTGACCGAATCCAGGTTTAATTGACTGTTACTGTGTGGTACCACATTACTACGTGATTCAAACCAGAAGAAACCCAGGATCTGGCCAACAAGTATGCGAAGAAGGCATAATCATGAGCCAGATGCGGGCATAACCCAGACCTAACCCAGACCTAACCGGTGTTATCCTCTAAAATACTGCCCGAATCCAGGTTTAATGGACTGTTTCTGTGTGATACCACATTACTACGTGATTCAAACCCGAAAAAAACCCAGGATCTAGCCAACAAGTTTGCGAAAAAGGCGAAAGTATAAGCCAGATGCGCGCATATCCCAGACCTAACCGGTGTTATCCTCTAAAATATTGATCGAAACCAGGTTTAATTGACTGCTTCAGTGTGGTACCACATTACTACGTGATTCAAACACGAAAAAAACCCAGGATCTGGCCAACAAGTTTGCGAAAAAGGCGAAAGTATAAGCCAGATGCGCGCATATCCCAGACCTAACCCAGACCTAACCGGTGTTATCCTCTAAAATACTGACCGAATCCAGGTTTAATTGACTGTTACTGTGTGGTACCACATTACTACGTGATTCAAACCAGAAGAAACCCAGGATCTGGCCAACAAGTATGCGAAGAAGGCATAATCATGAGCCAGATGCGGGCATAACCCAGACCTAACCCAGACCTAACCGGTGTTATCCTCTAAAATACTGACCGAATCCAGGTTTAATTGACTGTTACTGTGTGGTACCACATTACTACGTGATTCAAACCCGAAAAAAACCCAGGATCTGGCCAACAAGTATGCGAAGAAGGCATAATCATGAGCCAGATGCGGGCATAACCCAGACCTGACCCAGACCTAACCGGTGTTATCCTCTAAAATATTGATCGAAATCAGGTTTAATTGACTGCTTCTTTGTGGGCCCACATTACTGCGTGATTCAAACCGGAACAAACCAACATAGTAGTATACAGGGTGTTCGGCCAGCCCTGAGAAACATTTTAATAGGAGATTCTAGAGGCCAAACTAAGACGAAAATCAAGAATACCAATTTGTTGATGGAGGCTTCGTTAAAAAGTTATTAACAATTAAATTCAAAAATTTCAAATCGTTCCGGAAAAATTATTTTCGGCTGCGGAGGTCAATTACAAGCATTTTCAGTGAATAGACATATATTCGAAATCCTACTCAGTTTCGAGAAAAAAATTCGAGTATGTGTTGATATTTTTCGGCGAAAAAGAAATTTTTCAAAAATTTTTCTAAAAAAATTATTTTCGGTTGCAGGGGTCAATTACAATCATTTTTGGTCATTACACATACCCCCGAAATCCTACGCACTTTCGAGGAAAAAATTCCTTACCGAAAATCTAATCGGGTGCCTATATTTTTCGATGAAAAAAAAAGATTTCAAATCGTTCTGTGAAAAATTATTTTCAGTTGCGAGGGTCGGTGACAATCATTTTTTATGTATAGACATACCCCCGAAATCTTGCGCATTTTCGAGAAAAAAATTCAGTACGAGCGGAACTTTAAACATTAATAACTTTTTAACAGTGCCTCCATCAACAAATTGGTATTCTTGATTTTCGTCTTATTTTTACCTCTAGAATCCCCCATTAAAATTTTTCCCATGGATGGCCGAACACCCTGTATGTAGGGAACCGTGCAGTTGAAAATTATTAAATCGCGCACGAATTTTTGGCCGAACAGCGAATCGTTCGCTGTCCACGAGCTTGCACGAGCGAAGACGGTTACCGCCGAAAAAGCCGTCAACACGCGGCGAGCGTACGGCCGAACAGCTGATGGGTGAATAACCCAGAAAGCGAGAAAAGACAGCACGGAAGAGAGAAAGATTGAAGAAAAGTACGTAGTAGGTGTGACTGTGTTTAACGAAATAAATACGAGTGTGCCGATTAACGAACAAACACGGTTCCTGATAATCCCATACATACATACGTACAGTGTTGTTCCAAGTGGAGTTTGAAAAAGATGCTAATAAAAATGTTGCATAGTCATAACCACCTGGTTCAGTTACTACATTCACCCTGTAAAAACAACACAATAATATTATTTATTATTTTCTTTTCACGTTCTTAACTTTATTTTTATTTTTAGTTTGAGTTTTACATTTCTCCTTCTCTTCGTCTTGCTTTTCTTTCTCCTTTTCCTTTTCATTTTTCTGTTTTTCTTTCTTTTTTCAATAGCTTTTCTTCTTTTAATTTCTCGGCTTGTTTTTTTCTTTTCTAATCGTTCTTCTTTCATTCTTTGTTTTTCTTTTTCCTGGTTATCAATTGCTTCTATTTTTTCAAGCTGAGCCTATTTTCATGTCTTTGATGTAACTTTGATTGCACACACTCTTTCTATATTTCTTTTCTTTTCTTTTCTTTTCTTTTCTTTTCTTTTCTTTTCTTTTCTTTTCTTTTCTTTTCTTTTCTTTTCTTTTCTTTTCTTTTCTTTTCTTTTCTTTGTTGTTTTTTCAATCTTTTGATAATGTTGATAATGTTTATCCAGAATAGATTCTGAAGAATCTTTGTCTTTACGAGAAAATAAGTAAAGTAACGTTGTAGAATTAATGTAGTTTGATTTCAGTACCATCGGAAACAAAACAATTCCCATTAGAAAAAAGTAAAAGCATCATTGTCATGAAATATTAAAGTTAATTAATGATCAGTATATCATATATTAGTTTCTTCTAGCGAAACGTTGTTAAATTAGTCTTCTACACTGGTATTGGTTTTACTGTTACTATGAACTGCACTGCGTTGAACATCAGCAGTGCTTTCTCTCTGCGAGTTGTGTCTTGTGTTGTGTTGTGTCTTAGTTGTGTCCCGATTGTATTTTAATATTTTCTATATAGAAAAGAAAATTGTTCCCCTCTCAGATCATCTGGAATATGCTCTTGAATGCTATGTAAAACTACCTATATTGCTGTCATTGATGTCAGTTTCATCTGGCGACATGAATTCTAATTTATTTTCTTCTTTCTGAAATACGTTTTGTCTAGTAAATTGTATTTGAGTTAAACGGTCATAGGCCACCACAAGCTTTAAAAGCATTTCCTTCTTCATGGAATTTATATATGGTATGATATATTGGTGCGAAATTCACCTTCGTAATGGGTTTAGTCTACCTACGTACTTTGTCTAATGTTCCTGCACTACCCTTCGCCATGCAACTTTTAATCGTCTAAATATTCCTACATCGCATGGCTGGAAAATATGAGTTGCATTAGGTAATAATATACAAAAAAGTAAAATGAGTTTACTCAAAACAAAAATTATGTAAATTGAAATTTATGCAGGACCTGCGACCATCTAATAATACCAGTATAGGAAACCAGTATAGGTGACTCCATTCTCGACCATTTATGGGCTACACACAATATATGTATTAGTGTGGGGGGATTGAAATGAATTCGGTCAAGGTGTAATTTCATTAATATTGATTTAATATATACAGGGTGTTTGGCCACACCTGGGAAAAATTTTAATGGGAGATTCTAGAAGCCAAAATAAGACGAAAATTAAGAATATCAATTTTTCGACTGAGGTTTCGTTAAAAAGTAGTTATTAATAACATTAAATAAAAAAATTTCAAATCGTTCTGAAAAAATTATTTTTGGTCGCGGAGGTCAGTTAGAATCGTACCCCCGAAATCCTACTCAGTTTCGACAAAAAGAATTTCGAATCGTCTTGGAAGAATTAGTTTTCGTTGCAGGGGTCAGTAACAAGCATTTTTTTTTTTTGGTCGACAGCCGGATCGAACGATTTTAATGTTTCAAACAGCAACACAACGCATATTTTAATGGAGAATATGTAGAGATGTTGGAAAAGTTGTTCCTTGACCCCGTAAAGTGAGAAAAATCCCATATAACTGGTCAAATTTTCAAACAGCCCCCGCAACTCCTACTGATATAGTGAATAGTGAATATATTCCAATGAAACGTTTTTTTTTCGCGAGTAGAGCTCATGGGTACCTACACAAAGAGTATTATTAAACAACTATTTTACAAACTGAATAAAAATCAGAAAGGAATTTTTAAGAAAAATCGACAGGCAGTGCCTAAATTTTTCGACGAAAGAAAAAGAAAATTTCAAATCGTTCTGAACAAAATTACTTTCGGTTTCGGGGGTCAATTACAATTATTTTCGGTGAATAGACATACCACATACGAAATCCTGCGCATTTTCGAGAAAAAAATTCGAAAGTAAGAGCGGAACTTTAAACGTCAATAACTTGTTTAGTATCGTATTACTCCATCAACAAATTGGGTATTCTTGATTTTCGTTCTACTTTAACCTCTAGAATCTCCCATTACAATTTCTCCCGGGGGATTCTAGAGACCAAAGTAAGACGAAAATCAAGAATACCAATTTGTTAATGGAGGCTTTATTAAAAAGTTATTAACGTTTAAAGTTCCGCCCGTACTGAATTTCTTTCTCGAAAATGCGCATGATTAGGGGGGTATGACGATTCACCCAAAATGGTTGTAAGTAACCCCCGCAACCGAAGATAATTTTTCCAAAACGATTTGAAATTTTTCTTTTCCATCGAACAAATTTCACACATTCTCGAATTTTTATCTCGAAAGTGGGTAAGATTTCGGAGGTATGTGTATTCACCAAAAATGATTGTAATTGACCCCCGCAACCGATAACAATTTTTCCAGAACGATTTGAAATTTTTTAGTTTAATTGTTAATAACTTTTTAACGTAGCCTCTATCAACAAATTGGTATTCTTGATTTTCGTCTGTATTTTCGTATTTTGGCATCTAGAATCCCCCATTAAAATTTTTCCCAGGGGTGGCCGAACACCCTGTACATATGTGTTCCCCGAGCAGGAAAACGACTTTTCGCTAAAATCATGAAAGTAAAAATTCTGTCCAAACGAGGAGTAGGAGTGATTTTCTAAGAGTTTGCTCATGATGCTACACGTAATAGCTACAAATGCACCTCATCGAAAATTTTTATTTAAAAGTATAGATTGAGAAAGTGGCACGTGAGGAACGTACGTAACCTAGATCGATGCACGTGTTTTACTGCACCGGGCACGAACGTACGACGATTTACACACACACACACACAGTCAATATCGCCGGTTTTTACAAAAGGCAAAGTCTTAAGTAAACATTTAAAGCCTCTGTAAGTTTTATCGCTTTTGCATTCTTGCAACTTAATTTAATTGGTTGTTTTTTGGAAAACAGATAAAACTATAAAAAGAATGAAAAACGGTTTTGACGAGTCCTGTACCTATGTTTAGTTCAGAATTTCGAATTCAGCGGTAAAAGTATGTAAATCTATATTATCCAATACACAGGACATAAAGGTAAGAGGAATGGATATTTTTACCAATATATTCATATTCTTAAATATCTGAATATTCTTCCTACTTGACCGACTTACTTTATAAATATATTTTTTAGGGACACGTGTCGTTCGGTTGAAGGAAACAGGATATCTATACAGTGTATAGGTATTCAAAAACCCTTGGGAAAAATTTTAGACTTTGTTGAAAAGTTATGGAACATTAATTATATTCCTAGCAAACGGCCCGTTCACGGATCGGGGTGAGTTATACATTATTCGATTCGCCTAATTCAGTACATTATTGATATGCATTTCTATGCATCTGTGGAAATTCGTTATTTTTTTATAAACTGTTACTGTTATTGTTAGAAATATGACTTAAAATTCGTTAGTTTCTTTAGTGTTTAGGAGTGTGTGCGCGTGTGTTTGTGTGTGTGTGTTTGTGAGAGAAGCACACGTCGAGGAATGTTCTTTTAGTTTTTAAGTTTTCTTTTCACAATGGAAAATAAGTGTGTTTGTTTTGTAACAAGATTCATTATAATAAATAATATAAACAGTATTTTAACATGGTAGCAGAGGTCCGTGGTTTGTTCGTTAACAGTAAAGAAAAGAAATTTAGTTGTGAAAGGAAGATAACCTAAGATAGAAGCATGGCAAGTGAAAAAAAGGACGATTTCATGTTACAAATATTTTATGGAACTGGAAATTCAGGCTAAATTTATTTTTAGAAATGAAAGACTGTAACGAGGTTATTCTACATGATGAAAGACCGGCTGAAATAAGAGTCGAAGATTGGAATAAAAAAGGAAATTAAAGCAAAAAGTTACATCGTAAACAGTATTTCAAACACTCAGTTAGAATTAATAATATCAGAAACGACTGCGAAAAATATGATTGCAAAGCTTGACGAAATTTATCTAGTTAAAAACAGTGCAGTAAAGCTATTGTGTAAAAGAAGATTGTTAGAATTAAAAATGAAAGAAGGTGAAAATCCAAGTGACTTCTTTAACGAATTTGAAACGCATATAAATAGGCTCAAAAATACTGGTGAGACTGTGAATGAAGAGGATAAATTGAATTATCTGTTATTAACGTTAACTTCTCACGTATTGTTGATATTATTGATGCACTGCCAACGAAGGAGAAAACAGTCGAGTATGTAAAATCTAAATTACTGTTAGAGTATCAAAAGAGAAACGGTAAGAGTTACTACTTTGAGTACAGCAGAAATTACACTCGCACTTTTAGTTCAAATTTAACTAAAAATCCTAGAGGTCATAGGTTTCGACACGTACAACGCAATCAGAACAAGTATCTCAATTCAAAGGATAATCAGCATAGCAGTGCAACGACTACTGAAGCGGTATGTTAAGTCAGTGTAATAAGTCAGGGCACATCCAACGTTACTGCCCAGAAAACTTTAATAATTATTAGAAAAGGCAACCTTTTCAAACATATACAAAATAGACACGATAGAAAAGTGGCTGGAAATTCGAGTCTAGATGACAGTAGAAATTACAATTCATTCAAGGTTGAAGTAATGAAAAGTAGCAAAATAGAAGAAGTAGAAATATTAAATGGCTACTAGATAGTGGTTGCTCAGATCACATAATAAACACAGATGAGTACTTTTATGAATCCAAAAATCTACAAAACCCGGTCGATATTAAAGTTGGTGATGGTTTTAAACTAATATCTGGAAAGATTGGTAATGTAATGATTAACATTAAATCGTTGCTATGTTCATTTTAAAAATTATAAATAATTTATCTAATTGGATCTATTCTACATTGTCAAATGGGAATTTGTAGAAGAATTTGTATGATGCATAAAAATCATTTTTTTAGGCATAGAACTTCCACGAGTCGGTCAGGTGGACAGTATTAAAACCAGGTATGTAGACAGTACATGCAGCAACAGTAAAAAATGTCTCCCCGCCGCTGACAGTGTTTACAATATATAGTAAATTACTATTGCACGCAGTACGTTGGTTTAACTTGTTTTTATTATTAAATTTCATTATCATCTAAGTCTGGTATATTTTGATTTTTTACAGAATCAATCATCATCAAATGAAATTTCTGAAATTTCTTTTAAGAACTGATTAAATAAATCATCCTTTCCTTGCTTGGAAGGTTTATAAAACACGTAATGGCTTAAGAGTACCCAATGAAATTATCTTTTTTGCTGAAAATAGAAAATATAATATTTATTATTTTGTATTATATGTTAGAAAAACATATTAAAAAACGTGTGGAACTGCAAATGCTAACCGACAATATTCAGGCAAAAAGTGTTTACTATGCTTCCACGTAGTTTCTGTTTTATTCGTATGAGCGCCTGTTTCTGGATCTTTAAAATGTAAACTATTTACGGTTTACGGTGAGATGTTTATACCCTTAGTTTTTAAAAGCCATTGCATTATATAAAGATATTTGAAAAGCAAAGAACGTGGTTTTCTAAAAACAAACTCAGTTACAGATATTGTTTTAAAATTACCATATATGCTAACATATAATTATGAGCAATGTCGTGATATATTATATAACTAACATTAAATAAAAATACTGCGCAGCAATTGTGGAAGGGTAGAGTAGATAGAGACTGATGAATCAACATTTTGTTGTAGAAATAATGGCACAGAGGCCATTTGAAAATTAATCACAGCGTCAATTTTCAAGATCTCATTACTGATGCTTACATGAATTAAATTGAAGACACCACTTTTTTCTAACATATAATACTATCAATATTTTATATTTCCAATAAGAGTAACTTCATTGGATACCTGAGCCATTATGTATTTAGTAAATGTATATATAATAGAAAGATGGTGATTTATTCAATGAGATATTTGCAGAAATAGCAGAAATTTCATTCAACAAATGTTATTGTTAACAAATTAGCATTTTACTAGCTGGCATTTTGAACACAGGTAACGACAGTCACTTGTTTCCACCTGTGAACCTATCAGAATATATTTAAAATACTTAGTTACTTTGTAAAAATACCGAATTTCCGCAGATAATGAAATGCATATACTAATGAAATAATATACTGAATTAGACGAATCGAATTACGTATAACTCATCCCGATCGTTGAACGGGTCGTTTGCTAGGAATATACCAAAAAACGTTCTTGACAAGTCTATAAAATACTTCAGTTCACTTTCATTATTAGATGCGTTGACTTTAATTCTATAAATTATAATGATAAGTTCAAGATTTTACAGAAAGAGTTTATTTGTAATATTAAAGATTTCCTATATAAGGACAAGAAGAATACTTTTACCAATATCTATCCATCTATCTTAATATTCTTCCCACTTGGCCCACTTACTTTAACGAGCCTGAGTAAATCATCAGTACTATCTCTATTTTTATTAATAAAATGAATCTGTGATTCCATATCCAAAGATATAGTAAAAGCTACAAAATTCAGATTATTCAAGTTACTTCTATCACTCATCAAATTTTTTATGAAATTCTATGCTAATTCATGCTCTTTAAAATATTTATAATCTACTGGGACTTCATTAACTTTATGTTTTAATAAATCAATAATCAAAGTATCTATAATTAATATTAAAATCAAATAACAGTGTCAAAATAGTATTAATATTATCTTTTATTAATACTATCAATCTCTGGTATTTAAATTTTATTAAATATTTCAAATCTGTTATCACCTTGTTCAAATAATTTATTACTAGTTTTGATAATATATTTTCGGATGGATTTTTTTAGAATGATAGCAATTCAGTTGTGAATTTTTATGAGGAACAAAGGGTTATTATTATACAATTAACATGTATATAATTCATTAACTTGCCCATTTAGGGGTAACATGTTATGCATAAATAGAGATTTACATACTTGTATAAATACCCACACTAAAATCATGTAAATATCTAAATCATTTTTAAATCTATGATTTGGAAAATTTTAGGGACTTGGAACTTAATTCATCCTTTATCTTACAGTTTTATCGCCAACACGTGGCCAACACGTATGCGAAGAAGGCGAAATCATGAGCCAGATGCGGGCATAACCCAGACCTAACCCAGACCTAACCGGTGTTATCCTCTAAAATACTGTCCGAATCCAGGTTTAATGGACTGTTTCTGTGTGATACCACATTACTACGTGATTCAAACCCGAAAAAAACCCAGGATCTGGCCAACAAGTATGCGAAGAAGGCAAAATCATGAGCCAGATGCGGGCATAACCCAGACCTAACCCAGACCTAACCGGTGTTATCCTCTAAAATACTGTCCGAATCCAGGTTTAATGGACTGTTTCTGTGTGATACCACATTACTACGTGATTCAAACACGAAAAAAACCCAGGATCTAGCCAACAAGTTTGCGAAAAAGGCGAAAGTATAAGCCAGATGCGCGCATATCCCAGACCTAACCCAGACCTAACCGGTGTTATCCTCTAACATATTGATCGAAACCAGGTTTAATTGACTGCTTCAGTGTGGTACCACATTACTACGTGATTCAAACACGAAAAAAACCCAGGATCTAGCCAACAAGTTTGCGAAAAAGGCGAAAGTATAAGCCAGATGCGCGCATATCCCAGACCTAACCCAGACCTAACCGGTGTTATCCTCTAACATATTGATCGAAACCAGGTTTAATTGACTGCTTCAGTGTGGTACCACATTACTACGTGATTCAAACACGAGAAAAACCCAGGATCTGGCCAACAAGTTTGCGAAAAAGGCGAAAGTATAAGCCAGATGCGCGCATATCCCAGACCTAACCCAGACCTAACCGGTGTTATCCTCTAAAATACTGACCGAATCCAGGTTTAATTGACTGTTACTGTGTGGTACCACATTACTACGTGATTCAAACCAGAAGAAACCCAGGATCTGGCCAACAAGTATGCGAAGAAGGCATAATCATGAGCCAGATGCGGGCATAACCCAGACCTAACCGGTGTTATCCTCTAAAATACTGACCGAATCCAGGTTTAATTGACTGTTACTGTGTGGTACCACATTACTACGTGATTCAAACACGAAAAAAACCCAGGATCTGGCCAACAAGTTTGCGAAAAAGGCGAAAGTATAAGCCAGATGCGGGCATAACCCAGACCTAACCGGTGTTATCCTCTAAAATACTGACCGAATCCAGGTTTAATTGACTGTTACTGTGTGGTACCACATTACTACGTGATTCAAACCAGAAGAAACCCAGGATCTGGCCAACAAGTATGCGAAGAAGGCATAATCATGAGCCAGATGCGGGCATAACCCAGACCTAACCCAGACCTAACCGGTGTTATCCTCTAAAATACTGCCCGAATCCAGGTTTAATGGACTGTTTCTGTGTGATACCACATTACTACGTGATTCAAACCCGAAAAAAACCCAGGATCTAGCCAACAAGTTTGCGAAAAAGGCGAAAGTATAAGCCAGATGCGCGCATATCCCAGACCTAACCGGTGTTATCCTCTAAAATATTGATCGAAACCAGGTTTAATTGACTGCTTCAGTGTGGTACCACATTACTACGTGATTCAAACACGAAAAAAACCCAGGATCTGGCCAACAAGTTTGCGAAAAAGGCGAAAGTATAAGCCAGATGCGCGCATATCCCAGACCTAACCCAGACCTAACCGGTGTTATCCTCTAAAATACTGACCGAATCCAGGTTTAATTGACTGTTACTGTGTGGTACCACATTACTACGTGATTCAAACCAGAAGAAACCCAGGATCTGGCCAACAAGTATGCGAAGAAGGCATAATCATGAGCCAGATGCGGGCATAACCCAGACCTAACCCAGACCTAACCGGTGTTATCCTCTAAAATACTGACCGAATCCAGGTTTAATTGACTGTTACTGTGTGGTACCACATTACTACGTGATTCAAACCCGAAAAAAACCCAGGATCTGGCCAACAAGTATGCGAAGAAGGCATAATCATGAGCCAGATGCGGGCATAACCCAGACCTGACCCAGACCTAACCGGTGTTATCCTCTAAAATATTGATCGAAATCAGGTTTAATTGACTGCTTCTTTGTGGGCCCACATTACTGCGTGATTCAAACCGGAACAAACCAACATAGTAGTATACAGGGTGTTCGGCCAGCCCTGAGAAACATTTTAATAGGAGATTCTAGAGGCCAAACTAAGACGAAAATCAAGAATACCAATTTGTTGATGGAGGCTTCGTTAAAAAGTTATTAACAATTAAATTCAAAAATTTCAAATCGTTCCGGAAAAATTATTTTCGGCTGCGGAGGTCAATTACAAGCATTTTCAGTGAATAGACATATATTCGAAATCCTACTCAGTTTCGAGAAAAAAATTCGAGTATGTGTTGATATTTTTCGGCGAAAAAGAAATTTTTCAAAAATTTTTCTAAAAAAATTATTTTCGGTTGCAGGGGTCAATTACAATCATTTTTGGTCATTACACATACCCCCGAAATCCTACGCACTTTCGAGGAAAAAATTCCTTACCGAAAATCTAATCGGGTGCCTATATTTTTCGATGAAAAAAAAAGATTTCAAATCGTTCTGTGAAAAATTATTTTCAGTTGCGAGGGTCGGTGACAATCATTTTTTATGTATAGACATACCCCCGAAATCTTGCGCATTTTCGAGAAAAAAATTCAGTACGAGCGGAACTTTAAACATTAATAACTTTTTAACAGTGCCTCCATCAACAAATTGGTATTCTTGATTTTCGTCTTATTTTTACCTCTAGAATCCCCCATTAAAATTTTTCCCATGGATGGCCGAACACCCTGTATGTAGGGAACCGTGCAGTTGAAAATTATTAAATCGCGCACGAATTTTTGGCCGAACAGCGAATCGTTCGCTGTCCACGAGCTTGCACGAGCGAAGACGGTTACCGCCGAAAAAGCCGTCAACACGCGGCGAGCGTACGGCCGAACAGCTGATGGGTGAATAACCCAGAAAGCGAGAAAAGACAGCACGGAAGAGAGAAAGATTGAAGAAAAGTACGTAGTAGGTGTGACTGTGTTTAACGAAATAAATACGAGTGTGCCGATTAACGAACAAACACGGTTCCTGATAATCCCATACATACATACGTACAGTGTTGTTCCAAGTGGAGTTTGAAAAAGATGCTAATAAAAATGTTGCATAGTCATAACCACCTGGTTCAGTTACTACATTCACCCTGTAAAAACAACACAATAATATTATTTATTATTTTCTTTTCACGTTCTTAACTTTATTTTTATTTTTAGTTTGAGTTTTACATTTCTCCTTCTCTTCGTCTTGCTTTTCTTTCTCCTTTTCCTTTTCATTTTTCTGTTTTTCTTTCTTTTTTCAATAGCTTTTCTTCTTTTAATTTCTCGGCTTGTTTTTTTCTTTTCTAATCGTTCTTCTTTCATTCTTTGTTTTTCTTTTTCCTGGTTATCAATTGCTTCTATTTTTTCAAGCTGAGCCTATTTTCATGTCTTTGATGTAACTTTGATTGCACACACTCTTTCTATATTTCTTTTCTTTTCTTTTCTTTTCTTTTCTTTTCTTTTCTTTTCTTTTCTTTTCTTTTCTTTTCTTTTCTTTTCTTTTCTTTTCTTTTCTTTTCTTTTCTTTGTTGTTTTTTCAATCTTTTGATAATGTTGATAATGTTTATCCAGAATAGATTCTGAAGAATCTTTGTCTTTACGAGAAAATAAGTAAAGTAACGTTGTAGAATTAATGTAGTTTGATTTCAGTACCATCGGAAACAAAACAATTCCCATTAGAAAAAAGTAAAAGCATCATTGTCATGAAATATTAAAGTTAATTAATGATCAGTATATCATATATTAGTTTCTTCTAGCGAAACGTTGTTAAATTAGTCTTCTACACTGGTATTGGTTTTACTGTTACTATGAACTGCACTGCGTTGAACATCAGCAGTGCTTTCTCTCTGCGAGTTGTGTCTTGTGTTGTGTTGTGTCTTAGTTGTGTCCCGATTGTATTTTAATATTTTCTATATAGAAAAGAAAATTGTTCCCCTCTCAGATCATCTGGAATATGCTCTTGAATGCTATGTAAAACTACCTATATTGCTGTCATTGATGTCAGTTTCATCTGGCGACATGAATTCTAATTTATTTTCTTCTTTCTGAAATACGTTTTGTCTAGTAAATTGTATTTGAGTTAAACGGTCATAGGCCACCACAAGCTTTAAAAGCATTTCCTTCTTCATGGAATTTATATATGGTATGATATATTGGTGCGAAATTCACCTTCGTAATGGGTTTAGTCTACCTACGTACTTTGTCTAATGTTCCTGCACTACCCTTCGCCATGCAACTTTTAATCGTCTAAATATTCCTACATCGCATGGCTGGAAAATATGAGTTGCATTAGGTAATAATATACAAAAAAGTAAAATGAGTTTACTCAAAACAAAAATTATGTAAATTGAAATTTATGCAGGACCTGCGACCATCTAATAATACCAGTATAGGAAACCAGTATAGGTGACTCCATTCTCGACCATTTATGGGCTACACACAATATATGTATTAGTGTGGGGGGATTGAAATGAATTCGGTCAAGGTGTAATTTCATTAATATTGATTTAATATATACAGGGTGTTTGGCCACACCTGGGAAAAATTTTAATGGGAGATTCTAGAAGCCAAAATAAGACGAAAATTAAGAATATCAATTTTTCGACTGAGGTTTCGTTAAAAAGTAGTTATTAATAACATTAAATAAAAAAATTTCAAATCGTTCTGAAAAAATTATTTTTGGTCGCGGAGGTCAGTTAGAATCGTACCCCCGAAATCCTACTCAGTTTCGACAAAAAGAATTTCGAATCGTCTTGGAAGAATTAGTTTTCGTTGCAGGGGTCAGTAACAAGCATTTTTTTTTTTTGGTCGACAGCCGGATCGAACGATTTTAATGTTTCAAACAGCAACACAACGCATATTTTAATGGAGAATATGTAGAGATGTTGGAAAAGTTGTTCCTTGACCCCGTAAAGTGAGAAAAATCCCATATAACTGGTCAAATTTTCAAACAGCCCCCGCAACTCCTACTGATATAGTGAATAGTGAATATATTCCAATGAAACGTTTTTTTTTCGCGAGTAGAGCTCATGGGTACCTACACAAAGAGTATTATTAAACAACTATTTTACAAACTGAATAAAAATCAGAAAGGAATTTTTAAGAAAAATCGACAGGCAGTGCCTAAATTTTTCGACGAAAGAAAAAGAAAATTTCAAATCGTTCTGAACAAAATTACTTTCGGTTTCGGGGGTCAATTACAATTATTTTCGGTGAATAGACATACCACATACGAAATCCTGCGCATTTTCGAGAAAAAAATTCGAAAGTAAGAGCGGAACTTTAAACGTCAATAACTTGTTTAGTATCGTATTACTCCATCAACAAATTGGGTATTCTTGATTTTCGTTCTACTTTAACCTCTAGAATCTCCCATTACAATTTCTCCCGGGGGATTCTAGAGACCAAAGTAAGACGAAAATCAAGAATACCAATTTGTTAATGGAGGCTTTATTAAAAAGTTATTAACGTTTAAAGTTCCGCCCGTACTGAATTTCTTTCTCGAAAATGCGCATGATTAGGGGGGTATGACGATTCACCCAAAATGGTTGTAAGTAACCCCCGCAACCGAAGATAATTTTTCCAAAACGATTTGAAATTTTTCTTTTCCATCGAACAAATTTCACACATTCTCGAATTTTTATCTCGAAAGTGGGTAAGATTTCGGAGGTATGTGTATTCACCAAAAATGATTGTAATTGACCCCCGCAACCGATAACAATTTTTCCAGAACGATTTGAAATTTTTTAGTTTAATTGTTAATAACTTTTTAACGTAGCCTCTATCAACAAATTGGTATTCTTGATTTTCGTCTGTATTTTCGTATTTTGGCATCTAGAATCCCCCATTAAAATTTTTCCCAGGGGTGGCCGAACACCCTGTACATATGTGTTCCCCGAGCAGGAAAACGACTTTTCGCTAAAATCATGAAAGTAAAAATTCTGTCCAAACGAGGAGTAGGAGTGATTTTCTAAGAGTTTGCTCATGATGCTACACGTAATAGCTACAAATGCACCTCATCGAAAATTTTTATTTAAAAGTATAGATTGAGAAAGTGGCACGTGAGGAACGTACGTAACCTAGATCGATGCACGTGTTTTACTGCACCGGGCACGAACGTACGACGATTTACACACACACACACACAGTCAATATCGCCGGTTTTTACAAAAGGCAAAGTCTTAAGTAAACATTTAAAGCCTCTGTAAGTTTTATCGCTTTTGCATTCTTGCAACTTAATTTAATTGGTTGTTTTTTGGAAAACAGATAAAACTATAAAAAGAATGAAAAACGGTTTTGACGAGTCCTGTACCTATGTTTAGTTCAGAATTTCGAATTCAGCGGTAAAAGTATGTAAATCTATATTATCCAATACACAGGACATAAAGGTAAGAGGAATGGATATTTTTACCAATATATTCATATTCTTAAATATCTGAATATTCTTCCTACTTGACCGACTTACTTTATAAATATATTTTTTAGGGACACGTGTCGTTCGGTTGAAGGAAACAGGATATCTATACAGTGTATAGGTATTCAAAAACCCTTGGGAAAAATTTTAGACTTTGTTGAAAAGTTATGGAACATTAATTATATTCCTAGCAAACGGCCCGTTCACGGATCGGGGTGAGTTATACATTATTCGATTCGCCTAATTCAGTACATTATTGATATGCATTTCTATGCATCTGTGGAAATTCGTTATTTTTTTATAAACTGTTACTGTTATTGTTAGAAATATGACTTAAAATTCGTTAGTTTCTTTAGTGTTTAGGAGTGTGTGCGCGTGTGTTTGTGTGTGTGTGTTTGTGAGAGAAGCACACGTCGAGGAATGTTCTTTTAGTTTTTAAGTTTTCTTTTCACAATGGAAAATAAGTGTGTTTGTTTTGTAACAAGATTCATTATAATAAATAATATAAACAGTATTTTAACATGGTAGCAGAGGTCCGTGGTTTGTTCGTTAACAGTAAAGAAAAGAAATTTAGTTGTGAAAGGAAGATAACCTAAGATAGAAGCATGGCAAGTGAAAAAAAGGACGATTTCATGTTACAAATATTTTATGGAACTGGAAATTCAGGCTAAATTTATTTTTAGAAATGAAAGACTGTAACGAGGTTATTCTACATGATGAAAGACCGGCTGAAATAAGAGTCGAAGATTGGAATAAAAAAGGAAATTAAAGCAAAAAGTTACATCGTAAACAGTATTTCAAACACTCAGTTAGAATTAATAATATCAGAAACGACTGCGAAAAATATGATTGCAAAGCTTGACGAAATTTATCTAGTTAAAAACAGTGCAGTAAAGCTATTGTGTAAAAGAAGATTGTTAGAATTAAAAATGAAAGAAGGTGAAAATCCAAGTGACTTCTTTAACGAATTTGAAACGCATATAAATAGGCTCAAAAATACTGGTGAGACTGTGAATGAAGAGGATAAATTGAATTATCTGTTATTAACGTTAACTTCTCACGTATTGTTGATATTATTGATGCACTGCCAACGAAGGAGAAAACAGTCGAGTATGTAAAATCTAAATTACTGTTAGAGTATCAAAAGAGAAACGGTAAGAGTTACTACTTTGAGTACAGCAGAAATTACACTCGCACTTTTAGTTCAAATTTAACTAAAAATCCTAGAGGTCATAGGTTTCGACACGTACAACGCAATCAGAACAAGTATCTCAATTCAAAGGATAATCAGCATAGCAGTGCAACGACTACTGAAGCGGTATGTTAAGTCAGTGTAATAAGTCAGGGCACATCCAACGTTACTGCCCAGAAAACTTTAATAATTATTAGAAAAGGCAACCTTTTCAAACATATACAAAATAGACACGATAGAAAAGTGGCTGGAAATTCGAGTCTAGATGACAGTAGAAATTACAATTCATTCAAGGTTGAAGTAATGAAAAGTAGCAAAATAGAAGAAGTAGAAATATTAAATGGCTACTAGATAGTGGTTGCTCAGATCACATAATAAACACAGATGAGTACTTTTATGAATCCAAAAATCTACAAAACCCGGTCGATATTAAAGTTGGTGATGGTTTTAAACTAATATCTGGAAAGATTGGTAATGTAATGATTAACATTAAATCGTTGCTATGTTCATTTTAAAAATTATAAATAATTTATCTAATTGGATCTATTCTACATTGTCAAATGGGAATTTGTAGAAGAATTTGTATGATGCATAAAAATCATTTTTTTAGGCATAGAACTTCCACGAGTCGGTCAGGTGGACAGTATTAAAACCAGGTATGTAGACAGTACATGCAGCAACAGTAAAAAATGTCTCCCCGCCGCTGACAGTGTTTACAATATATAGTAAATTACTATTGCACGCAGTACGTTGGTTTAACTTGTTTTTATTATTAAATTTCATTATCATCTAAGTCTGGTATATTTTGATTTTTTACAGAATCAATCATCATCAAATGAAATTTCTGAAATTTCTTTTAAGAACTGATTAAATAAATCATCCTTTCCTTGCTTGGAAGGTTTATAAAACACGTAATGGCTTAAGAGTACCCAATGAAATTATCTTTTTTGCTGAAAATAGAAAATATAATATTTATTATTTTGTATTATATGTTAGAAAAACATATTAAAAAACGTGTGGAACTGCAAATGCTAACCGACAATATTCAGGCAAAAAGTGTTTACTATGCTTCCACGTAGTTTCTGTTTTATTCGTATGAGCGCCTGTTTCTGGATCTTTAAAATGTAAACTATTTACGGTTTACGGTGAGATGTTTATACCCTTAGTTTTTAAAAGCCATTGCATTATATAAAGATATTTGAAAAGCAAAGAACGTGGTTTTCTAAAAACAAACTCAGTTACAGATATTGTTTTAAAATTACCATATATGCTAACATATAATTATGAGCAATGTCGTGATATATTATATAACTAACATTAAATAAAAATACTGCGCAGCAATTGTGGAAGGGTAGAGTAGATAGAGACTGATGAATCAACATTTTGTTGTAGAAATAATGGCACAGAGGCCATTTGAAAATTAATCACAGCGTCAATTTTCAAGATCTCATTACTGATGCTTACATGAATTAAATTGAAGACACCACTTTTTTCTAACATATAATACTATCAATATTTTATATTTCCAATAAGAGTAACTTCATTGGATACCTGAGCCATTATGTATTTAGTAAATGTATATATAATAGAAAGATGGTGATTTATTCAATGAGATATTTGCAGAAATAGCAGAAATTTCATTCAACAAATGTTATTGTTAACAAATTAGCATTTTACTAGCTGGCATTTTGAACACAGGTAACGACAGTCACTTGTTTCCACCTGTGAACCTATCAGAATATATTTAAAATACTTAGTTACTTTGTAAAAATACCGAATTTCCGCAGATAATGAAATGCATATACTAATGAAATAATATACTGAATTAGACGAATCGAATTACGTATAACTCATCCCGATCGTTGAACGGGTCGTTTGCTAGGAATATACCAAAAAACGTTCTTGACAAGTCTATAAAATACTTCAGTTCACTTTCATTATTAGATGCGTTGACTTTAATTCTATAAATTATAATGATAAGTTCAAGATTTTACAGAAAGAGTTTATTTGTAATATTAAAGATTTCCTATATAAGGACAAGAAGAATACTTTTACCAATATCTATCCATCTATCTTAATATTCTTCCCACTTGGCCCACTTACTTTAACGAGCCTGAGTAAATCATCAGTACTATCTCTATTTTTATTAATAAAATGAATCTGTGATTCCATATCCAAAGATATAGTAAAAGCTACAAAATTCAGATTATTCAAGTTACTTCTATCACTCATCAAATTTTTTATGAAATTCTATGCTAATTCATGCTCTTTAAAATATTTATAATCTACTGGGACTTCATTAACTTTATGTTTTAATAAATCAATAATCAAAGTATCTATAATTAATATTAAAATCAAATAACAGTGTCAAAATAGTATTAATATTATCTTTTATTAATACTATCAATCTCTGGTATTTAAATTTTATTAAATATTTCAAATCTGTTATCACCTTGTTCAAATAATTTATTACTAGTTTTGATAATATATTTTCGGATGGATTTTTTTAGAATGATAGCAATTCAGTTGTGAATTTTTATGAGGAACAAAGGGTTATTATTATACAATTAACATGTATATAATTCATTAACTTGCCCATTTAGGGGTAACATGTTATGCATAAATAGAGATTTACATACTTGTATAAATACCCACACTAAAATCATGTAAATATCTAAATCATTTTTAAATCTATGATTTGGAAAATTTTAGGGACTTGGAACTTAATTCATCCTTTATCTTACAGTTTTATCGCCAACACGTGGCCAACACGTATGCGAAGAAGGCGAAATCATGAGCCAGATGCGGGCATAACCCAGACCTAACCCAGACCTAACCGGTGTTATCCTCTAAAATACTGTCCGAATCCAGGTTTAATGGACTGTTTCTGTGTGATACCACATTACTACGTGATTCAAACCCGAAAAAAACCCAGGATCTGGCCAACAAGTATGCGAAGAAGGCAAAATCATGAGCCAGATGCGGGCATAACCCAGACCTAACCCAGACCTAACCGGTGTTATCCTCTAAAATACTGTCCGAATCCAGGTTTAATGGACTGTTTCTGTGTGATACCACATTACTACGTGATTCAAACACGAAAAAAACCCAGGATCTAGCCAACAAGTTTGCGAAAAAGGCGAAAGTATAAGCCAGATGCGCGCATATCCCAGACCTAACCCAGACCTAACCGGTGTTATCCTCTAACATATTGATCGAAACCAGGTTTAATTGACTGCTTCAGTGTGGTACCACATTACTACGTGATTCAAACACGAAAAAAACCCAGGATCTAGCCAACAAGTTTGCGAAAAAGGCGAAAGTATAAGCCAGATGCGCGCATATCCCAGACCTAACCCAGACCTAACCGGTGTTATCCTCTAACATATTGATCGAAACCAGGTTTAATTGACTGCTTCAGTGTGGTACCACATTACTACGTGATTCAAACACGAGAAAAACCCAGGATCTGGCCAACAAGTTTGCGAAAAAGGCGAAAGTATAAGCCAGATGCGCGCATATCCCAGACCTAACCCAGACCTAACCGGTGTTATCCTCTAAAATACTGACCGAATCCAGGTTTAATTGACTGTTACTGTGTGGTACCACATTACTACGTGATTCAAACCAGAAGAAACCCAGGATCTGGCCAACAAGTATGCGAAGAAGGCATAATCATGAGCCAGATGCGGGCATAACCCAGACCTAACCGGTGTTATCCTCTAAAATACTGACCGAATCCAGGTTTAATTGACTGTTACTGTGTGGTACCACATTACTACGTGATTCAAACACGAAAAAAACCCAGGATCTGGCCAACAAGTTTGCGAAAAAGGCGAAAGTATAAGCCAGATGCGGGCATAACCCAGACCTAACCGGTGTTATCCTCTAAAATACTGACCGAATCCAGGTTTAATTGACTGTTACTGTGTGGTACCACATTACTACGTGATTCAAACCAGAAGAAACCCAGGATCTGGCCAACAAGTATGCGAAGAAGGCATAATCATGAGCCAGATGCGGGCATAACCCAGACCTAACCCAGACCTAACCGGTGTTATCCTCTAAAATACTGCCCGAATCCAGGTTTAATGGACTGTTTCTGTGTGATACCACATTACTACGTGATTCAAACCCGAAAAAAACCCAGGATCTAGCCAACAAGTTTGCGAAAAAGGCGAAAGTATAAGCCAGATGCGCGCATATCCCAGACCTAACCGGTGTTATCCTCTAAAATATTGATCGAAACCAGGTTTAATTGACTGCTTCAGTGTGGTACCACATTACTACGTGATTCAAACACGAAAAAAACCCAGGATCTGGCCAACAAGTTTGCGAAAAAGGCGAAAGTATAAGCCAGATGCGCGCATATCCCAGACCTAACCCAGACCTAACCGGTGTTATCCTCTAAAATACTGACCGAATCCAGGTTTAATTGACTGTTACTGTGTGGTACCACATTACTACGTGATTCAAACCAGAAGAAACCCAGGATCTGGCCAACAAGTATGCGAAGAAGGCATAATCATGAGCCAGATGCGGGCATAACCCAGACCTAACCCAGACCTAACCGGTGTTATCCTCTAAAATACTGACCGAATCCAGGTTTAATTGACTGTTACTGTGTGGTACCACATTACTACGTGATTCAAACCCGAAAAAAACCCAGGATCTGGCCAACAAGTATGCGAAGAAGGCATAATCATGAGCCAGATGCGGGCATAACCCAGACCTGACCCAGACCTAACCGGTGTTATCCTCTAAAATATTGATCGAAATCAGGTTTAATTGACTGCTTCTTTGTGGGCCCACATTACTGCGTGATTCAAACCGGAACAAACCAACATAGTAGTATACAGGGTGTTCGGCCAGCCCTGAGAAACATTTTAATAGGAGATTCTAGAGGCCAAACTAAGACGAAAATCAAGAATACCAATTTGTTGATGGAGGCTTCGTTAAAAAGTTATTAACAATTAAATTCAAAAATTTCAAATCGTTCCGGAAAAATTATTTTCGGCTGCGGAGGTCAATTACAAGCATTTTCAGTGAATAGACATATATTCGAAATCCTACTCAGTTTCGAGAAAAAAATTCGAGTATGTGTTGATATTTTTCGGCGAAAAAGAAATTTTTCAAAAATTTTTCTAAAAAAATTATTTTCGGTTGCAGGGGTCAATTACAATCATTTTTGGTCATTACACATACCCCCGAAATCCTACGCACTTTCGAGGAAAAAATTCCTTACCGAAAATCTAATCGGGTGCCTATATTTTTCGATGAAAAAAAAAGATTTCAAATCGTTCTGTGAAAAATTATTTTCAGTTGCGAGGGTCGGTGACAATCATTTTTTATGTATAGACATACCCCCGAAATCTTGCGCATTTTCGAGAAAAAAATTCAGTACGAGCGGAACTTTAAACATTAATAACTTTTTAACAGTGCCTCCATCAACAAATTGGTATTCTTGATTTTCGTCTTATTTTTACCTCTAGAATCCCCCATTAAAATTTTTCCCATGGATGGCCGAACACCCTGTATGTAGGGAACCGTGCAGTTGAAAATTATTAAATCGCGCACGAATTTTTGGCCGAACAGCGAATCGTTCGCTGTCCACGAGCTTGCACGAGCGAAGACGGTTACCGCCGAAAAAGCCGTCAACACGCGGCGAGCGTACGGCCGAACAGCTGATGGGTGAATAACCCAGAAAGCGAGAAAAGACAGCACGGAAGAGAGAAAGATTGAAGAAAAGTACGTAGTAGGTGTGACTGTGTTTAACGAAATAAATACGAGTGTGCCGATTAACGAACAAACACGGTTCCTGATAATCCCATACATACATACGTACAGTGTTGTTCCAAGTGGAGTTTGAAAAAGATGCTAATAAAAATGTTGCATAGTCATAACCACCTGGTTCAGTTACTACATTCACCCTGTAAAAACAACACAATAATATTATTTATTATTTTCTTTTCACGTTCTTAACTTTATTTTTATTTTTAGTTTGAGTTTTACATTTCTCCTTCTCTTCGTCTTGCTTTTCTTTCTCCTTTTCCTTTTCATTTTTCTGTTTTTCTTTCTTTTTTCAATAGCTTTTCTTCTTTTAATTTCTCGGCTTGTTTTTTTCTTTTCTAATCGTTCTTCTTTCATTCTTTGTTTTTCTTTTTCCTGGTTATCAATTGCTTCTATTTTTTCAAGCTGAGCCTATTTTCATGTCTTTGATGTAACTTTGATTGCACACACTCTTTCTATATTTCTTTTCTTTTCTTTTCTTTTCTTTTCTTTTCTTTTCTTTTCTTTTCTTTTCTTTTCTTTTCTTTTCTTTTCTTTTCTTTTCTTTTCTTTTCTTTTCTTTGTTGTTTTTTCAATCTTTTGATAATGTTGATAATGTTTATCCAGAATAGATTCTGAAGAATCTTTGTCTTTACGAGAAAATAAGTAAAGTAACGTTGTAGAATTAATGTAGTTTGATTTCAGTACCATCGGAAACAAAACAATTCCCATTAGAAAAAAGTAAAAGCATCATTGTCATGAAATATTAAAGTTAATTAATGATCAGTATATCATATATTAGTTTCTTCTAGCGAAACGTTGTTAAATTAGTCTTCTACACTGGTATTGGTTTTACTGTTACTATGAACTGCACTGCGTTGAACATCAGCAGTGCTTTCTCTCTGCGAGTTGTGTCTTGTGTTGTGTTGTGTCTTAGTTGTGTCCCGATTGTATTTTAATATTTTCTATATAGAAAAGAAAATTGTTCCCCTCTCAGATCATCTGGAATATGCTCTTGAATGCTATGTAAAACTACCTATATTGCTGTCATTGATGTCAGTTTCATCTGGCGACATGAATTCTAATTTATTTTCTTCTTTCTGAAATACGTTTTGTCTAGTAAATTGTATTTGAGTTAAACGGTCATAGGCCACCACAAGCTTTAAAAGCATTTCCTTCTTCATGGAATTTATATATGGTATGATATATTGGTGCGAAATTCACCTTCGTAATGGGTTTAGTCTACCTACGTACTTTGTCTAATGTTCCTGCACTACCCTTCGCCATGCAACTTTTAATCGTCTAAATATTCCTACATCGCATGGCTGGAAAATATGAGTTGCATTAGGTAATAATATACAAAAAAGTAAAATGAGTTTACTCAAAACAAAAATTATGTAAATTGAAATTTATGCAGGACCTGCGACCATCTAATAATACCAGTATAGGAAACCAGTATAGGTGACTCCATTCTCGACCATTTATGGGCTACACACAATATATGTATTAGTGTGGGGGGATTGAAATGAATTCGGTCAAGGTGTAATTTCATTAATATTGATTTAATATATACAGGGTGTTTGGCCACACCTGGGAAAAATTTTAATGGGAGATTCTAGAAGCCAAAATAAGACGAAAATTAAGAATATCAATTTTTCGACTGAGGTTTCGTTAAAAAGTAGTTATTAATAACATTAAATAAAAAAATTTCAAATCGTTCTGAAAAAATTATTTTTGGTCGCGGAGGTCAGTTAGAATCGTACCCCCGAAATCCTACTCAGTTTCGACAAAAAGAATTTCGAATCGTCTTGGAAGAATTAGTTTTCGTTGCAGGGGTCAGTAACAAGCATTTTTTTTTTTTGGTCGACAGCCGGATCGAACGATTTTAATGTTTCAAACAGCAACACAACGCATATTTTAATGGAGAATATGTAGAGATGTTGGAAAAGTTGTTCCTTGACCCCGTAAAGTGAGAAAAATCCCATATAACTGGTCAAATTTTCAAACAGCCCCCGCAACTCCTACTGATATAGTGAATAGTGAATATATTCCAATGAAACGTTTTTTTTTCGCGAGTAGAGCTCATGGGTACCTACACAAAGAGTATTATTAAACAACTATTTTACAAACTGAATAAAAATCAGAAAGGAATTTTTAAGAAAAATCGACAGGCAGTGCCTAAATTTTTCGACGAAAGAAAAAGAAAATTTCAAATCGTTCTGAACAAAATTACTTTCGGTTTCGGGGGTCAATTACAATTATTTTCGGTGAATAGACATACCACATACGAAATCCTGCGCATTTTCGAGAAAAAAATTCGAAAGTAAGAGCGGAACTTTAAACGTCAATAACTTGTTTAGTATCGTATTACTCCATCAACAAATTGGGTATTCTTGATTTTCGTTCTACTTTAACCTCTAGAATCTCCCATTACAATTTCTCCCGGGGGATTCTAGAGACCAAAGTAAGACGAAAATCAAGAATACCAATTTGTTAATGGAGGCTTTATTAAAAAGTTATTAACGTTTAAAGTTCCGCCCGTACTGAATTTCTTTCTCGAAAATGCGCATGATTAGGGGGGTATGACGATTCACCCAAAATGGTTGTAAGTAACCCCCGCAACCGAAGATAATTTTTCCAAAACGATTTGAAATTTTTCTTTTCCATCGAACAAATTTCACACATTCTCGAATTTTTATCTCGAAAGTGGGTAAGATTTCGGAGGTATGTGTATTCACCAAAAATGATTGTAATTGACCCCCGCAACCGATAACAATTTTTCCAGAACGATTTGAAATTTTTTAGTTTAATTGTTAATAACTTTTTAACGTAGCCTCTATCAACAAATTGGTATTCTTGATTTTCGTCTGTATTTTCGTATTTTGGCATCTAGAATCCCCCATTAAAATTTTTCCCAGGGGTGGCCGAACACCCTGTACATATGTGTTCCCCGAGCAGGAAAACGACTTTTCGCTAAAATCATGAAAGTAAAAATTCTGTCCAAACGAGGAGTAGGAGTGATTTTCTAAGAGTTTGCTCATGATGCTACACGTAATAGCTACAAATGCACCTCATCGAAAATTTTTATTTAAAAGTATAGATTGAGAAAGTGGCACGTGAGGAACGTACGTAACCTAGATCGATGCACGTGTTTTACTGCACCGGGCACGAACGTACGACGATTTACACACACACACACACAGTCAATATCGCCGGTTTTTACAAAAGGCAAAGTCTTAAGTAAACATTTAAAGCCTCTGTAAGTTTTATCGCTTTTGCATTCTTGCAACTTAATTTAATTGGTTGTTTTTTGGAAAACAGATAAAACTATAAAAAGAATGAAAAACGGTTTTGACGAGTCCTGTACCTATGTTTAGTTCAGAATTTCGAATTCAGCGGTAAAAGTATGTAAATCTATATTATCCAATACACAGGACATAAAGGTAAGAGGAATGGATATTTTTACCAATATATTCATATTCTTAAATATCTGAATATTCTTCCTACTTGACCGACTTACTTTATAAATATATTTTTTAGGGACACGTGTCGTTCGGTTGAAGGAAACAGGATATCTATACAGTGTATAGGTATTCAAAAACCCTTGGGAAAAATTTTAGACTTTGTTGAAAAGTTATGGAACATTAATTATATTCCTAGCAAACGGCCCGTTCACGGATCGGGGTGAGTTATACATTATTCGATTCGCCTAATTCAGTACATTATTGATATGCATTTCTATGCATCTGTGGAAATTCGTTATTTTTTTATAAACTGTTACTGTTATTGTTAGAAATATGACTTAAAATTCGTTAGTTTCTTTAGTGTTTAGGAGTGTGTGCGCGTGTGTTTGTGTGTGTGTGTTTGTGAGAGAAGCACACGTCGAGGAATGTTCTTTTAGTTTTTAAGTTTTCTTTTCACAATGGAAAATAAGTGTGTTTGTTTTGTAACAAGATTCATTATAATAAATAATATAAACAGTATTTTAACATGGTAGCAGAGGTCCGTGGTTTGTTCGTTAACAGTAAAGAAAAGAAATTTAGTTGTGAAAGGAAGATAACCTAAGATAGAAGCATGGCAAGTGAAAAAAAGGACGATTTCATGTTACAAATATTTTATGGAACTGGAAATTCAGGCTAAATTTATTTTTAGAAATGAAAGACTGTAACGAGGTTATTCTACATGATGAAAGACCGGCTGAAATAAGAGTCGAAGATTGGAATAAAAAAGGAAATTAAAGCAAAAAGTTACATCGTAAACAGTATTTCAAACACTCAGTTAGAATTAATAATATCAGAAACGACTGCGAAAAATATGATTGCAAAGCTTGACGAAATTTATCTAGTTAAAAACAGTGCAGTAAAGCTATTGTGTAAAAGAAGATTGTTAGAATTAAAAATGAAAGAAGGTGAAAATCCAAGTGACTTCTTTAACGAATTTGAAACGCATATAAATAGGCTCAAAAATACTGGTGAGACTGTGAATGAAGAGGATAAATTGAATTATCTGTTATTAACGTTAACTTCTCACGTATTGTTGATATTATTGATGCACTGCCAACGAAGGAGAAAACAGTCGAGTATGTAAAATCTAAATTACTGTTAGAGTATCAAAAGAGAAACGGTAAGAGTTACTACTTTGAGTACAGCAGAAATTACACTCGCACTTTTAGTTCAAATTTAACTAAAAATCCTAGAGGTCATAGGTTTCGACACGTACAACGCAATCAGAACAAGTATCTCAATTCAAAGGATAATCAGCATAGCAGTGCAACGACTACTGAAGCGGTATGTTAAGTCAGTGTAATAAGTCAGGGCACATCCAACGTTACTGCCCAGAAAACTTTAATAATTATTAGAAAAGGCAACCTTTTCAAACATATACAAAATAGACACGATAGAAAAGTGGCTGGAAATTCGAGTCTAGATGACAGTAGAAATTACAATTCATTCAAGGTTGAAGTAATGAAAAGTAGCAAAATAGAAGAAGTAGAAATATTAAATGGCTACTAGATAGTGGTTGCTCAGATCACATAATAAACACAGATGAGTACTTTTATGAATCCAAAAATCTACAAAACCCGGTCGATATTAAAGTTGGTGATGGTTTTAAACTAATATCTGGAAAGATTGGTAATGTAATGATTAACATTAAATCGTTGCTATGTTCATTTTAAAAATTATAAATAATTTATCTAATTGGATCTATTCTACATTGTCAAATGGGAATTTGTAGAAGAATTTGTATGATGCATAAAAATCATTTTTTTAGGCATAGAACTTCCACGAGTCGGTCAGGTGGACAGTATTAAAACCAGGTATGTAGACAGTACATGCAGCAACAGTAAAAAATGTCTCCCCGCCGCTGACAGTGTTTACAATATATAGTAAATTACTATTGCACGCAGTACGTTGGTTTAACTTGTTTTTATTATTAAATTTCATTATCATCTAAGTCTGGTATATTTTGATTTTTTACAGAATCAATCATCATCAAATGAAATTTCTGAAATTTCTTTTAAGAACTGATTAAATAAATCATCCTTTCCTTGCTTGGAAGGTTTATAAAACACGTAATGGCTTAAGAGTACCCAATGAAATTATCTTTTTTGCTGAAAATAGAAAATATAATATTTATTATTTTGTATTATATGTTAGAAAAACATATTAAAAAACGTGTGGAACTGCAAATGCTAACCGACAATATTCAGGCAAAAAGTGTTTACTATGCTTCCACGTAGTTTCTGTTTTATTCGTATGAGCGCCTGTTTCTGGATCTTTAAAATGTAAACTATTTACGGTTTACGGTGAGATGTTTATACCCTTAGTTTTTAAAAGCCATTGCATTATATAAAGATATTTGAAAAGCAAAGAACGTGGTTTTCTAAAAACAAACTCAGTTACAGATATTGTTTTAAAATTACCATATATGCTAACATATAATTATGAGCAATGTCGTGATATATTATATAACTAACATTAAATAAAAATACTGCGCAGCAATTGTGGAAGGGTAGAGTAGATAGAGACTGATGAATCAACATTTTGTTGTAGAAATAATGGCACAGAGGCCATTTGAAAATTAATCACAGCGTCAATTTTCAAGATCTCATTACTGATGCTTACATGAATTAAATTGAAGACACCACTTTTTTCTAACATATAATACTATCAATATTTTATATTTCCAATAAGAGTAACTTCATTGGATACCTGAGCCATTATGTATTTAGTAAATGTATATATAATAGAAAGATGGTGATTTATTCAATGAGATATTTGCAGAAATAGCAGAAATTTCATTCAACAAATGTTATTGTTAACAAATTAGCATTTTACTAGCTGGCATTTTGAACACAGGTAACGACAGTCACTTGTTTCCACCTGTGAACCTATCAGAATATATTTAAAATACTTAGTTACTTTGTAAAAATACCGAATTTCCGCAGATAATGAAATGCATATACTAATGAAATAATATACTGAATTAGACGAATCGAATTACGTATAACTCATCCCGATCGTTGAACGGGTCGTTTGCTAGGAATATACCAAAAAACGTTCTTGACAAGTCTATAAAATACTTCAGTTCACTTTCATTATTAGATGCGTTGACTTTAATTCTATAAATTATAATGATAAGTTCAAGATTTTACAGAAAGAGTTTATTTGTAATATTAAAGATTTCCTATATAAGGACAAGAAGAATACTTTTACCAATATCTATCCATCTATCTTAATATTCTTCCCACTTGGCCCACTTACTTTAACGAGCCTGAGTAAATCATCAGTACTATCTCTATTTTTATTAATAAAATGAATCTGTGATTCCATATCCAAAGATATAGTAAAAGCTACAAAATTCAGATTATTCAAGTTACTTCTATCACTCATCAAATTTTTTATGAAATTCTATGCTAATTCATGCTCTTTAAAATATTTATAATCTACTGGGACTTCATTAACTTTATGTTTTAATAAATCAATAATCAAAGTATCTATAATTAATATTAAAATCAAATAACAGTGTCAAAATAGTATTAATATTATCTTTTATTAATACTATCAATCTCTGGTATTTAAATTTTATTAAATATTTCAAATCTGTTATCACCTTGTTCAAATAATTTATTACTAGTTTTGATAATATATTTTCGGATGGATTTTTTTAGAATGATAGCAATTCAGTTGTGAATTTTTATGAGGAACAAAGGGTTATTATTATACAATTAACATGTATATAATTCATTAACTTGCCCATTTAGGGGTAACATGTTATGCATAAATAGAGATTTACATACTTGTATAAATACCCACACTAAAATCATGTAAATATCTAAATCATTTTTAAATCTATGATTTGGAAAATTTTAGGGACTTGGAACTTAATTCATCCTTTATCTTACAGTTTTATCGCCAACACGTGGCCAACACGTATGCGAAGAAGGCGAAATCATGAGCCAGATGCGGGCATAACCCAGACCTAACCCAGACCTAACCGGTGTTATCCTCTAAAATACTGTCCGAATCCAGGTTTAATGGACTGTTTCTGTGTGATACCACATTACTACGTGATTCAAACCCGAAAAAAACCCAGGATCTGGCCAACAAGTATGCGAAGAAGGCAAAATCATGAGCCAGATGCGGGCATAACCCAGACCTAACCCAGACCTAACCGGTGTTATCCTCTAAAATACTGTCCGAATCCAGGTTTAATGGACTGTTTCTGTGTGATACCACATTACTACGTGATTCAAACCCGAAAAAAACCCAGGATCTGGCCAACAAGTATGCGAAGAAGGCAAAATCATGAGCCAGATGCGGGCATAACCCAGACCTAACCCAGACCTAACCGGTGTTATCCTCTAAAATACTGTCCGAATCCAGGTTTAATGGACTGTTTCTGTGTGATACCACATTACTACGTGATTCAAACACGAAAAAAACCCAGGATCTAGCCAACAAGTTTGCGAAAAAGGCGAAAGTATAAGCCAGATGCGCGCATATCCCAGACCTAACCCAGACCTAACCGGTGTTATCCTCTAACATATTGATCGAAACCAGGTTTAATTGACTGCTTCAGTGTGGTACCACATTACTACGTGATTCAAACACGAAAAAAACCCAGGATCTAGCCAACAAGTTTGCGAAAAAGGCGAAAGTATAAGCCAGATGCGCGCATATCCCAGACCTAACCCAGACCTAACCGGTGTTATCCTCTAACATATTGATCGAAACCAGGTTTAATTGACTGCTTCAGTGTGGTACCACATTACTACGTGATTCAAACACGAGAAAAACCCAGGATCTGGCCAACAAGTTTGCGAAAAAGGCGAAAGTATAAGCCAGATGCGCGCATATCCCAGACCTAACCCAGACCTAACCGGTGTTATCCTCTAAAATACTGACCGAATCCAGGTTTAATTGACTGTTACTGTGTGGTACCACATTACTACGTGATTCAAACCAGAAGAAACCCAGGATCTGGCCAACAAGTATGCGAAGAAGGCATAATCATGAGCCAGATGCGGGCATAACCCAGACCTAACCGGTGTTATCCTCTAAAATACTGACCGAATCCAGGTTTAATTGACTGTTACTGTGTGGTACCACATTACTACGTGATTCAAACACGAAAAAAACCCAGGATCTGGCCAACAAGTATGCGAAGAAGGCATAATCATGAGCCAGATGCGGGCATAACCCAGACCTAACCGGTGTTATCCTCTAAAATACTGACCGAATCCAGGTTTAATTGACTGTTACTGTGTGGTACCACATTACTACGTGATTCAAACCAGAAGAAACCCAGGATCTGGCCAACAAGTATGCGAAGAAGGCATAATCATGAGCCAGATGCGGGCATAACCCAGACCTAACCCAGACCTAACCGGTGTTATCCTCTAAAATACTGCCCGAATCCAGGTTTAATGGACTGTTTCTGTGTGATACCACATTACTACGTGATTCAAACCCGAAAAAAACCCAGGATCTAGCCAACAAGTTTGCGAAAAAGGCGAAAGTATAAGCCAGATGCGCGCATATCCCAGACCTAACCGGTGTTATCCTCTAAAATATTGATCGAAACCAGGTTTAATTGACTGCTTCAGTGTGGTACCACATTACTACGTGATTCAAACACGAAAAAAACCCAGGATCTGGCCAACAAGTTTGCGAAAAAGGCGAAAGTATAAGCCAGATGCGCGCATATCCCAGACCTAACCCAGACCTAACCGGTGTTATCCTCTAAAATACTGACCGAATCCAGGTTTAATTGACTGTTACTGTGTGGTACCACATTACTACGTGATTCAAACCAGAAGAAACCCAGGATCTGGCCAACAAGTATGCGAAGAAGGCATAATCATGAGCCAGATGCGGGCATAACCCAGACCTAACCCAGACCTAACCGGTGTTATCCTCTAAAATACTGACCGAATCCAGGTTTAATTGACTGTTACTGTGTGGTACCACATTACTACGTGATTCAAACCCGAAAAAAACCCAGGATCTGGCCAACAAGTATGCGAAGAAGGCATAATCATGAGCCAGATGCGGGCATAACCCAGACCTGACCCAGACCTAACCGGTGTTATCCTCTAAAATATTGATCGAAATCAGGTTTAATTGACTGCTTCTTTGTGGGCCCACATTACTGCGTGATTCAAACCGGAACAAACCAACATAGTAGTATACAGGGTGTTCGGCCAGCCCTGAGAAACATTTTAATAGGAGATTCTAGAGGCCAAACTAAGACGAAAATCAAGAATACCAATTTGTTGATGGAGGCTTCGTTAAAAAGTTATTAACAATTAAATTCAAAAATTTCAAATCGTTCCGGAAAAATTATTTTCGGCTGCGGAGGTCAATTACAAGCATTTTCAGTGAATAGACATATATTCGAAATCCTACTCAGTTTCGAGAAAAAAATTCGAGTATGTGTTGATATTTTTCGGCGAAAAAGAAATTTTTCAAAAATTTTTCTAAAAAAATTATTTTCGGTTGCAGGGGTCAATTACAATCATTTTTGGTCATTACACATACCCCCGAAATCCTACGCACTTTCGAGGAAAAAATTCCTTACCGAAAATCTAATCGGGTGCCTATATTTTTCGATGAAAAAAAAAGATTTCAAATCGTTCTGTGAAAAATTATTTTCAGTTGCGAGGGTCGGTGACAATCATTTTTTATGTATAGACATACCCCCGAAATCTTGCGCATTTTCGAGAAAAAAATTCAGTACGAGCGGAACTTTAAACATTAATAACTTTTTAACAGTGCCTCCATCAACAAATTGGTATTCTTGATTTTCGTCTTATTTTTACCTCTAGAATCCCCCATTAAAATTTTTCCCATGGATGGCCGAACACCCTGTATGTAGGGAACCGTGCAGTTGAAAATTATTAAATCGCGCACGAATTTTTGGCCGAACAGCGAATCGTTCGCTGTCCACGAGCTTGCACGAGCGAAGACGGTTACCGCCGAAAAAGCCGTCAACACGCGGCGAGCGTACGGCCGAACAGCTGATGGGTGAATAACCCAGAAAGCGAGAAAAGACAGCACGGAAGAGAGAAAGATTGAAGAAAAGTACGTAGTAGGTGTGACTGTGTTTAACGAAATAAATACGAGTGTGCCGATTAACGAACAAACACGGTTCCTGATAATCCCATACATACATACGTACAGTGTTGTTCCAAGTGGAGTTTGAAAAAGATGCTAATAAAAATGTTGCATAGTCATAACCACCTGGTTCAGTTACTACATTCACCCTGTAAAAACAACACAATAATATTATTTATTATTTTCTTTTCACGTTCTTAACTTTATTTTTATTTTTAGTTTGAGTTTTACATTTCTCCTTCTCTTCGTCTTGCTTTTCTTTCTCCTTTTCCTTTTCATTTTTCTGTTTTTCTTTCTTTTTTCAATAGCTTTTCTTCTTTTAATTTCTCGGCTTGTTTTTTTCTTTTCTAATCGTTCTTCTTTCATTCTTTGTTTTTCTTTTTCCTGGTTATCAATTGCTTCTATTTTTTCAAGCTGAGCCTATTTTCATGTCTTTGATGTAACTTTGATTGCACACACTCTTTCTATATTTCTTTTCTTTTCTTTTCTTTTCTTTTCTTTTCTTTTCTTTTCTTTTCTTTTCTTTTCTTTTCTTTTCTTTTCTTTTCTTTTCTTTTCTTTTCTTTTCTTTTCTTTTCTTTGTTGTTTTTTCAATCTTTTGATAATGTTGATAATGTTTATCCAGAATAGATTCTGAAGAATCTTTGTCTTTACGAGAAAATAAGTAAAGTAACGTTGTAGAATTAATGTAGTTTGATTTCAGTACCATCGGAAACAAAACAATTCCCATTAGAAAAAAGTAAAAGCATCATTGTCATGAAATATTAAAGTTAATTAATGATCAGTATATCATATATTAGTTTCTTCTAGCGAAACGTTGTTAAATTAGTCTTCTACACTGGTATTGGTTTTACTGTTACTATGAACTGCACTGCGTTGAACATCAGCAGTGCTTTCTCTCTGCGAGTTGTGTCTTGTGTTGTGTTGTGTCTTAGTTGTGTCCCGATTGTATTTTAATATTTTCTATATAGAAAAGAAAATTGTTCCCCTCTCAGATCATCTGGAATATGCTCTTGAATGCTATGTAAAACTACCTATATTGCTGTCATTGATGTCAGTTTCATCTGGCGACATGAATTCTAATTTATTTTCTTCTTTCTGAAATACGTTTTGTCTAGTAAATTGTATTTGAGTTAAACGGTCATAGGCCACCACAAGCTTTAAAAGCATTTCCTTCTTCATGGAATTTATATATGGTATGATATATTGGTGCGAAATTCACCTTCGTAATGGGTTTAGTCTACCTACGTACTTTGTCTAATGTTCCTGCACTACCCTTCGCCATGCAACTTTTAATCGTCTAAATATTCCTACATCGCATGGCTGGAAAATATGAGTTGCATTAGGTAATAATATACAAAAAAGTAAAATGAGTTTACTCAAAACAAAAATTATGTAAATTGAAATTTATGCAGGACCTGCGACCATCTAATAATACCAGTATAGGAAAGGTGACTCCATTCTCGACCATTTATGGGCTACACACAATATATGTATTAGTGTGGGGGGATTGAAATGAATTCGGTCAAGGTGTAATTTCATTAATATTGATTTAATATATACAGGGTGTTTGGCCACACCTGGGAAAAATTTTAATGGGAGATTCTAGAAGCCAAAATAAGACGAAAATTAAGAATATCAATTTTTCGACTGAGGTTTCGTTAAAAAGTAGTTATTAATAACATTAAATAAAAAAATTTCAAATCGTTCTGAAAAAATTATTTTTGGTCGCGGAGGTCAGTTAGAATCGTACCCCCGAAATCCTACTCAGTTTCGACAAAAAGAATTTCGAATCGTCTTGGAAGAATTAGTTTTCGTTGCAGGGGTCAGTAACAAGCATTTTTTTTTTTTGGTCGACAGCCGGATCGAACGATTTTAATGTTTCAAACAGCAACACAACGCATATTTTAATGGAGAATATGTAGAGATGTTGGAAAAGTTGTTCCTTGACCCCGTAAAGTGAGAAAAATCCCATATAACTGGTCAAATTTTCAAACAGCCCCCGCAACTCCTACTGATATAGTGAATAGTGAATATATTCCAATGAAACGTTTTTTTTTCGCGAGTAGAGCTCATGGGTACCTACACAAAGAGTATTATTAAACAACTATTTTACAAACTGAATAAAAATCAGAAAGGAATTTTTAAGAAAAATCGACAGGCAGTGCCTAAATTTTTCGACGAAAGAAAAAGAAAATTTCAAATCGTTCTGAACAAAATTACTTTCGGTTTCGGGGGTCAATTACAATTATTTTCGGTGAATAGACATACCACATACGAAATCCTGCGCATTTTCGAGAAAAAAATTCGAAAGTAAGAGCGGAACTTTAAACGTCAATAACTTGTTTAGTATCGTATTACTCCATCAACAAATTGGTATTCTTGATTTTCGTTCTACTTTAACCTCTAGAATCTCCCATTACAATTTCTCCCGGGGGATTCTAGAGACCAAAGTAAGACGAAAATCAAGAATACCAATTTGTTAATGGAGGCTTTATTAAAAAGTTATTAACGTTTAAAGTTCCGCCCGTACTGAATTTCTTTCTCGAAAATGCGCATGATTAGGGGGGTATGACGATTCACCCAAAATGGTTGTAAGTAACCCCCGCAACCGAAGATAATTTTTCCAAAACGATTTGAAATTTTTCTTTTCCATCGAACAAATTTCACACATTCTCGAATTTTTATCTCGAAAGTGGGTAAGATTTCGGAGGTATGTGTATTCACCAAAAATGATTGTAATTGACCCCCGCAACCGATAACAATTTTTCCAGAACGATTTGAAATTTTTTAGTTTAATTGTTAATAACTTTTTAACGTAGCCTCTATCAACAAATTGGTATTCTTGATTTTCGTCTGTATTTTCGTATTTTGGCATCTAGAATCCCCCATTAAAATTTTTCCCAGGGGTGGCCGAACACCCTGTACATATGTGTTCCCCGAGCAGGAAAACGACTTTTCGCTAAAATCATGAAAGTAAAAATTCTGTCCAAACGAGGAGTAGGAGTGATTTTCTAAGAGTTTGCTCATGATGCTACACGTAATAGCTACAAATGCACCTCATCGAAAATTTTTATTTAAAAGTATAGATTGAGAAAGTGGCACGTGAGGAACGTACGTAACCTAGATCGATGCACGTGTTTTACTGCACCGGGCACGAACGTACGACGATTTACACACACACACACACACAGTCAATATCGCGGTTTTTAACAAAAGGCAAAGTCTTAAGTAAACATTTTAAGTTTTTCGCTTTCATTGCAACTTAATTTAAGTAACTTAAAGAATAAAACGGTTTTGCTTCAGACATAGTAAGAGAATGGATATTTTACAAAAATATCTGAATATTCTTCCTACTGAATGTTTAGTTCAGAATTTCGAATTCAGCGGTAAAAGTATGTAAATCTATATTATCCAATACACAGGACATAAAGGTAAGAGGAATGGATATTTTTACCAATATATTCATATTCTTAAATATCTGAATATTCTTCCTACTTGACCGACTTACTTTATAAATATATTTTTTAGGGACACGTGTCGTTCGGTTGAAGGAAACAGGATATCTATACAGTGTATAGGTATTCAAAAACCCTTGGGAAAAATTTTAGACTTTGTTGAAAAGTTATGGAACATTAATTATATTCCTAGCAAACGGCCCGTTCACGGATCGGGGTGAGTTATACATTATTCGATTCGCCTAATTCAGTACATTATTGATATGCATTTCTATGCATCTGTGGAAATTCGTTATTTTTTTATAAACTGTTACTGTTATTGTTAGAAATATGACTTAAAATTCGTTAGTTTCTTTAGTGTTTAGGAGTGTGTGTTTGTGTGTGTGTGTTTGTGAGAGAAGCACACGTCGAGGAATGTTCTTTTAGTTTTTAAGTTTTCTTTTCACAATGGAAAATAAGTGTGTTTGTTTTGTAACAAGATTCATTATAATAAATAATATAAACAGTATTTTAACATGGTAGCAGAGGTCCGTGGTTTGTTCGTTAACAGTAAAGAAAAGAAATTTAGTTGTGAAAGGAAGATAACCTAAGATAGAAGCATGGCAAGTGAAAAAAAGGACGATTTCATGTTACAAATATTTTATGGAACTGGAAATTCAGGCTAAATTTATTTTTAGAAATGAAAGACTGTAACGAGGTTATTCTACATGATGAAAGACCGGCTGAAATAAGAGTCGAAGATTGGAATAAAAAAGGAAATTAAAGCAAAAAGTTACATCGTAAACAGTATTTCAAACACTCAGTTAGAATTAATAATATCAGAAACGACTGCGAAAAATATGATTGCAAAGCTTGACGAAATTTATCTAGTTAAAAACAGTGCAGTAAAGCTATTGTGTAAAAGAAGATTGTTAGAATTAAAAATGAAAGAAGGTGAAAATCCAAGTGACTTCTTTAACGAATTTGAAACGCATATAAATAGGCTCAAAAATACTGGTGAGACTGTGAATGAAGAGGATAAATTGAATTATCTGTTATTAACGTTAACTTCTCACGTATTGTTGATATTATTGATGCACTGCCAACGAAGGAGAAAACAGTCGAGTATGTAAAATCTAAATTACTGTTAGAGTATCAAAAGAGAAACGGTAAGAGTTACTACTTTGAGTACAGCAGAAATTACACTCGCACTTTTAGTTCAAATTTAACTAAAAATCCTAGAGGTCATAGGTTTCGACACGTACAACGCAATCAGAACAAGTATCTCAATTCAAAGGATAATCAGCATAGCAGTGCAACGACTACTGAAGCGGTACGTTACAAGTGTAATAAGTCAGGGCACATCCAACGTTACTGCCCAGAAAACTTTAATAATTATTACAAAAGGCAACCTTTTCAAACATATACAAAATAGACACGATAGAAAAGTGGCTGGAAATTCGAGTCTAGATGACAGTAGAAATTACAATTCATTCAAGGTTGAAGTAATGAAAAGTAGCAAAATAGAAGAAGTAGAAATATTAAATGGCTACTAGATAGTGGTTGCTCAGATCACATAATAAACACAGATGAGTACTTTTATGAATCCAAAAATCTACAAAACCCGGTCGATATTAAAGTTGGTGATGGTTTTAAACTAATATCTGGAAAGATTGGTAATGTAATGATTAACATTAAATCGTTGCTATGTTCATTTTAAAAATTATAAATAATTTATCTAATTGGATCTATTCTACATTGTCAAATGGGAATTTGTAGAAGAATTTGTATGATGCATAAAAATCATTTTTTTAGGCATAGAACTTCCACGAGTCGGTCAGGTGGACAGTATTAAAACCAGGTATGTAGACAGTACATGCAGCAACAGTAAAAAATGTCTCCCCGCCGCTGACAGTGTTTACAATATATAGTAAATTACTATTGCACGCAGTACGTTGGTTTAACTTGTTTTTATTATTAAATTTCATTATCATCTAAGTCTGGTATATTTTGATTTTTTACAGAATCAATCATCATCAAATGAAATTTCTGAAATTTCTTTTAAGAACTGATTAAATAAATCATCCTTTCCTTGCTTGGAAGGTTTATAAAACACGTAATGGCTTAAGTACCCAATGAAATTATCTTTTTTGCTGAAAATAGAAAATATAATATTTATTATTTTGTATTATATGTTAGAAAAACATATTAAAAAACGTGTGGAACTGCAAATGCTAACCGACAATATTCAGGCAAAAAGTGTTTACTATGCTTCCACGTAGTTTCTGTTTTATTCGTATGAGCGCCTGTTTCTGGATCTTTAAAATGTAAACTATTTACGGTTTACGGTGAGATGTTTATACCCTTAGTTTTTAAAAGCCATTGCATTATATAAAGATATTTGAAAAGCAAAGAACGTGGTTTTCTAAAAACAAACTCAGTTACAGATATTGTTTTAAAATTACCATATATGCTAACATATAATTATGAGCAATGTCGTGATATATTATATAACTAACATTAAATAAAAATACTGCGCAGCAATTGTGGAAGGGTAGAGTAGATAGAGACTGATGAATCAACATTTTGTTGTAGAAATAATGGCACAGAGGCCATTTGAAAATTAATCACAGCGTCAATTTTCAAGATCTCATTACTGATGCTTACATGAATTAAATTGAAGACACCACTTTTTTCTAACATATAATACTATCAATATTTTATATTTCCAATAAGAGTAACTTCATTGGATACCTGAGCCATTATGTATTTAGTAAATGTATATATAATAGAAAGATGGTGATTTATTCAATGAGATATTTGCAGAAATAGCAGAAATTTCATTCAACAAATGTTATTGTTAACAAATTAGCATTTTACTAGCTGGCATTTTGAACACAGGTAACGACAGTCACTTGTTTCCACCTGTGAACCTGTCAGAATATATTTAAAATACTTAGTTACTTTGCAAAAATACCGAATTTCCGCAGATAATGAAATGCATATACTAATGAAATAATATACTGAATTAGACGAATCGAATTACGTATAACTCATCCCGATCGTTGAACGGGTCGTTTGCTAGGAATATACCAAAAAACGTTCTTGACAAGTCTATAAAATACTTCAGTTCACTTTCATTATTAGATGCGTTGACTTTAATTCTATAAATTATAATGATAAGTTCAAGATTTTACAGAAAGAGTTTATTTGTAATATTAAAGATTTCCTATATAAGGACAAGAAGAATACTTTTACCAATATCTATCCATCTATCTTAATATTCTTCCCACTTGGCCCACTTACTTTAACGAGCCTGAGTAAATCATCAGTACTATCTCTATTTTTATTAATAAAATGAATCTGTGATTCCATATCCAAAGATATAGTAAAAGCTACAAAATTCAGATTATTCAAGTTACTTCTATCACTCATCAAATTTTTTATGAAATTCTATGCTAATTCATGCTCTTTAAAATATTTATAATCTACTGGGACTTCATTAACTTTATGTTTTAATAAATCAATAATCAAAGTATCTATAATTAATATTAAAATCAAATAACAGTGTCAAAATAGTATTAATATTATCTTTTATTAATACTATCAATCTCTGGTATTTAAATTTTATTAAATATTTCAAATCTGTTATCACCTTGTTCAAATAATTTATTACTAGTTTTGATAATATATTTTGGGATGGATTTTTTTAGAATGATAGCAATTCAGTTGTGAATTTTTATGAGGAACAAAGGGTTATTATTATACAATTAACATGTATATAATTCATTAACTTGCCCATTTAGGGGTAACATGTTATGCATAAATAGAGATTTACATACTTGTATAAATAACCACACTAAAATCATGTAAATATCTAAATCATTTTTAAATCTATGATTTGGAAAATTTTAGGGACTTGGAACTTAATTCATCCTTTATCTTACAGTTTTATCGCCAACACGTGGCCAACACGTATGCGAAGAAGGCGAAATCATGAGCCAGATGCGGGCATAACCCAGACCTAACCCAGACCTAACCGGTGTTATCCTCTAAAATACTGTCCGAATCCAGGTTTAATGGACTGTTTCTGTGTGATACCACATTACTACGTGATTCAAACCCGAAAAAAACCCAGGATCTGGCCAACAAGTATGCGAAGAAGGCAAAATCATGAGCCAGATGCGGGCATAACCCAGACCTAACCCAGACCTAACCCAGACCTAACCGGTGTTATCCTCTAAAATACTGTCCGAATCCAGGTTTAATGGACTGTTTCTGTGTGATACCACATTACTACGTGATTCAAACACGAAAAAAACCCAGGATCTAGCCAACAAGTTTGCGAAAAAGGCGAAAGTATAAGCCAGATGCGCGCATATCCCAGACCTAACCCAGACCTAACCGGTGTTATCCTCTAACATATTGATCGAAACCAGGTTTAATTGACTGCTTCAGTGTGGTACCACATTACTACGTGATTCAAACACGAGAAAAACCCAGGATCTGGCCAACAAGTTTGCGAAAAAGGCGAAAGTATAAGCCAGATGCGCGCATATCCCAGACCTAACCCAGACCTAACCCAGACCTAACCGGTGTTATCCTCTAAAATACTGACCGAATCCAGGTTTAATTGACTGTTACTGTGTGGTACCACATTACTACGTGATTCAAACACGAAAAAAACCCAGGATCTGGCCAACAAGTTTGCGAAAAAGGCGAAAGTATAAGCCAGATGCGGGCATAACCCAGACCTAACCGGTGTTATCCTCTAAAATACTGACCGAATCCAGGTTTAATTGACTGTTACTGTGTGGTACCACATTACTACGTGATTCAAACCAGAAGAAACCCAGGATCTGGCCAACAAGTATGCGAAGAAGGCATAATCATGAGCCAGATGCGGGCATAACCCAGACCTAACCCAGACCTAACCGGTGTTATCCTCTAAAATACTGTCCGAATCCAGGTTTAATGGACTGTTTCTGTGTGATACCACATTACTACGTGATTCAAACCCGAAAAAAACCCAGGATCTAGCCAACAAGTTTGCGAAAAAGGCGAAAGTATAAGCCAGATGCGCGCATATCCCAGACCTAACCGGTGTTATCCTCTAAAATATTGATCGAAACCAGGTTTAATTGACTGCTTCAGTGTGGTACCACATTACTACGTGATTCAAACACGAAAAAAACCCAGGATCTGGCCAACAAGTTTGCGAAAAAGGCGAAAGTATAAGCCAGATGCGCGCATATCCCAGACCTAACCCAGACCTAACCGGTGTTATCCTCTAAAATACTGACCGAATCCAGGTTTAATTGACTGTTACTGTGTGGTACCACATTACTACGTGATTCAAACCAGAAGAAACCCAGGATCTGGCCAACAAGTATGCGAAGAAGGCATAATCATGAGCCAGATGCGGGCATAACCCAGACCTAACCCAGACCTAACCGGTGTTATCCTCTAAAATACTGACCGAATCCAGGTTTAATTGACTGTTACTGTGTGGTACCACATTACTACGTGATTCAAACCCGAAAAAAACCCAGGATCTGGCCAACAAGTATGCGAAGAAGGCATAATCATGAGCCAGATGCGGGCATAACCCAGACCTGACCCAGACCTAACCGGTGTTATCCTCTAAAATATTGATCGAAATCAGGTTTAATTGACTGCTTCTTTGTGGGCCCACATTACTGCGTGATTCAAACCGGAACAAACCAACATAGTAGTATACAGGGTGTTCGGCCAGCCCTGAGAAACATTTTAATAGGAGATTCTAGAGGCCAAACTAAGACGAAAATCAAGAATACCAATTTGTTGATGGAGGCTTCGTTAAAAAGTTATTAACAATTAAATTCAAAAATTTCAAATCGTTCCGGAAAAATTATTTTCGGCTGCGGAGGTCAATTACAAGCATTTTCAGTGAATAGACATATATTCGAAATCCTACTCAGTTTCGAGAAAAAAATTCGAGTATGTGTTGATATTTTTCGGCGAAAAAGAAATTTTTCAAAAATTTTTCTAAAAAAATTATTTTCGGTTGCAGGGGTCAATTACAATCATTTTTGGTCATTACACATACCCCCGAAATCCTACGCACTTTCGAGGAAAAAATTCCTTACCGAAAATCTAATCGGGTGCCTATATTTTTCGATGAAAAAAAAAGATTTCAAATCGTTCTGTGAAAAATTATTTTCAGTTGCGAGGGTCGGTGACAATCATTTTTTATGTATAGACATACCCCCGAAATCTTGCGCATTTTCGAGAAAAAAATTCAGTACGAGCGGAACTTTAAACATTAATAACTTTTTAACAGTGCCTCCATCAACAAATTGGTATTCTTGATTTTCGTCTTATTTTTACCTCTAGAATCCCCCATTAAAATTTTTCCCATGGATGGCCGAACACCCTGTATGTAGGGAACCGTGCAGTTGAAAATTATTAAATCGCGCACGAATTTTTGGCCGTACAGCGAATCGTTCGCTGTCCACGAGCTTGCACGAGCGAAGACGGTTACCGCCGAAAAAGCCGTCAACACGCGGCGAGCGTACGGCCGAACAGCTGATGGGTGAATAACCCAGAAAGCGAGAAAAGACAGCACGGAAGAGAGAAAGATTGAAGAAAAGTACGTAGTAGGTGTGACTGTGTTTAACGAAATAAATACGAGTGTGCCGATTAACGAACAAACACGGTTCCTGATAATCCCATACATACATACGTACAGTGTTGTTCCAAGTGGAGTTTGAAAAAGATGCTAATAAAAATGTTGCATAGTCATAACCACCTGGTTCAGTTACTACATTCACCCTGTAAAAACAACACAATAATATTATTTATTATTTTCTTTTCACGTTCTTAACTTTATTTTTATTTTTAGTTTGAGTTTTACATTTCTCCTTCTCTTCGTCTTGCTTTTCTTTCTCCTTTTCCTTTTCATTTTTCTGTTTTTCTTTCTTTTTTCAATAGCTTTTCTTCTTTTAATTTCTCGGCTTGTTTTTTTCTTTTCTAATCGTTCTTCTTTCATTCTTTGTTTTTCTTTTTCCTGGTTATCAATTGCTTCTATTTTTTCAAGCTGAGCCTATTTTCATGTCTTTGATGTAACTTTGATTGCACACACTCTTTCTATATTTCTTTTCTTTTCTTTTCTTTGTTGTTTTTTCAATCTTTTGATAATGTTGATAATGTTTATCCAGAATAGATTCTGAAGAATCTTTGTCTTTACGAGAAAATAAGTAAAGTAACGTTGTAGAATTAATGTAGTTTGATTTCAGTACCATCGGAAACAAAACAATTCCCATTAGAAAAAAGTAAAAGCATCATTGTCATGAAATATTAAAGTTAATTAATGATCAGTATATCATATATTAGTTTCTTCTAGCGAAACGTTGTTAAATTAGTCTTCTACACTGGTATTGGTTTTACTGTTACTATGAACTGCACTGCGTTGAACATCAGCAGTGCTTTCTCTCTGCGAGTTGTGTCTTGTGTTGTGTCTTAGTTGTGTCCCGATTGTATTTTAATATTTTTTATATAGAAAAGAAAATTGTTCCCCTCTCAGATCATCTGGAATATGCTCTTGAATGCTATGTAAAACTACCTATATTGCTGTCATTGATGTCAGTTTCATCTGGCGACATGAATTCTAATTTATTTTCTTCTTTCTGAAATACGTTTTGTCTAGTAAATTGTATTTGAGTTAAACGGTCATAGGCCACCACAAGCTTTAAAAGCATTTCCTTCTTCATGGAATTTATATATGGTATGATATATTGGTGCGAAATTCACCTTCGTAATGGGTTTAGTCTACCTACGTACTTTGTCTATGTTCCTGCACTACCCTTCGCCATGCAACTTTTAATCGTCTAAATATTCCTACATCGCATGGCTGGAAAATATGAGTTGCATTAGGTAATAATATACAAAAAAGTAAAATGAGTTTACTCAAAACAAAAATTATGTAAATTGAAATTTATGCAGGACCTGCGACCATCTAAATTATTAACCAGTATAGGAAAGGTGACTCCATTCTCGACCATTTATGGTACATACACACAATATATGTATTAGTGTGGGGATTGAAATGAATTCGGTCAAGGTGTAATTTCATTAATATTGATTTAATATATACAGGGTGTTTGGCCACACCTGGGAAAAATTTTAATGGGAGATTCTAGAAGCCGAAATAAGACGAAAATTAAGAATATCAATTTTTCGACTGAGGTTTCGTTAAAAAGTAGTTATTAATAACATTAAATAAAAAAATTTCAAATCGTTCTGAAAAAATTATTGTTGGTCGCGGAGGTCAGTTAGAATCGTACCCCCGAAATCCTACTCAGTTTCGACAAAAAAAATTCAAGTAAAAAAGAATTTCGAATCGTCTTGGAAGAATTAGTTTTCGTTGCAGGGGTCAGTAACAAGCATTTTTTTTTTTTGGTCGACAGCCGGATCGAACGATTTTAATGTTTCAAACAGCAACACAACGCATATTTTAATGGAGAATATGTAGAGATGTTGGAAAAGTTGTTCCTTGACCCCGTAAAGTGAGAAAAATCCCATATAACTGGTCAAATTTTCAAACAGCCCCCGCAACTCCTACTGATATAGTGAATAGTGAATATATTCCAATGAAACGTTTTTTTTTCGCGAGTAGAGCTCATGGGTACCTACACAAAGAGTATTATTAAACAACTATTTTACAAACTGAATAAAAATCAGAAAGGAATTTTTAAGAAAAATCGACAGGCAGTGCCTAAATTTTTCGACGAAAGAAAAAGAAAATTTCAAATCGTTCTGAAAAAATTACTTTCGGTTTCGGGGGTCAATTACAATTATTTTCGGTGAATAGACATACCACATACGAAATCCTGCGCATTTTCGAGAAAAAAATTCGAAAGTAAGAGCGGAACTTTAAACGTCAATAACTTGTTTAGTATCGTATTACCCCATCAACAAATTGGTATTCTTGATTTTCGTTCTACTTTAACCTCTAGAATCTCCCATTACAATTTCTCCCGGGGGATTCTAGAGACCAAAGTAAGACGAAAATCAAGAATACCAATTTGTTAATGGAGGCTTTATTAAAAAGTTATTAACGTTTAAAGTTCCGCCCGTACTGAATTTCTTTCTCGAAAATGCGCATGATTAGGGGGGTATGACGATTCACCCAAAATGGTTGTAAGTAACCCCCGCAACCGAAGATAATTTTTCCAAAACGATTTGAAATTTTTCTTTTCCATCGAACAAATTTCACACATTCTCGAATTTTTATCTCGAAAGTGGGTAAGATTTCGGAGGTATGTGTATTCACCAAAAATGATTGTAATTGACCCCCGCAACCGATAACAATTTTTCCAGAACGATTTGAAATTTTTTAGTTTAATTGTTAATAACTTTTTAACGTAGCCTCTATCAACAAATTGGTATTCTTGATTTTCGTCTGTATTTTCGTATTTTGGCATCTAGAATCCCCCATTAAAATTTTTCCCAGGGGTGGCCGAACACCCTGTACATATGTGTTCCCCGAGCAGGAAAACGACTTTTCGCTAAAATCATGAAAGTAAAAATTCTGTCCAAACGAGGAGTAGGAGTGATTTTCTAAGAGTTTGCTCATGATGCTACACGTAATAGCTACAAATGCACCTCATCGAAAATTTTTATTTAAAAGTATAGATTGAGAAAGTGGCACGTGAGGAACGTACGTAACCTAGATCGATGCACGTGTTTTACTGCACCGGGCACGAACGTACGACGATTTACACACACACACACACACACACAGTCAATATCGCCGGTTTTTACAAAAGGCAAAGTCTTAAGTAAACATTTAAAGCCTCTGTAAGTTTTATCGCTTTTGCATTCTTGCAACTTAATTTAATTGGTTGTTTTTTGGAAAACAGATAAAACTATAAAAAGAATGAAAAACGGTTTTGACGAGTCCTGTACCTATGTTTAGTTCAGAATTTCGAATTCAGCGGTAAAAGTATGTAAATCTATATTATCCAATACACAGGACATAAAGGTAAGAGGAATGGATATTTTTACCAATATATTCATATTCTTAAATATCTGAATATTCTTCCTACTTGACCGACTTACTTTATAAATATATTTTTTAGGGACACGTGTCGTTCGGTTGAAGGAAACAGGATAACAGGATACAGTGTATAGGTATTCAAAAACCCTTGGGAAAAATTTTAGACTTTGTTGAAAAGTTATGGAACATTCCTAGCAAACGCTAGGCCCGTTCACGGATCGGGGTGAGTTATACATTATTCGATTCGCCTAATTCAGTACATTATTGATATGCATTTCTATGCATCTGTGGAAATTCGTTATTTTTTTATAAACTGTTACTGTTATTGTTAGAAATATGACTTAAAATTCGTTAGTTTCTTTAGTGTTTAGGAGTGTGTGTGTGTGTGTGTGTGTGTGTTTGTGAGAGAAGCACACGTCGAGGAATGTTCTTTTAGTTTTTAAGTTTTCTTTTCACAATGGAAAATAAGTGTGTTTGTTTTGTAACAAGATTCATTATAATAAATAATATAAACAGTATTTTAACATGGTAGCAGAGGTCCGTGGTGTGTTCGTTAACAGTAAAGAAAAGAAATTTAGTTGTGAAAGGAAGATAACCTAAGTTTGAAGCATGGCAAGTGAAAAAAAGGACGATTTCATGTTACAAATATTTTATGGAACTGGAAATTCAGGCTAAATTTATTTTTAGAAATGAAAGACTGTAACGAGGTTATTCTACATGATGAAAGACCGGCTGAAATAAGAGTCGAAGATTGGAATAAAAAAGGAAATTAAAGCAAAAAGTTACATCGTAAACAGTATTTCAAACACTCAGTTAGAATTAATAATATCAGAAACGACTGCGAAAAATATGATTGCAAAGCTTGACGAAATTTATCTAGTTAAAAACAGTGCAGTAAAGCTATTGTGTAAAAGAAGATTGTTAGAATTAAAAATGAAAGAAGGTGAAAATCCAAGTGACTTCTTTAACGAATTTGAAACGCATATAAATAGGCTCAAAAATACTGGTGAGACTGTGAATGAAGAGGATAAATTGAATTATCTGTTATTAACGTTAACTTCTCACGTATTGTTGATATTATTGATGCACTGCCAACGAAGGAGAAAACAGTCGAGTATGTAAAATCTAAATTACTGTTAGAGTATCAAAAGAGAAACGGTAAAAGTTACTACTTTGAGTACAGCAGAAATTACACTCGCACGTTTAGTTCAAATTTAACTAAAAATCCTAGAGGTCATAGGTTTCGACACGTACAACGCAATCAGAACAAGTATCTCAATTCAAAGGATAATCAGCATAGCAGTGCAACGACTACTGAAGCGGTATGTTAAGTCAGTGTAATAAGTCAGGGCACATCCAACGTTACTGCCCAGAAAACTTTAATAATTATTACAAAAGGCAACCTTTTCAAACATATACAAAATAGACACGATAGAAAAGTGGCTGGAAATTCGAGTCTAGATGACAGTAGAAATTACAATTCATTCAAGGTTGAAGTAATGAAAAGTAGCAAAATAGAAGAAGTAGAAATATTAAATGGCTACTAGATAGTGGTTGCTCAGATCACATAATAAACACAGATGAGTACTTTTATGAATCCAAAAATCTACAAAACCCGGTTGATATTAAAGTTGGTGATGGTTTTAAACTAATATCTGGAAAGATTGGTAATGTAATGATTAACATTAAATCGTTGCTATGTTCATTTTAAAAATTATAAATAATTTATCTAATTGGATCTATTCTACATTGTCAAATGGGAATTTGTAGAAGAATTTGTATGATGCATAAAAATCATTTTTTTAGGCATAGAACTTCCACGAGTCGGTCAGGTGGACAGTATTAAAACCAGGTATGTAGACAGTACATGCAGCAACAGTAAAAAATGTCTCCCCGCCGCTGACAGTGTTTACAATATATAGTAAATTACTATTGCACGCAGTACGTTGGCTTAACTTGTTTTTATTATTAAATTTCATTATCATCTAAGTCTGGTATATTTTGATTTTTTACAGAATCAATCATCATCAAATGAAATTTCTGAAATTTCTTTTAAGAACTGATTAAATAAATCATCCTTTCCTTGCTTGGAAGGTTTATAAAACACGTAATGGCTTAAGTACCCAATGAAATTATCTTTTTTGCTGAAAATAGAAAATATAATATTTATTATTTTGTATTATATGTTAGAAAAACATAATAAAAAACGTGTGGAACTGCAAATACTAACCGACAATATTCAGGCAAAAAGTGTTTACTATGCTTCCACGTAGTTTCTGTTTTATTCGTATGAGCGCCTGTTTCTGGATCTTTAAAATGTAAACTATTTACGGTTTACGGTGAGATGTTTATACCCTTAGTTTTTAAAAGCCATTGCATTATATAAAGATATTTGAAAAGCAAAGAACGTGGTTTTCTAAAAACAAACTCAGTTACAGATATTGTTTTAAAATTACCATATATGCTAACGTATAATTATGAGCAATGTCGTGATATATTATATAACTAACATTAAATAAAAATACTGCGCAGCAATTGTGGAAGGGTAGAGTAGATAGAGACTGATGAATCAACATTTTGTTGTAGAAATAATGGCACAGAGGCCATTTGAAAATTAATCACAGCGTCAATTTTCAAGATCTCATTACTGATGCTTACATGAATTAAATTGAAGACACCACTTTTTTCTAACATATAATACTATCAATATTTTATATTTCCAATAAGAGTAACTTCATTGGATACCTGAGCCATTATGTATTTAGTAAATGTATATATAATAGAAAGATGGTGATTTATTCAATGAGATATTTGCAGAAATAGCAGAAATTTCATTCAACAAATGTTATTGTTAACAAATTAGCATTTTACTAGCTGGCATTTTGAACACAGGTAACGACAGTCACTTGTTTCCACCTGTGAACCTATCAGAATATATTTAAAATACTTAGTTACTTTGTAAAAATACCGAATTTCCGCAGATAATGAAATGCATATACTAATGAAATAATATACTGAATTAGACGAATCGAATTACGTATAACTCATCCCGATCGTTGAACGGGTCGTTTGCTAGGAATATACCAAAAAACGTTCTTGACAAGTCTATAAAATACTTCAGTTCACTTTCATTATTAGATGCGTTGACTTTAATTCTATAAATTATAATGATAAGTTCAAGATTTTACAGAAAGAGTTTATTTGTAATATTAAAGATTTCCTATATAAGGACAAGAAGTATACTTTTACCAATATCTATCCATCTATCTTAATATTCTTCCCACTTGGCCCACTTACTTTAACGAGTCTGAGTAAATCATCAGTACTATCTCTATTTTTATTAATAAAATGAATCTGTGATTCCATATCCAAAGATATAGTAAAAGCTACAAAATTCAGATTATTCAAGTTACTTCTATCACTCATCAAATTTTTTATGAAATTCTATGCTAATTCATGCTCTTTAAAATATTTATAATCTACTGGGACTTCATTAACTTTATGTTTTAATAAATCAATAATCAAAGTATCTATAATTAATATTAAAATCAAATAACAGTGTCAAAATAGTATTAATATTATATTTTATTAATACTATCAATATCTGGTATTTAAATTTTATTAAATATTTCAAATCTGTTATCACCTTGTTCAAATAATTTATTACTAGTTTTGATAATATATTTTGGGATGGATTTTTTTAGAATGATAGCAATTCAGTTGTGAATTTTTATGAGGAACAAAGGGTTATTATTATACAATTAACATGTATATAATTCATTAACTTGCCCATTTAGGGGTAACATGTTATGCATAAATAGAGATTTACATACTTGTATAAATACCCACACTAAAATCATGTAAATATCTAAATCATTTTTAAATCTATGATTTGGAAAATTTTAGGGACTTGGAACTTAATTCATCCTTTATCTTACAGTTTTATCGGCAACACGTGGCCAACACGTATGCGAAGAAGGCGAAATCATGAGCCAGATGCGGGCATAACCCAGACCTAACCCAGACCTAACCGGTGTTATCCTCTAAAATACTGTCCGAATCCAGGTTTAATGGACTGTTTCTGTGTGATACCACATTACTACGTGATTCAAACCCGAAAAAAACCCAGGATCTGGCCAACAAGTATGCGAAGAAGGCAAAATCATGAGCCAGATGCGGGCATAACCCAGACCTAACCCAGACCTAACCGGTGTTATCCTCTAAAATACTGCCCGAATCCAGGTTTAATGGACTGTTTCTGTGTGATACCACATTACTACGTGATTCAAACCCGAAAAACACCCAGGATCTAGCCAACAAGTATGCGAAGAAGGCATAATCATGAGCCAGATGCGGGCATAACCCAGACCTAACCCAGACCTAACCGGTGTTATCCGCTAAAATACTGTCCGAATCCAGGTTTAATTGACTGCCTCAGTGTGGTACAACATTACTACGTGATTCAAACACGGAAAAAACCCAGGATCTGGCTAAAAAGTTTGCGAAAAAGGCGAAAGTATAAGCCAGATGCGCGCATATCCCATACCTAACCCAGACCTAACCGGTGTTATCCTCTAAAATATTGATCGAAACCAGGTTTAATTGACTGCTTCAGTGTGTTACCACATTACTACGTGATTCAAACACGAAAAAAACCCAGGATCTAGCCAACAAGTTTGCGAAAAAGGCGATAGTATAAGCCAGATGCGCGCATATCCCAGACCTAACCCAGACCTAACCGGTGTTATCCTCTAAAATACTGTCCGAATCCAGGTTTTATGGACTGTTTCTGTGTGTTACCACAGTACTACGTGATTCAAACACGAAAAAAACCCAGGATCTGGCCAACAAGTATGCGAAGAAGGCGAAAGTATAAGCCAGATGCGCGCATATCCCAGACCTAACCCAGACCTAACCGGTGTTATCCTCTAAAATATTGATCGAAACCAGGTTTAATTGACTGCTTCAGTGTGTTACCACATTACTACGTGATTCAAACACGAAAAAAACCCAGGATCTAGCCAACAAGTTTGCGAAAAAGGCGATAGTATAAGCCAGATGCGCGCATATCCCAGACCTAACCCAGACCTAACCGGTGTTATCCTCTAAAATATTGATCGAAACCAGGTTTAATTGACTGCTTCAGTGTGTTACCACATTACTACGTGATCCAAACACGAAAAAAACCCAGGATCTGGCCAACAAGTATGCGAAGAAGGCAAAATCATGAGCCAGATGCGGGCATAACCCAGACCTAATCCAGACCTAACCGGTGTTATCCTCTAAAATATTGATCGAAACCAGATTTAATTGACTGCTTCAGTGTGTTACCACATTACTACGTGATCCAAACCCGAAAAAAACCCAGGATCTTGCCAACAAGTTTGCGAAAAAAGCGAAAGTATAAGGCAGATGCGCGCATATCCCAGACCTAACCCAGACCTAACCGGTGTTATCCTCTAAAATATTGATCGAAACCAGGTTTAATTGACTGCTTCAGTGTGTTACCACATTACTACGTGATTCAAACACGAAAAAAACCCAGGATCTGGCCAACAAGTATGCGAAGAAGGCATAATCATGAGCCAGATGCGGGCATAACCCAGACCTAACCCAGACCTAACCGGTGTTATCCTCTAAAATACTGACCGAATCCAGGTTTAATTGACTGTTACTGTGTGGTACCACATTACTACGTGATTCAAACCCGAAAAAAACCCAGGATCTGGCCAACAAGTATGCGAAGAAGGCATAATCATGAGCCAGATGCGGGCATAACCCAGACCTGACCCAGACCTAACCGGTGTTATCCTCTAAAATATTGATCGAAATCAGGTTTAATTGACTGCTTCTTTGTGGGCCCACATTACTGCGTGATTCAAACCGGAACAAACCAACATAGTAGTATACAGGGTGTTCGGCCAGCCCTGAGAAACATTTTAATAGGAGATTCTAGAGGCCAAACTAAGACGAAAATCAAGAATACCAATTTGTTGATGGAGGCTTCGTTAAAAAGTTATTAACAATTAAATTCAAAAATTTCAAATCGTTCCGGAAAAATTATTTTCGGCTGCGGAGGTCAATTACAAGCATTTTCAGTGAATAGACATATATTCGAAATCCTACTCAGTTTCGAGAAAAAAATTCGAGTATGTGTTGATATTTTTCGGCGAAAAAGAAATTTTTCAAAAATTTTTCTAAAAAAATTATTTTCGGTTGCAGGGGTCAATTACAATCATTTTTGGTCATTACACATACCCCCGAAATCCTACGCACTTTCGAGGAAAAAATTCCTTACCGAAAATCTAATCGGGTGCCTATATTTTTCGATGAAAAAAAAAGATTTCAAATCGTTCTGTGAAAAATTATTTTCAGTTGCGAGGGTCGGTGACAATCATTTTTTATGTATAGACATACCCCCGAAATCTTGCGCATTTTCGAGAAAAAAATTCAGTACGAGCGGAACTTTAAACATTAATAACTTTTTAACAGTGCCTCCATCAACAAATTGGTATTCTTGATTTTCGTCTTATTTTTACCTCTAGAATCCCCCATTAAAATTTTTCCCATGGATGGCCGAACACCCTGTATGTAGGGAACCGTGCAGTTGAAAATTATTAAATCGCGCACGAATTTTTGGCCGTACAGCGAATCGTTCGCTGTCCACGAGCTTGCACGAGCGAAGACGGTTACCGCCGAAAAAGCCGTCAACACGCGGCGAGCGTACGGCCGAACAGCTGATGGGTGAATAACCCAGAAAGCGAGAAAAGACAGCACGGAAGAGAGAAAGATTGAAGAAAAGTACGTAGTAGGTGTGACTGTGTTTAACGAAATAAATACGAGTGTGCCGATTAACGAACAAACACGGTTCCTGATAATCCCATACATACATACGTACAGTGTTGTTCCAAGTGGAGTTTGAAAAAGATGCTAATAAAAATGTTGCATAGTCATAACCACCTGGTTCAGTTACTACATTCACCCTGTAAAAAACACACACACAAAATAATATTATTTATTATTTTCTTTTCACGTTCTTAACTTTATTTTTATTTTTAGTTTGAGTTTTACATTTCTCCTTCTCTTCGTCTTGCTTTTCTTTCTCCTTTTCCTTTTCATTTTTCTGTTTTTCTTTCTTTTTTCAATAGCTTTTCTTCTTTTAATTTCTCGGCTTGTTTTTTTCTTTTCTAATCGTTCTTCTTTCATTCTTTGTTTTTCTTTTTCCTGGTTATCAATTGCTTCTATTTTTTCAAGCTGAGCCTATTTTCATGTCTTTGATGTAACTTTGATTGCACACACTCTTTCTATATTTCTTTTCTTTTCTTTTCTTTTCTTTGTTGTTTTTTCAATCTTTTGATAATGTTGATAATGTTTATCCAGAATAGATTCTGAAGAATCTTTGTCTTTACGAGAAAATAAGTAATTAATGTAGTTTGATTTCAGTACCATCGGAAACAAAACAATTCCCATTAGAAAAAAGTAAAAGCATCATTGTCATGAAATATTAAAGTTAATTAATGATCAGTATATCATATATTAGTTTCTTCTAGCGAAACGTTGTTAAATTAGTCTTCTACACTGGTATTGGTTTTACTGTTACTATGAACTGCACTGCGTTGAACATCAGCAGTGCTTTCTCTCTGCGAGTTGTGTCTTGTGTTGTGTCTTAGTTGTGTCCCGATTGTATTTTAATATTTTTTATATAGAAAAGAAAATTGTTCCCCTCTCAGATCATCTGGAATATGCTCTTGAATGCTATGTAAAACTACCTATATTGCTGTCATTGATGTCAGTTTCATCTGGCGACATGAATTCTAATTTATTTTCTTCTTTCTGAAATACGTTTTGTCTAGTAAATTGTATTTGAGTTAAACGGTCATAGGCCACCACAAGCTTTAAAAGCATTTCCTTCTTCATGGAATTTATATATGGTATGATATATTGGTGCGAAATTCACCTTCGTAATGGGTTTAGTCTACCTACGTACTTTGTCTATGTTCCTGCACTACCCTTCGCCATGCAACTTTTAATCGTCTAAATATTCCTACATCGCATGGCTGGAAAATATGAGTTGCATTAGGTAATAATATACAAAAAAGTAAAATGAGTTTACTCAAAACAAAAATTATGTAAATTGAAATTTATGCAGGACCTGCGACCATCTAAATTATTAACCAGTATAGGAAAGGTGACTCCATTCTCGACCATTTATGGTACATACACACAATATATGTATTAGTGTGGGGATTGAAATGAATTCGGTCAAGGTGTAATTTCATTAATATTGATTTAATATATACAGGGTGTTTGGCCACACCTGGGAAAAATTTTAATGGGAGATTCTAGAAGCCGAAATAAGACGAAAATTAAGAATATCAATTTTTCGACTGAGGTTTCGTTAAAAAGTAGTTATTAATAACATTAAATAAAAAAATTTCAAATCGTTCTGAAAAAATTATTGTTGGTCGCGGAGGTCAGTTAGAATCGTACCCCCGAAATCCTACTCAGTTTCGACAAAAAAAATTCAAGTAAAAAAGAATTTCGAATCGTCTTGGAAGAATTAGTTTTCGTTGCAGGGGTCAGTAACAAGCATTTTTTTTTTTTGGTCGACAGCCGGATCGAACGATTTTAATGTTTCAAACAGCAACACAACGCATATTTTAATGGAGAATATGTAGAGATGTTGGAAAAGTTGTTCCTTGACCCCGTAAAGTGAGAAAAATCCCATATAACTGGTCAAATTTTCAAACAGCCCCCGCAACTCCTACTGATATAGTGAATAGTGAATATATTCCAATGAAACGTTTTTTTTTCGCGAGTAGAGCTCATGGGTACCTACACAAAGAGTATTATTAAACAACTATTTTACAAACTGAATAAAAATCAGAAAGGAATTTTTAAGAAAAATCGACAGGCAGTGCCTAAATTTTTCGACGAAAGAAAAAGAAAATTTCAAATCGTTCTGAAAAAATTACTTTCGGTTTCGGGGGTCAATTACAATTATTTTCGGTGAATAGACATACCACATACGAAATCCTGCGCATTTTCGAGAAAAAAATTCGAAAGTAAGAGCGGAACTTTAAACGTCAATAACTTGTTTAGTATCGTATTACCCCATCAACAAATTGGTATTCTTGATTTTCGTTCTACTTTAACCTCTAGAATCTCCCATTACAATTTCTCCCGGGGGATTCTAGAGACCAAAGTAAGACGAAAATCAAGAATACCAATTTGTTAATGGAGGCTTTATTAAAAAGTTATTAACGTTTAAAGTTCCGCCCGTACTGAATTTCTTTCTCGAAAATGCGCATGATTAGGGGGGTATGACGATTCACCCAAAATGGTTGTAAGTAACCCCCGCAACCGAAGATAATTTTTCCAAAACGATTTGAAATTTTTCTTTTCCATCGAACAAATTTCACACATTCTCGAATTTTTATCTCGAAAGTGGGTAAGATTTCGGAGGTATGTGTATTCACCAAAAATGATTGTAATTGACCCCCGCAACCGATAACAATTTTTCCAGAACGATTTGAAATTTTTTAGTTTAATTGTTAATAACTTTTTAACGTAGCCTCTATCAACAAATTGGTATTCTTGATTTTCGTCTGTATTTTCGTATTTTGGCATCTAGAATCCCCCATTAAAATTTTTCCCAGGGGTGGCCGAACACCCTGTACATATGTGTTCCCCGAGCAGGAAAACGACTTTTCGCTAAAATCATGAAAGTAAAAATTCTGTCCAAACGAGGAGTAGGAGTGATTTTCTAAGAGTTTGCTCATGATGCTACACGTAATAGCTACAAATGCACCTCATCGAAAATTTTTATTTAAAAGTATAGATTGAGAAAGTGGCACGTGAGGAACGTACGTAACCTAGATCGATGCACGTGTTTTACTGCACCGGGCACGAACGTACGACGATTTACACACACACACACACACACACAGTCAATATCGCCGGTTTTTACAAAAGGCAAAGTCTTAAGTAAACATTTAAAGCCTCTGTAAGTTTTATCGCTTTTGCATTCTTGCAACTTAATTTAATTGGTTGTTTTTTGGAAAACAGATAAAACTATAAAAAGAATGAAAAACGGTTTTGACGAGTCCTGTACCTATGTTTAGTTCAGAATTTCGAATTCAGCGGTAAAAGTATGTAAATCTATATTATCCAATACACAGGACATAAAGGTAAGAGGAATGGATATTTTTACCAATATATTCATATTCTTAAATATCTGAATATTCTTCCTACTTGACCGACTTACTTTATAAATATATTTTTTAGGGACACGTGTCGTTCGGTTGAAGGAAACAGGATAACAGGATACAGTGTATAGGTATTCAAAAACCCTTGGGAAAAATTTTAGACTTTGTTGAAAAGTTATGGAACATTCCTAGCAAACGCTAGGCCCGTTCACGGATCGGGGTGAGTTATACATTATTCGATTCGCCTAATTCAGTACATTATTGATATGCATTTCTATGCATCTGTGGAAATTCGTTATTTTTTTATAAACTGTTACTGTTATTGTTAGAAATATGACTTAAAATTCGTTAGTTTCTTTAGTGTTTAGGAGTGTGTGTGTGTGTGTGTGTGTGTGTTTGTGAGAGAAGCACACGTCGAGGAATGTTCTTTTAGTTTTTAAGTTTTCTTTTCACAATGGAAAATAAGTGTGTTTGTTTTGTAACAAGATTCATTATAATAAATAATATAAACAGTATTTTAACATGGTAGCAGAGGTCCGTGGTGTGTTCGTTAACAGTAAAGAAAAGAAATTTAGTTGTGAAAGGAAGATAACCTAAGTTTGAAGCATGGCAAGTGAAAAAAAGGACGATTTCATGTTACAAATATTTTATGGAACTGGAAATTCAGGCTAAATTTATTTTTAGAAATGAAAGACTGTAACGAGGTTATTCTACATGATGAAAGACCGGCTGAAATAAGAGTCGAAGATTGGAATAAAAAAGGAAATTAAAGCAAAAAGTTACATCGTAAACAGTATTTCAAACACTCAGTTAGAATTAATAATATCAGAAACGACTGCGAAAAATATGATTGCAAAGCTTGACGAAATTTATCTAGTTAAAAACAGTGCAGTAAAGCTATTGTGTAAAAGAAGATTGTTAGAATTAAAAATGAAAGAAGGTGAAAATCCAAGTGACTTCTTTAACGAATTTGAAACGCATATAAATAGGCTCAAAAATACTGGTGAGACTGTGAATGAAGAGGATAAATTGAATTATCTGTTATTAACGTTAACTTCTCACGTATTGTTGATATTATTGATGCACTGCCAACGAAGGAGAAAACAGTCGAGTATGTAAAATCTAAATTACTGTTAGAGTATCAAAAGAGAAACGGTAAAAGTTACTACTTTGAGTACAGCAGAAATTACACTCGCACGTTTAGTTCAAATTTAACTAAAAATCCTAGAGGTCATAGGTTTCGACACGTACAACGCAATCAGAACAAGTATCTCAATTCAAAGGATAATCAGCATAGCAGTGCAACGACTACTGAAGCGGTATGTTAAGTCAGTGTAATAAGTCAGGGCACATCCAACGTTACTGCCCAGAAAACTTTAATAATTATTACAAAAGGCAACCTTTTCAAACATATACAAAATAGACACGATAGAAAAGTGGCTGGAAATTCGAGTCTAGATGACAGTAGAAATTACAATTCATTCAAGGTTGAAGTAATGAAAAGTAGCAAAATAGAAGAAGTAGAAATATTAAATGGCTACTAGATAGTGGTTGCTCAGATCACATAATAAACACAGATGAGTACTTTTATGAATCCAAAAATCTACAAAACCCGGTTGATATTAAAGTTGGTGATGGTTTTAAACTAATATCTGGAAAGATTGGTAATGTAATGATTAACATTAAATCGTTGCTATGTTCATTTTAAAAATTATAAATAATTTATCTAATTGGATCTATTCTACATTGTCAAATGGGAATTTGTAGAAGAATTTGTATGATGCATAAAAATCATTTTTTTAGGCATAGAACTTCCACGAGTCGGTCAGGTGGACAGTATTAAAACCAGGTATGTAGACAGTACATGCAGCAACAGTAAAAAATGTCTCCCCGCCGCTGACAGTGTTTACAATATATAGTAAATTACTATTGCACGCAGTACGTTGGCTTAACTTGTTTTTATTATTAAATTTCATTATCATCTAAGTCTGGTATATTTTGATTTTTTACAGAATCAATCATCATCAAATGAAATTTCTGAAATTTCTTTTAAGAACTGATTAAATAAATCATCCTTTCCTTGCTTGGAAGGTTTATAAAACACGTAATGGCTTAAGTACCCAATGAAATTATCTTTTTTGCTGAAAATAGAAAATATAATATTTATTATTTTGTATTATATGTTAGAAAAACATAATAAAAAACGTGTGGAACTGCAAATACTAACCGACAATATTCAGGCAAAAAGTGTTTACTATGCTTCCACGTAGTTTCTGTTTTATTCGTATGAGCGCCTGTTTCTGGATCTTTAAAATGTAAACTATTTACGGTTTACGGTGAGATGTTTATACCCTTAGTTTTTAAAAGCCATTGCATTATATAAAGATATTTGAAAAGCAAAGAACGTGGTTTTCTAAAAACAAACTCAGTTACAGATATTGTTTTAAAATTACCATATATGCTAACGTATAATTATGAGCAATGTCGTGATATATTATATAACTAACATTAAATAAAAATACTGCGCAGCAATTGTGGAAGGGTAGAGTAGATAGAGACTGATGAATCAACATTTTGTTGTAGAAATAATGGCACAGAGGCCATTTGAAAATTAATCACAGCGTCAATTTTCAAGATCTCATTACTGATGCTTACATGAATTAAATTGAAGACACCACTTTTTTCTAACATATAATACTATCAATATTTTATATTTCCAATAAGAGTAACTTCATTGGATACCTGAGCCATTATGTATTTAGTAAATGTATATATAATAGAAAGATGGTGATTTATTCAATGAGATATTTGCAGAAATAGCAGAAATTTCATTCAACAAATGTTATTGTTAACAAATTAGCATTTTACTAGCTGGCATTTTGAACACAGGTAACGACAGTCACTTGTTTCCACCTGTGAACCTATCAGAATATATTTAAAATACTTAGTTACTTTGTAAAAATACCGAATTTCCGCAGATAATGAAATGCATATACTAATGAAATAATATACTGAATTAGACGAATCGAATTACGTATAACTCATCCCGATCGTTGAACGGGTCGTTTGCTAGGAATATACCAAAAAACGTTCTTGACAAGTCTATAAAATACTTCAGTTCACTTTCATTATTAGATGCGTTGACTTTAATTCTATAAATTATAATGATAAGTTCAAGATTTTACAGAAAGAGTTTATTTGTAATATTAAAGATTTCCTATATAAGGACAAGAAGTATACTTTTACCAATATCTATCCATCTATCTTAATATTCTTCCCACTTGGCCCACTTACTTTAACGAGTCTGAGTAAATCATCAGTACTATCTCTATTTTTATTAATAAAATGAATCTGTGATTCCATATCCAAAGATATAGTAAAAGCTACAAAATTCAGATTATTCAAGTTACTTCTATCACTCATCAAATTTTTTATGAAATTCTATGCTAATTCATGCTCTTTAAAATATTTATAATCTACTGGGACTTCATTAACTTTATGTTTTAATAAATCAATAATCAAAGTATCTATAATTAATATTAAAATCAAATAACAGTGTCAAAATAGTATTAATATTATATTTTATTAATACTATCAATATCTGGTATTTAAATTTTATTAAATATTTCAAATCTGTTATCACCTTGTTCAAATAATTTATTACTAGTTTTGATAATATATTTTGGGATGGATTTTTTTAGAATGATAGCAATTCAGTTGTGAATTTTTATGAGGAACAAAGGGTTATTATTATACAATTAACATGTATATAATTCATTAACTTGCCCATTTAGGGGTAACATGTTATGCATAAATAGAGATTTACATACTTGTATAAATACCCACACTAAAATCATGTAAATATCTAAATCATTTTTAAATCTATGATTTGGAAAATTTTAGGGACTTGGAACTTAATTCATCCTTTATCTTACAGTTTTATCGGCAACACGTGGCCAACACGTATGCGAAGAAGGCGAAATCATGAGCCAGATGCGGGCATAACCCAGACCTAACCCAGACCTAACCGGTGTTATCCTCTAAAATACTGTCCGAATCCAGGTTTAATGGACTGTTTCTGTGTGATACCACATTACTACGTGATTCAAACCCGAAAAAAACCCAGGATCTGGCCAACAAGTATGCGAAGAAGGCAAAATCATGAGCCAGATGCGGGCATAACCCAGACCTAACCCAGACCTAACCGGTGTTATCCTCTAAAATACTGCCCGAATCCAGGTTTAATGGACTGTTTCTGTGTGATACCACATTACTACGTGATTCAAACCCGAAAAACACCCAGGATCTAGCCAACAAGTATGCGAAGAAGGCATAATCATGAGCCAGATGCGGGCATAACCCAGACCTAACCCAGACCTAACCGGTGTTATCCGCTAAAATACTGTCCGAATCCAGGTTTAATTGACTGCCTCAGTGTGGTACAACATTACTACGTGATTCAAACACGGAAAAAACCCAGGATCTGGCTAAAAAGTTTGCGAAAAAGGCGAAAGTATAAGCCAGATGCGCGCATATCCCATACCTAACCCAGACCTAACCGGTGTTATCCTCTAAAATATTGATCGAAACCAGGTTTAATTGACTGCTTCAGTGTGTTACCACATTACTACGTGATTCAAACACGAAAAAAACCCAGGATCTAGCCAACAAGTTTGCGAAAAAGGCGATAGTATAAGCCAGATGCGCGCATATCCCAGACCTAACCCAGACCTAACCGGTGTTATCCTCTAAAATACTGTCCGAATCCAGGTTTTATGGACTGTTTCTGTGTGTTACCACAGTACTACGTGATTCAAACACGAAAAAAACCCAGGATCTGGCCAACAAGTATGCGAAGAAGGCGAAAGTATAAGCCAGATGCGCGCATATCCCAGACCTAACCCAGACCTAACCGGTGTTATCCTCTAAAATATTGATCGAAACCAGGTTTAATTGACTGCTTCAGTGTGTTACCACATTACTACGTGATTCAAACACGAAAAAAACCCAGGATCTAGCCAACAAGTTTGCGAAAAAGGCGATAGTATAAGCCAGATGCGCGCATATCCCAGACCTAACCCAGACCTAACCGGTGTTATCCTCTAAAATATTGATCGAAACCAGGTTTAATTGACTGCTTCAGTGTGTTACCACATTACTACGTGATCCAAACACGAAAAAAACCCAGGATCTGGCCAACAAGTATGCGAAGAAGGCAAAATCATGAGCCAGATGCGGGCATAACCCAGACCTAATCCAGACCTAACCGGTGTTATCCTCTAAAATATTGATCGAAACCAGATTTAATTGACTGCTTCAGTGTGTTACCACATTACTACGTGATCCAAACCCGAAAAAAACCCAGGATCTTGCCAACAAGTTTGCGAAAAAAGCGAAAGTATAAGGCAGATGCGCGCATATCCCAGACCTAACCCAGACCTAACCGGTGTTATCCTCTAAAATATTGATCGAAACCAGGTTTAATTGACTGCTTCAGTGTGTTACCACATTACTACGTGATTCAAACACGAAAAAAACCCAGGATCTGGCCAACAAGTATGCGAAGAAGGCATAATCATGAGCCAGATGCGGGCATAACCCAGACCTAACCCAGACCTAACCGGTGTTATCCTCTAAAATACTGACCGAATCCAGGTTTAATTGACTGTTACTGTGTGGTACCACATTACTACGTGATTCAAACCCGAAAAAAACCCAGGATCTGGCCAACAAGTATGCGAAGAAGGCATAATCATGAGCCAGATGCGGGCATAACCCAGACCTGACCCAGACCTAACCGGTGTTATCCTCTAAAATATTGATCGAAATCAGGTTTAATTGACTGCTTCTTTGTGGGCCCACATTACTGCGTGATTCAAACCGGAACAAACCAACATAGTAGTATACAGGGTGTTCGGCCAGCCCTGAGAAACATTTTAATAGGAGATTCTAGAGGCCAAACTAAGACGAAAATCAAGAATACCAATTTGTTGATGGAGGCTTCGTTAAAAAGTTATTAACAATTAAATTCAAAAATTTCAAATCGTTCCGGAAAAATTATTTTCGGCTGCGGAGGTCAATTACAAGCATTTTCAGTGAATAGACATATATTCGAAATCCTACTCAGTTTCGAGAAAAAAATTCGAGTATGTGTTGATATTTTTCGGCGAAAAAGAAATTTTTCAAAAATTTTTCTAAAAAAATTATTTTCGGTTGCAGGGGTCAATTACAATCATTTTTGGTCATTACACATACCCCCGAAATCCTACGCACTTTCGAGGAAAAAATTCCTTACCGAAAATCTAATCGGGTGCCTATATTTTTCGATGAAAAAAAAAGATTTCAAATCGTTCTGTGAAAAATTATTTTCAGTTGCGAGGGTCGGTGACAATCATTTTTTATGTATAGACATACCCCCGAAATCTTGCGCATTTTCGAGAAAAAAATTCAGTACGAGCGGAACTTTAAACATTAATAACTTTTTAACAGTGCCTCCATCAACAAATTGGTATTCTTGATTTTCGTCTTATTTTTACCTCTAGAATCCCCCATTAAAATTTTTCCCATGGATGGCCGAACACCCTGTATGTAGGGAACCGTGCAGTTGAAAATTATTAAATCGCGCACGAATTTTTGGCCGTACAGCGAATCGTTCGCTGTCCACGAGCTTGCACGAGCGAAGACGGTTACCGCCGAAAAAGCCGTCAACACGCGGCGAGCGTACGGCCGAACAGCTGATGGGTGAATAACCCAGAAAGCGAGAAAAGACAGCACGGAAGAGAGAAAGATTGAAGAAAAGTACGTAGTAGGTGTGACTGTGTTTAACGAAATAAATACGAGTGTGCCGATTAACGAACAAACACGGTTCCTGATAATCCCATACATACATACGTACAGTGTTGTTCCAAGTGGAGTTTGAAAAAGATGCTAATAAAAATGTTGCATAGTCATAACCACCTGGTTCAGTTACTACATTCACCCTGTAAAAAACACACACACAAAATAATATTATTTATTATTTTCTTTTCACGTTCTTAACTTTATTTTTATTTTTAGTTTGAGTTTTACATTTCTCCTTCTCTTCGTCTTGCTTTTCTTTCTCCTTTTCCTTTTCATTTTTCTGTTTTTCTTTCTTTTTTCAATAGCTTTTCTTCTTTTAATTTCTCGGCTTGTTTTTTTCTTTTCTAATCGTTCTTCTTTCATTCTTTGTTTTTCTTTTTCCTGGTTATCAATTGCTTCTATTTTTTCAAGCTGAGCCTATTTTCATGTCTTTGATGTAACTTTGATTGCACACACTCTTTCTATATTTCTTTTCTTTTCTTTTCTTTTCTTTGTTGTTTTTTCAATCTTTTGATAATGTTGATAATGTTTATCCAGAATAGATTCTGAAGAATCTTTGTCTTTACGAGAAAATAAGTAATTAATGTAGTTTGATTTCAGTACCATCGGAAACAAAACAATTCCCATTAGAAAAAAGTAAAAGCATCATTGTCATGAAATATTAAAGTTAATTAATGATCAGTATATCATATATTAGTTTCTTCTAGCGAAACGTTGTTAAATTAGTCTTCTACACTGGTATTGGTTTTACTGTTACTATGAACTGCACTGCGTTGAACATCAGCAGTGCTTTCTCTCTGCGAGTTGTGTCTTGTGTTGTGTTGTGTCTTAGTTGTGTCCCGATTGTATTTTAATATTTTCTATATAGAAAAGAAAATTGTTCCCCTCTCAGATCATCTGGAATATGCTCTTGAATGCTATGTAAAACTACCTATATTGCTGTCATTGATGTCAGTTTCATCTGGCGACATGAATTCTAATTTATTTTCTTCTTTCTGAAATACGTTTTGTCTAGTAAATTGTATTTGAGTTAAACGGTCATAGGCCACCACAAGCTTTAAAAGCATTTCCTTCTTCATGGAATTTATATATGGTATGATATATTGGTGCGAAATTCACCTTCGTAATGGGTTTAGTCTACCTACGTACTTTGTCTAATGTTCCTGCACTACCCTTCGCCATGCAACTTTTAATCGTCTAAATATTCCTACATCGCATGGCTGGAAAATATGAGTTGCATTAGGTAATAATATACAAAAAAGTAAAATGAGTTTACTCAAAACAAAAATTATGTAAATTGAAATTTATGCAGGACCTGCGACCATCTAATAATACCAGTATAGGAAAGGTGACTCCATTCTCGACCATTTATGGGCTACACACAATATATGTATTAGTGTGGGGGGATTGAAATGAATTCGGTCAAGGTGTAATTTCATTAATATTGATTTAATATATACAGGGTGTTTGGCCACACCTGGGAAAAATTTTAATGGGAGATTCTAGAAGCCAAAATAAGACGAAAATTAAGAATATCAATTTTTCGACTGAGGTTTCGTTAAAAAGTAGTTATTAATAACATTAAATAAAAAAATTTCAAATCGTTCTGAAAAAATTATTTTTGGTCGCGGAGGTCAGTTAGAATCGTACCCCCGAAATCCTACTCAGTTTCGACAAAAAGAATTCAAGTAAAAAAGAATTTCGAATCGTCTTGGAAGAATTAGTTTTCGTTGCAGGGGTCAGTAACAAGCATTTTTTTTTTTTGGTCGACAGCCGGATCGAACGATTTTAATGTTTCAAACAGCAACACAACGCATATTTTAATGGAGAATATGTAGAGATGTTGGAAAAGTTGTTCCTTGACCCCGTAAAGTGAGAAAAATCCCATATAACTGGTCAAATTTTCAAACAGCCCCCGCAACTCCTACTGATATAGTGAATAGTGAATATATTCCAATGAAACGTTTTTTTTTCGCGAGTAGAGCTCATGGGTACCTACACAAAGAGTATTATTAAACAACTATTTTACAAACTGAATAAAAATCAGAAAGGAATTTTTAAGAAAAATCGACAGGCAGTGCCTAAATTTTTCGACGAAAGAAAAAGAAAATTTCAAATCGTTCTGAACAAAATTACTTTCGGTTTCGGGGGTCAATTACAATTATTTTCGGTGAATAGACATACCACATACGAAATCCTGCGCATTTTCGAGAAAAAAATTCGAAAGTAAGAGCGGAACTTTAAACGTCAATAACTTGTTTAGTATCGTATTACTCCATCAACAAATTGGTATTCTTGATTTTCGTTCTACTTTAACCTCTAGAATCTCCCATTACAATTTCTCCCGGGGGATTCTAGAGACCAAAGTAAGACGAAAATCAAGAATACCAATTTGTTAATGGAGGCTTTATTAAAAAGTTATTAACGTTTAAAGTTCCGCCCGTACTGAATTTCTTTCTCGAAAATGCGCATGATTAGGGGGGTATGACGATTCACCCAAAATGGTTGTAAGTAACCCCCGCAACCGAAGATAATTTTTCCAAAACGATTTGAAATTTTTCTTTTCCATCGAACAAATTTCACACATTCTCGAATTTTTATCTCGAAAGTGGGTAAGATTTCGGAGGTATGTGTATTCACCAAAAATGATTGTAATTGACCCCCGCAACCGATAACAATTTTTCCAGAACGATTTGAAATTTTTTAGTTTAATTGTTAATAACTTTTTAACGTAGCCTCTATCAACAAATTGGTATTCTTGATTTTCGTCTGTATTTTCGTATTTTGGCATCTAGAATCCCCCATTAAAATTTTTCCCAGGGGTGGCCGAACACCCTGTACATATGTGTTCCCCGAGCAGGAAAACGACTTTTCGCTAAAATCATGAAAGTAAAAATTCTGTCCAAACGAGGAGTAGGAGTGATTTTCTAAGAGTTTGCTCATGATGCTACACGTAATAGCTACAAATGCACCTGATCGAAAATTTTTATTTAAAAGTATAGATTGAGAAAGTGGCACGTGAGGAACGTACGTAACCTAGATCGATGCACGTGTTTTACTGCACCGGGCACGAACGTACGACGATTTACACACACACACACACACAGCCAATATCGCCGGTTTTTACAAAAGGCAAAGTCTTAAGTAAACATTTAAAGCCTCTGTAAGTTTTATCGCTTTTGCATTCTTGCAACTTAATTTAATTGGTTGTTTTTTGGAAAACAGATAAAACTATAAAAAGAATGAAAAACGGTTTTGACGAGTCCTGTACCTATGTTTAGTTCAGAATTTCGAATTCAGCGGTAAAAGTATGTAAATCTATATTATCCAATACACAGGACATAAAGGTAAGAGGAATGGATATTTTTACCAATATATTCATATTCTTAAATATCTGAATATTCTTCCTACTTGACCGACTTACTTTATAAATATATTTTTTAGGGACACGTGTCGTTCGGTTGAAGGAAACAGGATAACAGGATACAGTGTATAGGTATTCAAAAACCCTTGGGAAAAATTTTAGACTTTGTTGAAAAGTTATGGAACATTAATTATATTCCTAGCAAACGGCCCGTTCACGGATCGGGGTGAGTTATACATTATTCGATTCGCCTAATTCAGTACATTATTGATATGCATTTCTATGCATCTGTGGAAATTCGTTATTTTTTTATAAACTGTTACTGTTATTGTTAGAAATATGACTTAAAATTCGTTAGTTTCTTTAGTGTTTAGGAGTGTGTGCGCGTGTGTTTGTGTGTGTGTGTTTGTGAGAGAAGCACACGTCGAGGAATGTTCTTTTAGTTTTTAAGTTTTCTTTTCACAATGGAAAATAAGTGTGTTTGTTTTGTAACAAGATTCATTATAATAAATAATATAAACAGTATTTTAACATGGTAGCAGAGGTCCGTGGTTTGTTCGTTAACAGTAAAGAAAAGAAATTTAGTTGTGAAAGGAAGATAACCTAAGATAGAAGCATGGCAAGTGAAAAAAAGGACGATTTCATGTTACAAATATTTTATGGAACTGGAAATTCAGGCTAAATTTATTTTTAGAAATGAAAGACTGTAACGAGGTTATTCTACATGATGAAAGACCGGCTGAAATAAGAGTCGAAGATTGGAATAAAAAAGGAAATTAAAGCAAAAAGTTACATCGTAAACAGTATTTCAAACACTCAGTTAGAATTAATAATATCAGAAACGACTGCGAAAAATATGATTGCAAAGCTTGACGAAATTTATCTAGTTAAAAACAGTGCAGTAAAGCTATTGTGTAAAAGAAGATTGTTAGAATTAAAAATGAAAGAAGGTGAAAATCCAAGTGACTTCTTTAACGAATTTGAAACGCATATAAATAGGCTCAAAAATACTGGTGAGACTGTGAATGAAGAGGATAAATTGAATTATCTGTTATTAACGTTAACTTCTCACGTATTGTTGATATTATTGATGCACTGCCAACGAAGGAGAAAACAGTCGAGTATGTAAAATCTAAATTACTGTTAGAGTATCAAAAGAGAAACGGTAAGAGTTACTACTTTGAGTACAGCAGAAATTACACTCGCACTTTTAGTTCAAATTTAACTAAAAATCCTAGAGGTCATAGGTTTCGACACGTACAACGCAATCAGAACAAGTATCTCAATTCAAAGGATAATCAGCATAGCAGTGCAACGACTACTGAAGCGGTATGTTAAGTCAGTGTAATAAGTCAGGGCACATCCAACGTTACTGCCCAGAAAACTTTAATAATTATTACAAAAGGCAACCTTTTCAAACATATACAAAATAGACACGATAGAAAAGTGGCTGGAAATTCGAGTCTAGATGACAGTAGAAATTACAATTCATTCAAGGTTGAAGTAATGAAAAGTAGCAAAATAGAAGAAGTAGAAATATTAAATGGCTACTAGATAGTGGTTGCTCAGATCACATAATAAACACAGATGAGTACTTTTATGAATCCAAAAATCTACAAAACCCGGTCGATATTAAAGTTGGTGATGGTTTTAAACTAATATCTGGAAAGATTGGTAATGTAATGATTAACATTAAATCGTTGCTATGTTCATTTTAAAAATTATAAATAATTTATCTAATTGGATCTATTCTACATTGTCAAATGGGAATTTGTAGAAGAATTTGTATGATGCATAAAAATCATTTTTTTAGGCATAGAACTTCCACGAGTCGGTCAGGTGGACAGTATTAAAACCAGGTATGTAGACAGTACATGCAGCAACAGTAAAAAATGTCTCCCCGCCGCTGACAGTGTTTACAATATATAGTAAATTACTATTGCACGCAGTACGTTGGTTTAACTTGTTTTTATTATTAAATTTCATTATCATCTAAGTCTGGTATATTTTGATTTTTTACAGAATCAATCATCATCAAATGAAATTTCTGAAATTTCTTTTAAGAACTGATTAAATAAATCATCCTTTCCTTGCTTGGAAGGTTTATAAAACACGTAATGGCTTAAGAGTACCCAATGAAATTATCTTTTTTGCTGAAAATAGAAAATATAATATTTATTATTTTGTATTATATGTTAGAAAAACATATTAAAAAACGTGTGGAACTGCAAATGCTAACCGACAATATTCAGGCAAAAAGTGTTTACTATGCTTCCACGTAGTTTCTGTTTTATTCGTATGAGCGCCTGTTTCTGGATCTTTAAAATGTAAACTATTTACGGTTTACGGTGAGATGTTTATACCCTTAGTTTTTAAAAGCCATTGCATTATATAAAGATATTTGAAAAGCAAAGAACGTGGTTTTCTAAAAACAAACTCAGTTACAGATATTGTTTTAAAATTACCATATATGCTAACATATAATTATGAGCAATGTCGTGATATATTATATAACTAACATTAAATAAAAATACTGCGCAGCAATTGTGGAAGGGTAGAGTAGATAGAGACTGATGAATCAACATTTTGTTGTAGAAATAATGGCACAGAGGCCATTTGAAAATTAATCACAGCGTCAATTTTCAAGATCTCATTACTGATGCTTACATGAATTAAATTGAAGACACCACTTTTTTCTAACATATAATACTATCAATATTTTATATTTCCAATAAGAGTAACTTCATTGGATACCTGAGCCATTATGTATTTAGTAAATGTATATATAATAGAAAGATGGTGATTTATTCAATGAGATATTTGCAGAAATAGCAGAAATTTCATTCAACAAATGTTATTGTTAACAAATTAGCATTTTACTAGCTGGCATTTTGAACACAGGTAACGACAGTCACTTGTTTCCACCTGTGAACCTATCAGAATATATTTAAAATACTTAGTTACTTTGTAAAAATACCGAATTTCCGCAGATAATGAAATGCATATACTAATGAAATAATATACTGAATTAGACGAATCGAATTACGTATAACTCATCCCGATCGTTGAACGGGTCGTTTGCTAGGAATATACCAAAAAACGTTCTTGACAAGTCTATAAAATACTTCAGTTCACTTTCATTATTAGATGCGTTGACTTTAATTCTATAAATTATAATGATAAGTTCAAGATTTTACAGAAAGAGTTTATTTGTAATATTAAAGATTTCCTATATAAGGACAAGAAGAATACTTTTACCAATATCTATCCATCTATCTTAATATTCTTCCCACTTGGCCCACTTACTTTAACGAGCCTGAGTAAATCATCAGTAATATCTCTATTTTTATTAATAAAATGAATCTGTGATTCCATATCCAAAGATATAGTAAAAGCTACAAAATTCAGATTATTCAAGTTACTTCTATCACTCATCAAATTTTTTATGAAATTCTATGCTAATTCATGCTCTTTAAAATATTTATAATCTACTGGGACTTCATTAACTTTATGTTTTAATAAATCAATAATCAAAGTATCTATAATTAATATTAAAATCAAATAACAGTGTAAAAATAGTATTAATATTATCTTTTATTAATACTATCAATCTCTGGTATTTAAATTTTATTAAATATTTCAAATCTGTTATCACCTTGTTCAAATAATTTATTACTAGTTTTGATAATATATTTTCGGATGGATTTTTTTTTTTAGAATGATAGCAATTCAGTTGTGAATTTTTATGAGGAACAAAGGGTTATTATTATACAATTAACATGTATATAATTCATTAACTTGCCCATTTAGGGGTAACATGTTATGCATAAATAGAGATTTACATACTTGTATAAATACCCACACTAAAATCATGTAAATATCTAAATCATTTTTAAATCTATGATTTGGAAAATTTTAGGGACTTGGAACTTAATTCATCCTTTATCTTACAGTTTTATCGCCAACACGTGGCCAACACGTATGCGAAGAAGGCGAAATCATGAGCCAGATGCGGGCATAACCCAGACCTAACCCAGACCTAACCGGTGTTATCCTCTAAAATACTGTCCGAATCCAGGTTTAATGGACTGTTTCTGTGTGATACCACATTACTACGTGATTCAAACCCGAAAAAAACCCAGGATCTGGCCAACAAGTATGCGAAGAAGGCAAAATCATGAGCCAGATGCGGGCATAACCCAGACCTAACCCAGACCTAACCGGTGTTATCCTCTAAAATACTGTCCGAATCCAGGTTTAATGGACTGTTTCTGTGTGATACCACATTACTACGTGATTCAAACACGAAAAAAACCCAGGATCTAGCCAACAAGTTTGCGAAAAAGGCGAAAGTATAAGCCAGATGCGCGCATATCCCAGACCTAACCCAGACCTAACCGGTGTTATCCTCTAACATATTGATCGAAACCAGGTTTAATTGACTGCTTCAGTGTGGTACCACATTACTACGTGATTCAAACACGAGAAAAACCCAGGATCTGGCCAACAAGTTTGCGAAAAAGGCGAAAGTATAAGCCAGATGCGCGCATATCCCAGACCTAACCCAGACCTAACCGGTGTTATCCTCTAAAATACTGACCGAATCCAGATTTAATTGACTGTTACTGTGTGGTACCACATTACTACGTGATTCAAACCAGAAGAAACCCAGGATCTGGCCAACAAGTATGCGAAGAAGGCATAATCATGAGCCAGATGCGGGCATAACCCAGACCTAACCCAGACCTAACCGGTGTTATCCTCTAAAATACTGACCGAATCCAGGTTTAATTGACTGTTACTGTGTGGTACCACATTACTACGTGATTCAAACACGAAAAAAACCCAGGATCTGGCCAACAAGTTTGCGAAAAAGGCGAAAGTATAAGCCAGATGCGGGCATAACCCAGACCTAACCGGTGTTATCCTCTAAAATACTGACCGAATCCAGGTTTAATTGACTGTTACTGTGTGGTACCACATTACTACGTGATTCAAACCAGAAGAAACCCAGGATCTGGCCAACAAGTATGCGAAGAAGGCATAATCATGAGCCAGATGCGGGCATAACCCAGACCTAACCCAGACCTAACCGGTGTTATCCTCTAAAATACTGCCCGAATCCAGGTTTAATGGACTGTTTCTGTGTGATACCACATTACTACGTGATTCAAACCCGAAAAAAACCCAGGATCTAGCCAACAAGTTTGCGAAAAAGGCGAAAGTATAAGCCAGATGCGCGCATATCCCAGACCTAACCGGTGTTATCCTCTAAAATATTGATCGAAACCAGGTTTAATTGACTGCTTCAGTGTGGTACCACATTACTACGTGATTCAAACACGAAAAAAACCCAGGATCTGGCCAACAAGTTTGCGAAAAAGGCGAAAGTATAAGCCAGATGCGCGCATATCCCAGACCTAACCCAGACCTAACCGGTGTTATCCTCTAAAATACTGACCGAATCCAGGTTTAATTGACTGTTACTGTGTGGTACCACATTACTACGTGATTCAAACCAGAAGAAACCCAGGATCTGGCCAACAAGTATGCGAAGAAGGCATAATCATGAGCCAGATGCGGGCATAACCCAGACCTAACCCAGACCTAACCGGTGTTATCCTCTAAAATATTGATCGAAACCAGGTTTAATTGACTGCTTCAGTGTGTTACCACATTACTACGTGTTTCAAACACGGAAAATACCCAGGATCTGGCCAACAAGTTTGCGAAGAAGGCGAAAGTATAAGCCAGATGCGCGCAAATCCCAGACCTAACCCAGACCTAACCGGTGTTATCCTCTAAAATATTGATCGAAACCAGGTTTAATTGACTGCTTCAGTGTATTACCACATTACTACGTGATTCAAACACGAAAAAAACTCAGGATCTGGCCAACAAGTATGCGAAGAAGGCAAAATCATGAGCCAGATGCGGGCATAACCCAGACCTAACCCAGACCTAACCGGTGTTATCCTCTAAAATATTGATCGAAACCAGGTTTTATTGACTGCTTCAGTGTATTACCACATTACTACGTGATTCAAACACGAAAAAAACCCAGGATCTGGCCAACAAGTATGCGAAGAAGGCAAAATAATGAGCCAGATGCGGGCATAACCCAGACCTAACCCAGACCTAACCGGTGTTATCCTCTGAAATATTGATCGAAACCAGGTTTAATTGACTGCTTCAGTGTGTTACCACATTACTACGTGTTTCGAACACGGAAAATACCCAGGATCTGGCCAACAAGTTTGCGAAAAAGGCGAAAGCATAAGCCAGATGCGCGCATATCCCAGACCTAACCCAGACCTAACCGGTGTTATCCTCTAAAATATTGATCGAAACCAGGTTTAATTGACTGCTTCAGTGTGTTACCACATTACTACGTGATTCAAACACGGAAAAAACCCAGGATCTGGCCAACAAGTATGCGATGAAGGCAAAATCATGAGCCAGATGCGGGCATAACCCAGGCCTAACCCTGACCTAACCGGTGATATCCTCTAAAATACTGTCCGAATCCAGGTTTAATAGACTGCCTCAGTGTGTTACCACATTACTACGTGATTCAAACACGGAAAATACCCAGGATCTGGCCAACAAGTATGCGAAGAAGGCAAAATCATGAGTCAGATGCGGGCATAACCCAGGCCTAACCCAGACCTAACCGGTGATATCCTCTAAAATACTGTCCGAATCCAGGTTTAATAGACTGCCTCAGTGTGTTACCACATTACTACGTGATTCAAACACGGAAAAAACCCAGGATCTGGCCAACAAGTATGCGAAGAAGGCAAAATCATGAGCCAGATGCGGGCATAACCCAGACCTAACCCAGACCTAACCGGTGTTATCCTCTGAAATATTGATCGAAACCAGGTTTAATTGACTGCTTCAGTGTGTTACCACATTACTACGTGATTCAAACACGGAAAAAACCCAGGACCTGGACAACAAGTTTGCGAAGAAGGCAAAATCATGAGCCAGATGCGGGCATAACCCAGGCCTAACCCAGACCTAACCGGGGTTATCCTCTAAAATACTGTCCGAATCCAGGTTTAATAGACTGCCTCAGTGTGTTACCACATTACTACGTGATTGAAACACGAAAAAAACCTAGGATCTGGCCAACAAGTTTGCGAAAAAGGCGAAAGTATAAGCCAGATGCGCGCATATCCCAGACCTAACCCAGACCTAACCGGTGTTATCCTCTGAAATATTGATCGAAACCAGGTTTAATTGACTGCTTCAGTGTGTTACCACATTACTACGTGATTCAAACACGGAAAAAACCCAGGACCTGGCCAACAAGTTTGCGAAAAAGGCGAAAGTATAAGCCAGATGCGCGCATTTCCCAGACCTAACCCAGACCTAACCGGTGTTATCCTCTGAAATATTGATCGAAACCAGGTTTAATTGACTGCTTCAGTGTGTTACCACATTACTACGTGATTCAAACACGAAAAAAACCCAGGATCTGGCCAACAAGTATGCGAAGAAGGCAAAACCATGAGCCAGATGCGGGCATAACCCAGACCTAACCCAGTCCTAACCGGCGTTATCCTCTAAAATATTGATCGAAACCAGGTATAATTGACTGCTTCAGTGTGGTACCACATTACTGCGTTATTCAAACCCGAAAAAAACCCCGGATCTAGCCAACAAGTTTGCGAAAAAGGCGAAAGTATAAGCCAGATGCGCGCATATCCCAGACCTAACCCAGACCTAACCGGTGTTATCCTCTGAAATATTGATCGAAACCAGGTTTAATAGACTGCCTCAGTGTGTTACCACATTACTACGTGATTGAAACACGAAAAAAACCCAGGATCTGCCCAACAAGTATGCGAAGAAGGCAAAGTCATGAGCCAGATGCGGGCATATCCCGGACCTAACCCAGACCTAACCGGTGTTATCCTCTAAAATATTCGTCGAAACCAGGTTTAATTGACTGCTTCAGTGTGGTACCACATTACTGCGTTATTCAAACACGGAAAAAACCCAGGATCTGGCCAACAAGTATGCGATGAAGGCAAAATCATGAGCCAGATGCGGGCATAACCCAGACCTTACCCAGCCCTAACCGGTGTTATCCTCTAAAATATTGATCGAAACCAGGTTTTATTGACTGCATCAGTGTATTACCACATTACTACGTGATTCAAACACGGAAAATACCCAGGATCTGGCCAACAAGTTTGCGAAAAAGGCGAAAGTATAAGCCAGATGCGCGCAAATCCCAGACCTAACCCAGACCTAACCGGTGTTATCCTCTAAAATATTGATCGAAACCAGGTTTTATTGACTGCTTCAGTGTGTTACCACATTACTACGTGATTCAAACACGGAAAAAACCCAGGATCTGGCCACCAAGTTTGCGAAAAATGCGAAAGTATAAGCCAGATGCGCGCATATCCCGGACCTAACCCAGACCTAACCGGTGTTATCCTCTAAAATATTGATCGAAACCAGGTTTAATTGACTGCTTCAGTGTGTTACCACATTCCTACGTGATTCAAACACGAAAAAAACCCAAGATCTAGCCAACAAGTATGCGAAGAAGGCAAAATCATGAGCCAGATGCGGGCATATCCCGGACCTATCCCATACCTAACCGGTGTTGTCCTCTAAAATATTGATCGAAACCAGGTTTAATTTACTGCTTCAGTGTGTTACCACATTACTACGTGAATCAAACACGAAAAAACCCCAGGATCTGGCCAACAAGTATGCGAAGAAGGCAAAATCATGAGCCAGATGCGGGCATAACCCAGACCTAACCCAGACCTAACCGGTGTTATCCTCTAAAATATTGATCGAAACCAGGTTTAATTGACAGCTTCAGTATGTTACCACATTACTACGTGATTCAAACACGAAAAAAACCCAAGATCTGGCCAACAAGTTTGCGAAGAAGGCAAAATCATGAGCCAGATGCGGGCATAACCCAGACCTAACCCAGACCTAACCGGTGTTATCCTCTAAAATATTGATCGAAACCAGGTTTAATTGACTGCTTCAGTGTGTTACCACATTACTACGTGTTTCAAACACGGAAAATACCCAGGATCTGGCCAACAAGTTTGCGAAGAAGGCGAAAGTATAAGCCAGATGCGCGCAAATCCCAGACCTAACCCAGACCTAACCGGTGTTATCCTCTAAAATATTGATCGAAACCAGGTTTTATTGACTGCTTCAGTGTGTTACCACATTACTACGTGATTCAAACACGGAAAAAACCCAGGATCTGGCCAACAAGTTTGCGAAAAAGGTGAAAGTATAAGCCAGATGCGCGCATATCCCAGACCTAACCCAGACCTAACCGGTGTTATCCTCTAAAATATTGATCGAAACCAGGTTTTATTGACTGCTTCAGTGTATTACCACATTACTACGTGATTCAAACACGAAAAAAACCCAGGATCTGGCCAACAAGTATGCGAAGAAGGCAAAATAATGAGCCAGATGCGGGCATAACCCAGACCTAACCCAGACCTAACCGGTGTTATCCTCTGAAATATTGATCGAAACCAGGTTTAATTGACTGCTTCAGTGTGTTACCACATTACTACGTGTTTCAAACACGGAAAATACCCAGGATCTGGCCAACAAGTTTGCGAAAAAGGCGAAAGCATAAGCCAGATGCGCGCATATCCCAGACCTAACCCAGACCTAACCGGTGTTATCCTCTAAAATATTGATCGAAACCAGGTTTAATTGACTGCTTCAGTGTATTACCACATTACTACGTGATTCAAACACGAAAAAAACCCAGGATCTGGCCAACAAGTATGCGAAGAAGGCAAAATCATGAGCCAGATGCGGGCATAACCCAGACCTAACCCAGACCTAACCGGTGTTATCCTCTGAAATATTAATCGAAACCAGGTTTAATTGACTGCTTCAGTGTGTTACCACATTACTACGTGATTCAAACACGGAAAAAACCCAGGATCTGGCCAACAAGTATGCGATGAAGGCAAAATCATGAGCCAGATGCGGGCATAACCCAGGCCTAACCCAGACCTAACCGGTGATATCCTCTAAAATACTGTCCGAATCCAGGTTTAATAGACTGCCTCAGTGTGTTACCACATTACTACGTGATTCAAACACGGAAAAAACCCAGGACCTGGCCAACAAGTTTGCGAAAAAGGCGAAAGTATAAGCCAGATGCGCGCATTTCCCAGACCTAACCCAGACCTAACCGGTGTTATTGTCTGAAATATTGATCGAAACCAGGTTTAATTGACTGCTTCAGTGTGTTACCACATTACTACGTGTTTCAAACACGGAAAATACCCTGGATCTGGCCAACAAGTTTGCGAAGAAGGCAAAATCATGAGCCAGATGCGGGCATAACCCAGACCTAACCCAGACCTAACCGGGGTTATCCTCTAAAATACTGTCCGAATCCAGGTTTAATAGACTGCCTCAGTGTGTTACCACATTACTACGTGATTGAAACACGAAAAAAACCTAGGATCTGGCCAACAAGTTTGCGAAAAAGGCGAAAGTATAAGCCAGATGCGCGCATATCCCAGACCTAACCCAGACCTAACCGGTGTTATCCTCTGAAATATTGATCGAAACCAGGTTTAATTGACTGCTTCAGTGTGTTACCACATTACTACGTGATTCAAACACGGAAAAAACCCAGGACCTGGCCAACAAGTTTGCGAAAAAGGCGAAAGTATAAGCCAGATGCGCGCATTTCCCAGACCTAACCCAGACCTAACCGGTGTTATCCTCTGAAATATTGATCGAAACCAGGTTTAATTGACTGCTTCAGTGTGTTACCACATTACTACGTGATTCAAACACGAAAAAAACCCAGGATCTGGCCAACAAGTATGCGAAGAAGGCAAAATCATGAGCCAGATGCGGGCATAACCCAGACCTAACCCAGTCCTAACCGGCGTTATCCTCTAAAATATTGATCGAAACCAGGTATAATTGACTGCTTCAGTGTGGTACCACATTACTGCGTTATTCAAACCCGAAAAAAACCCCGGATCTAGCCAACAAGTTTGCGAAAAAGGCGAAAGTATAAGCCAGATGCGCGCATATCCCAGACCTAACCCAGACCTAACCGGTGTTATCCTCTGAAATATTGATCGAAACCAGGTTTAATAGACTGCCTCAGTGTGTTACCACATTACTACGTGATTGAAACACGAAAAAAACCCAGGATCTGCCCAACAAGTATACGAAGAAGGCAAAGTCATGAGCCAGATGCGGGCATAACCCAGACCTGACCCAGACCTAACCGGTGTTATCCTCTAAAATATTGATCGAAACCAGGTTTTATTGACTGCATCAGTGTATTACCACATTACTACGTGATTCAAACACGGAAAATACCCAGGATCTGGCCAACAAGTTTGCGAAAAAGGCGAAAGTATAAGCCAGATGCGCGCAAATCCCAGACCTAACCCAGACCTAACCGGTGATATCCTCTAAAATATTGATCGAAACCAGGTTTTATTGACTGCTTCAGTGTGTTACCACATTACTACGTGATTCAAACACGGAAAAAACCCAGGATCTGGCCAACAAGTTTGCGAAAAATGCGAAAGTATAAGCCAGATGGCCAACCTCAACCACTGCCGCGCGGCACAGGACTTGATGTCCCAAGTCCTCGCGGAGTGGGGGGTTGGCCTGGCGGTCGCCGCCGAGCCGTACCGCGTCCCTGATCACCCTCATTGGGTTGGCGACGCGGACGGCTTGGTGGCGACGGTATGGGGAGGGGGCGACGGGTCCCCACCGTTCTCCTTGTTGGAGCGCGGTCGGGGATTCGTCGCTGTGGACTGGGGGGGAGTCGCTGTGGTGGGGTGCTACATTTCGCCCCGTAGCGGTCACGCTGCGTTCGAGCTGTACTTGGCCGAGGTCGCGGCATGCGTGCAGCGCTACGCGGCCCGGCCGGTGCTGGTCCTGGGGGATTTTAATGCCAAGTCGGTGGCTTGGGGATCCCCCAGGACCTCCGTTCGCGGCGGGATCCTGGGCGATTGGGCAGCGGGGCTCGACCTCCGGGTATTGAACCGGGGGTCGGAGCACACATGCGTGCGGCGATATGGGGGGTCCATCGTGGATGTTGGATTCGCGACCCCCAACGCCGTGCGCATGGTGTCGGGTTGGCACGTGGTCGCGGGGGCAGAGACACTCTCCGATCACCGGTACATCCGGATGGAGGTCTCTGCCGCCGCGAGTGCATCCCGACACGGCCGCCTGCGTGGCACCCCACCACGCCGCTGGACGCTTCGGCGCCTGGACAAGGACGCCCTGATGGCAGCTGCCCTCGCTGCAACTTGGCCGCAGGGAGCGGCCGAGTTGCCGAGCATAGAGGAGGAGGTCGCCCGGCTCGGAGCATTGGTCGCGGGTATTTGCGACGCGGCGATGCCTCGGATCGGGCGGGCTTCTCCTCGCCGGGCGGTGTACTGGTGGTCGGACGCGATCGCGGAGTTGCGAGTCGCGACTGTCCGCGCCCGACGCCAGTACACCCGCGCGCGCCGTCGTCAACGTACAGGCGACGGCGTGGCGCGAGCGAGGGCAGCTGATGACCTGTATGGAGCATACCGCGTGGCGCGGGTTGCTCTGCAGGTCGCCATCAAACGGGCCAAGACCCAGGCATGGAAGGAGCTCCTCCAGACCCTTGATGACGATCCATGGGGGCGCCCATATAAGGTGGTGCTGAATAAGCTCCGCCCGTGGGCGCCCCCCGTCACCGAGGGTCTTGACCCCCGGCTGCTGGAGGACGTGGTCAATACACTCTTCCCAATTGGGGAGAGGGGACCGCGTCCTCCGGCGGCGGCGGCTGTCCCAGTGGAGTGGACGGCCGAGCTGGGGGTCACGCAGGAGGAGCTGGCAGCGGCCATCAGACGGCTCGGGGTTCGTAACACGGCCCCGGGTCCGGATGGTGTGCCCGGCCGGGTTTGGGTCTTGACCCAGGGCGTCCTTGGGGCCGATCTCAGGCGGTTGTTCGACCGCTGCCTGAGGGACGGGCGATTCCCCCCCAGTTGGAAGGTGGCGAGGATGGTCCTCCTCCGGAAGGAGGGTCGGCCCGCGGAGTCTCCCTCCGCATACCGGCCCATTTGTCTCCTCGACGAGGTGGGCAAGCTCTTCGAGCGTGTGATTGCTGCCCGCCTCGTCGAGCACCTGTCGCGGGGTGATCCCGGTCTGGCCGACTGCCAGTTCGGTTTCCGGGGGGGCCGATCGACTATCGACGCGATAGGTCGTGTGAGGGCCCTCTCGGAGGCGGCCGTCTCCCGGGGAGGGGTGGCATTGGCAATATCCTTGGATATTGCCAATGCCTTTAACACCCTCCCCTGGGAAGAGATAAGGAGGGGACTCGAATATCATCGAGTCCCCCCTTGTCTCAGGGCGGTCGTCGGGGATTATCTCCGCGGCAGGTGGATCGAGTATCCGGGCCGGGATGGTGATATGCGGAGGGAGGTGTACTGCGGTGTTCCGCAGGGGTCGGTCCTCGGGCCACTCCTGTGGAACATCGCGTACGACTCGGTGTTGCGGGCCGGCCTCCCCGACGGCGTCAGCGCGGTGTGTTATGCGGATGACACACTGGTGCTGGCCGTCGGGGCGCACTGGGAGAGGGCCATGCGTCGCGCGGAGGAGGGGTCGCAACGCGTCGTCGACCGGATCAGGGGGATGGGGATGACGGTGGCGGTCCATAAGACCGAGGTGATTGCGTTTCATTCACCTCGGCAGGATCCGCCACCCCCTCTGATCCGGGTGGGTGGGGCTGACATCGAGGTGAAGCCCCAGATCAGGTATCTGGGGCTGATCCTCGATAGCCACTGGCGTTTCGAGGAGCATTTCCGCTGCCTGGTCCCCCGGTTGGAAAGGATGGTTGCGGCTCTGGGCCGGATCCTGCCCAACCTGGGGGGCCCGGCGGGCCGAGTTCGTCGCCTCTATGTGGCAATGGTCCAGTCGGTGGCCTTATACGGGGCCCCCGTCTGGGCGGACGACCTGGCTGCCTCCCGGCGCAGCATGACTATGCTGCGTCGGGTGCAGAGGCGCATGGCGCTCAGGGTCGTCCGCGGGTATCGAACCATGTCACATGAGGCGGCGACGGTTCTAGCGGGGATGCCGCCCATGGACCTGCTCGCGCGGTCGCACGCGGTGATGTACCGGCACCGCGTCGACCGTCGCGCGGGGGTGGGGGCGGTCCCGGGCGGGCAGGAACCTGCTTGGGGCGATTTGAAGCGCCAGGCCCGGCAGTCCGTGTTGCTCGCATGGCAGGAGCGGCTGGCTCTGCCAACCGCGGGGCACCGGACTGTCGGGGCGGTTCGGCCACTCCTGAAGGAGTGGCTGGACAGAGGCCATGGCAGCCTCACCTACCGGATGGCACAGGTATTTTCCGGGCATGGCAGCTTCGGAAGATACCTGTGCCGGATAGGGAAGGAGCCGACGGCGCGTTGCTGCCACTGCGACGCTGAGCAGGACACGGCGGATCATACCCTGGAGGTATGCCCCGCGTGGGAGGGGGAGCGCCGTGTCCTGGTCGGCGTCGTCGGGCGGGATGTCTCGCTGCCGGGCGTGGTGCGCGCCATGCTCGGCAGCGAGGAGAAGTGGAGGGCCGTGGCCTCCTTCTGCGAGAACGTAATGTTGCAGAAGGAGGCCGCGGGGAGGGAGCGCGAGCTTCAGCGGCGTGCTGAAGCGCGCGCTCGTGCGGTGGCCCGAGGTCGTCGCCCGGTCGCGAGGCGTCGCGGGCGGCCGCCTCGGCGTGGCGGATGACCTAGGCTGGGAGGGGGGTCCTGAGGGGATCCTCCTCCCGCCAGGCGGCGCCGGGTCGGACCGGTTGGGGGTAGGAGTGCCTCCCCCTACCGGTCCGACGCAAGGGGAGGCACCCTCGGCGGTCTGGTGCGGCCATGAACGCCCGGCCGCCGAGGGGTGGAAACGGGATCGCGGGCGGTTGCGAGTTGGGGCTCGCAGCCGCCACTAAACGCGGCCCCGGGACGGATAGCGGCGGGATGGAGTGGCCCCGTCCCGCCGCTATGAGGCAGTGTGTCTACTGGGGGGACCGATTGTCCCCCCGGGGGATGGGCGCGAAAGCGCGGGCACGGGGAGGATACCGGAAGAATGCTTCGAGCGATTCCCGGTATCCTCCCAAAGCGAGCCGAAGGGTCACCGTGGGGTTTTTAGTGGGTAGGTCCCGCGCCTGTCGTTGTACGGGCGCGGGGAATCCCACACACCCCTCCCACCTCTCCCCAAGGAGGTGGGAGGGAGTCTTTCGAAGATTTTCCCCCCGACAAAAAAAAAAAAAAAAAAAACAAAAAAAAAAGTATAAGCCAGATGCGCGCAAATCCCAGACCTAACCCAGACCTAACCGGTGTTATCCTCTAAAATATTGATCGAAACCAGGTTTTATTGACTGCTTCAGTGTGTTACCACATTACTACGTGATCAAACACGGAAAAACCCCAGGATCTGACCAACAAGTATGCGAAGAAGGCGAAAGTATAAGCCAGATGCGCGCAAATCCCAGACCTAACCCAGACCTAACCGGTGATATCCTCTAAAATATTGATCGAAACCAGGTTTTATTGACTGCTTCAGTGTGTTACCACATTACTACGTGATTCAAACACGGAAAAAACCCAGGATCTGGCCAACAAGTTTGCGAAAAATGCGAAAGTATAAGCCAGATGCGCGCAAATCCCAGACCTAACCCAGACCTAACCGGTGATATCCTCTAAAATATTGATCGAAACCAGGTTTTATTGACTGCTTCAGTGTGTTACCACATTACTACGTGATTCAAACACGGAAAAAACCCAGGACCTGGCCAACAAGTTTGCGAAAAAGGCGAAAGTATAAGCCAGATGCGCGCAAATCCCAGACCTAACCCAGACCTAACCGGTGATATCCTCTAAAATATTGATCGAAACCAGGTTTTATTGACTGCTTCAGTGTGTTACCACATTCCTACGTGATTCAAACACGAAAAAAACCCAAGATCTAGCCAACAAGTATGCGAAGAAGGCAAAATCATGAGCCAGATGCGGGCATAACCCAGTCCTAACCCAGACCTAGCCGGTGTTATCCTCTAAAATATTGATCGAAACCAGGTCTAATTGACTGCTTCAGTGTGGTACCACATTACTACGTGATTCAAACACGAAAAAAACCCAGGATCTTGCCAACAAGTATGCGAAGAAGGCAAAATCATGAGCCAGATGTGGGCATATCCCGGACCTAACCTAGACCTAACCGGTGTTATCCTCTGAAATATTGATCGAAACCAGGTCTAATTGACTGCTTCAGTGTGTTACCACATTCCTACGTGATTCAAACACGAAAAAAACCCAGGATCTGGCCAACAAGTATGCGAAGAAGGGAAAATCATGAGCCAGATGCGGGCATAACCCAGACCTTACCCAGACCTAACCGGTGTTATCCTCTAAAATATTGATCGAAACCAGGTTTAATTGACAGCTTCAGTGTGTTACCACATTACTACGTGATTCAAACACGAAAAAAACCCAGAATCTGGCCAACAAGTATGCGAAGAAGGCAAAGTCATGAGCCAGATGCGGGCATATCCCGGACCTAACCCAGACCTAACCGGTGTTATCCTCTAAAATATTCGTCGAAACCAGGTTTAATTGACTGCTTCAGTGTGGTACCACATTACTGCGTTATTCAAACACGGAAAAAACCCAGGATCTGGCCAACAAGTATGCGATGAAGGCAAAATCATGAGCCAGATGCGGGCATAACCCAGACCTTACCCAGACCTAACCGGTGTTATCCTCTAAAATATTGATCGAAACCAGGTTTAATTGACTGCTTCAGTGTGTTACCACATTACTACGTGATTCAAACACGGAAAATACCCAGTATCTGGCCAACAAGTTTGCGAAAAATGCGAAAGTATAAGCCAGATGCGCGCAAATCCCAGACCTAACCCAGACCTAACCGGTGTTATCCTCTAAAATATTGATCGAAACCAGGTTTTATTGACTGCTTCAGTGTGTTACCACATTACTACGTGATCAAACACGGAAAAAACCCAGGATCTGACCAACAAGTATGCGAAGAAGGCGAAAGTATAAGCCAGATGCGCGCATTTCCCAGACCTAACCCAGACCTAACCGGTGTTATCCTCTAAAATATTGATCGAAACCAGGTTTAATTGACTGCTTCAGTGTGGTACCACATTACTGCGTTATTCAAACACGGAAAAAACCCAGGATCTGGCCAACAAGTATGCGAAGAAGGCAAAGTCATGAGCCAGATGCGGGCATATCCCGGACCTAACCCAGACCTAACCGGTGTTATCCTCTAAAATATTCGTCGAAACCAGGTTTAATTGACTGCTTCAGTGTGGTACCACATTACTGCGTTATTCAAACACGGAAAAAACCCAGGATCTGGCCAACATGTATGCGATGAAGGCAAAATCATGAGCCAGATGCGGGCATAACCCAGACCTTACCCAGACCTAACCGGTGTTATCCTCTAAAATATTGATCGAAACCAGGTTTAATTGACTGCTTCAGTGTGTTACCACATTACTACGTGATTCAAACACGGAAAAAACCCAGGATCTGGCAAACAAGTATGCGATGAAGGCAAAATCATGAGCCAGATGCGGGCATAACCCAGACCTAACCCAGACCTAACCGGTGTTATCCTCTAAAATATTGATCGAAACCAGGTTTAATTGACAGCTTCAGTGTGTTACCACATTACTACGTTATTCAAACACGAAAAAAACCCAGGATCTGGCAAACAAGTATGCGAAGAAGGCAAAATCATGAGCCAGAGGCGCGCATATCCCAGACCTAACCCAGACCTAACCGGTGTTATCCTCTAAAATATTGATCGAAACCAGGTTTAATTGACTGCTTCAGTGTGTTACCACATTACTACGTGATTCAAACACGGAAAAAACCCAGGATCTGGCCAACAAGTATGCGAAGAAGGCAAAATCATGAGCCAGATGCGGGCATAACCCAGACCTAACCCAGACCTAACCGGTGTTATCCTCTAAAATACAGTCCGAATCCAGGTTTAATAGACTGCCTCAGTGTGTTACCACATTACTACGTGATTGAAACACGAAAAAAACCCAGGATCTGCCCAACAAGTATGCGAAGAAGGCAAAGTCATGAGCCAGATGCGGGCATATCCCGGACCTAACCCAGACCTAACCGGTGTTATCCTCTAAAATATTCGTCGAAACCAGGTTTAATTGACTGCTTCAGTGTGGTACCACATTACTGCGTTATTCAAACACGGAAGAAACCCAGGATCTGGCCAACAAGTATGCGATGAAGGCAAAATCATGAGCCAGATGCGGGCATAACCCAGACCTTACCCAGACCTAACCGGTGTTATCCTCTAAAATATTGATCGAAACCAGGTTTTATTGACTGCATCAGTGTATTACCACATTACTACGTGATTCAAACACGGAAAATACCCAGGATCTGGCCAACAAGTTTGCGAAAAATGCGAAAGTATAAGCCAGATGCGCGCATATCCCGGACCTAACCCAGACCTAACCGGTGTTATCCTCTAAAATATTGATCGAAACCAGGTTTAATTGACTGCTTCAGTGTGTTACCACATTCCTACGTGATTCAAACACGAAAAAAACCCAAGATCTAGCCAACAAGTATGCGAAGAAGGCAAAATCATGAGCCAGATGCGGGCATAACCCAGTCCTAACCCAGACCTAACCGGTGTTATCCTCTAAAATATTGATCGAAACCAGGTCTAATTGACTGCTTCAGTGTGGTACCACATTACTACGTGATTCAAACACGAAAAAAACCCAGGATCTTGCCAACAAGTATGCGAAGAAGGCAAAATCATGAGCCAGATGCGGGCATATCCCGGACCTAACCTAGACCTAACCGGTGTTATCCTCTGAAATATTGATCGAAACCAGGTTTAGTTGACTGCTTCAGTGTGTTACCACATTACTACGTGATTCAAACACGGAAAATACCCAGGATCTGGCCAACAAGTATGCGAAGAAGGCAAAATCATGAGCCAGATGCGGGCATAACCCAGACCTAACCCAGACCTAACCGGTGTTATCCTCTAAAATATTGATCGAAACCAGGTTTTATTGACTGCTTCAGTGTATTACCACATTACTACGTGATTCAAACACGAAAAAAACCCAGGATCTGGCAAACAAGTATGCGATGAAGGCAAAATCATGAGCCAGATGCGGGCATAACCCAGACCTTACCCAGACCTAACCGGTGTTATCCTCTAAAATATTGATCGAAACCAGGTTTAATTGACAGCTTCAGTGTGTTACCACATTACTACGTGATTCAAACACGAAAAAAACCCAGGATCTGGCCAACAAGTATGCGAAGAAGGCAAAGTCATGAGCCAGATGCGGGCATATCCCGGACCTAACCCAGACCTAACCGGTGTTATCCTCTAAAATATTCGTCGAAACCAGGTTTAATTGGCTGCTTCAGTGTGGTACCACATTACTGCGTTATTCAAACACGGAAAAAACCCAGGATCTGGCCAACAAGTATGCGATGAAGGCAAAATCATGAGCCAGATGCGGGCATAACCCAGACCTTACCCAGACCTAACCGGTGTTATCCTCTAAAATATTGATCGAAACCAGGTTTAATTGACTGCTTCAGTGTGTTACCACATTACTACGTGATTCAAACACGGAAAATACCCAGGATCTGGCCAACAAGTTTGCGAAAAAGGCGAAAGTATAAGCCAAATGCGGGCATATCCCGGACCTATCCCAGACCTAACCGGTGTTATCCTCTGAAATATTGATCGAAACCAGGTTTAGTTGACTGCTTCAGTGTGTTACCACATTACTACGTGATTCAAACACGGAAAATACCCAGGATCTGGCCAACAAGTTTGCGAAAAATGCGAAAGTATAAGCCAGATGCGCGCAAATCCCAGACCTAACCCAGACCTAACCGGTGTTATCCTCTAAAATATTCATCGAAACCAGGTTTTATTGACTGCTTCAGTGTGTTACCACATTACTACGTGATCAAACACGGGAAAAACCCAGGATCTGACCAACAAGTATGCGAAGAAGGCGAAAGTATAAGCCAGATGCGCGCATTTCCCAGACCTAACCCAGACCTAACCGGTGTTATCCTCTAAAATATTGATCGAAACCAGGTTTTATTGACTGCTTCAGTGTGTTACCACATTACTACGTGATCAAACACGGAAAAAACCCAGGATCTGGCCAACAAGTTTGCGATAAAGGTGAAAGTATATGCCAGATGCGCGCATATCCCAGACCTAACCCAGACCTAACTGGTGTTATCCTCTAAAATATTGATCGAAACCAGGTTTAATTGACAGCTTCAGTGTGTTACCACATTACTACGTGATTCAAACACGAAAAAAACCCAGGATCTGGCCAACAAGTATGCGAAGAAGGCAAAGTCATGAGCCAGATGCGGGCATATCCCGGACCTAACCCAGACCTAACCGGTGTTATCCTCTAAAATATTCGTCGAAACCAGGTTTAATTGACTGCTTCAGTGTGGTACCACATTACTGCGTTATTCAAACACGGAAAAAACCCAGGATCTGGCCAACAAGTATGCGATGAAGGCAAAATCATGAGCCAGATGCGGGCATAACCCGGACCTTACCCAGACCTAACCGGTGTTATCCTCTAAAATATTGATCGAAACCAGGTTTAATTGACTGCTTCAGTGTGTTACCACATTACTACGTGATCAAACACGGAAAAAACCCAGGATCTGGCAAACAAGTATGCGAAGAAGGCAAAATCATGAGCCAGAGGCGCGCATATCCCAGACCTAACCCAGACCTAACCGGTGTTATCCTCTAAAATATTGATCGAAACCAGGTTTAATTGACTGCTTCAGTGTGTTACCACATTACTACGTGATTCAAACACGGAAAAAACCCAGGATCTGGCCAACAAGTATGCGAAGAAGGCAAAATCATGAGCCAGATGCGGGCATAACCCAGACCTAACCCAGACCTAACCGGTGTTATCCTCTAAAATACAGTCCGAATCCAGGTTTAATAGACTGCCTCAGTGTGTTACCACATTACTACGTGATTGAAACACGAAAAAAACCCAGGATCTGCCCAACAAGTATGCGAAGAAGGCAAAGTCATGAGCCAGATGCGGGCATATCCCGGACCTAACCCAGACCTAACCGGTGTTATCCTCTAAAATATTCGTCGAAACCAGGTTTAATTGACTGCTTCAGTGTGGTACCACATTACTGCGTTATTCAAACACGGAAAAAACCCAGGATCTGGCCAACAAGTATGCGATGAAGGCAAAATCATGAGCCAGATGCGGGCATAACCCAGACCTTACCCAGACCTAACCGGTGTTATCCTCTAAAATATTGATCGAAACCAGGTTTTATTGACAGCTTCAGTGTGTTACCACATTACTACGTGATTCAAACACGAAAAAAACCCAGGATCTGGCCAACAAGTATGCGAAGAAGGCAAAGTCATGAGCCAGATGCGGGCATATCCCGGACCTAACCCAGACCTAACCGGTGTTATCCTCTAAAATATTCGTCGAAACCAGGTTTAATTGACTGCTTCAGTGTGGTACCACATTACTGCGTTATTCAAACACGGAAAAAACCCAGGATCTGGCCAACAAGTATGCGATGAAGGCAAAATCATGAGCCAGATGCGGGCATATCCCGGACCTAACCCAGACCTAACCGGTGTTATCCTCTAAAATATTCGTCGAAACCAGGTTTAATTGACTGCTTCAGTGTGTTACCACATTACTACGTGATTCAAACACGGAAAATACCCAGGATCTGGCCAACAAGTATGCGAAGAAGGCAAAATCATGAGCCAGATGCGGGCATAACCCAGACCTAACCCAGACCTAACCGGTGTTATCCTCTAAAATATTGATCGAAACCAGGTTTTATTGACTGCTTCAGTGTATTACCACATTACTACGTGATTCAAACACGAAAAAAACCCAGGATCTGGCAAACAAGTATGCGATGAAGGCAAAATCATGAGCCAGATGCGGGCATAACCCAGACCTTACCCAGACCTAACCGGTGTTATCCTCTAAAATATTGATCGAAACCAGGTTTAATTGACAGCTTCAGTGTGTTACCACATTACTACGTGATTCAAACACGAAAAAAACCCAGGATCTGGCCAACAAGTATGCGATGAAGGCAAAGTCATGAGCCAGATGCGGGCATATCCCGGACCTAACCCAGACCTAACCGGTGTTATCCTCTAAAATATTCGTCGAAACCAGGTTTAATTGACTGCTTCAGTGTGGTACCACATTACTGCGTTATTCAAACACGGAAAAAACCCAGGATCTGGCAAACAAGTATGCGATGAAGGCAAAATCATGAGCCAGATGCGGGCATAACCCAGACCTAACCCAGACCTAACCGGTGTTATCCTCTAAAATATTGATCGAAACCAGGTTTTATTGACTGCTTCAGTGTGTTACCACATTACTACGTGATCAAACACGGAAAAAACCCAGGATCTGGCCAACAAGTTTGCGATAAAGGTGAAAGTATATGCCAGATGCGCGCATATCCCAGACCTAACCCAGACCTAACTGGTGTTATCCTCTAAAATATTGATCGAAACCAGGTTTAATTGACAGCTTCAGTGTGTTACCACATTACTACGTGATTCAAACACGAAAAAAACCCAGGATCTGGCCAACAAGTATGCGAAGAAGGCAAAGTCATGAGCCAGATGCGGGCATATCCCGGACCTAACCCAGACCTAACCGGTGTTATCCTCTAAAATATTCGTCGAAACCAGGTTTAATTGACTGCTTCAGTGTGGTACCACATTACTGCGTTATTCAAACACGGAAAAAACCCAGGATCTGGCCAACAAGTATGCGATGAAGGCAAAATCATGAGCCAGATGCGGGCATAACCCGGACCTTACCCAGACCTAACCGGTGTTATCCTCTAAAATATTGATCGAAACCAGGTTTAATTGACTGCTTCAGTGTGTTACCACATTACTACGTGATTCAAACACGGAAAAAACCCAGGATCTGGCAAACAAGTATGCGATGAAGGCAAAATCATGAGCCAGATGCGGGCATTACCCAGACCTCACCCAGACCTAACCGGTGTCATCCTCTAAAATATTGATCGAAACCAGGTTTAATTGACAGCTCCAGTGTGTTACCACATTACTACGTTATTCAAACACGAAAAAAACCCAGGATCTGGCCAACAAGTATGCGAAGAAGGCAAAATCATGAGCCAGATGCGGGCATGTCCCGGACCTATCCCAGACCTAACCGGTGTTATCCTCTGAAATACTGTCCGAATCCAGGTTTAATGGACTGTTTCTGTGTGATACCACATTACTACGTGATTCAAACACGAAAAATACCCAGGATCTGGCCAACAGGTTTGCGAAAAAGGCGAAAGTATAAGCCAGATGCGCGCAAATCCCAGACCTAACCCAGACCTAACTGGTGTTATCCTCTAAAATATTGATCGAAACCAGGTTTTATTGACTGCTTCAGTGTGTTACCACATTACTACGTGATTCAAACACGGAAAAAACCCAGGATCTGGCCAACAAGTATGCGAAAAATGCGAAAGTATAAGCCAGATGCGCGCATATCCCGGACCTAACCCAGACCTAACCGGTGTTATCCTCTAAAATATTGATCGAAACCAGGTTTAATTGACTGCTTCAGTGTGTTACCACATTCCTACGTGATTCAAACACGAAAAAAACCTAAGATCTAGCCACCAAGTATGCGAGGAAGGCAAAATCATGAGCCAGATGCGGGCATAACCCAGACCTAACCCAGACCTAACCGGTGTTATCCTCTAAAATATTGATCGAAACCAGGTTTAATTGACAGCTTCAGTGTGTTACCACATTACTACGTGATTCAAACACGAAAAAGCCCAGGATCTGGCCAACAAGTATGCGAAGAAGGCAAAATCATGAGCCAGATGCGGGCATAACCCAGACCTAACCCAGACCTAACCGGTGTTATCCTCTAAAATATTGATCGAAACCAGGTTTAATTGACAGCTTCAGTGTGTTACCACATTACTACGTGATTCAAACACGAAAAAAACCCAGGATCTGGCCAACAAGTTTGCGAAAATGGCGAAAGTATAAGCCAAATGCGGGCATATCCCGGACCTATCCCAGACCTAACCGGTGTTATCCTCTAAAATATTGATCGAAACCAGGTTTAATTGACTGCTTCAGTGTGTTACCACATTACTACGTGATTCAAACACGTAAAAACCCCAGGATCTGGCCAACAAGTATGCGAAGAAGGCAAAATCATGAGCCAGATGCGGGCATAACCCAGACCTAACCCAGACCTAACCGGTGTTATCCTCTAAAATATTGATCGAAACCAGGTTTAATTGACAGCTTCAGTGTGTTACCACATTACTACGTGATTCAAACACGAAAAAGCCCAGGATCTGGCCAACAAGTATGCGAAGAAGGCAAAATCATGAGCCAGATGCGGGCATAACCCAGACCTAACCCAGACCTAACCGGTGTTATCCTCTAAAATATTGATCGAAACCAGGTTTAATTGACAGCTTCAGTGTGTTACCACATTACTACGTGATTCAAACACGAAAAAAACCCAGGATCTGGCCAACAAGTTTGCGAAAATGGCGAAAGTATAAGCCAAATGCGGGCATATCCCGGACCTATCCCAGACCTAACCGGTGTTATCCTCTAAAATATTGATCGAAACCAGGTTTAATTGACTGCTTCAGTGTGTTACCACATTACTACGTGATTCAAACACGAAAAAACCCCAGGATCTGGCCAACAAGTATGCGAAGAAGGCAAAATCATGAGCCAGATGCGGGCATAACCCAGACCTAACCCAGACCTAACCGGTGTTATCCTCTAAAATATTGATCGAAACCAGGTTTAATTGACAGCTTCAGTGTGTTACCACATTACAACGTGATTCAAACACGAAAAAGCCCAGGATCTGGCCAACAAGTATGCGAAGAAGGCAAAATCATGAGCCAGATGCGGGCATAACCCAGACCTAACCCAGACCTAACCGGTGTTATCCTCTAAAATATTGATCGAAACCAGGTTTAATTGACAGCTTCAGTGTGTTACCACATTACTACGTGATTCAAACACGAAAAAAACCCAGGATCTGGCCAACAAGTTTGCGAAAATGGCGAAAGTATAAGCCAGATGCACGCAAATCCCAGACCTAACCCAGACCTAACCGGTGTTATCCTCTAAAATATTGATCGAAACCAGGTTTAATTGACAGCTTCAGTGTGTTACCACATTACTACGTGATTCAAACACGAAAAAAACCCAGGATCTGGCCAACAAGTATGCGAAGAAGGCAAAGTCATGAGCCAGATGCGGGCATATCCCGGACCTAACCCAGACCTAACCGGTGTTATCCTCTAAAATATTCGTCGAAACCAGGTTTAATTGACTGCTTCAGTGTGGTACCACATTACTGCGTTATTCAAACACGGAAAAAACCCAGGATCTGGCCAACAAGTATGCGATGAAGGCAAAATCATGAGCCAGATGCGGGCATAACCCAGACCTATCCCAGACCTAACCGGTGTTATCCTCTGAAATATTGATCGAAACCAGGTTTTATTGACTGCATCAGTGTATTACCACATTACTACGTGATTCAAACACGGAAAATACCCAGGATCTGGCCAACAAGTTTGCGAAAAAGGCGAAAGTATAAGCGAAATGCGGGCATATCCCGGACCTATCCCAGACCTAACCGGTGTTATCCTCTAAAATATTGATCGAAACCAAGTTTTATTGACTGCTTCAGTGTGTTACCACATTACTACGTGATTCAAACACGGAAAAAACCCAGGATCTGGCCAACAAGTTTGCGAAAAATGCGAAAGTATAAGCCAGATCCCCTCAGGGGCTGCCAGCCTTTCAGCTGCAGTACGGGCTTAACGAACCCGGGGTACCCGAGTCATACACACACCGTAAGCCTCCTGTTGGTCGTCACAACGACCCATTCACAATTCCCTATTGGTTTTGTGAATGGTACGTGACGGCAGGAGGAACGGGGGTCTTGGCTTAACCGCCTGGGCCACGAGTATGGCGACTCTATAAAATCGCCCACCAATCCTAAGCAATGGTGCGCGGCGATGGGATGCATGGTTGGGGGAGAAGGCCCAATCCCAAGCGACCACCTCCGGGGAACCTGCCGAACCCCCGGAGTATTAGGCTTACCCGGGTAAGGCGGCTCTGCCCGGGTGGACCTTTATTTCCGACCATCTCGTGGGACTATTATGGACACAGAAAATAAAATGGGGATGGGGCGGGTTTTGTCGGTTGGGGAGGACGGAGACGGGGTTGGGGTTAGGGTGGCGGCGCTCGCGCCCCACTCAGCGCCAGGTCCGGCTTCGTGGAGGGTGGAGGAGGACGACGAGACGGCGTCGGTCTCGTCCTTCTCCTCCAGCACGAGCCACATAGGCTCTAAGAGGAAGAGGACGGGGCAGGCCGTCGTCGAGGTGGGCGGGGCGATGAGCCCGTCGGTGAGGCTGAGTTGCCTCAGGGACGAGGTGACCGAGGAGATATCGGAGAGGATCTCCTCGTCCCTGAGGCGGGTGGAGAAAGTCGCCGCTGCCTGCGCCTTTAAGGGGCAGAAAAGCGGTGGCGCGGAGGCCCTGAAGGCCGCGGCGGAGGAAATGAGGGAGGCGGCGCGGGAGCTCAGAGGGCGGAACGCCCGTCTGCAGCTCCTGTTGGAGGAGGAGCGACAGGGGAGGAGGAGGGCAGAGGCGCTGTGGAACAGCGCGGCCCTCCCTCCCATCCTCCCTCCTCCTCCACCGCCGCGTCCCTCGGCGGAGGTAAATAAGCGGATTGCGGCGGCAGTGGTGCGGGGCACCGCGGGCCCCTCCACCCGCACTCCGCCCGTGAAGAAGTCCCCGTCCTCCTCGGAAGACGATCTTCTGAGGAGGATTGGGGACATGATTGATGGCAAGCTGGCCGCCTTCCGGGAGGAGCTCCTCGCCGGAAGAGCGGTCAGCACGAAGGCGGTGCCTCCCCGACCTGTTCCGGTACAGTCGGGGAAGGCAAAGAAGGGCGGAGTGAAGGCTCCGCCCGGCGTTGCGGCACCAGGGCCCCGGGTCGCGACCCCCAAGGGGGGTGGTGTACCCGTGGTCGCGGTGGTCGCGTCCTCCACAGCACCCTCCCTTGGGGGGGTGGCGTGGAGTGAGGTGGTGGGGCGGAAGGCGAAGCGGGCGGCGAGGAAGGCGTCGCAACCGCAGCCTCCGCCTCCGCCGCCGGCGGCCAAGGTAAAGGCCGCGAAGGTCGGGAAGGCACGACCAGGCCGTCCCCCAAAAACGGCAGCGGTGACGCTGACCGTTGCGCAGGGGGGCGACCTGACCCTCGCGGAGGCGATGCGGCTCGCCAGGGAGAATATCTCCCTGGAAGAGCTGGGCATCGCCTCCGTGAGGGCGAAGAGGGCCGTGACCGGGGGTCTCTTGCTGGAGATCCCCGGTGCAGAAAGCGGCGCGAAGGCGGATCGTCTCGCCCAGAGGCTCCGGGAGCAGCTGGGCGAGCGAGGTGTCCGGGTCGCCTGGCCCACGAAGCGCACGGAGATGCGCGTTTGTGGGCTGGACGACTCGGTCAGCGCACAGGATGTGTCCCGTGCCCTTGCGAGGGCGGGGGACTGTCCTGTGGAGGACCTGCGGATCGGAGAGATCCGCAGGTCGCCCTCCGGCCTCGGGTCGGTGTGGGCCCGGTGCCCCCTCTCCGCCGCCCGTAAGGTGGCGGAATCCGGGAGGGTGTTGGTGGGGTGGGTTTCGGCGCGAGTGGAAATCCTCGCGCCGCGCCCGCTCCAGTGTCACCGCTGCCTCGAATTGGGGCACGTGAGGCAGTGGTGCACCTCGCCGGTGGACCGCAGCGGTCAGTGTTACCGCTGCGGTGCCAAAGAGCACCGTGCGAGCCAGTGCTCGGCGGCCCCCCACTGCCCGCTGTGTGCGGACATGGGGAGGCCAGCCGATCACAGGGTGGGGAGCAAGAAGTGCTCCCCCCCCTCCCGGAAGGAGAGGAAGAGGCGGGCTGCACCGGCTCCGGTGCCGAGGGCGGTGGCATCGTCCTCCATGGAGGTGGACGGTGCTACGGGGACGGACGGCCGGGAGGAGGCTGGCGCGGCCATTAATTAATGCCGCCCCGCCTCCTCCTCCAGGCCAACCTCAACCACTGCCGCGCGGCACAGGACTTGATGTCCAAAGTCCTCGCGGAGTGGGGGGTTGGCCTGGCGGTCGCCGCCGAGCCGTACCGCGTCCCTGATCACCCTCATTGGGTGGGTGACGCGGACGGCTTGGTGGCGACGGTATGGGGAGGGGGCGACGGGTCCCCACCGTTCTCCTTGTTGGAGCGCGGTCGGGGATTCGTCGCCGTGGACTGGGGGGGAGTCGCTGTGGTGGGGTGCTACATTTCGCCCCGTAGCGGTCACGCTGCGTTCGAGCTGTACTTGGCCGAGGTCGCGGGTTGCGTGCAGCGCTACGCGGCCCGGCCGGTGCTGGTCCTGGGGGATTTTAATGCCAAGTCGGTGGCTTGGGGATCCCCCGGGACCTCCGTTCGCGGCGGGATCCTGGGCGATTGGGCGGCGGGGCTCGACCTCCGGGTATTGAACCGGGGGTCGGAGCACACATGCGTGCGGCGATATGGGGGGTCCATCGTGGATGTTGGATTCGCGACCCCCAACGCCGTGCGCATGGTGTCGGGTTGGCATGTGGTCGCGGGGGCAGAGACACTCTCCGATCACCGGTACATCCGGATGGAGGTCTCTGCCGCCGCGAGTGCATCCCGACACGGCCGCCTGCGTGGCACCCCACCACGCCGCTGGGCGCTTCGGCGCCTGGACAAGGACGCCCTGATGGCAGCTGCCCTCGCTGCAACTTGGCCGCAGGGAGCGGCCGAGTTGCCGAGCATAGAGGAGGAGGTCGCCCGGCTCGGAGCATTGGTCGCGGGTATTTGCGACGCGGCGATGCCTCGGGTCGGGCGGGCTTCTCCTCGTCGGGCGGTGTACTGGTGGTCGGACGCGATCGCGGAGTTGCGAGTCGCGACTGTCCGCGCCCGACGCCAGTACACCCGCGCGCGCCGTCGTCAACGTACAGGCGACGGCGTGGCGCGAGCGAGGGCAGCTGATGACCTGTATGGAGCATACCGCGAGGCGCGGGTTGCTCTGCAGGTCGCCATCAAACGGGCCAAGACCCAGGCATGGAAGGAGCTCCTCCAGACCCTTGATGACGATCCATGGGGGCGCCCATATAAGGTGGTGCTGAATAAGCTCCGCCCGTGGGCGCCCCCCCTCACCGAGGGTCTTGACCCCCGGCTGCTGGAGGACGTGGTCAATACACTCTTCCCAATTGGGGAGAGGGAACCGCGTCCTCCGGCGGCGGCGGCTGTCCCAGTGGAGTGGACGGCCGAGCTGGGGGTCACGCAGGAGGAGCTGGCAGCGGCCATCAGACGGCTCGGGGTTCGTAACACGGCCCCGGGTCCGGATGGTGTCCCCGGCCGGGTTTGGGTCTTGACCCAGGGCGTCCTTGGGGCCGACCTCAGGCGGTTGTTCGACCGCTGCCTGAGGGACGGGCGATTCCCCCCCAGTTGGAAGGTGGCGAGGATGGTCCTCCTCCGGAAGGAGGGTCGGCCCGCGGAGTCTCCCACCGCATACCGGCCCATTTGTCTCCTCGACGAGGTGGGCAAGCTCTTCGAGCGTGTGATTGCTGCCCGCCTCGTCGAGCACCTGTCGCGGGGTGATCCCGGTCTGGCCGACTGCCAGTTCGGTTTCCGGGGGGGCCGATCGACTATCGACGCGATAGGTCGTGTGAGGGCCCTCTCGGAGGCGGCCGTCTCCCGGGGAGGGGTGGCATTGGCAATATCCTTGGATATTGCCAATGCCTTTAACACCCTCCCCTGGGAAGAGATAAGGAGGGGACTCGAATATCATAGAGTCCCCCCTTGTCTCAGGGCGGTCGTCGGGGATTATCTCCGCGGCAGGTGGATCGAGTATCCGGGCCGGGATGGTGATATGCGGAGGGAGGTGTACTGCGGTGTTCCGCAGGGGTCGGTCCTCGGGCCACTCCTGTGGAACATCGCGTACGACTCGGTGTTGCGGGCCGGCCTCCCCGACGGCGTCAGCACGGTGTGTTATGCGGATGACACACTGGTGCTGGCCGTCGGGGCGCACTGGGGGAGCGCCATGCGTCGCGCGGAGGAGGGGTCGCAACGCGTCGTCGACCGGATCAGGGGGATGGGGATGACGGTGGCGGTCCATAAGACCGAGGTGATTGCGTTTCATTCACCTCGGCAGGATCCGCCACCCCCTCTGATTCGGGTGGGTGGGGCTGACATCGAGGTGAAGCCCCAGATCAGGTATCTGGGGCTGATCCTCGATGGCCACTGGCGTTTCGAGAAGCATTTCCGCTGCCTGGTCCCCCGGTTGGAAAGGATGGTTGCGGCTCTGGGCCGGATCCTGCCCAACCTGGGGGGCCCGGCGGGCCGAGTTCGTCGCCTCTATGTGGCAATGGTCCAGTCGGTGGCCCTATACGGGGCCCCCGTCTGGGCGGACGACCTGGCTGCCTCCCGGCGCAGCATGACTATGCTGCGTCGGGTGCAGAGGCGCATGGCGCTCAGGGTCGTCCGCGGGTATCGGACCATGTCACATGAGGCGGCGACGGTTCTAGCGGGGATGCCGCCCATGGACCTGCTCGCGCGGTCGCACGCGGTGATGTACCGGCACCGCGTCGACAGTCGCGCGGGGGTGGGGGCGGTCCCGGGCGGGCAGGAACCTGCTTGGGGCGATTTGAAGCGCCAGGCCCGGCAGTCCGTGTTGCTCGCGTGGCAGGAGCGGCTGGCTCTGCCAACCGCGGGGCACCGGACTGTCGGGGCTGTTCGGCCACTCCTGAAGGAGTGGCTGGACAGAGGCCATGGCAGCCTCACCTACCGGCTGGCACAGGTATTTTCCGGGCATGGCTGCTTCGGAAGATACCTGTGCCGGATAGGGAAGGAGCCGACGGCGCGTTGCTGCCACTGCGACGCTGAGCAGGACACGGCGGATCATACCCTGGAGGTATGCCCCGCGTGGGAGGGGGAGCGCCGTGTCCTGGTCGGCGTCGTCGGGCGGGATGTCTCGCTGCTGGGCGTGGTGCGCGCCATGCTCGGCAGCGAGGAGAAGTGGAGGGCCGTGGCCTCCTTCTGCGAGAACGTAATGTTGCAGAAGGAGGCCGCGGGGAGGGAGCGCGAGCGTCAGCGGCGCGCTGAAGCTCGCGCACGTGCGGTGGCCCGAGGTCGTCGCCCGGTCGCGAGGCGTCGCGGGCGGCCGCCTCGGCGTGGCGGATGACCTAGGCTGGGAGGGGGGTCCTGAGGGGACCCTCCTCCCGCCAGGCGGCGCCGGGTCGGACCGGTTGGGGGTAGGAGTGCCTCCCCCTACCGGTCCAACGCAAGGGGAGGCACCCTCGGCGGTCTGGTGCGGCCATGAACGCCCGGCCGCCGAGGGGTGGAAACGGGGTCGCGGGCGGTTGCGAGTTGGGGCTCGCAGCCGCCACTAAACGCGGCCCCGGGACGGATAGCGGCGGGATGGAGTGGCCCCGTCCCGCCGCTATGAGGCAGTGTGTCTACTGGGGGGACCGATTGTCCCCCCGGGGGATGGGCGCGAAAGCGCGGGCACGGGGAGGATACCGGAAGAATGCTTCGAGCGATTCCCGGTATCCTCCCAAAGCGTGCCGAAGGGTCACCGTGGGGTTTTTAGTGGGTAGGTCCCGCGCCTGTCGTTGTACGGGCGCGGGGAATCCCACACACCCCTCCCACTTCTCCCCAAGGAGGTGGGAGGGAGTCTTTCGAAGATTTTCCCCACGACAAAAAAAAAAAAAAAAAAAAAAAAAGTATAAGCCAGATGCGCGCATATCCCGGACCTAACCCAGACCTAACCGGTGTTATCCTCTGAAATATTGATCGAAACCAGGTTTAATTGACTGCTTCAGTGTGGTATCACATTACTGCGTTATTCAAACCGGAAAAAAACCCAGGATCTAGCCAACAAGTTTGCGAAAAAGGCGAAAGTATAAGCCAGATGCGGGCATATCCCGGACCTATCCCAGACCTAACCGGTGTTGTCCTCTAAAATATTGATCGAAACCAGGTTTAATTGACTGCTTCAGTGTGTTACCACATTACTACGTGATTCAAACACGAAAAAACCCCAGGATCTGGCCAACAAGTTTGCGAAAAAGGCGAAAGTATAAGCCAGATGCGGGCATATCCCGGACCTATCCCAGACCTAACCTGTGTTGTCCTCTAAAATATTGATCGAAACCAGGTTTAATTGACTGCTTCAGTGTGTTACCACATTACTACGTGATTCAAACACGAAAAAACCCCAGGATCTGGCCAACAAGTATGCGAAAAAGGCGAAAGTATAAGCCAAATGCGGGCATATCCCGGACCTATCCCAGACCTAACCGGTGTTATCCTCTAAAATATTGATCGAAACCAGGTTTTATTGACTGCTTCAGTGTATTACCATATTACTACGTGATTCAAACACGAAAAAAACCCAGGATCTGGCCAACAAGTATGCGAAGAAGGCAAAATCATGAGCCAGATGCGGGCATAACCCAGACCTAACCCAGACCTAACCGGTGTTATCCTCTGAAATATTGATCGAAACCAGGTTTAGTTGACTGCTTCAGTGTGTTACCACATTACTACGTGATTCAAACACGGAAAATACCCAGGATCTGGCCAACAAGTTGGCGAAAAATGCGAAAGTATAAGCCAGATGCGCGCAAATCCCAGACCTAACCCAGACCTAACCGGTGTTATCCTCTAAAATATTGATCGAAACCAGGTTTAATTGACAGCTTCAGTGTGTTACCACATTACTACGTGATTCAAACACGAAAAAAACCCAGGATCTGGCCAACAAGTATGCGAAGAAGGCAAAATCATGAGCCAGATGCGGGCATAACCCAGACCTAACCCAGACGTAACCGGTGTTATCCTCTAAAATATTGATCGAAACCAGGTTTAATTGACAGCTTCAGTGTGTTACCACATTACTACGTGATTCAAACACGAAAAAAACCCAGGATCTGGCCAACAAGTATGCGAAGAAGGCAAAATCATGAGCCAGAAGCGGGCATATCCCGGACCTAACCCAGACCTAACCGGTGTTATCCTCTAAAATATTGATCGAAACCAGGTTTTATTGACTGCTTCAGTGTATTACCACATTACTACGTGATTCAAACACGAAAAAAACCCAGGATCTGGCCAACAAGTATGCGAAGAAGGCAAAATCATGAGCCAGATGCGGGCATAACCCAGACCTAACCCAGACCTAACCGGTGTTATCCTCTGAAATATTGATCGAAACCAGGTTTAATTGACTGCTTCAGTGTGTTACCACATTACTACGTGATTCAAACACGGAAAAAACCCAGGATCTGGCCAACAAGTATGCGAAGAAGGCAAAATCATGAGCCAGATGCGGGCATATCCCGGACCTAACCCAGGCCTAACCGGTGTTATCCTCTGAAATATTGATCGAAACCAGGTTTAATTGACTGCTTCAGTGTGTTACCACATTACTACGTGATTCAAACACGGAAAATACCCAGGATCTGGCCAACAAGTTTGCGAAAAAGGCGAAAGTATAAGCCAGATGCGCGCAAATCCCAGACCTAACCCAGACCTAACCGGTGTTATCCTCTAAAATATTGATCGAAACCAGGTTTAATTGACTGCTTCAGTGTGTTACCACATTACTACGTGATTCAAACACGGAAAAAACCCAGGATCTGCCCAACAAGTATGCGATGAAGGCAAAATCATGAGCCAGATGCGGGCATAACCCAGACCTAACCCAGACCTAACCGGTGTTATCCTCTAAAATATTGATCGAAACCAGGTTTAATTGACTGCTTCAGTGTGTTACCACATTACTACGTGATTCAAACACGAAAAAAACCCAAGATCTGGCCAACAAGTATGCGAAGAAGGCAAAATCATGAGCCAGATGCGGGCATAACCCAGACCTCACCCAGACCTAACCGGTGTTATCCTCTGAAATATTGATCGAAACCAGGTTTAATTGACTGCTTCAGTGTGTTACCACATTACTACGTGATTCAAACACGGAAAAAACCCAGGATCTGCCCAACAAGTATGCGATGCAGGCAAAATCATGAGCCAGATGCGGGCATAACCCAGACCTAACCCAGACCTAACCGGTGTTATCCTCTGAAATATTGATCGAAACCAGGTTTAATTGACTGCTTCAGTGTGTTACCACATTACTACGTGATTCAAACACGGAAAAAACCCAGGATCTGGCCAACAAGTATGCGAAGAAGGCAAAATCATGAGCCAGATGCGGGCATATCCCGGACCTAACCCAGGCCTAACCGGTGTTATCCTCTGAAATATTGATCGAAACCAGGTTTAATTGACTGCTTCAGTGTGTTACCACATTACTACGTGATTCAAACACGGAAAATACCCAGGATCTGGCCAACAAGTTTGCGAAAAAGGCGAAAGTATAAGCCAGATGCGCGCAAATCCCAGACCTAACCCAGACCTAACCGGTGTTATCCTCTAAAATATTGATCGAAACCAGGTTTAATTGACTGCTTCAGTGTGTTACCACATTACTACGTGATTCAAACACGGAAAAAACCCAGGATCTGCCCAACAAGTATGCGATGAAGGCAAAATCATGAGCCAGATGCGGGCATAACCCAGACCTAACCCAGACCTAACCGGTGTTATCCTCTAAAATATTGATCGAAACCAGGTTTAATTGACTGCTTCAGTGTGTTACCACATTACTACGTGATTCAAACACGAAAAAAACCCAAGATCTGGCCAACAAGTATGCGAAGAAGGCAAAATCATGAGCCAGATGCGGGCATAACCCAGACCTCACCCAGACCTAACCGGTGTTATCCTCTAAAATATTGATCGAAACCAGGTTTTATTGACTGCTTCAGTGTATTACCACATTACTACGTGATTCAAACACGAAAAAAACCCAGGATCTGGCCAACAAGTATGCGAAGAAGGCAAAATCATGAGCCAGATGCGGGCATAACCCAGACCTCACCCAGACCTAACCGGTGTTATCCTCTGAAATATTGATCGAAACCAGGTTTAATTGACTGCTTCAGTGTGTTACCACATTTCTACGTGATTCAAACACGGAAAATACCCAGGATCTGGCCAACAAGTTTGCGAAGAAGGCGAAAGTATAAGCCAGATGCGCGCAAATCCCAGACCTAACCCAGACCTAACCGGTGTTATCCTCTAAAATATTGATCGAAACCAGGTTTTATTGACTGCTTCAGTGTGTTACGACATTACTACGTGATTCAAACACGGAAAAAACCCAGGATCTGGCCAACAAGTTTGCGAAAAAGGTGAAAGTATAAGCCAGATGCGCGCATATCCCAGACCTAACCCAGACCTAACCGGTGTTATCCTCTAAAATATTGATCGAAACCAGGTTTAATTGACTGCTTCAGTGTATTACCACATTACTACGTGATTCAAACACGAAAAAAACTCAGGATCTGGCCAACAAGTATGCGAAGAAGGCAAAATCATGAGCCAGATGCGGGCATAACCCAGACCTAACCCAGACCTAACCGGTGTTATCCTCTAAAATATTGATCGAAACCAGGTTTTATTGACTGCTTCAGTGTATTACCACATTACTACGTGATTCAAACACGAAAAAAACCCAGGATCTGGCCAACAAGTATGCGAAGAAGGCAAAATAATGAGCCAGATGCGGGCATAACCCAGACCTAACCCAGACCTAACCGGTGTTATCCTCTGAAATATTGATCGAAACCAGGTTTAATTGACTGCTTCAGTGTGTTACCACATTACTACGTGTTTCGAACACGGAAAATACCCAGGATCTGGCCAACAAGTTTGCGAAAAAGGCGAAAGCATAAGCCAGATGCGCGCAAATCCCAGACCTAACCCAGACCTAACCGGTGTTATCCTCTGAAATATTAATCGAAACCAGGTTTAATTGACTGCTTCAGTGTGTTACCACATTACTACGTGATTCAAACACGGAAAAAACCCAGGATCTGGCCAACAAGTATGCGATGAAGGCAAAATCATGAGCCAGATGCGGGCATAACCCAGGCCTAACCCAGACCTAACCGGTGATATCCTCTAAAATACTGTCCGAATCCAGGTTTAATAGACTGCCTCAGTGTGTTACCACATTACTACGTGATTCAAACACGGAAAAAACCCAGGACCTGGCCAACAAGTTTGCGAAAAAGGCGAAAGTATAAGCCAGATGCGCGCATTTCCCAGACCTAACCCAGACCTAACCGGTGTTATCCTCTGAAATATTGATCGAAACCAGGATTAATTGACTGCTTCAGTGTGTTACCACATTACTACGTGTTTCAAACACGGAAAATACCCTGGATCTGGCCAACAAGTTTGCGAAGAAGGCAAAATCATGAGCCAGATGCGGGCATAACCCAGGCCTAACCCAGACCTAACCGGGGTTATCCTCTAAAATACTGTCCGAATCCAGGTTTAATAGACTGCCTCAGTGTGTTACCACATTACTACGTGATTGAAACACGAAAAAAACCTAGGATCTGGCCAACAAGTTTGCGAAAAAGGCGAAAGTATAAGCCAGATGCGCGCATATCCCAGATCTAACCCAGACCTAACCGGTGTTATCCTCTGAAATATTGATCGAAACCAGGTTTAATTGACTGCTTCAGTGTGTTACCACATTACTACGTGATTCAAACACGGAAAAAACCCAGGACCTGGCCAACAAGTTTGCGAAAAAGGCGAAAGTATAAGCCAGATGCGCGCATTTCCCAGACCTAACCCAGACCTAACCGGTGTTATCCTCTGAAATATTGATCGAAACCAGGTTTAATTGACTGCTTCAGTGTGTTACCACATTACTACGTGATTCAAACACGAAAAAAACCCAGGATCTGGCCAACAAGTATGCGAAGAAGGCAAAATCATGAGCCAGATGCGGGCATAACCCAGACCTAACTCAGTCCTAACCGGCGTTATCCTCTAAAATATTGATCGAAACCAGGTATAATTGACTGCTTCAGTGTGGTACCATATTACTGCGTTATTCAAACCCGAAAAAAACCCCGGATCTAGCCAACAAGTTTGCGAAAAAGGCGAAAGTATAAGCCAGATGCGCGCATATCCCAGACCTAACCCAGACCTAACCGGTGTTATCCTCTGAAATATTGATCGAAACCAGGTTTAATAGACTGCCTCAGTGTGTTACCACATTACTACGTGATTGAAACACGAAAAAAACCCAGGATCTGCCCAACAAGTATGCGAAGAAGGCAAAGTCATGAGCCAGATGCGGGCATATCCCGGACCTAACCCAGACCTAACCGGTGTTATCCTCTAAAATATTCGTCGAAACCAGGTTTAATTGACTGCTTCAGTGTGGTACCACATTACTGCGTTATTCAAACACGGAAAAAACCCAGGATCTGGCCAACAAGTATGCGATGAAGGCAAAATCATGAGCCAGATGCGGGCATAACCCAGACCTTACCCAGCCCTAACCGGTGTTATCCTCTAAAATATTGATCGAAACCAGGTTTTATTGACTGCATCAGTGTATTACCACATTACTACGTGATTCAAACACGGAATATACCCAGGATCTGGCCAACAAGTTTGCGAAAAAGGCGAAAGTATAAGCCAGATGCGCGCAAATCCCCGACCTAACCCAGACCTAACCGGTGTTATCCTCTAAAATATTGATCGAAACCAGGTTTTATTGACTGCTTCAGTGTGTTACCACATTACTACGTGATTCAAACACGGAAAAAACCCAGGATCTGGCCAACAAGTTTGCGAAAAATGCGAAAGTATAAGCCAGATGCGCGCATATCCCGGACCTAACCCAGACCTAACCGGTGTTATCCTCTAAAATATTGATCGAAACCAGGTTTAATTGACTGCTTCAGTGTGTTACCACATTCCTACGTGATTCAAACACGAAAAAAACCCAAGATCTAGCCAACAAGTATGCGAAGAAGGCGAAATCATGAGCCAGATGCGGGCATAACCCAGTCCTAACCCAGACCTAACCGGTGTTATCCTCTAAAATATTGATCGAAACCAGGTCTAATTGACTGCTTCAGTGTGGTACCACATTACTACGTGATTCAAAAACGAAAAAAACCCAGGATCTTGCCAACAAGTATGCGAAGAAGGCAAAATCATGAGCCAGATGCGGGCATATCCCGGACCTAACCTAGACCTAACCGGTGTTATCCTCTGAAATATTGATCGAAACCAGGTTTAATTGACTGCTTCAGTGTGGTATCACATTACTGCGTTATTCAAACCGGAAAAAAACCCAGGATCTAGCCAACAAGTTTGCGAAAAAGGCGAAAGTATAAGCCAGATGCGGGCATATCCCGGACCTATCCCATACCTAACCGGTGTTGTCCTCTAAAATATTGATCGAAACCAGGTTTAATTTACTGCTTCAGTGTGTTACCACATTACTTCGTGAATCAAACACGAAAAAACCCCAGGATCTGGCCAACAAGTATGCGAAGAAGGCAAAATCATGAACCAGATGCGGGCATAACCCAGACCTAACCCAGACCTAACCGGTGTTATCCTCTAAAATATTGATCGAAACCAGGTTTAATTGACAGCTTCAGTATGTTACCACATTACTACGTGATTCAAACACGAAAAAAACCCAGGATCTGGCCAACAAGTATGCGAAGAAGGCAAAATCATGAGCCAGATGCGGGCATAACCCAGACCTAACCCAGACCTAACCGGTGTTATCCTCTAAAATATTGATCGAAACCAGGTTTAATTGACAGCTTCAGTGTGTTACCACATTACTACGTGATTCAAACACGAAAAAAACCCAGGATCTGGCCAACAAGTTTGCGAAAAAGGCGAAAGTATAAGCCAAATGCGGGCATAACCCAGACCTAACCCAGACCTAACACGGTGTTATCCTCTAAAATATTGATCGAAACCAGGTATAATTGACTGCTTCAGTGTGTTACCACATTACTACGTGATTCAAACACGAAAAAAACCCAAGAATCTGGCCAACAAGTATGCGAAGAAGGCAAAATCATGAGCCAGATGCGGGCATAACCCAGACCTCACCCAGACCTAACCGGTGTTATCCTCTGAAATATTGATCGAAACCAGGTTTAATTGACTGCTTCAGTGTGTTACCACATTTCTACGTGATTCAAACACGAAAAAACCCCAGGATCTGGCCAACAAGTATGCGAAGAAGGCAAAATCATGAGCCAGATGCGGGCATAACCCAGACCTCACCCAGACCTAACCGGTGTTATCCTCTAAAATATTGATCGAAACCAGGTTTAATTGACTGCTTCAGTGTGTTACCACATTACTACGTGTTTCAAACACGGAAAATACCCAGGATCTGGCCAACAAGTTTGCGAAGAAGGCGAAAGTATAAGCCAGATGCGCGCAAATCCCAGACCTAACCCAGACCTAACCGGTGTTATCCTCTAAAATATTGATCGAAACCAGGTTTTATTGACTGCTTCAGTGTGTTACCACATTACTACGTGATTCAAACACGGAAAAAACCCAGGATCTGGCCAACAAGTATGCGAAGAAGGCAAAATCATGAGCCAGATGCGGGCATAACCCAGACCTAACCCAGACCTAACCGGTGTTATCCTCTAAAATATTGATCGAAACCAGGTTTTATTGACTGCTTCAGTGTATTACCACATTACTACGTGATTCAAACACGGAAAAAACCCAGGATCTGGCCAACAAGTATGCGATGAAGGCAAAATCATGAGCCAGATGCGGGCATAACCCAGACCTAACCCAGACCTAACCGGTGTTATCCTCTAAAATATTGATCGAAACCAGGTTTTATTGACTGCTTCAGTGTATTACCACATTACTACGTGATTCAAACACGAAAAAAACCCAGGATCTGGCCAACAAGTATGCGAAGAAGGCAAAATAATGAGCCAGATGCGGGCATAACCCAGACCTAACCCAGACCTAACCGGTGTTATCCTCTGAAATATTGATCGAAACCAGGTTTAATTGACTGCTTCAGTGTGTTACCACATTACTACGTGTTTCAAACACGGAAAATACCTAGGATCTGGCCAACAAGTTTGCGAAAAAGGCGAAAGCATAAGCCAGATGCGCGCATATCCCAGACCTAACCCAGACCTAACCGGTGTTATCCTCTAAAATATTGATCGAAACCAGGTTTAATTGACTGCTTCAGTGTATTACCACATTACTACGTGATTCAAACACGAAAAAAACCCAGGATCTGGCCAACAAGTATGCGAAGAAGGCAAAATCATGAGCCAGATGCGGGCATAACCCAGACCTAACCCAGACCTAACCGGTGTTATCCTCTGAAATATTGATAGAAACCAGGTTTAATTGACTGCTTCAGTGTGTTACCACATTACTACGTGATTCAAACACGGAAAAAACCCAGGATCTGGCCAACAAGTATGCGATGAAGGCAAAATCATGAGCCAGATGCGGGCATAACCCAGACCTAACCCAGACCTAACCGGTGTTATCCTCTGAAATATTAATCGAAACCAGGTTTAATTGACTGCTTCAGTGTGTTACCACATTACTACGTGATTCAAACACGGAAAAAACCCAGGATCTGGCCAACAAGTATGCGATGAAGGCAAAATCATGAGCCAGATGCGGGCATAACCCAGGCCTAACCCAGACCTAACCGGTGATATCCTCTAAAATACTGTCCGAATCCAGGTTTAATAGACTGCCTCAGTGTGTTACCACATTACTACGTGATTCAAACACGGAAAAAACCCAGGACCTGGCCAACAAGTTTGCGAAAAAGGCGAAAGTATAAGCCAGATGCGCGCATTTCCCAGATCTAACCCAGACCTAACCGGTGTTATCCTCTGAAATATTGATCGAAACCAGGTTTAATTGACTGCTTCAGTGTGTTACCACATTACTACGTGTTTCAAACACGGAAAATACCCTGGATCTGGCCAACAAGTTTGCGAAGAAGGCAAAATCATGAGCCAGATGCGGGCATAACCCAGACCTAACCCAGACCTAACCGGGGTTATCCTCTAAAATACTGTCCGAATCCAGGTTTAATAGACTGCCTCAGTGTGTTACCACATTACTACGTGATTGAAACACGAAAAAAACCTAGGATCTGGCCAACAAGTTTGCGAAAAAGGCGAAAGTATAAGCCAGATGCGCGCATATCCCAGACCTAACCCAGACCTAACCGGTGTTATCCTCTGAAATATTGATCGAAACCAGGTTTAATTGACTGCTTCAGTGTGTTACCACATTACTACGTGATTCAAACACGGAAAAAACCCAGGACCTGGCCAACAAGTTTGCGAAAAAGGCGAAAGTATAAGCCAGATGCGCGCATTTCCCAGACCTAACCCAGACCTAACCGGTGTTATCCTCTGAAATATTGATCGAAACCAGGTTTTATTGACTGCTTCAGTGTGTTACCACATTACTACGTGATTCAAACACGGAAAAAACCCAGGATCTGGCCAACAAGTTTGCGAAAAATGCGAAAGTATAAGCCAGATGCGCGCATATCCCGGACCTAACCCAGACCTAACCGGTGTTATCCTCTAAAATATTGATCGAAACCAGGTTTAATTGACTGCTTCAGTGTGTTACCACATTCCTACGTGATTCAAACACGAAAAAAACCCAAGATCTAGCCAACAAGTATGCGAAGAAGGCAAAATCATGAGCCAGATGCGGGCATAACCCAGTCCTAACCCAGACCTAACCGGTGTTATCCTCTAAAATATTGATCGAGACCAGGTTTAATTGACAGCTTCAATATGTTACCACATTACTACGTGATTCAAACACGAAAAAAACCCAGGATCTGGCCAACAAGTATGCGAAGAAGGCAAAATCATGAGCCAGATGCGGGCATAACCCAGACCTAACCCAGACCTAACCGGTGTTATCCTCTAAAATATTGATCGAAACCAGGTTTAATTGACAGCTTCAGTGTGTTACCACATTACTACGTGATTCAAACACGAAAAAAACCCAGGATCTGGCCAACAAGTTTGCGAAAAAGGCGAAAGTATAAGCCAAATGCGGGCATATCCCGCACCTATCCCAGACCTAACCGGTGTTATCCTCTAAAATATTGATCGAAACCAGGTTTTATTGACTGCTTCAGTGTATTACCACATTACTACGTGATTCAAACACGAAAAAAACCCAGGATCTGGCAAACAAGTATGCGATGAAGGCAAAATCATGAGCCAGATGCGGGCATAACCCAGACCTTACCCAGACCTAACCGGTGTTATCCTCTAAAATATTGATCGAAACCAGGTTTAATTGACAGCTTCAGTGTGTTACCACATTACTACGTGATTCAAACACGAAAAAAACCCAGGATCTGGCCAACAAGTATGCGAAGAAGGCAAAGTCATGAGCCAGATGCGGGCATATCCCGGACCTAACCCAGACCTAACCGGTGTTATCCTCTAAAATATTCGTCGAAACCAGGTTTAATTGACTGCTTCAGTGTGGTACCACATTACTGCGTTATTCAAACACGGAAAAAACCCAGGATCTGGCCAACAAGTATGCGATGAAGGCAAAATCATGAGCCAGATGCGGGCATAACTCAGACCTTACCCAGACCTAACCGGTGTTATCCTCTAAAATATTGATCGAAACCAGGTTTAATTGACTGCTTCAGTGTGTTACCACATTACTACGTGATTCAAACACGGAAAATACCCAGGATCTGGCCAACAAGTTTGCGAAAAAGGCGAAAGTATAAGCCAAATGCGGGCATATCCCGGACCTATCCCAGACCTAACCGGTGTTATCCTCTGAAATATTGATCGAAACCAGGTCTAATTGACTGCTTCAGTGTGTTACCACATTCCTACGTGATTCAAACACGGAAAATACCCAGGATCTGGCCAACAAGTTTGCGAAAAAGGCGAAAGTATAAGCCAGATGCGCGCAAATCCCAGACCTAACCCAGACCTAACCGGTGTTATCCTCTAAAATATTGATCGAAACCAGGTTTAATTGACTGCTTCAGTGTGTTACCACATTACTACGTGATTCAAACACGGAAAAAACCCAGGATCTGCCCAACAAGTATGCGATGAAGGCAAAATCATGAGCCAGATGCGGGCATAACCCAGACCTAACCCAGACCTAACCGGTGTTATCCTCTAAAATATTGATCGAAACCAGGTTTAATTGACTGCTTCAGTGTGTTACCACATTACTACGTGATTCAAACACGAAAAAAACCCAAGATCTGGCCAACAAGTATGCGAAGATGGCAAAATCATGAGCCAGATGCGGGCATAACCCAGACCTCAGCCAGACCTAACCGGTGTTATCCTCTAAAATATTGATCGAAACCAGGTTTTATTGACTGCTTCAGTGTATTACCACATTACTACGTGATTCAAACACGAAAAAAACCCAGGATCTGGCCAACAAGTATGCGAAGAAGGCAAAATCATGAGCCAGATGCGGGCATAACCCAGACCTCACCCAGACCTAACCGGTGTTATCCTCTGAAATATTGATCGAAACCAGGTTTAATTGACTGCTTCAGTGTGTTACCACATTTCTACGTGATTCAAACACGGAAAATACCCAGGATCTGGCCAACAAGTTTGCGAAGAAGGCGAAAGTATAAGCCAGATGCGCGCAAATCCCAGACCTAACCCAGACCTAACCGGTGTTATCCTCTAAAATATTGATCGAAACCAGGTTTTATTGACTGCTTCAGTGTGTTACGACATTACTACGTGATTCAAACACGGAAAAAACCCAGGATCTGGCCAACAAGTTTGCGAAAAAGGTGAAAGTATAAGCCAGATGCGCGCATATCCCAGACCTAACCCAGACCTAACCGGTGTTATCCTCTAAAATATTGATCGAAACCAGGTTTAATTGACTGCTTCAGTGTATTACCACATTACTACGTGATTCAAACACGAAAAAAACTCAGGATCTGGCCAACAAGTATGCGAAGAAGGCAAAATCATGAGCCAGATGCGGGCATAACCCAGACCTAACCCAGACCTAACCGGTGTTATCCTCTAAAATATTGATCGAAACCAGGTTTTATTGACTGCTTCAGTGTATTACCACATTACTACGTGATTCAAACACGAAAAAAACCCAGGATCTGGCCAACAAGTATGCGAAGAAGGCAAAATAATGAGCCAGATGCGGGCATAACCCAGACCTAACCCAGACCTAACCGGTGTTATCCTCTGAAATATTGATCGAAACCAGGTTTAATTGACTGCTTCAGTGTGTTACCACATTACTACGTGTTTCGAACACGGAAAATACCCAGGATCTGGCCAACAAGTTTGCGAAAAAGGCGAAAGCATAAGCCAGATGCGCGCAAATCCCAGACCTAACCCAGACCTAACCGGTGTTATCCTCTGAAATATTAATCGAAACCAGGTTTAATTGACTGCTTCAGTGTGTTACCACATTACTACGTGATTCAAACACGGAAAAAACCCAGGATCTGGCCAACAAGTATGCGATGAAGGCAAAATCATGAGCCAGATGCGGGCATAACCCAGGCCTAACCCAGACCTAACCGGTGATATCCTCTAAAATACTGTCCGAATCCAGGTTTAATAGACTGCCTCAGTGTGTTACCACATTACTACGTGATTCAAACACGGAAAAAACCCAGGACCTGGCCAACAAGTTTGCGAAAAAGGCGAAAGTATAAGCCAGATGCGCGCATTTCCCAGACCTAACCCAGACCTAACCGGTGTTATCCTCTGAAATATTGATCGAAACCAGGATTAATTGACTGCTTCAGTGTGTTACCACATTACTACGTGTTTCAAACACGGAAAATACCCTGGATCTGGCCAACAAGTTTGCGAAGAAGGCAAAATCATGAGCCAGATGCGGGCATAACCCAGGCCTAACCCAGACCTAACCGGGGTTATCCTCTAAAATACTGTCCGAATCCAGGTTTAATAGACTGCCTCAGTGTGTTACCACATTACTACGTGATTGAAACACGAAAAAAACCTAGGATCTGGCCAACAAGTTTGCGAAAAAGGCGAAAGTATAAGCCAGATGCGCGCATATCCCAGATCTAACCCAGACCTAACCGGTGTTATCCTCTGAAATATTGATCGAAACCAGGTTTAATTGACTGCTTCAGTGTGTTACCACATTACTACGTGATTCAAACACGGAAAAAACCCAGGACCTGGCCAACAAGTTTGCGAAAAAGGCGAAAGTATAAGCCAGATGCGCGCATTTCCCAGACCTAACCCAGACCTAACCGGTGTTATCCTCTGAAATATTGATCGAAACCAGGTTTAATTGACTGCTTCAGTGTGTTACCACATTACTACGTGATTCAAACACGAAAAAAACCCAGGATCTGGCCAACAAGTATGCGAAGAAGGCAAAATCATGAGCCAGATGCGGGCATAACCCAGACCTAACTCAGTCCTAACCGGCGTTATCCTCTAAAATATTGATCGAAACCAGGTATAATTGACTGCTTCAGTGTGGTACCATATTACTGCGTTATTCAAACCCGAAAAAAACCCCGGATCTAGCCAACAAGTTTGCGAAAAAAGCGAAAGTATAAGCCAGATGCGCGCATATCCCAGACCTAACCCAGACCTAACCGGTGTTATCCTCTGAAATATTGATCGAAACCAGGTTTAATAGACTGCCTCAGTGTGTTACCACATTACTACGTGATTGAAACACGAAAAAAACCCAGGATCTGCCCAACAAGTATGCGAAGAAGGCAAAGTCATGAGCCAGATGCGGGCATATCCCGGACCTAACCCAGACCTAACCGGTGTTATCCTCTAAAATATTCGTCGAAACCAGGTTTAATTGACTGCTTCAGTGTGGTACCACATTACTGCGTTATTCAAACACGGAAAAAACCCAGGATCTGGCCAACAAGTATGCGATGAAGGCAAAATCATGAGCCAGATGCGGGCATAACCCAGACCTTACCCAGCCCTAACCGGTGTTATCCTCTAAAATATTGATCGAAACCAGGTTTTATTGACTGCATCAGTGTATTACCACATTACTACGTGATTCAAACACGGAATATACCCAGGATCTGGCCAACAAGTTTGCGAAAAAGGCGAAAGTATAAGCCAGATGCGCGCAAATCCCCGACCTAACCCAGACCTAACCGGTGTTATCCTCTAAAATATTGATCGAAACCAGGTTTTATTGACTGCTTCAGTGTGTTACCACATTACTACGTGATTCAAACACGGAAAAAACCCAGGATCTGGCCAACAAGTTTGCGAAAAATGCGAAAGTATAAGCCAGATGCGCGCATATCCCGGACCTAACCCAGACCTAACCGGTGTTATCCTCTAAAATATTGATCGAAACCAGGTTTAATTGACTGCTTCAGTGTGTTACCACATTCCTACGTGATTCAAACACGAAAAAAACCCAAGATCTAGCCAACAAGTATGCGAAGAAGGCGAAATCATGAGCCAGATGCGGGCATAACCCAGTCCTAACCCAGACCTAACCGGTGTTATCCTCTAAAATATTGATCGAAACCAGGTCTAATTGACTGCTTCAGTGTGGTACCACATTACTACGTGATTCAAACACGAAAAAAACCCAGGATCTTGCCAACAAGTATGCGAAGAAGGCAAAATCATGAGCCAGATGCGGGCATATCCCGGACCTAACCTAGACCTAACCGGTGTTATCCTCTGAAATATTGATCGAAACCAGGTTTAATTGACTGCTTCAGTGTGGTATCACATTACTGCGTTATTCAAACCGGAAAAAAACCCAGGATCTAGCCAACAAGTTTGCGAAAAAGGCGAAAGTATAAGCCAGATGCGGGCATATCCCGGACCTATCCCATACCTAACCGGTGTTGTCCTCTAAAATATTGATCGAAACCAGGTTTAATTTACTGCTTCAGTGTGTTACCACATTACTTCGTGAATCAAACACGAAAAAACCCCAGGATCTGGCCAACAAGTATGCGAAGAAGGCAAAATCATGAACCAGATGCGGGCATAACCCAGACCTAACCCAGACCTAACCGGTGTTATCCTCTAAAATATTGATCGAAACCAGGTTTAATTGACAGCTTCAGTATGTTACCACATTACTACGTGATTCAAACACGAAAAAAACCCAGGATCTGGCCAACAAGTATGCGAAGAAGGCAAAATCATGAGCCAGATGCGGGCATAACCCAGACCTAACCCAGACCTAACCGGTGTTATCCTCTAAAATATTGATCGAAACCAGGTTTAATTGACAGCTTCAGTGTGTTACCACATTACTACGTGATTCAAACACGAAAAAAACCCAGGATCTGGCCAACAAGTTTGCGAAAAAGGCGAAAGTATAAGCCAAATGCGGGCATAACCCAGACCTAACCCAGACCTAACACGGTGTTATCCTCTAAAATATTGATCGAAACCAGGTATAATTGACTGCTTCAGTGTGTTACCACATTACTACGTGATTCAAACACGAAAAAAACCCAAGAATCTGGCCAACAAGTATGCGAAGAAGGCAAAATCATGAGCCAGATGCGGGCATAACCCAGACCTCACCCAGACCTAACCGGTGTTATCCTCTGAAATATTGATCGAAACCAGGTTTAATTGACTGCTTCAGTGTGTTACCACATTTCTACGTGATTCAAACACGAAAAAACCCCAGGATCTGGCCAACAAGTATGCGAAGAAGGCAAAATCATGAGCCAGATGCGGGCATAACCCAGACCTCACCCAGACCTAACCGGTGTTATCCTCTAAAATATTGATCGAAACCAGGTTTAATTGACTGCTTCAGTGTGTTACCACATTACTACGTGTTTCAAACACGGAAAATACCCAGGATCTGGCCAACAAGTTTGCGAAGAAGGCGAAAGTATAAGCCAGATGCGCGCAAATCCCAGACCTAACCCAGACCTAACCGGTGTTATCCTCTAAAATATTGATCGAAACCAGGTTTTATTGACTGCTTCAGTGTGTTACCACATTACTACGTGATTCAAACACGGAAAAAACCCAGGATCTGGCCAACAAGTATGCGAAGAAGGCAAAATCATGAGCCAGATGCGGGCATAACCCAGACCTAACCCAGACCTAACCGGTGTTATCCTCTAAAATATTGATCGAAACCAGGTTTTATTGACTGCTTCAGTGTATTACCACATTACTACGTGATTCAAACACGGAAAAAACCCAGGATCTGGCCAACAAGTATGCGATGAAGGCAAAATCATGAGCCAGATGCGGGCATAACCCAGACCTAACCCAGACCTAACCGGTGTTATCCTCTAAAATATTGATCGAAACCAGGTTTTATTGACTGCTTCAGTGTATTACCACATTACTACGTGATTCAAACACGAAAAAAACCCAGGATCTGGCCAACAAGTATGCGAAGAAGGCAAAATAATGAGCCAGATGCGGGCATAACCCAGACCTAACCCAGACCTAACCGGTGTTATCCTCTGAAATATTGATCGAAACCAGGTTTAATTGACTGCTTCAGTGTGTTACCACATTACTACGTGTTTCAAACACGGAAAATACCCAGGATCTGGCCAACAAGTTTGCGAAAAAGGCGAAAGCATAAGCCAGATGCGCGCATATCCCAGACCTAACCCAGACCTAACCGGTGTTATCCTCTAAAATATTGATCGAAACCAGGTTTAATTGACTGCTTCAGTGTATTACCACATTACTACGTGATTCAAACACGAAAAAAACCCAGGATCTGGCCAACAAGTATGCGAAGAAGGCAAAATCATGAGCCAGATGCGGGCATAACCCAGACCTAACCCAGACCTAACCGGTGTTATCCTCTGAAATATTGATAGAAACCAGGTTTAATTGACTGCTTCAGTGTGTTACCACATTACTACGTGATTCAAACACGGAAAAAACCCAGGATCTGGCCAACAAGTATGCGATGAAGGCAAAATCATGAGCCAGATGCGGGCATAACCCAGACCTAACCCAGACCTAACCGGTGTTATCCTCTGAAATCTTAATCGAAACCAGGTTTAATTGACTGCTTCAGTGTGTTACCACATTACTACGTGATTCAAACACGGAAAAAACCCAGGATCTGGCCAACAAGTATGCGATGAAGGCAAAATCATGAGCCAGATGCGGGCATAACCCAGGCCTAACCCAGACCTAACCGGTGATATCCTCTAAAATACTGTCCGAATCCAGGTTTAATAGACTGCCTCAGTGTGTTACCACATTACTACGTGATTCAAACACGGAAAAAACCCAGGACCTGGCCAACAAGTTTGCGAAAAAGGCGAAAGTATAAGCCAGATGCGCGCATTTCCCAGATCTAACCCAGACCTAACCGGTGTTATCCTCTGAAATATTGATCGAAACCAGGTTTAATTGACTGCTTCAGTGTGTTACCACATTACTACGTGTTTCAAACACGGAAAATACCCTGGATCTGGCCAACAAGTTTGCGAAGAAGGCAAAATCATGAGCCAGATGCGGGCATAACCCAGACCTAACCCAGACCTAACCGGGGTTATCCTCTAAAATACTGTCCGAATCCAGGTTTAATAGACTGCCTCAGTGTGTTACCACATTACTACGTGATTGAAACACGAAAAAAACCTAGGATCTGGCCAACAAGTTTGCGAAAAAGGCGAAAGTATAAGCCAGATGCGCGCATATCCCAGACCTAACCCAGACCTAACCGGTGTTATCCTCTGAAATATTGATCGAAACCAGGTTTAATTGACTGCTTCAGTGTGTTACCACATTACTACGTGATTCAAACACGGAAAAAACCCAGGACCTGGCCAACAAGTTTGCGAAAAAGGCGAAAGTATAAGCCAGATGCGCGCATTTCCCAGACCTAACCCAGACCTAACCGGTGTTATCCTCTGAAATATTGATCGAAACCAGGTTTTATTGACTGCTTCAGTGTGTTACCACATTACTACGTGATTCAAACACGGAAAAAACCCAGGATCTGGCCAACAAGTTTGCGAAAAATGCGAAAGTATAAGCCAGATGCGCGCATATCCCGGACCTAACCCAGACCTAACCGGTGTTATCCTCTAAAATATTGATCGAAACCAGGTTTAATTGACTGCTTCAGTGTGTTACCACATTCCTACGTGATTCAAACACGAAAAAAACCCAAGATCTAGCCAACAAGTATGCGAAGAAGGCAAAATCATGAGCCAGATGCGGGCATAACCCAGTCCTAACCCAGACCTAACCGGTGTTATCCTCTAAAATATTGATCGAGACCAGGTTTAATTGACAGCTTCAATATGTTACCACATTACTACGTGATTCAAACACGAAAAAAACCCAGGATCTGGCCAACAAGTATGCGAAGAAGGCAAAATCATGAGCCAGATGCGGGCATAACCCAGACCTAACCCAGACCTAACCGGTGTTATCCTCTAAAATATTGATCGAAACCAGGTTTAATTGACAGCTTCAGTGTGTTACCACATTACTACGTGATTCAAACACGAAAAAAACCCAGGATCTGGCCAACAAGTTTGCGAAAAAGGCGAAAGTATAAGCCAAATGCGGGCATATCCCGCACCTATCCCAGACCTAACCGGTGTTATCCTCTAAAATATTGATCGAAACCAGGTTTTATTGACTGCTTCAGTGTATTACCACATTACTACGTGATTCAAACACGAAAAAAACCCAGGATCTGGCAAACAAGTATGCGATGAAGGCAAAATCATGAGCCAGATGCGGGCATAACCCAGACCTTACCCAGACCTAACCGGTGTTATCCTCTAAAATATTGATCGAAACCAGGTTTAATTGACAGCTTCAGTGTGTTACCACATTACTACGTGATTCAAACACGAAAAAAACCCAGGATCTGGCCAACAAGTATGCGAAGAAGGCAAAGTCATGAGCCAGATGCGGGCATATCCCGGACCTAACCCAGACCTAACCGGTGTTATCCTCTAAAATATTCGTCGAAACCAGGTTTAATTGACTGCTTCAGTGTGGTACCACATTACTGCGTTATTCAAACACGGAAAAAACCCAGGATCTGGCCAACAAGTATGCGATGAAGGCAAAATCATGAGCCAGATGCGGGCATAACTCAGACCTTACCCAGACCTAACCGGTGTTATCCTCTAAAATATTGATCGAAACCAGGTTTAATTGACTGCTTCAGTGTGTTACCACATTACTACGTGATTCAAACACGGAAAATACCCAGGATCTGGCCAACAAGTTTGCGAAAAAGGCGAAAGTATAAGCCAAATGCGGGCATATCCCGGACCTATCCCAGACCTAACCGGTGTTATCCTCTGAAATATTGATCGAAACCAGGTTTAGTTGACTGCTTCAGTGTGTTACCACATTACTACGTGATTCAAACACGGAAAATACCCAGGATCTGGCCAACAAGTTTGCGAAAAATGCGAAAGTATAAGCCAGATGCGCGCAAATCCCAGACCTAACCCAGACCTAACCGGTGTTATCCTCTAAAATATTGATCGAAACCAGGTTTTATTGACTCCTTCAGTGTGTTACCACATTACTACGTGATCAAACACGGAAAAAACCCAGGATCTGACCAACAAGTATGCGAAGAAGGCGAAAGTATAAGCCAGATGCGCGCATTTCCCAGACCTAACCCAGACCTAACCGGTGTTATCCTCTAAAATATTGATCGAAACCAGGTTTTATTGACTGCTTCAGTGTGTTACCACATTACTACGTGATCAAACACGGAAAAAACCCAGGATCTGGCCAACAAGTTTGCGATAAAGGTGAAAGTGTAAGCCAGATGCGCGCATATCCCAGACCTAACCCAGACCTAACCGGTGTTATCCTCTAAAATATTGATCGAAACCAGGTTTAATTGACTGCTTCAGTGTGTTACCACATTACTACGTGATTCAAACACGAAAAAAACCCAGGATCTGGCCAACAAGTATGCGAAGAAGGCAAAGTCATGAGCCAGATGCGGGCATATCCCGGACCTAACCCAGACCTAACCGGTGTTATCCTCTAAAATATTCGTCGAAACCAGGTTTTATTGACTGCTTCAGTGTGGTACCACATTACTGCGTTATTCAAACACGGAAAAAACCCAGGATCTGGCCAACAAGTATGCGATGAAGGCAAAATCATGAGCCAGATGCGGGCATAACTCAGACCTTACCCAGACCTAACCGGTGTTATCCTCTAAAATATTGATCGAAACCAGGTTTAATTGACTGCTTCAGTGTGTCACCACATTACTACGTGATTCAAACACGGAAAATACCCAGGATCTGGCCAACAAGTTTGCGAAAAAGGCGAAAGTATAAGCCAAATGCGGGCATATCCCGGACCTATCCCAGACCTAACCGGTGTTATCCTCTGAAATATTGATCGAAACCAGGTTTAGTTGACTGCTTCAGTGTGTTACCACATTACTACGTGATTCAAACACGGAAAATACCCAGGATCTGGCCAACAAGTTTGCGAAAAATGCGAAAGTATAAGCCAGATGCGCGCAAATCCCAGACCTAACCCAGACCTAACCGGTGTTATCCTCTAAAATATTGATCGAAACCAGGTTTTATTGACTCCTTCAGTGTGTTACCACATTACTACGTGATCAAACACGGAAAAAACCCAGGATCTGACCAACAAGTATGCGAAGAAGGCGAAAGTATAAGCCAGATGCGCGCATTTCCCAGACCTAACCCAGACCTAACCGGTGTTATCCTCTAAAATATTGATCGAAACCAGGTTTTATTGACTGCTTCAGTGTGTTACCACATTACTACGTGATCAAACACGGAAAAAACCCAGGATCTGGCCAACAAGTTTGCGATAAAGGTGAAAGTGTAAGCCAGATGCGCGCATATCCCAGACCTAACCCAGACCTAACCGGTGTTATCCTCTAAAATATTGATCGAAACCAGGTTTAATTGACTGCTTCAGTGTGTTACCACATTACTACGTGATTCAAACACGAAAAAAACCCAGGATCTGGCCAACAAGTATGCGAAGAAGGCAAAGTCATGAGCCAGATGCGGGCATATCCCGGACCTAACCCAGACCTAACCGGTGTTATCCTCTAAAATATTCGTCGAAACCAGGTTTAATTGACTGCTTCAGTGTGGTACCACATTACTGCGTTATTCAAACACGGAAAAAACCCAGGATCTGGCCAACAAGTATGCGATGAAGGCAAAATCATGAGCCAGATGCGGGCATAACCCAGACCTTACCCAGACCTAACCGGTGTTATCCTCTAAAATATTTATCGAAACCAGGTTTAATTGACTGCTTCAGTGTGTTACCACATTACTACGTGATTCAAACTCGGAAAAAACCCAGGATCTGGCAAACAAGTATGCGATGAAGGCAAAATCATGAGCCAGATGCGGGCATAACCCAGACGTTACCCAGACCTAACCGGTGTTATCCTCTAAAATATTGATCGAAACCAGGTTTAATTGACAGCTTCAGTGTGTTACCACATTACTACGTTATTCAAACACGAAAAAAACCCAGGATCTGGCAAACAAGTATGCGAAGAAAGCAAAATCATGAGCCAGAGGCGCGCATATCCCAGACCTAACCCAGACCTAACCGGTGTTATCCTCTAAAATATTGATCGAAACCAGGTTTAATTGACTGCTTCAGTGTGTTACCACATTACTACGTGATTCAAACACGGAAAAAACCCAGGATCTGGCCAACAAGTATGCGAAGAAGGCAAAATCATGAGCCAGATGCGGGCATAACCCAGACCTAACCCAGACCTAACCGGTGTTATCCTCAAAAATACAGTCCGAATCCAGGTTTAATAGACTGCCTCAGTGTGTTACCACATTACTACGTGATTGAAACACGAAAAAAACCCAGGATCTGCCCAACAAGTATGCGAAGAAGGCAAAGTCATGAGCCAGATGCGGGCATATCCCGGACCTAACCCAGACCTAACCGGTGTTATCCTCTAAAATATTCGTCGAAACCAGGTTTAATTGACTGCTTCAGTGTGGTACCACATTACTGCGTTATTCAAACACGGAAAAAACCCAGGATCTGGCCAACAAGTATGCGATGAAGGCAAAATCATGAGCCAGATGCGGGCATAACCTAGTCCTAACCCAGACCTAACCGGTGTTATCCTCTAAAATATTGATCGAAACCAGGTCTAATTGACTGCTTCAGTGTGGTACCACATTACTACGTGATTCAAACACGAAAAAAACCCAGGATCTTGCCAACAAGTATGCGAAGAAGGCAAAATCATGAGCCAGATGCGGGCATATCCCGGACCTAACCTAGACCTAACCGGTGTTATCCTCTGAAATATTGATCGAAACCAGGTTTAATTGACTGCTTCAGTGTATTACCACATTACTACGTGATTCAAACACGAAAAAACCCCAGGATCTGGCCAACAAGTATGCGAAGAAGGCAAAGTCATGAGCCAGATGCGGGCATAACCCAGACCTAACCCAGACCTAACCGGTGTTATCCTCTAAAATATTGATCGAAACCAGGTTTTATTGACAGCTTCAGTGTGTTACCACATTACTACGTGATTCAAACACGAAAAAACCCAGGATCTGGCAAACAAGTATGCGATGAAGGCAAAATCATGAGCCAGATGCGGGCATAACCCAGACCTTACCCAGACCTAACCGGTGTTATCCTCTAAAATATTGATCGAAACCAGGTTTAATTGACAGCTTCAGTGTGTTACCACATTACTACGTGATTCAAACACGAAAAAAACCCAGGATCTGGCCAACAAGTATGCGATGAAGGCAAAATCATGAGCCAGATGCGGGCATAACCCAGACCTTACCCAGACCTAACCGGTGTTATCCTCTAAAATATTGATCGAAACCAGGTTTAATTGACAGCTTCAGTGTGTTACCACATTACTACGTGATTCAAACACGAAAAAAACCCAGGATCTGGCAAACAAGTATGCGATGAAGGCAAAATCATGAGCCAGATGCGGGCATAACCCAGACCTTACCCAGACCTAACCGGTGTTATCCTCTAAAATATTGATCGAAACCAGGTTTAATTGACAGCTTCAGTGTGTTACCACATTACTACGTGATTCAAACACGAAAAAAACCCAGGATCTGGCCAACAAGTATGCGATGAAGGCAAAATCATGAGCCAGATGCGGGCATAACCCAGACCTTACCCAGACCTAACCGGTGTTATCCTCTAAAATATTGATCGAAACCAGGTTTTATTGACTGCTTCAGTGTGTTACCACATTACTACGTGATTCAAACACGGAAAAAACCCAGGATCTAGCCAACAAGTTTGCGAAAAAGGCGAAAGTATATGCCAGATGCGGGCATATCCCGGACCTATCCCATACCTAACCGGTGTTGTCCTCTAAAATATTGATCGAAACCAGGTTTAATTTACTGCTTCAGTGTGTTACCACATTACTACGTGAATCAAACACGAAAAAACCCCAGGATCTGGCCAACAAGTATGCGAAGAAGGCAAAATCATGAGCCAGATGCGGGCATAACCCAGACCTAACCCAGACCTAACCGGTGTTATCCTCTAAAATATTGATCGAAACCAGGTTTTATTGACTGCTTCAGTGTATTACCACATTACTACGTGATTCAAACACGAAAAAACCCAGGATCTGGCAAACAAGTATGCGATGAAGGCAAAATCATGAGCCAGATGCGGGCATAACCCAGACCTTACCCAGACCTAACCGGTGTTATCCTCTAAAATATTGATCGAAACCAGGTTTAATTGACAGCTTCAGTGTGTTACCACATTACTACGTGATTCAAACACGAAAAAAACCCAGGATCTGGCCAACAAGTATGCGAAGAAGGCAAAGTCATGAGCCAGATGCGGGCATATCCCGGACCTAACCCAGACCTAGCCGGTGTTATCCTCTAAAATATTCGTCGAAACCAGGTTTAATTGACTGCTTCAGTGTGGTACCACATTACTGCGTTATTCAAACACGGAAAAAACCCAGGATCTGGCCAACAAGTATGCGATGAAGGCAAAATCATGAGCCAGATGCGGGCATAACCCAGACCTTACCCAGACCTAACCGGTGTTGTCCTCTAAAATATTGATCGAAACCAGGTTTAAGTTACTGCTTCAGTGTGTTACCACATTACTACGTGAATCAAACACGAAAAAACCCCAGGATCTGGCCAACAAGTATGCGAAGAAGGCAAAATCATGAGCCAGATGCGGGCATAACCCAGACCTAACCCAGACCTAACCGGTGTTATCCTCTAAAATATTGATCGAAACCAGGTTTTATTGACTGCTTCAGTGTATTACCACATTACTACGTAATTCAAACACGAAAAAAACCCAGGATCTGGCAAACAAGTATGCGATGAAGGCAAAATCATGAGCCAGATGCGGGCATAACCCAGACCTTACCCAGACCTAACCGGTGTTATCCTCTAAAATATTGATCGAAACCAGGTTTAATTGACTGCTTCAGTGTGTTACCACATTCCTACGTGATTCAAACACGGAAAATACCCAGGATCTGGCCAACAAGTTTGCGAAAAATGCGAAAGTATAAGCCAGATGCGCGCAAATCCCAGACCTAACCCAGACCTAACCGGTGTTATCCTCTAAAATATTGATCGAAACCAGGTTTTATTGACTGCTTCAGTGTGTTACCACATTACTACGTGATCAAACACGGAAAAAACCCAGGATCTGACCAACAAGTATGCGAAGAAGGCGAAAGTATAAGCCAGATGCGCGCATTTCCCAGACCTAACCCAGACCTAACCGGTGTTATCCTCTAAAATATTGATCGAAACCAGGTTTTATTGACTGCTTCAGTGTGTTACCACATTACTACGTGATCAAACACGGAAAAAACCCAGGATCTGGCCAACAAGTTTGCGATAAAGGTGAAAGTATAAGCCAGATGCGCGCATATCCCAGACCTAACCCAGACCTAACTGGTGTTATCCTCTAAAATATTGATCGAAACCAGGTTTAATTGACAGCTTCAGTGTGTTACCACATTACTACGTGATTCAAACACGAAAAAAACCCAGGATCTGGCCAACAAGTATGCGAAGAAGGCAAAGTCATGAGCCAGATGCGGGCATATCCCGGACCTAACCCAGACCTAACCGGTGTTATCCTCTAAAATATTCGTCGAAACCAGGTTTAATTGACTGCTTCAGTGTGGTACCACATTACTGCGTTATTCAAACACGGAAAAAACCCAGGATCTGGCCAACAAGTATGCGATGAAGGCAAAATCATGAGCCAGATGCGGGCATAACCCAGACCTTACCCAGACCTAACCGGTGTTATCCTCTAAAATATTGATCGAAACCAGGTTTAATTGACTGCTTCAGTGTGTTACCACATTACTACGTGATTCAAACACGGAAAAAACCCAGGATCTTGCAAACAAGTTTGCGATGAAGGCAAAATCATGAGCCAGATGCGGGCATTACCCAGACCTCACCCAGACCTAACCGGTGTTATTCTCTAAAATATTGATCGAAACCAGGTTTAATTGACAGCTTCAGTGTGTTACCACATTACTACGTGATTCAAACATGGAAAATACCCAGGATCTGGCCAACAGGTTTGCGAAAAAGGCGAAAGTATAAGCCAGATGCGCGCAAATCCCAGACCTAACCCAGACTTAACCGGTGTTATCCTCTAAAATATTGATCGAAACAAGGTTTTATTGACTGCTTCAGTGTGTTACCACATTACTACGTGATTCAAACACGGAAAAAACCCAGGATCTGGCCAACAAGTTTGCGAAAAATGCGAAAGTATAAGCCAGATGCGCGCATATCCCGGACCTAACCCAGACCTAACCGGTGTTATCCTCTAAAATATTGATCGAAACCAGGTTTAATTGACTGCTTCAGTGTGTTACCACATTCCTACGTGATTCAAACACGAAAAAAACCCAAGATCTAGCCACCAAGTATGCGAGGAAGGCAAAATCATGAGCCAGATGCGGGCATAACCCAGACCTAACCCAGACCTAACCGGTGTTATCCTCTAAAATATTGATCGAAACCAGGTTTAATTGACAGCTTCAGTGTGTTACCACATTACTACGTGATTCAAACACGAAAAAGCCCAGGATCTGGCCAACAAGTATGCGAAGAAGGCAAAATCATGAGCCAGATGCGGGCATAACCCAGACCTAACCCAGACCTAACGGGTGTTATCCTCTAAAATATTGATCGAAACCAGGTTTAATTGACAGCTTCAGTGTGTTACCACATTACTACGTGATTCAAACACGAAAAAAACCCAGGATCTGGCCAACAAGTTTGCGAAAAAGGCGAAAGTATAAGCCAAATGCGGGCATATCCCGGACCTATCCCAGACCTAACCGGTGTTATCCTCTAAAATATTGACCGAAACCAGGTTTTATTGACTGCTTCAGTGTATTACCACATTACTACGTGATTCAAACACGAAAAAAACCCAGGATCTGGCCAACAAGTATGCGAAGAAGGCAAAATCATGAGCCAGATGCGGGCATAACCCAGACCTAACCCAGACCTAACCGGTGTTATCCTCTGAAATATTGATCGAAACCAGGTTTAGTTGACTGCTTCAGTGTGTTACCACATTACTACGTGATTCAAACACGGAAAATACCCAGGATCTGGCCAACAAGTTGGCGAAAAATGCGAAAGAATAAGCCAGATGCGCGCAAATCCCAGACCTAACCCAGACCTAACCGGTGTTATCCTCTAAAATATTGATCGAAACCAGGTTTAATTGACAGCTTCAGTGTGTTACCACATTACTACGTGATTCAAACACGAAAAAAACCCAGGATCTGGCCAACAAGTATGCGAAGAAGGCAAAATCATGAGCCAGATGCGGGCATAACCCAGACCTAACCCAGACGTAACCGGTGTTATCCTCTAAAATATTGATCGAAACCAGGTTTAATTGACAGCTTCAGTGTGTTACCACATTACTACGTGATTCAAACACGAAAAAAACCCAGGATCTGGCCAACAAGTATGCGAAGAAGGCAAAATCATGAGCCAGAAGCGGGCATATCCCGGACCTAACCCAGACCTAACCGGTGTTATCCTCTAAAATATTGATCGAAACCAGGTTTTATTGACTGCTTCAGTGTATTACCACATTACTACGTGATTCAAACACGAAAAAAACCCAGGATCTGGCCAACAAGTATGCGAAGAAGGCAAAATCATGAGCCAGATGCGGGCATAACCCAGACCTAACCCAGACCTAACCGGTGTTATCCTCTGAAATATTGATCGAAACCAGGTTTAATTGACTGCTTCAGTGTGTTACCACATTACTACGTGATTCAAACACGGAAAAAACCCAGGATCTGGCCAACAAGTATGCGAAGAAGGCAAAATCATGAGCCAGATGCGGGCATATCCCGGACCTAACCCAGGCCTAACCGGTGTTATCCTCTGAAATATTGATCGAAACCAGGTTTAATTGACTGCTTCAGTGTGTTACCACATTACTACGTGATTCAAACACGGAAAATACCCAGGATCTGGCCAACAAGTTTGCGAAAAAGGCGAAAGTATAAGCCAGATGCGCGCAAATCCCAGACCTAACCCAGACCTAACCGGTGTTATCCTCTAAAATATTGATCGAAACCAGGTTTAATTGACAGCTTCAGTGTGTTACCACATTACTACGTGATTCAAACACGAAAAAAACCCAGGATCTGGCCAACAAGTATGCGAAGAAGGCAAAATCATGAGCCAGAAGCGGGCATATCCCGGACCTAACCCAGACCTAACCGGTGTTATCCTCTAAAATATTGATCGAAACCAGGTTTTATTGACTGCTTCAGTGTATTACCACATTACTACGTGATTCAAACACGAAAAAAACCCAGGATCTGGCCAACAAGTATGCGAAGAAGGCAAAATCATGAGCCAGATGCGGGCATATCCCGGACCTAACCCAGACCTAACCGGTGTTATCCTCTGAAATATTGATCGAAACCAGGTTTAATTGACTGCTTCAGTGTGTTACCACATTACTACGTGATTCAAACACGAAAAAAACCCTGGATCTGGCCAACAAGTTTGCGAAAAAGGCGAAAGTATAAGCCAGATGCGCGCAAATCCCAGACCTAACCCAGACCTAACCGGTGTTATCCTCTAAAATATTGATCGAAACCAGGTTTAATTGACAGCTTCAGTGTGTTACCACATTACTACGTGATTCAAACACGAAAAAAACCCAGGATCTGGCCAACAAGTATGCGAAGAAGGCAAAATCATGAGCCAGAAGCGGGCATATCCCGGACCTAACCCAGACCTAACCGGTGTTATCCTCTAAAATATTGATCGAAACCAGGTTTTATTGACTGCTTCAGTGTATTACCACATTACTACGTGATTCAAACACGAAAAAAACCCAGGATCTGGCCAACAAGTATGCGAAGAAGGCAAAATCATGAGCCAGATGCGGGCATATCCCGGACCTAACCCAGACCTAACCGGTGTTATCCTCTGAAATATTGATCGAAACCAGGTTTAATTGACTGCTTCAGTGTGTTACCACATTACTACGTGATTCAAACACGAAAAAAACCCTGGATCTGGCCAACAAGTATGCGAAGAAGGCAAAATCATGAGCCAGATGCGGGCATATCCCGGACCTAACCCAGGCCTAACCGGTGTTATCCTCTAAAATATTGATCGAAACCAGGTTTAATTGACTGCTTCAGTGTGTTACCACATTACTACGTGATTCAAACACGGAAAATACCCAGGATCTGGCCAACAAGTTTGCGAAAAAGGCGAAAGTATAAGCCAGATGCGCGCAAATCCCAGACCTAACCCAGACCTAACCGGTGTTATCCTCTAAAATATTGATCGAAACCAGGTTTAATTGACTGCTTCAGTGTGTTACCACATTACTACGTGATTCAAACACGGAAAAAACCCAGGATCTGACCAACAAGTATGCGAAGAAGGCGAAAGTATAAGCCAGATGCGCGCATTTCCCAGACCTAACCCAGACCTAACCGGTGTTATCCTCTGCAATATTGATCGAAACCAGGTTTAATTGACTGCTTCAGTGTGTTACCACATTACTACGTGATTCAAACACGGAAAAAACCCAGGATCTGGCCAACAAGTATGCGAAGAAGGCAAAATCATGAGCCAGATGCGGGCATAACCCAGACCTTACCCAGCCCTAACCGGTGTTATCCTCTAAAATATTGATCGAAACCAGGTTTAATTGACAGCTTCAGTGTGTTACCACATTACTACGTGATTCAAACACGAAAAAAACCCAGGATCTGGCCAACAAGTTTGCGAAGAAGGCAAAATCGTGAGCCAGATGCGGTCATAACCCAGACCTAACCCAGACCTAACCGGTGTTATCCTCTGAAATATTGATCGAAACCAGGTTTAATTGACTGCTTCAGTGTGTTACCACATTACTACGTGATTCAAACACAGAAAATACCCTGGATCTGGCCAACAAGTTTGCGAAAAAGGCGAAAGTATAAGCCAGATGCGCGCAAATCCCAGACCTAACCCAGACCTAACCGGTGTTATCCTCTAAAATATTGATCGAAACCAGGTTTTATTGACTGCTTCAGTGTATTACCACATTACTACGTGATTCAAACACGAAAAAAACCCAGGATCTGGCCAACAAGTATGCGAAGAAGGCAAAATCATGAGCCAGATGCGGGCATAACCCAGACCTAACCCAGACCTAACCGGTGTTATCCTCTAAAATATTGATCGAAACCAGGTTTAATTGACTGCTTGAGTGTGTTACCACATTGCTACATGATTCAAACACGAAAAAACCCAGGATCTGGCCGACAAGTATGCGAAGAAGGCAAAATCATGAGCCAGATGCGGGCATAACCCAGACCTAACCCAGACCTAACCGGTGTTATCCTCTAAAATAATGTCCGAATCCAGGTTTAATTGACTGCCTCAGTGTGGTACAACATTACTACGTGATTCAAACACGAAAAAAACCCAGGATCTGGCTAACAAGTATGCGAAGAAGGCAAAATCATGAGCCAGATGCGGGCATAACCCAGACCTAACCCAGACCTAACCGGTGTTATCCTCTGAAATATTGATCGAAACCAGGTTTAATTGACTGCTTCAGTGTGTTACCACATGACTGCGTGATTCAAACACGGAAAAAACCCAGGATCTGGCCAACAAGTATGCGAAAAAGGCGAAAGTATAAGCCAGATGCGCGCATATCCCAGACCTAACCAAGGCCTAACCGGTGTTATCCTCTAAAATATTGAACGAAACCAGGTTTAATTGACTGCTTCAGTGTATTACCTCATTACTACGTGATTCAAACACGAAAAAAACCCAGGATCTGGCCAACAAGTATGCGAAGAAGGCAAAATCATGAGCCAGACGCGGGCATAACCCAGACCTAACCCAGACCTAACCGGTGTTATCCTCTAAAATATTGATCGAAACCAGGTTTAATTGACTGCTTCAGTGTGTTACCACATTACTACATGATTCAAACACGAAAAAAACCGAGGATCTGGCCAACAAGTATGCGAAGAAGGCAAAATCATGAGCCAGATGCGGGCATAACCCAGACCTAACCCAGACCTAACCGGTGTTATCCTCTGAAATATTGATCGAAACCAGGTTTAATTGACTGCTTCAGTGTGTTACCACATTACTACGTGATTCAAACACGAAAAAAACCCAGGATCTGGCCAACAAGTATGCGAAGAAGGCAAAATCATGAGCCAGATGCGGGCATAACCCAGACCTAACCCAGTCCTAACCGGTGTTATCCTCTAAAATATTGATCGAAACCAGGTTTAATTGACTGCTTCAGTGTGTTACCACATTACTACGTGATTCAAACACGAAAAAAACCCAGGATCTGGCCAACAAGTATGCGAAGAAGGCAAAATCATGAGCCAGATGCGGGCGTAACCCAGACCTAACCCAGACCTAACCGGTGTTATCCTCTAAAATATTGATCGAAACCAGGTTTAATTGACTGCTTCAGTGTATTACCACATTACTACGTGATTCAAACACGGAAAAACCCCAGGATCTGGCCAACAAGTATGCGAAGAAGGCAAAATCATGAGCCAGATGCGGGCATAACCCAGACCTAACCCAGACCTAACCGGTGTTATCCTCTCAAATATTGATCGAAACCAGGTTTAATTGACTGCTTCTGTGTGTTACCACATTACTACATGATTCAAACACGAAAAAAACCCAGGATCTGGCCAACAAGTATGCGAAGAAGGCAAAATCATGAGCCAGATGCGGGCATAACCCAGACCTAACCCAGACCTAACCGGTGTTATCCTCTAAAATAATGTCCGAATCCAGGTTTAATTGACTGCCTCAGTGTGGTACAACATTACTACGTGATTCAATCACGGAAAAAATCCAGGATCTGGCCAACAAGTTTGCGAAAAAGGCGAAAGTATAAGCCAGATGCGCGCATATCCCAGACCTAACCCAGACCTAACCGGTGTTATCCTCTAAAATATTGATCGAAACCAGGTTTAATTGACTGCTTCAGAGTATTACCACATTACTACGTGATTCAAACACGAAAAAAACCCAGGATCTGGCCAACAAGTATGCGAAGAAGGCAAAATCATGAGCCAGAAGCGGGCATATCCCGGACCTAACCCAGACCTAACCGGTGTTATCCTCTAAAATATTGATCGAAACCAGGTTTTATTGACTGCTTCAGTGTATTACCACATTACTACGTGATTCAAACACGAAAAAAACCCAGGATCTGGCCAACAAGTATGCGAAGAAGGCAAAATCATGAGCCAGATGCGGGCATATCCCGGACCTAACCCAGACCTAACCGGTGTTATCCTCTGAAATATTGATCGAAACCAGGTTTAATTGACTGCTTCAGTGTGTTACCACATTACTACGTGATTCAAACACGAAAAAAACCCTGGATCTGGCCAACAAGTTTGCGAAAAAGGCGAAAGTATAAGCCAGATGCGCGCAAATCCCAGACCTAACCCAGACCTAACCGGTGTTATCCTCTAAAATATTGATCGAAACCAGGTTTAATTGACAGCTTCAGTGTGTTACCACATTACTACGTGATTCAAACACGAAAAAAACCCAGGATCTGGCCAACAAGTATGCGAAGAAGGCAAAATCATGAGCCAGATGCGGGCATATCCCGGACCTAACCCAGGCCTAACCGGTGTTATCCTCTGAAATATTGATCGAAACCAGGTTTAATTGACTGCTTCAGTGTGTTACCACATTACTACGTGATTCAAACACGAAAAAAACCCTGGATCTGGCCAACAAGTATGCGAAGAAGGCAAAATCATGAGCCAGATGCGGGCATATCCCGGACCTAACCCAGACCTAACCGGTGTTATCCTCTGAAATATTGATCGAAACCAGGTTTAATTGACTGCTTCAGTGTGTTACCACATTACTACGTGATTCAAACACGAAAAAAACCCTGGATCTGGCCAACAAGTATGCGAAGAAGGCAAAATCATGAGCCAGATGCGGGCATATCCCGGACCTAACCCAGACCTAACCGGTGTTATCCTCTGAAATATTGATCGAAACCAGGTTTAATTGACTGCTTCAGTGTGTTACCACATTACTACGTGATTCAAACACGAAAAAAACCCTGGATCTGGCCAACAAGTATGCGAAGAAGGCAAAATCATGAGCCAGATGCGGGCATATCCCGGACCTAACCCAGGCCTAACCGGTGTTATCCTCTAAAATATTGATCGAAACCAGGTTTAATTGACTGCTTCAGTGTGTTACCACATTACTACGTGATTCAAACACGGAAAATACCCAGGATCTGGCCAACAAGTTTGCGAAAAAGGCGAAAGTATAAGCCAGATGCGCGCAAATCCCAGACCTAACCCAGACCTAACCGGTGTTATCCTCTAAAATATTGATCGAAACCAGGTTTAATTGACTGCTTCAGTGTGTTACCACATTACTACGTGATTCAAACACGGAAAAAACCCAGGATCTGACCAACAAGTATGCGAAGAAGGCGAAAGTATAAGCCAGATGCGCGCATTTCCCAGACCTAACCCAGACCTAACCGGTGTTATCCTCTGCAATATTGATCGAAACCAGGTTTAATTGACTGCTTCAGTGTGTTACCACATTACTACGTGATTCAAACACGGAAAAAACCCAGGATCTGGCCAACAAGTATGCGAAGAAGGCAAAATCATGAGCCAGATGCGGGCATAACCCAGACCTTACCCAGCCCTAACCGGTGTTATCCTCTAAAATATTGATCGAAACCAGGTTTAATTGACAGCTTCAGTGTGTTACCACATTACTACGTGATTCAAACACGAAAAAAACCCAGGATCTGGCCAACAAGTTTGCGAAGAAGGCAAAATCGTGAGCCAGATGCGGTCATAACCCAGACCTAACCCAGACCTAACCGGTGTTATCCTCTGAAATATTGATCGAAACCAGGTTTAATTGACTGCTTCAGTGTGTTACCACATTACTACGTGATTCAAACACAGAAAATACCCTGGATCTGGCCAACAAGTTTGCGAAAAAGGCGAAAGTATAAGCCAGATGCGCGCAAATCCCAGACCTAACCCAGACCTAACCGGTGTTATCCTCTAAAATATTGATCGAAACCAGGTTTTATTGACTGCTTCAGTGTATTACCACATTACTACGTGATTCAAACACGAAAAAAACCCAGGATCTGGCCAACAAGTATGCGAAGAAGGCAAAATCATGAGCCAGATGCGGGCATAACCCAGACCTAACCCAGACCTAACCGGTGTTATCCTCTAAAATATTGATCGAAACCAGGTTTAATTGACTGCTTGAGTGTGTTACCACATTGCTACATGATTCAAACACGAAAAAACCCAGGATCTGGCCGACAAGTATGCGAAGAAGGCAAAATCATGAGCCAGATGCGGGCATAACCCAGACCTAACCCAGACCTAACCGGTGTTATCCTCTAAAATAATGTCCGAATCCAGGTTTAATTGACTGCCTCAGTGTGGTACAACATTACTACGTGATTCAAACACGAAAAAAACCCAGGATCTGGCTAACAAGTATGCGAAGAAGGCAAAATCATGAGCCAGATGCGGGCATAACCCAGACCTAACCCAGACCTAACCGGTGTTATCCTCTGAAATATTGATCGAAACCAGGTTTAATTGACTGCTTCAGTGTGTTACCACATGACTGCGTGATTCAAACACGGAAAAAACCCAGGATCTGGCCAACAAGTATGCGAAAAAGGCGAAAGTATAAGCCAGATGCGCGCATATCCCAGACCTAACCAAGACCTAACCGGTGTTATCCTCTAAAATATTGAACGAAACCAGGTTTAATTGACTGCTTCAGTGTATTACCTCATTACTACGTGATTCAAACACGAAAAAAACCCAGGATCTGGCCAACAAGTATGCGAAGAAGGCAAAATCATGAGCCAGACGCGGGCATAACCCAGACCTAACCCAGACCTAACCGGTGTTATCCTCTAAAATATTGATCGAAACCAGGTTTAATTGACTGCTTCAGTGTGTTACCACATTACTACATGATTCAAACACGAAAAAAACCGAGGATCTGGCCAACAAGTATGCGAAGAAGGCAAAATCATGAGCCAGATGCGGGCATAACCCAGACCTAACCCAGACCTAACCGGTGTTATCCTCTGAAATATTGATCGAAACCAGGTTTAATTGACTGCTTCAGTGTGTTACCACATTACTACGTGATTCAAACACGAAAAAAACCCAGGATCTGGCCAACAAGTATGCGAAGAAGGCAAAATCATGAGCCAGATGCGGGCATAACCCAGACCTAACCCAGACCTAACCGGTGTTATCCTCTAAAATATTGATCGAAACCAGGTTTAATTGACTGCTTCAGTGTGTTACCACATTACTACGTGATTCAAACACGAAAAAAACCCAGGATCTGGCCAACAAGTATGCGAAGAAGGCAAAATCATGAGCCAGATGCGGGCGTAACCCAGACCTAACCCAGACCTAACCGGTGTTATCCTCTAAAATATTGATCGAAACCAGGTTTAATTGACTGCTTCAGTGTATTACCACATTACTACGTGATTCAAACACGGAAAAACCCCAGGATCTGGCCAACAAGTATGCGAAGAAGGCAAAATCATGAGCCAGATGCGGGCATAACCCAGACCTAACCCAGACCTAACCGGTGTTATCCTCTCAAATATTGATCGAAACCAGGTTTAATTGACTGCTTCTGTGTGTTACCACATTACTACATGATTCAAACACGAAAAAAACCCAGGATCTGGCCAACAAGTATGCGAAGAAGGCAAAATCATGAGCCAGATGCGGGCATAACCCAGACCTAACCCAGACCTAACCGGTGTTATCCTCTAAAATAATGTCCGAATCCAGGTTTAATTGACTGCCTCAGTGTGGTACAACATTACTACGTGATTCAATCACGGAAAAAATCCAGGATCTGGCCAACAAGTTTGCGAAAAAGGCGAAAGTATAAGCCAGATGCGCGCATATCCCAGACCTAACCCAGACCTAACCGGTGTTATCCTCTAAAATATTGATCGAAACCAGGTTTAATTGACTGCTTCAGAGTATTACCACATTACTACGTGATTCAAACACGAAAAAAACCCAGGATCTGGCCAACAAGTATGCGAAGAAGGCAAAATCATGAGCCAGATGCGGGCATAACCCAGACCTAACCCAGACCTAACCGGTGTTATCCTCTAAAATATTGATCGAAACCAGGTTTAATTGACTGCTTCAGAGTATTACCACATTACTACGTGATTCAAACACGAAAAAAACCCAGGATCTGGCCGACAAGTATGCGAAGAAGGCAAAATCATGAGCCAGATGCGGGCATAACCCAGACCTAACCCAGACCTAACCGGTGTTATCCTCTAAAATAATGTCCGAATCCAGGTTTAATTGACTGCCTCAGTGTGGTACAACATTACTACGTGATTCAAACACGAAAAAAACCCAGGATCTGGCTAACAAGTATGCGAAGAAGGCAAAATCATGAGCCAGATGCGGGCATAACCCAGACCTAACCCAGACCTAACCGGTGTTATCCTCTGAAATATTGATCGAAACCAGGTTTAATTGACTGCTTCAGTGTGTTACCACATGACTGCGTGATTCAAACACGGAAAAAACCCAGGATCTGGCCAACAAGTATGCGAAAAAGGCGAAAGTATAAGCCAGATGCGCGCATATCCCAGACCTAACCAAGACCTAACCGGTGTTATCCTCTAAAATATTGAACGAAACCAGGTTTAATTGACTGCTTCAGTGTATTACCTCATTACTACGTGATTCAAACACGAAAAAAACCCAGGATCTGGCCAACAAGTATGCGAAGAAGGCAAAATCATGAGCCAGACGCGGGCATAACCCAGACCTAACCCAGACCTAACCGGTGTTATCCTCTAAAATATTGATCGAAACCAGGTTTAATTGACTGCTTGAGTGTGTTACCACATTGCTACATGATTCAAACACGAAAAAACCCAGGATCTGGCCGACAAGTATGCGAAGAAGGCGAAAGTATAAGCCTGATGCGCGCAAATCCCAGACCTAACCCAGACCTAACCGGTGTTATCCTCTAAAATATTGATCGAAACCAGGTTTAATTGACTGCTTCAGTGTGTTACCACATTACTACGTGATTCAAACACGGAAAATACCCAGGATCTGGCCAACAAGTATGCGAAGAAGGCAAAATCATGAGCCAGATGCGGGCATAACCCAGACCTAACCCAGACCTAACCGGTGTTATCCTCTAAAATAATGTCCGAATCCAGGTTTAATTGACTGCCTCAGTGTGGTACAACATTACTACGTGATTCAAACACGAAAAAAACCCAGGATCTGGCTAACAAGTATGCGAAGAAGGCAAAATCATGAGCCAGATGCGGGCATAACCCAGACCTAACCCAGACCTAACCAGTGTTATCCTCTGAAATATTGATCGAAACCAGGTTTAATTGTCTGCTTCAGTGTGTTACCACATGACTGCGTGATTCAAACACGGAAAAAACCCAGGATCTGGCCAACAAGTATGCGAAAAAGGCGAAAGTATAAGCCAGATGCGCGCATATCCCAGACCTAACCAAGACCTAACCGGTGTTATCCTCTAAAATATTGAACGAAACCAGGTTTAATTGACTGCTTCAGTGTATTACCTCATTACTACGTGATTCAAACACGAAAAAAACCCAGGATCTGGCCAACAAGTATGCGAAGAAGGCAAAATCATGAGCCAGACGCGGGCATAACCCAGACCTAACCCAGACCTAACCGGTGTTATCCTCTAAAATATTGATCGAAACCAGGTTTAATTGACTGCTTCAGTGTGTTACCACATTACTACATGATTCAAACACGAAAAAAACCGAGGATCTGGCCAACAAGTATGCGAAGAAGGCAAAATCATGAGCCAGATGCGGGCATAACCCAGACCTAACCCAGACCTAACCGGTGTTATCCTCTGAAATATTGTTCGAAACCAGGTTTAATTGACTGCTTCAGTGTGTTACCACATTACTACGTGATTCAAACACGAAAAAAACCCAGGATCTGGCCAACAAGTATGCGAAGAAGGCAAAATCATGAGCCAGATGCGGGCATAACCCAGACCTAACCCAGACCTAACCGGTGTTATCCTCTAAAATATTGATCGAAACCAGGTTTAATTGACTGCTTCAGTGTGTTACCACATTACTACGTGATTCAAACACGAAAAAAACCCAGGATCTGGCCAACAAGTATGCGAAGAAGGCAAAATCATGAGCCAGATGCGGGCGTAACCCAGACCTAACCCAGACCTAACCGGTGTTATCCTCTAAAATATTGATCGAAACCAGGTTTAATTGACTGCTTCAGTGTATTACCAAATTACTACGTGATTCAAACACGGAAAAACCCCAGGATCTGGCCAACAAGTATGCGAAGAAGGCAAAATCATGAGCCAGATGCGGGCATAACCCAGACCTAACCCAGACCTAACCGGTGTTATCCTCTCAAATATTGATCGAAACCAGGTTTAATTGACTGCTTCTGTGTGTTACCACATTACTACATGATTCAAACACGAAAAAAACCCAGGATCTGGCCAACAAGTATGCGAAGAAGGCAAAATCATGAGCCAGATGCGGGCATAACCCAGACCTAACCCAGACCTAACCGGTGTTATCCTCTAAAATAATGTCCGAATCCAGGTTTAATTGACTGCCTCAGTGTGGTACAACATTACTACGTGATTCAATCACGGAAAAAATCCAGGATCTGGCCAACAAGTTTGCGAAAAAGGCGAAAGTATAAGCCAGATGCGCGCATATCCCAGACCTAACCCAGACCTAACCGGTGTTATCCTCTAAAATATTGATCGAAACCAGGTTTAATTGACTGCTTCAGAGTATTACCACATTACTACGTGATTCAAACACGAAAAAAACCCAGGATCTGGCCAACAAGTATGCGAAGAAGGCAAAATCATGAGCCAGATGCGGGCATAACCCAGACCTAACCCAGACCTAACCGGTGTTATCCTCTGAAATATTGATCGAAACCAGGTTTAATTGACTGCTTCAGAGTGTTACCACATTACTACGTGATTCAAACACGAAAAAAACCCAGGATCTGGCCAACAAGTATGCGAAGAAGGCAAAATCATGAGCCAGATGCGGGCATAACCCAGACCTAACCCAGACCTAACCGGCGTTATCCTCTAAAATATTGATCGAAACCAGGTTTAATTGACTGCTTCAGTGTGGTACCACATTACTGCGTTATTCAAACCCGAAAAAAACCCAGGATCTAGCCATCAAGTTTGCGAAAAAGGCGAAAGTATAAGCCAGATGCGCGCATATCCCAGACCTAACCCAGACCTAACCGGTGTTATCCTCTGAAATATTGATCGAAACCAGGTTTAATTGACTGCTTCAGAGTGTTACCACATTACTACGTGATTCAAACACGAAAAATACCCAGGATCTGGCCAACAAGTTTGCGAAAAAGGCGAAAGTATAAGCCAGATGCGCGCAAATCCCAGACCTGACCCAGACCTAACCGGTGTTATCCTCTAAAATATTGATCGAAACCAGGTTTTATTGACTGCTTCAGTGTATTACCACATTACTACGTGATTCAAACACGAAAAAAACCCAGGATCTGGCCGACAAGTATGCGAAGAAGGCAAAATCATGAGCCAGATGCGGGCATATCCCGGACCTAACCCAGACCTAACCGGTGTTATCCTCTGAAATATTGATCGAAACCAGGTCTAATTGACTGCTTCAGTGTGGTACCACATTACTGCGTTATTCAAACCGGAAAAAAACCCAGGATCTGGCCAACATGTATGCGAAGAAGGCAAAATCATGAGCCAGATGCGGGCATAACGCAGACCTAACCCAGACCTAACCGGTGTTATCCTCTAAAATATTGATCGAAACCAGATTTTATTGACTGCTTCAGTGTATTACCACATTACTACGTGATTCAAACACGAAAAAAACCCAGGATCTGGCCAACAAGTATGCGAAGAAGGCAAAATCATGAGCCAGATGCGGGCAAAACCCAGACCTAACCCAGACCTAACCGGTGTTATCCTCTGAAATATTGATCGAAACCAGGTTTAATTGACTGCTTCAGTGTGTTACCACATTACTACATGATTCAAACACGAAAAAAACCCAGGATCTGGCCAACAAGTATGCGAAGAAGGCAAAATCATGAGCCAGATGCGGGCATAACCCAGACCTAACCCAGACCTAACCGGTGTTATCCTCTGAAATATTGATCGAAACCAGGTTTAATTGACTGCTTCAGTGTGTTACCACATTACTACGTGATTCAAACACGGAAAATACCCGGGATCTGGCCAACAAATTTGCGAAAAAGGCGAAAGTATAAGCCAGATGCGCGCAAATCCCAGACCTAACCCAGACCTAACCGGTGTTATCCTCTAAAATATTGATCGAAACCAGGTTTATTTGACTGCTTCAGTGTGTTACCACATTACTACGTGATTCAAACACGGAAAATACCCAGGATCTGGCCAACAAGTATGCGAAGAAAACAAAATCATGAGCCAGATGCGGGCATAACCCAGACCTAACCCAGACCTAACCGGCGTTATCCTCTAAAATATTGATCGAAACCAGGTTTAATTGACTGCTTCAGTGTGTTACCACATTACTACATGATTCAAACACGAAAAAAACCCAGGATCTGGCCAACAAGTATACGAAGAAGGCAAAATCATGAGCCAGATGCGGGCATATCCCAGACCTAACCCAGACATAACCGGTGTTATCCTCTAAAATATTGTCCGAATCCAGGTTTAATAGACTGCCTCAGTGTGGTACAACATTACTACGTGATTCAAACACGGAAAAAATCCAGGATCTGGCCAACAAGTTTGCGAAAAAGGCGAAAGTATAAGCCAGATGCGCGCATATCCCGGACCTAACCCAGACCTAACCGGTGTTATCCTCTAAAATATTGATCGAAACCAGGTTTAATTGACTGCTTCAGTGTGTTACCACATTCCTACGTGATTCAAACACGAAAAAAACTCAGGATCTGACCAACAAGTATGCGAAGAAGGCGAAAGTATAAGCCAGATGCGCGCATTTCCCAGACCTAACCCAGACCTAACCGGCGTTATCCTCTAAAATATTGATCGAAACCAGGTTTAATTGACTGCTTCAGTGTGTTACCACATTACTACGTGATTCAAACACGAAAAAAACCCAGGATCTGGCCAACAAGTATGCGAAGAAGGTAAAATCATGAGCCAGATGCGGGCATAACCCAGACCTAACCCAGACCAAACCGGTGTTATCCTCTAAAATATTGATCGAAACCAGGTTTTATTGACTGCTTCAGTGTATTACCACATTACTACGTGATTCAAACACGAAAAAAACCCAGGATCTGGCCAACAAGTATGCGAAGAAGGCAAAATCATGAGCCAGATGCGGGCATATCCCGGACCTAACCCAGACCTAACCGGTGTTATCCTCTGAAATATTGATCGAAACCAGGTCTAATTGACTGCTTCAGTGTGGTACCACATTACTGCGTTATTCAAACCGGAAAAAACCCAGGATCTAGCCAACAACTTTGCGAAAAAGGCGAAAGTATAAGCCAGAGGCGGGCATATCCCGGACCTATCCCAGACCTAACCGGTGTTATCCTCTAAAATATTGATCGAAACCAGGTTTAATTGACTGCTTCAGTGTGTTACCACATTACTACGTGATTCAAACACGAAAAAAACCCAGGATCTGGCCAACAAGTTTGCGAAAAAGGCGAAAGTATAAGCCAGATGCGCGCATTTCCCAGGCCTAACCCAGACCTAACCGGTGTTATCCTCTGAAATATTGATCGAAACCAGGTTTAATTGACTGCTTCAGTGTGTTACCACATTACTACGTGATTCAAACACGGAAAAAATCCAGGATCTGGCCAACAAGTTTGCGAAAAAGGCGAAAGTATAAGCCAGATGCGGGCATAACCCAGACCTAACCCAGACCAAACCGGTGTTATCCTCTAAAATATTGATCGAAACCAGGTTTTATTGACTGCTTCAGTGTATTACCACATTACTACGTGATTCAAACACGAAAAAAACCCAGGACCTGGCCAACAAGTATGCGAAGAAGGCAAAATCATGAGCCAGATGCGGGCATAACCCAGACCTAACCCAGACCTAACCGGTGTTATCCTCTAAAATATTGATCGAAACCAGGTTTAATTGACTGCTTCAGTGTGTTACCACATTACTACGTGATTCAAACACGAAAAAAACCCAGGATCTGGCCAACATGTATGCGAAGAAGGCAAAATCATGAGCCAGATGCGGGCATAACGCAGACCTAACCCAGACCTAACCGGTGTTATCCTCTAAAATATTGATCGAAACCAGATTTTATTGACTGCTTCAGTGTATTACCACATTACTACGTGATTCAAACACGAAAAAAACCCAGGATCTGGCCAACAAGTATGCGAAGAAGGCAAAATCATGAGCCAGATGCGGGCAAAACCCAGACCTAACCCAGACCTAACCGGTGTTATCCTCTGAAATATTGATCGAAACCAGGTTTAATTGACTGCTTCAGTGTGTTACCACATTACTACATGATTCAAACACGAAAAAAACCCAGGATCTGGCCAACAAGTATGCGAAGAAGGCAAAATCATGAGCCAGATGCGGGCATAACCCAGACCTAACCCAGACCTAACCGGTGTTATCCTCTGAAATATTGATCGAAACCAGGTTTAATTGACTGCTTCAGTGTGTTACCACATTACTACGTGATTCAAACACGGAAAATACCCGGGATCTGGCCAACATGTTTGCGAAAAAGGCGAAAGTATAAGCCAGATGCGCGCAAATCCCAGACCTAACCCAGACCTAACCGGTGTTATCCTCTAAAATATTGATCGAAACCAGGTTTATTTGACTGCTTCAGTGTGTTACCACATTACTACGTGATTCAAACACGGAAAATACCCAGGATCTGGCCAACAAGTATGCGAAGAAGACAAAATCATGAGCCAGATGCGGGCATAACCCAGACCTAACCCAGACCTAACCGGCGTTATCCTCTAAAATATTGATCGAAACCAGGTTTAATTGACTGCTTCAGTGTGTTACCACATTACTACATGATTCAAACACGAAAAAAACCCAGGATCTGGCCAACAAGTATGCGAAGAAGGCAAAATCATGAGCCAGATGCGGGCATATCCCAGACCTAACCCAGACATAACCGGTGTTATCCTCTAAAATATTGTCCGAATCCAGGTTTAATAGACTGCCTCAGTGTGGTACAACATTACTACGTGATTCAAACACGGAAAAAATCCAGGATCTGGCCAACAAGTTTGCGAAAAAGGCGAAAGTATAAGCCAGATGCGCGCATTTCCCAGACCTAACCCAGACCTAACCGGCGTTATCCTCTAAAATATTGATCGAAACCAGGTTTAATTGACTGCTTCAGTGTGTTACCACATTACTACGTGATTCAAACACGAAAAAAACCCAGGATCTGGCCAACAAGTATGCGAAGAAGGTAAAATCATGAGCCAGATGCGGGCATAACCCAGACCTAACCCAGACCAAACCGGTGTTATCCTCTGAAATATTGATCGAAACCAGGTCTAATTGACTGCTTCAGTGTGGTACCACATTACTGCGTTATTCAAACCGGAAAAAACCCAGGATCTAGCCAACAACTTTGCGAAAAAGGCGAAAGTATAAGCCAGAGGCGGGCATATCCCGGACCTATCCCAGACCTAACCGGTGTTATCCTCTAAAATATTGATCGAAACCAGGTTTAATTGACTGCTTCAGTGTGTTACCACATTACTACGTGATTCAAACACGAAAAAAACCCAGGATCTGGCCAACAAGTTTGCGAAAAAGGCGAAAGTATAAGCCAGATGCGCGCATTTCCCAGGCCTAACCCAGACCTAACCGGTGTTATCCTCTGAAATATTGATCGAAACCAGGTTTAATTGACTGCTTCAGTGTGTTACCACATTACTACGTGATTCAAACACGAAAAAAACCCAGGATCTGGCCAACAAGTATGCGAAGAAGGCAAAATCATGAGCCAGATGCGGGCATATCCCGGACCTAACCCAGACCTAACCGGTGTTATCCTCTGAAATATTGATCGAAACCAGGTTTAATTGACTGCTTCAGTGTGGTACCACATTACTGCGTTATTCAAACCGGAAAAAAACCCAGGATCTAGCCAACAAGTTTGCGAAAAAGGCGAAAGTATAAGCCAGATGCGGGCATATCCCGGACCTATCCCAGACCTAACCGGTGTTATCCTCTAAAATATTGTTCGAAACCAGGTTTAATTGACTGCTTCGGTGAGTTACCACATTACTACGTGATTCAAACACGAAAAAAACCCAGGATCTGGCCAACAAGTATGCGAAGAAGGCAAAATCATGAGCCAGATGCGGGCATAACCCAGACCTAACACAGACCTAACCGGTGTTATCCTCTAAAATATTGATCGAAACCAGGTTTTATTGACTGCCTCCGTGTGGTACAACATTACTACGTGATTCAAACACGGAAAAAACCCAGGATCTGGCCAACAAGTATGCGAAGAAGGCAAAATCATAAGCCAGATGCGCGCATATCCCAGACCTAACCCAGACCTAACCGGTGTTATCCTCTGAAATATTGATCGAAACCAGGTTTAATTGACTGCTTCAGAGTGTTACCACATTACAACGTGATTCAAACACGAAAAATACCCAGGATCTGGCCAACAAGTTTGCGAAAAAGGCGAAAGTATAAGCCAGATTCGCGCAAATCCCAGACCTAACCCAGACCTAACCGGTGTTATCCTCTAAAATATTGATCGAAACCAGGTTTTATTGACTGCTTCAGTGTATTACCACATTACTACGTGATTCAAACACGAACAAAACCAAGGATCTCGCCAACAAGTATGCGAAGAAGGCAAAATCATGAGCCAGATGCGGGCATATCCCGGACCTATCCCAGACCTAACCGGTGTTATCCTCTAAAATATTGATCGAAACCAGGTTTAATTGACTGCTTCAGTGTGTTACCACATTACTACGTGATTCAAACACGAAAAAACCCCAGGATCTGGCCTACAAGTATGCGAAGAAGGCAAAATCATGAGCTAGATGCGGGCATAACCCAGACCTAACCAAGACCTAACCGGTGTTATCCTCTAAAATATTGCTCGAAACCAGGTTTTATTGACTGCTTCAGTGTATTACCACATTACTACGTGATTCAAACACGGAAAAAACCCAGGATCTGGCCAACAAGTATGCGAAGAAGGCAAAATCATGAGCCAGATGCGGGCATAACCCAGACCTAACCCAGACCTAACCGGCGTTATCCTCTGAAATATTGATCGAAACCAGGTTTAATTGACTGCTTCAGTGTGTTACCACATTTCTACATGATTCAAACACGAAAAAAACCCAGGGTCTGGCCAACAAGTATGCGAAGAAGGCAAAATCATGAGCCAGATGCGGGCATAACCCAGACCTAACCCAGACCTAACCGGTGTTATCCTCTGAAATATTGATCGAAACCAGGTTTAATTGACTGCTTCAGTGTGTTACCACATTACTACGTGATTCAAACACGGAAAATACCCAGGATCTGGCCAACAAGTTTGCGAAAAAGGCGAAAGTATAAGCCTGATGCGCGCAAATCCCAGACCTAACCCAGACCTAACCGGTGTTATCCTCTAAAATATTGATCGAAACCAGGTTTAATTGACTGCTTCAGTGTGTTACCACATTACTACGTGATTCAAACACGGAAAATACCCAGGATCTGGCCAACAAGTATGCGAAGAAGGCAAAATCATGAGCCAGATGCGGGCATAACCCAGACCTAACCCAGACCTAACCGGTGTTATCCCCTGAAATATTGATCGAAACCAGGTTTAAGTGACTGCTTCAGTGTGTTACCACATTACTACATGATTCAAACACGAAAAAAACCCAGGGTCTGGCCAACAAGTATGCGAAGAAGGCAAAATCATGAGCCAGATGCGGGCATAACCCAGACCTAACTCAGACCTAACCGGTGTTATCCTCTGAAATATTGATCGAAACCAGGTTTAATTGACTGCTTCAGTGTGTTACCACATTACTACGTGATTCAAAAACGGAAAATACCCAGGATCTGGCCAACAAGTTTGCGAAAAAGGCGAAAGTATAAGCCAGATGCGCGCAAATCCCAGACCTAACCCAGCCCTAACCGGTGTTATCCTCTGAAATATTGATCGAAACCAGGTTTAATTGACTGCTTCAGTGTGTTACCACATTACTACGTGATTCAAACACGAAAAAAACCCAGGATCTGGCCAACAAGTATGCGAAGAAGGCAAAATCATGAGCCAGATGCGGGCATATCCCGGACCTAACCCAGACCTAACCGGTGTTATCCTCTGAAATATTGATCGAAACCAGGTTTAATTGACTGCTTCAGTGTGGTACCACATTACTGCGTTATTCAAACCGGAAAAAAACCCAGGATCTAGCCAACAAGTATGCGAAGAAGGCAAAATCATGAGCCAGATGCGGGCATATCCCGGACCTATCCCAGACCTAACCGGTGTTATCCTCTAAAATATTGATCGAAACCAGGTTTAATTGACAGATTCAGTGTGTTACCACATTACTACGTGATTCAAACACGAAAAAAACCCAGGATCTGGCCAACAAGTATGCGAAGAAGGCAAAATCATGAGCCAGATGCGGGCATATCCTGGACCTAACCCAGACCTAACCGGTGTTATCCTCTAAAATATTGATCGAAACCAGGTTTTATTGACTGCTTCAGTGTATTACCACATTACTACGTGATTCAAACACGAAAAAAACCCAGGATCTGGCCAACAAGTATGCGAAGAAGGCAAAATCATGAGCCAGATGCGGGCATAACCCAGACCTAACCCAGACCTAACCGGTGTTATCCTCTGAAATATTGATCGAAACCAGGTTTAATTGACTGCTTCAGTGTGTTACCACATTACTACGTGATTCAAACACGGAAAAAACCCAGGATCTGGCCAACAAGTATGCGAAGAAGGCAAAATCATGAGCCAGATGCGGGCACATCCCGGACCTAACCCAGACCTAACCGGTGTTATCCTCTAAAATATTGATAGAAACCAGATTTAATTGAATGCTTCAGTGTGTTACCACATCCCTACGTGATTCAAACACGAAAAAAACCCAGGATCTGGACAACAAGTATGCGAAGAAGGCAAAATCATGAGCCAGATGCGGGCATATCCCGGACCTATCCCAGACCTAACCGGTGTTATCCTCTGAAATATTGCTCGAAACCAGGTTTTATTGACTGCTTCAGTGTATTACCACATGACTACGTGATTCAAACACGGAAAAAACCCAGGATCTGGCCAACAAGTATGCGAAGAAGGCAAAATCATGAGCCAGATGCGGGCATAACCCAGACCTAACCCAGACCTAACCGGCGTTATCCTCTGAAATATTGATCGAAACCAGGTTTAATTGACTGCTTCAGTGTGTTACCACATTTCTACATGATTGAAACACGAAAAAAACCCAGGGTCTGGCCAACAAGTATGCGAAGAAGGCAAAATCATGAGCCAGATGCGGGCATAACCCAGACCTAACCCAGACCTAACCGGTGTTATCCTCTGAAATATTGATCGAAACCAGGTTTAATTGACTGCTTCAGTGTGTTACCACATTACTACGTGATTCAAACACGGAAAATACCCAGGATCTGGCCAACAAGTTTGCGAAAAAGGCGAAAGTATAAGCCTGATGCGCGCAAATCCCAGACCTAACCCAGACCTAACCGGTGTTATCCTCTAAAATATTGATCGAAACCAGGTTTAATTGACTGCTTCAGTGTGTTACCACATTACTACGTGATTCAAACACGGAAAATACCCAGGATCTGGCCAACAAGTATGCGAAGAAGGCAAAATCATGAGCCAGATGCGGGCATAACCCAGACCTAACCCAGACCTAACCGGTGTTATCCCCTGAAATATTGATCGAAACCAGGTTTAGGTGACTGCTTCAGTGTGTTACCACATTACTACATGATTCAAACACGAAAAAAACCCAGGGTCTGGCCAACAAGTATGCGAAGAAGGCAAAATCATGAGCCAGATGCGGGCATAACCCAGACCTAACTCAGACCTAACCGGTGTTATCCTCTGAAATATTGATCGAAACCAGGTTTAATTGACTGCTTCAGTGTGTTACCACATTACTACGTGATTCAAAAACGGAAAATACCCAGGATCTGGCCAACAAGTTTGCGAAAAAGGCGAAAGTATAAGCCAGATGCGCGCAAATCCCAGACCTAACCCAGACCTAACCGGTGTTATCCTCTAAAAAATTGATCGAAACCAGGTTTAATTGACTGCTTCAGTGTGTTACCACATTACTACGCGATTCAAACACGAAAAAAACCCAGGATCTGGCCAACAAGTATGCGAAGAAGGCAAAATCATGAGCCAGATGCGGGCATATCCCGGACCTATCCCAGACCTAACCGGTGTTATCCTCTAAAATATTGATCGAAACCAGGTTTAATTGACAGATTCAGTGTGTTACCACATTACTACGTGATTCAAACACGAAAAAAACCCAGGATCTGGCCAACAAGTATGCGAAGAAGGCAAAATCATGAGCCAGATGCGGGCATATCCTGGACCTAACCCAGACCTAACCGGTGTTATCCTCTAAAATATTGATCGAAACCAGGTTTTATTGAGTGCTTCAGTGTATTACCACATTACTACGTGATTCAAACACGAAAAAAACCCAGGATCTGGCCAACAAGTATGCGAAGAAGGCAAAATCATGAGCCAGATGCGGGCATAACCCAGACCTAACCCAGACCTAACCGGTGTTATCCTCTGAAATATTGATCGAAACCAGGTTTAATTGACTGCTTCAGTGTGTTACCACATTACTACGTGATTCAAACACGGAAAAAACCCAGGATCTGGCCAACAAGTATGCGAAGAAGGCAAAATCATGAGCCAGATGCGGGCACATCCCGGACCTAACCCAGACCTAACCGGTGTTATCCTCTAAAATATTGATAGAAACCAGATTTAATTGAATGCTTCAGTGTGTTACCACATCCCTACGTGATTCAAACACGAAAAAAACCCAGGATCTGGCCAACAAGTTTGCGAAAAAGGCGAAAGTATAAGCCAGATGCGCGCAAATCCCAGACCTAACCCAGACCTAACCGATGTTATCCTCTAAAATATTGATCGAAACCAGGTTTTATTGACTGCTTCAGCGTGTTACCACATTACTACGTGATCAAACACGGAAAAAACCCAGGATCTGGCCAACAAGTATGCGAAGAAGGCAAAATCATGAGCCAGATGCGGGCATATCCCAGACGAAACCCAGACCTGACCGGTGTTATCCTCTAAAATATTGATCGAAACCAGGTTTCATTGACTGCTTCAGTGTGTTACCACATTACTACGTGATTCAAACATGAAAAAAACCCAGGATCTGGCCAACAAGTATGCGAAGAAGGCAAAATCATGAGCCAGATGCGGGCATAACCCAGACCTAACCCAGACCTAACCGGAGTTATCCTCTAAAATATTGATCGAAACCAGGTTTAGTTGACAGCTTCAGTGTGTTACCACATTACTACGTGATTCAAACACGAAAAAAACCCAGGATCTGGCCAACAAGTATGCGAAGAAGGCAAAATCATGAGCCAGATGCGGGCATATCCCGGACCTAACCCAGACCTAACCGGTGTTATCCTCTGAAATATTGATCGAAACCAGGTCTAATTGACTGCTTCAGTGTGTTACCACATTACTACGTGATTCAAACACGAAAAAAACCCAGGATCTGGCCAACATGTATGCGAAGAAGGCAAAATCATGAGCCAGATGCGGGCATAACCCAGACCTAACCCAGACATAACCGGTGTTATCCTCTAAAATATTGTCCGAATCCAGGTTTAATAGACTGCCTCAGTGTGGTACAACATTACTACGTGATTCAAACACGGAAAAAATCCAGGATCTGGCCAACAAGTTTGCGAAAAAGGCGAAAGTATAAGCCAGATGCGGGCATAACCCAGACCTAACCCAGACCAAACCGGTGTTATCCTCTAAAATATTGATCGAAACCAGGTTTAATTGACTGCTTCAGTGTGTTACCACATTACTACGTGATTCAAACACGAAAAAAACCCAGGATCTGGCCAACATGTATGCGAAGAAGGCAAAATCATGAGCCAGATGCGGGCATAACCCAGACCTAACCCAGACATAACCGGTGTTATCCTCTAAAATATTGTCCGAATCCAGGTTTAATAGACTGCCTCAGTGTGGTACCACATTACTGCGTTATTCAAACCGGAAAAAAACCCAGGATCTAGCCAACAACTTTGCGAAAAAGGCGAAAGTATAAGCCAGAGGCGGGCATATCCCGGACCTATCCCAGACCTAACCGGTGTTATCCTCTAAAATATTGATCGAAACCAGGTTTAATTGACTGCTTCAGTGTGTTACCACATTACTACGTGATTCAAACACGAAAAAAACCCAGGATCTGGCCAACATGTATGCGAAGAAGGCAAAATCATGAGCCAGATGCGGGCATAACCCAGACCTAACCCAGACATAACCGGTGTTATCCTCTAAAATATTGTCCGAATCCAGGTTTAATAGACTGCCTCAGTGTGGTACAACATTACTACGTGATTCAAACACGGAAAAAATCCAGGATCTGGCCAACAAGTTTGCCAAAAAGGCGAAAGTATAAGCCAGATGCGGGCATAACCCAGACCTAACCCAGACCAAACCGGTGTTATCCTCTAAAATATTGATCGAAATCAGGTTTTATTGACTGCTTCAGTGTATTACCACATTACTACGTGATTCAAACACGAAAAAAACCCAGGACCTGGCCAACAAGTATGCGAAGAAGGCAAAATCATGAGCCAGATGCGGGCATAACCCAGACCTAACCCAGACCTAACCGGTGTTATCCTCTAAAATATTGATCGAAACCAGGTTTAATTGACTGCTTCAGTGTGTTACCACATTACTACATGATTGAAACACGAAAAAAACCCAGGATCTGGCCAACAAGTATGCGAAGAAGGCAAAATCATGAGCCAGATGCGGGCATATCCCGGACCTAACCCAGACCTAACCGGTGTTATCCTCTGAAATATTGATCGAAAGCAGGTCTAATTGACTGCTTCAGTGTGGTACCACATTACTGCGTTATTCAAACCGGAAAAAAACCCAGGATCTAGCCAACAACTTTGCGAAAAAGGCGAAAGTATAAGCCAGAGGCGGGCATATCCCGGACCTATCCCAGACCTAACCGGTGTTATCCTCTAAAATATTGATCGAAACCAGGTTTAATTGACTGCTTCAGTGTGTTACCACATTACTACGTGATTCAAACACGAAAAAAACCCAGGATCTGGCCAACATGTATGCGAAGAAGGCAAAATCATGAGCCAGATGCGGGCATAACGCAGACCTAACCCAGACCTAACCGGTGTTATCCTCTAAAATATTGATCGAAACCAGATTTTATTGACTGCTTCAGTGTATTACCACATTACTACGTGATTCAAACACGAAAAAAACCCAGGATCTGGCCAACAAGTATGCGAAGAAGGCAAAATCATGAGCCAGATGCGGGCAAAACCCAGACCTAACCCAGACCTAACCGGTGTTATCCTCTGAAATATTGATCGAAACCAGGTTTAATTGACTGCTTCAGTGTGTTACCACATTACTACATGATTCAAACACGAAAAAAATCCAGGATCTAGCCATCAAGTTTGCGAAAAAGGCGAAAGTATAAGCCAGATGCGCGCATATCCCGGACCTAACCCAGACCTAACCGGTGTTATCCTCTAAAATATTGATCGAAACCAGGTTTAATTGACTGCTTCAGTGTGTTACCACATTCCTACGTGATTCAAACACGAAAAAAACTCAGGATCTGACCAACAAGTATGCGAAGAAGGCGAAAGTATAAGCCAGATGCGCGCATTTCCCAGGCCTAACCCAGACCTAACCGGTGTTATCCTCTGAAATATTGATCGAAACCAGGTTTAATTGACTGCTTCAGTGTGTTACCACATTACTACGTGATTCAAACACGAAAAAAACCCAGGATCTGGCCAACAAGTATGCGAAGAAGGTAAAATCATGAGCCAGATGCGGGCATAACCCAGACCTAACCCAGACCAAACCGGTGTTATCCTCTAAAATATTGATCGAAACCAGGTTTTATTGACTGCTTCAGTGTATTACCACATTACTACGTGATTCAAACACGAAAAAAACCCAGGATCTGGCCAACAAGTATGCGAAGAAGGCAAAATCATGAGCCAGATGCGGGCATATCCCGGACCTAACCCAGACCTAACCGGTGTTATCCTCTGAAATATTGATCGAAACCAGGTCTAATTGACTGCTTCAGTGTGGTACCACATTACTGCGTTATTCAAACCGGAAAAAACCCAGGATCTAGCCAACAACTTTGCGAAAAAGGCGAAAGTATAAGCCAGAGGCGGGCATATCCCGGACCTATCCCAGACCTAACCGGTGTTATCCTCTAAAATATTGATCGAAACCAGGTTTAATTGACTGCTTCAGTGTGTTACCACATTACTACGTGATTCAAACACGAAAAAAACCCAGGATCTGGCCAACAAGTTTGCGAAAAAGGCGAAAGTATAAGCCAGATGCGCGCATTTCCCAGGCCTAACCCAGACCTAACCGGTGTTATCCTCTGAAATATTGATCGAAACCAGGTTTAATTGACTGCTTCAGTGTGTTACCACATTACTACGTGATTCAAACACGAAAAAAACCCAGGATCTGGCCAACAAGTATGCGAAGAAGGCAAAATCATGAGCCAGATGCGGGCATATCCCGGACCTAACCCAGACCTAACCGGTGTTATCCTCTGAAATATTGATCGAAACCAGGTTTAATTGACTGCTTCAGAGTGTTACCACATTACTACGTGATTCAAACACGAAAAATACCCAGGATCTGGCCAACAAGTATGCGAAGAAGGCAAAATCATAAGCCAGATGCGCGCATATCCCAGACCTAACCCAGACCTAACCGGTGTTATCCTCTAAAATATTGATCGAAACCAGGTTTAATTGACTGCTTCAGTGTATTACCACATTACTACGTGATTCAAACACGAAAAAAACCCAGGATCTGGCCAACAAGTATGCGAAGAAGGCAAAATCATGAGCCAGATGCGGGCATAACCCAGACCTAACCCAGTCCTAACCGGTGTTATCCTCTGAAATATTGATCGAAACCAGGTTTAATTGACTGCTTCAGTGTGTTACCACATTACTACGTGATTCAAACACGGAAAATACCCAGGATCTGGCCAACAAGTTTGCGAAAAAGGCGAAAGTATAAGCCTGATGCGCGCAAATCCCAGACCTAACCCAGACCTAACCGGTGTTATCCTCTAAAATATTGATCGAAACCAGGTTTAATTGACTGCTTCAGTGTGTTACCACATTACTACGTGATTCAAACACGGAAAATACCCAGGATCTGGCCAACAAGTATGCGAAGAAGGCAAAATCATGAGCCAGATGCGGGCATAACCCAGACCTAACCCAGACCTAACCGGTGTCATCCTCTAAAATATTGATCGAAACCAGGTTTTATTGACTGCTTCAGTGTATTACCACATTACTACGTGATTCAAACACGAAAAAAACCCAGGATCTGGCCAACAAGTATGCGAAGAAGGCAAAATCATGAGCCAGATGCGGGCATAACCCAGACCTAACTCAGACCTAACCGGTGTTATCCTCTAAAATATTGATCGAAACCAGGTTTAATTGACTGCTTCAGTGTGTTACCACATTACTACATGATTCAAACACGAAAAAAACCCAGGATCTGGCCAACAAGTATGCGAAGAAGGCAAAATCATGAGCCAGATGCGGGCATATCCCGGACCTAACCCAGACCTAACCGGTGTTATCCTCTGAAATATTGATCGAAACCAGGTCTAATTGACTGCTTCAGTGTGGTACCACATTACTGCGTTATTCAAACCGGAAAAAAACCCAGGATCTAGCCAACAACTTTGCGAAAAAGGCGAAAGTATAAGCCAGAGTCGGGCATATCCCGGACCTATCCCAGACCTAACCGGTGTTATCCTCTAAAATATTGATCGAAACCAGGTTTAATTGACTGCTTCAGTGTGTTACCACATTACTACGTGATTCAAACACGAAAAAAACCCAGGATCTGGCCAACATGTATGCGAAGAAGGCAAAATCATGAGCCAGATGCGGGCATAACGCAGACCTAACCCAGACCTAACCGGTGTTATCCTCTAAAATATTGATCGAAACCAGGTTTTATTGACTGCTTCAGTGTATTACCACATTACTACGTGATTCAAACACGAAAAAAACCCAGGATCTGGCCAACAAGTATGCGAAGAAGGCAAAATCATGAGCCAGATGCGGGCAAAACCCAGACCTAACCCAGACCTAACCGGTGTTATCCTCTGAAATATTGATCGAAACCAGGTTTAATTGACTGCTTCAGTGTGTTACCACATTACTACATGATTCAAACACGAAAAAAACCCAGGATCTGGCCAACAAGTATGCGAAGAAGGCAAAATCATGAGCCAGATGCGGGCATAACCCAGACCTAACCCAGACCTAACCGGTGTTATCCTCTGAAATATTGATCGAAACCAGGTTTAATTGACTGCTTCAGTGTGTTACCACATTACTACGTGATTCAAACACGGAAAATACCCGGGATCTGGCCAACAAGTTTGCGAAAAAGGCGAAAGTATAAGCCAGATGCGCGCAAATCCCAGACCTAACCCAGACCTAACCGGTGTTATCCTCTAAAATATTGATCGAAACCAGGTTTAATTGACTGCTTCAGTGTGTTACCACATTACTACGTGATTCAAACACGGAAAATACCAAGGATCTGGCCAACAAGTATGCGAAGAAGGCAAAATCATGAGCCAGATGCGGGCATAACCCAGACCTAACCCAGACCTAACCGGTGTTATCCTCTAAAATATTGATCGAAACCAGGTTTAATTGACTGCTAGTGTGTTACCACATTACTACTTGATTCAAACACGAAAAAAACCCAGGATCTGGCCAACAAGTATGCGAAGAAGGCAAAATCATGAGCCAGATGCGGGCATAACCCAGACCTAACCCAGACCTAACCGGTGTTATCCTCTAAAATATTGATCGAAACCAGGTTTAATTGACTGCTTGAGTGTGTTACCACATTGCTACATGATTCAAACACGAAAAAAACCCAGGATCTGGCCAACAAGTATGCGAAGAAGGCAAAATCATGAGCCAGATGCGGGCATAACCCAGACCTAACCCAGACCTAACCGGTGTTATCCTCTAAAATATTGATCGAAATCAGGTTTAATTGACTGCTTGAGTGTGTTACCACATTACTACGTGATTCAAACACGAAAAAAACCCAGGATCTGGCCAACAAGTATGCGAAGAAGGTAAAATCATGAGCCAGATGCGGGCATATCCCGGACCTAATCCAGACCTAACCGGTGTTATCCTCTGAAATATTGATCGAAACCAGGTTTAATTGACTGCTTCAGTGTGGTACCACATTACTGTGTTATTCAAACCGGAAAAAAACCCAGGATCTAGCCAACAAGTTTGCGAAAAAGGCGAAAGTATAAACCAGATGCGGGCATATCCCGGACCTATCCCAGACCTAACCGGTGTTATCCTCTAAAATATTGATCGAAACCAGGTTTAATTGACTGCTTCAGTGTGTTACCACATTACTACGTGATTCAAACACGAAAAAAACCCAGGATCTGGCCAACAAGTTTGCGAAATGGCGAAAGTATAAGCCAGATGCGCGCATTTCCCAGGCCTAACCCAGACCTAACCGGTGTTATCCTCTGAAATATTGATCGAAACCAGGTTTAATTGACTGCTTCAGTGTGTTACCACATTACTACGTGATTCAAACACGAAAAAAACCCAGGATCTGGCCAACAAGTATGCGAAGAAGGCAAAATCATGAGCCAGATGCGGGCATATCCCGGACCTAACCCAGACCTAACCGGTGTTATCCTCTGAAATATTGATCGAAACCAGGTTTAATTGACTGCTTCAGTGTGGTACCACATTACTGCGTTATTCAAACCGGAAAAAAACCCAGGATCTAGCCAACAAGTTTGCGAAAGAGGCGAAAGTATAAGCCAGATGCGGGCATATCCCGGACCTATCCCAGACCTAACCGGTGTTATCCTCTAAAATATTGTTCGAAACCAGGTTTAATTGACTGCTTCAGTGAGTTACCACATTACTACGTGATTCAAACACGAAAAAAACCCAGGATCTGGCCAACAAGTATGCGAAGAAGGCAAAATCATGAGCCAGATGCGGGCATAACCCAGACCTAACACAGACCTAACCGGTGTTATCCTCTAAAATATTGATCGAAACCAGGTTTTATTGACTGCCTCAGTGTGGTACAACATTACTACGTGATTCAAACACGGAAAAAACCCAGGATCTGGCCAACAAGTATGCGAAGAAGGCAAAATCATGAGCCAGATGCGGGCATAACCCAGACCTAACCCAGACCTAACCGGCGTTATCCTCTAAAATATTGATCGAAACCAGGTTTAATTGACTGCTTCAGTGTGGTACCACATTACTGCGTTATTCAAACCCGAAAAAAACCCAGGATCTAGCCATCAAGTTTGCGAAAAAGGCGAAAGTATAAGCCAGATGCGCGCATATCCCAGACCTAACCCAGACCTAACCGGTGTTATCCTCTGAAATATTGATCGAAACCAGGTTTAATTGACTGCTTCAGAGTGTTACCACATTACTACGTGATTCAAACACGAAAAATACCCAGGATCTGGCCAACAAGTTTGCGAAAAAGGCGAAAGTATAAGCCAGATGCGCGCAAATCCCAGACCTAACCCAGACCTAACCGGTGTTATCCTCTAAAATATTGATCGAAACCAGGTTTTATTGACTGCTTCAGTGTATTACCACATTACTACGTGATTCAAACACGAAAAAAACCCAGGATCTGGCCAACAAGTATGCGAAGAAGGTAAAATCATGAGCCAGCTGCGGGCATATCCCGGACCTATCCCAGACCTAACCGGTGTTATCCTCTAAAATATTGATCGAAACCAGGTTTAATTGACTGCTTCAGTGTGTTACCACATTACTACGTGATTCAAACACGAAAAAACCCCAGGATCTGGCCTACAAGTATGCGAAGAAGGCAAAATCATGAGCTAGATGCGGGCATAACCCAGACCTAACCCAGACCTAACCGGTGTTATCCTCTAAAATATTGCTCGAAACCAGGTTTTATTGACTGCTTCAGTGTATTACCACATTACTACGTGATTCAAACACGGAAAAAACCCAGGATCTGGCCAACAAGTATGCGAAGAAGGCAAAATCATGAGCCAGATGCGGGCATAACCGAGACCTAACCCAGACCTAACCGGTGTTATCCTCTGAAATATTGATCGAAACCAGGTTTAATTGACTGCTTCAGTGTATTACCACATTACTACGTGATTCAAACACGGAAAAAACCCAGGATCTGGCCAACAAGTATGCGATGAAGGCAAAATCATGAGCCAGATGCGGGCATATCCCAGACGAAACCCAGACCTAACCGGTGTTATCCTCTAAAATATTGATCGAAACCAGGTTTGATTGACTGCTGCAGTGCGATACCACATTACTACGTGATTCAAACACGGAAAAAACCCAGGATCTGGCCAACAAGTATGCGAAGAAGGCAAAATCATGAGCCAGATGCGGGCATAACCCAGACCTAACCCAGACCTAACCGGTGTTATCCTCTGAAATATTGATCGAAACCAGGTTTAATTGACTGCTTCAGTGTGTTACCACATTACTACGTGATTCAAACACGGAAAATACCCAGGATCTGGCCAACAAGTTTGCGAAAAAGGCGAAAGTATAAGCCTGATGCGCGCAAATCCCAGACCTAACCCAGACCTAACCGGTGTTATCCTCTAAAATATTGATCGAAACCAGGTTTAATTCACTGCTTCAGTGTGTTACCACATTACTACGTGATTCAAACACGGAAAATACCCAGGATCTGGCCAACAAGTATGCGAAGAAGGCAAAATCATGAGCCAGATGCGGGCATAACCCAGACCTAACCCAGACCTAACCGGTGTTATCCTCTAAAATATTGATCGAAACCAGGTTTTATTGACTGCTTCAGTGTATTAGCACATTACTACGTGATTCAAACACGAAAAAAACCCAGGATCTGGCCAACAAGTATGCGAAGAAGGCAAAATCATGAGCCAGATGCGGGCATAACCCAGACCTAACTCAGACCTAACCGGTGTTATCCTCTAAAATATTGATCGAAACCAGGTTTAATTGACTGCTTCAGTGTGTTACCACATTACTACATGATTCAAACACGAAAAAAACCCAGGATCTGGCCAACAAGTATGCGAAGAAGGCAAAATCATGAGCCAGATGCGGGCATATCCCGGACCTAACCCAGACCTAACCGGTGTTATCCTCTGAAATATTGATAGAAACCAGGTCTAATTGACTGCTTCAGTGTGGTACCACATTACTGCGTTATTCAAACCGGAAAAAAACCCAGGATCTAGCCAACAACTTTGCGAAAAAGGCGAAAGTATAAGCCAGAGGCGGGCATATCCCGGACCTATCCCAGACCTAACCGGTGTTATCCTCTAAAATATTGATCGAAACCAGGTTTAATTGACTGCTTCAGTGTGTTACCACATTACTACGTGATTCAAACACGAAAAAAACCCAGGATCTGGCCAACATGTATGCGAAGAAGGCAAAATCATGAGCCAGATGCGGGCATAACGCAGACCTAACCCAGACCTAACCGGTGTTATCCTCTAAAATATTGATCGAAACCAGGTTTTATTGACTGCTTCAGTGTATTTCCACATTACTACGTGATTCAAACACGAAAAAAACCCAGGATCTGGCCAACAAGTATGCGAAGAAGGCAAAATCATGAGCCAGATGCGGGCAAAACCCAGACCTAACCCAGACCTAACCGGTGTTATCCTCTGAAATATTGATCGAAACCAGGTTTAATTGACTGCTTCAGTGTGTTACCACATTACTACATGATTCAAACACGAAAAAAACCCAGGATCTGGCCAACAAGTATGCGAAGAAGGCAAAATCATGAGCCAGATGCGGGCATAACCCAGACCTAACCCAGACCTAACCGGTGTTATCCTCTGAAATATTGATCGAAACCAGGTTTAATTGACTGCTTCAGTGTGTTACCACATTACTACGTGATTCAAACACGGAAAATACCCGGGATCTGGCCAACAAGTTTGCGAAAAAGGCGAAAGTATATGCCAGATGCGCGCAAATCCCAGACCTAACCCAGACCTAACCGGTGTTATCCTCTAAAATATTGATCGAAACCAGGTTTAATTGACTGCTTCAGTGTGTTACCACATTACTACGTGATTCAAACACGGAAAATACCCAGGATCTGGCCAACAAGTATGCGAAGAAGGCAAAATCATGAGCCAGATGCGGGCATAACCCAGACCTAACCCAGACCTAACCGGTGTTATCCTCTAAAATATTGATCGAAACCAGGTTTAATTGACTGCTTCAGTGTGTTACCACATTACTACATGATTCAAACACGAAAAAAACCCAGGATCTGGCCAACAAGTATGCGAAGAAGGCAAAATCATGAGCCAGATGCGGGCATAACCCAGACCTAAACCAGACCTAACCGGTGTTATCCTCTAAAATATTGATCGAAACCAGGTTTAATTGACTGCTTGAGTGTGTTACCACATTACTACGTGATTCAAACACGAAAAAAACCCAGGATCTGGCCAACAAGTATGCGAAGAAGGTAAAATCATGAGCCAGATGCGGGCATAACCCAGACCTAACCCAGACATAACCGGTGTTATCCTCTAAAATATTGATCGAAACCAGGTTTTCTTGACTGCTTCAGTGTGTTGCCACATTACTACGTGATTCAAACACGAAAAAAACCCAGGATCTGGCCAACAAGTTTGCGAAAAAGGCGAAAGTATAAGCCAGATGCGCGCATTTCCCAGACCTAACCCAGACCTAACCGGCGTTATCCTCTAAAATATTGATCGAAACCAGGTTTAATTGACTGCTTCAGTGTGTTACCACATTACTACGTGATTCAAACACGAAAAAAACCCAGGATCTGGCCAACAAGTATGCGAAGGATGTAAAATCATGAGCCAGATGCGGGCATAACCCAGACCTAACCCAGACCAAACCGGTGTTATCCTCTAAAATATTGATCGAAACCAGGTTTTATTGACTGCTTCAGTGTATTACCACATTACTACGTGATTCAAACACGAAAAAAACCCAGGATCTGGCCAACATGTATGCGAAGAAGGCAAAATCATGAGCCAGATGCGGGCATAACCCAGACCTAACCCAGACCTAACCGGTGTTATCCTCTAAAGTATTGATCGAAACCAGGTTTAATTGACTGCTTCAGTGTGTTACCACATTACTACATGATTCAAACACGATAAAAACCCAGGATCTGGCCAACAAGTATGCGAAGAAGGCAAAATCATGAGCCAGATGCGGGCATAACCCAGACCTAACCCAGACCTAACCGGTGTTATCCTCTAAAATATTGATCGAAACCAGGTTTAATTGACTGCTTGAGTGTGTTACCACATTGCTACATGATTCAAACACGAAAAAAACCCAGGATCTGGCCAACAAGTATGCGAAGAGGGCAAAATCATGAGCCAGATGCGGGCATAACCCAGACCTAACCCAGACCTAACCGGTGTTATCCTCTGAAATATTGATCGAAACCAGGTTTAATTGACTGCTTCAGTGTGGCACCACATTACTGCGTTATTCAAACCGGAAAAAACCCAGGATCTGGCCAACAAGTTTGCGAAAAAGGCGAAAGTATAAGCCAGATGCGCGCATTTCCCAGGCCTAACCCAGACCTAACCGGTGTTATCCTCTGAAATATTGATCGAAACCAGGTTTAATTGACTGATTCAGTGTGTTACCACATTACTACGTGATTCAAACACGAAAAAAACCCAGGATCTGGCCAACAAGTATGCGAAGAAGGCAAAATCATGAGCCAGATGCGGGCATATCCCGGACCTAACCCAGACCTAACCGGTGTTATCCTCTGAAATATTGATCGAAACCAGGTTTAATTGACTGCTTCAGTGTGGTACCACATTACTGCGTTATTCAAACCGGAAAAAAACCCAGGATCTAGCCAACAAGTTTGCGAAAAAGGCGAAAGTATAAGCCAGATGCGGACATATCCCGGACCTATCCCAGACCTAACCGGTGTTATCCTCTAAAATATTGTTCGAAACCAGGTTTAATTGACTGCTTCAGTGTGTTACCACATTACTACGTGATTCAAACACGAAAAAAACCCAGGATCTGGCCAACAAGTATGCGAAGAAGGCAAAATCATGAGCCAGATGCGGGCATAACCCAGACCTAACACAGACCTAACCGGTGTTATCCTCTAAAATATTGATCGAAACCAGGTTTTATTGACTGCTTCAGTGTATTACCACATTACTACGTGATTCAAACACGAAAAAAACCCAGGATCTGGCCAACAAGTATGCGAAGAAGGCAAAATCATGAGCCAGATGCGGGCATATCCCGGACCTAACCCAGACCTAACCGGTGTTATCCTCTAAAATAATGTCCGAATCCAGGTTTAATTGACTGCCTCAGTGTGGTACAACATTACTACGTGATTCCAACACGGAAAAAATCCAGGATCTGGTCAACAAGTTTGCGAAAAAGGCGAAAGTATGAGCCAGATGCGCGCATATCCCAGACCTAACCCAGACCTAACCGGTGTTATCCTCTAAAATATTGTTCGAAACCAGGTTTAATTGACTGCTTCAGTGTGTTACCACAATCCTACGTGATTCAAGCATGAAAAAAACCCAGGATCTGACCAACAAGTATGCGAAGAAGGCGAAAGTATAAGCCAGATGCGCGCATTTCCCAGACCTAACCCAGACCTAACCAGCGTTATCCTCTAGAATATTGATCGAGACCAGATTTAATTGACTGCTTCAGTGTGTTACCACATTGCTACGTGATTCAAACACGGAAAAAACCCAGGATCTGGCCAACAAGTATGCGAAGAAGGCAAAATCATGAGCCAGATGCGGGCATAACCCAGACCTAACCCAGACCTAACCGGCGTTATCCTCTAAAATATTGATCGAAACCAGGTTTAATTGACTGCTTCAGTGTGGTACCACATTACTGCGTTATTCAAACCCGAAAAGAACCCAGGATCTAGCCATCAAGTTTGCGAAAAAGGCGAAAGTATAAGCCAGATGCGCGCATATCTCAGACCTAACCCAGTCCTAACCGGTGTTATCCTCTGAAATATTGATCGAAACCAGGTTTAATTGACTGCTTCAGAGTGTTACCACATTACTACGTGATTCAAACACGAAAAAAACCCAGGATCTGGCCAACAAGTATGCGAAGAAGGCAAAATCATGAGCCAGATGCGGGCATATCCCGGACCTAACCCAGACCTAACCGGTGTTATCCTCTGAAATATTGATCGAAACCAGGTTTAATTGACTGCTTCAGTGTGTTACCACATTACTACGTGATTCAAACACGGAAAATACCCAGGATCTGGCCAACAAGTTTGCGAAAAAGGCGAAAGTATAAGCCAGATGCGCGCAAATCCCAGACCTAACCCAGACCTAACCGGTGTTATCCTCTAAAATATTGATCGAAACCAGGTTTTATTGACTGCTTCAGTGTGTTACCACATTACTACGTGATCAAACACGGAAAAAACCCAGGATCTGGCCAACAAGTATGCGAAGAAGGCAAAATCATGAGCCAGATGCGGGCATATCCCGGACCTAACCCAGACCTAACCGGTGTTATCCTCTAAAATATTGATCGAAACCAGGTTTAATTGACTGCTTCAGTGTGTTACCACATTCCTACGTGATTCAAACACGAAAAAAACCCAGGATCTGGCCAAGAAGTATGCGAAGAAGGCGAAAGAATAAGCCAGATGCACGCATTTCCCAGACCTAACCCAGACCTAACCGGTGTTATCCTCTGAAATATTGATCGAAACCAGGTTTAATTGACTGCTTCAGTGTGTTACCACATTACTACGTGATTCAAACACGGAAAAAACCCAGGATCTGGCCAACAAGTATGCGAAGAAGGCAAAATCATGAGCCAGATGCGGGCATAACCCAGACCTAACCCAGACCTAACCGGTGTTATCCTCTAAAATATTGATCGAAACCAGGTTTAATTGACTGCTTCAGTGTATTACCACATTACTACGTGATTCAAACACGAAAAAAACCCAGGATCTGGCCAACAAGTATGCGAAGAAGGCAAAATCATGAGCCAGATGCGAGCATATCCCAGACCTAACCCAGACCTAACCGGAGTTATCCTCTGAAATATTGATCGAACCAGGTTTAATTGACTGCTTCAGTGTGTTACCACATTACTACGTGATTCAAACACGGAAAAAACCCAGGATCTGGCCAACAAGTATGCGAAGAAGGCAAAATCATGAGCCAGATGCGGGCATAACCCAGACCTAACCCAGACCTAACCGGTGTTATCCTCTAAAATATTGATCGAAACCAGGTTTAATTGACTGCTTCAGTGTATTACCACATTACTACGTGATTCAAACACGAAAAAAACCCAGGATCTGGCCAACAAGTATGCGAAGAAGGCAAAATCATGAGCCAGATGCGAGCATATCCCGGACCTAACCCAGACCTAACCGGTGTTATCCTCTAAAATATTGATCGAAACCAGGTTTAATTGACTGCTTCAGTGTGTTACCACATTCCTACGTGATTCAAACACGAAAAAAACCCAGGATCTGGCCAAGAAGTATGCGAAGAAGGCGACAGAATAAGCCAGATGCGCGCATTTCCCAGACCTAACCCAGACCTAACCGGTGTTATCCTCTGAAATATTGATCGAAACCAGGTTTAATTGACTGCTTCAGTGTGTTACCACATTACTACGTGATTCAAACACGGAAAAAACCCAGGATCTGGCCAACAAGTATGCGAAGAAGGCAAAATCATGAGCCAGATGCGGGCATAACCCAGACCTAACCCAGACCTAACCGGTGTTATCCTCTAAAATATTCATCGAATCCAGGTTTAATTGACTGCTTCAGTGTATTACCACATTACTACGTGATTCAAACACGAAAAAAACCCAGGATCTGGCCAACAAGTATGCGAAGAAGGCAAAATCATGAGCCAGATGCGGGCATAACCCAGACCTAACCCAGACCTAACCGGTGTTATCCTCTGAAATATTGATCGAAACCAGGTTTAATTGACTGCTTCAGTGTGTTACCACATTACTACGTGATTCAAACACGGAAAATACCCAGGATCTGGCCAACAAGTTTGCGAAAAAGGCGAAAGTATAAGCCAGATGCGCGCAAATCCCAGACCTAACCCAGACCTAACCGGTGTTATCCTCTAAAATATTGATCGAAACCAGGTTTTATTGACTGCTTCAGTGTGTTACCACATTACTACGTGATCAAACACGGAAAAAACCCAGGATCTGGCCAATAAGTTTGCGATAAAGGTGAAAGTATAAGCCAGATGCGCGCATATCCCAGACCTAACCCACACCTAACCGGTGTTATCCTCTAAAATATTGATCGAAACCAGGTTTAATTGACAGCTTCAGTGTGTTACCACATTACTACGTGATTCAAACACGAAAAAAACCCAGGATCTGGCCAACAAGTATGCGAAGAAGGCAAAATCATGAGCCAGATGCGGGCATAACCCAGACCTAACCCAGACCTAACCGGTGTTATCCTCTAAAATATTGATCGAAACCAGGTTTAATTGACAGCTTCAGTGTGTTACCACATTACTACGTGATTCAAACACGAAAAAAACCCAGGATCTGGCCAACAAGTATGCGAAGAAGGCAAAATCATGAGCCAGATGCGGGCATATCCCGGACCTAACCCAGACCTAACCGGTGTTATCCTCTAAAATATTGATTGAAACCAGGTTTTATTGACTGCTTCAGTGTGTTACCACATTCCTACGTGATTCAAACACGAACAAAACCCAGGATCTGGCCAACAAGTTTGCGAAAAAGGCGAAAGTATAAGCCAGATGCGCGCATTTCCCAGACCTAACCCAGACCTAACCGGTGTTATCCTCTAAAATATTGATCGAAACCAGGTTTTATTGACTGCTTCAGTGTGTTACCACATTACTACGTGTTTCAAACACGGAAAAAACCCAGGATCTGGCCAACAAGTATGCGAAGAAGGCAAAATCATGAGCCAGATGCGGGCATTTCCCGGACCTAACCCAGACCTAACCGGTGTTATCCTCTAAAATATTGATCGAAACCAGGTTTAATTGACTGCTTCAGTGTGTTACCACATTACTACGTGTTTCAAACACGAATAAACCCCAGGATCTGGCCAACAAGTATGCGAAGAAGGCAAAATCATGAGCTAGATGCGGGCATAACCCAGACCTAACCCAGACCTAACCGGTGTTATCCCCTAAAATACAGTCCGAATCCAGGTTTTATTGACTGCTTCAGTGTGTTACCTCATTACTACGTGATTCAAACACGAAAAAAACCCAGGATCTGGCCAACAAGTATGCGAAGAAGGCAACATCATGAGCCAGATGCGGGCATAACCCAGACCTAACCCAGACCTAACCGGTGTTATCCTCTAAAATATTGATCGAAACCAGATTTAATTGACTGCTTCAGTGTGTTACCACATTACTACGTGATTCAAACGCGAAAAAAACCCAGGATCTGGCCAACAAGTATGCGAAGAAGGCAAAATCATGAGCCAGATGCGGGCATAACCCAGACCTAACCCAGACCTAACCGGTGTTATCCTCTAAAATATTGATCGAAACCAGATTTAATTGACTGTTTCAGTGTGTTACCACATTACTACGTGATTCAAACGCGAAAAAAACCCAGGATCTGGCCAACAAGTATGCGAAGAAGGCAAAATCATGAGCCAGATGCGGGCATAACCCAGACCTAACCCAGACCTAACCGGCGTTATCCTCTAAAATATTGATCGAAACCAGGTTTAATTGACTGCTTCAGTGTGGTACCACATTACTGCGTTATTCAAACCCGAAAAGAACCCAGGATCTAGCCATCAAGTTTGCGAAAAAGGCGAAAGTATAAGCCAGATGCGCGCATATCTCAGACCTAACCCAGACCTAACCGGTGTTATCCTCTGAAATATTGATCGAAACCAGGTTTAATTGACTGCTTCAGTGTGTTACCACATTACTACGTGATTCAAACACGGAAAAAACCCAGGATCTGGCCAACAAGTATGCGAAGAAGGCAAAATCATGAGCCAGATGCGGGCATAACCCAGACCTAACCCAGACCTAACCGGTGTTATCCTCTAAAATATTCATCGAATCCAGGTTTAATTGACTGCTTCAGTGTATTACCACATTACTACGTGATTCAAACACGAAAAAAACCCAGGATCTGGCCAACAAGTATGCGAAGAAGGCAAAATCATGAGCCAGATGCGGGCATAACCCAGACCTAACCCAGACCTAACCGGTGTTATCCTCTAAAATATTGATCGAAACCAGGTTTAATTGACTGCTTCAGTGTATTACCACATTACTACGTGATTCAAACACGAAAAAAACCCAGGATCTGGCCAACAAGTATGCGAAGAAGGCAAAATCATGAGCCAGATGCGGGCATAACCCAGACCTAACCCAGACCTAACCGGTGTTATCCTCTAAAATATTGATCGAAACCAGGTTTAATTGACTGCTTCAGTGTATTACCACATTACTACGTGATTCAAACACGAAAAAAACCCAGGATCTGGCCAACAAGTATGCGAAGAAGGCAAAATCATGAGCCAGATGCGAGCATATCCCGGACCTAACCCAGACCTAACCGGTGTTATCCTCTAAAATATTGATCGAAACCAGGTTTAATTGACTGCTTCAGTGTGTTACCACATTCCTACGTGATTCAAACACGAAAAAAACCCAGGATCTGGCCAAGAAGTATGCGAAGAAGGCGACAGAATAAGCCAGATGCGCGCATTTCCCAGACCTAACCCAGACCTAACCGGTGTTATCCTCTGAAATATTGATCGAAACCAGGTTTAATTGACTGCTTCAGTGTGTTACCACATTACTACGTGATTCAAACACGGAAAAAACCCAGGATCTGGCCAACAAGTATGCGAAGAAGGCAAAATCATGAGCCAGATGCGGGCATAACCCAGACCTAACCCAGACCTAACCGGTGTTATCCTCTAAAATATTCATCGAATCCAGGTTTAATTGACTGCTTCAGTGTATTACCACATTACTACGTGATTCAAACACGAAAAAAACCCAGGATCTGGCCAACAAGTATGCGAAGAAGGCAAAATCATGAGCCAGATGCGGGCATAACCCAGACCTAACCCAGACCTAACCGGTGTTATCCTCTGAAATATTGATCGAAACCAGGTTTAATTGACTGCTTCAGTGTGTTACCACATTACTACGTGATTCAAACACGGAAAATACCCAGGATCTGGCCAACAAGTTTGCGAAAAAGGCGAAAGTATAAGCCAGATGCGCGCAAATCCCAGACCTAACCCAGACCTAACCGGTGTTATCCTCTAAAATATTGATCGAAACCAGGTTTTATTGACTGCTTCAGTGTGTTACCACATTACTACGTGATCAAACACGGAAAAAACCCAGGATCTGGCCAATAAGTTTGCGATAAAGGTGAAAGTATAAGCCAGATGCGCGCATATCCCAGACCTAACCCACACCTAACCGGTGTTATCCTCTAAAATATTGATCGAAACCAGGTTTAATTGACAGCTTCAGTGTGTTACCACATTACTACGTGATTCAAACACGAAAAAAACCCAGGATCTGGCCAACAAGTATGCGAAGAAGGCAAAATCATGAGCCAGATGCGGGCATAACCCAGACCTAACCCAGACCTAACCGGTGTTATCCTCTAAAATATTGATCGAAACCAGGTTTAATTGACAGCTTCAGTGCGTTACCACATTACTACGTGATTCAAACACGAAAAAAACCCAGGATCTGGCCAACAAGTATGCGAAGAAGGCAAAATCATGAGCCAGATGCGGGCATATCCCGGACCTAACCCAGACCTAACCGGTGTTATCCTCTAAAATATTGATTGAAACCAGGTTTTATTGACTGCTTCAGTGTGTTACCACATTCCTACGTGATTCAAACACGAACAAAACCCAGGATCTGGCCAACAAGTTTGCGAAAAAGGCGAAAGTATAAGCCAGATGCGCGCATTTCCCAGACCTAACCCAGACCTAACCGGTGTTATCCTCTAAAATATTGATCGAAACCAGGTTTTATTGACTGCTTCAGTGTGTTACCACATTACTACGTGTTTCAAACACGGAAAAAACCCAGGATCTGGCCAACAAGTATGCGAAGAAGGCAAAATCATGAGCCAGATGCGGGCATTTCCCGGACCTAACCCAGACCTAACCGGTGTTATCCTCTAAAATATTGATCGAAACCAGGTTTAATTGACTGCTTCAGTGTGTTACCACATTACTACGTGTTTCAAACACGAATAAACCCCAGGATCTGGCCAACAAGTATGCGAAGAAGGCAAAATCATGAGCTAGATGCGGGCATAACCCAGACCTAACCCAGACCTAACCGGTGTTATCCCCTAAAATACAGTCCGAATCCAGGTTTTATTGACTGCTTCAGTGTGTTACCTCATTACTACGTGATTCAAACACGAAAAAAACCCAGGATCTGGCCAACAAGTATGCGAAGAAGGCAACATCATGAGCCAGATGCGGGCATAACCCAGACCTAACCCAGACCTAACCGGTGTTATCCTCTAAAATATTGATCGAAACCAGATTTAATTGACTGCTTCAGTGTGTTACCACATTACTACGTGATTCAAACGCGAAAAAAACCCAGGATCTGGCCAACAAGTATGCGAAGAAGGCAAAATCATGAGCCAGATGCGGGCATAACCCAGACCTAACCCAGACCTAACCGGTGTTATCCTCTAAAATATTGATCGAAACCAGATTTAATTGACTGTTTCAGTGTGTTACCACATTACTACGTGATTCAAACGCGAAAAAAACCCAGGATCTGGCCAACAAGTATGCGAAGAAGGCAAAATCATGAGCCAGATGCGGGCATAACCCAGACCTAACCCAGACCTAACCGGTGTTATCCTCTAAAATATTGATCGAGACCAGATTTAATTGACTGCTTCAGTGTGTTACCACATTACTACGTGATTCAAACACGGAAAAAACCCAGGATCTGGCCAACAAGTATGCGAAGAAGGCAAAATCATGAGCCAGATGCGGGTATAACCCAGACCTAACCCAGACCTAACCGGCGTTATCCTCTAAAATATTGATCGAAACCAGGTTTAATTGACTGCTTCAGTGTGGTACCACATTACTGCGTTATTCAAACCCGAAAAGAACCCAGGATCTAGCCATCAAGTTTGCGAAAAAGGCGAAAGTATAAGCCAGATGCGCGCATATCTCAGACCTAACCCAGACCTAACCGGTGTTATCCTCTGAAATATTGATCGAAACCAGGTTTAATTGACTGCTTCAGAGTGTTACCACATTACTACGTGATTCAAACACGAAAAAAACCCAGGATCTGGCCAACAAGTATGCGAAGAAGGCAAAATCATGAGCCAGATGCGGGCATAACCCAGACCTAACCGGTGTTATCCTCTAAAATATTGATCGAAACCAGGTTTAATTGACTGCTTCAGTGTGTTACCACATTCCTACGAGATTCAAACACGAAAAAAACCCAGGATCTGGCCAAGAAGTATGCGAAGAAGGCGAAAGAATAAGCCAGATGCGCGCATTTCCCAGACCTAACCCAGACCTAACCGGTGTTATCCTCTGAAATATTGATCGAAACCAGGTTTAATTGACTGCTTCAGTGTGTTACCACATTACTACGTGATTCACACACGGAAAAAACCCAGGATCTGGCCAAGAAGTATGCGAAGAAGGCAAAATCATGAGCCAGATGCGGGCATAACCCAGACCTAACCCAGACCTAACCGGTGTTATCCTCTAAAATATTGATCGAAACCAGGTTTAATTGACTGCTTCAGTGTATTACCACATTACTACGTGATTCAAACACGAAAAAAACCCAGGATCTGGCCAACAAGTTTGCGAAAAAGACGAAAGTATAAGCCAGATGCGCGCATATCCCAGACCTAACCCAGACCTAACCGGTGTTATCTTCTAAAATATTGATCGAAACCAGGTTTAATTGACTGCTTCAGTGTGTTACCACATTACTACGTGATTCAAACACGAAAAAACCCCAGGATCTGGCCAACAAGTATGCGAAGAAGGCAAAATCATGAGCTAGATGCGGGCATAACCCAGACCTAACCCAGACCTAACCGGTGTTATCCTCTAAAATACAGTCCGAATCCAGGTTTTATTGACTGCTTCAGTGTGTTACAACATTACTACGTGATTCAAACACGAAAAAAACCCAGGATCTGGCCAACAAGTATGCGAAGAAGGCAAAATCATGAGCCAGATGCGGGCATAACCCAGACCTAACCCAGACCTAACTGGTGTTATCTTCTAAAATATTGATCGAAACCAGATTTAATTGACTGCTTCAGTGTGTTACCACATTACTGCGTCATTCAAACGCGAAAAAAACCCAGGATCTGGCCAAGAAGTATGCGAAGAAGGCAAAATCATGAGCCAGATGCGGGCATAACCCAGACCTAACCCAGACCTAACCGGTGTTATCCTCTAAAATATTGATCGAAACCAGATTTAATTGACTGCTTCAGTGTGTTACCACATTACTACGTGATTCAAACGCGAAAAAAACCCAGGATCTGGCCAACAAGTATGCGAAGAAGGCAAAATCATGAGCCAGATGTGGGCATAACCCAGACCTAACCCAGACCTAACCGGTGTTATCCTCTAAAATATTGATCGAAACCAGGTTTAATTGACTGCTTCAGTGTGTTACCACATTACTACGTGATTCAAAGACGCAAAATACCCAGGATCTGGCCAACAAGTATGCGAAGAAGGCAAAATCATGAGCCAGATGCGGGCATAACCCAGACCTAACCCAGACCTAACCGGTGTTATCCCCTGAAATATTGATCGAAACCAGGTTTACTTGACAGATTCAGTGTGTTACCACATTACTACGTGATTCAAACACGAAAAAAACCCAGGATCTGGCCAACAAGTATGCGAAGAAGGCAAAATCATGAGCCAGAAGCGGGCATAACCCAGACCTAACCCAGACCTAACCGGTGTTATCCTCTAAAATACTGTCCGAATCCAGGTTTAATAGACTGCCTCACTGTGTTACCACATTACTACGTGATTCAAACACGAAAAAAACCCAGGATCTAGCCATCAAGTTTGCGAAAAAGGCGAAAGTATAAGCCAGATGCGCGCAAATCCCAGACCTAACCCAGACCTAACCGGTGTTATCCTCTAAAATATTGATAGAAACCAGGTTTAATTGACTGCTTCAATGTGTTACCACATTCCTACGTGATTCAAACACGAAAAAAACCCAGGATCTGGCCAACAAGTTTGCGAATAAGGCGAAAGTATAAGCCAGATGCGCGCAAATCCCAGACCTAACCCAGACCTAACCGGTGTTATCCTCTAAAATATTGATAGAAACCAGGTTTAATTGACTGCTTCAGTGTGTTACCACATTCCTACGTGATTCAAACACGAAAAAAACCCAGGATCTGGCCAACAAGTTTGCGAAAAAGGCGAAAGTATAAGCCAGATGCGCGCAAATCCCAGACCTAACCCAGACCTAACCGGTGTTATCCTCTAAAATATTGATCGAAAGCAGGTTTTATTGACTGCTTCAGTGTGTTACCACATTACTACGTGATCAAACACGGAAAAAACCCAGGATCTGGCCAACAAGTATGCGAAGAAGGCAAAATCATGAGCCAGATGCGGGCATATCCCGGACCTAACCCAGACCTAACCGGTGTTATCCTCTAAAATATTGATCGAAACCAGGTTTAATTGACTGCTTCAGTGTGTTACCACATTACTACGTGATTCAAACACGAAAAAACCCCAGGATCTGGCCAACAAGTATGCGAAGAAGGCAAAATCATGAGCTAGATGCGGGCATAACCCAGACCTAACCCAGACCTAACCGGTGTTATCCTCTAAAATACAGTCTGAATCCAGGTTTTATTGACTGCTTCAGTGTGTTACCACATTACTACGTGATTCAAACACGGAAAAAACCCAGGATCTGGCCAACAAGTATGCGAAGAAGGCAAAATCATGAGCCAGATGCGGGCATAACCCAGACCTAACCCAGACCTAACCGGCGTTATCCTCTAAAATATTGATCGAAACCAGGTTTAATTGACTGCTTCAGAGTGGTACCACATTACTGCGTTATTCAAACCCGAAAAGAACCCAGGATCTAGCCATCAAGTTTGCGAAAAAGGCGAAAGTATAAGCCAGATGCGCGCATATCTCAAACCTAACCCAGACCTAACCGGTGTTATCCTCTGAAATATTGATCGAAACCAGGTTTAATTGACTGCTTCAGAGTGTTACCACATTACTACGTGATTCAAACACGAAAAAAACCCAGGATCTGGCCAACAAGTATGCGAAGAAGGCAAAATCATGAGCCAGATGCGGGCATATCCCGGACCTAACCCAGACCTAGCCGGTGTTATCCTCTAAAATATTGATCGAAACCAGGTTTAATTGACTGCTTCAGTGTGTTACCACATTCCTACGTGTTTCAAACACGAAAAAAACCCAGGATCTGGCCAAGAAGTATGCGAAGAAGGCGAAAGAATAAGCCAGATGCGCGCATTTCCCAGACCTAACCCAGACCTAACCGGTGTTATCCTCTGAAATATTGATCGAAACCAGGTTTAATTGACTGCTTCTGTGTGTTACCACATTACTACGTGATTCAAACACGGAAAACACCCAGGATCTGGCCAACAAGTATGCGAAGAAGGCAAAATCATGAGCCAGATGCGGGCATAACCCAGACCTAACCCAGACCTAACCGGTGTTATCCTCTAAAATATCGATCGAAACCAGGTTTAATTGACTGCTTCAGTGTATTACCACATTACTACGTGATTCAAACACGAAAAATACCCAGGATCTGGCCAACAAGTTTGCGAAAAAGGCGAAAGTATAAGCCAGATGCGCGCAAATCCCAGACCTAACCCAGACCTAACCGGTGTTATCCTCTAAAATATTGATCGAAACCAGGTTTTATTGACTGCTTCAGTGTGTTACCACATTACTACGTGATCAAACACGGAAAAAACCCAGGATCTGGCCAACAAGTATGCGAAGAAGGCAAAATCATGAGCCAGATGCGGGCATATCCCGGACCTAACCCAGACCTAACTGGTGTTATCTTCTAAAATATTGATCGAAACCAGGTTTAATTGACTGCTTCAGTGTGTTACCACATTACTACGTGATTCAAACACGAAAAAACCCCAGGATCTGGCCAACAAGTATGCGAAGAAGGCAAAATCATGAGCTAGATGCGGGCATATCCCAGACCTAACCCAGACCTAACCGGTGTTATCCTCTAAAATACAGTCCGAATCCAGGTTTTATTGACTGCTTCAGTGTGTTACCACATTACTACGTGATTCAAACACGAAAAAAACCCAGGATCTGGCCAACAAGTATGCGAAGAAGGCAAAATCATGAGCCAGATGCGGGCATAACCCAGACCTAACCCAGACCTAACCGGTGTTATCCTCTAAAATATTGATCGAAACCAGATTTAATTGACTGCTTCAGTGTGTTACCACATTACTACGTGATTCAAACGCGAAAAAAACCCAGGATCTGGCCAACAAGTATGCGAAGGAGGCAAAATCATGAGCCAGATGCGGGCATAACCCAGACCTAACCCAGACCTAACCGGTGTTATCCTCTAAAATATTGATCGAAACCAGGTTTAATTGACTGCTTCAGTGTGTTACCACATTACCACGTGATTCAAAGACGCAAGATACCCAGGATCTGGCCAACAAGTATGCGAAGAAGGCAAAATCATGAGCCAGATGCGGGCATAACCCAGACCTAACCCAGACCTAACCGGTGTTATCCCCTGAAATATTGATCGAAACCAGGTTTAAGTGACTGCTTCAGTGTGTTACCACATTACTACATGATTCAAACACGAAAAAAACCCAGGGTCTGGGCAACAAGTATGCGAAGAAGGCAAAATCATGAACCAGATGCGGGCATAACCCAGACCTAACCCAGACCTAACCGGTGTTATCCTCTGAAATATTGATCGAAACCAGGTTTAATTGACTGCTTCAGTGTGTTACCACATTCCTACGTGATTCAAACACGAAAAAAACCCAGGATCTGGCCAAGAAGTATGCGAAGAAGGCGAAAGAATAAGCCAGATGCGCGCATTTCCCAGACCTAACCCAGACCTAACCGGTGTTATCCTCTGAAATATTGATCGAAACCAGGTTTAATTGACTGCTTCAGTGTGTTACCACATTACTACGTGATCCACACACGGAAAAAACCCAGGATCTGGCCAAGAAGTATGCGAAGAAGGCAAAATCATGAGCCAGATGCGGGCATAACCCAGACCTAACCCAGACCTAACCGGTGTTATCCTCTAAAATATTGATCGAAACCAGGTTTAATTGACTGCTTCAGTGTATTACCACATTACTACGTGATTCAAACACGAAAAAAACCCAGGATCTGGCCAACAAGTTTGCGAAAAAGGCGAAAGTATAAGCCAGATGCGCGCATATCCCAGACCTAACCCAGACCTAACCGGTGTTATCTTCTAAAATATTGATCGAAACCAGGTTTAATTGACTGCTTCAGTGTGTTACCACATTACTACGTGATTCAAACACGAAATAACCCCAGGATCTGGCCAACAAGTATGCGAAGAAGGCAAAATCATGAGCTAGATGCGGGCATAACCCAGACCTAACCCAGACCTAACCGGTGTTATCCTCTAAAATACAGTCCGAATCCAGGTTTTATTAACTGCTTCAGTGTGTTACAACATTACTACGTGATTCAAACACGAAAAAAACCCAGGATCTGGCCAACAAGTATGCGAAGAAGGCAAAATCATGAGCCAGATGCGGGCATAACCCAGACCTAACCCAGACCTAACTGGTGTTATCTTCTAAAATATTGATCGAAACCAGATTTAATTGACTGCTTCAGTGTGTTACCACATTACTGCGTCATTCAAACGCGAAAAAAACCCAGGATCTGGCCAAGAAGTATGCGAAGAAGGCTAAATCATGAGCCAGATGCGGGCATAACCCAGACCTAACCCAGACCTAACCGGTGTTATCCTCTAAAATATTGATCGAAACCAGATTTAATTGACTGCTTCAGTGTGTTACCACATTACTACGTGATTCAAACGCGAAAAAAACCCAGGATCTGGCCAACAAGTATGCGAAGAAGGCAAAATCATGAGCCAGATGTGGGCATAACCCAGACCTAACCCAGACCTAACCGGTGTTATCCTCTAAAATATTGATCGAAACCAGGTTTAATTGACTGCTTCAGTGTGTTACCACATTACTACGTGATTCAAAGACGCAAAATACCCAGGATCTGGCCAACAAGTATGCGAAGAAGGCAAAATCATGAGCCAGATGCGGGCATAACCCAGACCTAACCCAGACCTAACCGGTGTTATCCCCTGAAATATTGATCGAAACCAGGTTTAATTGACAGATTCAGTGTGTTACCACATTACTACGTGATTCAAACACGAAAAAAACCCAGGATCTGGCCAACAAGTATGCGAAGAAGGCAAAATCATGAGCCAGAAGCGGGCATAACCCAGACCTAACCCAGACCTAACCGGTGTTATCCTCTAAAATACTGTCCGAATCCAGGTTTAATAGACTGCCTCACTGTGTTACCACATTACTACGTGATTCAAACACGAAAAAAACCCAGGATCTAGCCATCAAGTTTGCGAAAAAGGCGAAAGTATAAGCCAGATGCGCGCAAATCCCAGACCTAACCCAGACCTAACCGGTGTTATCCTCTAAAATATTGATAGAAACCAGGTTTAATTGACTGCTTCAATGTGTTACCACGTTCCTACGTGATTCAAACACGAAAAAAACCCAGGATCTGGCCAACAAGTTTGCGAATAAGGCGAAAGTATAAGCCAGATGCGCGCAAATCCCAGACCTAACCCAGACCTAACCGGTGTTATCCTCTAAAATATTGATAGAAACCAGGTTTAATTGACTGCTTCAGTGTGTTACCACATTCCTACGTGATTCAAACACGAAAAAAACCCAGGATCTGGCCAACAAGTTTGCGAAAAAGGCGAAAGTATAAGCCAGATGCGCGCAAATCCCAGACCTAACCCAGACCTAACCGGTGTTATCCTCTAAAATATTGATCGAAAGCAGGTTTTATTGACTGCTTCAGTGTGTTACCACATTACTACGTGATCAAACACGGAAAAAACCCAGGATCTGGCCAACAAGTATGCGAAGAAGGCAAAATCATGAGCCAGATGCGGGCATATCCCGGACCTAACCCAGACCTAACCGGTGTTATCCTCTAAAATATTGATCGAAACCAGGTTTAATTGACTGCTTCAGTGTGTTACCACATTACTACGTGATTCAAACACGAAAAAACCCCAGGATCTGGCCAACAAGTATGCGAAGAAGGCAAAATCATGAGCTAGATGCGGGCATAACCCAGACCTAACCCAGACCTAACCGGTGTTATCCTCTAAAATACAGTCTGAATCCAGGTTTTATTGACTGCTTCAGTGTGTTACCACATTACTACGTGATTCAAACACGAAAAAAACCCAGGATCTGGCCAACAAGTATGCGAAGAAGGCAAAATCATGAGCCAGATGCGGGCATAACCCAGACCTAACCCAGACCTAACCGGTGTTATCCTCTAAAATATTGATCGAGACCAGATTTAATTGACTGCTTCAGTGTGTTACCACATTACTACGTGATTCAAACACGGAAAAAACCCAGGATCTGGCCAACAAGTATGCGAAGAAGGCAAAATCATGAGCCAGATGCGGGCATAACCCAGACCTAACCCAGACCTAACCGGCGTTATCCTCTAAAATATTGATCGAAACCAGGTTTATTTGACTGCTTCAGAGTGGTACCACATTACTGCGTTATTCAAACCCGAAAAGAACCCAGGATCTAGCCATCAAGTTTGCGAAAAAGGCGAAAGTATAAGCCAGATGCGCGCATATCTCAAACCTAACCCAGACCTAACCGGTGTTATCCTCTGAAATATTGATCGAAACCAGGTTTAATTGACTGCTTCAGAGTGTTACCACATTACTACGTGATTCAAACACGAAAAAAACCCAGGATCTGGCCAACAAGTATGCGAAGAAGGCAAAATCATGAGCCAGATGCGGGCATATCCCGGACCTAACCCAGACCTAGCCGGTGTTATCCTCTAAAATATTGATCGAAACCAGGTTTAATTGACTGCTTCAGTGTGTTACCACATTCCTACGTGTTTCAAACACGAAAAAAACCCAGGATCTGGCCAAGAAGTATGCGAAGAAGGCGAAAGAATAAGCCTGATGCGCGCATTTCCCAGACCTAACCCAGACCTAACCGGTGTTATCCTCTGAAATATTGATCGAAACCAGGTTTAATTGACTGCTTCTGTGTGTTACCACATTACTACGTGATTCAAACACGGAAAACACCCAGGATCTGGCCAACAAGTATGCGAAGAAGGCAAAATCATGAGCCAGATGCGGGCATAACCCAGACCTAACCCAGACCTAACCGGTGTTATCCTCTAAAATATCGATCGAAACCAGGTTTAATTGACTGCTTCAGTGTATTACCACATTACTACGTGATTCAAACACGAAAAATACCCAGGATCTGGCCAACAAGTTTGCGAAAAAGGCGAAAGTATAAGCCAGATGCGCGCAAATCCCAGACCTAACCCAGACCTAACCGGTGTTATCCTCTAAAATATTGATCGAAACCAGGTTTTATTGACTGCTTCAGTGTGTTACCACATTACTACGTGATCAAACACGGAAAAAACCCAGGATCTGGCCAACAAGTATGCGAAGAAGGCAAAATCATGAGCCAGATGCGGGCATATCCCGGACCTAACCCAGACCTAACTGGTGTTATCTTCTAAAATATTGATCGAAACCAGGTTTAATTGACTGCTTCAGTGTGTTACCACATTACTACGTGATTCAAACACGAAAAAACCCCAGGATCTGGCCATCAAGTATGCGAAGAAGGCAAAATCATGAGCTAGATGCGGGCATAACCCAGACCTAACCCAGACCTAACCGGTGTTATCCTCTAAAATACAGTCCGAATCCAGGTTTTATTGACTGCTTCAGTGTGTTACCACATTACTACGTGATTCAAACACGAAAAAAACCCAGGATCTGGCCAACAAGTATGCGAAGAAGGCAAAATCATGAGCCAGATGCGGGCATAACCCAGACCTAACCCTGACCTAACCGGTGTTATCCTCTAAAATATTGATCGAAACCAGATTTAATTGACTGCTTCAGTGTGTTACCACATTACTACGTGATTCAAACGCGAAAAAAACCCCGGATCTGGCCAACAAGTATGCGAAGGAGGCAAAATCATGAGCCAGATGCGGGCATAACCCAGACCTAACCCAGACCTAACCGGTGTTATCCTCTAAAATATTGATCGAAACCAGATTTAATTCACTGCTTCAGTGTGTTACCACATTACTACGTGATTCAAACGCGAAGAAAACCCAGGATCTGGCCAACAAGTATGCGAAGAAGGCAAAGTCATGAGCCAGATGCGGGCATAACCCAGACCTAACCCAGACATAACCGGTGTTATCCTCTAAAATATTGATCGAAACCAGGTTTAATTGACTGCTTCAGTGTGTTACCACATTACTACGTGATTCAAAGACGCAAAATACCCAGGATCTGGCCAACAAGTATGCGAAGAAGGCAAAATCATGAGCCAGATGCGGGCATAACCCAGACCTAACCCAGACCTAACCGGTGTTATCCCCTGAAATATTGATCGAAACCAGGTTTAAGTGACTGCTTCAGTGTGTTACCACATTACTACATGATTCAAACACGAAAAAAACCCAGGGTCTGGGCAACAAGTATGCGAAGAAGGCAAAATCATGAACCAGATGCGGGCATAACCCAGACCTAACCCAGACCTAACCGGTGTTATCCTCTGAAATATTGATCGAAACCAGGTTTAATTGGCAGCTTCAGTGTGTTACCACATTACTACGTGATTCAAACACGAAAAAAACCCAGGATCTGGCCAACAAGTATGCGAAGAAGGCGAAAGTATAAGCCAGATGCGCGCATTTCCCAGACCTAACCCAGACCTAACTGGTGTTATCTTCTAAAATATTGATCGAAACCAGGTTTAATTGACTGCTTCAGTGTGTTACCACATTACTACGTGATTCAAACACGAAAAAACCCCAGGATCTGGCCAACAAGTATGCGACGAAGGCAAAATCATGAGCTAGATGCGGGCATAACCCAGACCTAACCCAGACCTAACCGGTGTTATCCTCTAAAATACAGTCCGAATCCAGGTTTTATTGACTGCTTCAGTGTGTTACCACATTACTACGTGATTCAAACACGAAAAAAACCCAGGATCTGGCCAACAAGTATGCGAAGAAGGCAAAATCATGAGCCAGATGCGGGCATAACCCAGACCTAACCCAGACCTAACCGGTGTTATCCTCTAAAATATTGATCGAAACCAGATTTAATTGACTGCTTCAGTGTGTTACCTCATTACTACGTGATTCAAACACGGAAAAAACCCAGGATCTGGCCAACAAGTATGCGAAGAAGGCAAAATCATGAGCCAGATGCGGGCATATCCCGGACCTAACCCAGACCTAACCGGCGTTATCCTCTAAAATATTGATCGAAACCAGGTTTAATTGACTGCTTCAGTGTGGTACCACATTACTGCGTTATTCAAACCCGAGAAGAACCCAGGATCTAGCCATCAAGTTTGCGAAAAAGGCGAAAGTATAAGCCAGATGCGCGCATATCTCAGACCTAACCCAGACCTAACCGGTGTTATCCTCTGAAATATTGATCGAAACCAGGTTTAATTGACTGCTTCAGAGTGTTACCACATTACTACGTGATTCAAACACGAAAAAAACCCAGGATCTGGCCAACAAGTATGCGAAGAAGGCAAAATCATGAGCCAGATGCGGGCATATCCCGGACCTAACCCAGACCTAACCGGTGTTATCCTCTAAAATATTGATCGAAACCAGGTTTAATTGACTGCTTCAGTGTGTTACCACATTCCTACGTGATTCAAACACGAAAAAAACCCAGGATCTGGCCAAGAAGTATGCGAAGAAGGCAAAATCATGAGCCAGATGCGAGCATATCCCGGACCTAACCCAGACCTAACCGGTGTTATCCTCTAAAATATTGATCGAAACCAGGTATAATTGACTGCTTCAGTGTGTTACCACATTCCTACGTGATTCAAACACGAAAAAAACCCAGGATCTGGCCAAGAAGTATGCGAAGAAGGCGAAAGTATAAGCCAGATGCGCGCAAATCCCAGACCAAACCCAGACCTAACCGGTGTTATCCTCTAAAATATTGATCGAAACCAGGTTTTATTGACTGCTTCAGTGTGTTACCACATTACTACGTGATCAAACACGGAAAAAACCCAGGATCTGGCCAACAAGTATGCGAAGAAGGCAAAATCATGAGCCAGATGCGGGCATATCCCGGACCTAACCCAGACCTAACCGGTGTTATCCTCTAAAATATTGATCGAAACCATGTTTAATTGACTGCTTCAGTGTGTTACCACATTCCTACGTGATTCAAACACGAAAAAAACCCAGGATCTGGCCAAGAAGTATGCGAAGAAGGCGAAAGAATAAGACAGATGCGCGCATTTCCCAGACCTAACCCAGACCTAACCGGTGTTATCCTCTGAAATATTGATCGAAACCAGGTTTAATTGACTGCTTCAGTGTGTTACCACATTACTACGTGATTCACACACGGAAAAAACCCAGGATCTGGCCAAGAAGTATGCGAAGAAGGCAAAATCATGAGCCAGATGCGGGCATAACCCAGACCTAACCCAGACCTAACCGGTGTTATCCTCTAAAATATTGATCGAAACCAGGTTTAATTGACTGCTTCAGTGTATTACCACATTACTACGTGATTCAAACACGAAAAAAACCCAGGATCTGGCCAACAAGTTTGCGAAAAAGGCGAAAGTATAAGCCAGATGCGGGCATAACCCAGACCTAACCCAGACCTAACCGGTGTTATCCTCTAAAATACAGTCCGAATCCAGGTTTTATTGACTGCTTCAGTGTGTTACAACATTACTACGTGATTCAAACACGAAAAAAACCCAGGATCTGGCCAACAAGTATGCGAAGAAGGCAAAATCATGAGCCAGATGCGGGCATAACCCAGACCTAACCCAGACCTAACCGGTGTTATCCTCTAAAATATTGATCGAAACCAGATTTAATTGACTGCTTCAGTGTGTTACCACATTACTACGTGATTCAAACGCGAAAAAAACCCAGGATCTGGCCAACAAGTATGCGAAGAAGGCAAAATCATGAGCCAGATGTGGGCATAACCCAGACCTAACCCAGACCTAACCGGTGTTATCCCCTGAAATATTGATCGAAACCAGGTTTAATTGACAGATTCAGTGTGTTACCACATTACTACGTGATTCAAACACGAAAAAAACCCAGGATCTGGCCAACAAGTATGCGAAGAAGGCAAAATCATGAGCCAGAAGCGGGCATAACCCAGACCTAACCCAGACCTAACCGGTGTTATCCACTAAAATATTGATCGAAACCAGGTTTAATTGACTGCTTCAGTGTGTTACCACATTACTACGTGATTCAAAGACGCAAAATACCCAGGATCTGGCCAACAAGTATGCGAAGAAGGCAAAATCATGAGCCAGATGCGGGCATAACCCAGACCTAACCCAGACCTAACCGGTGTTATCCCCTGAAATATTGATCGAAACCAGGTTTAATTGACAGATTCAGTGTGTTACCACATTACTACGTGATTCAAACACGAAAAAAACCCAGGATCTGGCCAACAAGTATGCGAAGAAGGCAAAATCATGAGCCAGAAGCGGGCATAACCCAGACCTAACCCAGACCTAACCGGTGTTATCCTCTAAAATACTGTCCGAATCCAGGTTTAATAGACTGCCTCACTGTGTTACCACATTACTACGTGATTCAATCACGAAAAAAACCCAGGATCTAGCCATCAAGTTTGCGAAAAAGGCGAAAGTATAAGCCAGATGCGCGCAAATCCCAGACCTAACCCAGACCTAACCGGTGTTATCCTCTAAAATATTGATAGAAACCAGGTTTAATTGACTGCTTCAGTGTGTTACCACATTCCTACGTGATTCAAACACGAAAAAAACCCAGGATCTGGCCAACAAGTTTGCGAAAAAGGTGAAAGTATAAGCCAGATGCGCGCAAATCCCAGACCTAACCCAGACCTAACCGGTGTTATCCTCTAAAATATTGATAGAAACCAGGTTTAATTGACTGCTTCAGTGTGTTACCACATTCCTACGTGATTCAAACACGAAAAAAACCCAGGATCTGGCCAACAAGTTTGCGAAAAAGGCGAAAGTATAAGCCAGATGCGCGCAAATCCCAGACCTAACCCAGACCTAACCGGTGTTATCCTCTAAAATATTGATCGAAAGCAGGTTTTATTGACTGCTTCAGTGTGTTACCACATTACTACGTGATCAAACACGGAAAAAACCCAGGATCTGGCCAACAAGTATGCGAAGACGGCAAAATCATGAGCCAGATGCGGGCATATCCCGGATCTAACCCAGACCTAACCGGTGTTATCCTCTAAAATATTGATCGAAACCAGGTTTAATTGACTGCTTCAGTGTGTTACCACATTACTACGTGATTCAAACACGAAAAAACCCCAGGATCTGGCCAACAAGTATGCGAAGAAGGCAAAATCATGAGCTAGATGCGGGCATAACCCAGACCTAACCCAGACCTAACCGGTGTTATCCTCTAAAATACAGTCTGAATCCAGGTTTTATTGACTGCTTCAGTGTGTTACCACATTACTACGTGATTCAAACACGAAAAAAACCCAGGATCTGGCCAACAAGTATGCGAAGAAGGCAAAATCATGAGCCAGATGCGGGCATAACCCAGACCTAACCCAGACCTAACCGGTGTTATCCTCTAAAATATTGATCGAAACCAGATTTAATTGACTGCTTCAGTGTGTTACCACATTACTACGTGATTCAAACGCGAAAAAAACCCAGGATCTGGCCAACAAGTATGCGAAGAAGGCAAAATCATGAGCCAGATGCGGGCATAACCCAGACCTAACCCAGACCTAACCGGTGTTATCCTCTAAAATATTGATCGAAACCAGATTTAATTGACTGCTTCAGTGTGTTACCACATTACTACGTGATTCAAACGCGAAAAAAACCCAGGATCTTGCCAACAAGTATGCGAAGAAGGCAAAATCATGAGCCAGATGCGGGCATAACCCAGACCTAACCCAGACCTAACCGGTGTTATCCTCTAAAATATTGATCGAAACCAGGTTTAATAGACTGCCTCACTGTGTTACCACATTACTACGTGATTCAAACGCGAAAAAAACCCAGGATCTGGCCAACAAGTATGCGAAGAAGGCAAAATCATGAGCCAGATGCGGGCATAACCCAGACCTAACCCAGACCTAACCGGTGTTATCCTCTAAAATACTTTCCGAATCCAGGTTTAATAGACTGCCTCACTGTGTTACCACATTACTACGTGATTCAAACACGAAAAAAAACCAGGATCTGGCCAACAAGTATGCGAAGAAGGCAAAATCATGAGCCAGATGCGGGCATAACCCAGACCTAACCCAGACCTAACCGGTGTTATCCTCTGAAATATTGATCGAAACCAGGTTTAATTGACTGCTTCAGTGTGTTACCACATTACTACGTGATTCAAACACGGAAAAAACCCAGGATCTGGCCAACAAGTATGCGAAGAAGGCAAAATCATGAGCCAGATGCGGGCATATCCCGGACCTAACCCAGACCTAACCGGTGTTATCCTCTAAAATATTGATAGAAACCAGGTTTAATTGACTGCTTCAGTGGGTTACCACATTCCTACGTGATTCAAACACGAAAAAAACCCAGGATCTGGCCAACAAGTTTGCGAAAAAGGCGAAAGTATAAGCCAGATGCGCGCAAATCCCAGACCTAACCCAGACCTAACCGGTGTTATCCTCTAAAATATTGATAGAAACCAGGTTTAATTGACTGCTTCAGTGTGTTACCACATTCCTACGTGATTCAAACACGAAAAAAACCCAGGATCTGGCCTACAAGTTTGCGAAAAAGGCGAAAGTATAAGCCAGATGCGCGCAAATCCCAGACCTAACCCAGACCTAACCGGTGTTATCCTCTAAAATATTGATCGAAACCAGGTTTTATTGACTGCTTCAGTGTGTTACCACATTACTACGTGATCAAACACGGAAAAAACCCAGGATCTGGCCAACAAGTATGCGAAGAAGGCAAAATCATGACCCAGATGCGGGCATATCCCGGACCTAACCCAGACCTAACCGGTGTTATCCTCTAAAATATTGATCGAAACCAGGTTTAATTGACTGCTTCAGTGTGTTACCACATTACTACGTGATTCAAACACGAAAAAACCCCAGGATCTGGCCAACAAGTATGCGAAGAAGGCAAAATCATGAGCTAGATGCGGGCATAACCCAGACCTAACCCAGACCTAACCGGTGTTATCCTCTAAAATACAGTCCGAATCCAGGTTTTATTGACTGCTTCAGTGTGTTACCACATTACTACGTGATTCAGACACGAAAAAAACCCAGGATCTGGCCAACAAGTATGCGAAGAAGGCAAAATCATGAGCCAGATGCGGGCATAACCCAGACCTAACCCAGACCTAACCGGTGTTATCCTCTAAAATATTGATCGAAACCAGATTTAATTGACTGCTTCAGTGTGTTACCACATTACTACGTGATTCAAACGCGAAAAAAACCCAGGATCTGGCCAACAAGTATGCGAAGAAGGCAAAATCATGAGCCAGATGCGGGCATAACCCAGACCTAACCCAGACCTAACCGGTGTTATCCTCTAAAATATTGATCGAGACCAGATTTAATTGACTGCTTCAGTGTGGTACCACATTACTGCGTTATTCAAACCCGAAAAGAACCCAGGATCTAGCCATCAAGTTTGCGAAAAAGGCGAAAGTATAAGCCAGATGCGCGCATATCTCAAACCTAACCCAGACCTAACCGGTGTTATCCTCTGAAATATTGATCGAAACCAGGTTTAATTGACTGCTTCAGAGTGTTACCACATTACTACGTGATTCAAACACGAAAAAAACCCAGGATCTGGCCAACAAGTATGCGAAGAAGGCAAAATCATGAGCCAGATGCGGGCATAACCCAGACCTAACCCAGACCTAACCGGTGTTATCCTCTAAAATATTGATCGAGACCAGATTTAATTGACTGCTTCAGTGTGTTACCACATTACTTCGTGATTCAAACACGGAAAAAACCCAGGATCTGGCCAACAAGTATGCGAAGAAGGCAAAATCATGAGCCAGATGCGGGCATAACCCAGACCTAACCCAGACCTAACCGGTGTTATCCTCTAAAATATTGATCGAAACCAGGTTTAATTGACTGCTTCAGTGTATTACCACATTACTACGTGATTCAAACACGAAAAAAACCCAGGATCTGGCCAACAAGTTTGCGAAAAAGGCGAAAGTATATGCCAGATGCGCGCAAATCCCAGACCTAACCCAGACCTAACCGGTGTTATCCTCTAAAATATTGATCGAAACCAGGTTTTATTGACTGCTTCAGTGTGTTACCACATTACTACGTGATCAAACACGGAAAAAACCCAGGATCTGGCCAACAAGTATGCGAAGAAGGCAAAATCATGAGCCAGATGCGGGCATATCCCTGACCTAACCCAGACCTAACTGGTGTCATCTTCTAAAATATTGATCGAAACCAGGTTTAATTGACTGCTTCAGTGTGTTACCACATTACTACGTGATTCAAACACGGAAAATACCCAGGATCTGGCCAACAAGTTTGCGAAAAAGGCGAAAGTATAAGCCAAATGCGGGCATATCCCGGACCTATCCCAGACCTAACCGGTGTTATCCTCTAAAATATTGATAGAAACCAGGTTTAATTGACTGCTTCAGTGTGTTACCACATTCCTACGTGATTCAAACACGAAAAAAACCCAGGATCTGGCCAACAAGTATGCGAAGAAGGCGAAAGTATAAGCCAGATGCGCGCAAATCCCAGACCTAACCCAGACCTAACCGGTGTTATCCTCTAAAATATTGATCGAAACCAGGTTTTATTGACTGCTTCAGTGTGTTACCACATTACTACGTGATCAAACACGGAAAAAACCCAGGATCTGGCCAACAAGTATGCGAAGAAGGCAAAATCATGAGCCAGATGCGGGCATATCCCGGACCTAACCCAGACCTAACCGGTGTTATCCTCTAAAATATTGATCGAAACCAGGTTTAAGTGACTGCTTCAGTGTGTTACCACATTACTACATGATTCAAACACGAAAAAAACCCAGGATCTGGCCAACAAGTATGCGAAGAAGGCAAAATCATGAGCCAGATGCGGGCATATCCCGGACCTAACCCAGACCTAACCGGTGTTATCCTCTAAAATATTGATCGAAACCAGGTTTTATTGACTGCTTCAGTGTGTTACCACATTACTACGTGATCAAACACGGAAAAAACCCAGGATCTGGCCAACAAGTATGCGAAGAAGGCAAAATCATGAGCCAGATGCGGGCATATCCCGGACCTAACCCAGACCTAACCGGTGTTATCCTCTGAAATATTGATCGAAACCAGGTTTAATTGACTGCTTCAGTGTGTTACCACATTACTACGTGATTCAAACACGGAAAAAACCCAGGATCTGGCCAACAAGTATGCGAAGAAGGCAAAATCATGAGCCAGATGCGGGCATATCCCGGACCTAACCCAGACCTAACCGGTGTTATCCTCTAAAATATTGATAGAAACCAGGTTTAATTGACTGCTTCAGTGTGTTACCACATTCCTACGTGATTCAAACACGAAAAAAACCCAGGATCTGGCCAACAAGTTTGCGAAAAAGGCGAAAGTATAAGCCAGATGCGCGCAAATCCCAGACCTAACCCGGACCTAACCGGTGTTATCCTCTAAAATATTGATAGAAACCAGGTTTAATTGACTGCTTCAGTGTGTTGCCACATTCCTACGTGATTCAAACACGAAAAAAACCCAGGATCTGGCCTACAAGTTTGCGAAAAAGGCGAAAGTATAAGCCAGATGCGCGCAAATCCCAGACCTAACCCAGACCTAACCGGTGTTATCCTCTAAAATATTGATCGAAACCAGGTTTTATTGACTGCTTCAGTGTGTTACCACATTACTACGTGATCAAACACGGAAAAAACCCAGGATCTGGCCAACAAGTATGCGAAGAAGGCAAAATCATGAGCCAGATGCGGGCATATCCCGGACCTAACCCAGACCTAACCGGTGTTATCCTCTAAAATACAGTCCGAATCCAGGTTTTATTGACTGCTTCAGTGTGTTACAACATTACTACGTGATTCAAACACGAAAAAACCCCAGGATCTGGCCAACAAGTATGCGAAGAAGGCAAAATCATGAGCTAGATGCGGGCATAACCCAGACCTAACCCAGACCTAACCGGTGTTATCCTCTGAAATATTGATCGAAACCAGGTTTAATTGACTGCTTCAGTGTGTTACCACATTACTACGTGATTCACACACGGAAAAAACCCAGGATCTGGCCAAGAAGTATGCGAAGAAGGCAAAATCATGAGCCAGATGCGGGCATAACCCAGACCTAACCCAGACCTAACCGGTGTTATCCTCTAAAATATTGATCGAAACCAGGTTTAATTGACTGCTTCAGTGTATTACCACATTACTACGTGATTCAAACACGAAAAAAACCCAGGATCTGGCCAACAAGTTTGCGAAAAAGACGAAAGTATAAGCCAGATGCGCGCATATCCCAGACCTAACCCAGACCTAACCGGTGTTATCTTCTAAAATATTGATCGAAACCAGGTTTAATTGACTGCTTCAGTGTGTTACCACATTACTACGTGATTCAAACACGAAAAAACCCCAGGATCTGGCCAACAAGTATGCGAAGAAGGCAAAATCATGAGCTAGATGCGGGCATAACCCAGACCTAACCCAGACCTAACCGGTGTTATCCTCTAAAATACAGTCCGAATCCAGGTTTTATTGACTGCTTCAGTGTGTTACAACATTACTACGTGATTCAAACACGAAAAAAACCCAGGATCTGGCCAACAAGTATGCGAAGAAGGCAAAATCATGAGCCAGATGCGGGCATAACCCAGACCTAACCCAGACCTAACTGGTGTTATCTTCTAAAATATTGATCGAAACCAGATTTAATTGACTGCTTCAGTGTGTTACCACATTACTGCGTCATTCAAACGCGAAAAAAACCCAGGATCTGGCCAAGAAGTATGCGAAGAAGGCAAAATCATGAGCCAGATGCGGGCATAACCCAGACCTAACCCAGACCTAACCGGTGTTATCCTCTAAAATATTGATCGAAACCAGATTTAATTGACTGCTTCAGTGTGTTACCACATTACTACGTGATTCAAACGCGAAAAAAACCCAGGATCTGGCCAACAAGTATGCGAAGAAGGCAAAATCATGAGCCAGATGTGGGCATAACCCAGACCTAACCCAGACCTAACCGGTGTTATCCTCTAAAATATTGATCGAAACCAGGTTTAATTGACTGCTTCAGTGTGTTACCACATTACTACGTGATTCAAAGACGCAAAATACCCAGGATCTGGCCAACAAGTATGCGAAGAAGGCAAAATCATGAGCCAGATGCGGGCATAACCCAGACCTAACCCAGACCTAACCGGTGTTATCCCCTGAAATATTGATCGAAACCAGGTTTACTTGACAGATTCAGTGTGTTACCACATTACTACGTGATTCAAACACGAAAAAAACCCAGGATCTGGCCAACAAGTATGCGAAGAAGGCAAAATCATGAGCCAGAAGCGGGCATAACCCAGACCTAACCCAGACCTAACCGGTGTTATCCTCTAAAATACTGTCCGAATCCAGGTTTAATAGACTGCCTCACTGTGTTACCACATTACTACGTGATTCAAACACGAAAAAAACCCAGGATCTAGCCATCAAGTTTGCGAAAAAGGCGAAAGTATAAGCCAGATGCGCGCAAATCCCAGACCTAACCCAGACCTAACCGGTGTTATCCTCTAAAATATTGATAGAAACCAGGTTTAATTGACTGCTTCAATGTGTTACCACATTCCTACGTGATTCAAACACGAAAAAAACCCAGGATCTGGCCAACAAGTTTGCGAATAAGGCGAAAGTATAAGCCAGATGCGCGCAAATCCCAGACCTAACCCAGACCTAACCGGTGTTATCCTCTAAAATATTGATAGAAACCAGGTTTAATTGACTGCTTCAGTGTGTTACCACATTCCTACGTGATTCAAACACGAAAAAAACCCAGGATCTGGCCAACAAGTTTGCGAAAAAGGCGAAAGTATAAGCCAGATGCGCGCAAATCCCAGACCTAACCCAGACCTAACCGGTGTTATCCTCTAAAATATTGATCGAAAGCAGGTTTTATTGACTGCTTCAGTGTGTTACCACATTACTACGTGATCAAACACGGAAAAAACCCAGGATCTGGCCAACAAGTATGCGAAGAAGGCAAAATCATGAGCCAGATGCGGGCATATCCCGGACCTAACCCAGACCTAACCGGTGTTATCCTCTAAAATATTGATCGAAACCAGGTTTAATTGACTGCTTCAGTGTGTTACCACATTACTACGTGATTCAAACACGAAAAAACCCCAGGATCTGGCCAACAAGTATGCGAAGAAGGCAAAATCATGAGCTAGATGCGGGCATAACCCAGACCTAACCCAGACCTAACCGGTGTTATCCTCTAAAATACAGTCTGAATCCAGGTTTTATTGACTGCTTCAGTGTGTTACCACATTACTACGTGATTCAAACACGGAAAAAACCCAGGATCTGGCCAACAAGTATGCGAAGAAGGCAAAATCATGAGCCAGATGCGGCCATAACCCAGACCTAACCCAGACCTAACCGGCGTTATCCTCTAAAATATTGATCGAAACCAGGTTTAATTGACTGCTTCAGAGTGGTACCACATTACTGCGTTATTCAAACCCGAAAAGAACCCAGGATCTAGCCATCAAGTTTGCGAAAAAGGCGAAAGTATAAGCCAGATGCGCGCATATCTCAAACCTAACCCAGACCTAACCGGTGTTATCCTCTGAAATATTGATCGAAACCAGGTTTAATTGACTGCTTCAGAGTGTTACCACATTACTACGTGATTCAAACACGAAAAAAACCCAGGATCTGGCCAACAAGTATGCGAAGAAGGCAAAATCATGAGCCAGATGCGGGCATATCCCGGACCTAACCCAGACCTAGCCGGTGTTATCCTCTAAAATATTGATCGAAACCAGGTTTAATTGACTGCTTCAGTGTGTTACCACATTCCTACGTGTTTCAAACACGAAAAAAACCCAGGATCTGGCCAAGAAGTATGCGAAGAAGGCGAAAGAATAAGCCAGATGCGCGCATTTCCCAGACCTAACCCAGACCTAACCGGTGTTATCCTCTGAAATATTGATCGAAACCAGGTTTAATTGACTGCTTCTGTGTGTTACCACATTACTACGTGATTCAAACACGGAAAACACCCAGGATCTGGCCAACAAGTATGCGAAGAAGGCAAAATCATGAGCCAGATGCGGGCATAACCCAGACCTAACCCAGACCTAACCGGTGTTATCCTCTAAAATATCGATCGAAACCAGGTTTAATTGACTGCTTCAGTGTATTACCACATTACTACGTGATTCAAACACGAAAAATACCCAGGATCTGGCCAACAAGTTTGCGAAAAAGGCGAAAGTATAAGCCAGATGCGCGCAAATCCCAGAGCTAACCCAGACCTAACCGGTGTTATCCTCTAAAATATTGATCGAAACCAGGTTTTATTGACTGCTTCAGTGTGTTACCACATTACTACGTGATCAAACACGGAAAAAACCCAGGATCTGGCCAACAAGTATGCGAAGAAGGCAAAATCATGAGCCAGATGCGGGCATATCCCGGACCTAACCCAGACCTAACTGGTGTTATCTTCTAAAATATTGATCGAAACCAGGTTTAATTGACTGCTTCAGTGTGTTACCACATTACTACGTGATTCAAACACGAAAAAACCCCAGGATCTGGCCAACAAGTATGCGAAGAAGGCAAAATCATGAGCTAGATGCGGGCATATCCCAGACCTAACCCAGACCTAACCGGTGTTATCCTCTAAAATACAGTCCGAATCCAGGTTTTATTGACTGCTTCAGTGTGTTACCACATTACTACGTGATTCAAACACGAAAAAAACCCAGGATCTGGCCAACAAGTATGCGAAGAAGGCAAAATCATGAGCCAGATGCGGGCATAACCCAGACCTAACCCAGACCTAACCGGTGTTATCCTCTAAAATATTGATCGAAACCAGATTTAATTGACTGCTTCAGTGTGTTACCACATTACTACGTGATTCAAACGCGAAAAAAACCCAGGATCTGGCCAACAAGTATGCGAAGGAGGCAAAATCATGAGCCAGATGCGGGCATAACCCAGACCTAACCCAGACCTAACCGGTGTTATCCTCTAAAATATTGATCGAAACCAGGTTTAATTGACTGCTTCAGTGTGTTACCACATTACCACGTGATTCAAAGACGCAAGATACCCAGGATCTGGCCAACAAGTATGCGAAGAAGGCAAAATCATGAGCCAGATGCGGGCATAACCCAGACCTAACCCAGACCTAACCGGTGTTATCCCCTGAAATATTGATCGAAACCAGGTTTAAGTGACTGCTTCAGTGTGTTACCACATTACTACATGATTCAAACACGAAAAAAACCCAGGGTCTGGGCAACAAGTATGCGAAGAAGGCAAAATCATGAACCAGATGCGGGCATAACCCAGACCTAACCCAGACCTAACCGGTGTTATCCTCTGAAATATTGATCGAAACCAGGTTTAATTGACTGCTTCAGTGTGTTACCACATTCCTACGTGATTCAAACACGAAAAAAACCCAGGATCTGGCCAAGAAGTATGCGAAGAAGGCGAAAGAATAAGCCAGATGCGCGCATTTCCCAGACCTAACCCAGACCTAACCGGTGTTATCCTCTGAAATATTGATCGAAACCAGGTTTAATTGACTGCTTCAGTGTGTTACCACATTACTACGTGATCCACACACGGAAAAAACCCAGGATCTGGCCAAGAAGTATGCGAAGAAGGCAAAATCATGAGCCAGATGCGGGCATAACCCAGACCTAACCCAGACCTAACCGGTGTTATCCTCTAAAATATTGATCGAAACCAGGTTTAATTGACTGCTTCAGTGTATTACCACATTACTACGTGATTCAAACACGAAAAAAACCCAGGATCTGGCCAACAAGTTTGCGAAAAAGGCGAAAGTATAAGCCAGATGCGCGCATATCCCAGACCTAACCCAGACCTAACCGGTGTTATCTTCTAAAATATTGATCGAAACCAGGTTTAATTGACTGCTTCAGTGTGTTACCACATTACTACGTGATTCAAACACGAAATAACCCCAGGATCTGGCCAACAAGTATGCGAAGAAGGCAAAATCATGAGCTAGATGCGGGCATAACCCAGACCTAACCCAGACCTAACCGGTGTTATCCTCTAAAATACAGTCCGAATGTAGGTTTTATTAACTGCTTCAGTGTGTTACAACATTACTACGTGATTCAAACACGAAAAAAACCCAGGATCTGGCCAACAAGTATGCGAAGAAGGCAAAATCATGAGCCAGATGCGGGCATAACCCAGACCTAACCCAGACCTAACTGGTGTTATCTTCTAAAATATTGATCGAAACCAGATTTAATTGACTGCTTCAGTGTGTTACCACATTACTGCGTCATTCAAACGCGAAAAAAACCCAGGATCTGGCCAAGAAGTATGCGAAGAAGGCTAAATCATGAGCCAGATGCGGGCATAACCCAGACCTAACCCAGACCTAACCGGTGTTATCCTCTAAAATATTGATCGAAACCAGATTTAATTGACTGCTTCAGTGTGTTACCACATTACTACGTGATTCAAACGCGAAAAAAACCCAGGATCTGGCCAACAAGTATGCGAAGAAGGCAAAATCATGAGCCAGATGTGGGCATAACCCAGACCTAACCCAGACCTAACCGGTGTTATCCTCTAAAATATTGATCGAAACCAGGTTTAATTGACTGCTTCAGTGTGTTACCACATTACTACGTGATTCAAAGACGCAAAATACCCAGGATCTGGCCAACAAGTATGCGAAGAAGGCAAAATCATGAGCCAGATGCGGGCATAACCCAGACCTAACCCAGACCTAACCGGTGTTATCCCCTGAAATATTGATCGAAACCAGGTTTAATTGACAGATTCAGTGTGTTACCACATTACTACGTGATTCAAACACGAAAAAAACCCAGGATCTGGCCAACAAGTATGCGAAGAAGGCAAAATCATGAGCCAGAAGCGGGCATAACCCAGACCTAACCCAGACCTAACCGGTGTTATCCTCTAAAATACTGTCCGAATCCAGGTTTAATAGACTGCCTCACTGTGTTACCACATTACTACGTGATTCAAACACGAAAAAAACCCAGGATCTAGCCATCAAGTTTGCGAAAAAGGCGAAAGTATAAGCCAGATGCGCGCAAATCCCAGACCTAACCCAGACCTAACCGGTGTTATCCTCTAAAATATTGATAGAAACCAGGTTTAATTGACTGCTTCAATGTGTTACCACGTTCCTACGTGATTCAAACACGAAAAAAACCCAGGATCTGGCCAACAAGTTTGCGAATAAGGCGAAAGTATAAGCCAGATGCGCGCAAATCCCAGACCTAACCCAGACCTAACCGGTGTTATCCTCTAAAATATTGATAGAAACCAGGTTTAATTGACTGCTTCAGTGTGTTACCACATTCCTACGTGATTCAAACACGAAAAAAACCCAGGATCTGGCCAACAAGTTTGCGAAAAAGGCGAAAGTATAAGCCAGATGCGCGCAAATCCCAGACCTAACCCAGACCTAACCGGTGTTATCCTCTAAAATATTGATCGAAAGCAGGTTTTATTGACTGCTTCAGTGTGTTACCACATTACTACGTGATCAAACACGGAAAAAACCCAGGATCTGGCCAACAAGTATGCGAAGAAGGCAAAATCATGAGCCAGATGCGGGCATATCCCGGACCTAACCCAGACCTAACCGGTGTTATCCTCTAAAATATTGATCGAAACCAGGTTTAATTGACTGCTTCAGTGTGTTACCACATTACTACGTGATTCAAACACGAAAAAACCCCAGGATCTGGCCAACAAGTATGCGAAGAAGGCAAAATCATGAGCTAGATGCGGGCATAACCCAGACCTAACCCAGACCTAACCGGTGTTATCCTCTAAAATACAGTCTGAATCCAGGTTTTATTGACTGCTTCAGTGTGTTACCACATTACTACGTGATTCAAACACGAAAAAAACCCAGGATCTGGCCAACAAGTATGCGAAGAAGGCAAAATCATGAGCCAGATGCGGGCATAACCCAGACCTAACCCAGACCTAACCGGTGTTATCCTCTAAAATATTGATCGAGACCAGATTTAATTGACTGCTTCAGTGTGTTACCACATTACTACGTGATTCAAACACGGAAAAAACCCAGGATCTGGCCAACAAGTATGCGAAGAAGGCAAAATCATGAGCCAGATGCGGGCATAACCCAGACCTAACCCAGACCTAACCGGCGTTATCCTCTAAAATATTGATCGAAACCAGGTTTAATTGACTGCTTCAGAGTGGTACCACATTACTGCGTTATTCAAACCCGAAAAGAACCCAGGATCTAGCCATCAAGTTTGCGAAAAAGGCGAAAGTATAAGCCAGATGCGCGCATATCTCAAACCTAACCCAGACCTAACCGGTGTTATCCTCTGAAATATTGATCGAAACCAGGTTTAATTGACTGCTTCAGAGTGTTACCACATTACTACGTGATTCAAACACGAAAAAAACCCAGGATCTGGCCAACAAGTATGCGAAGAAGGCAAAATCATGAGCCAGATGCGGGCATATCCCGGACCTAACCCAGACCTAGCCGGTGTTATCCTCTAAAATATTGATCGAAACCAGGTTTAATTGACTGCTTCAGTGTGTTACCACATTCCTACGTGTTTCAAACACGAAAAAAACCCAGGATCTGGCCAAGAAGTATGCGAAGAAGGCGAAAGAATAAGCCAGATGCGCGCATTTCCCAGACCTAACCCAGACCTAACCGGTGTTATCCTCTGAAATATTGATCGAAACCAGGTTTAATTGACTGCTTCTGTGTGTTACCACATTACTACGTGATTCAAACACGGAAAACACCCAGGATCTGGCCAACAAGTATGCGAAGAAGGCAAAATCATGAGCCAGATGCGGGCATAACCCAGACCTAACCCAGACCTAACCGGTGTTATCCTCTAAAATATCGATCGAAACCAGGTTTAATTGACTGCTTCAGTGTATTACCACATTACTACGTGATTCAAACACGAAAAATACCCAGGATCTGGCCAACAAGTTTGCGAAAAAGGCGAAAGTATAAGCCAGATGCGCGCAAATCCCAGACCTAACCCAGACCTAACCGGTGTTATCCTCTAAAATATTGATCGAAACCAGGTTTTATTGACTGCTTCAGTGTGTTACCACATTACTACGTGATCAAACACGGAAAAAACCCAGGATCTGGCCAACAAGTATGCGAAGAAGGCAAAATCATGAGCCAGATGCGGGCATATCCCGGACCTAACCCAGACCTAACTGGTGTTATCTTCTAAAATATTGATCGAAACCAGGTTTAATTGACTGCTTCAGTGTGTTACCACATTACTACGTGATTCAAACACGAAAAAACCCCAGGATCTGGCCATCAAGTATGCGAAGAAGGCAAAATCATGAGCTAGATGCGGGCATAACCCAGACCTAACCCAGACCTAACCGGTGTTATCCTCTAAAATACAGTCCGAATCCAGGTTTTATTGACTGCTTCAGTGTGTTACCACATTACTACGTGATTCAAACACGAAAAAAACCCAGGATCTGGCCAACAAGTATGCGAAGAAGGCAAAATCATGAGCCAGATGCGGGCATAACCCAGACCTAACCCTGACCTAACCGGTGTTATCCTCTAAAATATTGATCGAAACCAGATTTAATTGACTGCTTCAGTGTGTTACCACATTACTACGTGATTCAAACGCGAAAAAAACCCCGGATCTGGCCAACAAGTATGCGAAGGAGGCAAAATCATGAGCCAGATGCGGGCATAACCCAGACCTAACCCAGACCTAACCGGTGTTATCCTCTAAAATATTGATCGAAACCAGATTTAATTCACTGCTTCAGTGTGTTACCACATTACTACGTGATTCAAACGCGAAGAAAACCCAGGATCTGGCCAACAAGTATGCGAAGAAGGCAAAGTCATGAGCCAGATGCGGGCATAACCCAGACCTAACCCAGACATAACCGGTGTTATCCTCTAAAATATTGATCGAAACCAGGTTTAATTGACTGCTTCAGTGTGTTACCACATTACTACGTGATTCAAAGACGCAAAATACCCAGGATCTGGCCAACAAGTATGCGAAGAAGGCAAAATCATGAGCCAGATGCGGGCATAACCCAGACCTAACCCAGACCTAACCGGTGTTATCCCCTGAAATATTGATCGAAACCAGGTTTAAGTGACTGCTTCAGTGTGTTACCACATTACTACATGATTCAAACACGAAAAAAACCCAGGGTCTGGGCAACAAGTATGCGAAGAAGGCAAAATCATGAACCAGATGCGGGCATAACCCAGACCTAACCCAGACCTAACCGGTGTTATCCTCTGAAATATTGATCGAAACCAGGTTTAATTGGCAGCTTCAGTGTGTTACCACATTACTACGTGATTCAAACACGAAAAAAACCCAGGATCTGGCCAACAAGTATGCGAAGAAGGCGAAAGTATAAGCCAGATGCGCGCATTTCCCAGACCTAACCCAGACCTAACTGGTGTTATCTTCTAAAATATTGATCGAAACCAGGTTTAATTGACTGCTTCAGTGTGTTACCACATTACTACGTGATTCAAACACGAAAAAACCCCAGGATCTGGCCAACAAGTATGCGACGAAGGCAAAATCATGAGCTAGATGCGGGCATAACCCAGACCTAACCCAGACCTAACCGGTGTTATCCTCTAAAATACAGTCCGAATCCAGGTTTTATTGACTGCTTCAGTGTGTTACCACATTACTACGTGATTCAAACACGAAAAAAACCCAGGATCTGGCCAACAAGTATGCGAAGAAGGCAAAATCATGAGCCAGATGCGGGCATAACCCAGACCTAACCCAGACCTAACCGGTGTTATCCTCTAAAATATTGATCGAAACCAGATTTAATTGACTGCTTCAGTGTGTTACCTCATTACTACGTGATTCAAACACGGAAAAAACCCAGGATCTGGCCAACAAGTATGCGAAGAAGGCAAAATCATGAGCCAGATGCGGGCATATCCCGGACCTAACCCAGACCTAACCGGCGTTATCCTCTAAAATATTGATCGAAACCAGGTTTAATTGACTGCTTCAGTGTGGTACCACATTACTGCGTTATTCAAACCCGAGAAGAACCCAGGATCTAGCCATCAAGTTTGCGAAAAAGGCGAAAGTATAAGCCAGATGCGCGCATATCTCAGACCTAACCCAGACCTAACCGGTGTTATCCTCTGAAATATTGATCGAAACCAGGTTTAATTGACTGCTTCAGAGTGTTACCACATTACTACGTGATTCAAACACGAAAAAAACCCAGGATCTGGCCAACAAGTATGCGAAGAAGGCAAAATCATGAGCCAGATGCGGGCATATCCCGGACCTAACCCAGACCTAACCGGTGTTATCCTCTAAAATATTGATCGAAACCAGGTTTAATTGACTGCTTCAGTGTGTTACCACATTCCTACGTGATTCAAACACGAAAAAAACCCAGGATCTGGCCAAGAAGTATGCGAAGAAGGCAAAATCATGAGCCAGATGCGAGCATATCCCGGACCTAACCCAGACCTAACCGGTGTTATCCTCTAAAATATTGATCGAAACCAGGTATAATTGACTGCTTCAGTGTGTTACCACATTCCTACGTGATTCAAACACGAAAAAAACCCAGGATCTGGCCAAGAAGTATGCGAAGAAGGCGAAAGTATAAGCCAGATGCGCGCAAATCCCAGACCAAACCCAGACCTAACCGGTGTTATCCTCTAAAATATTGATCGAAACCAGGTTTTATTGACTGCTTCAGTGTGTTACCACATTACTACGTGATCAAACACGGAAAAAACCCAGGATCTGGCCAACAAGTATGCGAAGAAGGCAAAATCATGAGCCAGATGCGGGCATATCCCGGACCTAACCCAGACCTAACCGGTGTTATCCTCTAAAATATTGATCGAAACCATGTTTAATTGACTGCTTCAGTGTGTTACCACATTCCTACGTGATTCAAACACGAAAAAAACCCAGGATCTGGCCAAGAAGTATGCGAAGAAGGCGAAAGAATAAGCCAGATGCGCGCATTTCCCAGACCTAACCCAGACCTAACCGGTGTTATCCTCTGAAATATTGATCGAAACCAGGTTTAATTGACTGCTTCAGTGTGTTACCACATTACTACGTGATTCACACACGGAAAAAACCCAGGATCTGGCCAAGAAGTATGCGAAGAAGGCAAAATCATGAGCCAGATGCGGGCATAACCCAGACCTAACCCAGACCTAACCGGTGTTATCCTCTAAAATATTGATCGAAACCAGGTTTAATTGACTGCTTCAGTGTATTACCACATTACTACGTGATTCAAACACGAAAAAAACCCAGGATCTGGCCAACAAGTTTGCGAAAAAGGCGAAAGTATAAGCCAGATGCGCGCATATCCCAGACCTAACCCGGACCTAACCGGTGTTATCTTCTAAAATATTGATCGAAACCAGGTTTAATTGACTGCTTCAGTGTGTTACCACATTACTACGTGATTCAAACACGAAAAAACCCCAGGATCTGGCCAACAAGTATGCGAAGAAGGCAAAATCATGAGCTAGATGCGGGCATAACCCAGACCTAACCCAGACCTAACCGGTGTTATCCTCTAAAATACAGTCCGAATCCAGGTTTTATTGACTGCTTCAGTGTGTTACAACATTACTACGTGATTCAAACACGAAAAAAACCCAGGATCTGGCCAACAAGTATGCGAAGAAGGCAAAATCATGAGCCAGATGCGGGCATAACCCAGACCTAACCCAGACCTAACCGGTGTTATCCTCTAAAATATTGATCGAAACCAGATTTAATTGACTGCTTCAGTGTGTTACCACATTACTGCGTCATTCAAACGCGAAAAAAACCCAGGATCTGGCCAACAAGTATGCGAAGAAGGCAAAATCATGAGCCAGATGCGGGCATAACCCAGACCTAACCCAGACCTAACCGGTGTTATCCTCTAAAATATTGATCGAAACCAGATTTAATTGACTGCTTCAGTGTGTTACCACATTACTACGTGATTCAAACGCGAAAAAAACCCAGGATCTGGCCAACAAGTATGCGAAGAAGGCAAAATCATGAGCCAGATGTGGGCATAACCCAGACCTAACCCAGACCTAACCGGTGTTATCCCCTGAAATATTGATCGAAACCAGGTTTAATTGACAGATTCAGTGTGTTACCACATTACTACGTGATTCAAACACGAAAAAAACCCAGGATCTGGCCAACAAGTATGCGAAGAAGGCAAAATCATGAGCCAGAAGCGGGCATAACCCAGACCTAACCCAGACCTAACCGGTGTTATCCACTAAAATATTGATCGAAACCAGGTTTAATTGACTGCTTCAGTGTGTTACCACATTACTACGTGATTCAAAGACGCAAAATACCCAGGATCTGGCCAACAAGTATGCGAAGAAGGCAAAATCATGAGCCAGATGCGGGCATAACCCAGACCTAACCCAGACCTAACCGGTGTTATCCCCTGAAATATTGATCGAAACCAGGTTTAATTGACAGATTCAGTGTGTTACCACATTACTACGTGATTCAAACACGAAAAAAACCCAGGATCTGGCCAACAAGTATGCGAAGAAGGCAAAATCATGAGCCAGAAGCGGGCATAACCCAGACCTAACCCAGACCTAACCGGTGTTATCCTCTAAAATACTGTCCGAATCCAGGTTTAATAGACTGCCTCACTGTGTTACCACATTACTACGTGATTCAATCACGAAAAAAACCCAGGATCTAGCCATCAAGTTTGCGAAAAAGGCGAAAGTATAAGCCAGATGCGCGCAAATCCCAGACCTAACCCAGACCTAACCGGTGTTATCCTCTAAAATATTGATAGAAACCAGGTTTAATTGACTGCTTCAGTGTGTTACCACATTCCTACGTGATTCAAACACGAAAAAAACCCAGGATCTGGCCAACAAGTTTGCGAAAAAGGTGAAAGTATAAGCCAGATGCGCGCAAATCCCAGACCTAACCCAGACCTAACCGGTGTTATCCTCTAAAATATTGATAGAAACCAGGTTTAATTGACTGCTTCAGTGTGTTACCACATTCCTACGTGATTCAAACACGAAAAAAACCCAGGATCTGGCCAACAAGTTTGCGAAAAAGGCGAAAGTATAAGCCAGATGCGCGCAAATCCCAGACCTAACCCAGACCTAACCGGTGTTATCCTCTAAAATATTGATCGAAAGCAGGTTTTATTGACTGCTTCAGTGTGTTACCACATTACTACGTGATCAAACACGGAAAAAACCCAGGATCTGGCCAACAAGTATGCGAAGACGGCAAAATCATGAGCCAGATGCGGGCATATCCCGGATCTAACCCAGACCTAACCGGTGTTATCCTCTAAAATATTGATCGAAACCAGGTTTAATTGACTGCTTCAGTGTGTTACCACATTACTACGTGATTCAAACACGAAAAAACCCCAGGATCTGGCCAACAAGTATGCGAAGAAGGCAAAATCATGAGCTAGATGCGGGCATAACCCAGACCTAACCCAGACCTAACCGGTGTTATCCTCTAAAATACAGTCTGAATCCAGGTTTTATTGACTGCTTCAGTGTGTTACCACATTACTACGTGATTCAAACACGAAAAAAACCCAGGATCTGGCCAACAAGTATGCGAAGAAGGCAAAATCATGAGCCAGATGCGGGCATAACCCAGACCTAACCCAGACCTAACCGGTGTTATCCTCTAAAATATTGATCGAAACCAGATTTAATTGACTGCTTCAGTGTGTTACCACATTACTACGTGATTCAAACGCGAAAAAAACCCAGGATCTGGCCAACAAGTATGCGAAGAAGGCAAAATCATGAGCCAGATGCGGGCATAACCCAGACCTAACCCAGACCTAACCGGTGTTATCCTCTAAAATATTGATCGAAACCAGATTTAATTGACTGCTTCAGTGTGTTACCACATTACTACGTGATTCAAACGCGAAAAAAACCCAGGATCTTGCCAACAAGTATGCGAAGAAGGCAAAATCATGAGCCAGATGCGGGCATAACCCAGACCTAACCCAGACCTAACCGGTGTTATCCTCTAAAATATTGATCGAAACCAGGTTTAATAGACTGCCTCACTGTGTTACCACATTACTACGTGATTCAAACGCGAAAAAAACCCAGGATCTGGCCAACAAGTATGCGAAGAAGGCAAAATCATGAGCCAGATGCGGGCATAACCCAGACCTAACCCAGACCTAACCGGTGTTATCCTCTAAAATACTTTCCGAATCCAGGTTTAATAGACTGCCTCACTGTGTTACCACATTACTACGTGATTCAAACACGAAAAAAAACCAGGATCTGGCCAACAAGTATGCGAAGAAGGCAAAATCATGAGCCAGATGCGGGCATAACCCAGACCTAACCCAGACCTAACCGGTGTTATCCTCTGAAATATTGATCGAAACCAGGTTTAATTGACTGCTTCAGTGTGTTACCACATTACTACGTGATTCAAACACGGAAAAAACCCAGGATCTGGCCAACAAGTATGCGAAGAAGGCAAAATCATGAGCCAGATGCGGGCATATCCCGGACCTAACCCAGACCTAACCGGTGTTATCCTCTAAAATATTGATAGAAACCAGGTTTAATTGACTGCTTCAGTGGGTTACCACATTCCTACGTGATTCAAACACGAAAAAAACCCAGGATCTGGCCAACAAGTTTGCGAAAAAGGCGAAAGTATAAGCCAGATGCGCGCAAATCCCAGACCTAACCCAGACCTAACCGGTGTTATCCTCTAAAATATTGATAGAAACCAGGTTTAATTGACTGCTTCAGTGTGTTACCACATTCCTACGTGATTCAAACACGAAAAAAACCCAGGATCTGGCCTACAAGTTTGCGAAAAAGGCGAAAGTATAAGCCAGATGCGCGCAAATCCCAGACCTAACCCAGACCTAACCGGTGTTATCCTCTAAAATATTGATCGAAACCAGGTTTTATTGACTGCTTCAGTGTGTTACCACATTACTACGTGATCAAACACGGAAAAAACCCAGGATCTGGCCAACAAGTATGCGAAGAAGGCAAAATCATGACCCAGATGCGGGCATATCCCGGACCTAACCCAGACCTAACCGGTGTTATCCTCTAAAATATTGATCGAAACCAGGTTTAATTGACTGCTTCAGTGTGTTACCACATTACTACGTGATTCAAACACGAAAAAACCCCAGGATCTGGCCAACAAGTATGCGAAGAAGGCAAAATCATGAGCTAGATGCGGGCATAACCCAGACCTAACCCAGACCTAACCGGTGTTATCCTCTAAAATACAGTCCGAATCCAGGTTTTATTGACTGCTTCAGTGTGTTACCACATTACTACGTGATTCAGACACGAAAAAAACCCAGGATCTGGCCAACAAGTATGCGAAGAAGGCAAAATCATGAGCCAGATGCGGGCATAACCCAGACCTAACCCAGACCTAACCGGTGTTATCCTCTAAAATATTGATCGAAACCAGATTTAATTGACTGCTTCAGTGTGTTACCACATTACTACGTGATTCAAACGCGAAAAAAACCCAGGATCTGGCCAACAAGTATGCGAAGAAGGCAAAATCATGAGCCAGATGCGGGCATAACCCAGACCTAACCCAGACCTAACCGGTGTTATCCTCTAAAATATTGATCGAGACCAGATTTAATTGACTGCTTCAGTGTGGTACCACATTACTGCGTTATTCAAACCCGAAAAGAACCCAGGATCTAGCCATCAAGTTTGCGAAAAAGGCGAAAGTATAAGCCAGATGCGCGCATATCTCAAACCTAACCCAGACCTAACCGGTGTTATCCTCTGAAATATTGATCGAAACCAGGTTTAATTGACTGCTTCAGAGTGTTACCACATTACTACGTGATTCAAACACGAAAAAAACCCAGGATCTGGCCAACAAGTATGCGAAGAAGGCAAAATCATGAGCCAGATGCGGGCATAACCCAGACCTAACCCAGACCTAACCGGTGTTATCCTCTAAAATATTGATCGAGACCAGATTTAATTGACTGCTTCAGTGTGTTACCACATTACTTCGTGATTCAAACACGGAAAAAACCCAGGATCTGGCCAACAAGTATGCGAAGAAGGCAAAATCATGAGCCAGATGCGGGCATAACCCAGACCTAACCCAGACCTAACCGGTGTTATCCTCTAAAATATTGATCGAAACCAGGTTTAATTGACTGCTTCAGTGTATTACCACATTACTACGTGATTCAAACACGAAAAAAACCCAGGATCTGGCCAACAAGTTTGCGAAAAAGGCGAAAGTATATGCCAGATGCGCGCAAATCCCAGACCTAACCCAGACCTAACCGGTGTTATCCTCTAAAATATTGATCGAAACCAGGTTTTATTGACTGCTTCAGTGTGTTACCACATTACTACGTGATCAAACACGGAAAAAACCCAGGATCTGGCCAACAAGTATGCGAAGAAGGCAAAATCATGAGCCAGATGCGGGCATATCCCTGACCTAACCCAGACCTAACTGGTGTCATCTTCTAAAATATTGATCGAAACCAGGTTTAATTGACTGCTTCAGTGTGTTACCACATTACTACGTGATTCAAACACGGAAAATACCCAGGATCTGGCCAACAAGTTTGCGAAAAAGGCGAAAGTATAAGCCAAATGCGGGCATATCCCGGACCTATCCCAGACCTAACCGGTGTTATCCTCTAAAATATTGATAGAAACCAGGTTTAATTGACTGCTTCAGTGTGTTACCACATTCCTACGTGATTCAAACACGAAAAAAACCCAGGATCTGGCCAACAAGTATGCGAAGAAGGCGAAAGTATAAGCCAGATGCGCGCAAATCCCAGACCTAACCCAGACCTAACCGGTGTTATCCTCTAAAATATTGATCGAAACCAGGTTTTATTGACTGCTTCAGTGTGTTACCACATTACTACGTGATCAAACACGGAAAAAACCCAGGATCTGGCCAACAAGTATGCGAAGAAGGCAAAATCATGAGCCAGATGCGGGCATATCCCGGACCTAACCCAGACCTAACCGGTGTTATCCTCTAAAATATTGATCGAAACCAGGTTTAAGTGACTGCTTCAGTGTGTTACCACATTACTACATGATTCAAACACGAAAAAAACCCAGGATCTGGCCAACAAGTATGCGAAGAAGGCAAAATCATGAGCCAGATGCGGGCATATCCCGGACCTAACCCAGACCTAACCGGTGTTATCCTCTAAAATATTGATCGAAACCAGGTTTTATTGACTGCTTCAGTGTGTTACCACATTACTACGTGATCAAACACGGAAAAAACCCAGGATCTGGCCAACAAGTATGCGAAGAAGGCAAAATCATGAGCCAGATGCGGGCATATCCCGGACCTAACCCAGACCTAACCGGTGTTATCCTCTGAAATATTGATCGAAACCAGGTTTAATTGACTGCTTCAGTGTGTTACCACATTACTACGTGATTCAAACACGGAAAAAACCCAGGATCTGGCCAACAAGTATGCGAAGAAGGCAAAATCATGAGCCAGATGCGGGCATATCCCGGACCTAACCCAGACCTAACCGGTGTTATCCTCTAAAATATTGATAGAAACCAGGTTTAATTGACTGCTTCAGTGTGTTACCACATTCCTACGTGATTCAAACACGAAAAAAACCCAGGATCTGGCCAACAAGTTTGCGAAAAAGGCGAAAGTATAAGCCAGATGCGCGCAAATCCCAGACCTAACCCGGACCTAACCGGTGTTATCCTCTAAAATATTGATAGAAACCAGGTTTAATTGACTGCTTCAGTGTGTTGCCACATTCCTACGTGATTCAAACACGAAAAAAACCCAGGATCTGGCCTACAAGTTTGCGAAAAAGGCGAAAGTATAAGCCAGATGCGCGCAAATCCCAGACCTAACCCAGACCTAACCGGTGTTATCCTCTAAAATATTGATCGAAACCAGGTTTTATTGACTGCTTCAGTGTGTTACCACATTACTACGTGATCAAACACGGAAAAAACCCAGGATCTGGCCAACAAGTATGCGAAGAAGGCAAAATCATGAGCCAGATGCGGGCATATCCCGGACCTAACCCAGACCTAACCGGTGTTATCCTCTAAAATATTGATCGAAACCAGGTTTAATTGACTGCTTCAGTGTGTTACCACATTACTACGTGATTCAAACACGAAAAAACCCCAGGATCTGGCCAACAAGTATGCGAAGAAGGCAAAATCATGAGCCAGATGCGGGCATAACCCAGACCTAACCCAGACCTAACCGGTGTTATCCTCTAAAATATTGATCGAAACCAGGTTTAATTGACTGCTTCAGTGTGTTACCACATTACTACGTGATTCAAAGACGCAAAATACCCAGGATCTGGCCAACAAGTATGCGAAGAAGGCAAAATCATGAGCCAGATGCGGGCATAACCCAGACCTAACCCAGACCTAACCGGTGTTATCCTCTAAAATATTGATCGAAACCAGATTTAATTGACTGCTTCAGTGTGTTACCACATTACTACGTGATTCAAACGCGAAAAAAACCCAGGATCTGGCCAACAAGTATGCGAAGAAGGCAAAATCATGAGCCAGATGCGGGCATAACCCAGACCTAACCCAGACCTAACCGGTGTTATCCTCTAAAATATTGATCGAAACCAGATTTAATTGACTGCTTCAGTGTGTTACCACATTACTACGTGATTCAAACGCGAAAATAACCCAGGTTCTGGCCAACAAGTATGCGAAGAAGGCAAAATCATGAGCCAGATGCGGGCATAACCCAGACCTAACCCAGACCTAACCGGTGTTATCCTCTATAATATTGATCGAAACCAGGTTTAATTGACTGCTTCAGTGTGTTACCACATTACTACGTGATTCAAAGACGCAAAATACCCAGGATCTGGCCAACAAGTATGCGAAGAAGGCAAAATCATGAGCCAGATGCGGGCATAACCCAGACCTAACCCAGACCTAACCGGTGTTATCCCCTGAAATATTGATCGAAACCAGGTTTAAGTGACTGCTTCAGTGTGTTACCACATTACTACATGATTCAAACACGAAAAAAACCCAGGGTCTGGGCAACAAGTATGCGAAGAAGGCAAAATCATGAACCAGATGCGGGCATAACCCAGACCTAACCCAGACCTAACCGGTGTTATCCTCTGAAATATTGATCGAAACCAGGTTTAATTGGCAGCTTCAGTGTGTTACCACATTACTACGTGATTCAAACACGAAAAAAACCCAGGATCTCGCCAACAAGTATGCGAAGAAGGCGAAAGTATAAGCCAGATGCGCGCATTTCCCAGACCTAACCCAGACCTAACCGGCGTTATCCTCTAAAATATTGGTCGAAACCAGGTTTAATTGACTGCTTCAGTGTGTTACCACATTACTACGTGATTCAAAGACGCAAAATACCCAGGATCTGGCCAACAAGTATGCGAAGAAGGCAAAATCATGAGCCAGATGCGGGCATAACCCAGACCTAACCCAGACCTAACCGGTGTTATCCTCTAAAATATTGATCGAAACCAGATTTAATTGACTGCTTCAGTGTGTTACCACATTACTACGTGATTCAAACGCGAAAAAAACCCAGGATCTGGCCAACAAGTATGCGAAGAAGGCAAAACTCATGAGCCAGATGCGGGCATAACCCAGACCTAACCCAGACCTAACCGGTGTTATCCTCTAAAATATTGATCGAAACCAGATTTAATTGACTGCTTCAGTGTGTTACCACATTACTACGTGATTCAAACGCGAAAAAAACCCAGGATCTGGCCAACAAGTATGCGAAGAAGGCAAAATCATGAGCCAGATGCGGGCATAACCCAGACCTAACCCAGACCTAACCGGTGTTATCCTCTAAAATATTGATCGAAACCAGGTTTAATTGACTGCTTCAGTGTGTTACCACATTACTACGTGATTCAAAGACGCAAAATACCCAGGATCTGGCCAACAAGTATGCGAAGAAGGCAAAATCATGAGCCAGATGCGGGCATAACCCAGACCTAACCCAGACCTAACCGGTGTTATCCCCTGAAATATTGATCGAAACCAGGTTTAAGTGACTGCTTCAGTGTGTTACCACATTACTACATGATTCAAACACGAAAAAAACCCAGGGTCTGGGCAACAAGTATGCGAAGAAGGCAAAATCATGAACCAGATGCGGGCATAACCCAGACCTAACCCAGACCTAACCGGTGTTATCCTCTGAAATATTGATCGAAACCAGGTTTAATTGGCAGCTTCAGTGTGTTACCACATTACTACGTGATTCAAACACGAAAAAAACCCAGGATCTGGCCAACAAGTATGCGAAGAAGGCGAAAGTATAAGCCAGATGCGCGCATTTCCCAGACCTAACCCAGACCTAACCGGCGTTATCCTCTAAAATATTGGTCGAAACCAGGTTTAATTGACTGCTTCAGTGCGTTACCACATTACTACGTGATTCAACCACGAAAAAAACCCAGGATCTGGCCAACAAGTATGCGAAGAAGGCAAAATCATGAGCCAGATGCGGGCATATCCCGGACCTATCCCAGACCAAACCGGTGTTATCCTCTAAAATATTGATCGAAACCTGGTTTAATTGACTGCTTCAGTGTGTTACCACATTACTACGTGATTCAAACACGAAAAAACCCCAGGATCTGGCCAACAAGTATGCGAAGAAGGCAAAATCATGAGCTAGATGCGGGCATAACCCAGACCTAACCCAGACCTAACCGGTGTTATCCTCTAAAATACTGTCCGAATCCAGGTTTAATAGACTGCCTCACTGTGTTACCACATTACTACGTGATTCAAACACGAAAAAAACCCAGGATCTGGCCAACAAGTATGCGAAGAAGGCAAAATCATGAGCCAGATGCGGGCATAACCCAGACCTAACCCAGACCTAACCGGTGTTATCCTCTGAAATATTGATCGAAACCAGGTTTAATTGACTGCTTCAGTGTGTTACCACATTACTACGTGATTCAAACACGGAAAAAACCCAGGATCTGGCCAACAAGTATGCGAAGAAGGCAAAATCATGAGCCAGATGCGGGCATATCCCGGACCTAACCCAGACCTAACCGGTGTTATCCTCTAAAATATTGATAGAAACCAGGTTTAATTGACTGCTTCAGTGTGTTACCACATTCCTACGTGATTCAAACACGAAAAAAACCCAGGATCTGGCCAACAAGTTTGCGAAAAAGGCGAAAGTATAAGCCAGATGCGCGCAAATCCCAGACCTAACCCAGACCTAACCGGTGTTATCCTCTAAAATATTGATAGAAACCAGGTTTAATTGACTGCTTCAGTGTGTTACCACATTCCTACGTGATTCAAACACGAAAAAAACCCAGGATCTGGCCTACAAGTTTGCGAAAAAGGCGAAAGTATAAGCCAGATGCGCGCAAATCCCAGACCTAACCCAGACCTAACCGGTGTTATCCTCTAAAATATTGATCGAAACCAGGTTTTATTGACTGCTTCAGTGTGTTACCACATTACTACGTGATCAAACACGGAAAAAACCCAGGATCTGGCCAACAAGTATGCGAAGAAGGCAAAATCATGAGCCAGATGCGGGCATATCCCGGACCTAACCCAGACCTAACCGGTGTTATCCTCTAAAATATTGATCGAAATCAGGTTTAATTGACTGCTTCAGTGTGTTACCACATTACTACGTGATTCAAACACGAAAAAACCCCAGGATCTGGCCAACAAGTATGCGAAGAAGGCAAAATCATGAGCTAGATGCGGGCATAACCCAGACCTAACCCAGACCTAACCGGTGTTATCCTCTAAAATACAGTCCGAATCCAGGTTTTATTGACTGCTTCAGTTTGTTACCACATTACTACGTGATTCAAACACGAAAAAAACCCAGGATCTGGCCAACAAGTATGCGAAGAAGGCAAAATCATGAGCCAGATGCGGGCATAACCCAGACCTAACCCAGACCTAACCGGTGTTATCCTCTAAAATATTGATCGAAACCAGATTTAATTGACTGCTTCAGTGTGTTACCACATTACTACGTGATTCAGACGCGAAAAAAACCCAGGATCTGGCCAACAAGTATGCGAAGAAGGCAAAATCATGAGCCAGATGCGGGCATAACCCAGACCTAACCCAGACCTAACCGGTGTTATCCTCTAAAATATTGATCGAAACCAGATTTAATTGACTGCTTCAGTGTGTTTCCACATTACTACGTGATTCAAACGCGAAAAAAACCCAGGATCTGGCCAACAAGTATGCGAAGAAGGCAAAATGATGAGCCAGATGCGGGCATAACCCAGACCTAACCCAGACCTAACCGGTGTTATCCTCTAAAATATTGATCGAGACCAGATTTAATTGACTGCTTCAGTGTGGTACCACATTACTGCGTTATTCAAACCCGAAAAGAACCCAGGATCTAGCCATCAAGTTTGCGAAAAAGGCGAAAGTATAAGCCAGATGCGCGCATATCTCAAACCTAACCCAGACCTAACCGGTGTTATCCTCTGAAATATTGATCGAAACCAGGTTTAATTGACTGCTTCAGAGTGTTACCACATTACTACGTGATTCAAACACGAAAAAAACCCAGGATATGGCCAACAAGTATGCGAAGAAGGCAAAATCATGAGCCAGATGCGGGCATAACCCAGACCTAACCGGTGTTATCCTCTAAAATATTGATCGAGACCAGATTTAATTGACTGCTTCAGTGTGTTACCACATTACTACGTGATTCAAACACGGAAAAAACCCAGGATCTGGCCAACAAGTATGCGAAGAAGGCAAAATCATGAGCCAGATGCGGGCATAACCCAGACCTAACCCAGACCTAACCGGTGTTATCCTCTAAAATATTGATCGAAACCAGGTTTAATTGACTGCTTCAGTGTATTACCACATTACTACGTGATTCAAACACGAAAAAAACCCAGGATCTGGCCAACAAGTTTGCGAAAAAGGCGAAAGTATAAGCCTGATGCGCGCAAATCCCAGACCTAACCCAGACCTAACCGGTGTTATCCTCTAAAATATTGATCGAAACCAGGTTTTATTGACTGCTTCAGTGTGTTACCACATTACTACGTGATCAAACACGGAAAAAACCCAGGATCTGGCCAACAAGTATGCGAAGAAGGCAAAATCATGAGCCAGATGCGGGCATATTCCGGACCTAACCCAGACCTAACTGGTGTTATCTTCTAAAATATTGATCGAAACCAGGTTTAATTGACTGCTTCAGTGTGTTACCTCATTACTACGTGATTCAAACACGGAAAAAACCCAGGATCTGGCCAACAAGTATGCGAAGAAGGCAAAATCATGAGCCAGATGCGGGCATAACCCAGACCTAACCGGCGTTATCCTCTAAAATATTGATCGAAACCAGGTTTAATTGACTGCTTCAGTGTGGTACCACATTACTGCGTTATTCAAACCCGAGAAGAACCCAGGATCTAGCCATCAAGTTTGCGAAAAAGGCGAAAGTATAAGCCAGATGCGCGCATATCTCAGACCTAACCCAGACCTAACCGGTGTTATCCTCTGAAATATTGATCGAAACCAGGTTTAATTGACTGCTTCAGAGTGTTACCACATTACTACGTGATTCAAACACGAAAAAAACCCAGGATCTGGCCAACAAGTATGCGAAGAAGGCAAAATCATGAGCCAGATGCGAGCATATCCCGGACCTAACCCAGACCTAACCGGTGTTATCCTCTAAAATATTGATCGAAACCAGGTTTAATTGACTGCTTCAGTGTGTTACCACATTCCTACGTGATTCAAACACGAAAAAAACCCAGGATCTGGCCAAGAAGTATGCGAAGAAGGCAAAATCATGAGCCAGATGCGAGCATATCCCGGACCTAACCCAGACCTAACCGGTGTTATCCTCTAAAATATTGATCGAAACCAGGTTTAATTGACTGCTTCAGTGTGTTACCACATTCCTACGTGATTCAAACACGAAAAAAACCCAGGATCTGGCCAAGAAGTATGCGAAGAAGGCGAAAGTATAAGCCAGATGCGCGCAAATCCCAGACCAAACCCAGACCTAACCGGTGTTATCCTCTAAAATATTGATCGAAACCAGGTTTTATTGACTGCTTCAGTGTGTTACCACATTACTACGTGATCAAACACGGAAAAAACCCAGGATCTGGCCAACAAGTATGCGAAGAAGGCAAAATCATGAGCAGATGCGGGCATAACCCAGACCTAACCCAGACCTAACCGGTGTTATCCTCTAAAATATTGATCGAAACCAGGTTTTATTGACTGCTTCAGTGTGTTACCACATTACTACGTGATCAAACACGGAAAAAACCCAGGATCTGGCCAACAAGTATGCGAAGAAGGCAAAATCATGAGCCAGTTGCGGGCATATCCCGGACCTAACCCAGACCTAACCGGTGTTATCCTCTAAAATATTGATCGAAACCAGGTTTAATTGACTGCTTCAGTGTGTTACCACATTACTACGTGTTTCAAACACGAAAAAACCCCAGAATCTGGCCAACAAGTATGCGAAGAAGGCAAAATCATGAGCTATATGCGGGCATAACCCAGACCTAACCCAGACCTAACCGGTGTTATCCTCTAAAATACAGTCCGAATCCAGGTTTTATTGACTGCTTCAGTGTGTTACCACATTACTACGTGATTCAAACACGAAAAAAACCCAGGATCTGGCCAACAAGTATGCGAAGAAGGCAACATCATGAGCCAGATGCGGGCATAACCCAGACCTAACCCAGACCTAACCGGTGTTATCCTCTAAAATATTGATCGAAACCAGATTTAATTGACTGCTTCAGTGTGTTACCACATTACTACGTGATTCAAACGCGAAAAAAACCCAGGATCTGGCCAACAAGTATGCGAAGAAGGCAAAATCATGAGCCAGATGCGGGCATAACCCAGACCTAACCCAGACCTAACCGGTGTTATCCTCTAAAATATTGATCGAAACCAGATTTAATTGACTGTTTCAGTGTGTTACCACATTACTACGTGATTCAAACGCGAAAAAAACCCAGGATCTGGCCAACAAGTATGCGAAGAAGGCAAAATCATGAGCCAGATGCGGGCATAACCCAGACCTACCCCAGACCTAACCGGTGTTATCCTCTAAAATATTGATCGAGACCAGATTTAATTGACTGCTTCAGTGTGTTACCACATTACTACGTGATTCAAACACGGAAAAAACCCAGGATCTGGCCAACAAGTATGCGAAGAAGGCAAAATCATGAGCCAGATGCGGGCATAACCCAGACCTAACCCAGACCTAACCGGCGTTATCCTCTAAAATATTGATCGAAACCAGGTTTAATTGACTGCTTCAGTGTGGTACCACATTACTGCGTTATTCAAACCCGAAAAGAACCCAGGATCTAGCCATCAAGTTTGCGAAAAAGGCGAAAGTATAAGCCAGATGCGCGCATATCTCAAACCTAACCCAGACCTAACCGGTGTTATCCTCTGAAATATTGATCGAAACCAGGTTAAATTGACTGCTTCAGAGTGTTACCACATTACTACGTGATTCAAACACGAAAAAAACCCAGGATCTGGCCAACAAGTATGCGAAGAAGGCAAAATCATGAGCCAGATGCGGGCATAACCCAGACCTAACCAAGACCTAACCGGTGTTATCCTCTCAAATATTGATCGAAACCAGGTTTAATTGACTGCTTCAGTGTATTACCACATTACTACGTGATTCAAACACGAAAAAAACCCAGGATCTGGCCAACAAGTATGCGAAGAAGGCAAAATCATGAGCCAGATGCGGGCATAACCCAGACCTAACCAAGACCTAACCGGTGTTATCCTCTCAAATATTGATCGAAACCAGGTTTAATTGACTGCTTCAGTGTATTACCACATTACTACGTGATTCAAACACGGAAAATACCCAGGATCTGGCCAACAAGTTTGCGAAAAAGGCGAAAGTATAAGCCAAATGCGGGCATATCCCGGACCTATCCCAGACCTAACCGGTGTTATCCTCTGAAATATTGATCGAAACCAGGTTTAATTGACTGCTTCAGTGTGTTACCACATTACTACGTGATTCAAACACGGAAAAAACCCAGGATCTGGCCAACAAGTATGCGAAGAAGGCAAAATCATGAGCCAGATGCGGGCATATCCCGGACCTAACCCAGACCGAACCGGTGTTATCCTCTAAAATATTGATAGAAACCAGGTTTAATTGACTGCTTCAGTGTGTTACCACATTCCTACGTGATTCAAACACGAAAAAAACCCAGGATCTGGCCAACAAGTTTGCGAAAAAGGCGAAGGTATAAGCCAGATGCGCGCAAATCCCAGACCTAACCCAGACCTAACCGGTGTTATCCTCTAAAATATTGATAGAAACCAGGTTTAATTGACTGCTTCAGTGTGTTACCACATTCCTACGTGATTCAAACACGAAAAAAACCCAGGATCTGGCCAACAAGTTTGCGAAAAAGGCGAAAGTATAAGCCAGATGCGCGCAAATCCCAGACCTAACCCAGACCTAACCGGTGTTATCCTCTAAAATATTGATCGAAAGCTGGTTTTATTGACTGCTTCAGTGTGTTACCACATTACTACGTGATCAAACACGGAAAAAACCCAGGATCTGGCCAACAAGTAAGCGAAGAAGGCAAAATCATGAGCCAGATGCGGGCATATCCCGGACCTAACCCAGACCTAACCGGTGTTATCCTCTAAAATATTGATCGAAACCAGGTTTAATTGACTGCTTCAGTGTGTTACCACATTACTACGTGATTCAAACACGAAGAAACCCCAGGATCTGGCCAACAAGTATGCGAAGAAGGCAAAATCATGAGCTAGATGCGGGCATAACCCAGACCTAACCCAGACCTAACCGGTGTTATCCTCTAAAATACAGTCCGAATCCAGGTTTTATTGACTGCTTCAGTGTGTTACCACATTACTACGTGATTCAAACACGAAAAAAACCCAGGATCTGGCCAACAAGTATGCGAAGAAGGCAAAATCATGAGCCAGATGCGGGCATAACCCAGACCTAACCCAGACCTAACCGGTGTTATCCTCTAACATATTGATCGAAACCAGATTTAATTGACTGCTTCAGTGTGTTACCACATTACTACGTGATTCAAACGCGAAAAAAACCCAGGATCTGGCCAACAAGTATGCGAAGAAGGCAAAATCATGAGCCAGATGCGGGCATAACCCAGACCTAACCCAGACCTAACCGGTGTTATCCTCTAAAATATTGATCGAAACCAGATTTAATTGACTGCTTCAGTGTGTTACCACATTACTACGTGATTCAAACGCGAAAAAAACCAAGGATCTGGCCAACAAGTATGCGAAGAAGGCAAAATCATGAGCCAGATGCGGGCATAACCTAGACCTAACCCAGACCTAACCGGTGTTATCCTCTAAAATATTGATCGAGACCAGATTTAATTGACTGCTTCAGTGTGTTACCACATTACTACGTGATTCAAACACGGAAAAAACCCAGGATCTGGCCAACAAGTATGCGAAGAAGGCAAAATCATGAGCCAGATGCGGGCATAACCCAGACCTAACCCAGACCTAACCGGCGTTATCCTCTAAAATATTGATCGAAACCAGGTTTAATTGACTGCTTCAGTGCGTTACCACATTACTACGTGATTCAACCACGAAAAAAACCCAGGATCTGGCCAACAAGTATGCGAAGAAGGCAAAATCATGAGCCAGATGCGGGCATATCCCGGACCTATCCCAGACCTAACCGGTGTTATCCTCTAAAATATTGATCGAAACCAGGTTTAATTGACTGCTTCAGTGTGTTACCACATTACTACGTGATTCAAACACGAAAAAACCCCAGGATCTGGCCAACAAGTATGCGAAGAAGGCAAAATCATGAGCTAGATGCGGGCATAACCCAGACCTAACCCAGACCTAACCGGTGTTATCCTCTAAAATACTGTCCGAATCCAGGTTTAATAGACTGCCTCACTGTGTTACCACATTACTACGTGATTCAAACACGAAAAAAACCCAGGATCTGGCCAACAAGTATGCGAAGAAGGCAAAATCATGAGCCAGATGCGGGCATAACCCAGACCTAACCCAGACCTAACCGGTGTTATCCTCTAAAATATTGATCGAAACCAGATTTAATTGACTGCTTCAGTGTGTTACCACATTACTACGTCATTCAAACGCGAAAAAAACCCAGGATCTGGCCAACAAGTATGCGAAGAAGGCAAAATCATGAGCCAGATGCGGGCATAACCCAGACCTAACCCAGACCTAACCGGTGTTATCCTCTAAAATATTGATCGAAACCAGATTTAATTGACTGCTTCAGTGTGTTACCACATTACTACGTGATTCAAACGCGAAAAAAACCCAGGATCTGGCCAACAAGTATGCGAAGAAGGCAAAATCATGAGCCAGATGTGGGCATAACCCAGACCTAACCCAGACCTAACCGGTGTTATCCTCTAAAATATTGATCGAAACCAGGTTTAATTGACTGCTTCAGTGTGTTTCCACATTACTACGTGATTCAAACGCGAAAAAAACCCAGGATCTGGCCAACAAGTATGCGAAGAAGGCAAAATGATGAGCCAGATGCGGGCATAACCCAGACCTAACCCAGACCTAACCGGTGTTATCCTCTAAAATATTGATCGAGACCAGATTTAATTGACTGCTTCAGTGTGGTACCACATTACTGCGTTATTCAAACCCGAAAAGAACCGAGGATCTAGCCATCAAGTTTGCGAAAAAGGCGAAAGTATAAGCCAGATGCGCGCATATCTCAAACCTAACCCAGACCTAACCGGTGTTATCCTCTGAAATATTGATCGAAACCAGGTTTAATTGACTGCTTCAGAGTGTTACCACATTACTACGTGATTCAAACACGAAAAAAACCCAGGATCTGGCCAACAAGTATGCGAAGAAGGCAAAATCATGAGCCAGATGCGGGCATAACCCAGACCTAACCGGTGTTATCCTCTAAAATATTGATCGAGACCAGATTTAATTGACTGCTTCAGTGTGTTACCACATTACTACGTGATTCAAACACGGAAAAAACCCAGGATCTGGCCAACAAGTATGCGAAGAAGGCAAAATCATGAGCCAGATGCGGGCATAACCCAGACCTAACCCAGACCTAACCGGTGTTATCCTCTAAAATATTGATCGAAACCAGGTTTAATTGACTGCTTCAGTGTATTACCACATTACTACGTGATTCAAACACGAAAAAAACCCAGGATCTGGCCAACAAGTTTGCGAAAAAGGCGAAAGTATAAGCCTGATGCGCGCAAATCCCAGACCTAACCCAGACCTAACCGGTGTTATCCTCTAAAATATTGATCGAAACCAGGTTTTATTGACTGCTTCAGTGTGTTACCACATTACTACGTGATCAAACACGGAAAAAACCCAGGATCTGGCCAACAAGTATGCGAAGAAGGCAAAATCATGAGCCAGATGCGGGCATATTCCGGACCTAACCCAGACCTAACTGGTGTTATCTTCTAAAATATTGATCGAAACCAGGTTTAATTGACTGCTTCAGTGTGTTACCACATTACTACGTGATTCAAACACGAAAAAACCCCAGGATCTGGCCAACAAGAATGCGACGAAGGCAAAATCATGAGCTAGATGCGGGCATAACCCAGACCTAACCCAGACCTAACCGGTGTTATCCTCTAAAATACAGTCCGAATCCAGGTTTTATTGACTGCTTCAGTGTGTTACCACATTACTACGTGATTCAAACACGAAAAAAACCCAGGATCTGGCCAACAAGTATGCGAAGAAGGCAAAATCATGAGCCAGATGCGGGCATAACCCAGACCTAACCGGTGTTATCCTCTAAAATATTGATCGAAACCAGATTTAATTGACTGCTTCAGTGTGTTACCTCATTACTACGTGATTCAAACACGGAAAAAACCCAGGATCTGGCCAACAAGTATGCGAAGAAGGCAAAATCATGAGCCAGATGCGGGCATAACCCAGACCTAACCGGCGTTATCCTCTAAAATATTGATCGAAACCAGGTTTAATTGACTGCTTCAGTGTGGTACCACATTACTGCGTTATTCAAACCCGAGAAGAACCCAGGATCTAGCCATCAAGTTTGCGAAAAAGGCGAAAGTATAAGCCAGATGCGCGCATATCTCAGACCTAACCCAGACCTAACCGGTGTTATCCTCTGAAATATTGATCGAAACCAGGTTTAATTGACTGCTTCAGAGTGTTACCACATTACTACGTGATTCAAACACGAAAAAAACCCAGGATCTGGCCAACAAGTATGCGAAGAAGGCAAAATCATGAGCCAGATGCGAGCATATCCCGGACCTAACCCAGACCTAACCGGTGTTATCCTCTAAAATATTGATCGAAACCAGGTTTAATTGACTGCTTCAGTGTGTTACCACATTCCTACGTGATTCAAACACGAAAAAAACCCAGGATCTGGCCAAGAAGTATGCGAAGAAGGCAAAATCATGAGCCAGATGCGAGCATATCCCGGACCTAACCCAGACCTAACCGGTGTTATCCTCTAAAATATTGATCGAAACCAGGTTTAATTGACTGCTTCAGTGTGTTACCACATTCCTACGTGATTCAAACACGAAAAAAACCCAGGATCTGGCCAAGAAGTATGCGAAGAAGGCGAAAGTATAAGCCAGATGCGCGCAAATCCCAGACCAAACCCAGACCTAACCGGTGTTATCCTCTAAAATATTGATCGAAACCAGGTTTTATTGACTGCTTCAGTGTGTTACCACATTACTACGTGATCAAACACGGAAAAAACCCAGGATCTGGCCAACAAGTATGCGAAGAAGGCAAAATCATGAGCAGATGCGGGCATAACCCAGACCTAACCCAGACCTAACCGGTGTTATCCTCTAAAATATTGATCGAAACCAGGTTTTATTGACTGCTTCAGTGTGTTACCACATTACTACGTGATCAAACACGGAAAAAACCCAGGATCTGGCCAACAAGTATGCGAAGAAGGCAAAATCATGAGCCAGTTGCGGGCATATCCCGGACCTAACCCAGACCTAACCGGTGTTATCCTCTAAAATATTGATCGAAACCAGGTTTAATTGACTGCTTCAGTGTGTTACCACATTACTACGTGTTTCAAACACGAAAAAACCCCAGAATCTGGCCAACAAGTATGCGAAGAAGGCAAAATCATGAGCTATATGCGGGCATAACCCAGACCTAACCCAGACCTAACCGGTGTTATCCTCTAAAATACAGTCCGAATCCAGGTTTTATTGACTGCTTCAGTGTGTTACCACATTACTACGTGATTCAAACACGAAAAAAACCCAGGATCTGGCCAACAAGTATGCGAAGAAGGCAACATCATGAGCCAGATGCGGGCATAACCCAGACCTAACCCAGACCTAACCGGTGTTATCCTCTAAAATATTGATCGAAACCAGATTTAATTGACTGCTTCAGTGTGTTACCACATTACTACGTGATTCAAACGCGAAAAAAACCCAGGATCTGGCCAACAAGTATGCGAAGAAGGCAAAATCATGAGCCAGATGCGGGCATAACCCAGACCTAACCCAGACCTAACCGGTGTTATCCTCTAAAATATTGATCGAAACCAGATTTAATTGACTGTTTCAGTGTGTTACCACATTACTACGTGATTCAAACGCGAAAAAAACCCAGGATCTGGCCAACAAGTATGCGAAGAAGGCAAAATCATGAGCCAGATGCGGGCATAACCCAGACCTACCCCAGACCTAACCGGTGTTATCCTCTAAAATATTGATCGAGACCAGATTTAATTGACTGCTTCAGTGTGTTACCACATTACTACGTGATTCAAACACGGAAAAAACCCAGGATCTGGCCAACAAGTATGCGAAGAAGGCAAAATCATGAGCCAGATGCGGGCATAACCCAGACCTAACCCAGACCTAACCGGCGTTATCCTCTAAAATATTGATCGAAACCAGGTTTAATTGACTGCTTCAGTGTGGTACCACATTACTGCGTTATTCAAACCCGAAAAGAACCCAGGATCTAGCCATCAAGTTTGCGAAAAAGGCGAAAGTATAAGCCAGATGCGCGCATATCTCAAACCTAACCCAGACCTAACCGGTGTTATCCTCTGAAATATTGATCGAAACCAGGTTAAATTGACTGCTTCAGAGTGTTACCACATTACTACGTGATTCAAACACGAAAAAAACCCAGGATCTGGCCAACAAGTATGCGAAGAATGCAAAATCATGAGCCAGATGCGGGCATATCCCGGACCTAACCCAGACCTAACCGGTGTTATCCTCTAAAATATTGATCGAAACCAGGTTTAATTGACTGCTTCAGTGTGTTACCACATTCCTACGTGATTCAAACACGAAAAAAACCCCGGATCTGGCCAAGAAGTATGCGAAGAAGGCGAAAGAATAAGCCAGATGCGCGCATTTCCCAGACCTAACCCAGACCTAACCGGTGTTATCCTCTGAAATATTGATCGAAACCAGGTTTAATTGACTGCTTCAGTGTGTTACCACATTACTACGTGATTCACACACGGAAAAAACCCAGGATCTGGCCAACAAGTATGCGAAGAAGGCAAAATCATGAGCCAGATGCGGGCATAACCCAGACCTAACCAAGACCTAACCGGTGTTATCCTCTCAAATATTGATCGAAACCAGGTTTAATTGACTGCTTCAGTGTATTACCACATTACTACGTGATTCAAACACGAAAAAAACCCAGGATCTGGCCAACAAGTTTGCGAAAAAGGCGAAAGTATAAGCCAGATGCGCGCATATCTCAAACCTAACCCAGACCTAACCGGTGTTATCCTCTAAAATACAGTCCGAATCCAGGTTTTATTGACTGCTTCAGTGTGTTACAACATTACTACGTGATTCAAACACGAAAAAAACCCAGGATCTGGCCAACAAGTATGCGAAGAAGGCAAAATCATGAGCCAGATGCGGGCATAACCCAGACCTAACCCAGACCTAACCGGTGTTATCCTCTAAAATATTGATCGAAACCAGATTTAATTGACTGCTTCAGTGTGTTACCACATTACTACGTCATTCAAACGCGAAAAAAACCCAGGATCTGGCCAACAAGTATGCGAAGAAGGCAAAATCATGAGCCAGATGCGGGCATAACCCAGACCTAACCCAGACCTAACCGGTGTTATCCTCTAAAATATTGATCGAAACCAGATTTAATTGACTGCTTCAGTGTGTTACCACATTACTACGTGATTCAAACGCGAAAAAAACCCAGGATCTGGCCAACAAGTATGCGAAGAAGGCAAAATCATGAGCCAGATGTGGGCATAACCCAGACCTAACCCAGACCTAACCGGTGTTATCCTCTAAAATATTGATCGAAACCAGGTTTAATTGACTGCTTCAGTGTGTTACCACATTACTACGTGATTCAAAGACGCAAAATACCCAGGATCTGGCCAACAAGTATGCGAAGAAGGCAAAATCATGAGCCAGATGCGGGCATAACCCAGACCTAACCCAGACCTAACCGGTGTTATCCCCTGAAATATTGATCGAAACCAGGTTTAAGTGACTGCTTCAGTGTGTTACCACATTACTACATGATTCAAACACGAAAAAAACCCAGGGTCTGGGCAACAAGTATGCGAAGAAGGCAAAATCATGAGCCAGATGCGGGCATAACCCAGACCTAACCCAGACCTAACCGGTGTTATCCTCTAAAATATTGATCGAGACCAGGTTTTATTGACAGCTTCAGTGTATTACCACATTACTACGTGATTCAAACACGAAAAAATCCCAGGATCTGGCCAACAAGTATGCGAAGAAGGCAAAATCATGAGCCAGATGCGGGCATAACCCAGACCTAACCCAGACCTAACCGGTGTTATCCTCTAAAATATTGATCGAAACCAGGTTTAATTGACTGCTTCAGTGTGTTACCACATTACTACGTGATTCAAAGACGCAAAATACCCAGGATCTGGCCAACAAGTATGCGAAGAAGGCAAAATCATGAGCCAGATGCGGGCATAACCCAGACCTAACCCAGACCTAACCGGTGTTATCCTCTAAAATATTGATCGAAACCAGGTTTAATTGACAGATTCAGTGTGTTACCACATTACTACGTGATTCAAACACGAAAAAAACCCAGGATCTGGCCAACAAGTATGCGAAGAAGGCAAAATCATGAGCCAGATGCGGGCATAACCCAGACCTAACCCAGACCTAACCGGTGTTATCCTCTAAAATATTCGTCGAAACCAGGTTTAATTGACTGCTTCAGTGTGTTACCACATTACTACGTGATTCAAACACGGAAAATACCCAGGATCTGGCCAACAAGTTTGCGAAAAAGGCGAAAGTATAAGCCAAATGCGGGCATATCCCGGACCTATCCCAGACCTAACCGGTGTTATCCTCTGAAATATTGATCGAAACCAGGTTTAATTGACTGCTTCAGTGTGTTACCACATTACTACGTGATTCAAACACGGAAAAAACCCAGGATCTGGCCAACAAGTATGCGAAGAAGGCAAAATCATGAGCCAGATGCGGGCATATCCCGGACCTAACCCAGACCGAACCGGTGTTATCCTCTAAAATATTGATAGAAACCAGGTTTAATTGACTGCTTCAGTGTGTTACCACATTCCTACGTGATTCAAACACGAAAAAAACCCAGGATCTGGCCAACAAGTTTGCGAAAAAGGCGAAGGTATAAGCCAGATGCGCGCAAATCCCAGACCTAACCCAGACCTAACCGGTGTTATCCTCTAAAATATTGATAGAAACCAGGTTTAATTGACTGCTTCAGTGTGTTACCACATTCCTACGTGATTCAAACACGAAAAAAACCCAGGATCTGGCCAACAAGTTTGCGAAAAAGGCGAAAGTATAAGCCAGATGCGCGCAAATCCCAGACCTAACCCAGACCTAACCGGTGTTATCCTCTAAAATATTGATCGAAAGCTGGTTTTATTGACTGCTTCAGTGTGTTACCACATTACTACGTGATCAAACACGGAAAAAACCCAGGATCTGGCCAACAAGTAAGCGAAGAAGGCAAAATCATGAGCCAGATGCGGGCATATCCCGGACCTAACCCAGACCTAACCGGTGTTATCCTCTAAAATATTGATCGAAACCAGGTTTAATTGACTGCTTCAGTGTGTTACCACATTACTACGTGATTCAAACACGAAGAAACCCCAGGATCTGGCCAACAAGTATGCGAAGAAGGCAAAATCATGAGCTAGATGCGGGCATAACCCAGACCTAACCCAGACCTAACCGGTGTTATCCTCTAAAATACAGTCCGAATCCAGGTTTTATTGACTGCTTCAGTGTGTTACCACATTACTACGTGATTCAAACACGAAAAAAACCCAGGATCTGGCCAACAAGTATGCGAAGAAGGCAAAATCATGAGCCAGATGCGGGCATAACCCAGACCTAACCCAGACCTAACCGGTGTTATCCTCTAACATATTGATCGAAACCAGATTTAATTGACTGCTTCAGTGTGTTACCACATTACTACGTGATTCAAACGCGAAAAAAACCCAGGATCTGGCCAACAAGTATGCGAAGAAGGCAAAATCATGAGCCAGATGCGGGCATAACCCAGACCTAACCCAGACCTAACCGGTGTTATCCTCTAAAATATTGATCGAAACCAGATTTAATTGACTGCTTCAGTGTGTTACCACATTACTACGTGATTCAAACGCGAAAAAAACCAAGGATCTGGCCAACAAGTATGCGAAGAAGGCAAAATCATGAGCCAGATGCGGGCATAACCTAGACCTAACCCAGACCTAACCGGTGTTATCCTCTAAAATATTGATCGAGACCAGATTTAATTGACTGCTTCAGTGTGTTACCACATTACTACGTGATTCAAACACGGAAAAAACCCAGGATCTGGCCAACAAGTATGCGAAGAAGGCAAAATCATGAGCCAGATGCGGGCATAACCCAGACCTAACCCAGACCTAACCGGCGTTATCCTCTAAAATATTGATCGAAACCAGGTTTAATTGACTGCTTCAGTGCGTTACCACATTACTACGTGATTCAACCACGAAAAAAACCCAGGATCTGGCCAACAAGTATGCGAAGAAGGCAAAATCATGAGCCAGATGCGGGCATATCCCGGACCTATCCCAGACCTAACCGGTGTTATCCTCTAAAATATTGATCGAAACCAGGTTTAATTGACTGCTTCAGTGTGTTACCACATTACTACGTGATTCAAACACGAAAAAACCCCAGGATCTGGCCAACAAGTATGCGAAGAAGGCAAAATCATGAGCTAGATGCGGGCATAACCCAGACCTAACCCAGACCTAACCGGTGTTATCCTCTAAAATACTGTCCGAATCCAGGTTTAATAGACTGCCTCACTGTGTTACCACATTACTACGTGATTCAAACACGAAAAAAACCCAGGATCTGGCCAACAAGTATGCGAAGAAGGCAAAATCATGAGCCAGATGCGGGCATAACCCAGACCTAACCCAGACCTAACCGGTGTTATCCTCTAAAATATTGATCGAAACCAGATTTAATTGACTGCTTCAGTGTGTTACCACATTACTACGTCATTCAAACGCGAAAAAAACCCAGGATCTGGCCAACAAGTATGCGAAGAAGGCAAAATCATGAGCCAGATGCGGGCATAACCCAGACCTAACCCAGACCTAACCGGTGTTATCCTCTAAAATATTGATCGAAACCAGATTTAATTGACTGCTTCAGTGTGTTACCACATTACTACGTGATTCAAACGCGAAAAAAACCCAGGATCTGGCCAACAAGTATGCGAAGAAGGCAAAATCATGAGCCAGATGTGGGCATAACCCAGACCTAACCCAGACCTAACCGGTGTTATCCTCTAAAATATTGATCGAAACCAGGTTTAATTGACTGCTTCAGTGTGTTACCACATTACTACGTGATTCAAAGACGCAAAATACCCAGGATCTGGCCAACAAGTATGCGAAGAAGGCAAAATCATGAGCCAGATGCGGGCATAACCCAGACCTAACCCAGACCTAACCGGTGTTATCCCCTGAAATATTGATCGAAACCAGGTTTAAGTGACTGCTTCAGTGTGTTACCACATTACTACATGATTCAAACACGAAAAAAACCCAGGGTCTGGGCAACAAGTATGCGAAGAAGGCAAAATCATGAGCCAGATGCGGGCATAACCCAGACCTAACCCAGACCTAACCGGTGTTATCCTCCGAAATATTGATCGAAACCAGGTTTAATTGACAGCTTCAGTGTGTTACCACATTACTACGTGATTCAAACACGAAAAAAACCCAGGATCTGGCCAACAAGTATGCGAAGAAGGCGAAAGTATAAGCCAGATGCGCGCATTTCCCAGACCTAACCCAGACCTAACCGGCGTTATCCTCTAAAATATTGGTCGAAACCAGGTTTAATTGACTGCTTCAGTGCGTTACCACATTACTACGTGATTCAACCACGAAAAAAACCCAGGATCTGGCCAACAAGTATGCGAAGAAGGCAAAATCATGAGCCAGATGCGGGCATATCCCGGACCTATCCCAGACCTAACCGGTGTTATCCTCTAAAATATTGATCGAAACCAGGTTTAATTGACTGCTTCAGTGTGTTACCACATTACTACGTGATTCAAACACGAAAAAACCCCAGGATCTGGCCAACAAGTATGCGAAGAAGGCAAAATCATGAGCTAGATGCGGGCATAACCCAGACCTAACCCTGACCTAACCGGTGTTATCCTCTAAAATATTGATCGAGACCAGGTTTTATTGACAGCTTCAGTGTATTACCACATTACTACGTGATTCAAACACGAAAAAATCCCAGGATCTGGCCAACAAGTATGCGAAGAAGGCAAAATCATGAGCCAGATGCGGGCATAACCCAGACCTAACCCAGACCTAACCGGTGTTATCCTCTAAAATATTGATCGAAACCAGGTTTAATTGACAGATTCAGTGTGTTACCACATTACTACGTGATTCAAACACGAAAAAAACCCAGGATCTGGCCAACAAGTATGCGAAGAAGGCAAAATCATGAGCCAGATGCGGGCATAACCCAGACCTAACCCAGACCTAACCGGTGTTATCCTCTAAAATATTCGTCGAAACCAGGTTTAATTGACTGCTTCAGTGTGTTACCACATTACTACGTGATTCAAACACGGAAAATACCCAGGATCTGGCCGACAAGTTTGCGAAAAAGGCGAAAGTATAAGCCAAATGCGGGCATATCCCGGACCTATCCCAGACCTAACCGGTGTTATCCTCTGAAATATTGATCGAAACCAGGTTTAATTGACTGCTTCAGTGTGTTACCACATTACTACGTGATTCAAACACGGAAAAAACCCAGGATCTGGCCAACAAGTATGCGAAGAAGGCAAAATCATGAGCCAGATGCGGGCATATCCCGGACCTAACCCAGACCGAACCGGTGTTATCCTCTAAAATATTGATAGAAACCAGGTTTAATTGACTGCTTCAGTGTGTTACCACATTCCTACGTGATTCAAACACGAAAAAAACCCAGGATCTGGCCAACAAGTTTGCGAAAAAGGCGAAGGTATAAGCCAGATGCGCGCAAATCCCAGACCTAACCCAGACCTAACCGGTGTTATCCTCTAAAATATTGATAGAAACCAGGTTTAATTGACTGCTTCAGTGTGTTACCACATTCCTACGTGATTCAAACACGAAAAAAACCCAGGATCTGGCCAACAAGTTTGCGAAAAAGGCGAAAGTATAAGCCAGATGCGCGCAAATCCCAGACCTAACCCAGACCTAACCGGTGTTATCCTCTAAAATATTGATCGAAAGCTGGTTTTATTGACTGCTTCAGTGTGTTACCACATTACTACGTGATCAAACACGGAAAAAACCCAGGATCTGGCCAACAAGTATGCGAAGAAGGCAAAATCATGAGCCAGATGCGGGCATATCCCGGACCTAACCCAGACCTAACCGGTGTTATCCTCTAAAATATTGATCGAAACCAGGTTTAATTGACTGCTTCAGTGTGTTACCACATTACTACGTGATTCAAACACGAAGAAACCCCAGGATCTGGCCAACAAGTATGCGAAGAAGGCAAAATCATGAGCTAGATGCGGGCATAACCCAGACCTAACCCAGACCTAACCGGTGTTATCCTCTAAAATACAGTCCGAATCCAGGTTTTATTGACTGCTTCAGTGTGTTACCACATTACTACGTGATTCAAACACGAAAAAAACCCAGGATCTGGCCAACAAGTATGCGAAGAAGGCAAAATCATGAGCCAGATGCGGGCATATCCCAGACCTAACCCAGACCTAACCGGTGTTATCCTCTAACATATTGATCGAAACCAGATTTAATTGACTGCTTCAGTGTGTTACCACATTACTACGTGATTCAAACGCGAAAAAAACCCAGGATCTGGCCAACAAGTATGCGAAGAAGGCAAAATCATGAGCCAGATGCGGGCATAACCCAGACCTAACCCAGACCTAACCGGTGTTATCCTCTAAAATATTGATCGAAACCAGATTTAATTGACTGCTTCAGTGTGTTACCACATTACTACGTGATTCAAACGCGAAAAAAACCAAGGATCTGGCCAACAAGTATGCGAAGAAGGCAAAATCATGAGCCAGATGCGGGCATAACCCAGACCTAACCCAGACCTAACCGGTGTTATCCTCTGAAATATTGATCGAAACCAGGTTTAATTGACTGCTTCAGTGTGTTACCACATTACTACGTGATTCAAACACGGAAAAAACCCAGGATCTGGCCAACAAGTATGCGAAGAAGGCAAAATCATGAGCCAGATGCGGGCATATCCCGGACCTAACCCAGACCTAACCGGTGTTATCCTCTAAAATATTGATAGAAACCAGGTTTAATTGACTGCTTCAGTGTGTTACCACATTACTACGTGATTCAAACACGGAAAAAACCCAGGATCTGGCCAACAAGTTTGCGAAAAATGCGAAAGTATAAGCCAGATGCGCGCATATCCCGGACCTAACCCAGACCTAACCGGTGTTATGCTCTAAAATATTTATCGAAACCAGGTTTAATTGACTGCTTCAGTGTGTTACCACATTCCTACGTGATTCAAACACGAAAAAAACCCAAGATCTAGCCAACAAGTATGCGAAGAAGGCAAAATCATGAGCCAGATGCGGGCATAACCCAGTCCTAACCCAGACCTAACCGGTGTTATCCTCTAAAATATTGATCGAAACCAGGTCTAATTGACTGCTTCAGTGTGGTACCACATTACTACGCGATTCAAACACGAAAAAAACCCAGGATCTTGCCAACAAGTATGCGAAGAAGGCAAAATCATGAGCCAGATGCGGGCATATCCCGGACCTAACCTAGACCTAACCGGTGTTATCCTCTGAAATATTGATCGAAACCAGGTTTAATTGACTGCTTCAGTGTGGTATCACATTACTGCGTTATTCAAACCGGAAAAAAACCCAGGATCTAGCCAACAAGTTTGCGAAAAAGGCGAAAGTATAAGCCAGATGCGGGCATATCCCGGACCTATCCCATACCTAACCGGTGTTGTCCTCTAAAATATTGATCGAAACCAGGTTTAATTTACTGCTTCAGTGTGTTACCACATTACTACGTGAATCAAACACGAAAAAACCCCAGGATCTGGCCAACAAGTATGCGAAGAAGGCAAAATCATGAGCCAGATGCGGGCATAACCCAGACCTAACCCAGACCTAACCGGTGTTATCCTCTAAAATATTGATCGAAACCAGGTTTAATTGACTCCTTCAGTGTGTTACCACATTACTACGTGATTCAAACACGAAAAAACCCCAGGATCTGGCCAACAAGTATGCGAAGAAGGCAAAATCATGAGCTAGATGCGGGCATAACCCAGACCTAACCCAGACCTAACCGGTGTTATCCTCTAAAATATTGATCGAAACCAGGTTTAATTGACTGCTTCAGTGTGTTACCACATTACTACGTGATTCAAACACGAAAAAAACCCAGGATCTGGCCAACAAGTTTGCGAAAAAGGCGAAAGTATAAGCCAAATGCGGGCATATCCCGGTCCTAACCCAGACCTAACCGGTGTTATCCTCTAAAATATTGATCGAAACCAGGTTTTATTGACTGCTTCAGTGTATTACCACATTACTACGTGATTCAAACACGAAAAAAACCCAGGATCTGGCAAACAAGTATGCGATGAAGGCAAAATCATGAGCCAGATGCGGGCATAACCCAGACCTTACCCAGACCTAACCGGTGTTATCCTCTAAAATATTGATCGAAACCAGGTTTAATTGACAGCTTCAGTGTGTTACCACATTACTACGTGATTCAAACACGAAAAAACCCAGGATCTGGCCAACAAGTATGCGAAGAAGGCGAAAGTATAAGCCAAATGCGGGCATATCCCGGACCTATCCCAGACCTAACCGGTGTTATCCTCTGAAATATTGATCGAAACCAGGTTTAGTTGACTGCTTCAGTGTGTTACCACATTACTACGTGATTCAAACACGGAAAATACCCAGGATCTGGCCAACAAGTTTGCGAAAAATGCGAAAGTATAAGCCAATGCGCGCAAATCCCAGACCTAACCCAGACCTAACCGGTGTTATCCTCTAAAATATTGATCGAAACCAGGTTTTATTGACTGCTTCAGTGTGTTACCACATTACTACGTGATCAAACACGGAAAAAACCCAGGATCTGACCAACAAGTATGCGAAGAAGGCGAAAGTATAAGCCAGATGCGCGCATTTCCCAGACCTAACCCAGACCTAACCGGTGTTATCCTCTAAAATATTGATCGAAACTAGGTTTTATTGACTGCTTCAGTGTGTTACCACATTACTACGTGATCAAGCACGGAAAAAACCCAGGATCTGGCCAACAAGTTTGCGATAAAGGTGAAAGTATAAGCCAGATGCGCGCATATCCCAGACCTAACCCAGACCTAACCGGTGTTATCCTCTAAAATATTGATCGAAACCAGGTTTAATTGACAGCTTCAGTGTGTTACCACATTACTACGTGATTCAAACACGAAAAAAACCCAGGATCTGGCCAACAAGTATGCGAAGAAGGCAAAGTCATGAGCCAGTTGCGGGCATATCCCGGACCTAACCCACACCTAACCGGTGTTATCCTCTAAAATATTCGTCGAAACCAGGTTTAATTGACTGCTTCAGTGTGGTACCACATTACTGCGTTATTCAAACACGGAAAAAACCCAGGATCTGGCCAACAAGTATGCGATGAAGGCAAAATCATGAGCCAGATGCGGGCATAACCCAGACCTTACCCAGACCTAACCGGTGTTATCCTCTAAAATATTGATCGAAACCAGGTTTAATTGACAGCTTCAGTGTGTTACCACATTACTACGTTATTCAAACACGAAAAAAACCCAGGATCTGGCAAACAAGTATGCGAAGAAGGCAAAATCATGAGCCAGATGCGCGCATATCCCAGACCTAACCCAGACCTAACCGGTGTTATCCTCTAAAATATTGATCGAAACCAGGTTTAATTGACTGCTTCAGTGTGTTACCACATTACTACGTGATTCAAACACGGAAAAAACCCAGGATCTGGCCAACAAGTATGCGAAGAAGGCAAAATCATGAGCCAGATGCGGGCATAACCCAGACCTAACCCAGATCTAACCGGTGTTATCCTCTAAAATACAGTCCGAATCCAGGTTTAATAGACTGCCTCAGTGTGTTACCACATTACTACGTGATTGAAACACGAAAAAAACCCAGGATCTGCCCAACAAGTATGCGAAGAAGGCAAAGTCATGAGCCAGATGCGAGCATATCCCGGACCTAACCTAGACCTAACCGGTGTTATCCTCTGAAATATTGATCGAAACCAGGTTTAATTGACTGCTTCAGTGTGGTATCACATTACTGCGTTATTCAAACCGGAAAAAAACCCAGGATCTAGCCAACAAGTTTGCGAAAAAGGCGAAAGTATAAGCCAGATGCGGGCATATCCCAGACCTAACCCAGACCTAACCGGTGTTATCCTCTAAAATATTGATCGAAACCAGGTTTAATTGACTGCTTCAGTGTGTTACCACATTACTACGTGATTCAAACACGGAAAAAACCCAGGATCTGGCCAACAAGTATGCGATGAAGGCAAAATCATGAGCCAGATGCGGGCATAACCCAGACCTTACCCAGACCTAACCGGTGTTATCCTCTAAAATATTCGTCGAAACCAGGTTTAATTGACTGCTTCAGTGTGGTACCACATTACTGCGTTATTCAAACACGGAAAAAACCCAGGATCTGGCCAACAAGTATGCGAAGAAGGCAAAGTCATGAGCCAGATGCGGGCATAACCCAGACCTAACCCAGACCTAACCGGTGTTATCCTTTAAAATATTGATCGAAACCAGGTTTAATTGACTGCTTCAGTGTGTTACCACATTACTACGTGATTCAACCACGGAAAAAACCCAGGATCTGGCCAACAAGTATGCGAAGAAGGCAAAATCATGAGCCAGATGCGGGCATAACCCAGACCTAACCCAGACCTAACCGGCGTTATCCTCTAAAATATTGATCGAAACCAGGTTTAATTGACTGCTTCAGTGTGGTACCACATTACTGCGTTATTCAAACCCGAAAATAACCCAGGATCTAGCCATCAAGTTTGCGAAAAAGGCGAAAGTATATGCCAGATGCGCGCATATCCCAGACTTAACCCAGACCTAACCGGTGTTATCCTCTGAAATATTCATCGAAACCAGGTTTAATTGACTGCTTCAGAGTGTTACCACATTACTACGTTATTTAAACACGAAAAAAACCCAGGATCTGGCCAACAAGTATGCGAAGAAGGCAAAATCATGAGCCAGATGCGGGCATATCCCGGAACTAACCCAGACCTAACCGGTGTTATCCTCTAAAATATTGATCGAAACCAGGTTTAATTGACTGCTTCAGTGTGTTACCACATTCCTACGTGATTCAAACACGAAAAAAACCCAGGATCTGACCAACAAGTATGCGAAGAAGGCGAAAGTATAAGCCAGATGCGCGCATTTCCCAGACCTAACCCAGACCTAACCGGCGTTATCCTCTAAAATATTGATCGAAACCAGGTTTAATTGACTGCTTCAGTGTGTTACCACATTACTACGTGATTCAACCACGAAAAAAACCCAGGATCTGGCCAACAAGTATGCGAAGAAGGCAAAATCATGAGCCAGATGCGGGCATATCCCGGACCTATCCCAGACCTAACCGGTGTTATCCTCTAAAATATTGATCGAAACCAGGTTTAATTGACTGCTTCAGTGTGTTACCACATTACTACGTGATTCAAACACGAAAAAACCTCAGGATCTGGCCAACAAGTATGCGAAGAAGGCAAAATCATGAGCTAGATGCGGGCATAACCCAGACCTAACCCAGACCTAACCCGTGTTATCCTCTAAAATATGGATCGAAACCAGGTTTTATTGACTGCTTCAGTGTATTACCACATTACTACGTGATTCAAATACGAAAAAAACCCAGGATCTGGCCAATAAGTATGCGAAGAAGGCAAAATCATGAGCCAGATGCGGGCATAACCCAGACCTAACCCAGACCTAACCGGTGTTATCCTCTAAAATATTGATCGAAACCAGATTTAATTGACTGCTTCAGTGTGTTACCACATTACTACGTGATTCAAACACGGAAAAAACCCAGGATCTGGCCAACAAGTATGCGAAGAAGGCAAAATCATGAGCCAGATGCGGGCATAACCCAGACCTAACCCAGACCTAACCGGCGTTATCCTCTAAAATATTGATCGAAACCAGGTTTTATTGACAGCTTCAGTGTGTTACCACATTACTACGTGATTCAAACACGGAAAAAACCCAGGATCTGGCCAACAAGTTTGCGAAAAAGGTGAAAGTATAAGCCAGATGCGCGCATATCCCAGACCTAACCCAGACCTAACCGGTGATATCCTCTAAAATATTGATCGAAACCAGGTTTAATTGACTGCTTCAGTGTGGTACCACATTACAGCTTTATTCAAACCCGAGAAGAACCCAGGATCTAGCCATCAAGTTTGCGAAAAAGGCGAAAGTATAAGCCAGATGCGGGCATATCCCGGACCTAACCCAGACCTAACCGGTGTTATCCTCTAAAATATTCATCGAAACCAGGTTTTATTGACAGCTTCAGTGTGTTACCACATTACTACGTGATTCAAACACGGAAAAAACCCAGGATCTGGCCAACAAGTTTGCGAAAAAGGTGAAAGTATAAGCCAGATGCGGGCATATCCCGGACCTATCCCAGACCTAACCGGTGTTATCCTCTAAAATATTGATCGAACCAGGTTTAATTGACTGCTTCAGTGTGTTACCACATTACTACGTGATTCAAACACGAAAAAACCCCAGGATCTGGCCAACAAGTATGCGAAGAAGGCAAAATCATGAGCTAGATGCGGGCATAACCCAGACCTAACCCAGACCTAACCGGTGTTATCCTCTAAAATATTGATCGAAACCAGGTTTTATTGACTGCTTCAGTGTATTACCACATTACTACGTGATTCAAACACGAAAAAAACCCAGGATCTGGCCAACAAGTATGCGAAGAAGGCAAAATCATGAGCCAGATGCGGGCATAACCCAGACCTAACCCAGACCTAACCGGTGTTATCCTCTGAAATATTGATCGAAACCAGGTCTAATTGACTGCTTCAGTGTGGTACCACATTACTGCGTTATTCAAACCGGAAAAAAACCCAGGATCTAGCCAACAACTTTGCGAAAAAGGCGAAAGTATAAGCCAGAGGCGGGCATATCCCGGACCTATCCCAGACCTAACCGGTGTTATCCTCTAAAATATTGATCGAAACCAGGTTTAATTGACTGCTTCAGTGTGTTACCACATTACTACGTGATTCAAACACGAAAAAAACCCAGGATCTGGCCAACATGTATGCGAAGAAGGCAAAATCATGAGCCAGATGCGGGCATAACCCAGACCTAACCCAGACATAACCGGTGTTATCCTCTAAAATATTGTCCGAATCCAGGTTTAATAGACTGCTTCAGTGTGATACCACATTACTACGTGATTCAAACACGGAAAATACCCGGGATCTGGCCAACAAGTTTGCGAAAAAGGCGAAAGTATAAGCCAGATGCGCGCAAATCCCAGACCTACCCCAGACCTAACCGGTGTTATCCTCTAAAATATTGATCGAAACCAGGTTTAATTGACTGCTTCAGTGTGTTACCACATTACTACGTGATTCAAACACGGAAAATACCCAGGATCTGGCCAACAAGTATGCGAAGATGACAAAATCATGAGCCAGATGCGGGCATAACCCAGACCTAACCCAGACCTAACCGGTGTTATCCTCTAAATTATTGATCGAAACCAGGTTTAATTGACTGCTTCAGTGTGTTACCACATTACTACATGATTCAAACACGAAAAAAACCCAGGATCTGGCCAACAAGTATGCGAAGAAGGCAAAATCATGAGCCAGATGCGGGCATAACCCAGACCTAACCCAGACATAACCGGTGTTATCCTCTAAAATATTGATCGAAACCAGGTTTAATTGACTGCTTCAGTGTGTTACCACATTCCTACGTGATTCAAATACGAAAAAAACCCAGGATCTGGCCAATAAGTATGCGAAGAAGGCAAAATCATGAGCCAGATGCGGGCATAACCCAGACCTAACCCAGACCTAACCGGTGTTATCCTCTGAAATATTGATCGAAACCAGGTTTAATTGACTGCTTCAGTGTGGTACCACATTACTGCGTTATTCAAACCCGAAAAAAACCCAGGATCTAGCCATCAAGTTTGCGAAAAGGGCGAAAGTATAAGCCAGATGCGCGCATATCCCAGACCTAACCCAGACCTAACCGGTGTTATCCTCTGAAATATTGATCGAAACCAGGTTTAATTGACTGCTTCAGTGTGGTACCACATTACTGCGTTATTCAAACCCGAAAATAACCCAGGATCTAGCCATCAAGTTTGCGAAAAAGGCGAAAGTATATGCCAGATGCGCGCATATCCCAGACTTAACCCAGACCTAACCGGTGTTATCCTCTGAAATATTCATCGAAACCAGGTTTAATTGACTGCTTCAGAGTGTTACCACGTTACTACGTTATTTAAACACGAAAAAAACCCAGGATCTGGCCAACAAGTATGCGAAGAAGGCAAAATCATGAGCCAGATGCGGGCATATCCCGGAACTAACCCAGACCTAACCGGTGTTATCCTCTAAAATATTGATCGAAACCAGGTTTAATTGACTGCTTCAGTGTGTTACCACATTCCTACGTGATTCAAACACGAAAAAAACCCAGGATCTGACCAACAAGTATGCGAAGAAGGCGAAAGTATAAGCCAGATGCGCGCATTTCCCAGACCTAACCCAGACCTAACCGGCGTTATCCTCTAAAATATTGATCGAAACCAGGTTTAATTGACTGCTTCAGTGTGTTACCACATTACTACGTGATTCAACCACGAAAAAAACCCAGGATCTGGCCAACAAGTATGCGAAGAAGGCAAAATCATGAGCCAGATGCGGGCATAACCCAGACCTAACCCAGACCTAACCGGTGTTATCCTTTAAAATATTGATCGAAACCAGGTTTAATTGACTGCTTCAGTGTGTTACCACATTACTACGTGATTCAACCACGGAAAAAACCCAGGATCTGGCCAACAAGTATGCGAAGAAGGCAAAATCATGAGCCAGATGCGGGCATAACCCAGACCTAACCCAGACCTAACCGGCGTTATCCTCTAAAATATTGATCGAAACCAGGTTTAATTGACTGCTTCAGTGTGGTACCACATTACTGCGTTATTCAAACCCGAAAATAACCCAGGATCTAGCCATCAAGTTTGCGAAAAAGGCGAAAGTATATGCCAGATGCGCGCATATCCCAGACTTAACCCAGACCTAACCGGTGTTATCCTCTGAAATATTCATCGAAACCAGGTTTAATTGACTGCTTCAGAGTGTTACCACATTACTACGTTATTTAAACACGAAAAAAACCCAGGATCTGGCCAACAAGTATGCGAAGAAGGCAAAATCATGAGCCAGATGCGGGCATATCCCGGAACTAACCCAGACCTAACCGGTGTTATCCTCTAAAATATTGATCGAAACCAGGTTTAATTGACTGCTTCAGTGTGTTACCACATTCCTACGTGATTCAAACACGAAAAAAACCCAGGATCTGACCAACAAGTATGCGAAGAAGGCGAAAGTATAAGCCAGATGCGCGCATTTCCCAGACCTAACCCAGACCTAACCGGCGTTATCCTCTAAAATATTGATCGAAACCAGGTTTAATTGACTGCTTCAGTGTGTTACCACATTACTACGTGATTCAACCACGAAAAAAACCCAGGATCTGGCCAACAAGTATGCGAAGAAGGCAAAATCATGAGCCAGATGCGGGCATATCCCGGACCTATCCCAGACCTAACCGGTGTTATCCTCTAAAATATTGATCGAAACCAGGTTTAATTGACTGCTTCAGTGTGTTACCACATTACTACGTGATTCAAACACGAAAAAACCTCAGGATCTGGCCAACAAGTATGCGAAGAAGGCAAAATCATGAGCTAGATGCGGGCATAACCCAGACCTAACCCAGACCTAACCCGTGTTATCCTCTAAAATATGGATCGAAACCAGGTTTTATTGACTGCTTCAGTGTATTACCACATTACTACGTGATTCAAATACGAAAAAAACCCAGGATCTGGCCAATAAGTATGCGAAGAAGGCAAAATCATGAGCCAGATGCGGGCATAACCCAGACCTAACCCAGACCTAACCGGTGTTATCCTCTAAAATATTGATCGAAACCAGATTTAATTGACTGCTTCAGTGTGTTACCACATTACTACGTGATTCAAACACGGAAAAAACCCAGGATCTGGCCAACAAGTATGCGAAGAAGGCAAAATCATGAGCCAGATGCGGGCATAACCCAGACCTAACCCAGACCTAACCGGCGTTATCCTCTAAAATATTGATCGAAACCAGGTTTTATTGACAGCTTCAGTGTGTTACCACATTACTACGTGATTCAAACACGGAAAAAACCCAGGATCTGGCCAACAAGTTTGCGAAAAAGGTGAAAGTATAAGCCAGATGCGCGCATATCCCAGACCTAACCCAGACCTAACCGGTGATATCCTCTAAAATATTGATCGAAACCAGGTTTAATTGACTGCTTCAGTGTGGTACCACATTACAGCTTTATTCAAACCCGAGAAGAACCCAGGATCTAGCCATCAAGTTTGCGAAAAAGGCGAAAGTATAAGCCAGATGCGGGCATATCCCGGACCTAACCCAGACCTAACCGGTGTTATCCTCTAAAATATTCATCGAAACCAGGTTTTATTGACAGCTTCAGTGTGTTACCACATTACTACGTGATTCAAACACGGAAAAAACCCAGGATCTGGCCAACAAGTTTGCGAAAAAGGTGAAAGTATAAGCCAGATGCGGGCATATCCCGGACCTATCCCAGACCTAACCGGTGTTATCCTCTAAAATATTGATCGAACCAGGTTTAATTGACTGCTTCAGTGTGTTACCACATTACTACGTGATTCAAACACGAAAAAACCCCAGGATCTGGCCAACAAGTATGCGAAGAAGGCAAAATCATGAGCTAGATGCGGGCATAACCCAGACCTAACCCAGACCTAACCGGTGTTATCCTCTAAAATATTGATCGAAACCAGGTTTTATTGACTGCTTCAGTGTATTACCACATTACTACGTGATTCAAACACGAAAAAAACCCAGGATCTGGCCAACAAGTATGCGAAGAAGGCAAAATCATGAGCCAGATGCGGGCATAACCCAGACCTAACCCAGACCTAACCGGTGTTATCCTCTAAAATATTGATCGGAACCAGGTTTAATTGACTGCTTCAGTGTGTTACCACATAACTACGTGATTCAACCACGGAAAAAACCCAGGATCTGGCCAACAAGTATGCGAAGAAGGCAAAATCATGAGCCAGATGCGGGCATAACCCAGACCTAACCCAGACCTAACCGGCGTTATCCTCTAAAATATTGATCGAAACCAGGTTTAATTGACTGCTTCAGTGTGGTACCACATTACTTCGTTATTCAAACCCGAAAAGAACCCAGGATCTAGCCATCAAGTTTGCGAAAAAGGCGAAAGTATAAGCCAGATGCGGGCATATCCCGGACCTAACCCAGACCTAACCGGTGTTATCCTCTAAAATATTGATCGAAACCAGGTTTAATTGACTGCTTCAGTGTGTTGCCACATTACTACGTGATTCAAACACGAAAAAAACCCAGGATCTGGCCAACAAGTATGCGAAGAAGGCGAAAGTATAAGCCAGATGCGCGCATTTCCCAGACCTAACCCAGACCTAACCGGCGTTATCGTCTAAAATATTGATCGAAACCAGGTTTAATTGACTGCTTCAGTGTGTTACCACATTACTACGTGATTCAACCACGAAGAAAACCCAGGATCTGGCCAACAAGTATGCGAAGAAGGCAAAATCATGAGCCAGATGCGGGCATAACCCAGACCTAACCCAGACCTAACCGGTGTTATCCTCTAAAATATTGATCGAAACCAGGTTTAATTGACTGCTTCAGTGTGTTACCACATTCCTACGTGATTCAAACACGAAAAAAACCCAGGATCTGGCCAACAAGTATGCGAAGAAGGCAAAATCATGAGCCAGATGCGGGCATAACCCAGACCTAACCCAGACCTAACCGGTGTTATCCTTTAAAATATTGATCGAAACCAGGTTTAATTGACTGCTTCAGTGTGTTACCACATTACTACGTGATTCAACCACGGAAAAAACCCAGGATCTGGCCAACAAGTATGCGAAGAAGGCAAAATCATGAGCCAGATGCGGGCATAACCCAGACCTAACCCAGACCTAACCGGCGTTATCCTCTAAAATATTGATCGAGACCAGGTTTAATTGACTGCTTCAGTGTGGTACCACATTACTTCGTTATTCAAACCCGAAAAGAACCCAGGATCTAGCCATCAAGTTTGCGAAAAAGGCGAAAGTATAAGCCAGATGCGGGCATATCCCGGACCTAACCCAGACCTAACCGGTGTTATCCTCTAAAATATTGATCGAAACCAGGTTTAATTGACTGCTTCAGTGTGGTACCACATTACTGCGTTATTCAAACCCGAAAAAAACCCAGGATCTAGCCATCAAGTTTGCGAAAAAGGCGAAAGTATAAGCCAGATGCGCGCATATCCCAGACCTAACCCAGACCTAACCGGTGTTATCCTCTGAAATATTGATCGAAACCAGGTTTAATTGACTGCTTCAGTGTGGTACCACATTACTGCGTTATTCAAACCCGAAAATAACCCAGGATCTAGTCATCAAGTTTGCGAAAAAGGCGAAAGTATATGCCAGATGCGCGCATATCCCAGACTTAACCCAGACCTAACCGGTGTTATCCTATGAAATATTCATCGAAACCAGGTTTAATTGACTGCTTCAGAGTGTTACCACATTACTACGTTATTTAAACACGAAAAAAACCCAGGATCTGGCCAACAAGTATGCGAAGAAGGCAAAATCATGAGCCAGATGCGGGCATATCCCGGAACTAACCCAGACCTAACCGGTGTTATCCTCTAAAATATTGATCGAAACCAGGTTTAATTGACTGCTTCAGTGTGTTACCACATTCCTACGTGATTCAAACACGAAAAAAACCCAGGATCTGACCAACAAGTATGCGAAGAAGGCGAAAGTATAAGCCAGATGCGCGCAAATCCCAGACCTACCCCAGACCTAACCGGTGTTATCCTCTAAAATATTGATCGAAACCAGGTTTAATTGACTGCTTCAGTGTGTTACCACATTACTACGTGATTCAAACACGGAAAATACCCAGGATCTGGCCAACAAGTATGCGAAGAAGACAAAATCATGAGCCAGATGCGGGCATAACCCAGACCTAACCCAGACCTAACCGGTGTTATCCTCTAAAATATTGATCGAAACCAGGTTTAATTGACTGCTTCAGTGTGTTACCACATTACTACATGATTCAAACACGAAAAAAACCCAGGATCTGGCCAACAAGTATGCGAAGAAGGCAAAATCATGAGCCAGATGCGGGCATAACCCAGACCTAACCCAGACATAACCGGTGTTATCCTCTAAAATATTGATCGAAACCAGGTTTGATTGACTGCTTCAGTGTGTTACCACATTCCTACGTGATTCAAACACGAAAAAAACTCAGGATCTGACCAACAAGTATGCGAAGAAGGCGAAAGTATAAGCCAGATGCGCGCATTTCCCAGACCTAACCCAGACCTAACCGGCGTTATCCTCTGAAATATTGATCGAAACCAGGTCTAATTGACTGCTTCAGTGTGGTACCACATTACTGCGTTATTCAAACCGGAAAAAACCCAGGATCTAGCCAACAACTTTGCGAAAAAGGCGAAAGTATAAGCCAGAGGCGGTCATATCCCGGACATATCCCAGACCTAACCGGTGTTATCCTCTAAAATATTGATCGAAACCAGGTTTAATTGACTGCTTCAGTGTGTTACCACATTACTACGTGATTCAAACACGAAAAAAACCCAGGATCTGGCCAACAAGTTTGCGAAAAAGGCGAAAGTATAAGCCAGATGCGCGCATTTCCCAGGCCAAACCCAGACCTAACCGGTGTTATCCTCTGAAATATTGATCGAAACCAGGTTTAATTGACTGCTTCAGTGTGTTACCACATTACTACGTGATTCAAACACGAAAAAAACCCAGGATCTGGCCAACAAGTATGCGAAGAAGGCAAAATCATGAGCCAGATGCGGGCATATCCCGGACCTAACCCAGACCTAACCGGTGTTATCCTCTGAAATATTGATCGAAACCAGGTTTAATTGACTGCTTCAGTGAGTTACCACATTACTACGTGATTCAAACACGAAAAAAACCCAGGATCTGGCCAACAAGTATGCGAAGAAGGCAAAATCATGAGCCAGATGCGGGCATAACCCAGACCTAACACAGACCTAACCGGTGTTATCCTCTAAAATATTGATCGAAACCAGGTTTAATTGACTGCTTCAGTGTGGTACCACATTACTGCGTTATTCAAACCCGAAAAAAACCCAGGATCTAGCCATCAAGTTTGCGAAAAAGGCGAAAGTATAAGCCAGATGCGCGCATATCCCAGACCTAACCCAGACCTAACCGGTGTTATCCTCTGAAATATTGATCGAAACCAGGTTTAATTGACTGCTTCAGAGTGTTACCACATTACTACGTGATTCAAACACGAAAAATACCCAGGATCTGGCCAACAAGTTTGCGAAAAAGGCGAAAGTATAAGCCAGATGCGCGCAAATCCCAGACCTAACCCAGACCTAACCGGTGTTATCCTCTAAAATATTGATCGAAACCAGGTTTTATTGACTGCTTCAGTGTATTACCACATTACTACGTGATTCAAACACGAAAAAAACCCAGGATCTGGCCAACAAGTATGCGAAGAAGGCAAAATCATGAGCCAGATGCGGGCATATCCCGGACCTATCCCAGACCTAACCGGTGTTATCCTCTAAAATATTGATCGAAACCAGGTTTAATTGACTGCTTCAGTGTGTTACCACATTACTACGTGATTCAAACACGAAAAAACCCCAGGATCTGGCCTACAAGTATGCGAAGAAGGCAAAATCATGAGCTAGATGCGGGCATAACCCAGACCTAACCCAGACCTAACCGGTGTTATCCTCTAAAATATTGCTCGAAACCAGGTTTTATTGACTGCTTCAGTGTATTACCACATTACTACGTGATTCAAACACGGAAAAAACCCAGGATCTGGCCAACAAGTATGCGAAGAAGGCAAAATCATGAGCCAGATGCGGGCATAACCCAGACCTAACCCAGACCTAACCGGCGTTATCCTCTGAAATATTGATCGAAACCAGGTTTAATTGACTGCTTCAGTGTGTTACCACATTTCTACATGATTCAAACACGAAAAAAACCCAGGGTCTGGCCAACAAGTATGCGAAGAAGGCAAAATCATGAGCCAGATGCGGGCATAACCCAGACCTAACCCAGACCTAACCGGTGTTATCCTCTGAAATATTGATCGAAACCAGGTTTAATTGACTGCTTCAGTGTGTTACCACATTACTACGTGATTCAAACACGGAAAATACCCAGGATCTGGCCAACAAGTTTGCGAAAAAAGCGAAAGTATAAGCCTGATGCGCGCAAATCCCAGACCTAACCCAGACCTAACCGGTGTTATCCTCTAAAATATTGATCGAAACCAGGTTTAATTGACTGCTTCAGTGTGTTACCACATTACTACGTGATTCAAACACGGAAAATACCCAGGATCTGGCCAACAAGTATGCGAAGAAGGCAAAATCATGAGGCAGATGCGGGCATAACCCAGACCTAACCCAGACCTAACCGGTGTTATCCTCTAAAATATTGATCGAAACCAGGTTTTATTGACTGCTTCAGTGTATTACCACATTACTACGTGATTCAAACACGAAAAAAACCCAGGATCTGGCCAACAAGTATGCGAAGAAGGCAAAATCATGAGCCAGATGCGGGCATAACCCAGACCTAACTCAGACCTAACCGGTGTTATCCTCTAAAATATTGATCGAAACCAGGTTTAATTGACTGCTTCAGTGTGTTACCACATTACTACATGATTCAAACACGAAAAAAACCCAGGATCTGGCCAACAAGTATGCGAAGAAGGCAAAATCATGAGCCAGATGCGGGCATATCCCGGACCTAACCCAGACCTAACCGGTGTTATCCTCTGAAATATTGATCGAAACCAGGTCTAATTGACTGCTTCAGTGTGGTACCACATTACTGCGTTATTCAAACCGGAAAAAAACCCAGGATCTAGCCAACAACTTTGCGAAAAAGGCGAAAGTATAAGCCAGAGGCGGGCATATCCCGGACCTATCCCAGACCTAACCGGTGTTATCCTCTAAAATATTGATCGAAACCAGGTTTAATTGACTGCTTCAGTGTGTTACCACATTACTACGTGATTCAAACACGAAAAAAACCCAGGATCTGGCCAACATGTATGCGAAGAAGGCAAAATCATGAGCCAGATGCGGGCAAAACCCAGACCTAACCCAGACCTAACCAGTGTTATCCTCTGAAATATTGATCGAAACCAGGTTTAATTGACTGCTTCAGTGTGTTACCACATTACTACATGATTTAAACACGAAAAAAACCCAGGATCTGGCCAACAAGTATGCGAAGAAGCCAAAATCATGAGCCAGATGCGGGCATAACCCAGACCTAACCCAGACCTAACCGGTGTTATCCTCTGAAATATTGATCGAAACCAGGTTTAATTGACTGCTTCAGTGTGTTACCACATTACTACGTGATTCAAACACGGAAAATACCCGGGATCTGGCCAACAAGTTTGCGAAAAAGGCGAAAGTATAAGCCAGAAGCGCGCAAATCCCAGACCTAACCCAGACCTAACCGGTGTTATCCTCTAAAATATTGATCGAAACCAGGTTTAATTGACTGCTTCAGTGTGTTACCACATTACTACGTGATTCAAACACGGAAAATACCCAGGATCTGGCCAACAAGTATGCGAAGAAGGCAAAATCATGAGCCAGATGCGGGCATAACCCAGACCTAACCCAGACCTAACCGGTGTTATCCTCTAAAATATTGATCGAAACCAGGTTTAATTGACTGCTTCAGTGTGTTACCACATTACTACATGATTCAAACACGAAAAAAACCCAGGATCTGGCCAACAAGTATGCGAAGAAGGCAAAATCATGAGCCAGATGCGGGCATAACCCAGACCTAACCCAGACCTAACCGGTGTTATCCTCTAAAATATTGATCGAAACCAGGTTTAATTGACTGCTTGAGTGTGTTACCACATTGCTACATGATTCAAACACGAAAAAAACCCAGGATCTGGCCAACAAGTATGCGAAGAAGGCAAAATCATGAGCCAGATGCGGGCATAACCCAGACCTAACCCAGACCTAACCGGTGTTATCCTCTAAAATATTGATCGAAACCAGGTTTAATTGACTGCTTGAGTGTGTTACCACATTACTACGTGATTCAAACACGAAAAAAACCCAGGATCTGGCCAACAAGTATGCGAAGAAGGTAAAATCATGAGCCAGATGCGGGCATATCCCGGACCTAATCCAGACCTAACCGGTGTTATCCTCTGAAATATTGATCGAAACCAGGTTTAATTGACTGCTTCAGTGTGGTACCACATTACTGTGTTATTCAAACCGGAAAAAAACCCAGGATCTAGCCAACAAGTTTGCGAAAAAGGCGAAAGTATAAACCAGATGCGGGCATATCCCGGACCTATCCCAGACCTAACCGGTGTTATCCTCTAAAATATTGATCGAAACCAGGTTTAATTGACTGCTTCAGTGTGTTACCACATTACTACGTGATTCAAACACGAAAAAACCCAGGATCTGGCCAACAAGTTTGCGAAAAAGGCGAAAGTATAAGCCAGATGCGCGCAAATCCCAGACCTAACCCAGACCTAACCGATGTTATCCTCTAAAATATTGATCGAAACCAGGTTTTATTGACTGCTCCAGCGTGTTACCACATTACTACGTGATCAAACACGGAAAAAACCCAGGATCTGGCCAACAAGTATGCGAAGAAGGCAAAATCATGAGCCAGATGCGGGCATATCCCAGACGAAACCCAGACCTGACCGGTGTTATCCTCTAAAATATTGATCGAAACCAGGTTTCATTGACTGCTTCAGTGTGTTACCACATTACTACGTGATTCAAACATGAAAAAAACCCAGGATCTGGCCAACAAGTATGCGAAGAAGGCAAAATCATGAGCCAGATGCGGGCATATCCCGGACCTAACCCAGACCTAACCGGTGTTATCCTCTGAAATATTGATCGAAACCAGGTCTAATTGACTGCTTCAGTGTGGTACCACATTACTGCGTTATTCAAACCGGAAAAAAACCCAGGATCTAGCCAACAACTTTGCGAAAAAGGCGAAAGTATAAGCAAGAGGCGGGCATATCCCGGACCTATCCCAGACCTAACCGGTGTTATTCTCTAAAATATTGATCGAAACCAGGTTTAATTGACTGCTTCAGTGTGTTACCACATTACTACGTGATCCGAACACGAAAAAAACCCAGGATCTGGCCAACATGTATGCGAAGAAGGCAAAATCATGAGCCAGATGCGGGCATAACCCAGACCTAACCCAGACATAACCGGTGTTATCCTCTAAAATATTGTCCGAATCCAGGTTTAATAGACTGCCTCAGTGTGGTACAACATTACTACGTGATTCAAACACGGAAAAAATCCAGGATCTGGCCAACAAGTTTGCGAAAATGGCGAAAGTATAAGCCAGATGCGGGCATAACCCAGACCTAACCCAGACCAAACCGGTGTTATCCTCTAAAATATTGATCGATACCAGGTTTTATTGACTGCTTCAGTGTATTACCACATTACTACGTGATTCAAACACGAAAAAAACCCAGGACCTGGCCAACAAGTATGAGAAGAAGGCAAAATCATGAGCCAGATGCGGGCATAACCCAGACCTAACCCAGACCTAACCGGTGTTGTCCTCTAAAATATTGATCGAAACCAGGTTTAATTGACTGCTTCAGTGTGTTACCACATTACTACATGATTCAAACACGAAAAAAACCCAGGATCTGGCCAACAAGTATGCGAAGAAGGCAAAATCATGAGCCAGATGCGGGCATATCCCGGACCTAACCCAGACCTAACCGGTGTTATCCTCTGAAATATTGATCGAAACCAGGTCTAATTGACTGCTTCAGTGTGGTACCACATTACTGCGTTATTCAAACCGGAAAAAAACCCAGGATCTAGCCAACATGTATGCGAAGAAGGCAAAATCATGAGCCAGATGCGGGCATAACGCAGACCTAACCCAGACCTATCCGGTGTTATCCTCTAAAATATTGATCGAAACCAGGTTTTATTGACTGCTTCAGTGTATTACCACATTACTACGTGATTCAAACACGAAAAAAACCCAGGATCTGGCCAACAAGTATGCGAAGAAGGCAAAATCATGAGCCAGATGCGGGCATATCCCGGACCTAACCCAGACATAACCGGTGTTATCCTCTAAAATATTGTCCGAATCCAGGTTTAATAGACTGCCTCAGTGTGGTACAACATTACTACGTGATTCAAACACGGAAAAAATCCAGGATCTGGCCAACAAGTTTGCGAAAAAGGCGAAAGTATAAGCCAGAGGCGGGCATATCCCGGACCTATCCCAGACCTAACCGGTGTTATCCTCTAAAATATTGACCGAAACCAGGTTTAATTGACTGCTTCAGTGTGTTACCACATTACTACGTGATTCAAACACGAAAAAAACCCAGGATCTGGCCAACATGTATGCGAAGAAGGCAAAATCATGAGCCAGATGCGGGCATAACGCAGACCTAACCCAGACCTAACCGGTGTTATCCTCTAAAATATTGATCGAAACCAGGTTTAATTGACTGCTTCAGTGTATTACCACATTACTACGTGATTCAAACACGAAAAAAACCCAGGATCTGGCCAACAAGTATGCGAAGAAGGCAAAATCATGAGCCAGATGCGGGCAAAACCCAGACCTGACCCAGACCTAACCGGTGTTATCCTCTGAAATATTGATCGAAACCAGGTTTAATTGACTGCTTCAGTGTGTTACCACATTACTACATGATTCAAACACGAAAAAAACCCAGGATCTGGCCAACAAGTATGCGAAGAAGGCAAAATCATGAGCCAGATGCGGGCATATCCCGGACCTATCCCAGACCTAACCGGTGTTATCCTCTAAAATATTGATCGAAACCAGGTTTAATTGACTGCTTCAGTGTGTTACCACATTACTACGTGATTCAAACACGGAAAATACCCGGGATCTGGCCAACAAGTTTGCGAAAAAGGCGAAAGTATAAGCCAGAAGCGCGCAAATCCCAGACCTAACCCAGACCTAACCGGTGTTATCCTCTAAAATATTGATCGAAACCAGGTTTAATTGACTGCTTCAGTGTGTTACCACATTACTACGTGATTCAAACACGGAAAATACCCAGGATCTGGCCAACAAGTATGCGAAGAAGGCAAAATCATGAGCCAGATGCGGGCATAACGCAGACCTAACCCAGACCTAACCGGTGTTATCCTCTAAAATATTGATCGAAACCAGGTTTTATTGACTGCTTCAGTGTATTACCACATTACTACGTGATTCAAACACGAAAAAAACCCAGGATCTGGCCAACAAGTATGCGAAGAAGGCAAAATCATGAGCCAGATGCGGGCAAAACCCAGACCTAACCCAGACCTAACCGGTGTTATCCTCTGAAATATTGATCGAAACCAGGTTTAATTGACTGCTTCAGTGTGTTACCACATTACTACATGATTCAAACACGAAAAAAACCCAGGATCTGGCCAACAAGTATGCGAAGAAGGCAAAATCATGAGCCAGATGCGGGCATAACCCAGACCTAAACCAGACCTAACCGGTGTTATCCTCTGAAATATTGATCGAAACCAGGTTTAATTGACTGCTTCAGTGTGTTACCACATTACTACGTGATTCAAACACGGAAAATACCCGGGATCTGGCCAACAAGTTTGCGAAAAAGGCGAAAGTATAAGCCAGATGCGCGCAAATCCCAGACCTAACCCAGACCTAACCGGTGTTATCCTCTAAAATATTGATCGAAACCAGGTTTAATTGACTGCTTCAGTGTGTTACCACATTACTACGTGATTCAAACACGGAAAATACCCAGGATCTGGCCAACAAGTATGCGAAGAAGGCAAAATCATGAGCCAGATGCGGGCATAACCCAGACCTAACCCAGACCTAACCGGTGTTATCCTCTAAAATATTGATCGGAACCAGGTTTAATTGACTGCTTCAGTGTGTTACCACAATACTACATGATTCAAACACGAAAAAAACCCAGGATCTGGCCAACAAGTATGCGAAGAAGGCAAAATCATGAGCCAGATGCGGGCATAACCCAGACCTAACCCAGACCTAACCGGTGTTATCCTCTAAAATATTGATCGAAACCAGGTTTAATTGACTGCTTGAGTGTGTTACCACATTGCTACATGATTCAAACACGAAAAAAACCCAGGATCTGGCCAACAAGTATGCGAAGAAGGCAAAATCATGAGCCAGATGCGGGCATAACCCAGACCTAACCCAGACCTAACCGGTGTTATCCTCTAAAATATTGATCGAAACCAGGTTTAATTGACTGCTTGAGTGTGTTACCACATTACTACGTGATTCAAACACGAAAAAAACCCAGGATCTGGCCAACAAGTATGCGAAGAAGGTAAAATCATGAGCCAGATGCGGGCATATCCCGGACCTAATCCAGACCTAACCGGTGTTATCCTCTGAAATATTGATCGAAACCAGGTTTAATTGACTGCTTCAGTGTGGTACCACATTACTGTGTTATTCAAACCGGAAAAAAACCCAGGATCTAGCCAACAAGTTTGCGAAAAAGGCGAAAGTATAAACCAGATGCGGGCATATCCCGGACCTATCCCAGACCTAACCGGTGTTATCCTCTAAAATATTGATCGAAACCAGGTTTAATTGACTGCTTCAGTGTGTTACCACATTACTACGTGATTCAAACACGAAAAAACCCAGGATCTGGCCAACAAGTTTGCGAAAAAGGCGAAAGTATAAGCCAGATGCGCGCAAATCCCAGACCTAACCCAGACCTAACCGATGTTATCCTCTAAAATATTGATCGAAACCAGGTTTTATTGACTGCTTCAGCGTGTTACCACATTACTACGTGATCAAACACGGAAAAAACCCAGGATCTGGCCAACAAGTATGCGAAGAAGGCAAAATCATGAGCCAGATGCGGGCATATCCCAGACGAAACCCAGACCTGACCGGTGTTATCCTCTAAAATATTGATCGAAACCAGGTTTCATTGACTGCTTCAGTGTGTTACCACATTACTACGTGATTCAAACATGAAAAAAACCCAGGATCTGGCCAACAAGTATGCGAAGAAGGCAAAATCATGAGCCAGATGCGGGCATAACCCAGACCTAACCCAGACCTAACCGGTGTTATCCTCTAAAATATTGATCGAAACCAGGTTTAGTTGACAGCTTCAGTGTGTTACCACATTACTACGTGATTCAAACACGAAAAAAACCCAGGATCTGGCCAACAAGTATGCGAAGAAGGCAAAATCATGAGCCAGATGCGGGCATATCCCGGACCTAACCCAGACCTAACCGGTGTTATCCTCTGAAATATTGATCGAAACCAGGTCTAATTGACTGCTTCAGTGTGGTACCACATTACTGCGTTATTCAAACCGGAAAAAAACCCAGGATCTAGCCAACAACTTTGCGAAAAAGGCGAAAGTATAAGCAAGAGGCGGGCATATCCCGGACCTATCCCAGACCTAACCGGTGTTATCCTCTAAAATATTGATCGAAACCAGGTTTAATTGACTGCTTCAGTGTGTTACCACATTACTACGTGATCCGAACACGAAAAAAACCCAGGATCTGGCCAACATGTATGCGAAGAAGGCAAAATCATGAGCCAGATGCGGGCATAACCCAGACCTAACCCAGACATAACCAGTGTTATCCTCTAAAATATTGTCCGAATCCAGGTTTAATAGACTGCCTCAGTGTGGTACAACATTACTACGTGATTCAAACACGGAAAAAATCCAGGATCTGGCCAACAAGTTTGCGAAAATGGCGAAAGTATAAGCCAGATGCGGGCATAACCCAGACCTAACCCAGACCAAACCGGTGTTATCCTCTAAAATATTGATCGAAACCAGGTTTTATTGACTGCTTCAGTGTATTACCACATTACTACGTGATTCAAACACGAAAAAAACCCAGGACCTGGCCAACAAGTATGAGAAGAAGGCAAAATCATGAGCCAGATGCGGGCATAACCCAGACCTAACCCAGACCTAACCGGTGTTATCCTCTAAAATATTGATCGAAACCAGGTTTAATTGACTGCTTCAGTGTGTTACCACATTACTGCATGATTCAAACACGAAAAAAACCCAGGATCTGGCCAACAAGTATGCGAAGAAGGCAAAATCATGAGCCAGATGCGGGCATATCCCGGACCTAACCCAGACCTAACCGGTGTTATCCTCTGAAATATTGATCGAAACCAGGTCTAATTGACTGCTTCAGTGTGGTACCACATTACTGCGTTATTCAAACCGGAAAAAAACCCAGGATCTAGCCAACATGTATGCGAAGAAGGCAAAATCATGAGCCAGATGCGGGCATAACGCAGACCTAACCCAGACCTATCCGGTGTTATCCTCTAAAATATTGATCGAAACCAGGTTTTATTGACTGCTTCAGTGTATTACCACATTACTACGTGATTCAAACACGAAAAAAACCCAGGATCTGGCCAACAAGTATGCGAAGAAGGCAAAATCATGAGCCAGATGCGGGCATATCCCGGACCTAACCCAGACATAACCGGTGTTATCCTCTAAAATATTGTCCGAATCCAGGTTTAATAGACTGCCTCAGTGTGGTACAACATTACTACGTGATTCAAACACGGAAAAAATCCAGGATCTGGCCAACAAGTTTGCGAAAAAGGCGAAAGTATAAGCCAGAGGCGGGCATATCCCGGACCTATCCCAGACCTAACCGGTGTTATCCTCTAAAATATTGACCGAAACCAGGTTTAATTGACTGCTTCAGTGTGTTACCACATTACTACGTGATTCAAACACGAAAAAAACCCAGGATCTGGCCAACATGTATGCGAAGAAGGCAAAATCATGAGCCAGATGCGGGCATAACGCAGACCTAACCCAGACCTAACCGGTGTTTTCCTCTAAAATATTGATCGAAACCAGGTTTTATTGACTGCTTCAGTGTATTACCACATTACTACGTGATTCAAACACGAAAAAAACCCAGGATCTGGCCAACAAGTATGCGAAGAAGGCAAAATCATGAGCCAGATGCGGGCAAAACCCAGACCTGACCCAGACCTAACCGGTGTTATCCTCTGAACTATTGATCGAAACCAGGTTTAATTGACTGCTTCAGTGTGTTACCACATTACTACATGATTCAAACACGAAAAAAACCCAGGATCTGGCCAACAAGTATGCGAAGAAGGCAAAATCATGAGCCAGATGCGGGCATAACCCAGACCTAACCCAGACCTAACCGGTGTTATCCTCTGAAATATTGATCGAAACCAGGTTTAATTGACTGCTTCAGTGTGTTACCACATTACTACGTGATTCAAACACGGAAAATACCCGGGATCTGGCCAACAAGTTTGCGAAAAAGGCGAAAGTATAAGCCAGATGCGCGCAAATCCCAGACCTAACCCAGACCTAACCGGTGTTATCCTCTAAAATATTGATCGAAACCAGGTTTAATTGACTGCTTCAGTGTGTTACCACATTACTACGTGATTCAAGCACGGAAAATACCCAGGATCTGGCCAACAAGTATGCGAAGAAGACAAAATCATGAGCCAGATGCGGGCATAACCCAGACCTAACCCAGACCTAACCGGTGTTATCCTCTAAAATATTGATCGAAACCAGGTTTAATTGACTGCTTCAGTGTGTTACCACATTACTACATGATTCAAACACGAAAAAAACCCAGGATCTGGCCAACAAGTATGCGAAGAAGGCAAAATCATGAGCCAGATGCGGGCATAACCCAGACCTAACCCAGACATAACCGGTGTTATCCTCTAAAATATTGTCCGAATCCAGGTTTAATAGACTGCCTCAGTGTGGTACAACATTACTACGTGATTCAAACACGAAAAAAACCCAGGATCTGGCCAACAAGTATGCGAAGAAGGCAAAATCATGAGCCAGATGCGGGCATATCCCGGACCTAACCCAGACCTAACCGGTGTTATCCTCTGAAATATTGATCGAAACCAGGTCTAATTGACTGCTTCAGTGTGGTACCACATTACTGCGTTATTCAAACCGGAAAAAACCCAGGATCTAGCCAACAACTTTGCGAAAAAGGCGAAAGTATAAGCCAGAGGCGGGCATATCCCGGACCTATCCCAGACCTAACCGGTGTTATCCTCTAAAATATTGATCGAAACCAGGTTTAATTGACTGCTTCAGTGTGTTACCACATTACTACGTGATTCAAACACGAAAAAAACCCAGGATCTGGCCAACAAGTTTGCGAAAAAGGCGAAAGTATAAGCCAGATGCGCGCATTTCCCAGGCCTAACCCAGACCTAACCGGTGTTATCCTCTGAAATATTGATCGAAACCAGGTTTAATTTACTGCTTCAGTGTGTTACCACATTACTACGTGATTCAAACACGAAAAAAACCCAGGATCTGGCCAACAAGTATGCGAAGAAGGCAAAATCATGAGCCAGATGCGGGCATATCCCGGACCTAACCCAGACCTAACCGGTGTTATCCTCTGAAATATTGATCGAAACCAGGTTTAATTGACTGCTTCAGTGTGGTACCACATTACTGCGTTATTCAAACCGGAAAAAAACCCAGGATCTAGCCAACAAGTTTGCGAAAAAGGCGAAAGTATAAGCCAGATGCGGGCATATCCAGGACCTATCCCAGACCTAACCGGTGTTATCCTCTAAAATATTGTTCGAAACCAGGTTTAATTGACTGCTTCAGTGAGTTACCACATTACTACGTGATTCAAACACGAAAAAAACCCAGGATCTGGCCAACAAGTATGCGAAGAAGGCAAAATCATGAGCCAGATGCGGGCATAACCCAGACCTAACACAGACCTAACCGGTGTTATCCTCTAAAATATTGATCGAAACCAGGTTTTATTGACTGCCTCAGTGTGGTACAACATTACTACGTGATTCAAACACGGAAAAAACCCAGGATCTGGCCAACAAGTATGCGAAGAAGGCAAAATCATGAGCCAGATGCGGGCATAACCCAGACCTAACCCAGACCTAACCGGCGTTATCCTCTAAAATATTGATCGAAACCAGGTTTAATTGACTGCTTCAGTGTGGTACCACATTACTGCGTTATTCAAACCCGAAAAAAACCCAGGATCTAGCCATCAAGTTTGCGAAAAAGGCGAAAGTATAAGCCAGATGCGCGCAAATCCCAGACCTAACCCAGACCTAACCGGTGTTATCCTCTAAAATATTGATCGAAACCAGGTTTTATTGACTGCTATAGTGTATTACCACATTACTACGTGATTCAAACACGAAAAAAACCCAGGATCGGGCCAACAAGTATGCGAAGAAGGCAAAATCATGAGCCAGATGCGGGCATATCCCGGACCTATCCCAGACCTAACCGGTGTTATCCTCTAAAATATTGATCGAAACCAGGTTTAATTGACTGCTTCAGTATGTTACCACATTACTACGTGATTCAAACACGAAAAAACCCCAGGATCTGGCCTACAAGTATGCGAAGAAGGCAAAATCATGAGCTAGATGCGGGCATAACCCAGACCTAACCCAGACCTAACCGGTGTTATCTTCTAAAATATTGCTCGAAACCAGGTTTTATTGACTGCTTCAGTGTATTACCACATTACTACGTGATTCAAACACGGAAAAAACCCAGGATCTGGCCAACAAGTATGCGAAGAAGGCAAAATCATGAGCCAGATGCGGGCATAACCCAGACCTAACCCAGACCTAACCGGCGTTATCCTCTGAAATATTGATCGAAACCAGGTTTAATTGACTGCTTCAGTGTGTTACCACATTTCTACATGATTCAAACACGAAAAAAACCCAGGGTCTGGCCAACAAGTATGCGAAGAAGGCAAAATCATGAGCCAGATGCGGGCATAACCCAGACCTAACCCAGACCTAACCGGTGTTATCCTCTGAAATATTGATCGAAACCAGGTTTAATTGACTGCTTCAGTGTGTTACCACATTACTACGTGATTCAAACACGGAAAATACCCAGGATCTGGCCAACAAGTTTGCGAAAAAGGCGAAAGTATAAGCCTGATGCGCGCAAATCCCAGACCTAACCCAGACCTAACCGGTGTTATCCTCTAAAATATTGATCGAAACCAGGTTTAATTGACTGCTTCAGTGTGTTACCACATTACTACGTGATTCAAACACGGAAAATACCCAGGATCTGGCCAACAAGTATGCGAAGAAGGCAAAATCATGAGCCAGATGCGGGCATAACCCAGACCTAACCCAGACCTAACCGGTGTTATCCTCTAAAATATTGATCGAAACCAGGTTTTATTGACTGCTTCAGTGTATTACCACATTACTACGTGATTCAAACACGAAAAAAACCCAGGATCTGGCCAACAAGTATGCGAAGAAGGCAAAATCATGAGCCAGATGCGGGCATAACCCAGACCTAACTCAGACCTAACCGGTGTTATCCTCTAAAATATTGATCTAAACCAGGTTTAATTGACTGCTTCAGTGTGTTACCACATTACTACATGATTCAAACACGAAAAAAACCCAGGAGCTGGCCAACAAGTATGCGAAGAAGGCAAAATCATGAGCCAGATGCGGGCATATCCCGGACCTAACCCAGACCTAACCGGTGTTATCCTCTGAAATATTGATCGAAACCAGGTCTAATTGACTGCTTCAGTGTGGTACCACATTACTGCGTTATTCAAACCGGAAAAAAACCCAGGATCTAGCCAACAACTTTGCGAAAAAGGCGAAAGTATAAGCCAGAGGCGGGCATATCCCGGACCTATCCCAGACCTAACCGGTGTTATCCTCTAAAATATTGATCGAAACCAGGTTTAATTGACTGCTTCAGTGTGTTACCACATTACTACCTGATTCAAACACGAAAAAAACCCAGGATCTGGCCAACATGTATGCGAAGAAGGCAAAATCATGAGCCAGATGCGGGCATAACCCAGACCTAACCCAGACATAACCAGTGTTATCCTCTAAAATATTGTCCGAATCCAGGTTTAATAGACTGCCTCAGTGTGGTACAACATTACTACGTGATTCAAACACGGAAAAAATCCAGGATCTGGCCAACAAGTTTGCGAAAATGGCGAAAGTATAAGCCAGATGCGGGCATAACCCAGACCTAACCCAGACCAAACCGGTGTTATCCTCTAAAATATTGATCGAAACCAGGTTTTATTGACTGCTTCAGTGTATTACCACATTACTACGTGATTCAAACACGAAAAAAACCCAGGACCTGGCCAACAAGTATGAGAAGAAGGCAAAATCATGAGCCAGATGCGGGCATAACCCAGACCTAACCCAGACCTAACCGGTGTTATCCTCTAAAATATTGATCGAAACCAGGTTTAATTGACTGCTTCAGTGTGTTACCACATTACTACATGATTCAAACACGAAAAAAACCCAGGATCTGGCCAACAAGTATGCGAAGAAGGCAAAATCATGAGCCAGATGCGGGCATATCCCGGACCTAACCCAGACCTAACCGGTGTTATCCTCTGAAATATTGATCGAAACCAGGTCTAATTGACTGCTTCAGTGTGGTACCACATTACTGCGTTATTCAAACCGGAAAAAAACCCAGGATCTAGCCAACATGTATGCGAAGAAGGCAAAATCATGAGCCAGATGCGGGCATAACGCAGACCTAACCCAGACCTATCCGGTGTTATCCTCTAAAATATTGATCGAAACCAGGTTTTATTGACTGCTTCAGTGTATTACCACATTACTACGTGATTCAAACACGAAAAAAACCCAGGATCTGGCCAACAAGTATGCGAAGAAGGCAAAATCATGAGCCAGATGCGGGCATATCCCGGACCTAACCCAGACATAACCGGTGTTATCCTCTAAAATATTGTCCGAATCCAGGTTTAATAGACTGCCTCAGTGTGGTACAACATTACTACGTGATTCAAACACGGAAAAAATCCAGGATCTGGCCAACAAGTTTGCGAAAAAGGCGAAAGTATAAGCCAGAGGCGGGCATATCCCGGACCTATCCCAGACCTAACCGGTGTTATCCTCTAAAATATTGACCGAAACCAGGTTTAATTGACTGCTTCAGTGTGTTACCACATTACTACGTGATTCAAACACGAAAAAAACCCAGGATCTGGCCAACATGTATGCGAAGAAGGCAAAATCATGAGCCAGATGCGGGCATAACGCAGACCTAACCCAGACCTAACCGGTGTTTTCCTCTAAAATATTGATCGAAACCAGGTTTTATTGACTGCTTCAGTGTATTACCACATTACTACGTGATTCAAACACGAAAAAAACCCAGGATCTGGCCAACAAGTATGCGAAGAAGGCAAAATCATGAGCCAGATGCGGGCAAAACCCAGACCTGACCCAGACCTAACCGGTGTTATCCTCTGAACTATTGATCGAAACCAGGTTTAATTGACTGCTTCAGTGTGTTACCACATTACTACATGATTCAAACACGAAAAAAACCCAGGATCTGGCCAACAAGTATGCGAAGAAGGCAAAATCATGAGCCAGATGCGGGCATAACCCAGACCTAACCCAGACCTAACCGGTGTTATCCTCTGAAATATTGATCGAAACCAGGTTTAATTGACTGCTTCAGTGTGTTACCACATTACTACGTGATTCAAACACGGAAAATACCCGGGATCTGGCCAACAAGTTTGCGAAAAAGGCGAAAGTATAAGCCAGATGCGCGCAAATCCCAGACCTAACCCAGACCTAACCGGTGTTATCCTCTAAAATATTGATCGAAACCAGGTTTAATTGACTGCTTCAGTGTGTTACCACATTACTACGTGATTCAAGCACGGAAAATACCCAGGATCTGGCCAACAAGTATGCGAAGAAGACAAAATCATGAGCCAGATGCGGGCATAACCCAGACCTAACCCAGACATAACCGGTGTTATCCTCTAAAATATTGTCCGAATCCAGGTTTAATAGACTGCCTCAGTGTGGTACAACATTACTACGTGATTCAAACACGAAAAAAACCCAGGATCTGGCCAACAAGTATGCGAAGAAGGCAAAATCATGAGCCAGATGCGGGCATATCCCGGACCTAACCCAGACCTAACCGGTGTTATCCTCTGAAATATTGATCGAAACCAGGTCTAATTGACTGCTTCAGTGTGGTACCACATTACTGCGTTATTCAAACCGGAAAAAACCCAGGATCTAGCCAACAACTTTGCGAAAAAGGCGAAAGTATAAGCCAGAGGCGGGCATATCCCGGACCTATCCCAGACCTAACCGGTGTTATCCTCTAAAATATTGATCGAAACCAGGTTTAATTGACTGCTTCAGTGTGTTACCACATTACTACGTGATTCAAACACGAAAAAAACCCAGGATCTGGCCAACAAGTTTGCGAAAAAGGCGAAAGTATAAGCCAGATGCGCGCATTTCCCAGGCCTAACCCAGACCTAACCGGTGTTATCCTCTGAAATATTGATCGAAACCAGGTTTTATTGACTGCCTCAGTGTGGTACAACATTACTACGTGATTCAAACACGGAAAAAACCCAGGATCTGGCCAACAAGTATGCGAAGAAGGCAAAATCATGAGCCAGATGCGGGCATAACCCAGACCTAACCCAGACCTAACCGGCGTTATCCTCTAAAATATTGATCGAAACCAGGTTTAATTGACTGCTTCAGTGTGGTACCACATTACTGCGTTATTCAAACCCGAAAAAAACCCAGGATCTAGCCATCAAGTTTGCGAAAAAGGCGAAAGTATAAGCCAGATGCGCGCATATCCCAGACCTAACCCAGACCTAACAGGTGTTATCCTCTGAAATATTGATCGAAACCAGGTTTAATTGACTGCTTCAGTGTGTTACCACATTACTACGTGATTCAAACACGGAAAATACCCAGGATCTGGCCAACAAGTATGCGAAGAAGGCAAAATCATGAGCCAGATGCGGGCATAACCCAGACCTAACCCAGACCTAACCGGTGTTATCCTCTAAAATATTGATCGAAACCAGGTTTTATTGACTGCTTCAGTGTATTACCACATTACTACGTGATTCAAACACGAAAAAAACCCAGGATCTGGCCAACAAGTATGCGAAGAAGGCAAAATCATGAGCCAGATGCGGGCATAACCCAGACCTAACTCAGACCTAACCGGTGTTATCCTCTAAAATATTGATCGAAACCAGGTTTAATTGACTGCTTCAGTGTGTTACCACATTACTACATGATTCAAACACGAAAAAAACCCAGGATCTGGCCAACAAGTATGCGAAGAAGGCAAAATCATGAGCCAGATGCGGGCATAACCCAGACCTAACCCAGACATAACCGGTGTTATCCTCTAAAATATTGTCCGAATCCAGGTTTAATAGACTGCCTCAGTGTGGTACAACATTACTACGTGATTCAAACACGAAAAAAACCCGGGATCTGGCCAACAAGTATGCGAAGAAGGCAAAATCATGAGCCAGATGCGGGCATATCCCGGACCTAACCCAGACCTAACCGGTGTTATCCTCTGAAATATTGATCGAAACCAGGTCTAATTGACTGCTTCAGTGTGGTACCACATTACTGCGTTATTCAAACCGGAAAAAACCCAGGATCTAGCCAACAACTTTGCGAAAAAGGCAAAATCATGCGCCAGATGCGGGCATAACGCAGACCTAACCCAGACCTATCCGGTGTTATCCTCTAAAATATTGATCGAAACCAGGTTTTATTGACTGCTTCAGTGTATTACCACATTACTACGTGATTCAAACACGAAAAAAACCCAGGATCTGGCCAACAAGTATGCGAAGAAGGCAAAATCATGAGCCAGATGCGGGCATATCCCGGACCTAACCCAGACATAACCGGTGTTATCCTCTAAAATATTGTCCGAATCCAGGTTTAATAGACTGCCTCAGTGTGGTACAACATTACTACGTGATTCAAACACGGAAAAAATCCAGGATCTGGCCAACAAGTTTGCGAAAAAGGCGAAAGTATAAGCCAGAGGCGGGCATATCCCGGACCTATCCCAGACCTAACCGGTGTTATCCTCTAAAATATTGACCGAAACCAGGTTTAATTGACTGCTTCAGTGTGTTACCACATTACTACGTGATTCAAACACGAAAAAAACCCAGGATCTGGCCAACAAGTTTGCGAAAAAGGCGAAAGTATAAGCCAGATGCGCGCATTTCCCAGGCCTAACCCAGACCTAACCGGTGTTATCCTCTGAAATATTGATCGAAACCAGGTTTAATTTACTGCTTCAGTGTGTTACCACATTACTACGTGATTCAAACACGAAAAAAACCCAGGATCTGGCCAACAAGTATGCGAAGAAGGCAAAATCATGAGCCAGATGCGGGCATATCCCGGACCTAACCCAGACCTAACCGGTGTTATCCTCTGAAATATTGATCGAAACCAGGTTTAATTGACTGCTTCAGTGTGGTATCACATTACTGCGTTATTCAAACCGGAAAAAAACCCAGGATCTAGCCAACAAGTTTGCGAAAAAGGCGAAAGTATAAGCCAGATGCGGGCATATCCAGGACCTATCCCAGACCTAACCGGTGTTATCCTCTAAAATATTGTTCGAAACCAGGTTTAATTGACTGCTTCAGTGAGTTACCACATTACTACGTGATTCAAACACGAAAAAAACCCAGGATCTGGCCAACAAGTATGCGAAGAAGGCAAAATCATGAGCCAGATGCGGGCATAACCCAGACCTAACACAGACCTAACCGGTGTTATCCTCTAAAATATTGATCGAAACCAGGTTTTATTGACTGCCTCAGTGTGGTACAACATTACTACGTGATTCAAACACGGAAAAAACCCAGGATCTGGCCAACAAGTATGCGAAGAAGGCAAAATCATGAGCCAGATGCGGGCATAACCCAGACCTAACCCAGACCTAACCGGCGTTATCCTCTAAAATATTGATCGAAACCAGGTTTAATTGACTGCTTCAGTGTGGTACCACATTACTGCGTTATTCAAACCCGAAAAAAACCCAGGATCTAGCCATCAAGTTTGCGAAAAAGGCGAAAGTATAAGCCAGATGCGCGCATATCCCAGACCTAACCCAGACCTAACAGGTGTTATCCTCTGAAATATTGATCGAAACCAGGTTTAATTGACTGCTTCAGAGTGTTACCACATTACTACGTGATTCAAACACGAAAAATACCCAGGATCTGGCCAACAAGTTTGCGAAAAAGGCGAAAGTATAAGCCAGATGCGCGCAAATCCCAGACCTAACCCAGACCTAACCGGTGTTATCCTCTAAAATATTGATCGAAACCAGGTTTTATTGACTGCTATAGTGTATTACCACATTACTACGTGATTCAAACACGAAAAAAACCCAGGATCGGGCCAACAAGTATGCGAAGAAGGCAAAATCATGAGCCAGATGCGGGCATATCCCGGACCTAACCCAGACCTAACCGGTGTTATCCTCTGAAATATTGATCGAAACCAGGTCTAATTGACTGCTTCAGTGTGGTACCACATTACTGCGTTATTCAAACCGGAAAAAAACCCAGGATCTAGCCAACAACTTTGCGAAAAAGGCGAAAGTATAAGCCAGAGGCGGGCATATCCCGGACCTATCCCAGACCTAACCGGTGTTATCCTCTAAGATATTGATCGAAACCAGGTTTAATTGACTGCTTCATTGTGTTACCACATTACTACGTGATTCAAACACGAAAAAAACCCAGGATCTGGCCAACATGTATGCGAAGAAGGCAAAATCATGAGCCAGATGCGGGCATAACGCAGACCTAACCCAGACCTAACCGGTGTTATTCTCTAAAATATTGATCGAAACCAGGTTTTATTGACTGCTTCAGTGTATTACCACATTACTACGTGATTCAAACACGAAAAAAACCCAGGATCTGGCCAACAAGTATGCGAAGAAGGCAAAATCATGAGCCAGATGCGGGCAAAACCCAGACCTAACCCAGACCTAACCGGTGTTATCCTCTGAAATATTGATCGAAACCAGGTTTAATTGACTGCTTCAGTGTGTTACCACATTACTACATGATTCAAACACGAAAAAAACCCAGGATCTGGCCAACAAGTATGCGAAGAAGGCAAAATCATGAGCCAGATGCGGGCATAACCCAGACCTAACCCAGACCTAACCGGTGTTATCCTCTGAAATATTGATCGAAACCAGGTTTAATTGACTGCCTCAGTGTGTTACCACATTACTACGTGATTCAAACACGGAAAATACCCGGGATCTGGCCAACAAGTTTGCGAAAAAGGCGAAAGTATAAGCCAGATGCGCGCAAATCCCAGACCTAACCCAGACCTAACCGGTGTTATCCTCTAAAATATTGATCGAAACCAGGTTTAATTGACTGCTTCAGTGTGTTACCACATTACTACGTGATTCAAACACGGAAAATACCCAGGATCTGGCCAACAAGTATGCGAAGAAGGCAAAATCATGAGCCAGATGCGGGCATAACCCAGACCTAACCCAGACCTAACCGGTGTTATCCTCTAAAATATTGATCGAAACCAGGTTTTATTGACTGCTTCAGTGTATTACCACATTACTACGTGATTCAAACACGGAAAATACCCAGGATCTGGCCAACAAGTATGCGAAGAAGGCAAAATCATGAGCCAGATGCGGGCAAAACCCAGACCTAACCCAGACCTAACCGGTGTTATCCTCTGAAATATTGATCGAAACCAGGTTTAATTGACTGCTTCAGTGTGTTACCACATTACTACATGATTCAAACACGAAAAAAACCCAGGATCTGGCCAACATGTATGCGAAGAAGGCAAAATCATGAGCCAGATGCGGGCATAACCGAGACCTAACCCAGACCTAACCGGTGTTATCCTCTGAAATATTGATCGAAACCAGGTTTAATTGACTGCTTCAGTGTGGTACCACATTACTGTGTTATTCAAACCGGAAAAAAACCCAGGATCTAGCCAACAAGTTTGCGAAAAAGGCGAAAGTATAAACCAGATGCGGGCATATCCCGGACCTATCCCAGACCTAACCGGTGTTATCCTCTAAAATATTGATCGAAACCAGGTTTAATTGACTGCTTCAGTGTGTTACCACATTACTACGTGATTCAAACACGAAAAAACCCAGGATCTGGCCAACAAGTTTGCGAAAAAGGCGAAAGTATAAGCCAGATGCGCGCAAATCCCAGACCTAACCCAGACCTAACCGATGTTATCCTCTAAAATATTGATCGAAACCAGGTTTTATTGACTGCTCCAGCGTGTTACCACATTACTACGTGATCAAACACGGAAAAAACCCAGGATCTGGCCAACAAGTATGCGAAGAAGGCAAAATCATGAGCCAGATGCGGGCATATCCCAGACGAAACCCAGACCTGACCGGTGTTATCCTCTAAAATATTGATCGAAACCAGGTTTCATTGACTGCTTCAGTGTGTTACCACATTACTACGTGATTCAAACATGAAAAAAACCCAGGATCTGGCCAACAAGTATGCGAAGAAGGCAAAATCATGAGCCAGATGCGGGCATATCCCGGACCTAACCCAGACCTAACCGGTGTTATCCTCTGAAATATTGATCGAAACCAGGTCTAATTGACTGCTTCAGTGTGGTACCACATTACTGCGTTATTCAAACCGGAAAAAAACCCAGGATCTAGCCAACAACTTTGCGAAAAAGGCGAAAGTATAAGCAAGAGGCGGGCATATCCCGGACCTATCCCAGACCTAACCGGTGTTATTCTCTAAAATATTGATCGAAACCAGGTTTAATTGACTGCTTCAGTGTGTTACCACATTACTACGTGATCCGAACACGAAAAAAACCCAGGATCTGGCCAACATGTATGCGAAGAAGGCAAAATCATGAGCCAGATGCGGGCATAACCCAGACCTAACCCAGACATAACCGGTGTTATCCTCTAAAATATTGTCCGAATCCAGGTTTAATAGACTGCCTCAGTGTGGTACAACATTACTACGTGATTCAAACACGGAAAAAATCCAGGATCTGGCCAACAAGTTTGCGAAAATGGCGAAAGTATAAGCCAGATGCGGGCATAACCCAGACCTAACCCAGACCAAACCGGTGTTATCCTCTAAAATATTGATCGATACCAGGTTTTATTGACTGCTTCAGTGTATTACCACATTACTACGTGATTCAAACACGAAAAAAACCCAGGACCTGGCCAACAAGTATGAGAAGAAGGCAAAATCATGAGCCAGATGCGGGCATAACCCAGACCTAACCCAGACCTAACCGGTGTTATCCTCTAAAATATTGATCGAAACCAGGTTTAATTGACTGCTTCAGTGTGTTACCACATTACTACATGATTCAAACACGAAAAAAACCCAGGATCTGGCCAACAAGTATGCGAAGAAGGCAAAATCATGAGCCAGATGCGGGCATATCCCGGACCTAACCCAGACCTAACCGGTGTTATCCTCTGAAATATTGATCGAAACCAGGTCTAATTGACTGCTTCAGTGTGGTACCACATTACTGCGTTATTCAAACCGGAAAAAAACCCAGGATCTAGCCAACATGTATGCGAAGAAGGCAAAATCATGAGCCAGATGCGGGCATAACGCAGACCTAACCCAGACCTATCCGGTGTTATCCTCTAAAATATTGATCGAAACCAGGTTTTATTGACTGCTTCAGTGTATTACCACATTACTACGTGATTCAAACACGAAAAAAACCCAGGATCTGGCCAACAAGTATGCGAAGAAGGCAAAATCATGAGCCAGATGCGGGCATATCCCGGACCTAACCCAGACATAACCGGTGTTATCCTCTAAAATATTGTCCGAATCCAGGTTTAATAGACTGCCTCAGTGTGGTACAACATTACTACGTGATTCAAACACGGAAAAAATCCAGGATCTGGCCAACAAGTTTGCGAAAAAGGCGAAAGTATAAGCCAGAGGCGGGCATATCCCGGACCTATCCCAGACCTAACCGGTGTTATCCTCTAAAATATTGACCGAAACCAGGTTTAATTGACTGCTTCAGTGTGTTACCACATTACTACGTGATTCAAACACGAAAAAAACCCAGGATCTGGCCAACATGTATGCGAAGAAGGCAAAATCATGAGCCAGATGCGGGCATAACGCAGACCTAACCCAGACCTAACCGGTGTTATCCTCTAAAATATTGATCGAAACCAGGTTTAATTGACTGCTTCAGTGTATTACCACATTACTACGTGATTCAAACACGAAAAAAACCCAGGATCTGGCCAACAAGTATGCGAAGAAGGCAAAATCATGAGCCAGATGCGGGCAAAACCCAGACCTGACCCAGACCTAACCGGTGTTATCCTCTGAAATATTGATCGAAACCAGGTTTAATTGACTGCTTCAGTGTGTTACCACATTACTACATGATTCAAACACGAAAAAAACCCAGGATCTGGCCAACAAGTATGCGAAGAAGGCACAATCATGAGCCAGATGCGGGCATATCCCGGACCTATCCCAGACCTAACCGGTGTTATCCTCTAAAATATTGATCGAAACCAGGTTTAATTGACTGCTTCAGTGTGTTACCACATTACTACGTGATTCAAACACGGAAAATACCCGGGATCTGGCCAACAAGTTTGCGAAAAAGGCGAAAGTATAAGCCAGAAGCGCGCAAATCCCAGACCTAACCCAGACCTAACCGGTGTTATCCTCTAAAATATTGATCGAAACCAGGTTTAATTGACTGCTTCAGTGTGTTACCACATTACTACGTGATTCAAACACGGAAAATACCCAGGATCTGGCCAACAAGTATGCGAAGAAGGCAAAATCATGAGCCAGATGCGGGCATAACGCAGACCTAACCCAGACCTAACCGGTGTTATCCTCTAAAATATTGATCGAAACCAGGTTTTATTGACTGCTTCAGTGTATTACCACATTACTACGTGATTCAAACACGAAAAAAACCCAGGATCTGGCCAACAAGTATGCGAAGAAGGCAAAATCATGAGCCAGATGCGGGCAAAACCCAGACCTAACCCAGACCTAACCGGTGTTATCCTCTGAAATATTGATCGAAACCAGGTTTAATTGACTGCTTCAGTGTGTTACCACATTACTACATGATTCAAACACGAAAAAAACCCAGGATCTGGCCAACAAGTATGCGAAGAAGGCAAAATCATGAGCCAGATGCGGGCATAACCCAGACCTAAACCAGACCTAACCGGTGTTATCCTCTGAAATATTGATCGAAACCAGGTTTAATTGACTGCTTCAGTGTGTTACCACATTACTACGTGATTCAAACACGGAAAATACCCGGGATCTGGCCAACAAGTTTGCGAAAAAGGCGAAAGTATAAGCCAGATGCGCGCAAATCCCAGACCTAACCCAGACCTAACCGGTGTTATCCTCTAAAATATTGATCGAAACCAGGTTTAATTGACTGCTTCAGTGTGTTACCACATTACTACGTGATTCAAACACGGAAAATACCCAGGATCTGGCCAACAAGTATGCGAAGAAGGCAAAATCATGAGCCAGATGCGGGCATAACCCAGACCTAACCCAGACCTAACCGGTGTTATCCTCTAAAATATTGATCGGAACCAGGTTTAATTGACTGCTTCAGTGTGTTACCACAATACTACATGATTCAAACACGAAAAAAACCCAGGATCTGGCCAACAAGTATGCGAAGAAGGCAAAATCATGAGCCAGATGCGGGCATAACCCAGACCTAACCCAGACCTAACCGGTGTTATCCTCTAAAATATTGATCGAAACCAGGTTTAATTGACTGCTTGAGTGTGTTACCACATTGCTACATGATTCAAACACGAAAAAAACCCAGGATCTGGCCAACAAGTATGCGAAGAAGGCAAAATCATGAGCCAGATGCGGGCATAACCCAGACCTAACCCAGACCTAACCGGTGTTATCCTCTAAAATATTGATCGAAACCAGGTTTAATTGACTGCTTGAGTGTGTTACCACATTACTACGTGATTCAAACACGAAAAAAACCCAGGATCTGGCCAACAAGTATGCGAAGAAGGTAAAATCATGAGCCAGATGCGGGCATATCCCGGACCTAATCCAGACCTAACCGGTGTTATCCTCTGAAATATTGATCGAAACCAGGTTTAATTGACTGCTTCAGTGTGGTACCACATTACTGTGTTATTCAAACCGGAAAAAAACCCAGGATCTAGCCAACAAGTTTGCGAAAAAGGCGAAAGTATAAACCAGATGCGGGCATATCCCGGACCTATCCCAGACCTAACCGGTGTTATCCTCTAAAATATTGATCGAAACCAGGTTTAATTGACTGCTTCAGTGTGTTACCACATTACTACGTGATTCAAACACGAAAAAACCCAGGATCTGGCCAACAAGTTTGCGAAAAAGGCGAAAGTATAAGCCAGATGCGCGCAAATCCCAGACCTAACCCAGACCTAACCGATGTTATCCTCTAAAATATTGATCGAAACCAGGTTTTATTGACTGCTTCAGCGTGTTACCACATTACTACGTGATCAAACACGGAAAAAACCCAGGATCTGGCCAACAAGTATGCGAAGAAGGCAAAATCATGAGCCAGATGCGGGCATATCCCAGACGAAACCCAGACCTGACCGGTGTTATCCTCTAAAATATTGATCGAAACCAGGTTTCATTGACTGCTTCAGTGTGTTACCACATTACTACGTGATTCAAACATGAAAAAAACCCAGGATCTGGCCAACAAGTATGCGAAGAAGGCAAAATCATGAGCCAGATGCGGGCATAACCCAGACCTAACCCAGACCTAACCGGTGTTATCCTCTAAAATATTGATCGAAACCAGGTTTAGTTGACAGCTTCAGTGTGTTACCACATTACTACGTGATTCAAACACGAAAAAAACCCAGGATCTGGCCAACAAGTATGCGAAGAAGGCAAAATCATGAGCCAGATGCGGGCATATCCCGGACCTAACCCAGACCTAACCGGTGTTATCCTCTGAAATATTGATCGAAACCAGGTCTAATTGACTGCTTCAGTGTGGTACCACATTACTGCGTTATTCAAACCGGAAAAAAACCCAGGATCTAGCCAACAACTTTGCGAAAAAGGCGAAAGTATAAGCAAGAGGCGGGCATATCCCGGACCTATCCCAGACCTAACCGGTGTTATCCTCTAAAATATTGATCGAAACCAGGTTTAATTGACTGCTTCAGTGTGTTACCACATTACTACGTGATCCGAACACGAAAAAAACCCAGGATCTGGCCAACATGTATGCGAAGAAGGCAAAATCATGAGCCAGATGCGGGCATAACCCAGACCTAACCCAGACATAACCAGTGTTATCCTCTAAAATATTGTCCGAATCCAGGTTTAATAGACTGCCTCAGTGTGGTACAACATTACTACGTGATTCAAACACGGAAAAAATCCAGGATCTGGCCAACAAGTTTGCGAAAATGGCGAAAGTATAAGCCAGATGCGGGCATAACCCAGACCTAACCCAGACCAAACCGGTGTTATCCTCTAAAATATTGATCGAAACCAGGTTTTATTGACTGCTTCAGTGTATTACCACATTACTACGTGATTCAAACACGAAAAAAACCCAGGACCTGGCCAACAAGTATGAGAAGAAGGCAAAATCATGAGCCAGATGCGGGCATAACCCAGACCTAACCCAGACCTAACCGGTGTTATCCTCTAAAATATTGATCGAAACCAGGTTTAATTGACTGCTTCAGTGTGTTACCACATTACTGCATGATTCAAACACGAAAAAAACCCAGGATCTGGCCAACAAGTATGCGAAGAAGGCAAAATCATGAGCCAGATGCGGGCATATCCCGGACCTAACCCAGACCTAACCGGTGTTATCCTCTGAAATATTGATCGAAACCAGGTCTAATTGACTGCTTCAGTGTGGTACCACATTACTGCGTTATTCAAACCGGAAAAAAACCCAGGATCTAGCCAACATGTATGCGAAGAAGGCAAAATCATGAGCCAGATGCGGGCATAACGCAGACCTAACCCAGACCTATCCGGTGTTATCCTCTAAAATATTGATCGAAACCAGGTTTTATTGACTGCTTCAGTGTATTACCACATTACTACGTGATTCAAACACGAAAAAAACCCAGGATCTGGCCAACAAGTATGCGAAGAAGGCAAAATCATGAGCCAGATGCGGGCATATCCCGGACCTAACCCAGACATAACCGGTGTTATCCTCTAAAATATTGTCCGAATCCAGGTTTAATAGACTGCCTCAGTGTGGTACAACATTACTACGTGATTCAAACACGGAAAAAATCCAGGATCTGGCCAACAAGTTTGCGAAAAAGGCGAAAGTATAAGCCAGAGGCGGGCATATCCCGGACCTATCCCAGACCTAACCGGTGTTATCCTCTAAAATATTGACCGAAACCAGGTTTAATTGACTGCTTCAGTGTGTTACCACATTACTACGTGATTCAAACACGAAAAAAACCCAGGATCTGGCCAACATGTATGCGAAGAAGGCAAAATCATGAGCCAGATGCGGGCATAACGCAGACCTAACCCAGACCTAACCGGTGTTTTCCTCTAAAATATTGATCGAAACCAGGTTTTATTGACTGCTTCAGTGTATTACCACATTACTACGTGATTCAAACACGAAAAAAACCCAGGATCTGGCCAACAAGTATGCGAAGAAGGCAAAATCATGAGCCAGATGCGGGCAAAACCCAGACCTGACCCAGACCTAACCGGTGTTATTCTCTGAACTATTGATCGAAACCAGGTTTAATTGACTGCTTCAGTGTGTTACCACATTACTACATGATTCAAACACGAAAAAAACCCAGGATCTGGCCAACAAGTATGCGAAGAAGGCAAAATCATGAGCCAGATGCGGGCATAACCCAGACCTAACCCAGACCTAACCGGTGTTATCCTCTGAAATATTGATCGAAACCAGGTTTAATTGACTGCTTCAGTGTGTTACCACATTACTACGTGATTCAAACACGGAAAATACCAGGGATCTGGCCAACAAGTTTGCGAAAAAGGCGAAAGTATAAGCCAGATGCGCGCAAATCCCAGACCTAACCCAGACCTAACCGGTGTTATCCTCTAAAATATTGATCGAAACCAGGTTTAATTGACTGCTTCAGTGTGTTACCACATTACTACGTGATTCAAGCACGGAAAATACCCAGGATCTGGCCAACAAGTATGCGAAGAAGACAAAATCATGAGCCAGATGCGGGCATAACCCAGACCTAACCCAGACCTAACCGGTGTTATCCTCTAAAATATTGATCGAAACCAGGTTTAATTGACTGCTTCAGTGTGTTACCACATTACTACATGATTCAAACACGAAAAAAACCCAGGATCTGGCCAACAAGTATGCGAAGAAGGCAAAATCATGAGCCAGATGCGGGCATAACCCAGACCTAACCCAGACATAACCGGTGTTATCCTCTAAAATATTGTCCGAATCCAGGTTTAATAGACTGCCTCAGTGTGGTACAACATTACTACGTGATTCAAACACGAAAAAAACCCAGGATCTGGCCAACAAGTATGCGAAGAAGGCAAAATCATGAGCCAGATGCGGGCATATCCCGGACCTAACCCAGACCTAACCGGTGTTATCCTCTGAAATATTGATCGAAACCAGGTCTAATTGACTGCTTCAGTGTGGTACCACATTACTGCGTTATTCAAACCGGAAAAAACCCAGGATCTAGCCAACAACTTTGCGAAAAAGGCGAAAGTATAAGCCAGAGGCGGGCATATCCCGGACCTATCCCAGACCTAACCGGTGTTATCCTCTAAAATATTGATCGAAACCAGGTTTAATTGACTGCTTCAGTGTGTTACCACATTACTACGTGATTCAAACACGAAAAAAACCCAGGATCTGGCCAACAAGTTTGCGAAAAAGGCGAAAGTATAAGCCAGATGCGCGCATTTCCCAGGCCTAACCCAGACCTAACCGGTGTTATCCTCTGAAATATTGATCGAAACCAGGTTTAATTTACTGCTTCAGTGTGTTACCACATTACTACGTGATTCAAACACGAAAAAAACCCAGGATCTGGCCAACAAGTATGCGAAGAAGGCAAAATCATGAGCCAGATGCGGGCATATCCCGGACCTAACCCAGACCTAACCGGTGTTATCCTCTGAAATATTGATCGAAACCAGGTTTAATTGACTGCTTCAGTGTGGTACCACATTACTGCGTTATTCAAACCGGAAAAAAACCCAGGATCTAGCCAACAAGTTTGCGAAAAAGGCGAAAGTATAAGCCAGATGCGGGCATATCCAGGACCTATCCCAGACCTAACCGGTGTTATCCTCTAAAATATTGTTCGAAACCAGGTTTAATTGACTGCTTCAGTGAGTTACCACATTACTACGTGATTCAAACACGAAAAAAACCCAGGATCTGGCCAACAAGTATGCGAAGAAGGCAAAATCATGAGCCAGATGCGGGCATAACCCAGACCTAACACAGACCTAACCGGTGTTATCCTCTAAAATATTGATCGAAACCAGGTTTTATTGACTGCCTCAGTGTGGTACAACATTACTACGTGATTCAAACACGGAAAAAACCCAGGATCTGGCCAACAAGTATGCGAAGAAGGCAAAATCATGAGCCAGATGCGGGCATAACCCAGACCTAACCCAGACCTAACCGGCGTTATCCTCTAAAATATTGATCGAAACCAGGTTTAATTGACTGCTTCAGTGTGGTACCACATTACTGCGTTATTCAAACCCGAAAAAAACCCAGGATCTAGCCATCAAGTTTGCGAAAAAGGCGAAAGTATAAGCCAGATGCGCGCATATCCCAGACCTAACCCAGACCTAACAGGTGTTATCCTCTGAAATATTGATCGAAACCAGGTTTAATTGACTGCTTCAGAGTGTTACCACATTACTACGTGATTCAAACACGAAAAATACCCAGGATCTGGCCAACAAGTTTGCGAAAAAGGCGAAAGTATAAGCCAGATGCGCGCAAATCCCAGACCTAACCCAGACCTAACCGGTGTTATCCTCTAAAATATTGATCGAAACCAGGTTTTATTGACTGCTATAGTGTATTACCACATTACTACGTGATTCAAACACGAAAAAAACCCAGGATCGGGCCAACAAGTATGCGAAGAAGGCAAAATCATGAGCCAGATGCGGGCATATCCCGGACCTATCCCAGACCTAACCGGTGTTATCCTCTAAAATATTGATCGAAACCAGGTTTAATTGACTGCTTCAGTATGTTACCACATTACTACGTGATTCAAACACGAAAAAACCCCAGGATCTGGCCTACAAGTATGCGAAGAAGGCAAAATCATGAGCTAGATGCGGGCATAACCCAGACCTAACCCAGACCTAACCGGTGTTATCTTCTAAAATATTGCTCGAAACCAGGTTTTATTGACTGCTTCAGTGTATTACCACATTACTACGTGATTCAAACACGGAAAAAACCCAGGATCTGGCCAACAAGTATGCGAAGAAGGCAAAATCATGAGCCAGATGCGGGCATAACCCAGACCTAACCCAGACCTAACCGGCGTTATCCTCTGAAATATTGATCGAAACCAGGTTTAATTGACTGCTTCAGTGTGTTACCACATTTCTACATGATTCAAACACGAAAAAAACCCAGGGTCTGGCCAACAAGTATGCGAAGAAGGCAAAATCATGAGCCAGATGCGGGCATAACCCAGACCTAACCCAGACCTAACCGGTGTTATCCTCTGAAATATTGATCGAAACCAGGTTTAATTGACTGCTTCAGTGTGTTACCACATTACTACGTGATTCAAACACGGAAAATACCCAGGATCTGGCCAACAAGTTTGCGAAAAAGGCGAAAGTATAAGCCTGATGCGCGCAAATCCCAGACCTAACCCAGACCTAACCGGTGTTATCCTCTAAAATATTGATCGAAACCAGGTTTAATTGACTGCTTCAGTGTGTTACCACATTACTACGTGATTCAAACACGGAAAATACCCAGGATCTGGCCAACAAGTATGCGAAGAAGGCAAAATCATGAGCCAGATGCGGGCATAACCCAGACCTAACCCAGACCTAACCGGTGTTATCCTCTAAAATATTGATCGAAACCAGGTTTTATTGACTGCTTCAGTGTATTACCACATTACTACGTGATTCAAACACGAAAAAAACCCAGGATCTGGCCAACAAGTATGCGAAGAAGGCAAAATCATGAGCCAGATGCGGGCATAACCCAGACCTAACTCAGACCTAACCGGTGTTATCCTCTAAAATATTGATCTAAACCAGGTTTAATTGACTGCTTCAGTGTGTTACCACATTACTACATGATTCAAACACGAAAAAAACCCAGGAGCTGGCCAACAAGTATGCGAAGAAGGCAAAATCATGAGCCAGATGCGGGCATATCCCGGACCTAACCCAGACCTAACCGGTGTTATCCTCTGAAATATTGATCGAAACCAGGTCTAATTGACTGCTTCAGTGTGGTACCACATTACTGCGTTATTCAAACCGGAAAAAAACCCAGGATCTAGCCAACAACTTTGCGAAAAAGGCGAAAGTATAAGCCAGAGGCGGGCATATCCCGGACCTATCCCAGACCTAACCGGTGTTATCCTCTAAAATATTGATCGAAACCAGGTTTAATTGACTGCTTCAGTGTGTTACCACATTACTACCTGATTCAAACACGAAAAAAACCCAGGATCTGGCCAACATGTATGCGAAGAAGGCAAAATCATGAGCCAGATGCGGGCATAACCCAGACCTAACCCAGACATAACCAGTGTTATCCTCTAAAATATTGTCCGAATCCAGGTTTAATAGACTGCCTCAGTGTGGTACAACATTACTACGTGATTCAAACACGGAAAAAATCCAGGATCTGGCCAACAAGTTTGCGAAAATGGCGAAAGTATAAGCCAGATGCGGGCATAACCCAGACCTAACCCAGACCAAACCGGTGTTATCCTCTAAAATATTGATCGAAACCAGGTTTTATTGACTGCTTCAGTGTATTACCACATTACTACGTGATTCAAACACGAAAAAAACCCAGGACCTGGCCAACAAGTATGAGAAGAAGGCAAAATCATGAGCCAGATGCGGGCATAACCCAGACCTAACCCAGACCTAACCGGTGTTATCCTCTAAAATATTGATCGAAACCAGGTTTAATTGACTGCTTCAGTGTGTTACCACATTACTACATGATTCAAACACGAAAAAAACCCAGGATCTGGCCAACAAGTATGCGAAGAAGGCAAAATCATGAGCCAGATGCGGGCATATCCCGGACCTAACCCAGACCTAACCGGTGTTATCCTCTGAAATATTGATCGAAACCAGGTCTAATTGACTGCTTCAGTGTGGTACCACATTACTGCGTTATTCAAACCGGAAAAAAACCCAGGATCTAGCCAACATGTATGCGAAGAAGGCAAAATCATGAGCCAGATGCGGGCATAACGCAGACCTAACCCAGACCTATCCGGTGTTATCCTCTAAAATATTGATCGAAACCAGGTTTTATTGACTGCTTCAGTGTATTACCACATTACTACGTGATTCAAACACGAAAAAAACCCAGGATCTGGCCAACAAGTATGCGAAGAAGGCAAAATCATGAGCCAGATGCGGGCATATCCCGGACCTAACCCAGACATAACCGGTGTTATCCTCTAAAATATTGTCCGAATCCAGGTTTAATAGACTGCCTCAGTGTGGTACAACATTACTACGTGATTCAAACACGGAAAAAATCCAGGATCTGGCCAACAAGTTTGCGAAAAAGGCGAAAGTATAAGCCAGAGGCGGGCATATCCCGGACCTATCCCAGACCTAACCGGTGTTATCCTCTAAAATATTGACCGAAACCAGGTTTAATTGACTGCTTCAGTGTGTTACCACATTACTACGTGATTCAAACACGAAAAAAACCCAGGATCTGGCCAACATGTATGCGAAGAAGGCAAAATCATGAGCCAGATGCGGGCATAACGCAGACCTAACCCAGACCTAACCGGTGTTTTCCTCTAAAATATTGATCGAAACCAGGTTTTATTGACTGCTTCAGTGTATTACCACATTACTACGTGATTCAAACACGAAAAAAACCCAGGATCTGGCCAACAAGTATGCGAAGAAGGCAAAATCATGAGCCAGATGCGGGCAAAACCCAGACCTGACCCAGACCTAACCGGTGTTATCCTCTGAACTATTGATCGAAACCAGGTTTAATTGACTGCTTCAGTGTGTTACCACATTACTACATGATTCAAACACGAAAAAAACCCAGGATCTGGCCAACAAGTATGCGAAGAAGGCAAAATCATGAGCCAGATGCGGGCATAACCCAGACCTAACCCAGACCTAACCGGTGTTATCCTCTGAAATATTGATCGAAACCAGGTTTAATTGACTGCTTCAGTGTGTTACCACATTACTACGTGATTCAAACACGGAAAATACCCGGGATCTGGCCAACAAGTTTGCGAAAAAGGCGAAAGTATAAGCCAGATGCGCGCAAATCCCAGACCTAACCCAGACCTAACCGGTGTTATCCTCTAAAATATTGATCGAAACCAGGTTTAATTGACTGCTTCAGTGTGTTACCACATTACTACGTGATTCAAGCACGGAAAATACCCAGGATCTGGCCAACAAGTATGCGAAGAAGACAAAATCATGAGCCAGATGCGGGCATAACCCAGACCTAACCCAGACCTAACCGGTGTTATCCTCTAAAATATTGATCGAAACCAGGTTTAATTGACTGCTTCAGTGTGTTACCACATTACTACATGATTCAAACACGAAAAAAACCCAGGATCTGGCCAACAAGTATGCGAAGAAGGCAAAATCATGAGCCAGATGCGGGCATAACCCAGACCTAACCCAGACATAACCGGTGTTATCCTCTAAAATATTGTCCGAATCCAGGTTTAATAGACTGCCTCAGTGTGGTACAACATTACTACGTGATTCAAACACGAAAAAAACCCAGGATCTGGCCAACAAGTATGCGAAGAAGGCAAAATCATGAGCCAGATGCGGGCATATCCCGGACCTAACCCAGACCTAACCGGTGTTATCCTCTGAAATATTGATCGAAACCAGGTCTAATTGACTGCTTCAGTGTGGTACCACATTACTGCGTTATTCAAACCGGAAAAAACCCAGGATCTAGCCAACAACTTTGCGAAAAAGGCGAAAGTATAAGCCAGAGGCGGGCATATCCCGGACCTATCCCAGACCTAACCGGTGTTATCCTCTAAAATATTGATCGAAACCAGGTTTAATTGACTGCTTCAGTGTGTTACCACATTACTACGTGATTCAAACACGAAAAAAACCCAGGATCTGGCCAACAAGTTTGCGAAAAAGGCGAAAGTATAAGCCAGATGCGCGCATTTCCCAGGCCTAACCCAGACCTAACCGGTGTTATCCTCTGAAATATTGATCGAAACCAGGTTTTATTGACTGCCTCAGTGTGGTACAACATTACTACGTGATTCAAACACGGAAAAAACCCAGGATCTGGCCAACAAGTATGCGAAGAAGGCAAAATCATGAGCCAGATGCGGGCATAACCCAGACCTAACCCAGACCTAACCGGCGTTATCCTCTAAAATATTGATCGAAACCAGGTTTAATTGACTGCTTCAGTGTGGTACCACATTACTGCGTTATTCAAACCCGAAAAAAACCCAGGATCTAGCCATCAAGTTTGCGAAAAAGGCGAAAGTATAAGCCAGATGCGCGCATATCCCAGACCTAACCCAGACCTAACAGGTGTTATCCTCTGAAATATTGATCGAAACCAGGTTTAATTGACTGCTTCAGTGTGTTACCACATTACTACGTGATTCAAACACGGAAAATACCCAGGATCTGGCCAACAAGTATGCGAAGAAGGCAAAATCATGAGCCAGATGCGGGCATAACCCAGACCTAACCCAGACCTAACCGGTGTTATCCTCTAAAATATTGATCGAAACCAGGTTTTATTGACTGCTTCAGTGTATTACCACATTACTACGTGATTCAAACACGAAAAAAACCCAGGATCTGGCCAACAAGTATGCGAAGAAGGCAAAATCATGAGCCAGATGCGGGCATAACCCAGACCTAACTCAGACCTAACCGGTGTTATCCTCTAAAATATTGATCGAAACCAGGTTTAATTGACTGCTTCAGTGTGTTACCACATTACTACATGATTCAAACACGAAAAAAACCCAGGATCTGGCCAACAAGTATGCGAAGAAGGCAAAATCATGAGCCAGATGCGGGCATAACCCAGACCTAACCCAGACATAACCGGTGTTATCCTCTAAAATATTGTCCGAATCCAGGTTTAATAGACTGCCTCAGTGTGGTACAACATTACTACGTGATTCAAACACGAAAAAAACCCGGGATCTGGCCAACAAGTATGCGAAGAAGGCAAAATCATGAGCCAGATGCGGGCATATCCCGGACCTAACCCAGACCTAACCGGTGTTATCCTCTGAAATATTGATCGAAACCAGGTCTAATTGACTGCTTCAGTGTGGTACCACATTACTGCGTTATTCAAACCGGAAAAAACCCAGGATCTAGCCAACAACTTTGCGAAAAAGGCAAAATCATGCGCCAGATGCGGGCATAACGCAGACCTAACCCAGACCTATCCGGTGTTATCCTCTAAAATATTGATCGAAACCAGGTTTTATTGACTGCTTCAGTGTATTACCACATTACTACGTGATTCAAACACGAAAAAAACCCAGGATCTGGCCAACAAGTATGCGAAGAAGGCAAAATCATGAGCCAGATGCGGGCATATCCCGGACCTAACCCAGACATAACCGGTGTTATCCTCTAAAATATTGTCCGAATCCAGGTTTAATAGACTGCCTCAGTGTGGTACAACATTACTACGTGATTCAAACACGGAAAAAATCCAGGATCTGGCCAACAAGTTTGCGAAAAAGGCGAAAGTATAAGCCAGAGGCGGGCATATCCCGGACCTATCCCAGACCTAACCGGTGTTATCCTCTAAAATATTGACCGAAACCAGGTTTAATTGACTGCTTCAGTGTGTTACCACATTACTACGTGATTCAAACACGAAAAAAACCCAGGATCTGGCCAACAAGTTTGCGAAAAAGGCGAAAGTATAAGCCAGATGCGCGCATTTCCCAGGCCTAACCCAGACCTAACCGGTGTTATCCTCTGAAATATTGATCGAAACCAGGTTTAATTTACTGCTTCAGTGTGTTACCACATTACTACGTGATTCAAACACGAAAAAAACCCAGGATCTGGCCAACAAGTATGCGAAGAAGGCAAAATCATGAGCCAGATGCGGGCATATCCCGGACCTAACCCAGACCTAACCGGTGTTATCCTCTGAAATATTGATCGAAACCAGGTTTAATTGACTGCTTCAGTGTGGTATCACATTACTGCGTTATTCAAACCGGAAAAAAACCCAGGATCTAGCCAACAAGTTTGCGAAAAAGGCGAAAGTATAAGCCAGATGCGGGCATATCCAGGACCTATCCCAGACCTAACCGGTGTTATCCTCTAAAATATTGTTCGAAACCAGGTTTAATTGACTGCTTCAGTGAGTTACCACATTACTACGTGATTCAAACACGAAAAAAACCCAGGATCTGGCCAACAAGTATGCGAAGAAGGCAAAATCATGAGCCAGATGCGGGCATAACCCAGACCTAACACAGACCTAACCGGTGTTATCCTCTAAAATATTGATCGAAACCAGGTTTTATTGACTGCCTCAGTGTGGTACAACATTACTACGTGATTCAAACACGGAAAAAACCCAGGATCTGGCCAACAAGTATGCGAAGAAGGCAAAATCATGAGCCAGATGCGGGCATAACCCAGACCTAACCCAGACCTAACCGGCGTTATCCTCTAAAATATTGATCGAAACCAGGTTTAATTGACTGCTTCAGTGTGGTACCACATTACTGCGTTATTCAAACCCGAAAAAAACCCAGGATCTAGCCATCAAGTTTGCGAAAAAGGCGAAAGTATAAGCCAGATGCGCGCATATCCCAGACCTAACCCAGACCTAACAGGTGTTATCCTCTGAAATATTGATCGAAACCAGGTTTAATTGACTGCTTCAGAGTGTTACCACATTACTACGTGATTCAAACACGAAAAATACCCAGGATCTGGCCAACAAGTTTGCGAAAAAGGCGAAAGTATAAGCCAGATGCGCGCAAATCCCAGACCTAACCCAGACCTAACCGGTGTTATCCTCTAAAATATTGATCGAAACCAGGTTTTATTGACTGCTATAGTGTATTACCACATTACTACGTGATTCAAACACGAAAAAAACCCAGGATCGGGCCAACAAGTATGCGAAGAAGGCAAAATCATGAGCCAGATGCGGGCATATCCCGGACCTAACCCAGACCTAACCGGTGTTATCCTCTGAAATATTGATCGAAACCAGGTCTAATTGACTGCTTCAGTGTGGTACCACATTACTGCGTTATTCAAACCGGAAAAAAACCCAGGATCTAGCCAACAACTTTGCGAAAAAGGCGAAAGTATAAGCCAGAGGCGGGCATATCCCGGACCTATCCCAGACCTAACCGGTGTTATCCTCTAAGATATTGATCGAAACCAGGTTTAATTGACTGCTTCATTGTGTTACCACATTACTACGTGATTCAAACACGAAAAAAACCCAGGATCTGGCCAACATGTATGCGAAGAAGGCAAAATCATGAGCCAGATGCGGGCATAACGCAGACCTAACCCAGACCTAACCGGTGTTATTCTCTAAAATATTGATCGAAACCAGGTTTTATTGACTGCTTCAGTGTATTACCACATTACTACGTGATTCAAACACGAAAAAAACCCAGGATCTGGCCAACAAGTATGCGAAGAAGGCAAAATCATGAGCCAGATGCGGGCAAAACCCAGACCTAACCCAGACCTAACCGGTGTTATCCTCTGAAATATTGATCGAAACCAGGTTTAATTGACTGCTTCAGTGTGTTACCACATTACTACATGATTCAAACACGAAAAAAACCCAGGATCTGGCCAACAAGTATGCGAAGAAGGCAAAATCATGAGCCAGATGCGGGCATAACCCAGACCTAACCCAGACCTAACCGGTGTTATCCTCTGAAATATTGATCGAAACCAGGTTTAATTGACTGCCTCAGTGTGTTACCACATTACTACGTGATTCAAACACGGAAAATACCCGGGATCTGGCCAACAAGTTTGCGAAAAAGGCGAAAGTATAAGCCAGATGCGCGCAAATCCCAGACCTAACCCAGACCTAACCGGTGTTATCCTCTAAAATATTGATCGAAACCAGGTTTAATTGACTGCTTCAGTGTGTTACCACATTACTACGTGATTCAAACACGGAAAATACCCAGGATCTGGCCAACAAGTATGCGAAGAAGGCAAAATCATGAGCCAGATGCGGGCATAACCCAGACCTAACCCAGACCTAACCGGTGTTATCCTCTAAAATATTGATCGAAACCAGGTTTTATTGACTGCTTCAGTGTATTACCACATTACTACGTGATTCAAACACGGAAAATACCCAGGATCTGGCCAACAAGTATGCGAAGAAGGCAAAATCATGAGCCAGATGCGGGCAAAACCCAGACCTAACCCAGACCTAACCGGTGTTATCCTCTGAAATATTGATCGAAACCAGGTTTAATTGACTGCTTCAGTGTGTTACCACATTACTACATGATTCAAACACGAAAAAAACCCAGGATCTGGCCAACATGTATGCGAAGAAGGCAAAATCATGAGCCAGATGCGGGCATAACCGAGACCTAACCCAGACCTAACCGGTGTTATCCTCTGAAATATTGATCGAAACCAGGTTTAATTGACTGCTTCAGTGTATTACCACATTACTACGTGATTCAAACACGGTAAAAACCCAGGATCTGGCCAACAAGTATGCGATGAAGGCAAAATCATGAGCCAGATGCGGGCATATCCCAGACGAAACCCAGACCTAACCGGTGTTATCCTCTAAAATATTGATCGAAACCAGGTTTAATTGACTGCTGCAGTGCGATACCACATTACTACGTGATTCAAACACGGAAAAAACCCAGGATCTGGCCAACAAGTATGCGAAGAAGGCAAAATCATGAGCCAGATGCGGGCATAACCCAGACCTAACCCAGACCTAACCGGTGTTATCCTCTGAAATATTGATCGAAACCAGGTTTAATTGACTGCTTCAGTGTGTTACCACATTACTACGTGATTCAAACACGGAAAATACCCAGGATCTGGCCAACAAGTTTGCGAAAAAGGCGAAAGTATAAGCCTGATGCGCGCAAATCCCAGACCTAACCCAGACCTAACCGGTGTTATCCTCTAAAATATTGATCGAAACCAGGTTTAATTGACTGCTTCAGTGTGTTACCACATTACTACGTGATTCAAACACGGAAAATACCCAGGATCTGGCCAACAAGTATGCGAAGAAGGCAAAATCATGAGCCAGATGCGGGCATAACCCAGACCTAACCCAGACCTAACCGGTGTTATCCTCTAAAATATTGATCGAAACCAGGTTTTATTGACTGCTTCAGTGTATTACCACATTACTACGTGATTCAAACACGAAAAAAACCCAGGATCTGGCCAACAAGTATGCGAAGAAGGCAAAATCATGAGCCAGATGCGGGCATAACCCAGACCTAACTCAGACCTAACCGGTGTTATCCTCTAAAATATTGATCGAAACCAGGTTTAATTGACTGCTTCAGTGTGTTACCACATTACTACATGATTCAAACACGAAAAAAACCCAGGATCTGGCCAACAAGTATGCGAAGAAGGCAAAATCATGAGCCAGATGCGGGCATATCCCGGACCTAACCCAGACCTAACCGGTGTTATCCTCTGAAATATTGATCGAAACCAGGTCTAATTGACTGCTTCAGTGTGGTACCACATTACTGCGTTATTCAAACCGGAAAAAAACCCAGGATCTAGCCAACAACTTTGCGAAAAAGGCGAAAGTATAAGCCAGAGGCGGGCATATCCCGGACCTATCCCAGACCTAACCGGTGTTATCCTCTAAGATATTGATCGAAACCAGGTTTAATTGACTGCTTCAGTGTGTTACCACATTACTACGTGATTCAAACACGAAAAAAACCCAGGATCTGGCCAACATGTATGCGAAGAAGGCAAAATCATGAGCCAGATGCGGGCATAACGCAGACCTAACCCAGACCTAACCGGTGTTATCCTCTAAAATATTGATCGAAACCAGGTTTTATTGACTGCTTCAGTGTATTACCACATTACTACGTGATTCAAACACGAAAAAAACCCAGGATCTGGCCAACAAGTATGCGAAGAAGGCAAAATCATGAGCCAGATGCGGGCAAAACCCAGACCTAACCCAGACCTAACCGGTGTTATCCTCTGAAATATTGATCGAAACCAGGTTTAATTGACTGCTTCAGTGTGTTACCACATTACTACATGATTCAAACACGAAAAAAACCCAGGATCTGGCCAACAAGTATGCGAAGAAGGCAAAATCATGAGCCAGATGCGGGCATAACCCAGACCTAACCCAGACCTAACCGGTGTTATCCTCTGAAATATTGATCGGAACCAGGTTTAATTGACTGCCTCAGTGTGTTACCACATTACTACGTGATTCAAACACGGAAAATACCCGGGATCTGGCCAACAAGTTTGCGAAAAAGGCGAAAGTATAAGCCAGATGCGCGCAAATCCCAGACCTAACCCAGACCTAACCGGTGTTATCCTCTAAAATATTGATCGAAACCAGGTTTAATTGACTGCTTCAGTGTGTTACCACATTACTACGTGATTCAAACACGGAAAATACCCAGGATCTGGCCAACAAGTATGCGAAGAAGGCAAAATCATGAGCCAGATGCGGGCATAACCCAGACCTAACCCAGACCTAACCGGTGTTATCCTCTAAAATATTGATCGAAACCAGGTTTTATTGACTGCTTCAGTGTATTACCACATTACTACGTGATTCAAACACGGAAAATACCCAGGATCTGGCCAACAAGTATGCGAAGAAGGCAAAATCATGAGCCAGATGCGGGCAAAACCCAGACCTAACCCAGACCTAACCGGTGTTATCCTCTGAAATATTGATCGAAACCAGGTTTAATTGACTGCTTCAGTGTGTTACCACATTACTACATGATTCAAACACGAAAAAAACCCAGGATCTGGCCAACATGTATGCGAAGAAGGCAAAATCATGAGCCAGATGCGGGCATAACCGAGACCTAACCCAGACCTAACCGGTGTTATCCTCTGAAATATTGATCGAAACCAGGTTTAATTGACTGCTTCAGTGTATTACCACATTACTACGTGATTCAAACACGGAAAAAACCCAGGATCTGGCCAACAAGTATGCGATGAAGGCAAAATCATGAGCCAGATGCGGGCATATCCCAGACGAAACCCAGACCTAACCGGTGTTATCCTCTAAAATATTGATCGAAACCAGGTTTAATTGACTGCTGCAGTGCGATACCACATTACTACGTGATTCAAACACGGAAAAAACCCAGGATCTGGCCAACAAGTATGCGAAGAAGGCAAAATCATGAGCCAGATGCGGGCATAACCGAGACCTAACCCAGACCTAACCGGTGTTATCCTCTGAAATATTGATCGAAACCAGGTTTAATTGACTGCTTCAGTGTGTTACCACATTACTACGTGATTCAAACACGGAAAATACCCAGGATCTGGCCAACAAGTTTGCGAAAAAGGCGAAAGTATAAGCCTGATGCGCGCAAATCCCAGACCTAACCCAGACCTAACCGGTGTTATCCTCTAAAATATTGATCGAAACCAGGTTTAATTGACTGCTTCAGTGTGTTACCACATTACTACGTGATTCAAACACGGAAAATACCCAGGATCTGGCCAACAAGTATGCGAAGAAGGCAAAATCATGAGCCAGATGCGGGCATAACCCAGACCTAACCCAGACCTAACCGGTGTTATCCTCTAAAATATTGATCGAAACCAGGTTTTATTGACTGCTTCAGTGTATTACCACATTACTACGTGATTCAAACACGGAGAAAACCCAGGATCTGGCCAACAAGTATGCGAAGAAGGCAAAATCATGAGCCAGATGCGGGCATAACCCAGACCTAACTCAGACCTAACCGGTGTTATCCTCTAAAATATTGATCGAAACCAGGTTTAATTGACTGCTTCATTGTGTTACCACATTACTACATGATTCAAACACGAAAAAAACCCAGGATCTGGCCAACAAGTATGCGAAGAAGGCAAAATCATGAGCCAGATGCGGGCATATCCCGGACCTAACCCAGACCTAACCGGTGTTATCCTCTGAAATATTGATCGAAACCAGGTCTAATTGACTGCTTCAGTGTGGTACCACATTACTGCGTTATTCAAACCGGAAAAAAACCCAGGATCTAGCCAACAACTTTGCGAAAAAGGCGAAAGTATAAGCCAGAGGCGGGCATATCCCGGACCTATCCCAGACCTAACCGGTGTTATCCTCTAAAATATTGATCGAAACCAGGTTTAATTGACTGCTTCAGTGTGTTACCACATTACTACGTGATTCAAACACGAAAAAAACCCAGGATCTGGCCAACATGTATGCGAAGAAGGCAAAATCATGAGCCAGATGCGGGCATAACGCAGACCTAACCCAGACCTAACCGGTGTTATCCTCTAAAATATTGATCGAAACCAGGTTTTATTGACTGCTTCAGTGTATTACCACATTACTACGTGATTCAAACACGAAAAAAACCCAGGATCTGGCCAACAAGTATGCGAAGAAGGCAAAATCATGAGCCAGATGCGGGCAAAACCCAGACCTAACCCAGACCTAACCGGTGTTATCCTCTGAAATATTGATCGAAACCAGGTTTAATTGACTGCTTCAGTGTGTTACCACATTACTACATGATTCAAACACGAAAAAAACCCAGGATCTGGCCAACAAGTATGCGAAGAAGGCAAAATCATGAGCCAGATGCGGGCATAACCCAGACCTAACCCAGACCTAACCGGTGTTATCCTCTGAAATATTGATCGAAACCAGGTTTAATTGACTGCCTCAGTGTGTTACCACATTACTACGTGATTCAAACACGGAAAATACCCGGGATCTGGCCAACAAGTTTGCGAAAAAGGCGAAAGTATAAGCCAGATGCGCGCAAATCCCAGACCTAACCCAGACCTAACCGGTGTTATCCTCTAAAATATTGATCGAAACCAGGTTTAATTGACTGCTTCAGTGTGTTACCACATTACTACGTGATTCAAACACGGAAAATACCCAGGATCTGGCCAACAAGTATGCGAAGAAGGCAAAATCATGAGCCAGATGCGGGCATAACCCAGACCTAACCCAGACCTAACCGGTGTTATCCTCTAAAATATTGATCGAAACCAGGTTTAATTGACTGCTTCAGTGTGTTACCACATTACTACATGATTCAAACACGAAAAAAACCCAGGATCTGGCCAACAAGTATGCGAAGAAGGCAAAATCATGAGCCAGATGCGGGCATAACCCAGACCTAACCCAGACCTAACCGGTGTTATCCTCTAAAATATTGATCGAAACCAGGTTTAATTGACTGCTTGAGTGTGTTACCACATTGCTACATGATTCAAACACGAAAAAAACCCAGGATCTGGCCAACAAGTATGCGAAGAAGGCAAAATCATGAGCCAGATGCGGGCATAACCCAGACCTAACCCAGACCTAACCGGTGTTATCCTCTAAAATATTGATCGAAACCAGGTTTAATTGACTGCTTGAGTGTGTTACCACATTACTACGTGATTCAAACACGAAAAAAACCCAGGATCTGGCCAACCAGTATGCGAAGAAGGTAAAATCATGAGCCAGATGCGGGCATAACCCAGACCTAACCCAGACATAACCGGTGTTATCCTCTAAAATATTGATCGAAACCAGGTTTTCTTGACTGCTTCAGTGTGTTGCCACATTACTACGTGATTCAAACACGAAAAAAACCCAGGATCTGGCCAACAAGTTCGCGAAAAAGGCGAAAGTATAAGCCAGATGCGCGCATTTCCCAGACCTAACCCAGACCTAACCGGCGTTATCCTCTAAAATATTGATCGAAACCAGGTTTAATTGACTGCTTCAGTGTGTTACCACATTACTACCTGATTCAAACACGAAAAAAACCCAGGATCTGGCCAACAAGTATGCGAAGAAGGTAAAATCATGAGCCAGATGCGGGCATAACCCAGACCTAACCCAGACCAAACCGGTGTTATCCTCTAAAATATTGATCGAAACCAGGTTTTATTGACTGCTTCAGTGTATTACCACATTACTACGTGATTCAAACACGAAAAAAACCCAGGATCTGGCCAACAAGTATGCGAAGAAGGCAAAATCATGAGCCAGATGCGGGCATAACCCAGACCTAACCCAGACCTAACCGGTGTTATCCTCTAAAATATTGATCGAAACCAGGTTTAATTGACTGCTTCAGTGTGTTACCACATTACTACATGATTCAAACACGATAAAAACCCAGGATCTGGCCAACAAGTATGCGAAGAAGGCAAAATCATGAGCCAGATGCGGGCATAACCCAGACCTAACCCAGACCTAACCGGTGTTATCCTCTAAAATATTGATCGAAACCAGGTTTAATTGACTGCTTGAGTGTGTTACCACATTGCTACATGATTCAAACACGAAAAAAACCCAGGATCTGGCCAACAAGTATGCGAAGAGGGCAAAATCATGAGCCTGATGCGGGCATAACCCAGACCTAACCCAGACCTAACCGGTGTTATCCTCTGAAATATTGATCGAAACCAGGTTTAATTGACTGCTTCAGTGTGGCACCACATTACTGCGTTATTCAAACCGGAAAAAACCCAGGATCTGGCCAACAAGTTTGCGAAAAAGGCGAAAGTATAAGCCAGATGCGCGCATTTCCCAGGCCTAACCCAGACCTAACCGGTGTTATCCTCTGAAATATTGATCGAAACCAGGTTTAATTGACTGCTTCAGTGTGTTACCACATTACTACGTGATTCAAACACGAAAAAAACCCAGGATCTGGCCAACAAGTATGCGAAGAAGGCAAAATCATGAGCCAGATGCGGGCATATCCCGGACCTAACCCAGACCTAACCGGTGTTATCCTCTGAAATATTGATCGAAACCAGGTTTAATTGACTGCTTCAGTGTGGTACCACATTACTGCGTTATTCAAACCGGAAAAAAACCCAGGATCTAGCCAACAAGTTTGCGAAAAACTCGAAAGTATAAGCCAGATGCGGACATATCCCGGACCTATCCCAGACCTAACCGGTGTTATCCTCTAAAATATTGTTCGAAACCAGGTTTAATTGACTGCTTCAGTGTGTTACCACATTACTACGTGATTCCAACACGAAAAAAACCCAGGATCTGGCCAACAAGTATGCGAAGAAGGCAAAATCATGAGCCAGATGCGGGCATAACCCAGACCTAACACAGACCTAACCGGTGTTATCCTCTAAAATATTGATCGAAACTAGGTTTTATTGACTGCTTCAGTGTATTACCACATTATTACGTGATTCAAACACGAAAAAAACCCAGGATCTGGCCAACAAGTATGCGAAGAAGGCAAAATCATGAGCCAGATGCGGGCATATCCCGGACCTAACCCAGACCTAACCGGTGTTATCCTCTAAAATAATGTCCGAATCCAGGTTTAATTGACTGCCTCAGTGTGGTACAACATTACTACGTGATTCCAACACGGAAAAAATCCAGGATCTAGCCAACAACTTTGCGAAAAAGGCGAAAGTATAAGCCAGAGGCGGGCATATCCCGGACCTATCCCAGACCTAACCGGTGTTATCCTCTAAAATATTGATCGAAACCAGGTTTAATTGACTGCTTCAGTGTGTTACCACATTACTACGTGATTCAAACACGAAAAAAACCCAGGATCTGGCCAACATGTATGCGAAGAAGGCAAAATCATGAGCCAGATGCGGGCATAACGCAGACCTAACCCAGACCTAACCGGTGTTATCCTCTAAAATATTGATCGAAACCAGGTTTTATTGACTGCTTCAGTGTATTACCACATTACTACGTGATTCAAACACGAAAAAAACCCAGGATCTGGCCAACAAGTATGCGAAGAAGGCAAAATCATGAGCCAGATGCGGGCAAAACCCAGACCTAACCCAGACCTAACCGGTGTTATCCTCTGAAATATTGATCGAAACCAGGTTTAATTGACTGCTTCAGTGTGTTACCACATTACTACATGATTCAAACACGAAAAAAACCCAGGATCTGGCCAACAAGTATGCGAAGAAGGCAAAATCATGAGCCAGATGCGGGCATAACCCAGACCTAACCCAGACCTAACCGGTGTTATCCTCTGAAATATTGATCGAAACCAGGTTTAATTGACTGCCTCAGTGTGTTACCACATTACTACGTGATTCAAACACGGAAAATACCCGGGATCTGGCCAACAAGTTTGCGAAAAAGGCGAAAGTATAAGCCAGATGCGCGCAAATCCCAGACCTAACCCAGACCTAACCGGTGTTATCCTCTAAAATATTGATCGAAACCAGGTTTAATTGACTGCTTCAGTGTGTTACCACATTACTACGTGATTCAAACACGGAAAATACCCAGGATCTGGCCAACAAGTATGCGAAGAAGGCAAAATCATGAGCCAGATGCGGGCATAACCCAGACCTAACCCAGACCTAACCGGTGTTATCCTCTAAAATATTGATCGAAACCAGGTTTAATTGACTGCTTCAGTGTGTTACCACATTACTACATGATTCAAACACGAAAAAAACCCAGGATCTGGCCAACAAGTATGCGAAGAAGGCAAAATCATGAGCCAGATGCGGGCATAACCCAGACCTAACCCAGACCTAACCGGTGTTATCCTCTAAAATATTGATCGAAACCAGGTTTAATTGACTGCTTGAGTGTGTTACCACATTGCTACATGATTCAAACACGAAAAAAACCCAGGATCTGGCCAACAAGTATGCGAAGAAGGCAAAATCATGAGCCAGATGCGGGCATAACCCAGACCTAACCCAGACCTAACCGGTGTTATCCTCTAAAATATTGATCGAAACCAGGTTTAATTGACTGCTTGAGTGTGTTACCACATTACTACGTGATTCAAACACGAAAAAAACCCAGGATCTGGCCAACCAGTATGCGAAGAAGGTAAAATCATGAGCCAGATGCGGGCATAACCCAGACCTAACCCAGACATAACCGGTGTTATCCTCTAAAATATTGATCGAAACCAGGTTTTCTTGACTGCTTCAGTGTGTTGCCACATTACTACGTGATTCAAACACGAAAAAAACCCAGGATCTGGCCAACAAGTTCGCGAAAAAGGCGAAAGTATAAGCCAGATGCGCGCATTTCCCAGACCTAACCCAGACCTAACCGGCGTTATCCTCTAAAATATTGATCGAAACCAGGTTTAATTGACTGCTTCAGTGTGTTACCACATTACTACCTGATTCAAACACGAAAAAAACCCAGGATCTGGCCAACAAGTATGCGAAGAAGGTAAAATCATGAGCCAGATGCGGGCATAACCCAGACCTAACCCAGACCAAACCGGTGTTATCCTCTAAAATATTGATCGAAACCAGGTTTTATTGACTGCTTCAGTGTATTACCACATTACTACGTGATTCAAACACGAAAAAAACCCAGGATCTGGCCAACAAGTATGCGAAGAAGGCAAAATCATGAGCCAGATGCGGGCATAACCCAGACCTAACCCAGACCTAACCGGTGTTATCCTCTAAAATATTGATCGAAACCAGGTTTAATTGACTGCTTCAGTGTGTTACCACATTACTACATGATTCAAACACGATAAAAACCCAGGATCTGGCCAACAAGTATGCGAAGAAGGCAAAATCATGAGCCAGATGCGGGCATAACCCAGACCTAACCCAGACCTAACCGGTGTTATCCTCTAAAATATTGATCGAAACCAGGTTTAATTGACTGCTTGAGTGTGTTACCACATTGCTACATGATTCAAACACGAAAAAAACCCAGGATCTGGCCAACAAGTATGCGAAGAGGGCAAAATCATGAGCCTGATGCGGGCATAACCCAGACCTAACCCAGACCTAACCGGTGTTATCCTCTGAAATATTGATCGAAACCAGGTTTAATTGACTGCTTCAGTGTGGCACCACATTACTGCGTTATTCAAACCGGAAAAAACCCAGGATCTGGCCAACAAGTTTGCGAAAAAGGCGAAAGTATAAGCCAGATGCGCGCATTTCCCAGGCCTAACCCAGACCTAACCGGTGTTATCCTCTGAAATATTGATCGAAACCAGGTTTAATTGACTGCTTCAGTGTGTTACCACATTACTACGTGATTCAAACACGAAAAAAACCCAGGATCTGGCCAACAAGTATGCGAAGAAGGCAAAATCATGAGCCAGATGCGGGCATATCCCGGACCTAACCCAGACCTAACCGGTGTTATCCTCTGAAATATTGATCGAAACCAGGTTTAATTGACTGCTTCAGTGTGGTACCACATTACTGCGTTATTCAAACCGGAAAAAAACCCAGGATCTAGCCAACAAGTTTGCGAAAAACTCGAAAGTATAAGCCAGATGCGGACATATCCCGGACCTATCCCAGACCTAACCGGTGTTATCCTCTAAAATATTGTTCGAAACCAGGTTTAATTGACTGCTTCAGTGTGTTACCACATTACTACGTGATTCCAACACGAAAAAAACCCAGGATCTGGCCAACAAGTATGCGAAGAAGGCAAAATCATGAGCCAGATGCGGGCATAACCCAGACCTAACACAGACCTAACCGGTGTTATCCTCTAAAATATTGATCGAAACTAGGTTTTATTGACTGCTTCAGTGTATTACCACATTATTACGTGATTCAAACACGAAAAAAACCCAGGATCTGGCCAACAAGTATGCGAAGAAGGCAAAATCATGAGCCAGATGCGGGCATATCCCGGACCTAACCCAGACCTAACCGGTGTTATCCTCTAAAATAATGTCCGAATCCAGGTTTAATTGACTGCCTCAGTGTGGTACAACATTACTACGTGATTCCAACACGGAAAAAATCCAGGATCTGGCCAACAAGTTTGCGAAAAAGGCGAAAGTATGAGCCAGATGCGCGCATATCCCAGACCTAACCCAGACCTAACCGGCGTTATCCTCTAAAATATTGATCGAAACCAGGTTTAATTGACTGCTTCAGTGTGTTACCACATTACTACGTGATTCAAACACGGAAAAAACCCAGGATCTGGCCAACAAGTATGCGAAGAAGGCAAAATCATGAGCCAGATGCGGGCATAACCCAGACCTAACCCAGACCTAACCGGTGTTATCCTCTAAAATATTGATCGAAACCAGGTTTAATTGACTGCTTCAGTGTATTACCACATTACTACGTGATTCAAACACGAAAAAAACCCAGGATCTGGCCAACAAGTTTGCGAAAAAGGCGAAAGTATAAGCCAGATGCGCGCAAATCCCAGACCTAACCCAGACCTAACCGGTGTTATCCTCTAAAATATTGATCGAAACCAGGTTTTATTGACTGCTTCAGTGTGTTACCACATTACTACGTGATCAAACACGGAAAAAACCCAGGATCTGGCCAACAAGTATGCGAAGAAGGCAAAATCATGAGCCAGATGCGGGCATATCCCGGACCTAACCCAGACCTAACTGGTGTTATCTTCTAAAATATTGACCGAAACCAGGTTTAATTGACTGCTTCAGTGTGTTACCACATTACTACGTGATTCAAACACGAAAAAACCCCAGGATCTGGCCAACAAGTATGCGAAGAAGGCAAAATCATGAGCTAGATGCGGGCATAACCCAGACCTAACCCAGACCTAACCGGTGTTATCCTCTAAAATACAGTCCGAATCCAGGTTTTATTGACTGCTTCAGTGTGTTACCACATTACTACGTGATTCAAACACGAAAAAAACCCAGGATCTGGCCAACAAGTATGCGAAGAAGGCAAAATCATGAGCCAGATGCGGGCATAACCCAGACCTAACCCAGACCTAACCGGTGTTATCCTCTAAAATATTGATCGAAACCAGGTTTTATTGACTGCTTCAGTGTATTACCACATTACTACGTGATTCAAACACGAAAAAAACCCAGGATCTGGCCAACAAGTATGCGAAGAAGGCAAAATCATGAGCCAGATGCGGGCATAACCCAGACCTAACTCAGACCTAACCGGTGTTATCCTCTAAAATATTGATCGAAACCAGGTTTAATTGACTGCTTCAGTGTGTTACCACATTACTACATGATTCAAACACGAAAAAAACCCAGGATCTGGCCAACAAGTATGCGAAGAAGGCAAAATCATGAGCCAGATGCGGGCATATCCCGGACCTAACCCAGACCTAACCGGTGTTATCCTCTGAAATATTGATCGAAACCAGGTCTAATTGACTGCTTCAGTGTGGTACCACATTACTGCGTTATTCAAACCGGAAAAAAACCCAGGATCTAGCCAACAACTTTGCGAAAAAGGCGAAAGTATAAGCCAGAGGCGGGCATATCCCGGACCTATCCCAGACCTAACCGGTGTTATCCTCTAAAATATTGATCGAAACCAGGTTTAATTGACTGCTTCAGTGTGTTACCACATTACTACATGATTCAAACACGAAAAAAACCCAGGATCTGGCCAACAAGTATGCGAAGAAGGCAAAATCATGAGCAAGATGCGGGCATATCCCGGACCTAACCCAGACCTAACTGGTGTTATCTTCTAAAATATTGACCGAAACCAGGTTTAATTGACTGCTTCAGTGTGTTACCACATTACTACATGATTCAAACACGAAAAAAACCCAGGATCTGGCCAACAAGTATGCGAAGAAGGCAAAATCATGAGCCAGATGCGGGCATAACCCAGACCTAACCCAGACCTAACCGGTGTTATCCTCTAAAATATTGATCGAAACCAGGTTTAATTGACTGCTTGAGTGTGTTACCACATTGCTACATGATTCAAACACGAAAAAAACCCAGGATCTGGCCAACAAGTATGCGAAGAAGGCAAAATCATGAGCCAGATGCGGGCATAACCCAGACCTAACCCAGACCTAACCGGTGTTATCCTCTAAAATATTGATCGAAACCAGGTTTAATTGACTGCTTGAGTGTGTTACCACATTACTACGTGATTCAAACACGAAAAAAACCCAGGATCTGGCCAACCAGTATGCGAAGAAGGTAAAATCATGAGCCAGATGCGGGCATAACCCAGACCTAACCCAGACATAACCGGTGTTATCCTCTAAAATATTGATCGAAACCAGGTTTTCTTGACTGCTTCAGTGTGTTGCCACATTACTACGTGATTCAAACACGAAAAAAACCCAGGATCTGGCCAACAAGTTCGCGAAAAAGGCGAAAGTATAAGCCAGATGCGCGCATTTCCCAGACCTAACCCAGACCTAACCGGCGTTATCCTCTAAAATATTGATCGAAACCAGGTTTAATTGACTGCTTCAGTGTGTTACCACATTACTACCTGATTCAAACACGAAAAAAACCCAGGATCTGGCCAACAAGTATGCGAAGAAGGTAAAATCATGAGCCAGATGCGGGCATAACCCAGACCTAACCCAGACCAAACCGGTGTTATCCTCTAAAATATTGATCGAAACCAGGTTTTATTGACTGCTTCAGTGTATTACCACATTACTACGTGATTCAAACACGAAAAAAACCCAGGATCTGGCCAACAAGTATGCGAAGAAGGCAAAATCATGAGCCAGATGCGGGCATAACCCAGACCTAACCCAGACCTAACCGGTGTTATCCTCTAAAATATTGATCGAAACCAGGTTTAATTGACTGCTTCAGTGTGTTACCACATTACTACATGATTCAAACACGATAAAAACCCAGGATCTGGCCAACAAGTATGCGAAGAAGGCAAAATCATGAGCCAGATGCGGGCATAACCCAGACCTAACCCAGACCTAACCGGTGTTATCCTCTAAAATATTGATCGAAACCAGGTTTAATTGACTGCTTGAGTGTGTTACCACATTGCTACATGATTCAAACACGAAAAAAACCCAGGATCTGGCCAACAAGTATGCGAAGAGGGCAAAATCATGAGCCTGATGCGGGCATAACCCAGACCTAACCCAGACCTAACCGGTGTTATCCTCTGAAATATTGATCGAAACCAGGTTTAATTGACTGCTTCAGTGTGGCACCACATTACTGCGTTATTCAAACCGGAAAAAACCCAGGATCTGGCCAACAAGTTTGCGAAAAAGGCGAAAGTATAAGCCAGATGCGCGCATTTCCCAGGCCTAACCCAGACCTAACCGGTGTTATCCTCTGAAATATTGATCGAAACCAGGTTTAATTGACTGCTTCAGTGTGTTACCACATTACTACGTGATTCAAACACGAAAAAAACCCAGGATCTGGCCAACAAGTATGCGAAGAAGGCAAAATCATGAGCCAGATGCGGGCATATCCCGGACCTAACCCAGACCTAACCGGTGTTATCCTCTGAAATATTGATCGAAACCAGGTTTAATTGACTGCTTCAGTGTGGTACCACATTACTGCGTTATTCAAACCGGAAAAAAACCCAGGATCTAGCCAACAAGTTTGCGAAAAACTCGAAAGTATAAGCCAGATGCGGACATATCCCGGACCTATCCCAGACCTAACCGGTGTTATCCTCTAAAATATTGTTCGAAACCAGGTTTAATTGACTGCTTCAGTGTGTTACCACATTACTACGTGATTCCAACACGAAAAAAACCCAGGATCTGGCCAACAAGTATGCGAAGAAGGCAAAATCATGAGCCAGATGCGGGCATAACCCAGACCTAACACAGACCTAACCGGTGTTATCCTCTAAAATATTGATCGAAACTAGGTTTTATTGACTGCTTCAGTGTATTACCACATTATTACGTGATTCAAACACGAAAAAAACCCAGGATCTGGCCAACAAGTATGCGAAGAAGGCAAAATCATGAGCCAGATGCGGGCATATCCCGGACCTAACCCAGACCTAACCGGTGTTATCCTCTAAAATAATGTCCGAATCCAGGTTTAATTGACTGCCTCAGTGTGGTACAACATTACTACGTGATTCCAACACGGAAAAAATCCAGGATCTGGCCAACAAGTTTGCGAAAAAGGCGAAAGTATGAGCCAGATGCGCGCATATCCCAGACCTAACCCAGACCTAACCGGCGTTATCCTCTAAAATATTGATCGAAACCAGGTTTAATTGACTGCTTCAGTGTGTTACCACATTACTACGTGATTCAAACACGGAAAAAACCCAGGATCTGGCCAACAAGTATGCGAAGAAGGCAAAATCATGAGCCAGATGCGGGCATAACCCAGACCTAACCCAGACCTAACCGGTGTTATCCTCTAAAATATTGATCGAAACCAGGTTTAATTGACTGCTTCAGTGTATTACCACATTACTACGTGATTCAAACACGAAAAAAACCCAGGATCTGGCCAACAAGTTTGCGAAAAAGGCGAAAGTATAAGCCAGATGCGCGCAAATCCCAGACCTAACCCAGACCTAACCGGTGTTATCCTCTAAAATATTGATCGAAACCAGGTTTTATTGACTGCTTCAGTGTGTTACCACATTACTACGTGATCAAACACGGAAAAAACCCAGGATCTGGCCAACAAGTATGCGAAGAAGGCAAAATCATGAGCCAGATGCGGGCATATCCCGGACCTAACCCAGACCTAACTGGTGTTATCTTCTAAAATATTGACCGAAACCAGGTTTAATTGACTGCTTCAGTGTGTTACCACATTACTACGTGATTCAAACACGAAAAAACCCCAGGATCTGGCCAACAAGTATGCGAAGAAGGCAAAATCATGAGCTAGATGCGGGCATAACCCAGACCTAACCCAGACCTAACCGGTGTTATCCTCTAAAATACAGTCCGAATCCAGGTTTTATTGACTGCTTCAGTGTGTTACCACATTACTACGTGATTCAAACACGAAAAAAACCCAGGATCTGGCCAACAAGTATGCGAAGAAGGCAAAATCATGAGCCAGATGCGGGCATAACCCAGACCTAACCCAGACCTAACCGGTGTTATCCTCTAAAATATTGATCGAAACCAGATTTAATTGACTGCTGCAGTGTGTTACCACATTACTACGTGATTCAAACGCGAAGAAAACCCAGGATCTGGCCAACAAGTATGCGAAGAAGGCAAAATCATGAGCCAGATGCGGGCATAACCCAGACCTAACCCAGACCTAACCGGTGTTATCCTCTAAAATATTGATCGAGACCAGATTTAATTGACTGCTTCAGTGTGTTACCACATTACTACGTGATTCAAACACGGAAAATACCCAGGATCTGGCCAACAAGTATGCGAAGAAGGCAAAATCATGAGCCAGATGCGGGCATAACCCAGACGTAACCCAGACCTAACCGGTGTTATCCTCTAAAATATTGATCGAAACCAGGTTTTATTGACTGCTTCAGTGTATTACCACATTACTACGTGATTCAAACACGAAAAAAACCCAGGATCTGGCCAACAAGTATGCGAAGAAGGCAAAATCATGAGCCAGATGCGGGCATAACCCAGACCTAACTCAGACCTAACCGGTGTTATCCTCTAAAATATTGATCGAAACCAGGTTTAATTGACTGCTTCAGTGTGTTACCACATTACTACATGATTCAAACACGAAAAAAACCCAGGATCTGGCCAACAAGTATGCGAAGAAGGCAAAATCATGAGCCAGATGCGGGCATATCCCGGACCTAACCCAGACCTAACCGGTGTTATCCTCTGAAATATTGATCGAAACCAGGTCTAATTGACTGCTTCAGTGTGGTACCACATTACTGCGTTATTCAAACCGGAAAAAAACCCAGGATCTAGCCAACAACTTTGCGAAAAAGGCGAAAGTATAAGCCAGAGGCGGGCATATCCCGGACCTATCCCAGACCTAACCGGTGTTATCCTCTAAAATATTGATCGAAACCAGGTTTAATTGACTGCTTCAGTGTGTTACCACATTACTACGTGATTCAAACACGAAAAAAACCCAGGATCTGGCCAACAAGTATGCGAAGAAGGCAAAATCATGAGCCAGATGCGGGCATAACCCAGACCTAACACAGACCTAACCGGTGTTATCCTCTAAAATATTGATCGAAACCAGGTTTTATTGACTGCCTCAGTGTGGTACAACATTACTACGTGATTCAAACACGGAAAAAACCCAGGATCTGGCCAACAAGTATGCGAAGAAGGCAAAATCATGAGCCAGATGCGGGCATAACCCAGACCTAACCCAGACCTAACCGGCGTTATCCTCTTAAATATTGATCGAAACCAGGTTTAATTGACTGCTTCAGTGTGGTACCACATTACTGCGTTATTCAAACCCGAAAAAAACCCAGGATCTAGCCATCAAGTTTGCGAAAAAGGCGAAAGTATAAGCCAGATGCGCGCATATCCCAGACCTAACCCAGACCTAACCGGTGTTATCCTCTGAAATATTGATCGAAACCAGGTTTAATTGACTGCTTCAGAGTGTTACCACATTACTACGTGATTCAAACACGAAAAAACCCCAGGATCTGGCCTACAAGTATGCGAAGAAGGCAAAATCATGAGCTAGATGCGGGCATAACCCAGACCTAACCCAGACCTAACCGGTGTTATCCTCTAAAATATTGCTCGAAACCAGGTTTTATTGACTGCTTCAGTGTATTACCACATTACTACGTGATTCAAACACGGAAAAAACCCAGGATCTGGCCAACAAGTATGCGAAGAAGGCAAAATCATGAGCCAGATGCGGGCATAACCGAGACCTAACCCAGACCTAACCGGTGTTATCCTCTGAAATATTGATCGAAACCAGGTTTAATTGACTGCTTCAGTGTATTACCACATTAGTACGTGATTCAAACACGGAAAAAACCCAGGATCTGGCCAACAAGTATGCGATGAAGGCAAAATCATGAGCCAGATGCGGGCATATCCCAGACGAAACCCAGACCTAACCGGTGTTATCCTCTAAAATATTGATCGAAACCAGGTTTAATTGACTGCTGCAGTGCGATACCACATTACTACGTGATTCAAACACGGAAAAAACCCAGGATCTGGCCAACAAGTATGCGAAGAAGGCAAAATCATGAGCCAGATGCGGGCATAACCCAGACCTAACCCAGACCTAACCGGTGTTATCCTCTGAAATATTGATCGAAACCAGGTTTAATTGACTGCTTCAGTGTGTTACCACATTACTACGTGATTCAAACACGGAAAATACCCAGGATATGGCCAACAAGTTTGCGAAAAAGGCGAAAGTATAAGCCTGATGCGCGCAAATCCCAGACCTAACCCAGACCTAACCGGTGTTATCCTCTAAAATATTGATCGAAACCAGGTTTAATTGACTGCTTCAGTGTGTTACCACATTACTACGTGATTCAAACACGGAAAATACCCAGGATCTGGCCAACAAGTATGCGAAGAAGGCAAAATCATGAGCCAGATGCGGGCATAACCCAGACCTAACCCAGACCTAACCGGTGTTATCCTCTAAAATATTGATCGAAACCAGGTTTTATTGACTGCTTCAGTGTATTACCACATTACTACGTGATTCAAACACGAAAAAAACCCAGGATCTGGCCAACAAGTATGCGAAGAAGGCAAAATCATGAGCCAGATGCGGGCATAACCCAGACCTAACTCAGACCTAACCGGTGTTATCCTCTAAAATATTGATCGAAACCAGGTTTAATTGACTGCTTCAGTGTGTTACCACATTACTACATGATTCAAACACGAAAAAAACCCACGATCTGGCCAACAAGTATGCGAAGAAGGCAAAATCATGAGCCAGATGCGGGCATATCCCGGACCTAACCCAGACCTAACTGGTGTTATCTTCTAAAATATTGACCGAAACCAGGTTTAATTGACTGCTTCAGTGTGTTACCACATTACTACGTGATTCAAACACGAAAAAACCCCAGGATCTGGCCAACAAGTATGCGAAGAAGGCAAAATCATGAGCTAGATGCGGGCATAACCCAGACCTAACCCAGACCTAACCGGTGTTATCCTCTAAAATACAGTCCGAATCCAGGTTTTATTGACTGCTTCAGTGTGTTACCACATTACTACGTGATTCAAACACGAAAAAAACCCAGGATCTGGCCAACAAGTATGCGAAGAAGGCAAAATCATGAGCCAGATGCGGGCATAACCCAGACCTAACCCAGACCTAACCGGTGTTATCCTCTAAAATATTGATCGAAACCAGATTTAATTGACTGCTGCAGTGTGTTACCACATTACTACGTGATTCAAACGCGAAGAAAACCCAGGATCTGGCCAACAAGTATGCGAAGAAGGCAAAATCATGAGCCAGATGCGGGCATAACCCAGACCTAACCCAGACCTAACCGGTGTTATCCTCTAAAATATTGATCGAGACCAGATTTAATTGACTGCTTCAGTGTGTTACCACATTACTACGTGATTCAAACACGGAAAATACCCAGGATCTGGCCAACAAGTATGCGAAGAAGGCAAAATCATGAGCCAGATGCGGGCATAACCCAGACGTAACCCAGACCTAACCGGTGTTATCCTCTAAAATATTGATCGAAACCAGGTTTTATTGACTGCTTCAGTGTATTACCACATTACTACGTGATTCAAACACGAAAAAAACCCAGGATCTGGCCAACAAGTATGCGAAGAAGGCAAAATCATGAGCCAGATGCGGGCATAACCCAGACCTAACTCAGACCTAACCGGTGTTATCCTCTAAAATATTGATCGAAACCAGGTTTAATTGACTGCTTCAGTGTGTTACCACATTACTACATGATTCAAACACGAAAAAAACCCAGGATCTGGCCAACAAGTATGCGAAGAAGGCAAAATCATGAGCCAGATGCGGGCATATCCCGGACCTAACCCAGACCTAACCGGTGTTATCCTCTGAAATATTGATCGAAACCAGGTCTAATTGACTGCTTCAGTGTGGTACCACATTACTGCGTTATTCAAACCGGAAAAAAACCCAGGATCTAGCCAACAACTTTGCGAAAAAGGCGAAAGTATAAGCCAGAGGCGGGCATATCCCGGACCTATCCCAGACCTAACCGGTGTTATCCTCTAAAATATTGATCGAAACCAGGTTTAATTGACTGCTTCAGTGTGTTACCACATTACTACGTGATTCAAACACGAAAAAAACCCAGGATCTGGCCAACAAGTATGCGAAGAAGGCAAAATCATGAGCCAGATGCGGGCATAACCCAGACCTAACACAGACCTAACCGGTGTTATCCTCTAAAATATTGATCGAAACCAGGTTTTATTGACTGCCTCAGTGTGGTACAACATTACTACGTGATTCAAACACGGAAAAAACCCAGGATCTGGCCAACAAGTATGCGAAGAAGGCAAAATCATGAGCCAGATGCGGGCATAACCCAGACCTAACCCAGACCTAACCGGCGTTATCCTCTTAAATATTGATCGAAACCAGGTTTAATTGACTGCTTCAGTGTGGTACCACATTACTGCGATATTCAAACCCGAAAAAAACCCAGGATCTAGCCATCAAGTTTGCGAAAAAGGCGAAAGTATAAGCCAGATGCGCGCATATCCCAGACCTAACCCAGACCTAACCGGTGTTATCCTCTGAAATATTGATCGAAACCAGGTTTAATTGACTGCTTCAGAGTGTTACCACATTACTACGTGATTCAAACACGAAAAAACCCCAGGATCTGGCCTACAAGTATGCGAAGAAGGCAAAATCATGAGCTAGATGCGGGCATAACCCAGACCTAACCCAGACCTAACCGGTGTTATCCTCTAAAATATTGCTCGAAACCAGGTTTTATTGACTGCTTCAGTGTATTACCACATTACTACGTGATTCAAACACGGAAAAAACCCAGGATCTGGCCAACAAGTATGCGAAGAAGGCAAAATCATGAGCCAGATGCGGGCATAACCGAGACCTAACCCAGACCTAACCGGTGTTATCCTCTGAAATATTGATCGAAACCAGGTTTAATTGACTGCTTCAGTGTATTACCACATTAGTACGTGATTCAAACACGGAAAAAACCCAGGATCTGGCCAACAAGTATGCGATGAAGGCAAAATCATGAGCCAGATGCGGGCATATCCCAGACGAAACCCAGACCTAACCGGTGTTATCCTCTAAAATATTGATCGAAACCAGGTTTAATTGACTGCTGCAGTGCGATACCACATTACTACGTGATTCAAACACGGAAAAAACCCAGGATCTGGCCAACAAGTATGCGAAGAAGGCAAAATCATGAGCCAGATGCGGGCATAACCCAGACCTAACCCAGACCTAACCGGTGTTATCCTCTGAAATATTGATCGAAACCAGGTTTAATTGACTGCTTCAGTGTGTTACCACATTACTACGTGATTCAAACACGGAAAATACCCAGGATCTGGCCAACAAGTTTGCGAAAAAGGCGAAAGTATAAGCCTGATGCGCGCAAATCCCAGACCTAACCCAGACCTAACCGGTGTTATCCTCTAAAATATTGATCGAAACCAGGTTTAATTGACTGCTTCAGTGTGTTACCACATTACTACGTGATTCAAACACGGAAAATACCCAGGATCTGGCCAACAAGTATGCGAAGAAGGCAAAATCATGAGCCAGATGCGGGCATAACCCAGACCTAACCCAGACCTAACCGGTGTTATCCTCTAAAATATTGATCGAAACCAGGTTTTATTGACTGCTTCAGTGTATTACCACATTACTACGTGATTCAAACACGAAAAAAACCCAGGATCTGGCCAACAAGTATGCGAAGAAGGCAAAATCATGAGCCAGATGCGGGCATAACCCAGACCTAACTCAGACCTAACCGGTGTTATCCTCTAAAATATTGATCGAAACCAGGTTTAATTGACTGCTTCAGTGTGTTACCACATTACTACATGATTCAAACACGAAAAAAACCCACGATCTGGCCAACAAGTATGCGAAGAAGGCAAAATCATGAGCCAGATGCGGGCATATCCCGGACCTAACCCAGACCTAACCGGTGTTATCCTCTGAAATATTGATCGAAACCAGGTCTAATTGACTGCTTCAGTGTGGTACCACATTACTGCGTTATTCAAACCGGAAAAAAACCCAGGATCTAGCCAACAACTTTGCGAAAAAGGCGAAAGTATAAGCCAGAGGCGGGCATATCCCGGACCTATCCCAGACCTAACCGGTGTTATCCTCTAAAATATTGATCGAAACCAGGTTTAATTGACTGCTTCAGTGTGTTACCACATTACTACGTGATTCAAACACGAAAAAAACCCAGGATCTGGCCAACATGTATGCGAAGAAGGCAAAATCATGAGCCAGATGCGGGCATAACGCAGACCTAACCCAGACCTAACCGGTGTTATCCTCTAAAATATTGATCGAAACCAGGTTTTATTGACTGCTTCAGTGTATTACCACATTACTACGTGATTCAAACACGAAAAAAACCCAGGATCTGGCCAACAAGTATGCGAAGAAGGCAAAATCATGAGCCAGATGCGGGCAAAACCCAGACCTAACCCAGACCTAACCGGTGTTATCCTCTGAAATATTGATCGAAACCAGGTTTAATTGACTGCTTCAGTGTGTTACCACATTACTACATGATTCAAACACGAAAAAAACCCAGGATCTGGCCAACAAGTATGCGAAGAAGGCAAAATCATGAGCCAGATGCGGGCATAACCCAGACCTAACCCAGACCTAACCGGTGTTATCCTCTGAAATATTGATCGAAACCAGGTTTAATTGACTGCCTCAGTGTGTTACCACATTACTACGTGATTCAAACACGGAAAATACCCGGGATCTGGCCAACAAGTTTGCGAAAAAGGCGAAAGTATAAGCCAGATGCGCGCAAATCCCAGACCTAACCCAGACCTAACCGGTGTTATCCTCTAAAATATTGATCGAAACCAGGTTTAATTGACTGCTTCAGTGTGTTACCACATTACTACGTGATTCAAACACGGAAAATACCCAGGATCTGGCCAACAAGTATGCGAAGAAGGCAAAATCATGAGCCAGATGCGGGCATAACCCAGACCTAACCCAGACCTAACCGGTGTTATCCTCTAAAATATTGATCGAAACCAGGTTTTATTGACTGCTTCAGTGTATTACCACATTACTACGTGATTCAAACACGGAAAATACCCAGGATCTGGCCAACAAGTATGCGAAGAAGGCAAAATCATGAGCCAGATGCGGGCAAAACCCAGACCTAACCCAGACCTAACCGGTGTTATCCTCTGAAATATTGATCGAAACCAGGTTTAATTGACTGCTTCAGTGTGTTACCACATTACTACATGATTCAAACACGAAAAAAACCCAGGATCTGGCCAACATGTATGCGAAGAAGGCAAAATCATGAGCCAGATGCGGGCATAACCGAGACCTAACCCAGACCTAACCGGTGTTATCCTCTGAAATATTGATCGAAACCAGGTTTAATTGACTGCTTCAGTGTATTACCACATTACTACGTGATTCAAACACGGAAAAAACCCAGGATCTGGCCAACAAGTATGCGATGAAGGCAAAATCATGAGCCAGATGCGGGCATATCCCAGACGAAACCCAGACCTAACCGGTGTTATCCTCTAAAATATTGATCGAAACCAGGTTTAATTGACTGCTGCAGTGCGATACCACATTACTACGTGATTCAAACACGGAAAAAACCCAGGATCTGGCCAACAAGTATGCGAAGAAGGCAAAATCATGAGCCAGATGCGGGCATAACCCAGACCTAACCCAGACCTAACCGGTGTTATCCTCTGAAATATTGATCGAAACCAGGTTTAATTGACTGCTTCAGTGTGTTACCACATTACTACGTGATTCAAACACGGAAAATACCCAGGATCTGGCCAACAAGTTTGCGAAAAAGGCGAAAGTATAAGCCTGATGCGCGCAAATCCCAGACCTAACCCAGACCTAACCGGTGTTATCCTCTAAAATATTGATCGAAACCAGGTTTAATTGACTGCTTCAGTGTGTTACCACATTACTACGTGATTCAAACACGGAAAATACCCAGGATCTGGCCAACAAGTATGCGAAGAAGGCAAAATCATGAGCCAGATGCGGGCATAACCCAGACCTAACCCAGACCTAACCGGTGTTATCCTCTAAAATATTGATCGAAACCAGGTTTTATTGACTGCTTCAGTGTATTACCACATTACTACGTGATTCAAACACGAAAAAAACCCAGGATCTGGCCAACAAGTATGCGAAGAAGGCAAAATCATGAGCCAGATGCGGGCATAACCCAGACCTAACTCAGACCTAACCGGTGTTATCCTCTAAAATATTGATCGAAACCAGGTTTAATTGACTGCTTCAGTGTGTTACCACATTACTACATGATTCAAACACGAAAAAAACCCAGGATCTGGCCAACAAGTATGCGAAGAAGGCAAAATCATGAGCCAGATGCGGGCATATCCCGGACCTAACCCAGACCTAACCGGTGTTATCCTCTGAAATATTGATCGAAACCAGGTCTAATTGACTGCTTCAGTGTGGTACCACATTACTGCGTTATTCAAACCGGAAAAAAACCCAGGATCTAGCCAACAACTTTGCGAAAAAGGCGAAAGTATAAGCCAGAGGCGGGCATATCCCGGACCTATCCCAGACCTAACCGGTGTTATCCTCTAAAATATTGATCGAAACCAGGTTTAATTGACTGCTTCAGTGTGTTACCACATTACTACGTGATTCAAACACGAAAAAAACCCAGGATCTGGCCAACATGTATGCGAAGAAGGCAAAATCATGAGCCAGATGCGGGCATAACGCAGACCTAACCCAGACCTAACCGGTGTTATCCTCTAAAATATTGATCGAAACCAGGTTTTATTGACAGCTTCAGTGTATTACCACATTACTACGTGATTCAAACACGAAAAAAACCCAGGATCTGGCCAACAAGTATGCGAAGAAGGCAAAATCATGAGCCAGATGCGGGCAAAACCCAGACCTAACCCAGACCTAACCGGTGTTATCCTCTGAAATATTGATCGAAACCAGGTTTAATTGACTGCTTCAGTGTGTTACCACATTACTACATGATTCGAACACGAAAAAAACCCAGGATCTGGCCAACAAGTATGCGAAGAAGGCAAAATCATGAGCCAGATGCGGGCATAACCCAGACCTAACCCAGACCTAACCGGTGTTATCCTCTAGAATATTGATCGAGACCAGATTTAATTGACTGCTTCAGTGTGTTACCACATTACTACGTGATTCAAACACGGAAAAAACCCAGGATCTGGCCAACAAGTATGCGAAGAAGGCAAAATCATGAGCCAGATGCGGGCATAACCCAGACCTAACCCAGACCTAACCGGCGTTATCCTCTAAAATATTGATCGAAACCAGGTTTAATTGACTGCTTCAGTGTGGTACCACATTACTGCGTTATTCAAACCCGAAAAGAACCCAGGATCTAGCCATCAAGTTTGCGAAAAAGGCGAAAGTATAAGCCAGATGCGCGCATATCTCAGACCTAACCCAGACCTAACCGGTGTTATCCTCTGAAATATTGATCGAAACCAGGTTTAATTGACTGCTTCAGAGTGTTACCACATTACTACGTGATTCAAACACGAAAAAAACCCAGGATCTGGCCAACAAGTATGCGAAGAAGGCAAAATCATGAGCCAGATGCGGGCATATCCCGGACCTAACCCAGACCTAACCGGTGTTATCCTCTAAAATATTGATCGAAACCAGGTTTAATTGACTGCTTCAGTGTGTTACCACATTACTACGTGATTCAAACACGGAAAAAACCCAGTATCTGGCCAACAAGTATGCGAAGAAGGCAAAATCATGAGCCAGATGCGGGCATAACCCAGACCTAACCCAGACCTAACCGGTGTTATCCTCTAAAATATTGATCGAAACCAGGTTTAATTGACTGCTTCAGTGTATTACCACATTACTACGTGATTCAAACACGAAAAAAACCCAGGATCTGGCCAACAAGTTTGCGAAAAAGGCGAAAGTATAAGCCAGATGCGCGCAAATCCCAGACCTAACCCAGACCTAACCGGTGTTATCCTCTAAAATATTGATCGAAACCAGGTTTTATTGACTGCTTCAGTGTGTTACCACATTACTACGTGATCAAACACGGAAAAAACCCAGGATCTGGCCAACAAGTATGCGAAGAAGGCAAAATCATGAGCCAGATGCGGGCATATCCCGGACCTAACCCAGACCTAACTGGTGTTATCTTCTAAAATATTGATCGAAACCAGGTTTAACTGACTGCTTCAGTGTGTTACCACATTACTACGTGATTCAAACACGAAAAAACCCCAGGATCTGGCCAACAAGTATGCGAAGAAGGCAAAATCATGAGCTAGATGCGGGCATAACCCAGACCTAACCCAGACCTAACCGGTGTTATCCTCTAAAATACAGTCCGAATCCAGGTTTTATTGACTGCTTCAGTGTGTTACCACATTACTACGTGATTCAAACACGAAAAAGACCCAGGATCTGGCCAACAAGTATGCGAAGAAGGCAAAATCATGAGCCAGATGCGGGCATAACCCAGACCTAACCCAGACCTAACCGGTGTTATCCTCTAAAATATTGATCGAAACCAGATTTAATTGACTGCTGCAGTGTGTTACCACATTACTACGTGATTCAAACGCGAAGAAAACCCAGGATCTGGCCAACAAGTATGCGAAGAAGGCAAAATCATGAGCCAGATGCGGGCATAACCCAGACCTAACCCAGACCTAACCGGTGTTATCCTCTAAAATATTGATCGAGACCAGATTTAATTGACTGCTTCAGTGTGTTACCACATTACTACGTGATTCAAACACGGAAAAAACCCAGGATCTGGCCAACAAGTATGCGAAGAAGGCAAAATCATGAGCCAGATGCGGGCATAACCCAGACCTAACCCAGACCTAACCGGCGTTATCCTCTAAAATATTGATCGAAACCAGGTTTAATTGACTGCTTCAGTGTGGTACCACATTACTGCGTTATTCAAACCCGAAAAGAACCCAGGATCTAGCCATCAAGTTTGCGAAAAAGGCGAAAGTATAAGCCAGATGCGCGCATATCTCAGACCTAACCCAGACCTAACCGGTGTTATCCTCTGAAATATTGATCGAAACCAGGTTTAATTGACTGCTTCAGAGTGTTACCACATTACTACGTGATTCAAACACGAAAAAAACCCAGGATCTGGCCAACAAGTATGCGAAGAAGGCAAAATCATGAGCCAGATGCGGGCATATCCCGGACCTAACCCAGACCTAACCGGTGTTATCCTCTAAAATATTGATCGAAACCAGGTTTAATTGACTGCTTCAGTGTGTTACCACATTCCTACGTGATTCAAACACGAAAAAAACCCAGGATCTGGCCAAGAAGTATGCGAAGAAGGCGAAAGAATAAGCCAGATGCGCGCATTTCCCAGACCTAGCCCAGACCTAACCGGTGTTATCCTCTGAAATATTGATCGAAACCAGGTTTAATTGACTGCTTCAGTGTGTTACCACATTACTACGTGATTCAAACACGGAAAAAACCCAGGATCTGGCCAACAAGTATGCGAAGAAGGCAAAATCATGAGCCAGATGCGGGCATATCCCAGACCTAACCCAGACCTAACCGGTGTTATCCTCTAAAATATTGATCGAAACCAGGTTTAATTGACTGCTTCAGTGTATTACCACATTACTACGTGATTCAAACACGGAAAAAACCCAGGATCTGGCCAACAAGTATGCGAAGAAGGCAAAATCATGAGCCAGATGCGGGCATAACCCAGACCTAACCCAGACCTAACCGGTGTTATCCTCTAAAATATTGATCGAAACCAGGTTTAATTGACTGCTTCAGTGTATTACCACATTACTACGTGATTCAAACACGAAGAAAACCCAGGATCTGCCCAACAAGTATGCGAAGAAGGCAAAATCATGAGCCAGATGCGAGCATATCCCGGACCTAACCCAGACCTAACCGGTGTTATCCTCTAAAATATTGATCGAAACCAGGTTTAATTGACAGCTTCAGTGTGTTACCACATTCCTACGTGATTCAAACACGAAAAAAACCCAGGATCTGGCCAAGAAGTATGCGAAGAAGGCGAAAGAATAAGCCAGATGCGCGCATTTCCCAGACCTAACCCAGACCTAACCGGTGTTATCCTCTGAAATATTGATCGAAACCAGGTTTAATTGACTGCTTCAGTGTGTTACCACATTACTACGTGATTCAAACACGGAAAAAACCCAGGATCTGGCCAACAAGTATGCGAAGAAGGCAAAATCATGAGCCAGATGCGGGCATAACCCAGACCTAACCCAGACCTAACCGGTGTTATCCTCTAAAATATTGATCGAAACCAGGTTTAATTGACTGCTTCAGTGTATTACCACATTACTACGTGATTCAAACACGAAAAAAACCCAGGATCTGGCCAACAAGTATGCGAAGAAGGCAAAATCATGAGCTAGATGCGGGCATAACCCAGACCTAACCCAGACCTAACCGGTGTTATCCTCTAAAATATTGATCGAAACCAGGTTTAATTGACTGCTTCAGTGTATTACCACATTACTACGTGATTCAAACACGAAAAAAACCCAGGATCTGGCCAACAAGTATGCGAAGAAGGCAAAATCATGAGCTAGATGCGGGCATAACCCAGACCTAACCCAGACCTAACCGGTGTTATCCTCTAAAATACAGTCCGAATCCAGGTTTTATTGACTGCTTCAGTGTGTTACCACATTACTACGTGATTCAAACACGAAAAAAACCCAGGATCTGGCCAACAAGTATGCGAAGAAGGCAAAATCATGAGCCAGATGCGGGCATAACCCAGACCTAACCCAGACCTAACCGGTGTTATCCTCTAAAATATTGATCGAAACCAGATTTAATTGACTGCTTCAGTGTGTTACCACATTACTACGTGATTCAAACGCGAAAAAAACCCAGGATCTGGCCAACAAGTATGCGAAGAAGGCAAAATCATGAGCCAGATGCGGGCATAACCCAGACCTAACCCAGACCTAACCGGTGTTATCCTCTAAAATATTGATCGAGACCAGATTTAATTGACTGCTTCAGTGTGTTACCACATTACTACGTGATTCAAACACGGAAAAAACCCAGGATCTGGCCAACAAGTATGCGAAGAAGGCAAAATCATGAGCCAGATGCGGGCATAACCCAGACCTAACCCAGACCTAACCGGCGTTATCCTCTAAAATATTGATCGAAACCAGGTTTAATTGACTGCTTCAGTGTGGTACCACATTACTGCGTTATTCAAACCCGAAAAGAACCCAGGATCTAGCCATCAAGTTTGCGAAAAAGGCGAAAGTATAAGCCAGATGCGCGCATATCTCAGACCTAACCCAGACCTAACCGGTGTTATCCTCTGAAATATTGATCGAAACCAGGTTTAATTGACTGCTTCAGAGTGTTACCACATTACTACGTGATTCAAACACGAAAAAAACCCAGGATCTGGCCAAGAAGTATGCGAAGAAGGCGAAAGAATAAGCCAGATGCGCGCATTTCCCAGACCTAACCCAGACCTAACCGGTGTTATCCTCTGAAATATTGATCGAAACCAGGTTTAATTGACTGCTTCAGTGTGTTACCACATTACTACGTGATTCAAACACGGAAAAAACCCAGGATCTGGCCAACAAGTATGCGAAGAAGGCAAAATCATGAGCCAGATGCGGGCATAACCCAGACCTAACCCAGACCTAACCGGTGTTATCCTCTAAAATATTGATCGAAACCAGGTTTAATTGACTGCTTCAGTGTATTACCACATTACTACGTGATTCAAGCACGAAAAAAACCCAGGATCTGGCCAACAAGTATGCGAAGAAGGCAAAATCATGAGCCAGATGCGAGCATATCCCAGACCTAACCCAGACCTAACCGGCGTTATCCTCTAAAATATTGATCGAAACCAGGTTTAATTGACTGCTTCAGTGTATTACCACATTACTACGTGATTCAAACACGAAAAAAACCCAGGATCTGGCCAACAAGTATGCGAAGAAGGCAAAATCATGAGCCAGATGCGGGCATAACCCAGACCTAACCCAGACCTAACCGGTGTTATCCTCTGAAATATTGATCGAAACCAGGTTTAATTGACTGCTTCAGTGTGTTATCACATTACTACGTGATTCAAACACGGAAAATACCCAGGATCTGGCCAACAAGTTTGCGGAAAAGGCGAAAGTATAAGCCAGATGCGCGCAAATCCCAGACCTAACCCAGACCTAACCGGTGTTATCCTCTAAAATATTGATCGAAACCAGGTTTTATTGACTGCTTCACTGTGTTACCACATTACTACGTGATCAAACACGGAAAAAACCCAGGATCTGGCCAATAAGTTTGCGATAAAGGTGAAAGTATAAGCCAGATGCGCGCATATCCCAGACCTAACCCACACCTAACCGGTGTTATCCTCTAAAATATTGATCGAAACCAGGTTTAATTGACAGCTTCAGTGTGTTACCACATTACTACGTGATTCAAACACGAAAAAAACCCAGGATCTGGCCAACAAGTATGCGAAGAAGGCAAAATCATGAGCCAGATGCGGGCATAACCCAGACCTAACCCAGACCTAACCGGTGTTATCCTCTAAAATATTGATCGAAACCAGGTTTAATTGACAGCTTCAGTGTGTTACCACATTACTACGTGATTCAAACACGAAAAAAACCCAGGATCTGGCCAACAAGTATGCGAAGAAGGCAAAATCATGAGCCAGATGCGGGCATATCCCGGACCTAACCCAGACCTAACCGGTGTTATCCTCTAAAATATTGATTGAAACCAGGTTTTATTGACTGCTTCAGTGTGTTACCACATTCCTACGTGATTCAAACACGAAAAAAACCCAGGATCTGGCCAACAAGTTTGCGAAAAAGGCGAAAGTATAAGCCAGATGCGCGCAAATCCCAGACCAAACCCAGACCTAACCGGTGTTATCCTCTAAAATATTGATCGAAACCAGGTTTTATTGACTGCTTCAGTGTGTTACCACATTACTACGTGATCAAACACGGAAAAAACCCAGGATCTGGCCAACAAGTATGCGAAGAAGGCAAAATCATGAGCAGATGCGGGCATAACCCAGACCTAACCAAGACCTAACCGGTGTTATCCTCTAAAATATTGATCGAAACCAGGTTTTATTGACTGCTTCAGTGTGTTACCACATTACTACGTGATCAAACACGGAAAAAACCCAGGATCTGGCCAACAAGTATGCGAAGAAGGCAAAATCATGAGCCAGATGCGGGCATATCCCGGACCTAACCCAGACCTAACCGGTGTTATCCTCTAAAATATTGATCGAAACCAGGTTTAATTGACTGCTTCAGTGTGTTACCACATTACTACGTGTTTCAAACACGAAAAAACCCCAGGATCTGGCCAACAAGTATGCGAAGAAGGCAAAATCATGAGCTAGATGCGGGCATAACCCAGACCTAACCCAGACCTAACCGGTGTTATCCTCTAAAATACAGTCCGAATCCAGGTTTTATTGACTGCTTCAGTGTGTTACCACATTACTACGTGATTCAAACACGAAAAAACCCAGGATCTGGCCAACAAGTATGCGAAGAAGGCAACATCATGAGCCAGATGCGGGCATAACCCAGACCTAACCCAGACCTAACCGGTGTTATCCTCTAAAATGTTGATCGAAACCAGATTTAATTGACTGCTTCAGTGTGTTACCACATTACTACGTGATTCAAACGCGAAAAAAACCCAGGATCTGGCCAACAAGTATGCGAAGAAGGCAAAATCATGAGCCAGATGCGGGCATAACCCAGACCTAACCCAGACCTAGCCGGTGTTATCCTCTAAAATATTGATCGAAACCAGGTTTAATTGACTGCTTCAGTGTGGTACCACATTACTGCGTTATTCAAACCCGAAAAGAACCCAGGATCTAGCCATCAAGTTTGCGAAAAAGGCGAAAGTATAAGCCAGATGCGCGCATATCTCAAACCTAACCCAGACCTAACCGGTGTTATCCTCTGAAATATTGATCGAAACCAGGTTTAATTGACTGCTTCAGTGTGTTACCACATTACTACGTGATTCACACACGGAAAAAACCCAGGATCTGGCCAACAAGTATGCGAAGAAGGCAAAATCATGAGCCAGATGCGGGCATAACCCAGACCTAACCCAGACCTAACCGGTGTTATCCTCTAAAATATTGATCGAAACCAGGTTTAATTGACTGCTTCAGTGTATTTCCACATTACTACGTGATTCAAACACGAAAAAAACCCAGGATCTGGCCAACAAGTTTGCGAAAAAGGCGAAAGTATAAGCCAGATGCGCGCAAATCCCAGACCTAACCCAGACCTAACCGGTGTTATCTTCTAAAATATTGATCGAAACCAGGTTTAATTGACTGCTTCAGTGTGTTACCACATTACTACGTGATTCAAACACGAAAAAACCCCAGGATCTGGCCAACAAGTATGCGAAGAAGGCAAAATCATGAGCTAGATGCGGGCATAACCCAGACCTAACCCAGACCTAACCGGTGTTATCCTCTAAAATATTGATCGAGACCAGGTTTTATTGACAGCTTCAGTGTATAACCACATTACTACGTGATTCAAACACGAAAAAATCCCAGGATCTGGCCAACAAGTATGCGAAGAAGGCAAAATCATGAGCCAGATGCGGGCATAACCCAGACCTAACCCTGACCTAACCGGTGTTATCCTCTAAAATATTGATCGAAACCAGGTTTAATTGACAGATTCAGTGTGTTACCACATTACTACGTGATTCAAACACGAAAAAAACCCAGGATCTGGCCAACAAGTATGCGAAGAAGGCAAAATCATGAGCCAGATGCGGGCATAACCCAGACCTAACCCAGACCTAACCGGTGTTATCCTCTAAAATACTGTCCGAATCCAGGTTTAATAGCCTGCCTCACTGTGTTACCACATTACTACGTGATTCAAACACGAAAAAAACCCAGGATCTGGCCAACAAGTATGCGAAGAAGGCAAAATCATGAGCCAGATGCGGGCATAACCCAGACCTAACCCAGACCTAACCGGTGTTATCCTCTGAAATATTGATCGAAACCAGGTTTAATTGACTGCTTCAGTGTGTTACCACATTACTACGTGATTCAAACACGGAAAAAACCCAGGATCTGGCCAACAAGTATGCGAAGAAGGCAAAATCATGAGCCAGATGCGGGCATATCCCGGACCTAACCCAGACCGAACCGGTGTTATCCTCTAAAATATTGATAGAAACCAGGTTTAATTGACTGCTTCAGTGTGTTACCACATTCCTACGTGATTCAAACACGAAAAAAACCCAGGATCTGGCCAACAAGTTTGCGAAAAAGGCGAAAGTATAAGCCAGATGCGCGCAAATCCCAGACCTAACCCAGACCTAACCGGTGTTATCCTCTAAAATATTGATAGAAACCAGGTTTAATTGACTGCTTCAGTGTGTTACCACATTCCTACGTGATTCAAACACGAAAAAAACCCAGGATCTGGCCAACAAGTTTGCGAAAAAGGCGAAAGTATAAGCCAGATGCGCGCAAATCCCAGACCTAACCCAGACCTAACCGGTGTTATCCTCTAAAATATTGATCGAAAGCAGGTTTTATTGACTGCTTCAGTGTGTTACCACATTACTACGTGATCAAACACGGAAAAAACCCAGGATCTGGCCAACAAGTATGCGAAGAAGGCAAAATCATGAGCCAGATGCGGGCATATCCCGGACCTAACCCAGACCTAACCGGTGTTATCCTCTAAAATATTGATCGAAACCAGGTTTAATTGACTGCTTCAGTGTGTTACCACATTACTACGTGATTCAAACACGAAAAAACCCCAGGATCTGGCCAACTAGTATGCGAAGAAGGCAAAATCATGAGCTAGATGCGGGCATAACCCAGACCTAACCCAGACCTAACCGGTGTTATCCTCTAAAATACAGTCCGAATCCAGGTTTTATTGACTGCTTCAGTGTGTTACCACATTACTACGTGATTCAAACACGAAAAAAACCCAGGATCTGGCCAACAAGTATGCGAAGAAGGCAAAATCATGAGCCAGATGCGGGCATAACCCAGACCTAACCCAGACCTAACCGGTGTTATCCTCTAAAATATTGATCGAAACCAGATTTAATTGACTGCTTCAGTGTGTTACCACATTACTACGTGATTCAAACGCGAAAAAAACCCAGGATCTGGCCAACAAGTATACGAAGAAGGCAAAATCATGAGCCAGATGCGGGCATAACCCAGACCTAACCCAGACCTAACCGGTGTTATCCTCTAAAATATTGATCGAAACCACATTTAATTGACTGCTTCAGTGTGTTACCACATTACTACGTGATTCAAACGCGAAAAAAACCCAGGATCTGGCCAACAAGTATGCGAAGAAGGCAAAATCATGAGCCAGATGCGGGCATAACCCAGACCTAACCCAGACCTAACCGGTGTTATCCTCTAAAATATTGATCGAGACCAGATTTAATTGACTGCTTCAGTGTGTTACCACATTACTACGTGATTCAAACACGGAAAAAACCCAGGATCTGGCCAACAAGTATGCGAAGAAGGCAAAATCATGAGCCAGATGCGGGCATAACCCAGACCTAACCCAGACCTAACCGGCGTTATCCTCTAAAATATTGATCGAAACCAGGTTTAATTGACTGCTTCAGTGTGGTACCACATTACTGCGTTATTCAAACCCGAAAAGAACCCAGGATCTAGCCATCAAGTTTGCGAAAAAGGCGAAAGTATAAGCCAGATGCGCGCATATCTCAAACCTAACCCAGACCTAACCGGTGTTATCCTCTGAAATATTGATCGAAACCAGGTTTAATTGACTGCTTCAGAGTGTTACCACATTACTACGTGATTCAAACACGAAAAAAACCCAGGATCTGGCCAACAAGTATGCGAAGAAGGCAAAATCATGAGCCAGATGTGGGCATATCCCGGACCTAACCCAGACCTAACCGGTGTTATCCTCTAAAATATTGATCGAAACCAGGTTTAATTGACTGCTTCAGTGTGTTACCACATTCCTACGTGATTCAAACACGAAAAAAACCCAGGATCTGGCCAAGAAGTATGCGAAGAATGCGAAAGAATAAGCCAGATGCGCGCATTTCCCAGACCTAACCCAGACCTAACCGGTGTTATCCTCTGAAATATTGATCGAAACCTGGTTTAATTGACTGCTTCAGTGTGTTACCACATTACTACGTGATTCAAACACGGAAAAAACCCAGGATCCGGCCAACAAGTATGCGAAGAAGGCAAAATCATGAGCCAGATGCGGGCATAACCCAGACCTAACCCAGACCTAACCGGTGTTATCCTCTAAAATATTGATCGAAACCAGGTTTAATTGACTGCTTCAGTGTATTACCACATTACTACGTGATTCAAACACGAAAAATACCCAGGATCTGGCCAACAAGTTTGCGAAAAATGCGAAAGTATAAGCCAGATGCGCGCAAATCCCAGACCTAACCCAGACCTAACCGGTGTTATCCTCTAAAATATTGATCGAAACCAGGTTTTATTGACTGCTTCAGTGTGTTACCACATTACTACGTGATCAAACACGGAAAAAACCCAGGATCTGGCCAACAAGTATGCGAAGAAGGCAAAATCATGAGCCAGATGCGGGCATATCCCGGACCTAACCCAGACCTAACTGGTGTTATCTTCTAAAATATTGATGGAAACCAGGTTTAATTGACTGCTTCAGTGTGTTACCACATTACTACGTGATTCAAACACGAAAAAACCCCAGGATCTGGCCAACAAGTATGCGAAGAAGGCAAAATCATGAGCTAGATGCGGGCATAACCCAGACCTAACCCAGACCTAACCGGTGTTATCCTCTAAAATACAGTCCGAATCCAGGTTTTATTGACTGCTTCAGTGTGTTACCACATTACTACGTGATTCAAACACGAAAAAAACCCAGGATCTGGCCAACAAGTATGCGAAGAAGGCAAAATCATGAGCCAGATGCGGGCATAACCCAGACCTAACCCAGACCTAACCGTTGTTATCCTCTAAAATATTGATCGAAACCAGATTTAATTGACTGCTTCAGTGTGTTACCACATTACTACGTGATTCAAACGCGAAAAAAACCCAGGATCTGGCCAACAAGTATGCGAAGAAGGCAAAATCATGAGCCAGATGCGGGCATAACCCAGACCTAACCCAGACCTAACCGGTGTTATCCTCTAAAATATTGATCGAAACCAGATTTAATTGACTGCTTCAGTGTGTTACCACATTACTACGTGATTCAAACGCGAAAAAAACCCAGGATCTGGCCAACAAGTATGCGAAGAAGGCAAAATCATGAGCCAGATGCGGGCATAACCCAGACCTAACCCAGACCTAACCGGTGTTATCCTCTAAAATATTGATCGAAACCAGGTTTAATTGACTGCTTCAGTGTGTTACCACATTACTACGTGATTCAAACACGAAAAAAACCCAGGATCTGGCCAACAAGTATGCGAAGAAGGCAAAATCATGAGCCAGATGCGGGCATAACCCAGACCTAACCCAGACCTAACCGGTGTTATCCTCTAAAATACTGTCCGAATCCAGGTTTAATAGCCTGCCTCACTGTGTTACCACATTACTACGTGATTCAAACACGAAAAAAACCCAGGATCTGGCCAACAAGTATGCGAAGAAGGCAAAATCATGAGCCAGATGCGGGCATAACCCAGACCTAACCCAGACCTAACCGGTGTTATCCTCTGAAATATTGATCGAAACCAGGTTTAATTGACTGCTTCAGTGTGTTACCACATTACTACGTGATTCAAACACGGAAAAAACCCAGGATCTGGCCAACAAGTATGCGAAGAAGGCAAAATCATGAGCCAGATGCGGGCATATCCCGGACCTAACCCAGACCGAACCGGTGTTATCCTCTAAAATATTGATAGAAACCAGGTTTAATTGACTGCTTCAGTGTGTTACCACATTCCTACGTGATTCAAACACGAAAAAAACCCAGGATCTGGCCAACAAGTTTGCGAAAAAGGCGAAAGTATAAGCCAGATGCGCGCAAATCCCAGACCTAACCCAGACCTAACCGGTGTTATCCTCTAAAATATTGATAGAAACCAGGTTTAATTGACTGCTTCAGTGTGTTACCACATTCCTACGTGATTCAAACACGAAAAAAACCCAGGATCTGGCCAACAAGTTTGCGAAAAAGGCGAAAGTATAAGCCAGATGCGCGCAAATCCCAGACCTAACCCAGACCTAACCGGTGTTATCCTCTAAAATATTGATCGAAAGCAGGTTTTATTGACTGCTTCAGTGTGTTACCACATTACTACGTGATCAAACACGGAAAAAACCCAGGATCTGGCCAACAAGTATGCGAAGAAGGCAAAATCATGAGCCAGATGCGGGCATATCCCGGACCTAACCCAGACCTAACCGGTGTTATCCTCTAAAATATTGATCGAAACCAGGTTTAATTGACTGCTTCAGTGTGTTACCACATTACTACGTGATTCAAACACGAAAAAACCCCAGGATCTGGCCAACTAGTATGCGAAGAAGGCAAAATCATGAGCTAGATGCGGGCATAACCCAGACCTAACCCAGACCTAACCGGTGTTATCCTCTAAAATACAGTCCGAATCCAGGTTTTATTGACTGCTTCAGTGTGTTACCACATTACTACGTGATTCAAACACGAAAAAAACCCAGGATCTGGCCAACAAGTATGCGAAGAAGGCAAAATCATGAGCCAGATGCGGGCATAACCCAGACCTAACCCAGACCTAACCGGTGTTATCCTCTAAAATATTGATCGAAACCAGATTTAATTGACTGCTTCAGTGTGTTACCACATTACTACGTGATTCAAACGCGAAAAAAACCCAGGATCTGGCCAACAAGTATACGAAGAAGGCAAAATCATGAGCCAGATGCGGGCATAACCCAGACCTAACCCAGACCTAACCGGTGTTATCCTCTAAAATATTGATCGAAACCACATTTAATTGACTGCTTCAGTGTGTTACCACATTACTACGTGATTCAAACGCGAAAAAAACCCAGGATCTGGCCAACAAGTATGCGAAGAAGGCAAAATCATGAGCCAGATGCGGGCATAACCCAGACCTAACCCAGACCTAACCGGTGTTATCCTCTAAAATATTGATCGAGACCAGATTTAATTGACTGCTTCAGTGTGTTACCACATTACTACGTGATTCAAACACGGAAAAAACCCAGGATCTGGCCAACAAGTATGCGAAGAAGGCAAAATCATGAGCCAGATGCGGGCATAACCCAGACCTAACCCAGACCTAACCGGCGTTATCCTCTAAAATATTGATCGAAACCAGGTTTAATTGACTGCTTCAGTGTGGTACCACATTACTGCGTTATTCAAACCCGAAAAGAACCCAGGATCTAGCCATCAAGTTTGCGAAAAAGGCGAAAGTATAAGCCAGATGCGCGCATATCTCAAACCTAACCCAGACCTAACCGGTGTTATCCTCTGAAATATTGATCGAAACCAGGTTTAATTGACTGCTTCAGAGTGTTACCACATTACTACGTGATTCAAACACGAAAAAAACCCAGGATCTGGCCAACAAGTATGCGAAGAAGGCAAAATCATGAGCCAGATGTGGGCATATCCCGGACCTAACCCAGACCTAACCGGTGTTATCCTCTAAAATATTGATCGAAACCAGGTTTAATTGACTGCTTCAGTGTGTTACCACATTCCTACGTGATTCAAACACGAAAAAAACCCAGGATCTGGCCAAGAAGTATGCGAAGAATGCGAAAGAATAAGCCAGATGCGCGCATTTCCCAGACCTAACCCAGACCTAACCGGTGTTATCCTCTGAAATATTGATCGAAACCTGGTTTAATTGACTGCTTCAGTGTGTTACCACATTACTACGTGATTCAAACACGGAAAAAACCCAGGATCCGGCCAACAAGTATGCGAAGAAGGCAAAATCATGAGCCAGATGCGGGCATAACCCAGACCTAACCCAGACCTAACCGGTGTTATCCTCTAAAATATTGATCGAAACCAGGTTTAATTGACTGCTTCAGTGTATTACCACATTACTACGTGATTCAAACACGAAAAATACCCAGGATCTGGCCAACAAGTTTGCGAAAAATGCGAAAGTATAAGCCAGATGCGCGCAAATCCCAGACCTAACCCAGACCTAACCGGTGTTATCCTCTAAAATATTGATCGAAACCAGGTTTTATTGACTGCTTCAGTGTGTTACCACATTACTACGTGATCAAACACGGAAAAAACCCAGGATCTGGCCAACAAGTATGCGAAGAAGGCAAAATCATGAGCCAGATGCGGGCATATCCCGGACCTAACCCAGACCTAACTGGTGTTATCTTCTAAAATATTGATGGAAACCAGGTTTAATTGACTGCTTCAGTGTGTTACCACATTACTACGTGATTCAAACACGAAAAAACCCCAGGATCTGGCCAACAAGTATGCGAAGAAGGCAAAATCATGAGCTAGATGCGGGCATAACCCAGACCTAACCCAGACCTAACCGGTGTTATCCTCTAAAATACAGTCCGAATCCAGGTTTTATTGACTGCTTCAGTGTGTTACCACATTACTACGTGATTCAAACACGAAAAAAACCCAGGATCTGGCCAACAAGTATGCGAAGAAGGCAAAATCATGAGCCAGATGCGGGCATAACCCAGACCTAACCCAGACCTAACCGGTGTTATCCTCTAAAATATTGATCGAAACCAGGTTTAATTGACTGCTTCAGTGTGTTACCACATTACTACGTGATTCAAACACGAAAAAAACCCAGGATCTGGCCAACAAGTTTGCGAAAAAGGCGAAAGTATAAGCCAGATGCGCGCAAATCCCAGACCTAACCCAGACCTAACCGGTGTTATCCTCTAAAATATTGATCGAAAGCAGGTTTTATTGACTGCTTCAGTGTGTTACCACATTACTACGTGATCAAACACGGAAAAAACCCAGGATCTGGCCAACAAGTATGCGAAGAAGGCAAAATCATGAGCCAGATGCGGGCATATCCCGGACCTAACCCAGACCTAACCGGTGTTATCCTCTAAAATATTGATCGAAACCAGGTTTAATTGACTGCTTCAGTGTGTTACCACATTACTACGTGATTCAAACACGAAAAAACCCCAGGATCTGGCCAACTAGTATGCGAAGAAGGCAAAATCATGAGCTAGATGCGGGCATAACCCAGACCTAACCCAGACCTAACCGGTGTTATCCTCTAAAATACAGTCCGAATCCAGGTTTTATTGACTGCTTCAGTGTGTTACCACATTACTACGTGATTCAAACACGAAAAAAACCCAGGATCTGGCCAACAAGTATGCGAAGAAGGCAAAATCATGAGCCAGATGCGGGCATAACCCAGACCTAACCCAGACCTAACCGGTGTTATCCTCTAAAATATTGATCGAAACCAGATTTAATTGACTGCTTCAGTGTGTTACCACATTACTACGTGATTCAAACGCGAAAAAAACCCAGGATCTGGCCAACAAGTATACGAAGAAGGCAAAATCATGAGCCAGATGCGGGCATAACCCAGACCTAACCCAGACCTAACCGGTGTTATCCTCTAAAATATTGATCGAAACCACATTTAATTGACTGCTTCAGTGTGTTACCACATTACTACGTGATTCAAACGCGAAAAAAACCCAGGATCTGGCCAACAAGTATGCGAAGAAGGCAAAATCATGAGCCAGATGCGGGCATAACCCAGACCTAACCCAGACCTAACCGGTGTTATCCTCTAAAATATTGATCGAGACCAGATTTAATTGACTGCTTCAGTGTGTTACCACATTACTACGTGATTCAAACACGGAAAAAACCCAGGATCTGGCCAACAAGTATGCGAAGAAGGCAAAATCATGAGCCAGATGCGGGCATAACCCAGACCTAACCCAGACCTAGCCGGCGTTATCCTCTAAAATATTGATCGAAACCAGGTTTAATTGACTGCTTCAGTGTGGTACCACATTACTGCGTTATTCAAACCCGAAAAGAACCCAGGATCTAGCCATCAAGTTTGCGAAAAAGGCGAAAGTATAAGCCAGATGCGCGCATATCTCAAACCTAACCCAGACCTAACCGGTGTTATCCTCTGAAATATTGATCGAAACCAGGTTTAATTGACTGCTTCAGAGTGTTACCACATTACTACGTGATTCAAACACGAAAAAAACCCAGGATCTGGCCAACAAGTATGCGAAGAAGGCAAAATCATGAGCCAGATGTGGGCATATCCCGGACCTAACCCAGACCTAACCGGTGTTATCCTCTAAAATATTGATCGAAACCAGGTTTAATTGACTGCTTCAGTGTGTTACCACATTCCTACGTGATTCAAACACGAAAAAAACCCAGGATCTGGCCAAGAAGTATGCGAAGAATGCGAAAGAATAAGCCAGATGCGCGCATTTCCCAGACCTAACCCAGACCTAACCGGTGTTATCCTCTGAAATATTGATCGAAACCTGGTTTAATTGACTGCTTCAGTGTGTTACCACATTACTACGTGATTCAAACACGGAAAAAACCCAGGATCCGGCCAACAAGTATGCGAAGAAGGCAAAATCATGAGCCAGATGCGGGCATAACCCAGACCTAACCCAGACCTAACCGGTGTTATCCTCTAAAATATTGATCGAAACCAGGTTTAATTGACTGCTTCAGTGTATTACCACATTACTACGTGATTCAAACACGAAAAATACCCAGGATCTGGCCAACAAGTTTGCGAAAAATGCGAAAGTATAAGCCAGATGCGCGCAAATCCCAGACCTAACCCAGACCTAACCGGTGTTATCCTCTAAAATATTGATCGAAACCAGGTTTTATTGACTGCTTCAGTGTGTTACCACATTACTACGTGATCAAACACGGAAAAAACCCAGGATCTGGCCAACAAGTATGCGAAGAAGGCAAAATCATGAGCCAGATGCGGGCATATCCCGGACCTAACCCAGACCTAACTGGTGTTATCTTCTAAAATATTGATGGAAACCAGGTTTAATTGACTGCTTCAGTGTGTTACCACATTACTACGTGATTCAAACACGAAAAAACCCCAGGATCTGGCCAACAAGTATGCGAAGAAGGCAAAATCATGAGCTAGATGCGGGCATAACCCAGACCTAACCCAGACCTAACCGGTGTTATCCTCTAAAATACAGTCCGAATCCAGGTTTTATTGACTGCTTCAGTGTGTTACCACATTACTACGTGATTCAAACACGAAAAAAACCCAGGATCTGGCCAACAAGTATGCGAAGAAGGCAAAATCATGAGCCAGATGCGGGCATAACCCAGACCTAACCCAGACCTAACCGTTGTTATCCTCTAAAATATTGATCGAAACCAGATTTAATTGACTGCTTCAGTGTGTTACCACATTACTACGTGATTCAAACGCGAAAAAAACCCAGGATCTGGCCAACAAGTATGCGAAGAAGGCAAAATCATGAGCCAGATGCGGGCATAACCCAGACGTAACCCAGACCTAACCGGTGTTATCCTCTAAAATATTGATCGAAACCAGATTTAATTGACTGCTTCAGTGTGTTACCACATTACTACGTGATTCAAACGCGAAAAAAACCCAGGATCTGGCCAACAAGTATGCGAAGAAGGCAAAATCATGAGCCAGATGCGGGCATAACCCAGACCTAACCCAGACCTAACCGGTGTTATCCTCTAAAATATTGATCGAAACCAGGTTTAATTGACTGCTTCAGTGTGTTACCACATTACTACGTGATTCAAAGACGCAAAATACCCAGGATCTGGCCAACAAGTATGCGAAGAAGGCAAAATCATGAGCCAGATGCGGGCATAACCCAGACCTAACCCAGACCTAACCGGTGTTATCCCCTGAAATATTGATCGAAACCAGGTTTAAGTGACTGCTTCAGTGTGTTACCACATTACTACATGATTCAAACACGAAAAAAACCCAGGGTCTGGGCAACAAGTATGCGAAGAAGGCAAAATCATGAACCAGATGCGGGCATAACCCAGACCTAACCCAGACCTAACCGGTGTTATCCTCTGAAATATTGATCGAAACCAGGTTTAATTGGCAGCTTCAGTGTGTTACCACATTACTACGTGATTCAAACACGAAAAAAACCCAGGATCTGGCCAAGAAGTATGCGAAGACGGCGAAAGTATAAGCCAGATGCGCGCATTTCCCAGACCTAACCCAGACCTAACCGGCGTTATCCTCTAAAATATTGGTCGAAACCAGGTTTAATTGACTGCTTCAGTGCGTTACCACATTACTACGTGATTCAACCACGAAAAAAACCCAGGATCTGGCCAACAAGTATGCGAAGAAGGCAAAATCATGAGCCAGATGCGGGCATATCCCGGACCTATCCCAGACCAAACCGGTGTTATCCTCTAAAATATTGATCGAAACCAGGTTTAATTGACTGCTTCAGTGTGTTACCACATTACTACGTGATTCAAACACGAAAAAACCCCAGGATCTGGCCAACAAGTATGCGAAGAAGGCAAAATCATGAGCCAGATGCGGGCATAACCCAGACCTAACCCAGACCTAACCGGTGTTATCCTCTAAAATATTGATCGAAATCAGGTTTAATTGACTGCTTCAGTGTATTACCACATTACTACGTGATTCAAACACGAAAAAAACCCAGGATCTGGCCAACAAGTTTGCGAAAATGGCGAAAGTATAAGACAGATGCGCGCAAATCCCAGACCTAACCCAGACCTAACCGGTGTTATCCTCTAAAATATTGATAGAAACCAGGTTTAATTGACTGCTTCAGTGTGTTACCACATTCCTACGTGATTCAAACACGAAAAAAACCCAGGATCTGGCCAACAAGTTTGCGAAAAAGGCGAAAGTATAAGCCAGATGCGCGCAAATCCCAGACCTAACCCAGACCTAACCGGTGTTATCCTCTAAAATATTGATCGAAACCAGGTTTTATTGACAGCTTCAGTGTGTTACCACATTACTACGTGATCAAACACGGAAAAAACCCAGGATCTGGCCAACAAGTATGCGAAGAAGGCAAAATCATGAGCCAGATGCGGGCATATCCCGGACCTAACCCAGACCTAACCGGTGTTATCCTCTAAAATATTGATCGAAACCAGATTTAATTGACTGCTTCAGTGTGTTACCACATTACTACGTGATTCAAACGCGAAAAAAACCCAGGATCTGGCCAACAAGTATGCGAAGAAGGCAAAATCATGAGCCAGATGCGGGCATAACCCAGACCTAACCCAGACCTAACCGGTGTTATCCTCTAAAATATTGATCGAAACCAGATTTAATTGACTGCTTCAGTGTGTTACCACATTACTACGTGATTCAAACGCGAAAAAAACCCAGGATCTGGCCAACAAGTATGCGAAGAAGGCAAAATCATGAGCCAGATGCGGGCATAACCCAGACCTAACCCAGACCTAACCGGTGTTATCCTCTAAAATATTGATCGAAACCAGGTTTAATTGACTGCTTCAGTGTGTTACCACATTACTACGTGATTCAAAGACGCAAAATACCCAGGATCTGGCCAACAAGTATGCGAAGAAGGCAAAATCATGAGCCAGATGCGGGCATAACCCAGACCTAACCCAGACCTAACCGGTGTTATCCCCTGAAATATTGATCGAAACCAGGTTTAAGTGACTGCTTCAGTGTGTTACCACATTACTACATGATTCAAACACGAAAAAAACCCAGGGTCTGGGCAACAAGTATGCGAAGAAGGCAAAATCATGAACCAGATGCGGGCATAACCCAGACCTAACCCAGACCTAACCGGTGTTATCTTCTGAAATATTGATCGAAACCAGGTTTAATTGGCAGCTTCAGTGTGTTACCACATTACTACGTGATTCAAACACGAAAAAAACCCAGGATCTGGCCAACAAGTATGCGAAGACGGCGAAAGTATAAGCCAGATGCGCGCATTTCCCAGACCTAACCCAGACCTAACCGGCGTTATCCTCTAAAATATTGGTCGAAACCAGGTTTAATTGACTGCTTCAGTGCGTTACCACATTACTACGTGATTCAACCACGAAAAAAACCCAGGATCTGGCCAACAAGTATGCGAAGAAGGCAAAATCATGAGCCAGATGCGGGCATATCCCGGACCTATCCCAGACCAAACCGGTGTTATCCTCTAAAATATTGATCGAAACCAGGTTTAATTGACTGCTTCAGTGTGTTACCACATTACTACGTGATTCAAACACGAAAAAACCCCAGGATCTGGCCAACAAGTATGCGAAGAAGGCAAAATCATGAGCCAGATGCGGGCATAACCCAGACCTAACCCAGACCTAACCGGTGTTATCCTCTAAAATATTGATCGAAACCAGGTTTAATTGACTGCTTCAGTGTATTACCACATTACTACGTGATTCAAACACGAAAAAAACCCAGGATCTGGCCAACAAGTTTGCGAAAAAGGCGAAAGTATAAGCCAGATGCGCGCAAATCCCAGACCTAACCCAGACCTAACCGGTGTTATCCTCTAAAATATTGATAGAAACCAGGTTTAATTGACTGCTTCAGTGTGTTACCACATTCCTACGTGATTCAAACACGAAAAAAACCCAGGATCTGGCCAACAAGTTTGCGAAAAAGGCGAAAGTATAAGCCAGATGCGCGCAAATCCCAGACCTAACCCAGACCTAACCGGTGTTATCCTCTAAAATATTGATCGAAACCAGGTTTAATTGACTGCTTCAGTGTGTTACCACATTACTACGTGATTCAAACACGAAAAAACCCCAGGATCTGGCCAACAAGTATGCGAAGAAGGCAAAATCATGAGCTAGATGCGGGCATAACCCAGACCTAACCCAGACCTAACCGGTGTTATCCTCTAAAATACAGTCCGAATCCAGGTTTTATTGACTGCTTCAGTGTGTTACCACATTACTACGTGATTCAAACACGAAAAAAACCCAGGATCTGGCCAACAAGTATGCGAAGAAGGCAAAATCATGAGCCAGATGCGGGCATAACCCAGACCTAACCCAGACCTAACCGGTGTTATCCTCTAAAATATTGATCGAAACCAGATTTAATTGACTGCTTCAGTGTGTTACCACATTACTACGTGATTCAAACGCGAAAAAAACCCAGGATCTGGCCAACAAGTATGCGAAGAAGGCAAAATCATGAGCCAGATGCGGGCATAACCCAGACCTAACCCAGACCTAACCGGTGTTATCCTCTAAAATATTGATCGAAACCAGATTTAATTGACTGCTTCAGTGTGTTACCACATTACTACGTGATTCAAACGCGAAAAAAACCCAGGATCTGGCCAACAAGTATGCGAAGAAGGCAAAATCATGAGCCAGATGCGGGCATAACCCAGACCTAACCCAGACCTAACCGGTGTTATCCTCTAAAATATTGATCGAGACCAGATTTAATTGACTGCTTCAGTGTGGTACCACATTACTGCGTTATTCAAACCCGAAAAGAACCCAGGATCTAGCCATCAAGTTTGCGAAAAAGGCGAAAGTATAAGCCAGATGCGCGCATATCTCAAACCTAACCCAGACCTAACCGGTGTTATCCTCTGAAATATTGATCGAAACCAGGTTTAATTGACTGCTTCAGAGTGTTACCACATTACTACGTGATTCAAACACGAAAAAAACCCAGGATCTGGCCAACAAGTATGCGAAGAAGGCAAAATCATGAGCCAGATGCGGGCATAACCCAGACCTAACCCAGACCTAACCGGTGTTATCCTCTAAAATATTGATCGAGACCAGATTTAATTGACTGCTTCAGTGTGTTACCACATTACTACGTGATTCAAACACGGAAAAAACCCAGGATCTGGCCAACAAGTATGCGAAGAAGGCAAAATCATGAGCCAGATGCGGGCATAACCCAGACCTAACCCAGACCTAACCGGTGTTATCCTCTAAAATATTGATCGAAACCAGATTTAATTGACTGCTTCAGTGTGTTACCACATTACTACGTGATTCAAACGCGAAAAAAACCCAGGATCTGGCCAACAAGTATGCGAAGAAGGCAAAATCATGAGCCAGATGCGGGCATAACCCAGACCTAACCCAGACCTAACCGGTGTTATCCTCTAAAATATTGATCGAAACCAGGTTTAATTGACTGCTTCAGTGTGTTACCACATTACTACGTGATTCAAACACGGAAAAAACCCAGGATCTGGCCAACAAGTATGCGAAGAAGGCAAAATCATGAGCCAGATGCGGGCATATCCCGGACCTAACCCAGACCTAACTGGTGTTATCTTCTAAAATATTGATCGAAACCAGGTTTAATTGACTGCTTCAGTGTGTTACCACATTACTACGTGATTCAAACACGAAAAAACCCCAGGATCTGGCCAACAAGTATGCGACGAAGGCAAAATCATGAGCTAGATGCGGGCATAACCCAGACCTAACCCAGACCTAACCGGTGTTATCCTCTAAAATACAGTCCGAATCCAGGTTTTATTGACTGCTTCAGTGTGTTACCACATTACTACGTGATTCAAACACGAAAAAAACCCAGGATCTGGCCAACAAGTATGCGAAGAAGGCAAAATCATGAGCCAGATGCGGGCATATCCCGGACCTAACCCAGACCTAACCGGTGTTATCCTCTAAAATATTGATCGAAACCAGATTTAATTGACTGCTTCAGTGTGTTACCACATTACTACGTGATTCAAACGCGAAAAAAACCCAGGATCTGGCCAACAAGTATGCGAAGAAGGCAAAATCATGAGCCAGATGCGGGCATAACCCAGACCTAACCCAGACCTAACCGGTGTTATCCTCTAAAATATTGATCGAAACCAGATTTAATTGACTGCTTCAGTGTGTTACCACATTACTACGTGATTCAAACGCGAAAAAAACCCAGGATCTGGCCAACAAGTATGCGAAGAAGGCAAAATCATGAGCCAGATGCGGGCATAACCCAGACCTAACCCAGACCTAACCGGTGTTATCCTCTAAAATATTGATCGAAACCAGGTTTAATTGACTGCTTCAGTGTGTTACCACATTACTACGTGATTCAAAGACGCAAAATACCCAGGATCTGGCCAACAAGTATGCGAAGAAGGCAAAATCATGAGCCAGATGCGGGCATAACCCAGACCTAACCCAGACCTAACCGGTGTTATCCCCTGAAATATTGATCGAAACCAGGTTTAAGTGACTGCTTCAGTGTGTTACCACATTACTACATGATTCAAACACGAAAAAAACCCAGGGTCTGGGCAACAAGTATGCGAAGAAGGCAAAATCATGAACCAGATGCGGGCATAACCCAGACCTAACCCAGACCTAACCGGTGTTATCTTCTGAAATATTGATCGAAACCAGGTTTAATTGGCAGCTTCAGTGTGTTACCACATTACTACGTGATTCAAACACGAAAAAAACCCAGGATCTGGCCAACAAGTATGCGAAGACGGCGAAAGTATAAGCCAGATGCGCGCATTTCCCAGACCTAACCCAGACCTAACCGGCGTTATCCTCTAAAATATTGGTCGAAACCAGGTTTAATTGACTGCTTCAGTGCGTTACCACATTACTACGTGATTCAACCACGAAAAAAACCCAGGATCTGGCCAACAAGTATGCGAAGAAGGCAAAATCATGAGCCAGATGCGGGCATATCCCGGACCTATCCCAGACCAAACCGGTGTTATCCTCTAAAATATTGATCGAAACCAGGTTTAATTGACTGCTTCAGTGTGTTACCACATTACTACGTGATTCAAACACGAAAAAACCCCAGGATCTGGCCAACAAGTATGCGAAGAAGGCAAAATCATGAGCCAGATGCGGGCATAACCCAGACCTAACCCAGACCTAACCGGTGTTATCCTCTAAGATATTGATCGAAACCAGGTTTAATTGACTGCTTCAGTGTATTACCACATTACTACGTGATACAAACACGAAAAAAACCCAGGATCTGGCCAACAAGTTTGCGAAAAAGGCGAAAGTATAAGCCAGATGCGCGCAAATCCCAGACCTAACCCAGACCTAACCGGTGTTATCCTCTAAAATATTGATAGAAACCAGGTTTAATTGACTGCGTCAGTGTGTTACCACATTCCTACGTGATTCAAACACGAAAAAAACCCAGGATCTGGCCAACAAGTTGGCGAAAAAGGCGAAAGTATAAGCCAGATGCGCGCAAATCCCAGACCTAACCCAGACCTAACCGGTGTTATCCTCTAAAATATTGATCGAAACCAGGTTTAATTGACTGCTTCAGTGTGTTACCACATTACTACGTGATTCAAACACGAAAAAACCCCAGGATCTGGCCAACAAGTATGCGAAGAAGGCAAAATCATGAGCTAGATGCGGGCATAACCCAGACCTAACCCAGACCTAACCGGTGTTATCCTCTAAAATACAGTCCGAATCCAGGTTTTATTGACTGCTTCAGTGTGTTACCACATTACTACGTGATTCAAACACGAAAAAAACCCAGGATCTGGCCAACAAGTATGCGAAGAAGGCAAAATCATGAGCCAGATGCGGGCATAACCCAGACCTAACCCAGACCTAACCGGTGTTATCCTCTAAAATATTGATCGAAACCAGATTTAATTGACTGCTTCAGTGTGTTACCACATTACTACGTGATTCAAACGCGAAAAAAACCCAGGATCTGGCCAACAAGTATGCGAAGAAGGCAAAATCATGAGCCAGATGCGGGCATAACCCAGACCTAACCCAGACCTAACCGGTGTTATCCTCTAAAATATTGATCGAAACCAGATTTAATTGACTGCTTCAGTGTGTTACCACATTACTACGTGATTCAAACGCGAAAAAAACCCAGGATCTGGCCAACAAGTATGCGAAGAAGGCAAAATCATGAGCCAGATGCGGGCATAACCCAGACCTAACCCAGACCTAACCGGTGTTATCCTCTAAAATATTGATCGAGACCAGATTTAATTGACTGCTTCAGTGTGGTACCACATTACTGCGTTATTCAAACCCGAAAAGAACCCAGGATCTAGCCATCAAGTTTGCGAAAAAGGCGAAAGTATAAGCCAGATGCGCGCATATCTCAAACCTAACCCAGACCTAACCGGTGTTATCCTCTGAAATATTGATCGAAACCAGGTTTAATTGACTGCTTCAGAGTGTTACCACATTACTACGTGATTCAAACACGAAAAAAACCCAGGATCTGGCCAACAAGTATGCGAAGAAGGCAAAATCATGAGCCAGATGCGGGCATAACCCAGACCTAACCCAGACCTAACCGGTGTTATCCTCTAAAATATTGATCGAGACCAGATTTAATTGACTGCTTCAGTGTGTTACCACATTACTACGTGATTCAAACACGGAAAAAACCCAGGATCTGGCCAACAAGTATGCGAAGAAGGCAAAATCATGAGCCAGATGCGGGCATAACCCAGACCTAACCCAGACCTAACCGGTGTTATCCTCTAAAATATTGATCGAAACCAGATTTAATTGACTGCTTCAGTGTGTTACCACATTACTACGTGATTCAAACGCGAAAAAAACCCAGGATCTGGCCAACAAGTATGCGACGAAGGCAAAATCATGAGCTAGATGCGGGCATAACCCAGACCTAACCCAGACCTAACCGGTGTTATCCTCTAAAATACAGTCCGAATCCAGGTTTTATTGACTGCTTCAGTGTGTTACCACATTACTACGTGATTCAAACACGAAAAAAACCCAGGATCTGGCCAACAAGTATGCGAAGAAGGCAAAATCATGAGCCAGATGCGGGCATAACCCAGACCTAACCCAGACCTAACCGGTGTTATCCTCTAAAATATTGATCGAAACCAGATTTAATTGACTGCTTCAGTGTGTTACCTCATTACTACGTGATTCAAACACGGAAAAAACCCAGGATCTGGCCAACAAGTATGCGAAGAAGGCAAAATCATGAGCCAGATGCGGGCATAACCCAGACCTAACCCAGACCTAACCGGCGTTATCCTCTAAAATATTGATCGAAACCAGGTTTAATTGACTGCTTCAGTGTGGTACCACATTACTGCGTTATTCAAACCAGAGAAGAACCCAGGATCTAGCCATCAAGTTTGCGAAAAAGGCGAAAGTATAAGCCAGATGCGCGCATATCTCAGACCTAACCCAGACCTAACCGGTGTTATCCTCTGAAATATTGATCGAAACCAGGTTTAATTGACTGCTTCAGAGTGTTACCACATTACTACGTGATTCAAACACGAAAAAAACCCAGGATCTGGCCAAGAAGTATGCGAAGAAGGCAAAATCATGAGTCAGATGCGAGCATATCCCGGACCTAACCCAGACCTAACCGGTGTTATCCTCTAAAATATTGATCGAAACCAGGTTTAATTGACTGCTTCAGTGTGTTACCACATTCCTACGTGATTCAAACCCGAAAAAAACCCAGGATCTGGCCAAGAAGTATGCGAAGAAGGCGAAAGTATAAGCCAGATGCGCGCAAATCCCAGACCAAACCCAGACCTAACCGGTGTTATCCTCTAAAATATTGATCGAAACCAGGTTTTATTGACTGCTTCAGTGTGTTACCACATTACTACGTGATCAAACACGGAAAAAACCCAGGATCTGGCCAACAAGTATGCGAAGAAGGCAAAATCATGAGCAGTTGCGGGCATAACCCAGACCTAACCCAGACCTAACCGGTGTTATCCTCTAAAATATTGATCGAAACCAGGTTTTATTGACTGCTTCAGTGTGTTACCACATTACTACGTGATCAAACACGGAAAAAACCCAGGATCTGGCCAACAAGTATGCGAAGAAGGCAAAATCATGAGCCAGTTGCGGGCATATCCCGGACCTAACCCAGACCTAACCGGTGTTATCCTCTAAAATATTGATCGAAACCAGGTTTAATTGACTGCTTCAGTGTGTTACCACATTACTACGTGTATCAAACACGAAAAAACCCCAGGATCTGGCCAACAAGTATGCGAAGAAGGCAAAATCATGAGCTAGATGCGGGCATAACCCAGACCTAACCCAGACCTAACCGGTGTTATCCTCTAAAATACAGTCCGAATCCAGGTTTTATTGACTGCTTCAGTGTGTTACCACATTACTACGTGAATCAAACACGAAAAAAACCCAGGATCTGGCCAACAAGTATGCGAAGAAGGCAACATCATGAGCCAGATGCGGGCATAACCCAGACCTAACCCAGACCTAACCGGTGTTATCCTCTAAAATATTGATCGAAACCAGATTTAATTGACTGCTTCAGTGTGTTACCACATTACTACGTGATTCAAACGCGAAAAAAACCCAGGATCTGGCCAACAAGTATGCGAAGAAGGCAAAATCATGAGCCAGATGCGGGCATAACCCAGACCTAACCCAGACCTAACCGGTGTTATCCTCTAAAATATTGATCGAAACCAGATTTAATTGACTGTTTCAGTGTGTTACCACATTACTACGTGATTCAAACGCGAAAAAAACCCAGGATCTGGCCAACAAGTATGCGAAGAAGGCAAAATCATGAGCCAGATGCGGGCATAACCCAGACCTAACCCAGACCTAACCGGTGTTATCCTCTAAAATATTGATCGAGACCAGATTTAATTGACTGCTTCAGTGTGTTACCACATTACTACGTGATTCAAACACGGAAAAAACCCAGGATCTGGCCAACAAGTATGCGAAGAAGGCAAAATCATGAGCCAGATGCGGGCATAACCCAGACCTAACCCAGACCTAACCGGCGTTATCCTCTAAAATATTGATCGAAACCAGGTTTAATTGACTGCTTCAGTGTGGTACCACATTACTGCGTTATTCAAACCCGAAAAGAACCCAGGATCTAGCCACCAAGTTTGCGAAAAAGGCGAAAGTATAAGCCAGATGCGCGCATATCTCAAACCTAACCCAGACCTAACCGGTGTTATCCTCTGAAATATTGATCGAAACCAGGTTTAATTGACTGCTTCAGAGTGTTACCACATTACTACGTGATTCAAACACGAAAAAAACCCAGGATCTGGCCAACAAGTATGCGAAGAAGGCAAAATCATGAGCCAGATGCGGGCATATCCCGGACCTAACCCAGACCTAACCGGTGTTATCCTCTAAAATATTGATCGAAACCAGGTTTAATTGACTGCTTCAGTGTGTTACCACATTACTACGTGATTCAAACACGGAAAAAACCCAGGATCTGGCCAACAAGTATGCGAAGAAGGCAAAATCATGAGCCAGATGCGCGCATTTCCCAGACCTAACCCAGACCTAACCGGTGTTATCCTCTGAAATATTGATCGAAACCAGGTTTAATTGACTGCTTCAGTGTGTTACCACATTACTACGTGATTCACACCCGGAAAAAACCCAGAATCTGGCCAACAAGTATGCGAAGAAGGCAAAATCATGAGCCAGATGCGGGCATAACCCAGACCTAACCCAGACCTAACCGGTGTTATCCTCTAAAATATTGATCGAAACCAGGTTTAATTGACTGCTTCAGTGTATTACCACATTACTACGTGATTCAAACACGAAAAAAACCCAGGATCTGGCCAACAAGTTTGCGAAAAAGGCGAAAGTATAAGCCAGATGCGCGCAAATCCCAGACCTAACCCAGACCTAACCGGTGTTATCCTCTAAAATATTGATCGAAACCAGATTTAATTGACTGCTTCAGTGTGTTACCACATTACTACGTGATCCAAACGCGAAAAAAACCCAGGATCTGGCCAACAAGTATGCGAAGAAGGCAAAATCATGAGCCAGATGTGGGCATAACCCAGACCTAACCCAGACCTAACCGGTGTTATCCTCTAAAATATTGATCGAAACCAGGTTTAATTGACTGCTTCAGTGTGTTACCACATTACTACGTGATTCAAAGACGCAAAATACCCAGGATCTGGCCAACAAGTATGCGAAGAAGGCAAAATCATGAGCCAGATGCGGGCATAACCCAGACCTAACCCAGACCTAACCGGTGTTATCCCCTGAAATATTGATCGAAACCAGGTTTAAGTGACTGCTTCAGTGTGTTACCACATTACTACATGATTCAAACACGAAAAAAACCCAGGGTCTGGGCAACAAGTATGCGAAGAAGGCAAAATCATGAGCCAGATGCGGGCATAACCCAGACCTAACCTAGACCTAACCGGTGTTATCCTCTGAAATATTGATCGAGACCAGGTTTAATTGACAGCTTCAGTGTGTTACCACATTACTACGTGATTCAAACACGAAAAAAACCCAGGATCTGGCCAACAAGTATGCGAAGAAGGCGAAAGTATAAGCCAGATGCGCGCATTTCCCAGACCTAACCCAGACCTAACCGGCGTTATCCTCTAAAATATTGGTCGAAACCAGGTTTAATTGACTGCTTCAGTGCGTTACCACATTACTACGTGATTCAACCACGAAAAAAACCCAGGATCTGGCCAACAAGTATGCGAAGAAGGCAAAATCATGAGCCAGATGCGGGCATATCCCGGACCTATCCCAGACCTAACCGGTGTTATCCTCTAAAATATTGATCGAAACCAGGTTTAATTGACTGCTTCAGTGTGTTACCACATTACTACGTGATTCAAACACGAAAAAACCCCAGGATCTGGCCAACAAGTATGCGAAGAAGGCAAAATCATGAGCTAGATGCGGGCATAACCCAGACCTAACCCAGACCTAACCGGTGTTATCCTCTGAAATATTGATCGAAACCAGGTTTAATTGACTGCTTCAGTGTGTTACCACATTACTACGTGATTCAAAGACGCAAAATACCCAGGATCTGGCCAACAAGTATGCGAAGAAGGCAAAATCATGAGCCAGATGCGGGCATAACCCAGACCTAACCCAGACCTAACCGGTGTTATCCCCTGAAATATTGATCGAAACCAGGTTTAAGTGACTGCTTCAGTGTGTTACCACATTACTACATGATTCAAACACGAAAAAAACCCAGGGTCTGGGCAACAAGTATGCGAAGAAGGCAAAATCATGAGCCAGATGCGGGCATAACCCAGACCTAACCCAGACCTAACCGGTGTTATCCTCTGAAATATTGATCGAGACCAGGTTTAATTGACAGCTTCAGTGTGTTACCACATTACTACGTGATTCAAACACGAAAAAACCCAGGATCTGGCCAACAAGTATGCGAAGAAGGCGAAAGTATAAGCCAGATGCGCGCATTTCCCAGACCTAACCCAGACCTAACCGGCGTTATCCTCTAAAATATTGGTCGAAACCAGGTTTAATTGACTGCTTCAGTGCGTTACCACATTACTACGTGATTCAACCACGAAAAAAACCCAGGATCTGGCCAACAAGTATGCGAAGAAGGCAAAATCATGAGCCAGATGCGGGCATATCCCGGACCTATCCCAGACCTAACCGGTGTTATCCTCTAAAATACAGTCCGAATCCAGGTTTTATTGACTGCTTCAGTGTGTTACCACATTACTACGCGATTCAAACACGAAAAAAACCCAGGATCTGGCCAACAAGTATGCGAAGAAGGCAAAATCATGAGCCAGATGCGGGCATATCCCGGACCTAACCCAGACCGAACCGGTGTTATCCTCTAAAATATTGATAGAAACCAGGTTTAATTGACTGCTTCAGTGTGTTACCACATTCCTACGTGATTCAAACACGAAAAAAACCCAGGATCTGGCCAACAAGTTTGCGAAAAAGGCGAAAGTATAAGCCAGATGCGCGCAAATCCCAGACCTAACCCAGACCTAACCGGTGTTATCCTCTAAAATATTGATCGAAAGCAGGTTTTATTGACTGCTTCAGTGTGTTACCACATTACTACGTGATTCAAACACGGAAAAAACCCAGGATCTGGCCAACAAGTATGCGAAGAAGGCATAATCATGAGCCAGATGCGGGCATATCCCGGACCTAACCCAGACCTAACCGGTGTTATCCTCTAAAATACAGTCCGAATCCAGGTTTTATTGACTGCTTCAGTGTGTTACCACATTACTACGCGATTCAAACACGAAAAAAACCCAGGATCTGGCCAACAAGTATGCGAAGAAGGCAAAATCATGAGCCAGATGCGGGCATATCCCGGACCTAACCCAGACCGAACCGGTGTTATCCTCTAAAATATTGATAGAAACCAGGTTTAATTGACTGCTTCAGTGTGTTACCACATTCCTACGTGATTCAAACACGAAAAAAACCCAGGATCTGGCCAACAAGTTTGCGAAAAAGGCGAAAGTATAAGCCAGATGCGCGCAAATCCCAGACCTAACCCAGACCTAACCGGTGTTATCCTCTAAAATATTGATCGAAAGCAGGTTTTATTGACTGCTTCAGTGTGTTACCACATTACTACGTGATCAAACACGGAAAAAACCCAGGATCTGGCCAACAAGTATGCGAAGAAGGCAAAATCATGAGCCAGATGCGGGCATATCCCGGACCTAACCCAGACCTAACCGGTGTTATCCTCTAAATTATTGATCGAAACCAGGTTTAATTGACTGCTTCAGTGTGTTACCACATTACTACGTGATTCAAACACGAAAAAACCCCAGGATCTGGCCAACAAGTATGCGAAGAAGGCAAAATCATGAGCTAGATGCGGGCATAACCCAGACCTAACCCAGACCTAACCGGTGTTATCCTCTAAAATACAGTCCGAATCCAGGTTTTATTGACTGCTTCAGTGTGTTACCACATTACTACGCGATTCAAACACGAAAAAAACCCAGGATCTGGCCAACAAGTATGCGAAGAAGGCAAAATCATGAGCCAGATGCGGGCATAACCCAGACCTAACCCAGACCTAACCGGTGTTATCCTCTAAAATATTGATCGAAACCAGATTTAATTGACTGCTTCAGTGTGTTACCACATTACTACGTGATTCAAACGCGAAAAAAACCCAGGATCTGGCCAACAAGTATGCGAAGAAGGCAAAATCATGAGCCAGATGCGGGCATAACCCAGACCTAACCCAGACCTAACCGGTGTTATCCTCTAAAATATTGATCGAAACCAGATTTAATTGACTGCTTCAGTGTGTTACCACATTACTACGTGATTCAAACGCGAAAAAAACCCAGGATCTGGCCAACAAGTATGCGAAGAAGGCAAAATCATGAGCCAGATGCGGGCATAACCCAGACCTAACCCAGACCTAACCGGTGTTATCCTCTAAAATATTGATCGAGACCAGATTTAATTGACTGCTTCAGTGTGTTACCACATTACTACGTGATTCAAACACGGAAAAAACCCAGGATCTGGCCAACAAGTATGCGAAGAAGACCAAATCATGAGCCAGATGCGGGCATAACCCAGACCTAACCCAGACCTAACCGGCGTTATCCTCTAAAATATTGATCGAAACCAGGTTTAATTGACTGCTTCAGTGTGGTACCACATTACTGCGTTATTCAAACCCGAAAAGAACCCAGGATCTAGCCATCAAGTTTGCGAAAAAGGCGAAATCATGAGCCAGATGCGGGCATATCCCGGACCTAACCCAGACCTAACCGGTGTTATCCTCTAAAATATTGATCGAAACCAGGTTTAATTGACTGCTTCAGTGTGTTACCACATTCCTACGTGATTCAAACACGAAAAAAACCCAGGATCTGGCCAAGAAGTATGCGAAGAAGGCGAAAGAATAAGCCAGATGCGCGCATTTCCCAGACCTAACCCAGACCTAACCGGTGTTATCCTCTGAAATATTGATCGAAACCAGGTTTAATTGACTGCTTCAGTGTGTTACCACATTACTACGTGATTCAAACACGGAAAAAACCCAGGATCTGGCCAACAAGTATGCGAAGAAGGCAAAATCATGAGCCAGATGCGGGCATAACCCAGACCTAACCCAGACCTAACCGGTGTTATCCTCTAAAATATTGATCGAAACCAGGTTTAATTGACTGCTTCAGTGTATTACCACATTACTACGTGATTCAAACACGAAAAAAACCCAGGATCTGGCCTACAAGTTTGCGAAAAAGGCGAAAGTATAAGCCAGATGCGCGCAAATCCCAGACCTAACCCAGACCTAACCGGTGTTATCCTCTAAAATATTGATCGAAACCAGGTTTTATTGACTGCTTCAGTGTGTTACCACATTACTACGTGATCAAACATGGAAAAAACCCAGGATCTGGCCAACAAGTATGCGAAGAAGGCAAAATCATGAGCCAGATGCGGGCATATCCCGGACCTAACCCAGACCTAACTGGTGTTATCTTCTAAAATATTGATCGAAACCAGGTTTAATTGACTGCTTCAGTGTGTTACCACATTACTACGTGATTCAAACACGAAAAAACCCCAGGATCTGGCCAACAAGTATGCGAAGAAGGCAAAATCATGAGCTAGATGCGGGCATAACCCAGACCTAACCCAGACCTAACCGGTGTTATCCTCTAAAATACAGTCCGAATCCAGGTTTTATTGACTGCTTCAGTGTGTTACCACATTACTACGTGATTCAAACACGAAAAAAACCCAGGATCTGGCCAACAAGTATGCGAAGAAGGCAAAATCATGAGCCAGATGCGGGCATAACCCAGACCTAACCCAGACCTAACCGGTGTTATCCTCTAAAATATTGATCGAAACCAGATTTAATTGACTGCTTCAGTGTGTTACCACATTACTACGTGATTCAAACGCGAAAAAAACCCAGGATCTGGCCAACAAGTATGCGAAGAAGGCAAAATCATGAGCCAGATGCGGGCATAACCCAGACCTAACCCAGACCTAACCGGTGTTATCCTCTAAAATATTGATCGAAACCAGATTTAATTGACTGCTTCAGTGTGTTACCACATTACTACGTGATTCAAACGCGAAAAAAACCCAGGATCTGGCCAACAAGTATGCGAAGAAGGCAAAATCATGAGCCAGATGCGGGCATAACCCAGACCTAACCCAGACCTAACCGGTGTTATCCTCTAAAATATTGATCGAGACCAGATTTAATTGACTGCTTCAGTGTGGTACCACATTACTGCGTTATTCAAACCCGAAAAGAACCCAGGATCTAGCCATCAAGTTTGCGAAAAAGGCGAAAGTATAAGCCAGATGCGCGCATATCTCAAACCTAACCCAGACCAAACCGGTGTTATCCTCTGAAATATTGATCGAAACCAGGTTTAATTGACTGCTTCAGAGTGTTACCACATTACTACGTGATTCAAACACGAAAAAAACCCAGGATCTGGCCAACAAGTATGCGAAGAAGGCAAAATCATGAGCCAGATGCGGGCATATCCCGGACCTAACCCAGACCTAACCGGTGTTATCCTCTAAAATATTGATCGAAACCAGGTTTAATTGACTGCTTCAGTGTGTTACCACATTACTACGTGATTCAAACTCGGAAAATACCCGGGATCTGGCCAACAAGTTTGCGAAAAAGGCAAAATCATGAGCCAGATGCGGGCATAACCCAGACCTAACCCAGACCTAACCGGTGTTATCCTCTAAAATATTGATCGAAACCAGGTTTAATTGACTGCTTCAGTGTGTTACCACATTACTACGTGATTCAAAGACGGAAAATACCCAGGATCTGGCCAACAAGTATGCGAAGAAGGCAAAATCATGAGCCAGATGCGGGCATAACCCAGACCTAACCCAGACCTAACCGGTGTTATCCCCTGAAATATTGATCGAAACCAGGTTTAAGTGACTGCTTCAGTGTGTTACCACATTACTACATGATTCAAACACGAAAAAAACCCAGGGTCTGGGCAAGAAGTATGCGAAGAAGGCAAAATCATGAGCCAGATGCGGGCATAACCCAGACCTAACCCAGACCTAACCGGTGTTATCCTCTAAAATATTGATCGAAACCAGGTTTTATTGACTGCTTCAGTGTGTTACCACATTACTACGTGATCAAACACGGAAAAAACCCAGGATCTGGCCAATAAGTTTGCGATAAAGGTGAAAGTATAAGCCAGATGCGTGCATATCCCAGACCTAACCCACACCTAACCGGTGTTACCCTCTAAAATATTGATCGAAACCAGGTTTAATTGACAGCTTCAGTGTGTTAGCACATTACTACGTGATTCAAACACGAAAAAAACCCAGGATCTGGCCAACAAGTATGCGAAGAAGGCAAAATCATGAGCCAGATGCGGGCATATCCCGGACCTAACCCAGACCTAACCGGTGTTATCCTCTAAAATATTGATCGAGACCAGATTTAATTGACTGCTTCAGTGTGTTACCACATTACTACGTGATTCAAACGCGAAAAAAACCCAGGATCTGGCCAACAAGTATGCGAAGAAGGCAAGATCATGAGCCAGATGCGGGCATATCCCGGACCTATCCCAGACCTAACCGGTGTTATCCTCTAAAATATTGATCGAAACCAGGTTTAATTGACAGCTTCAGTGTGTTACCACATTACTACGTGATTCAAACGCGAAAAAAACCCAGGATCTGGCCAACAAGTATGCGAAGAAGGCAAGATCATGAGCCAGATGCGGGCATATCCCGGACCTAACCCAGACCTAACCGGTGTTATTCTCTAAAATATTGATTGAAACCAGGTTTTATTGACTGCTTCACTGTATTACCACATTACTACGTGATTCAAACACGAAAAAAACCCAGGATCTGGCCAACAAGTATGCGAAGAAGGCGAAAGTATAAGCCAGATGCGGGCATATCCCGGACCTATCCCAGACCTAACCGGTGTTATCCTCTAAAATATTGATCGAAACCAGGTTTAATTGACTGCTTCAGTGTGTTACCACATTACTACGTGATTCAAACACGAAAAAACCCCAGGATCTGGCCAACAAGTATGCGAAGAAGGCAAAATCATGAGCCAGATGCGGGCATAACCCAGACCTAACCCAGACCTAACCGGTGTTATCCTCTGAAATATTGATCGAAACCAGGTTTAATTGACTGCTTCAGTGTGTTACCACATTACTACGTGATTCAAACACGAAAAAAACCCAGGATCTGGCCAACAAGTATGCGAAGAAGGCGAAAGTATAAGCCAGATGCGCGCATTTCCCAGACCTAACCCAGACCTAACCGGCGTTATCCTCTAAAATATTGGTCGAAACCAGGTTTAATTGACTGCTTCAGTGTGTTACCACATTACTACGTGATTCAACCACGAAAAAAACCCAGGATCTGGCCAACAAGTATGCGAAGAAGGCAAAATCATGAGCCAGATGCGGGCATATCCCGGACCTATCCCAGACCTAACCGGTGTTATCCTCTAAAATATTGATCGAAACCAGGTTTAATTGACTGCTTCAGTGTGTTACCACATTACTACGTGATTCAAACACGAAAAAACCCCAGGATCTGGCCAACAAGTATGCGAAGAAGGCAAAATCATGAGCTAGATGCGGGCATAACCCAGACCTAACCCAGACCTAACCGGTGTTATCCTCTAAAATATTGATCGAGACCAGATTTAATTGACTGCTTCAGTGTGTTACCACATTACTACGTGATTCAAACGCGAAAAAAACCCAGGATCTGGCCAACAAGTATGCGAAGAAGGCAAGATCATGAGCCAGATGCGGGCATATCCCGGACCTAACCCAGACCTAACCGGTGTTATCCTCTAAAATATTGATCGAAACCAGGTTTAATTGACAGCTTCAGTGTGTTACCACATTACTACGTGATTCAAACACGAAAAAAACCCAGGATCTGGCCAACAAGTATGCGAAGAAGGCAAAATCATGAGCCAGATGCGGGCATATCCCGGACCTAACCCAGACCTAACCGGTGTTATTCTCTAAAATATTGATTGAAACCAGGTTTTATTGACTGCTTCACTGTATTACCACATTACTACGTGATTCAAACACGAAAGAAACCCAGGATCTGGCCAACAAGTATGCGAAGAAGGCAAAATCATGAGCCAGATGCGGGCATATCCCGGACCTAACCCAGACCTAACCGGTGTTATTCTCTAAAATATTGATTGAAACCAGGTTTTATTGACTGCTTCAGTGTATTACCACATTACTACGTGATTCAAACACGAAAAAAACCCAGGATCTGGCCAACAAGTATGCGAAGAAGGCAAAATCATGAGCCAGATGCGGGCATAACCCAGACCTAACCCAGACCTAACCGGTGTTATCCTCTAAAATATTGATCGAAACCAGGTTTAATTGACAGCTTCAGTGTGTTACCACATTACTACGTGATTCAAACACGAAAAAAACCCAGGATCTGGCCAACAAGTATGCGAAGAAGGCAAAATCATGAGCCAGATGCGGGCATAACCCAGACCTAACCCAGACCTAACCGGTGATATCCTCTAAAATATTGATCGAAACCAGGTTTAATTGACAGCTTCAGTGTGTTACCACATTACTACGTGATTCAAACACGAAAAAAACCCAGGATCTGGCCAACAAGTATGCGAAGAAGGCAAAATCATGAGCCAGATGCGGGCATATCCTGGACCTAACCCAGACCTAACCGGTGTTATCCTCTAAAATATTGATAGAAGCCAGGTTTAATTGACTGCTTCAGTGTGTTACCACTTTCCTACGTGATTCAAACACGAAAAAAACCCAGGATCTGGCCAACAAGTTTGCGAAAAAGGCGAAAGTATAAGCCAGATGCGCGCAAATCCCAGACCTAACCCAGACCTAACCGGTGTTATCCTCTAAAATATTGATCGAAACCAGGTTTAAGTGACTGCTTCAGTGTGTTACCACATTCCTACGTGATTCAAACACGAAAAAAACCCAGGATCTGGCCAAGAAGTATGCGAAGAAGGCAAAATCATGAGCCAGATGCGAGCATATCCCGGACCTAACCTAGACCTAACCGGTGTTATCCTCTAAAATATTGATCGAAACCAGGTTTAATTGACAGCTTCAGTGTGTTACCACATTACTACGTGATTCAAACACGGAAAAAACCCAGGATCTGGCCAACAAGTATGCGAAGAAGGCAAAATCATGAGCCAGATGCGGGCATAACCCAGACCTAACCGGTGTTATCCTCTGAAATATTGATCGAAACCAGGTTTAATTGACTGCTTCAGTGTGTTACCACATTACTACGTGATTCAAAGACGGAAAATACCCAGGATCTGGCCAACAAGTATGCGAAGAAGGCAAAATCATGAGCCAGATGCGGGCATAACCCAGACCTAACCCAGAGCTGGGCGCTTCGGCGCCTGGACAAGGACGCCCTGATGGCAGCTGCCCTCGCTGCAACTTGGCCGCAGGGAGCGGCCGAGTTGCCGAGCATAGAGGAGGAGGTCGCCCGGCTCGGAGCATTGGTCGCGGGTATTTGCGACGCGGCGATGCCTCGGGTCGGGCGGGCTTCTCCTCGCCGGGCGGTGTACTGGTGGTCGGACGCGATCGCGGAGTTGCGAGTCGCGACTGTCCGCGCCCGACGCCAGTACACCCGCGCGCGCCGTCGTCAACGTACAGGCGACGGCGTGGCGCGAGCGAGGGCAGCTGATGACCTGTATGGAGCATACCGCGTGGCGCGGGTTGCTCTGCAGGTCGCCATCAAACGGGCCAAGACCCAGGCATGGAAGGAGCTCCTCCAGACCCTTGATGACGATCCATGGGGGCGCCCATATAAGGTGGTGCTGAATAAGCTCCGCCCGTGGGCGCCCCCCGTCACCGAGGGTCTTGACCCCCGGCTGCTGGAGGACGTGGTCAATACACTCTTCCCAATTGGGGAGAGGGGACCGCGTCCTCCGGCGGCGGCGGCTGTCCCAGTGGAGTGGACGGCCGAGCTGGGGGTCACGCAGGAGGAGCTGGCAGCGGCCATCAGACGGCTCGGGGTTCGTAACACGGCCCCGGGTCCGGATGGTGTGCCCGGCCGGGTTTGGGTCTTGACCCAGGGCGTCCTTGGGGCCGACCTCAGGCGGTTGTTCGACCGCTGCCTGAGGGACGGGCGATTCCCCCCCAGTTGGAAGGTGGCGAGGATGGTCCTCCTCCGGAAGGAGGGTCGGCCCGCGGAGTCTCCCTCCGCCCATTTGTCTCCTCGACGAGGTGGGCAAGCTCTTCGAGCGTGTGATTGCTGCCCGCCTCGTCGAGCACCTGTCGCGGGGTGATCCCGGTCTGGCCGACTGCCAGTTCGGTTTCCGGGGGGGCCGATCGACTATCGACGCGATAGGTCGTGTGAGGGCCCTCTCGGAGGCGGCCGTCTCCCGGGGAGGGGTGGCATTGGCAATATCCTTGGATATTGCCAATGCCTTTAACACCCTCCCCTGGGAAGAGATAAGGAGGGGGCTCGAATATCATCGAGTCCCCCCTTGTCTCAGGGCGGTCGTCGGGGATTATCTCCGCGGCAGGTGGATCGAGTATCCGGGCCGGGATGGTGATATGCGGAGGGAGGTGTACTGCGGTGTTCCGCAGGGGTCGGTCCTCGGGCCACTCCTGTGGAACATCGCGTACGACTCGGTGTTGCGGGCCGGCCTCCCCGACAGCGTCAGCACGGTGTGTTATGCGGATGACACACTGGTGCTGGCCGTCGGGGCGCACTGGGGGAGGGCCATGCCTCGCGCGGAGGAGGGGTCGCAACGCGTCGTCGACCGGATCAGGGGGATGGGGATGACGGTGGCGGTCCATAAGACCGAGGTGATTGCGTTTCATTCACCTCGGCAGGATCCGCCACCCCCTCTGATTCGGGTGGGTGGGGCTGACATCGAGGTGAAGCCCCAGATCAGGTATCTGGGGCTGATCCTCGATAGCCACTGGCGTTTCGAGAAGCATTTCCGCTGCCTGGTCCCCCGGTTGGAAAGGATGGTTGCGGCTCTGGGCCGGATCCTGCCCAACCTGGGGGGCCCGGCGGGCCGAGTTCGTCGCCTCTATGTGGCAATGGTCCAGTCGGTGGCCCTATACGGGGCCCCCGTCTGGGCGGACGACCTGGCTGCCTCCCGGCGCAGCATGACTATGCTGCGTCGGGTGCAGAGGCGCATGGCGCTCAGGGTCGTCCGCGGGTATCGGACCATGTCACATGAGGCGGCGACGGTTCTAGCGGGGATGCCGCCCATGGACCTGCTCGCGCGGTCGCACGCGGTGATGTACCGGCACCGCGTCGACCGTCGCGCGGGGGTGGGGGCGGTCCCGGGCGGGCAGGAACCTGCTTGGGGCGATTTGAAGCGCCAGGCCCGGCAGTCCGTGTTGCTCGCGTGGCAGGAGCGGCTGGCTCTGCCAACCGCGGGGCACCGGACTGTCGGGGCTGTTCGGCCGCTCCTGAAGGAGTGGCTGGACAGAGGCCATGGCAGCCTCACCTACCGGCTGGCACAGGTATTTTCCGGGCATGGCAGCTTCGGAAGATACCTGTGCCGGATAGGGAAGGAGCCGACGGCGCGTTGCTGCCACTGCGACGCTGAGCAGGACACGGCGGATCATACCCTGGAGGTATGCCCCGCGTGGGAGGGGGAGCGCCGTGTCCTGGTCGGCGTTGTCGGGCGGGATGTCTCGCTGCCGGGCGTGGTGCGCGCCATGCTCGGCAGCGAGGAGAAGTGGAGGGCCGTGGCCTCCTTCTGCGAGAACGTAATGTTGCAGAAGGAGGCCGCGGGGAGGCAGCGCGAGCTTCAGCGGCGCGCTGAAGCTCGCGCTCGTGCGGTGGCCCGAGGTCGTCGCCCGGTCGCGAGGCGTCGCGGGCGGCCGCCTCGGCGTGGCGGATGACCTAGGCTGGGAGGGGGGTCCTGAGGGGACCCCCCTCCCACTAGGCGGCGCCGGGTCGGACCGGTTGGGGGTAGGAGTGCCTCCCCCTACCGGTCCAACGCAAGGGGAGGCACCCTCGGCGGTCTGGTGCGGCCATGAACGCCCGGCCGCCGAGGGGTGGAAACGGGGTCGCGGGCGGTTGCGAGTTGGGGCTCGCAGCCGCCACTAAACGCGGCCCCGGGACGGATAGCGGCGGGATGGAGTGGCCCCGTCCCGCCGCTATAAGGCAGTGTGTCTACTGGGGGGACCGATTGTCCCCCCGGGGGATGGGCGCGAAAGCGCGGGCACGGGAAGGATACCGGAAGAATGCTTCGAGCGATTCCCGGTATCCTCCCAAAGCGTGCCGAAGGGTCACCGTGGGGTTTTTAGTGGGTAGGTCCCGCGCCTGTCGTTGTACGGGCGCGGGGAATCCCACACACCCCTCCCACCTCTCCCCAAGGAGGTGGGAGGGAGTCTTTCGAAGATTTTCCCCACGACAAAAAAAAAAAAAAAAAAAAGACCTAACCCAGACCTAACCGGTGTTATCCCCTGAAATATTGATCGAAACCAGGTTTAAGTGACTGCTTCAGTGTGTTACCACATTACTACGTGATTCAAACGCGAAAAAAACCCAGGATCTGGCCAACAAGTATGCGAAGAAGGCAAGATCATGAGCCAGATGCGGGCATATCCCGGACCTAACCCAGACCTAACCGGTGTTATCCCCTGAAATATTGATCGAAACCAGGTTTAAGTGACTGCTTCAGTGTGTTACCACATTACTACGTGATTCAAACGCGAAAAAAACCCAGGATCTGGCCAACAAGTATGCGAAGAAGGCAAGATCATGAGCCAGATGCGGGCATATCCCGGACCTAACCCAGACCTAACCGGTGTTATCCTCTAAAATATTGATCGAAACCAGGTTTAATTGACAGCTTCAGTGTGTTACCACATTACTACGTGATTCAAACACGAAAAAAAACCAGGATCTGGCCAACAAGTATGCGAAGAAGGCAAAATCATGAGCCAGATGCGGGCATATCCCGGACCTAACCCAGACCTAACCGGTGTTATTCTCTAAAATATTGATTGAAACCAGGTTTTATTGACTGCTTCAGTGTATTACCACATAACTACGTGATTCAAACACGAAAAAAACCCAGGATCTGGCCAACAAGTATGCGAAGAAGGCAAAATCATGAGCCAGATGCGGGCATAACCCAGACCTAACCCAGACCTAACCGGTGTTATCCTCTAAAATATTGATCGAAACCAGGTTTAATTGACAGCTTCAGTGTGTTACCACATTACTACGTGATTCAAACACGAAAAAAACCCAGGATCTGGCCAACAAGTATGCGAAGAAGGCAAAATCATGAGCCAGATGCGGGCATATCCTGGACCTAACCCAGACCTAACCGGTGTTATCCTCTAAAATATTGATAGAAGCCAGGTTTAATTGACTGCTTCAGTGTGTTACCACTTTCCTACGTGATTCAAACACGAAAAAAACCCAGGATCTGGCCAACAAGTTTGCGAAAAAGGCGAAAGTATAAGCCAGATGCGCGCAAATCCCAGACCTAACCCAGACCTAACCGGTGTTATCCTCTAAAATATTGATCGAAACCAGGTTTTATTGACTGCTTCAGTGTGTTACCACATTACTACGTGATCAAACACGGAAAAAACCCAGGATCTGGCCAACAAGTATGCGAAGAAGGCAAAATCATGAGCCAGATGCGGGCATAACCCAGACCTAACCTAGACCTAACCGGTGTTATCCTCTAAAATATTGATCGAAACCAGGTTTAATTGACAGCTTCAGTGTGTTACCACATTACTACGTGATTCAAACACGGAAAAAACCCAGGATCTGGCCAACAAGTATGCGAAGAAGGCAAAATCATGAGCTAGATGCGGGCATAACCCAGACCTAACCGGTGTTATCCTCTGAAATATTGATCGAAACCAGGTTTAATTGACTGCTTCAGTGTGGTACCACATTACTGCGTTATTCAAACCCGAAAAGAACCCAGGATCTAGCCATCAAGTTTGCGAAAGGCGAAAGTATAAGCCAGATGCGCGCATATCTCAGACCTAACCCAGACCTAACCGGTGTTATCCTCTGAAATATTGATCGAAACCAGGTTTAATTGACTGCTTCAGTGTGTTACCACATTACTACGTGATTCAAACACGGAAAAAACCCAGGATCTGGCCAACAGGTATGCGAAGAAGGCAAAATCATGAGCCAGATGCGGGCATAACCCAGACCTAACCCAGACCTAACCGGTGTTATCCTCTAAAATATTGATCGAAACCAGGTTTAATTGACTGCTTCAGTGTATTACCACATTACTACGTGATTCAAACACGAAAAAAACCCAGGATCTGGCCAACAAGTATGCGAAGAAGGCAAAATCATGAGCCAGATGCGAGCATATCCCAGACCTAACCCAGACCTAACCGGAGTTATCCTCTGAAATATTGATCGAAACCAGGTTTAATTGACTGCTTCAGTGTGTTGCCACATTACTACGTGATTCAAACACGGAAAAAACCCAGGATCTGGCCAACAAGTATGCGAAGAAGGCAAAATCATGAGCCAGATGCGGGCATTTCCCAGACCTAACCCAGACCTAACCGGCGTTATCCTCTAAAATATTGGTCGAAACCAGGTTTAATTGACTGCTTCAGTGTGTTACCACATTACTACGTGATTCAACCACGAAAAAAACCCAGGATCTGGCCAACAAGTATGCGAAGAAGGCAAAATCATAAGCCAGATGCGGGCATATCCCGGACCTATCCCAGACCTAACCGGTGTTATCCTCTAAAATATTGATCGAAACCAGGTTTAATTGACTGCTTCAGTGTGTTACCACATTACTACGTGATTCAAACACGAAAAAACCCCAGGATCTGGCCAACAAGTATGCGAAGAAGGCAAAATCATGAGCCAGATGCGGGCATAACCCAGACCTAACCTAGACCTAACCGGTGTTATCCTCTAAAATATTGATCGAAACCAGGTTTAATTGACAGCTTCAGTGTGTTACCACATTACTACGTGATTCAAACACGGAAAAAACCCAGGATCTGGCCAACAAGTATGCGAAGAAGGCAAAATCATGAGCTAGATGCGGGCATAACCCAGACCTAACCGGTGTTATCCTCTGAAATATTCATCGAAACCAGGTTTAATTGACTGCTTCAGTGTGGTACCACATTACTGCGTTATTCAAACCCGAAAAGAACCCAGGATCTAGCCATCAAGTTTGCGAAAGGCGAAAGTATAAGCCAGATGCGCGCATATCTCAGACCTAACCCAGACCTAACCGGTGTTATCCTCTGAAATATTGATCGAAACCAGGTTTAATTGACTGCTTCAGTGTGTTACCACATTACTACGTGATTCAAACACGGAAAAAACCCAGGATCTGGCCAACAGGTATGCGAAGAAGGCAAAATCATGAGCCAGATGCGGGCATAACCCAGACCTAACCCAGACCTAACCGGTGTTATCCTCTAAAATATTGATCGAAACCAGGTTTAATTGACTGCTTCAGTGTATTACCACATTACTACGTGATTCAAACACGAAAAAAACCCAGGATCTGGCCAACAAGTATGCGAAGAAGGCAAAATCATGAGCCAGATGCGAGCATATCCCAGACCTAACCCAGACCTAACCGGAGTTATCCTCTGAAATATTGATCGAAACCAGGTTTAATTGACTGCTTCAGTGTGTTGCCACATTACTACGTGATTCAAACACGGAAAAAACCCAGGATCTGGCCAACAAGTATGCGAAGAAGGCAAAATCATGAGCCAGATGCGGGCATTTCCCAGACCTAACCCAGACCTAACCGGCGTTATCCTCTAAAATATTGGTCGAAACCAGGTTTAATTGACTGCTTCAGTGTGTTACCACATTACTACGTGATTCAACCACGAAAAAAACCCAGGATCTGGCCAACAAGTATGCGAAGAAGGCAAAATCATAAGCCAGATGCGGGCATATCCCGGACCTATCCCAGACCTAACCGGTGTTATCCTCTAAAATATTGATCGAAACCAGGTTTAATTGACTGCTTCAGTGTGTTACCACATTACTACGTGATTCAAACACGAAAAAACCCCAGGATCTGGCCAACAAGTATGCGAAGAAGGCAAAATCATGAGCTAGATGCGGGCATAACCCAGACCTAACCCAGACCTAACCGGTGTTATCCTCTAAAATATTGATCGAGACCAGATTTAATTGACTGCTTCAGTGTGTTACCACATTACTACGTGATTCAAACGCGAAAAAAACCCAGGATCTGGCCAACAAGTATGCGAAGAAGGCAAGATCATGAGCCAGATGCGGGCATATCCCGGACCTAACCCAGACCTAACCGGTGTTATCCTCTAAAATATTGATCGAAACCAGGTTTAATTGACAGCTTCAGTGTGTTACCACATTACTACGTGATTCAAACACGGAAAAAACCCAGGATCTGGCCAACAAGTATGCGAAGAAGGCAAAATCATGAGCCGGATGCGGGCATAACCCAGACCTAACCCAGACCTAACCGGCGTTATCCTCTAAAATATTGATCGAAACCAGGTTTAATTGACAGCTTCAGTGTGTTACCACATTACTACGTGATTCAAACACGAAAAAAACCCAGGATCTGGCCAACAAGTATGCGAAGAAGGCAAAATCATGAGCCAGATGCGAGCATATCCCGGACCTAACCCAGACCTAACCGGTGTTATCCTCTAAAATATTGATTGAAACCAGGTTTTATTGACTGCTTCAGTGTATTACCACATTCCTACGTGATTCAAACACGAAAAAAACCCAGGATCTGGCCAACAAGTTTGCGAAAAAGGCGAAAGTATAAGCCAGATGCGCGCAAATCCCAGACCTAACCCAGACCTAACCGGTGTTATCCTCTAAAATATTGATCGAAACCAGGTTTAATTGACAGCTTCAGTGTGTTACCACATTACTACGTGATTCAAACACGGAAAAAACCCAGGATCTGGCCAACAAGTATGCGAAGAAGGCAAAATCATGAGCCAGATGCGGGCATAACCCAGACCTAACCGGTGTTATCCTCTGAAATATTGATCGAAACCAGGTTTAATTGACTGCTTCAGTGTGTTACCACATTACTACGTGATTCAAACTCGGAAAATACCCGGGATCTGGCCAACAAGTTTGCGAAAAAGGCAAAATCATGAGCCAGATGCGGGCATAACCCAGACCTAACCCAGACCTAACCGGTGTTATCCTCTAAAATATTGATCGAAACCAGGTTTAATTGACTGCTTCAGTGTGTTACCACATTACTACGTGATTCAAAGACGGAAAATACCCAGGATCTGGCCAACAAGTATGCGAAGAAGGCAAAATCATGAGCCAGATGCGGGCATAACCCAGACCTAACCCAGACCTAACCGGTGTTATCCCCTGAAATATTGATCGAAACCAGGTTTAAGTGACTGCTTCAGTGTGTTACCACATTACTACATGATTCAAACACGAAAAAAACCCAGGGTCTGGGCAACAAGTATGCGAAGAAGGCAAAATCATGAGCCAGATGCGGGCATAACCCAGACCTAACCCAGACCTAACCGGTGTTATCCTCTGAAATATTGATCGAAACCAGGTTTAATTGACAGCTTCAGTGTGTTACCACATTACTACGTGATTCAAACACGAAAAAAACCCAGGATCTGGCCAACAAGTATGCGAAGAAGGCGAAAGTATAAGCCAGATGCGCGCATTTCCCAGACGTAACCCAGACCTAACCGGCGTTATCCTCTAAAATATTGGTCGAAACCAGGTTTAATTGACTGCTTCAGTGTGTTACCACATTACTACGTGATTCAACCACGAAAAAAACCCAGAATCTGGCCAACAAGTATGCGAAGAAGGCAAAATCATGAGCCAGATGCGGGCATATCCCGGACCTAACCCAGACCTAACCGGTGTTATCCTCTAAAATATTGATCGAAACCAGGTTTAAGTGACTGCTTCAGTGTGTTACCACATTCCTACGTGATTCAAACACGAAAAAAACCCAGGATCTGGCCAAGAAGTATGCGAAGAAGGCAAAATCATGAGCCAGATGCGAGCATATCCCGGACCTAACCCAGACCTAACCGGTGTTATCCTCTAAAATATTGATCGAAACCAGGTTTAATTGACTGCTTCAGTGTGTTACCACATTCCTACGTGATTCAAACACGAAAAAAACCCAGGATCTGGCCAAGAAGTATGCGAAGAAGGCGAAAGAATAAGCCAGATGCGCGCATTCCCCAGACCTAACCCAGACCTAACCGGTGTTATCCTCTGAAATATTGATCGAAACCAGGTTTAATTGACTGCTTCAGTGTGTTACCACATTACTACGTGATTCAAACACGGAAAAAACCCAGGATCTGGCCAACAAGTATGCGAAGAAGGCAAAATCATGAGCCAGATGCGGGCATAACCCAGACCTAACCCAGACCTAACCGGTGTTATCCTCTAGAATATTGATCGAAACCAGGTTTAATTGACGGCTTCAGTGTATTACCACATTACTACGTGATTCAAACACGAAAAAAACCCAGGATCTGGCCAACAAGTATGCGAAGAAGGCAAAATCATGAGCCAGATGCGGGCATAACCCAGACCTAACCCAGACCTAACCGGTGTTATCCTCTGAAATATTGATCGAAACCAGGTTTAATTGACTGCTTCAGTGTGTTACCACATTACTACGTGATTCAAACACGGAAAATACCCAGGATCTGGCCAAAAAGTTTGCGAAAAAGGCGAAAGTATAAGCCAGATGCGCGCAAATCCCAGACCTAACCCAGACCTAACCGGTGTTATCCTCTAAAATATTGATCGAAACCAGGTTTTATTGACTGCTTCAGTGTGTTACCACATTACTACGTGATCAAACACGGAAAAAACCCAGGATCTGGCCAATAAGTTTGCGATAAAGGTGAAAGTATAAGCCAGATGCGCGCATATCCCAGACCTACCCCACACCTAACCGGTGTTATCCTCTAAAATATTGATCGAAACCAGGTTTAATTGACAGCTTCAGTGTGTTACCACATTACTACGTGATTCAAACACGAAAAAAACCCAGGATCTGGCCAACAAGTATGCGAAGAAGGCAAAATCATGAGCCAGATGCGGGCATAACCCAGACCTAACCCAGACCTAACCGGTGTTATCCTCTAAAATATTGATCGAAACCAGGTTTAATTGACAGCTTCAGTGTGTTACCACATTACTACGTGATTCAAACACGAAAAAAACCCAGGATCTGGCCAACAAGTATGCGAAGAAGGCAAAATCATGAGCCAGATGCGAGCATATCCCGGACCTAACCCAGACCTAACCGGTGTTATCCTCTAAAATATTGATTGAAACCAGGTTTTATTGACTGCTTCAGTGTATTACCACATTACTACGTGATTCAAGCACGAAAAAAACCCAGGATCTGGCCAACAAGTATGCGAAGAAGGCAAAATCATGAGCCAGATGCGGGCATAACCCAGACCTAACCCAGACCTAACCGGTGTTATCCTCTAAAATATTGATCGAAACCAGGTTTAATTGACAGCTTCAGTGTGTTACCACATTACTACGTGATTCAAACACGAAAAAAACCCAGGATCTGGCCAACAAGTATGCGAAGAAGGCAAAATCATGAGCCAGATGCGGGCATAACCCAGACCTAACCCAGACCTAACCGGTGTTATCCTCTAAAATATTGATCGAAACCAGGTTTAATTGACAGCTTCAGTGTGTTACCACATTACTACGTGATTCAAACACGAAAAAAACCCAGGATCTGGCCAACAAGTATGCGAAGAAGGCAAAATCATGAGCCAGATGCGGGCATATCCTGGACCTAACCCAGACCTAACCGGTGTTATCCTCTAAAATATTGATAGAAGCCAGGTTTAATTGACTGCTTCAGTGTGTTACCACATTCCTACGTGATTCAAACACGAAAAAAACCCAGGATCTGGCCAACAAGTTTGCGAAAAAGGCGAAAGTATAAGCCAGATGCGCGCAAATCCCAGACCTAACCCAGACCTAACCGGTGTTATCCTCTAAAATATTGATCGAAACCAGGTTTTATTGACTGCTTCAGTGTGTTACCACATTACTACGTGATCAAACACGGAAAAAACCCAGGATCTGGCCAACAAGTATGCGAAGAAGGCAAAATCATGAGCCAGATGCGGGCATAACCCAGACCTAACCTAGACCTAACCGGTGTTATCCTCTAAAATATTGATCGAAACCAGGTTTAATTGACAGCTTCAGTGTGTTACCACATTACTACGTGATTCAAACACGGAAAAAACCCAGGATCTGGCCAACAAGTATGCGAAGAAGGCAAAATCATGAGCCAGATGCGGGCATATCCCGGACCTATCCCCGACCTAACCGGTGTTATCCTCTAAAATATTGATCGAAACCAGGTTTAATTGACTGCTTCAGTGTGTTACCACATTACTACGTGATTCAAACACGGAAAAAACCCAGGATCTGGCCAACAAGTTTGCGAAAAAGGCGAAAGTATAAGCCAGATGCGCGCAAATCCCAGACCTAACCCAGACCTAACCGGTGTTATCCTCTAAAATATTGATCGAAACCAGGTTTTATTGACTGCTTCAGTGTGTTACCACATTACTACGTGATCAAACACGGAAAAAACCCAGGATCTGGCCAATAAGTTTGCGATAAAGGTGAAAGTATAAGCCAGATGCGCGCATATCCCAGACCTAACCCACACCTAACCGGTGTTATCCTCTAAAATATTGATCGAAACCAGGTTTAATTGACAGCTTCAGTGTGTTACCACATTACTACGTGATTCAAACACGGAAAAAACCCAGGATCTGGCCAACAAGTATGCGAAGAAGGCAAAATCATGAGCCAGATGCGGGCATAACCCAGACCTAACCGGTGTTATCCTCTGAAATATTGATCGAAACCAGGTTTAATTGACTGCTTCAGTGTGTTACCACATTACTACGTGATTCAAACACGGAAAATACCCAGGATCTGGCCAACAAGTTTGCGAAAAAGGCGAAAGTATAAGCCAGATGCGCGCAAATCCCAGACCTAACCCAGACCAAACCGGTGTTATCCTCTAAAATATTGATCGAAACCAGGTTTTATTGACTGCTTCAGTGTGTTACCACATTACTACGTGATCAAACACGGAAAAAACCCAGGATCTGGCCAATAAGTTTGCGATAAAGGTGAAAGTATAAGCCAGATGCGCGCATATCCCAGACCTAACCCACACCTAACCGGTGTTATCCTCTAAAATATTGATCGAAACCAGGTTTAATTGACAGCTTCAGTGTGTTACCACATTACTACGTGATTCAAACACGAAAAAAACCCAGGATCTGGCCAACAAGTATGCGAAGAAGGCAAAATCATGAGCCAGATGCGGGCATAACCCAGACCTAACCCAGACCTAACCGGTGTTATCCTCTAAAATATTGATCGAAACCAGGTTTAATTGACAGCTTCAGTGTGTTACCACATTACTACGTGATTCAAACACGAAAAAAACCCAGGATCTGGCCAACAAGTATGCGAAGAAGGCAAAATCATGAGCCAGATGCGAGCATATCCCGGACCTAACCCAGACCTAACCGGTGTTATCCTCTAAAATATTGATTGAAACCAGGTTTTATTGACTGCTTCAGTGTATTACCACCTTACTACGTGATTCAAACACGAAAAAAACCCAGGATCTGGCCAACAAGTATGCGAAGAAGGCAAAATCATGAGCCAGATGCGGGCATAACCCAGACCTAACCCAGACCTAACCGGTGTTATCCTCTAAAATATTGATCGAAACCAGGTTTAATTGACAGCTTCAGTGTGTTACCACATTACTACGTGATTCAAACACGAAAAAAACCCAGGATCAGGCCAACAAGTATGCGGAGAAGGCAAAATCATGAGCCAGATGCGGGCATAACCCAGACCTAACCCAGACCTAACCGGTGTTATCCTCTAAAATATTGATCGAAACCAGGTTTAATTGACAGCTTCAGTGTGTTACCACATTACTACGTGATTCAAACACGAAAAAAACCCAGGATCTGGCCAACAAGTATGCGAAGAAGGCAAAATCATGAGCCAGATGCGGGCATATCCTGGACCTAACCCAGACCTAACCGGTGTTATCCTCTAAAATATTGATAGAAGCCAGGTTTAATTGACTGCTTCAGTGTGTTACCACATTCCTACGTGATTCAAACACGAAAAAAACCCAGGATCTGGCCAACAAGTTTGCGAAAAAGGCGAAAGTATAAGCCAGATGCGCGCAAATCCCAGACCTAACCCAGACCTAACCGGTGTTATCCTCTAAAATATTGATCGAAACCAGGTTTTATTGACTGCTTCAGTGTGTTACCACATTACTACGTGATCAAACACGGAAAAAACCCAGGATCTGGCCAACAAGTATGCGAAGAAGGCAAAATCATGAGCCAGATGCGGGCATAACCCAGACCTAACCTAGACCTAACCGGTGTTATCCTCTAAAATATTGATCGAAACCAGGTTTAATTGACAGCTTCAGTGTGTTACCACATTACTACGTGATTCAAACACGGAAAAAACCCAGGATCTGGCCAACAAGTATGCGAAGAAGGCAAAATCATGAGCCAGATGCGGGCATAACCCAGACCTAACCGGTGTTATCCTCTGAAATATTGATCGAAACCAGGTTTAATTGACTGCTTCAGTGTGTTACCACATTACTACGTGATTCAAACTCGGAAAATACCCGGGATCTGGCCAACAAGTTTGCGAAAAAGGCAAAATCATGAGCCAGATGCGGGCATAACCCAGACCTAACCCAGACCTAACCGGTGTTATCCTCTAAAATATTGATCGAAACCAGGTTTAATTGACTGCTTCAGTGTGTTACCACATTACTACGTGATTCAAAGACGGAAAATACCCAGGATCTGGCCAATAAGTATGCGAAGAAGGCAAAATCATGAGCCAGATGCGGGCATAACCCAGACCTAACCCAGACCTAACCGGTGTTATCCCCTGAAATATTGATCGAAACCAGGTTTAAGTGACTGCTTCAGTGTGTTACCACATTACTACATGATTCAAACACGAAAAAAACCCAGGGTCTGGGCAACAAGTATGCGAAGAAGGCAAAATCATGAGCCAGATGCGGGCATAACCCAGACCTAACCCAGACCTAACCGGTGTTATCCCCTGAAATATTGATCGAAACCAGGTTTAAGTGACTGCTTCAGTGTGTTACCACATTACTACGTGATTCAAACACGAAAAAAACCCAGAATCTGGCCAACAAGTATGCGAAGAAGGCAAAATCATGAGCCAGATGCGGGCATATCCCGGACCTAACCCAGACCTAACCGGTGTTATCCTCTAAAATATTGATCGAAACCAGGTTTAAGTGACTGCTTCAGTGTGTTACCACATTCCTACGTGATTCAAACACGAAAAAAACCCAGGATCTGGCCAAGAAGTATGCGAAGAAGGCAAAATCATGAGCCAGATGCGAGCATATCCCGGACCTAACCCAGACCTAACCGGTGTTATCCTCTAAAATATTGATCGAAACCAGGTTTAATTGACTGCTTCAGTGTGTTACCACATTCCTACGTGATTCAAACACGAAAAAAACCCAGGATCTGGCCAAGAAGTATGCGAAGAAGGCGAAAGAATAAGCCAGATGCGCGCATTTCCCAGACCTAACCCAGACCTAACCGGTGTTATCCTCTGAAATATTGATCGAAACCAGGTTTAATTGACTGCTTCAGTGTGTTACCACATTACTACGTGATTCAAACACGGAAAAAACCCAGGATCTGGCCAACAAGTATGCGAAGAAGGCAAAATCATGAGCCAGATGCGGGCATAACCCAGACCTAACCCAGACCTAACCGGTGTTATCCTCTAGAATATTGATCGAAACCAGGTTTAATTGACGGCTTCAGTGTATTACCACATTACTACGTGATTCAAACACGAAAAAAACCCAGGATCTGGCCAACAAGTATGCGAAGAAGGCAAAATCATGAGCCAGATGCGGGCATAACCCAGACCTAACCCAGACCTAACCGGTGTTATCCTCTGAAATATTGATCGAAACCAGGTTTAATTGACTGCTTCAGTGTGTTACCACATTACTACGTGATTCAAACACGGAAAATACCCAGGATCTGGCCAACAAGTTTGCGAAAAAGGCGAAAGTATAAGCCAGATGCGCGCAAATCCCAGACCTAACCCAGACCTAACCGGTGTTATCCTCTAAAATATTGATCGAAACCAGGTTTTATTGACTGCTTCAGTGTGTTACCACATTACTACGTGATCAAACACGGAAAAAACCCAGGATCTGGCCAATAAGTTTGCGATAAAGGTGAAAGTATAAGCCAGATGCGCGCATATCCCAGACCTAACCCACACCTAACCGGTGTTATCCTCTAAAATATTGATCGAAACCAGGTTTAATTGACAGCTTCAGTGTGTTACCACATTACTACGTGATTCAAACACGAAAAAAACCCAGGATCTGGCCAACAAGTATGCGAAGAAGGCAAAATCATGAGCCAGATGCGGGCATAACCCAGACCTAACCCAGACCTAACCGGTGTTATCCTCTAAAATATTGATCGAAACCAGGTTTAATTGACAGCTTCAGTGTGTTACCACATTACTACGTGATTCAAACACGAAAAAAACCCAGGATCTGGCCAACAAGTATGCGAAGAAGGCAAAATCATGAGCCAGATGCGGGCATAACCCAGACCTAACCCAGACCTAACCGGTGTTATCCTCTAAAATATTGATCGAAACCAGGTTTAATTGACAGCTTCAGTGTGTTACCACATTACTACGTGATTCAAACACGAAAAAAACCCAGGATCTGGCCAACAAGTATGCGAAGAAGGCAAAATCATGAGCCAGATGCGGGCATATCCTGGACCTAACCCAGACCTACCCGGTGTTATCCTCTAAAATATTGATCGAAACCAGGTTTTATTGACTGCTTCAGTGTGTTACCACATTACTACGTGATCAAACACGGAAAAAACCCAGGATCTGGCCAACAAGTATGCGAAGAAGGCAAAATCATGAGCCAGATGCGGGCATAACCCAGACCTAACCTAGACCTAACCGGTGTTATCCTCTAAAATATTGATCGAAACCAGGTTTAATTGACAGCTTCAGTGTGTTACCACATTACTACGTGATTCAAACACGGAAAAAACCCAGGATCTGGCCAACAAGTATGCGAAGAAGGCAAAATCATGAGCCAGATGCGGGCATAACCCAGACCTAACCGGTGTTATCCTCTGAAATATTGATCGAAACCAGGTTTAATTGACTGCTTCAGTGTGTTACCACATTACTACGTGATTCAAACTCGGAAAATACCCGGGATCTGGCCAACAAGTTTGCGAAAAAGGCAAAATCATGAGCCAGATGCGGGCATAACCCAGACCTAACCCAGACCTAACCGGTGTTATCCTCTAAAATATTGATCGAAACCAGGTTTAATTGACTGCTTCAGTGTGTTACCACATTACTACGTGATTCAAAGACGGAAAATACCCAGGATCTGGCCAATAAGTATGCGAAGAAGGCTAAATCATGAGCCAGATGCGGGCATAACCCAGACCTAACCCAGACCTAACCGGTGTTATCCCCTGAAATATTGATCGAAACCAGGTTTAAGTGACTGCTTCAGTGTGTTACCACATTACTACATGATTCAAACACGAAAAAAACCCAGGGTCTGGGCAACAAGTATGCGAAGAAGGCAAAATCATGAGCCAGATGCGGGCATAACCCAGACCTAACCCAGACCTAACCGGTGTTATCCTCTGAAATATTGATCGAAACCAGGTTTAATTGACAGCTTCAGTGTGTTACCACATTACTACGTGATTCAAACACGAAAAAAACCCAGGATCTGGCCAACAAGTATGCGAAGAAGGCGAAAGTATAAGCCAGATGCGCGCATTTCCCAGACGTAACCCAGACCTAACCGGCGTTATCCTCTAAAATATTGGTCGAAACCAGGTTTAATTGACTGCTTCAGTGTGTTACCACATTACTACGTGATTCAACCACGAAAAAAACCCAGGATCTGGCCAACAAGTATGCGAAGAAGGCAAAATCATGAGCCAGATGCGGGCATAACCCAGACCTAACCGGTGTTATCCTCTGAAATATTGATCGAAACCAGGTTTAATTGACTGCTTCAGTGTGTTACCACATTACTACGTGATTCAAACTCGGAAAATACCCGGGATCTGGCCAACAAGTTTGCGAAAAAGGCAAAATCATGAGCCAGATGCGGGCATAACCCAGACCTAACCCAGACCTAACCGGTGTTATCCTCTAAAATATTGATCGAAACCAGGTTTAATTGACTGCTTCAGTGTGTTACCACATTACTACGTGATTCAAAGACGGAAAATACCCAGGATCTGGCCAATAAGTATGCGAAGAAGGCTAAATCATGAGCCAGATGCGGGCATAACCCAGACCTAACCCAGACCTAACCGGTGTTATCCCCTGAAATATTGATCGAAACCAGGTTTAAGTGACTGCTTCAGTGTGTTACCACATTACTACATGATTCAAACACGAAAAAAACCCAGGGTCTGGGCAACAAGTATGCGAAGAAGGCAAAATCATGAGCCAGATGCGGGCATAACCCAGACCTAACCCAGACCTAACCGGTGTTATCCTCTGAAATATTGATCGAAACCAGGTTTAATTGACAGCTTCAGTGTGTTACCACATTACTACGTGATTCAAACACGAAAAAAACCCAGGATCTGGCCAACAAGTATGCGAAGAAGGCGAAAGTATAAGCCAGATGCGCGCATTTCCCAGACGTAACCCAGACCTAACCGGCGTTATCCTCTAAAATATTGGTCGAAACCAGGTTTAATTGACTGCTTCAGTGTGTTACCACATTACTACGTGATTCAACCACGAAAAAAACCCAGGATCTGGCCAACAAGTATGCGAAGAAGGCAAAATCATGAGCCAGATGCGGGCATAACCCAGACCTAACCTAGACCTAACCGGTGTTATCCTCTAAAATATTGATCGAAACCAGGTTTAATTGACAGCTTCAGTGTGTTACCACATTACTACGTGATTCAAACACGGAAAAAACCCAGGATCTGGCCAACAAGTATGCGAAGAAGGCAAAATCATGAGCTAGATGCGGGCATAACCCAGACCTAACCGGTGTTATCCTCTGAAATATTCATCGAAACCAGGTTTAATTGACTGCTTCAGTGTGGTACCACATTACTGCGTTATTCAAACCCGAAAAGAACCCAGGATCTAGCCATCAAGTTTGCGAAAGGCGAAAGTATAAGCCAGATGCGCGCATATCTCAGACCTAACCCAGACCTAACCGGTGTTATCCTCTGAAATATTGATCGAAACCAGGTTTAATTGACTGCTTCAGTGTGTTACCACATTACTACGTGATTCAAACACGGAAAAAACCCAGGATCTGGCCAACAGGTATGCGAAGAAGGCAAAATCATGAGCCAGATGCGGGCATAACCCAGACCTAACCCAGACCTAACCGGTGTTATCCTCTAAAATATTGATCGAAACCAGGTTTAATTGACTGCTTCAGTGTATTACCACATTACTACGTGATTCAAACACGAAAAAAACCCAGGATCTGGCCAACAAGTATGCGAAGAAGGCAAAATCATGAGCCAGATGCGAGCATATCCCAGACCTAACCCAGACCTAACCGGAGTTATCCTCTGAAATATTGATCGAAACCAGGTTTAATTGACTGCTTCAGTGTGTTGCCACATTACTACGTGATTCAAACACGGAAAAAACCCAGGATCTGGCCAACAAGTATGCGAAGAAGGCAAAATCATGAGCCAGATGCGGGCATTTCCCAGACCTAACCCAGACCTAACCGGCGTTATCCTCTAAAATATTGGTCGAAACCAGGTTTAATTGACTGCTTCAGTGTGTTACCACATTACTACGTGATTCAACCACGAAAAAAACCCAGGATCTGGCCAACAAGTATGCGAAGAAGGCAAAATCATAAGCCAGATGCGGGCATATCCCGGACCTATCCCAGACCTAACCGGTGTTATCCTCTAAAATATTGATCGAAACCAGGTTTAATTGACTGCTTCAGTGTGTTACCACATTACTACGTGATTCAAACACGAAAAAACCCCAGGATCTGGCCAACAAGTATGCGAAGAAGGCAAAATCATGAGCTAGATGCGGGCATAACCCAGACCTAACCCAGACCTAACCGGTGTTATCCTCTAAAATATTGATCGAGACCAGATTTAATTGACTGCTTCAGTGTGTTACCACATTACTACGTGATTCAAACGCGAAAAAAACCCAGGATCTGGCCAACAAGTATGCGAAGAAGGCAAGATCATGAGCCAGATGCGGGCATATCCCGGACCTAACCCAGACCTAACCGGTGTTATCCTCTAAAATATTGATCGAAACCAGGTTTAATTGACAGCTTCAGTGTGTTACCACATTACTACGTGATTCAAACACGGAAAAAACCCAGGATCTGGCCAACAAGTATGCGAAGAAGGCAAAATCATGAGCCGGATGCGGGCATAACCCAGACCTAACCCAGACCTAACCGGCGTTATCCTCTAAAATATTGATCGAAACCAGGTTTAATTGACAGCTTCAGTGTGTTACCACATTACTACGTGATTCAAACACGAAAAAAACCCAGGATCTGGCCAACAAGTATGCGAAGAAGGCAAAATCATGAGCCAGATGCGAGCATATCCCGGACCTAACCCAGACCTAACCGGTGTTATCCTCTAAAATATTGATTGAAACCAGGTTTTATTGACTGCTTCAGTGTATTACCACATTCCTACGTGATTCAAACACGAAAAAAACCCAGGATCTGGCCAACAAGTTTGCGAAAAAGGCGAAAGTATAAGCCAGATGCGCGCAAATCCCAGACCTAACCCAGACCTAACCGGTGTTATCCTCTAAAATATTGATCGAAACCAGGTTTAATTGACAGCTTCAGTGTGTTACCACATTACTACGTGATTCAAACACGGAAAAAACCCAGGATCTGGCCAACAAGTATGCGAAGAAGGCAAAATCATGAGCCAGATGCGGGCATAACCCAGACCTAACCGGTGTTATCCTCTGAAATATTGATCGAAACCAGGTTTAATTGACTGCTTCAGTGTGTTACCACATTACTACGTGATTCAAACTCGGAAAATACCCGGGATCTGGCCAACAAGTTTGCGAAAAAGGCAAAATCATGAGCCAGATGCGGGCATAACCCAGACCTAACCCAGACCTAACCGGTGTTATCCTCTAAAATATTGATCGAAACCAGGTTTAATTGACTGCTTCAGTGTGTTACCACATTACTACGTGATTCAAAGACGGAAAATACCCAGGATCTGGCCAACAAGTATGCGAAGAAGGCAAAATCATGAGCCAGATGCGGGCATAACCCAGACCTAACCCAGACCTAACCGGTGTTATCCCCTGAAATATTGATCGAAACCAGGTTTAAGTGACTGCTTCAGTGTGTTACCACATTACTACATGATTCAAACACGAAAAAAACCCAGGGTCTGGGCAACAAGTATGCGAAGAAGGCAAAATCATGAGCCAGATGCGGGCATAACCCAGACCTAACCCAGACCTAACCGGTGTTATCCTCTGAAATATTGATCGAAACCAGGTTTAATTGACAGCTTCAGTGTGTTACCACATTACTACGTGATTCAAACACGAAAAAAACCCAGGATCTGGCCAACAAGTATGCGAAGAAGGCGAAAGTATAAGCCAGATGCGCGCATTTCCCAGACGTAACCCAGACCTAACCGGCGTTATCCTCTAAAATATTGGTCGAAACCAGGTTTAATTGACTGCTTCAGTGTGTTACCACATTACTACGTGATTCAACCACGAAAAAAACCCAGAATCTGGCCAACAAGTATGCGAAGAAGGCAAAATCATGAGCCAGATGCGGGCATATCCCGGACCTAACCCAGACCTAACCGGTGTTATCCTCTAAAATATTGATCGAAACCAGGTTTAAGTGACTGCTTCAGTGTGTTACCACATTCCTACGTGATTCAAACACGAAAAAAACCCAGGATCTGGCCAAGAAGTATGCGAAGAAGGCAAAATCATGAGCCAGATGCGAGCATATCCCGGACCTAACCCAGACCTAACCGGTGTTATCCTCTAAAATATTGATCGAAACCAGGTTTAATTGACTGCTTCAGTGTGTTACCACATTCCTACGTGATTCAAACACGAAAAAAACCCAGGATCTGGCCAAGAAGTATGCGAAGAAGGCGAAAGAATAAGCCAGATGCGCGCATTCCCCAGACCTAACCCAGACCTAACCGGTGTTATCCTCTGAAATATTGATCGAAACCAGGTTTAATTGACTGCTTCAGTGTGTTACCACATTACTACGTGATTCAAACACGGAAAAAACCCAGGATCTGGCCAACAAGTATGCGAAGAAGGCAAAATCATGAGCCAGATGCGGGCATAACCCAGACCTAACCCAGACCTAACCGGTGTTATCCTCTAGAATATTGATCGAAACCAGGTTTAATTGACGGCTTCAGTGTATTACCACATTACTACGTGATTCAAACACGAAAAAAACCCAGGATCTGGCCAACAAGTATGCGAAGAAGGCAAAATCATGAGCCAGATGCGGGCATAACCCAGACCTAACCCAGACCTAACCGGTGTTATCCTCTGAAATATTGATCGAAACCAGGTTTAATTGACTGCTTCAGTGTGTTACCACATTACTACGTGATTCAAACACGGAAAATACCCAGGATCTGGCCAAAAAGTTTGCGAAAAAGGCGAAAGTATAAGCCAGATGCGCGCAAATCCCAGACCTAACCCAGACCTAACCGGTGTTATCCTCTAAAATATTGATCGAAACCAGGTTTTATTGACTGCTTCAGTGTGTTACCACATTACTACGTGATCAAACACGGAAAAAACCCAGGATCTGGCCAATAAGTTTGCGATAAAGGTGAAAGTATAAGCCAGATGCGCGCATATCCCAGACCTACCCCACACCTAACCGGTGTTATCCTCTAAAATATTGATCGAAACCAGGTTTAATTGACAGCTTCAGTGTGTTACCACATTACTACGTGATTCAAACACGAAAAAAACCCAGGATCTGGCCAACAAGTATGCGAAGAAGGCAAAATCATGAGCCAGATGCGGGCATAACCCAGACCTAACCCAGACCTAACCGGTGTTATCCTCTAAAATATTGATCGAAACCAGGTTTAATTGACAGCTTCAGTGTGTTACCACATTACTACGTGATTCAAACACGAAAAAAACCCAGGATCTGGCCAACAAGTATGCGAAGAAGGCAAAATCATGAGCCAGATGCGAGCATATCCCGGACCTAACCCAGACCTAACCGGTGTTATCCTCTAAAATATTGATTGAAACCAGGTTTTATTGACTGCTTCAGTGTATTACCACATTACTACGTGATTCAAGCACGAAAAAAACCCAGGATCTGGCCAACAAGTATGCGAAGAAGGCAAAATCATGAGCCAGATGCGGGCATAACCCAGACCTAACCCAGACCTAACCGGTGTTATCCTCTAAAATATTGATCGAAACCAGGTTTAATTGACAGCTTCAGTGTGTTACCACATTACTACGTGATTCAAACACGAAAAAAACCCAGGATCTGGCCAACAAGTATGCGAAGAAGGCAAAATCATGAGCCAGATGCGGGCATAACCCAGACCTAACCCAGACCTAACCGGTGTTATCCTCTAAAATATTGATCGAAACCAGGTTTAATTGACAGCTTCAGTGTGTTACCACATTACTACGTGATTCAAACACGAAAAAAACCCAGGATCTGGCCAACAAGTATGCGAAGAAGGCAAAATCATGAGCCAGATGCGGGCATATCCTGGACCTAACCCAGACCTAACCGGTGTTATCCTCTAAAATATTGATAGAAGCCAGGTTTAATTGACTGCTTCAGTGTGTTACCACATTCCTACGTGATTCAAACACGAAAAAAACCCAGGATCTGGCCAACAAGTTTGCGAAAAAGGCGAAAGTATAAGCCAGATGCGCGCAAATCCCAGACCTAACCCAGACCTAACCGGTGTTATCCTCTAAAATATTGATCGAAACCAGGTTTTATTGACTGCTTCAGTGTGTTACCACATTACTACGTGATCAAACACGGAAAAAACCCAGGATCTGGCCAACAAGTATGCGAAGAAGGCAAAATCATGAGCCAGATGCGGGCATAACCCAGACCTAACCTAGACCTAACCGGTGTTATCCTCTAAAATATTGATCGAAACCAGGTTTAATTGACAGCTTCAGTGTGTTACCACATTACTACGTGATTCAAACACGGAAAAAACCCAGGATCTGGCCAACAAGTATGCGAAGAAGGCAAAATCATGAGCCAGATGCGGGCATATCCCGGACCTATCCCCGACCTAACCGGTGTTATCCTCTAAAATATTGATCGAAACCAGGTTTAATTGACTGCTTCAGTGTGTTACCACATTACTACGTGATTCAAACACGGAAAAAACCCAGGATCTGGCCAACAAGTTTGCGAAAAAGGCGAAAGTATAAGCCAGATGCGCGCAAATCCCAGACCTAACCCAGACCTAACCGGTGTTATCCTCTAAAATATTGATCGAAACCAGGTTTTATTGACTGCTTCAGTGTGTTACCACATTACTACGTGATCAAACACGGAAAAAACCCAGGATCTGGCCAATAAGTTTGCGATAAAGGTGAAAGTATAAGCCAGATGCGCGCATATCCCAGACCTAACCCACACCTAACCGGTGTTATCCTCTAAAATATTGATCGAAACCAGGTTTAATTGACAGCTTCAGTGTGTTACCACATTACTACGTGATTCAAACACGGAAAAAACCCAGGATCTGGCCAACAAGTATGCGAAGAAGGCAAAATCATGAGCCAGATGCGGGCATAACCCAGACCTAACCGGTGTTATCCTCTGAAATATTGATCGAAACCAGGTTTAATTGACTGCTTCAGTGTGTTACCACATTACTACGTGATTCAAACACGGAAAATACCCAGGATCTGGCCAACAAGTTTGCGAAAAAGGCGAAAGTATAAGCCAGATGCGCGCAAATCCCAGACCTAACCCAGACCAAACCGGTGTTATCCTCTAAAATATTGATCGAAACCAGGTTTTATTGACTGCTTCAGTGTGTTACCACATTACTACGTGATCAAACACGGAAAAAACCCAGGATCTGGCCAATAAGTTTGCGATAAAGGTGAAAGTATAAGCCAGATGCGCGCATATCCCAGACCTAACCCACACCTAACCGGTGTTATCCTCTAAAATATTGATCGAAACCAGGTTTAATTGACAGCTTCAGTGTGTTACCACATTACTACGTGATTCAAACACGAAAAAAACCCAGGATCTGGCCAACAAGTATGCGAAGAAGGCAAAATCATGAGCCAGATGCGGGCATAACCCAGACCTAACCCAGACCTAACCGGTGTTATCCTCTAAAATATTGATCGAAACCAGGTTTAATTGACAGCTTCAGTGTGTTACCACATTACTACGTGATTCAAACACGAAAAAAACCCAGGATCTGGCCAACAAGTATGCGAAGAAGGCAAAATCATGAGCCAGATGCGAGCATATCCCGGACCTAACCCAGACCTAACCGGTGTTATCCTCTAAAATATTGATTGAAACCAGGTTTTATTGACTGCTTCAGTGTATTACCACCTTACTACGTGATTCAAACACGAAAAAAACCCAGGATCTGGCCAACAAGTATGCGAAGAAGGCAAAATCATGAGCCAGATGCGGGCATAACCCAGACCTAACCCAGACCTAACCGGTGTTATCCTCTAAAATATTGATCGAAACCAGGTTTAATTGACAGCTTCAGTGTGTTACCACATTACTACGTGATTCAAACACGAAAAAAACCCAGGATCAGGCCAACAAGTATGCGGAGAAGGCAAAATCATGAGCCAGATGCGGGCATAACCCAGACCTAACCCAGACCTAACCGGTGTTATCCTCTAAAATATTGATCGAAACCAGGTTTAATTGACAGCTTCAGTGTGTTACCACATTACTACGTGATTCAAACACGAAAAAAACCCAGGATCTGGCCAACAAGTATGCGAAGAAGGCAAAATCATGAGCCAGATGCGGGCATATCCTGGACCTAACCCAGACCTAACCGGTGTTATCCTCTAAAATATTGATAGAAGCCAGGTTTAATTGACTGCTTCAGTGTGTTACCACATTCCTACGTGATTCAAACACGAAAAAAACCCAGGATCTGGCCAACAAGTTTGCGAAAAAGGCGAAAGTATAAGCCAGATGCGCGCAAATCCCAGACCTAACCCAGACCTAACCGGTGTTATCCTCTAAAATATTGATCGAAACCAGGTTTTATTGACTGCTTCAGTGTGTTACCACATTACTACGTGATCAAACACGGAAAAAACCCAGGATCTGGCCAACAAGTATGCGAAGAAGGCAAAATCATGAGCCAGATGCGGGCATAACCCAGACCTAACCTAGACCTAACCGGTGTTATCCTCTAAAATATTGATCGAAACCAGGTTTAATTGACAGCTTCAGTGTGTTACCACATTACTACGTGATTCAAACACGGAAAAAACCCAGGATCTGGCCAACAAGTATGCGAAGAAGGCAAAATCATGAGCCAGATGCGGGCATAACCCAGACCTAACCGGTGTTATCCTCTGAAATATTGATCGAAACCAGGTTTAATTGACTGCTTCAGTGTGTTACCACATTACTACGTGATTCAAACTCGGAAAATACCCGGGATCTGGCCAACAAGTTTGCGAAAAAGGCAAAATCATGAGCCAGATGCGGGCATAACCCAGACCTAACCCAGACCTAACCGGTGTTATCCTCTAAAATATTGATCGAAACCAGGTTTAATTGACTGCTTCAGTGTGTTACCACATTACTACGTGATTCAAAGACGGAAAATACCCAGGATCTGGCCAATAAGTATGCGAAGAAGGCAAAATCATGAGCCAGATGCGGGCATAACCCAGACCTAACCCAGACCTAACCGGTGTTATCCCCTGAAATATTGATCGAAACCAGGTTTAAGTGACTGCTTCAGTGTGTTACCACATTACTACATGATTCAAACACGAAAAAAACCCAGGGTCTGGGCAACAAGTATGCGAAGAAGGCAAAATCATGAGCCAGATGCGGGCATAACCCAGACCTAACCCAGACCTAACCGGTGTTATCCCCTGAAATATTGATCGAAACCAGGTTTAAGTGACTGCTTCAGTGTGTTACCACATTACTACGTGATTCAAACACGAAAAAAACCCAGAATCTGGCCAACAAGTATGCGAAGAAGGCAAAATCATGAGCCAGATGCGGGCATATCCCGGACCTAACCCAGACCTAACCGGTGTTATCCTCTAAAATATTGATCGAAACCAGGTTTAAGTGACTGCTTCAGTGTGTTACCACATTCCTACGTGATTCAAACACGAAAAAAACCCAGGATCTGGCCAAGAAGTATGCGAAGAAGGCAAAATCATGAGCCAGATGCGAGCATATCCCGGACCTAACCCAGACCTAACCGGTGTTATCCTCTAAAATATTGATCGAAACCAGGTTTAATTGACTGCTTCAGTGTGTTACCACATTCCTACGTGATTCAAACACGAAAAAAACCCAGGATCTGGCCAAGAAGTATGCGAAGAAGGCGAAAGAATAAGCCAGATGCGCGCATTTCCCAGACCTAACCCAGACCTAACCGGTGTTATCCTCTGAAATATTGATCGAAACCAGGTTTAATTGACTGCTTCAGTGTGTTACCACATTACTACGTGATTCAAACACGGAAAAAACCCAGGATCTGGCCAACAAGTATGCGAAGAAGGCAAAATCATGAGCCAGATGCGGGCATAACCCAGACCTAACCCAGACCTAACCGGTGTTATCCTCTAGAATATTGATCGAAACCAGGTTTAATTGACGGCTTCAGTGTATTACCACATTACTACGTGATTCAAACACGAAAAAAACCCAGGATCTGGCCAACAAGTATGCGAAGAAGGCAAAATCATGAGCCAGATGCGGGCATAACCCAGACCTAACCCAGACCTAACCGGTGTTATCCTCTGAAATATTGATCGAAACCAGGTTTAATTGACTGCTTCAGTGTGTTACCACATTACTACGTGATTCAAACACGGAAAATACCCAGGATCTGGCCAACAAGTTTGCGAAAAAGGCGAAAGTATAAGCCAGATGCGCGCAAATCCCAGACCTAACCCAGACCTAACCGGTGTTATCCTCTAAAATATTGATCGAAACCAGGTTTTATTGACTGCTTCAGTGTGTTACCACATTACTACGTGATCAAACACGGAAAAAACCCAGGATCTGGCCAATAAGTTTGCGATAAAGGTGAAAGTATAAGCCAGATGCGCGCATATCCCAGACCTAACCCACACCTAACCGGTGTTATCCTCTAAAATATTGATCGAAACCAGGTTTAATTGACAGCTTCAGTGTGTTACCACATTACTACGTGATTCAAACACGAAAAAAACCCAGGATCTGGCCAACAAGTATGCGAAGAAGGCAAAATCATGAGCCAGATGCGGGCATAACCCAGACCTAACCCAGACCTAACCGGTGTTATCCTCTAAAATATTGATCGAAACCAGGTTTAATTGACAGCTTCAGTGTGTTACCACATTACTACGTGATTCAAACACGAAAAAAACCCAGGATCTGGCCAACAAGTATGCGAAGAAGGCAAAATCATGAGCCAGATGCGGGCATAACCCAGACCTAACCCAGACCTAACCGGTGTTATCCTCTAAAATATTGATCGAAACCAGGTTTAATTGACAGCTTCAGTGTGTTACCACATTACTACGTGATTCAAACACGAAAAAAACCCAGGATCTGGCCAACAAGTATGCGAAGAAGGCAAAATCATGAGCCAGATGCGGGCATATCCTGGACCTAACCCAGACCTACCCGGTGTTATCCTCTAAAATATTGATCGAAACCAGGTTTTATTGACTGCTTCAGTGTGTTACCACATTACTACGTGATCAAACACGGAAAAAACCCAGGATCTGGCCAACAAGTATGCGAAGAAGGCAAAATCATGAGCCAGATGCGGGCATAACCCAGACCTAACCTAGACCTAACCGGTGTTATCCTCTAAAATATTGATCGAAACCAGGTTTAATTGACAGCTTCAGTGTGTTACCACATTACTACGTGATTCAAACACGGAAAAAACCCAGGATCTGGCCAACAAGTATGCGAAGAAGGCAAAATCATGAGCCAGATGCGGGCATAACCCAGACCTAACCGGTGTTATCCTCTGAAATATTGATCGAAACCAGGTTTAATTGACTGCTTCAGTGTGTTACCACATTACTACGTGATTCAAACTCGGAAAATACCCGGGATCTGGCCAACAAGTTTGCGAAAAAGGCAAAATCATGAGCCAGATGCGGGCATAACCCAGACCTAACCCAGACCTAACCGGTGTTATCCTCTAAAATATTGATCGAAACCAGGTTTAATTGACTGCTTCAGTGTGTTACCACATTACTACGTGATTCAAAGACGGAAAATACCCAGGATCTGGCCAATAAGTATGCGAAGAAGGCTAAATCATGAGCCAGATGCGGGCATAACCCAGACCTAACCCAGACCTAACCGGTGTTATCCCCTGAAATATTGATCGAAACCAGGTTTAAGTGACTGCTTCAGTGTGTTACCACATTACTACATGATTCAAACACGAAAAAAACCCAGGGTCTGGGCAACAAGTATGCGAAGAAGGCAAAATCATGAGCCAGATGCGGGCATAACCCAGACCTAACCCAGACCTAACCGGTGTTATCCTCTGAAATATTGATCGAAACCAGGTTTAATTGACAGCTTCAGTGTGTTACCACATTACTACGTGATTCAAACACGAAAAAAACCCAGGATCTGGCCAACAAGTATGCGAAGAAGGCGAAAGTATAAGCCAGATGCGCGCATTTCCCAGACGTAACCCAGACCTAACCGGCGTTATCCTCTAAAATATTGGTCGAAACCAGGTTTAATTGACTGCTTCAGTGTGTTACCACATTACTACGTGATTCAACCACGAAAAAAACCCAGGATCTGGCCAACAAGTATGCGAAGAAGGCAAAATCATGAGCCAGATGCGGGCATATCCCGGACCTATCCCAGACCTAACCGGTGTTATCCTCTAAAATATTGATCGAAACCAGGTTTAATTGACTGCTTCAGTGTGTTACCACATTACTACGTGATTCAAACACGGAAAAAACCAGGATCTGGCCAACAAGTTTGCGAAAAAGGCGAAAGTATAAGCCAGATGCGCGCAAATCCCAGACCTAACCCAGACCTAACCGGTGTTATCCTCTAAAATATTGATCGAAACCAGGTTTTATTGACTGCTTCAGTGTGTTACCACATTACTACGTGATCAAACACGGAAAAAACCCAGGATCTGGCCAATAAGTTTGCGATAAAGGTGAAAGTATAAGCCAGATGCGCGCATATCCCAGACCTAACCCACACCTAACCGGTGTTATCCTCTAAAATATTGATCGAAACCAGGTTTAATTGACAGCTTCAGTGTGTTACCACATTACTACGTGATTCAAACACGAAAAAAACCCAGGATCTGGCCAACAAGTATGCGAAGAAGGCAAAATCATGAGCCAGATGCGGGCATAACCCAGACCTAACCCAGACCTAACCGGTGTTATCCTCTAAAATATTGATCGAAACCAGGTTTAATTGACAGCTTCAGTGTGTTACCACATTACTACGTGATTCAAACACGAAAAAAACCCAGGATCTGGCCAACAAGTATGCGAAGAAGGCAAAATCATGAGCCAGATGCGAGCATATCCCGGACCTAACCCAGACCTAACCGGTGTTATCCTCTAAAATATTGATTGAAACCAGGTTTTATTGACTGCTTCAGTGTATTACCACATTACTACGTGATTCAAACACGAAAAAAACCCAGGATCTGGCCAACAAGTATGCGAAGAAGGCAAAATCATGAGCCAGATGCGGGCATAACCCAGACCTAACCCAGACCTAACCGGTGTTATCCTCTAAAATATTGATCGAAACCAGGTTTAATTGACAGCTTCAGTGTGTTACCACATTACTACGTGATTCAAACACGAAAAAAACCCAGGATCTGGCCAACAAGTATGCGAAGAAGGCAAAATCATGAGCCAGATGCGGGCATAACCCAGACCTAACCCAGACCTAACCGGTGTTATCCTCTAAAATATTGATCGAAACCAGGTTTAATTGACAGCTTCAGTGTGTTACCACATTACTACGTGATTCAAACACGAAAAAAACCCAGGATCTGGCCAACAAGTGTGCGAAGAAGGCAAAATCATGAGCCAGATGCGGGCATATCCTGGACCTAACCCAGACCTAACCGGTGTTATCCTCTAAAATATTGATAGAAGCCAGGTTTAATTGACTGCTTCAGTGTGTTACCACATTCCTACGTGATTCAAACACGAAAAAAACCCAGGATCTGGCCAACAAGTTTGCGAAAAAGGCGAAAGTATAAGCCAGATGCGCGCAAATCCCAGACCTAACCCAGACCTAACCGGTGTTATCCTCTAAAATATTGATCGAAACCAGGTTTTATTGACTGCTTCAGTGTGTTACCACATTACTACGTGATCAAACACGGAAAAAACCCAGGATCTGGCCAACAAGTATGCGAAGAAGGCAAAATCATGAGCCAGATGCGGGCATAACCCAGACCTAACCTAGACCTAACCGGTGTTATCCTCTAAAATATTGATCGAATCCAGGTTTAATTGACAGCTTCAGTGTGTTACCACATTACTACGTGATTCAAACACGGAAAAAACCCAGGATCTGGCCAACAAGTATGCGAAGAAGGCAAAATCATGAGCCAGATGCGGGCATAACCCAGACCTAACCGGTGTTATCCTCTGAAATATTGATCGAAACCAGGTTTAATTGACTGCTTCAGTGTGTTACCACATTACTACGTGATTCAAACTCGGAAAATACCCGGGATCTGGCCAACAAGTTTGCGAAAAAGGCAAAATCATGAGCCAGATGCGGGCATAACCCAGACCTAACCCAGACCTAACCGGTGTTATCCTCTAAAATATTGATCGAAACCAGGTTTAATTGACTGCTTCAGTGTGTTACCACATTACTACGTGATTCAAAGACGGAAAATACCCAGGATCTGGCCAATAAGTATGCGAAGAAGGCAAAATCATGAGCCAGATGCGGGCATAACCCAGACCTAACCCAGACCTAACCGGTGTTATCCCCTGAAATATTGATCGAAACCAGGTTTAAGTGACTGCTTCAGTGTGTTACCACATTACTACATGATTCAAACACGAAAAAAACCCAGGGTCTGGGCAACAAGTATGCGAAGAAGGCAAAATCATGAGCCAGATGCGGGCATAACCCAGACCTAACCCAGACCTAACCGGTGTTATCCTCTAAAATATTGATCGAAACCAGGTTCAATTGACAGCTTCAGTGTGTTACCACATTACTACGTGATTCAAACACGAAAAAAACCCAGGATCTGGCCAACAAGTATGCGAAGAAGGCGAAAGTATAAGCCAGATGCGCGCATTTCCCAGACGTAACCCAGACCTAACCGGCGTTATCCTCTAAAATATTGGTCGAAACCAGGTTTAATTGACTGCTTCAGTGTGTTACCACATTACTACGTGATTCAACCACGAAAAAAACCCAGGATCTGGCCAACAAGTATGCGAAGAAGGCAAAATCATGAGCCAGATGCGGGCATATCCCGGACCTATCCCAGACCTAACCGGTGTTATCCTCTAAAATATTGATCGAAACCAGGTTTAATTGACTGCTTCAGTGTGTTACCACATTACTACGTGATTCAAACACGGAAAAAACCCAGGATCTGGCCAACAAGTATGCGAAGAAGGCAAAATCATGAGCCGGATGCGGGCATAACCCAGACCTAACCTAGACCTAACCGGTGTTATCCTCTAAAATATTGATCGAATCCAGGTTTAATTGACAGCTTCAGTGTGTTACCACATTACTACGTGATTCAAACACGGAAAAAACCCAGGATCTGGCCAACAAGTATGCGAAGAAGGCAAAATCATGAGCCAGATGCGGGCATAACCCAGACCTAACCGGTGTTATCCTCTGAAATATTGATCGAAACCAGGTTTAATTGACTGCTTCAGTGTGTTACCACATTACTACGTGATTCAAACTCGGAAAATACCCGGGATCTGGCCAACAAGTTTGCGAAAAAGGCAAAATCATGAGCCAGATGCGGGCATAACCCAGACCTAACCCAGACCTAACCGGTGTTATCCTCTAAAATATTGATCGAAACCAGGTTTAATTGACTGCTTCAGTGTGTTACCACATTACTACGTGATTCAAAGACGGAAAATACCCAGGATCTGGCCAATAAGTATGCGAAGAAGGCAAAATCATGAGCCAGATGCGGGCATAACCCAGACCTAACCCAGACCTAACCGGTGTTATCCCCTGAAATATTGATCGAAACCAGGTTTAAGTGACTGCTTCAGTGTGTTACCACATTACTACATGATTCAAACACGAAAAAAACCCAGGGTCTGGGCAACAAGTATGCGAAGAAGGCAAAATCATGAGCCAGATGCGGGCATAACCCAGACCTAACCCAGACCTAACCGGTGTTATCCTCTAAAATATTGATCGAAACCAGGTTCAATTGACAGCTTCAGTGTGTTACCACATTACTACGTGATTCAAACACGAAAAAAACCCAGGATCTGGCCAACAAGTATGCGAAGAAGGCGAAAGTATAAGCCAGATGCGCGCATTTCCCAGACGTAACCCAGACCTAACCGGCGTTATCCTCTAAAATATTGGTCGAAACCAGGTTTAATTGACTGCTTCAGTGTGTTACCACATTACTACGTGATTCAACCACGAAAAAAACCCAGGATCTGGCCAACAAGTATGCGAAGAAGGCAAAATCATGAGCCAGATGCGGGCATATCCCGGACCTATCCCAGACCTAACCGGTGTTATCCTCTAAAATATTGATCGAAACCAGGTTTAATTGACTGCTTCAGTGTGTTACCACATTACTACGTGATTCAAACACGGAAAAAACCCAGGATCTGGCCAACAAGTATGCGAAGAAGGCAAAATCATGAGCCGGATGCGGGCATAACCCAGACCTAACCCAGACCTAACCGGCGTTATCCTCTAAAATATTGATCGAAACCAGGTTTAATTGACTGCTTCAGTGTGGTACCACATTACTGCGTTATTCAAACCCGAAAAGAACCCAGGATCTAGCCATCAAGTTTGCGAAAAAGGCGAAAGTATAAGCCAGATGCGCGCATATCTCAGACCTAACCCAGACCTAACCGGTGTTATCCTCTGAAATATTGATCGAAACCTGGTTTAATCGACTGCTTCAGAGTGTTACCACATTACTACGTGATTCAAACACGAAAAAAACCCAGGATCTGGCCAACAAGTATGCGAAGAAGGCAAAATCATGAGCCAGATGCGGGCATAACCCAGACCTAACCCAGACCTAACCGGTGTTATCCTCTAAAATATTGATCGAAACCAGGTTTAATTGACTGCTTCAGTGTGTTACCACATTCCTACGTGATTCAAACACGAAAAAAACCCAGGATCTGGCCAAGAAGTATGCGAAGAAGGCGAAAGAATAAGCCAGATGCGCGCATTTCCCAGACGTAACCCAGACCTAACCGGTGTTATCCTCTGAAATATTGATCGAAACCAGGTTTAATTGACTGCTTCAGTGTGTTACCACATTACTACGTGATTCAAACACGGAAAATACCCAGGATCTGGCCAACAAGTATGCGAAGAAGGCAAAATCATGAGCCAGATGCGGGCATATCCCGGACCTAACCCAGACCTAACCGGTGTTATCCTCTAAAATATTGATCGAAACCAGGTTTAATTGACTGCTTCAGTGTATTACCACATTACTACGTGATTCAAACACGAAAAAAACCCAGGATCTGGCCAACAAGTATGCGAAGAAGGCAAAATCATGAGCCAGATGCGAGCATATCCCAGACCTAACCCAGACCTAACCGGAGTTATCCTCTGAAATATTGATCGAAACCAGGTTTAACTGACTGCTTCAGTGTGTTACCACATTACTACGTGATTCAAACACGGAAAAAACCCAGGATCTGGCCAACAAGTATGCGAAGAAGGCAAAATCATGAGCCAGATGCGGGTATAACCCAGACCTAACCCAGACCTAACCGGTGTTATCCTCTAAAATATTGATCGAAACCAGGTTTAATTGACTGCTTCAGTGTATTACCACATTACTACGAGATTCAAACACGAAAAAAACCCAGGATCTGGCCAACAAGTATGCGAAGAAGGCAAAATCATGAGCCAGATGCGAGCATATCCCGGACCTAACCCAGACCTAACCGGTGTTATCCTCTAAAATATTGATCGAAACCAGGTTTAATTGACTGCTTCAGTGTGTTACCACATTCCTACGTGATTCAAACACGAAAAAAACCCAGGATCTGGCCAAGAAGTATGCGAAGAAGGCGAAAGAATAAGCCAGATGCGCGCATTTCCCAGACCTAACCCAGACCTAACCGGTGTTATCCTCTGAAATATTGATCGAAACCAGGTTTAATTGACTGCTTCAGTGTGTTACCACATTACTACGTGATTCAAACACGGAAAATACCCAGGATCTGGCCAACAAGTTTGCGAAAAAGGCGAAAGTATAAGCCAGATGCGCGCAAATCCCAGACCTAACCCAGACCTAACCGGTGTTATCCTCTAAAATATTGATCGAAACCAGGTTTTATTGACTGCTTCAGTGTGTTACCACATTACTACGTGATCAAACACGGAAAAAACCCAGGATCTGGCCAATAAGTTTGCGATAAAGGTGAAAGTATAAGCCAGATGCGCGCATATCCCAGACCTAACCCACACCTAACCGGTGTTATCCTCTAAAATATTGATCGAAACCAGGTTTAATTGACAGCTTCAGTGTGTTACCACATTACTACGTGATTCAAACACGAAAAAAACCCAGGATCTGGCCAACAAGTATGCGAAGAAGGCAAAATCATGAGCCAGATGCGGGCATAACCCAGACCTAACCCAGACCTAACCGGTGTTATCCTCTAAAATATTGATCGAAACCAGGTTTAATTGACAGCTTCAGTGTGTTACCACATTACTACGTGATTCAAACGCGAAAAAAACCCAGGATCTGGCCAACAAGTATGCGAAGAAGGCAAAATCATCAGCCAGATGCGGGCATATCCCGGACCTAACCCAGACCTAACCGGTGTTATCCTCTAAAATATTGATTGAAACCAGGTTTTATTGACTGCTTCAGTGTATTACCACATTACTACGTGATTCAAACACGAAAAAAACCCAGGATCTGGCCAACAAGTATGCGAAGAAGGCAAAATCATGAGCCAGATGCGGGCATAACCCAGACCTAACCCAGACCTAACCGGTGTTATCCTCTGAAATATTGATCGAAACCAGGTATAATTGACTGCTTCAGTGTGTTACCACATTACTACGTGATTCAAACACGGAAAAAACCCAGGATCTGGCCAACAAGTATGCGAAGAAGGCAAAATCATGAGCCAGATGCGGGCATATCCTGGACCTAACCCAGACCTAACCGGTGTTATCCTCTAAAATATTGATAGAAGCCAGGTTTAATTGACTGCTTCAGTGTGTTACCACATTCCTACGTGATTCAAACACGAAAAAAACCCAGGATCTGGCCAACAAGTTTGCGAAAATGGCGAAAGTATAAGCCAGATGCGCGCAAATCCCATACCTAACCCAGACCTAACCGGTGTTATCCTCTAAAATATTGATCGAAACCAGGTTTTATTGACTGCTTCAGTGTGTTACCACATTACTACGTGATCAAACACGGAAAAAACCCAGGATCTGGCCAACAAGTATGCGAAGAAGGCAAAATCATGAGCCAGATGCGGGCATAACCCAGACCTAACCCAGACCTAACCGGTGTTATCCTCTAAAATATTGATCGAAACCAGGTTTAATTGACAGCTTCAGTGTGTTACCACATTACTACGTGATTCAAACACGGAAAAAACCCAGGATCTGGCCAACAAGTATGCGAAGAAGGCAAAATCATGAGCCAGATGCGGGCATAACCCAGACCTAACCGGTGTTATCCTCTAAAATATTGATCGAAACCAGGTTTAATTGACTACTTCAGTGTGTTACCACATTACTACGTGATTCAAACTCGGAAAATACCCGGGATCTGGCCAACAAGTTTGCGAAAAAGGCAAAATCATGAGCCAGATGGGGGCATAACCCAGACCTAACCCAGACCTAACCGGTGTTATCCTCTAAAATATTGATCGAAACCAGGTTTAATTGACTGCTTCAGTGTGTTACCACATTACTACGTGATTCAAAGACGGAAAATACCCAAGATCTGGCCAACAAGTATGCGAGAAGGCAAAATCATGAGCCAGATGCGGGCATAACCCAGACCTAACCCAGACCTAACCGGTGTTATCCCCTGAAATATTGATCGAAACCAGGTTTAAGTGACTGCTTCAGTGTGTTACCACATTACTACATGATTCAAACACGAAAAAAACCCAGGGTCTGGGCAACAAGTATGCGAAGAAGGCAAAATCATGAGCCAGATGCGGGCATAACCCAGACCTAACCCAGACCTAACCGGTGTTATCCTCTGAAATATTGATCGAAACCAGGTTTAATTGACAGCTTCAGTGTGTTACCACATTACTACGTGATTCAAACACGAAAAAAACCCAGGATCTGGCCAACAAGTATGCGAAGAAGGCGAAAGTATAAGCCAGATGCGCGCATTTCCCAGACCTAACCCAGACCTAACCGGCGTTATCCTCTAAAATATTGGTCGAAACCAGGTTTAATTGACTGCTTCAGTGTGTTACCACATTACTACGTGATTCAACCACGAAAAAAACCCAGGATCTGGCCAACAAGTATGCGAAGAAGGCAAAATCATGAGCCAGATGCGGGCATATCCCGGACCTATCCCAGACCTAACCGGTGTTATCCTCTAAAATATTGATCGAAATCAGGTTTAATTGACTGCTTCAGTGTGTTACCACATTACTACGTGATTCAAACACGAAAAAACCCCAGGATCTGGCCAACAAGTATGCGAAGAAGGCAAAATCATGAGCCAGATGCGGGCATAACCCAGACCTAACCCAGACCTAACCGGTGTTATCCTCTGAAATATTGTTCGAAACCAGGTTTAATTGACAGCTTCAGTGTGTTACCACATTACTACGTGATTCAAACACGAAAAAAACCCAGGATCTGGCCAACAAGTATGCGAAGAAGGCGAAAGTATAAGCCAGATGCGCGCATTTGCCAGACCTAACCCAGACCTAACCGGCGTTATCCTCTAAAATATTGGTCGAAACCAGGTTTAATTGACTGCTTCAGTGTGTTACCACATTACTACGTGATTCAACCACGAAAAAAACCCAGGATCTGGCCAACAAGTATGCGAAGGAGGCAAAATCATGAGCCAGATGCGGGCATATCCCGGACCTATCCCAGACCTAACCGGTGTTATCCTCTAAAATATTGATCGAAATCAGGTTTAATTGACTGCTTCAGTGTGTTACCACATTACTACGTGATTCAAACACGAAAAAACCCCAGGATCTGGCCAACAAGTATGCGAAGAAGGCGAAATCATGAGCTAGATGCGGGCATAACCCAGACCTAACCCAGACCTAACCGGTGTTATCCTCTAAAATACTGTCCGAATCCAGGTTTAATAGACTGCCTCACTGTGTTACCACATTACTACGTGATTCAAACACGAAAAAAACCCAGGATCTGGCCAACAAGTATGCGAAGAAGGCGAAAGTATAAGCCAGATGCGCGCATTTCCCAGACCTAACCCAGACCTAACCGGCGTTATCCTCTAAAATATTGGTCGAAACCAGGTTTAATTGACTGCTTCAGTGTGTTACCACATTACTACGTGATTCAACCACGAAAAAAACCCAGGATCTGGCCAACAAGTATGCGAAGAAGGCAAAATCATGAGCCAGATGCGGGCATATCCCGGACCTATCCCAGACCTAACCGGTGTTATCCTCTAAAATATTGATCGAAATCAGGTTTAATTGACTGCTTCAGTGTGTTACCACATTACTACGTGATTCAAACACGAAAAAAACCCCAGGATCTGGCCAACAAGTATGCGAAGAAGGCAAAATCATGAGCTAGATGCGGGCATAACCCAGACCTAACCCAGACCTAACCGGTGTTATCCTCTAAAATACTGTCCGAATCCAGGTTTAATAGACTGCCTCACTGTGTTACCACATTACTACGTGATTCAAACACGAAAAAAACCCAGGATCTGGCCAACAAGTATGCGAAGAAGGCAAAATCATGAGCCAGATGCGGGCATAACCCAGACCTAACCCAGACCTTACCGGTGTTATCCTCTAAAATATTGATCGAAACCAGGTTTAATTGACAGCTTCAGTGTGTTACCACATTACTACGTGATTCAAACACGGAAAAAAACCTGGATCTGGCCAACAAGTTTGCGAAAAAGGCGAAAGTATAAGCCAGATGCGCGCATATCTCAGACCTAACCCAGACCTAACCGGTGTTATCCTCTGAAATATTGATCGAAACCAGGTTTTATTGACTGCTTCAGTGTATTACCACATTACTGCGTTATTCAAATCCAAAAATAACCCAGGATCTAGCCATCAAGTTTGCGAAGAAGGCGAAATCATGAGCCAGATGCGGGCATAACCCAGACCTAACCCAGACCTAACCGGTGTTATCCTCTGAAATATTGATCGAAACCAGGTTTAATTGACTGCTTCAGTGTGTTACCACATTACTACGTGATTCAAACACGGAAAAAACCCAGGATCTGGCCAACAAGTATGCGAAGAAGGCAAAATCATGAGCCAGATGCGGGCATATCCCGGACCTAACCCAGACCTAACCGGTGTTATCCTCTAAAATATTGATAGAAACCAGGTTTAATTGACTGCTTCAGTGTGTTACCACATTCCTACGTGATTCAAACACGAAAAAAACCCAGGATCTGGCCAACAAGTTTGCGAAAAAGGCGAAAGTATAAGCCAGATGCGCGCAAATCCCAGACCTAACCCAGACCTAACCGGTGTTATCCTCTAAAATATTGATCGAAACCAGGTTTTATTGACTGCTTCAGTGTGTTACCACATTACTACGTGATCAAACACGGAAAAAACCCAGGATCTGGCCAACAAGTATGCGAAGAAGGCAAAATCATGAGCCAGATGCGGGCATATCCCGGACCTAACCCATACCTAACCGGTGTTATCCTCTAGAATATTGATCGAAACCAGGTTTAATTGACTGCTTCAGTGTGTTACCACATTACTACGTGATTCAAACACGAAAAAACCCCAGGATCTGGCCAACAAGTATGCGAAGAAGGCAAAATCATGAGCTAGATGCGGGCATAACCCAGTCCTAACCCAGACCTAACCGATGTTATCCTCTAAAATACAGTCCGAATCCAGGTTTTATTGACTGCTTCAGTGTGTTACCACATTACTACGTGATTCAAACACGAAAAAAACCCAGGATCTGGCCAACAAGTATGCGAAGAAGGCAAAATCATGAGCCAGATGCGGGCATAACCCAGACCTAACCCAGACCTAACCGGTGTTATCCTCTAAAATATTGATCGAAACCAGATTTAATTGACTGCTTCAGTGTGTTACCACATTACTACGTGATTCAAACGCGAAAAAAACCCAGGATCTGGCCAACAAGTATGCGAAGAAGGCAAAATCATGAGCCAGATGCGGGCATAACCCAGACCTAACCCAGACCTAACCGGTGTTATCCTCTAAAATATTGATCGAGACCAGATTTAATTGACTGCTTCAGTGTGTTACCACATTACTACGTGATTCAAACACGGAAAAAACCCAGGATCTGGCCAACAAGTATGCGAAGAAGGCAAAATCATGAGCCAGATGCGGGCATAACCCAGACCTAACCCAGACCTAACCGGCGTTATCCTCTAAAATATTGATCGAAACCAGGTTTAATTGACTGCTTCAGTGTGGTACCACAATACTGCGTTATTCAAACCCGAAAAGAACCCAGGATCTAGCCATCAAGTTTGCGAAAAAGGCGAAAGTATAAGCCAGATGCGCGCATATCTCAGACCTAACCCAGACCTAACCGGTGTTATCCTCTGAAATATTGATCGAAACCAGGTTTAATTGACTGCTTCAGAGTGTTACCACATTACTACGTGATTCAAACACGAAAAAAACCCAGGATCTGGCCAACAAGTATGCGAAGAAGGCAAAATCATGAGCCAGATGCGGGCATATCCCGGACCTAACCCAGACCTAACCGGTGTTATCCTCTAAAATATTGATCGAAACCAGGTTTAATTGACTGCTTCAGTGTGTTACCACATTCCTACGTGATTCAAACACGAAAAAAACCCAGGATCTGGCCAAGAAGTATGCGAAGAAGGCGAAAGAATAAGCCAGATGCGCGCATTTCCCAGACCTAACCCAGACCTAACCGGTGTTATCCTCTGAAATATTGATCGAAACCAGGTTTAATTGACTGCTTCAGTGTGTTACCACATTACTACGTGATTCAAACACGGAAAAAACCCAGGATCTGGCCAACAAGTATGCGAAGAAGGCAAAATCATGAGCCAGATGCGGGCATAACCCAGACCTAACCCAGACCTAACCGGTGTTATCCTCTAAAATATTGATCGAAACCAGGTTTAATTGACTGCTTCAGTGTATTACCACATTACTACGTGATTCAAACACGAAAAAAACCCAGGATCTGGCCAACAAGTTTGCGAAAAATGCGAAAGTATAAGCCAGATGCGCGCAAATCCCAGACCTAACCCAGACCTAACCGGTGTTATCCTCTAAAATATTGATCGAAACCAGGTTTAATTGACAGCTTCAGTGTGTTACCACATTACTACGTGATTCAAACACGGAAAAAACCCAGGATCTGGCCAACATTTATGCGAAGAAGGCAAAATCATGAGCCAGATGCGGGCATAACCCAGACCTAACCGGTGTTATCCTCTAAAATATTGATCGAAACCAGGTTTAATTGACTACTTCAGTGTGTTACCACATTACTACGTGATTCAAACTCGGAAAATACCCGGGATCTGGCCAACAAGTTTGCGAAAAAGGCAAAATCATGAGCCAGATGGGGGCATAACCCAGACCTAACCCAGACCTAACCGGTGTTATCCTCTAAAATATTGATCGAAACCAGGTTTAATTGACTGCTTCAGTGTGTTACCACATTACTACGTGATTCAAAGACGGAAAATACCCAAGATCTGGCCAACAAGTATGCGAGAAGGCAAAATCATGAGCCAGATGCGGGCATAACCCAGACCTAACCCAGACCTAACCGGTGTTATCCCCTGAAATATTGATCGAAACCAGGTTTAAGTGACTGCTTCAGTGTGTTACCACATTACTACATGATTCAAACACGAAAAAAACCCAGGGTCTGGGCAACAAGTATGCGAAGAAGGCAAAATCATGAGCCAGATGCGGGCATAACCCAGACCTAACCCAGACCTAACCGGTGTTATCCTCTGAAATATTGATCGAAACCAGGTTTAATTGACAGCTTCAGTGTGTTACCACATTACTACGTGATTCAAACACGAAAAAAACCCAGGATCTGGCCAACAAGTATGCGAAGAAGGCGAAAGTATAAGCCAGATGCGCGCATTTCCCAGACCTAACCCAGACCTAACCGGCGTTATCCTCTAAAATATTGGTCGAAACCAGGTTTAATTGACTGCTTCAGTGTGTTACCACATTACTACGTGATTCAACCACGAAAAAAACCCAGGATCTGGCCAACAAGTATGCGAAGAAGGCAAAATCATGAGCCAGATGCGGGCATATCCCGGACCTATCCCAGACCTAACCGGTGTTATCCTCTAAAATATTGATCGAAATCAGGTTTAATTGACTGCTTCAGTGTGTTACCACATTACTACGTGATTCAAACACGAAAAAACCCCAGGATCTGGCCAACAAGTATGCGAAGAAGGCAAAATCATGAGCCAGATGCGGGCATAACCCAGACCTAACCCAGACCTAACCGGTGTTATCCTCTGAAATATTGTTCGAAACCAGGTTTAATTGACAGCTTCAGTGTGTTACCACATTACTACGTGATTCAAACACGAAAAAAACCCAGGATCTGGCCAACAAGTATGCGAAGAAGGCGAAAGTATAAGCCAGATGCGCGCATTTGCCAGACCTAACCCAGACCTAACCGGCGTTATCCTCTAAAATATTGGTCGAAACCAGGTTTAATTGACTGCTTCAGTGTGTTACCACATTACTACGTGATTCAACCACGAAAAAAACCCAGGATCTGGCCAACAAGTATGCGAAGGAGGCAAAATCATGAGCCAGATGCGGGCATATCCCGGACCTATCCCAGACCTAACCGGTGTTATCCTCTAAAATATTGATCGAAATCAGGTTTAATTGACTGCTTCAGTGTGTTACCACATTACTACGTGATTCAAACACGAAAAAACCCCAGGATCTGGCCAACAAGTATGCGAAGAAGGCGAAATCATGAGCTAGATGCGGGCATAACCCAGACCTAACCCAGACCTAACCGGTGTTATCCTCTAAAATACTGTCCGAATCCAGGTTTAATAGACTGCCTCACTGTGTTACCACATTACTACGTGATTCAAACACGAAAAAAACCCAGGATCTGGCCAACAAGTATGCGAAGAAGGCGAAAGTATAAGCCAGATGCGCGCATTTCCCAGACCTAACCCAGACCTAACCGGCGTTATCCTCTAAAATATTGGTCGAAACCAGGTTTAATTGACTGCTTCAGTGTGTTACCACATTACTACGTGATTCAACCACGAAAAAAACCCAGGATCTGGCCAACAAGTATGCGAAGAAGGCAAAATCATGAGCCAGATGCGGGCATATCCCGGACCTATCCCAGACCTAACCGGTGTTATCCTCTAAAATATTGATCGAAATCAGGTTTAATTGACTGCTTCAGTGTGTTACCACATTACTACGTGATTCAAACACGAAAAAAACCCCAGGATCTGGCCAACAAGTATGCGAAGAAGGCAAAATCATGAGCTAGATGCGGGCATAACCCAGACCTAACCCAGACCTAACCGGTGTTATCCTCTAAAATACTGTCCGAATCCAGGTTTAATAGACTGCCTCACTGTGTTACCACATTACTACGTGATTCAAACACGAAAAAAACCCAGGATCTGGCCAACAAGTATGCGAAGAAGGCAAAATCATGAGCCAGATGCGGGCATAACCCAGACCTAACCCAGACCTTACCGGTGTTATCCTCTAAAATATTGATCGAAACCAGGTTTAATTGACAGCTTCAGTGTGTTACCACATTACTACGTGATTCAAACACGGAAAAAAACCTGGATCTGGCCAACAAGTTTGCGAAAAAGGCGAAAGTATAAGCCAGATGCGCGCATATCTCAGACCTAACCCAGACCTAACCGGTGTTATCCTCTGAAATATTGATCGAAACCAGGTTTTATTGACTGCTTCAGTGTATTACCACATTACTGCGTTATTCAAATCCAAAAATAACCCAGGATCTAGCCATCAAGTTTGCGAAGAAGGCGAAATCATGAGCCAGATGCGGGCATAACCCAGACCTAACCCAGACCTAACCGGTGTTATCCTCTGAAATATTGATCGAAACCAGGTTTAATTGACTGCTTCAGTGTGTTACCACATTACTACGTGATTCAAACACGGAAAAAACCCAGGATCTGGCCAACAAGTATGCGAAGAAGGCAAAATCATGAGCCAGATGCGGGCATATCCCGGACCTAACCCAGACCTAACCGGTGTTATCCTCTAAAATATTGATAGAAACCAGGTTTAATTGACTGCTTCAGTGTGTTACCACATTCCTACGTGATTCAAACACGAAAAAAACCCAGGATCTGGCCAACAAGTTTGCGAAAAAGGCGAAAGTATAAGCCAGATGCGCGCAAATCCCAGACCTAACCCAGACCTAACCGGTGTTATCCTCTAAAATATTGATCGAAACCAGGTTTTATTGACTGCTTCAGTGTGTTACCACATTACTACGTGATCAAACACGGAAAAAACCCAGGATCTGGCCAACAAGTATGCGAAGAAGGCAAAATCATGAGCCAGATGCGGGCATATCCCGGACCTAACCCAGACCTAACCGGTGTTATCCTCTAGAATATTGATCGAAACCAGGTTTAATTGACTGCTTCAGTGTGTTACCACATTACTACGTGATTCAAACACGAAAAAACCCCAGGATCTGGCCAACAAGTATGCGAAGAAGGCAAAATCATGAGCTAGATGCGGGCATAACCCAGTCCTAACCCAGACCTAACCGATGTTATCCTCTAAAATACAGTCCGAATCCAGGTTTTATTGACTGCTTCAGTGTGTTACCACATTACTACGTGATTCAAACACGAAAAAAACCCAGGATCTGGCCAACAAGTATGCGAAGAAGGCAAAATCATGAGCCAGATGCGGGCATAACCCAGACCTAACCCAGACCTAACCGGTGTTATCCTCTAAAATATTGATCGAAACCAGATTTAATTGACTGCTTCAGTGTGTTACCACATTACTACGTGATTCAAACGCGAAAAAAACCCAGGATCTGGCCAACAAGTATGCGAAGAAGGCAAAATCATGAGCCAGATGCGGGCATAACCCAGACCTAACCCAGACCTAACCGGTGTTATCCTCTAAAATATTGATCGAGACCAGATTTAATTGACTGCTTCAGTGTGTTACCACATTACTACGTGATTCAAACACGGAAAAAACCCAGGATCTGGCCAACAAGTATGCGAAGAAGGCAAAATCATGAGCCAGATGCGGGCATAACCCAGACCTAACCCAGACCTAACCGGCGTTATCCTCTAAAATATTGATCGAAACCAGGTTTAATTGACTGCTTCAGTGTGGTACCACAATACTGCGTTATTCAAACCCGAAAAGAACCCAGGATCTAGCCATCAAGTTTGCGAAAAAGGCGAAAGTATAAGCCAGATGCGCGCATATCTCAGACCTAACCCAGACCTAACCGGTGTTATCCTCTGAAATATTGATCGAAACCAGGTTTAATTGACTGCTTCAGAGTGTTACCACATTACTACGTGATTCAAACACGAAAAAAACCCAGGATCTGGCCAACAAGTATGCGAAGAAGGCAAAATCATGAGCCAGATGCGGGCATATCCCGGACCTAACCCAGACCTAACCGGTGTTATCCTCTAAAATATTGATCGAAACCAGGTTTAATTGACTGCTTCAGTGTGTTACCACATTCCTACGTGATTCAAACACGAAAAAAACCCAGGATCTGGCCAAGAAGTATGCGAAGAAGGCGAAAGAATAAGCCAGATGCGCGCATTTCCCAGACCTAACCCAGACCTAACCGGTGTTATCCTCTGAAATATTGATCGAAACCAGGTTTAATTGACTGCTTCAGTGTGTTACCACATTACTACGTGATTCAAACACGGAAAAAACCCAGGATCTGGCCAACAAGTATGCGAAGAAGGCAAAATCATGAGCCAGATGCGGGCATAACCCAGACCTAACCCAGACCTAACCGGTGTTATCCTCTAAAATATTGATCGAAACCAGGTTTAATTGACTGCTTCAGTGTATTACCACATTACTACGTGATTCAAACACGAAAAAAACCCAGGATCTGGCCAACAAGTTTGCGAAAAATGCGAAAGTATAAGCCAGATGCGCGCAAATCCCAGACCTAACCCAGACCTAACCGGTGTTATCCTCTAAAATATTGATCGAAACCAGGTTTTATTGACTGCTTCAGTGTGTTACCACATTACTACGTGATCAAACACGGAAAAAACCCAGGATCTGGCCAACAAGTATGCGAAGAAGGCAAAATCATGAGCCAGATGCGGGCATATCCCGGACCTAACCCAGACCTAACTGGTGTTATCTTCTAAAATATTGATCGAAACCAGGTTTAATTGACTGCTTCAGTGTGTTGCCACATTACTACGTGATTCAAACACGAAAAAACCCCAGGATCTGGCCAACAAGTATGCGAAGAAGGCAAAATCATGAGCCAGATGCGGGCATAACCCAGACCTAACCCAGACCTAACCGGTGTTATCCTCTAAAATATTGATCGAAACCAGGTTTAATTGACTGCTTCAGTGTATTACCACATTACTACGTGATTCAAACACAAAAAAAACCCAGGATCTGGCCAACAAGTATGCGAAGAAGGCAAAATCATGAGCCAGATGCGAGCATATCCCAGACCTAACCCAGACCTAACCGGAGTTATCCTCTGAAATATTGATCGAAACCAGGTTTAATTGACTGCTTCAGTGTGTTACCACATTACTACGTGATTCAAACACGGAAAAAACCCAGGATCTGGCCAACAAGTATGCGAAGAAGGCAAAATCATGAGCCAGATGCGGGCATAACCCAGACCTAACCCAGACCTAACCGGTGTTATCCTCTAAAATATTGATCGAAACCAGGTTTAATTGACTGCTTCAGTGTGTTACCACATTCCTACGTGATTCAAACACGAAAAAAACCCAGGATCTGGCCAAGAAGTATGCGAAGAAGGCGAAAGAATAAGCCAGATGCGCGCATTTCCCAGACCTAACCCAGACCTAACCAAAGTTATCCTCTGAAATATTGATCGAAACCAGGTTTAATTGACTGCTTCAGTGTGTTACCACATTACTACGTGATTCAAACACGGAAAAAACCCAGGATCTGGCCAACAAGTATGCGAAGAAGGCAAAATCATGAGCCAGATGCGGGCATTACCCAGACCTAACACAGACCTAACCGGTGTTATCCTCTAAAATATTGATCGAAACCAGGTTTAATTGACTGCTTCAGTGTATTACCACATTACTACGTGATTCAAACACGAAAAAAACCCAGGATCTGGCCAACAAGTATGCGAAGAAGGCAAAATCATGAGCCAGATGCGGGCATAACCCAGACCTAACCCAGACCTAACCGGTGTTATCCTCTGAAATATTGACCGAAACCAGGTTTAATTGACTGCTTCAGTGTGTTACCACATTACTACGTGATTCAAACACGGAAAATACCCAGGATCTGGCCAACAAGTTTGCGAAAAAGGCGAAAGTATAAGCCAGATGCGCGCAAATCCCAGACCTAACCCAGACCTAACCGGTGTTATCCTCTAAAATATTGATCGAAACCAGGTTTTATTGACTGCTTCAGTGTGTTACCACATTACTACGTGATCAAACACGGAAAAAACCCAGGATCTGGCCAATAAGTTTGCGATAAAGGTGAAAGTATAAGCCAGATGCGCGCATATCCCAGACCTAACCCACACCTAACCGGTGTTATCCACTAAAATATTGATCGAAACCAGGTTTAATTGACAGCTTCAGTGTGTTACCACATTACTACGTGATTCAAACACGAAAAAAACCCAGGATCTGGCCAACAAGTATGCGAAGAAGGCAAAATCATGAGCCAGATGCGGGCATAACCCAGACCTAACCCAGACCTAACCGGTGTTATCCTCTAAAATATTGATCGAAACCAGGTTTAATTGACAGCTTCAGTGTGTTACCACATTACCACGTGATTCAAACACGAAAAAAACCCTGGATCTGGCCAACAAGTATGCGAAGAAGGCAAAATCATGAGCCAGATGCGGGCATATCCCGGACCTAACCCAGACCTAACCGGTGTTATCCTCTAAAATATTGATTGAAACCAGGTTTTATTGACTGCTTCAGTGTATTACCACATTACTACGTGATTCAAACACGAAAAAAACCCAGGATCTGGCCAACAAGTATGCGAAGAAGGCAAAATCATGAGCCAGATGCGGGCATAACCCAGACCTAATCCAGACCTAACCGGTGTTATCCTCTGAAATATTGATCGAAACCAGGTTTAATTGACTGCTTCAGTGTGTTACCACATTACTACGTGATTCAAACACGGAAAAAACCCAGGATCTGGCCAACAAGTATGCGAAGAAGGCAAAATCATGAGCCAGATGCGGGCATAACCCAGACCTAACCCAGACCTAACCGGTGTTATCCTCTAAAATATTGATAGAAGCCAGGTTTAATTGACTGCTTCAGTGTGTTACCACATTCCTACGTGATTCAAACACGAAAAAAACCCAGGATCTGGCCAACAAGTTTGCGAAAAAGGCGAAAATATAAGCCAGATGCGCGCAAATCCCAGACCTAACCCAGACCTAACCGGTGTTATCCTCTAAAATATTGATCGAAACCAGGTTTTATTGACTGCTTCAGTGTGTTACCACATTACTACGTGATCAAACACGGAAAAAACCCAGGATCTGGCCAACAAGTATGCGAAGAAGGCAAAATCATGAGCCAGATGCGGGCATAACCCAGACCTAACCCAGACCTAACCGGTGTTATCCTCTAAAATATTGATTGAAACCAGGTTTTATTGACTGCTTCAGTGTATTACCACATTACTACGTGATTCAAACACGAAAAAAACCCAGGATCTGGCCAACAAGTATGCGAAGAAGGCAAAATCATGAGCCAGATGCGGGCATATCCCGGACCTAACCCAGACCTAACTGGTGTTATCTTCTAAAATATTGATCGAAACCAGGTTTAATTGACTGCTTCAGTGTGTTGCCACATTACTACGTGATTCAAACACGAAAAAACCCCAGGATCTGGCCAACAAGTATGCGAAGAAGGCAAAATCATGAGCCAGATGCGGGCATTACCCAGACCTAACCCAGACCTAACCGGTGTTATCCTCTAAAATATTGATCGAAACCAGGTTTAATTGACTGCTTCAGTGTATTACCACATTACTACGTGATTCAAACACAAAAAAAACCCAGGATCTGGCCAACAAGTATGCGAAGAAGGCAAAATCATGAGCCAGATGCGAGCATATCCCAGACCTAACCCAGACCTAACCGGAGTTATCCTCTGAAATATTGATCGAAACCAGGTTTAATTGACTGCTTCAGTGTGTTACCACATTACTACGTGATTCAAACACGGAAAAAACCCAGGATCTGGCCAACAAGTATGCGAAGAAGGCAAAATCATGAGCCAGATGCGGGCATAACCCAGACCTAACCCAGACCTAACCGGTGTTATCCTCTAAAATATTGATCGAAACCAGGTTTAATTGACTGCTTCAGTGTGTTACCACATTCCTACGTGATTCAAACACGAAAAAAACCCAGGATCTGGCCAAGAAGTATGCGAAGAAGGCGAAAGAAAAAGCCAGATGCGCGCATTTCCCAGACCTAACCCAGACCTAACCAAAGTTATCCTCTGAAATATTGATCGAAACCAGGTTTAATTGACTGCTTCAGTGTGTTACCACATTACTACGTGATTCAAACACGGAAAAAACCCAGGATCTGGCCAACAAGTATGCGAAGAAGGCAAAATCATGAGCCAGATGCGGGCATTACCCAGACCTAACACAGACCTAACCGGTGTTATCCTCTAAAATATTGATCGAAACCAGGTTTAATTGACTGCTTCAGTGTATTACCACATTACTACGTGATTCAAACACGAAAAAAACCCAGGATCTGGCCAACAAGTATGCGAAGAAGGCAAAATCATGAGCCAGATGCGGGCATAACCCAGACCTAACCCAGACCTAACCGGTGTTATCCTCTGAAATATTGACCGAAACCAGGTTTAATTGCCTGCTTCAGTGTGTTACCACATTACTACGTGATTCAAACACGGAAAATACCCAGGATCTGGCCAACAAGTTTGCGAAAAAGGCGAAAGTATAAGCCAGATGCGCGCAAATCCCAGACCTAACCCAGACCTAACCGGTGTTATCCTCTAAAATATTGATCGAAACCAGGTTTTATTGACTGCTTCAGTGTGTTACCACATTACTACGTGATCAAACACGGAAAAAACCCAGGATCTGGCCAATAAGTTTGCGATAAAGGTGAAAGTATAAGCCAGATGCGCGCATATCCCAGACCTAACCCACACCTAACCGGTGTTATCCACTAAAATATTGATCGAAACCAGGTTTAATTGACAGCTTCAGTGTGTTACCACATTACTACGTGATTCAAACACGAAAAAAACCCAGGATCTGGCCAACAAGTATGCGAAGAAGGCAAAATCATGAGCCAGATGCGGGCATAACCCAGACCTAACCCAGACCTAACCGGTGTTATCCTCTAAAATATTGATCGAAACCAGGTTTAATTGACAGCTTCAGTGTGTTACCACATTACCACGTGATTCAAACACGAAAAAAACCCTGGATCTGGCCAACAAGTATGCGAAGAAGGCAAAATCATGAGCCAGATGCGGGCATATCCCGGACCTAACCCAGACCTAACCGGTGTTATCCTCTAAAATATTGATTGAAACCAGGTTTTATTGACTGCTTCAGTGTATTACCACATTACTACGTGATTCAAACACGAAAAAAACCCAGGATCTGGCCAACAAGTATGCGAAGAAGGCAAAATCATGAGCCAGATGCGGGCATAACCCAGACCTAATCCAGACCTAACCGGTGTTATCCTCTGAAATATTGATCGAAACCAGGTTTAATTGACTGCTTCAGTGTGTTACCACATTACTACGTGATTCAAACACGGAAAAAACCCAGGATCTGGCCAACAAGTATGCGAAGAAGGCAAAATCATGAGCCAGATGCGGGCATAACCCAGACCTAACCCAGACCTAACCGGTGTTATCCTCTAAAATATTGATAGAAGCCAGGTTTAATTGACTGCTTCAGTGTGTTACCACATTCCTACGTGATTCAAACACGAAAAAAACCCAGGATCTGGCCAACAAGTTTGCGAAAAAGGCGAAAATATAAGCCAGATGCGCGCAAATCCCAGACCTAACCCAGACCTAACCGGTGTTATCCTCTAAAATATTGATCGAAACCAGGTTTTATTGACTGCTTCAGTGTGTTACCACATTACTACGTGATCAAACACGGAAAAAACCCAGGATCTGGCCAACAAGTATGCGAAGAAGGCAAAATCATGAGCCAGATGCGGGCATAACCCAGACCTAACCCAGACCTAACCGGTGTTATCCTCTAAAATATTGATCGAAACCAGGTTTAATTGACAGCTTCAGTGTGTTACCACATTACTACGTGATTCAAACACGGAAAAAACCCAGGATCTGGCCAACAAGTATGCGAAGAAGGCAAAATCATGAGCCAGATGCGGGCATAACCCAGACTTAACCGGTGTTATCCTCTGAAATATTGATCGAAACCAGGTTTAATTGACTGCTTCAGTGTGTCACCACATTACTACGTGATTCAAACTCGGAAAATTCCCGGGATCTGGCCAACAAGTTTGCGAAAAAGGCAAAATCATGAGCCAGATGCGGGCATAACCCAGACCTAACCCAGACCTAACCGGTGTTATCCTCTAAAATATTGATCGAAACCAGGTTTAATTGACTGCTTCAGTGTGTTACCACATTACTACGTGATTCAAAGACGGAAAATACCCAGGATCTGGCCAACAAGTGTGCGAAGAAGGCAAAATCATGAGCCAGATGCGGGCATAACCCAGACCTAACCCAGACCTAACCGGTGTTATCCTCTAAAATATTGATCGAAACCAGGTTTAATTGACAGCTTCAGTGTGTTACCACATTCCTACGTGATTCAAACACGAAAAAAACCCAGGATCTGGCCAACAAGTTTGCGAAAAAGGCGAAAGTATAAGCCAGATGCGCGCAAATCCCAGACCTAACCCAGACCTAACCGGTGTTATCCTCTAAAATATTGATCGAAACCAGGTTTTATTGACTGCTTCAGTGTGTTACCACATTACTACGTGATCAAACACGGAAAAAACCCAGGATCTGGCCAACAAGTATGCGAAGAAGGCAAAATCATGAGCCAGATGCGGGCATAACCCAGACCTAACCCAGACCTAACCGGTGTTATCCTCTAAAATATCGATCGAAACCAGGTTTAATTGACAGCTTCAGTGTGTTACCACATTACTACGTGATTCACACACGGAAAAAACCCAGGATCTGGCCAACAAGTATGCGAAGAAGGCAAAATCATGAGCCAGATGCGGGCATAACCCAGACCTAACCGGTGTTATCCTCTGAAATATTGATCGAAACCAGGTTTAATTGACTGCTTCAGTGTGTTACCACATTACTACGTGATTCAAACTCGGAAAATACCCGGGATCTGGCCAACAAGTTTGCGAAAAAGGCAAAATCATGAGCCAGATGCGGGCATAACCCAGACCTAACCCAGACCTAACCGGTGTTATCCTCTAAAATATTGATCGAAACCAGGTTTAATTGACTGCTTCAGTGTGTTACCACATTACTACGTGATTCAAACACGGAAAATACCCAGGATCTGGCCAACAAGTGTGCGAAGAAGGCAAAATCATGAGCCAGATGCGGGCATAACCCAGACCTAACCCAGACCTAACCGGTGTTATCCTCTAAAATATTGATCGAAACCAGGTTTAATTGACAGCTTCAGTGTGTTACCACATTACTACGTGATTCAAACACGAAAAAACCCCAGGATCTGGCCAACAAGTATGCGAAGAAGGCAAAATCATGAGCCAGATGCGGGCATATCCCGGACCTAACCCAGACCTGACCGGTGTTATCCTCTAAAATATTGATCGAAACCAGGTTTAATTGACTGCTTCAGTGTGTTACCACATTCCTACGTGATTGAAACACGAAAAAAACCCAGGTTCTGACCAACAAGTATGCGAAGAAGGCGAAAGTATAAGCCAGATGCGCGCATTTCCCAGACCTAACCCAGACCTGACCGGCGTTATCCTCTAAAATATTGATCGAAACCAGGTTTAATTGACTGCTTCAGTGTGTTACCACATTACTACGTGATTCAAACATGAAAAAAACCCAGGATCTGGCCAACAAGTATGCGAAGAAGGCAAAATCATGAGCCAGATGCGGGCATAACCCAGACCTAACCCAGACCTAACCGGTGTTATCCTCTAAAATATTGATCGAAACCAGGTTTAATTGACAGCTTCAGTGTGTTACCACATTACTACGTGATTCAAACACGAAAAAAACCCAGGATCTGGCCAGCAAGTATGCGAAGAAGGCAAAATCATGAGCCAGATGCGGGCATAACCCAGACCTAACCCAGACCTAACCGGTGTTATCCTCTAAAATATTGATCGAAACCAGGTTTAATTGACAGCTTCAGTGTGTTACCACATTACTACATGATTCAAACACGAAAAAAACCCAGGATCTGGCCAACAAGTATGCGAAGAAGGCAAGATCATGAGCCAGATGCGGGCATATCCCGGACCTAACCCAGACCTAACCGGTGTTATCCTCTAAAATATTGATCGAAACCAGGTTTAATTGACAGCTTCAGTGTGTTACCACATTACTACGTGATTCAAGCACGAAAAAAACCCAGGATCTGGCCAGCAAGTATGCGAAGAAGGCAAAATCATGAGCCAGATGCGGGCATATCCGGACCTAACCCAGACCTAACCGGTGTTATCCTCTAAAATATTCATCGAAACCAGGTTTAATTGACTGCTTCAGTGTGTTACCACATTCCTACGTGATTCAAACACGAAAAAAACCCAGGATCTGGCCAACAAGTATGCGAAGAAGGCAAAATCATGAGCCAGATGCGGGCATAACCCAGACCTAACCCAGACCTAACCGGTGTTATCCTCTAAAATATTGATCGAAACCAGGTTTTATTGACTGCTTCAGTGTGTTACCACATTACTACGTGATCAAACACGGAAAAAACCCAGGATCTGGCCAGCAAGTATGCGAAGAAGGCAAAATCATGAGCCAGATGCGGGCATAACCCAGACCTAACCCAGACCTAACCGGTGTTATCCTCTAAAATATTGATCGAAACCAGGTTTAATTGACAGCTTCAGTGTGTTACCACATTACTACATGATTCAAACACGAAAAAAACCCAGGATCTGGCCAACAAGTATGCGAAGAAGGCAAGATCATGAGCCAGATGCGGGCATATCCCGGACCTAACCCAGACCTAACCGGTGTTATCCTCTAAAATATTGATCGAAACCAGGTTTCATTGACTGCTTCAGTGTGTTACCACATTACTACGTGATTCAAACACGAAAAAAACCCAGGATCTGGCCAACAAGTATGCGAAGAAGGCAAAATCATGAGCCAGATGCGGGCATAACCCAGACCTAACCCAGACCTAACCGGTGTTATCCTGTAATATATTGATCGAAACCAGGTTTAATTGTCTGCTTCAGTGTGTTACCACATTACTACATGATTCAAACACGAAAAAAACCCAGGATCTGGCCAACAAGTATGCGAAGAAGGCAAAATCATGAGCCAGATGCGGGCATAAACCAGACCTAACCGGTGTTATCCTCTGAAATATTGATCGAAACCAGGTTTAATTGACTGCTTCAGTGTGTTACCACATTACTACGTGATTCAAACACGGAAAATACCCGGGATCTGGCCAACAAGTATGTGAAGAAGGCGAAAGTATAAGCCAGATGCGCGCATTTCCCAGACCTAACCCAGACCTAACCGGTGTTATCCTCTGAAATATTGATCGAAACCAGGTTTAATTGACTGCTTCTGTGTGTTACCACATTACTACGTGATTCAAACACGGAAAAAACCCAGGATCTGGCCAACAAGTATGCGATGAAGGCAAAATCATGAGCCAGATGCGGGCATAACCCAGACCTAACCCAGACCTAACCGGTGTTATCCTCTAAAATATTGATCGAAACCAGGTTTAATTGACAGCTTCAGTGTGTTCCCACATTACTACGTGTTTCAAACACGAAAAAAACCCAGGATCTGGCCAACAAGTATGCGAAGAAGGCAAAATCATGAGCCAGATGCGGGCATAACCCAGACCTAACCCAGACCTAACCGGTGTTATCCTCTAAAATATTGATCGAAACCAGGTTTAATTGACTGCTTCAGTGTGTTACCACATTACTACGTGATTCAAACACGAAAAAAACCCAAGATCTGGCCAACAAGTATGCGAAGAAGGCAAAATCATGAGCCAGATGCGGGCATAACCCAGACCTAACCCAGACCTAACCGGTGTTATCCTCTAAAATATTGATCGAAACCAGGTTTAATTGACAGCTTCAGTGTGTTACCACATTACTACGTGATTCAAACACGAAAAAAACCCAGGATCTGGCCAACAAGTATGCGAAGAAGGCAAAATCATGAGCCAGATGCAGGCATATCCCGGACCTAACCCAGACCTAACCGGTGTTATCCTCTAAAATATTGATCGAAACCAGGTTTAATTGACAGCTTCAGTGTGTTACCACATTACTACATGATTCAAACACGAAAAAAACCCAGGATCTGGCCAACAAGTATGCGAAGAAGGCAAGATCATGAGCCAGATGCGGGCATATCCCGGACCTAACCCAGACCTAACCGGTGTTATCCTCTAAAATATTGATCGAAACCAGGTTTAATTGACAGCTTCAGTGTGTTACCACATTACTACGTGATTCAAGCACGAAAAAAACCCAGGATCTGGCCAGCAAGTATGCGAAGAAGGCAAAATCATGAGCCAGATGCGGGCATATCCGGACCTAACCCAGACCTAACCGGTGTTATCCTCTAAAATATTGATCGAAACCAGGTTTAATTCACTGCTTCAGTGTGTTACCACATTCCTACGTGATTCAAACACGAAAAAAACCCAGGATCTGGCCAACAAGTATGCGAAGAAGGCAAAATCATGAGCCAGATGCGGGCATAACCCAGACCTAACCCAGACCTAACCGGTATTATCCTCTAAAATATTGATCGAAACCAGGTTTTATTGACTGCTTCAGTGTGTTACCACATTACTACGTGATCAAACACGGAAAAAACCCAGGATCTGGCCAGCAAGTATGCGAAGAAGGCAAAATCATGAGCCAGATGCGGGCATAACCCAGACCTAACCCAGACCTAACCGGTGTTATCCTCTAAAATATTGATCGAAACCAGGTTTAATTGTCTGCTTCAGTGTGTTACCACATTACTACGTGATTCAAACACGAAAAAAACCCAGGATCAGGCCAGCAAGTATGCGAAGAAGGCAAAATCATGAGCCAGATGCGGGCATATCCGGACCTAACCCAGACCTAACCGGTGTTATCCTCTAAAATATTGATCGAAACCAGGTTTAAATGTCTGCTTCAGTGTGTTACCACATTCCTACGTGATTGAAACACGAAAAAAACCCAGGTTCTGACCAACAAGTATGCGAAGAAGGCGAAAGTATAAGCCAGATGCGGGCATATCCCGGAACTATCCCAGACCTAACCGGTGTTATCCTCTAAAATATTGATCGAAACCAGGTTTAATTGACTGCTTCAGTGTGTTACCACATTACTACGTGATTCAAACACGAAAAAAACCCAGGATCTGGCCAACAAGTATGCGATGAAGGCAAAATCATGAGCCAGATGCGGGCATAACCCAGACCTAACCCAGACCTAACCGGTGTTATCCTGTAATATATTGATCGAAACCAGGTTTAATTGTCTGCTTCAGTGTGTTACCACATTACTACATGATTCAAACACGAAAAAAACCCAGGATCTGGCCAACAAGTATGCGAAGAAGGCAAAATCATGAGCCAGATGCGGGCATAACCCAGACCTAACCGGTGTTATCCTCTGAAATATTGAACGAAACCAGGTTTAATTGACTGCTTCAGTGTGTTACCACATTACTACGTGATTCAAACACGGAAAATACCCGGGATCTGGCCAACAAGTTTGCGAAAAAGGCAAAATCATGAGCCAGATGCGGGCATAACCCAGACCTAACCCAGACCTAACCGGTGTTATCCTCTAAAATATTGATCGAAACCAGGTTTAATTGACAGCTTCAGTGTGTTACCACATTACTACGTGATTCAAACACGAAAAAAACCCAGGTTCTGGCCAACAAGTATGCGAAGAAGGCAAAATCATGAGCCAGATGCGGGCATATCCCAGACCTAACCCAGACCTAACCGGTGTTATCCTCTAAAATATTGATCGAAACCAGGTTTAATTGTCTGCTTCAGTGTGTTACCACATTACTACGTGATTCAAACACGAAAAAAACCCAGGATCTGGCCAGCAAGTATGCGAAGAAGGCAAAATCATGAGCCAGATGCGGGCATATCCGGACCTAACCCAGACCTAACCGGTGTTATCCTCTAAAATATTGATCGAAACCAGGTTTAATTGACTGCTTCAGTGTGGTACCACATTACTGCGTTATTCAAACCGGAAAAAACCCAGGATCTAGCCAACAAGTTTGCGAAAAAGGCGAAAGTATAAGCCAGATGCGGGCATATCCCAGAACTATCCCAGACCTAACCGGTGTTATCCTCTAAAATATTGATCGAAACCAGGTTTAATTGACTGCTTCAGTGTGTTACCACATTACTACGTGATTCAAACACGAAAAAACCCAGGATCTGGCCAACAAGTATGCGAAGAAGGCAAAATCATGAGCCAGATGCGGGCATAAACCAGACCTAACCCAGACCTAACCGGTGTTATCCTCTAAAATATTGATCGAAACCAGGTTTAATTGACAGCTTCAGTGTGTTACCACATTACTACGTGATTCAAACACGAAAAAACTCCAGGATCTGGCCAACAAGTATGCGAAGAAGGCAAAATCATGAGCCAGATGCGGGCATAACCCAGACCTAACCGGTGTTATCCTCTGAAATATTGATCGAAACCAGGTTTAATTGACTGCTTCAGTGTGTTACCACATTACTACGTGATTCAAACACGGAAAATACCCGGGATCTGGCCAACAAGTTTGCGAAAAAGGCTAAATCATGAGCCAGATGCGGGCATAACCCAGACCTAACCCAGACCTAACCGGTGTTATCCTCTAAAATATTGATCGAAACCAGGTTTAATTGACAGCTTCAGTGTGTTACCACATTACTACGTGATTCAAACACGAAAAAAACCCAGGATCTGGCCAACAAGTATGCGAAGAAGGCAAAATCATGAGCCAGATGCGGGCATAACCCTGACCTAACCCAGACCTAACCGGTGTTATCCTCTAAAATATTGATCGAAACCAGGTTTAATTGACAGCTTCAGTGTGTTACCACATTACTACGTGATTCAAACACGAAAAAAACCCAGGATCTGGCCAGCAAGTATGCGAAGAAGGCAAAATCATGAGCCAGATGCGGGCATATCCCGGACCTAACCCAGACCTAACCGGTGTTATCCTCTAAAATATTGATCGAAACCAGGTTTAATTGACTGCTTCAGTGTGTTACCACATTCCTACGTGATTCAAACACGAAAAAAACCCAGGATCTGGCCAGCAAGTATGCGAAGAAGGCAAAATCATGAGCCAGATGCGGGCATATCCCGGACCTAACCCAGACCTAACCGGTGTTATCCTCTGAAATATTGATCGAAACCAGGTTTAATTGACTGCTTCAGTGTGTTACCACATTACTACCTGATTCAAACACGGAAAAAACCCAGGATCTGGCCAACAAGTATGCGAAGAAGGCAAAGTCATGAGCCAGGTGCGGACATAACCCAGACGAAACCCAAGCCTAACCGGTGTTATCCTCTAAAATATTGATCGAAACCAGGTTTTATTGACTGCTTCAGTGTGTTACCACATTACTACGTGATCAAACACGGAAAAAACCCAGGATCTGGCCAACAAGTATGCGAAGAAGGCAAAATCATGAGCCAGATGCGGGCATATCCCGGACCTAACCCAGACCTAACCGGTGTTATCCTCTAAAATATTGATCGAAACCAGGTTCAATTGACTGCTTCAGTGTGTTACCACATTCCTACGTGATTCAAACACGAAAAAAACCCAGGATCTGACCAACAAGTGTGCGAAGAAGGCAAAATCATGAGCCAGATGCGGGCATAACCCAGACCTAACCCAGACCTAACCGGTGTTATCCTCTAAAATATTGATCGAAACCTGGTTTAATTGACTGCTTCAGTGTGTTACCACATTACTACGTGATTCAAACACGAAAAAAACCCAAGATCTGGCCAACAAGTATGCGAAGAAGGCAAAGTCATGAGCCAGGTGCGGACATAACCCAGACGAAACCCAAGCTTAACCAGTGTTATCCTCTAAAATATTGATCGAAACCAGGTTTAATTGACAGCTTCAGTGTGTTACCACATTACTACGTGATTCAAACACGAAAAAAACCCAGGATCTGGCCAACAAGTATGCGAAGAAGGCAAAATCATGAGCCAGATGCGGGCATATCCCGGACCTAACCCAGACCTAACCGGTGTTATCTTCTAAAATATTGATCGAAACCAGGTTTAATTGACTGCCTCAGTGTGGTACCACATTACTACGTGATTCAAACACGGAAAAAACCCAGGATCTGGCCAACAAGTATGCGAAGAAGGCAAAATCATGAGCCAGATGCGCGCATAACCCAGACCTAACCCAGACCTAACCGGTGTTATCCTCTAAAATATTGATCGAAACCAGGTTTAATTGACTGCTTCAGTGTGTTACCACATTATTACGTGATTCAAACACGAAAAAAACCCAAGATCTGGCCAACAAGTATGCGAAGAAGGCAAAATCATGAGCCAGATGCGGGCATAACCCAGACCTAACCCAGACCTAACCGGTGTTATCCTCTAAAATATTGATCGAAACCAGGTTTTATTGACTGTTTCAGTTTGTTACCACATTACTACGTGATTCAAACACGAAAAAAACCCAGGATCTGGCCAACAAGTATGCGAAGAAGGCAAAATCATGAGCCAGATGCGGGCATAACCCAGACCTAACCCAGACCTAACCCAGACCTAACCGGTGTTATCCTCTAAAATATTGATCGAAACCAGGTTTAATTGACAGCTTCAGTGTGTTACCACATTACTACGTGATTCAAACACGAAAAAAACCCAGGATCTGGCCAACAAGTACGCGAAGAAGGCAAAATCATGAGCCAGATGCGGGCATATCCCGGACCTAACCCAGACCTAACCGGTGTTATCCTCTAAAATATTGATCGAAACCAGGTTTAATTGACAGCTTCAGTGTGTTACCACATTACTACGTGATTCAAACCCGAAAAAAACCCAGGATCTAGTAAACATAGTAGTATAGAGGGTGTTCGGCCAGCCCTGAGAAACATTTTAATAGGATTTTCTAGAGGCCAAACTAAGACGAAAATCAAGAATACCAATTTGTTGATGGAGGCTTCGTTAAAAAGTTATTAACAATTAAATTCAAAAATTTCAAATCGTTCCGGAAAAATTATTTTCGGCTGCGGAGGTCAATTACAAGCATTTTCAGTGAATAGACATATATTCGAAATCCTACTCAGTTTCGAGAAAAAAATTCGAGTATGTGTTGATATTTTTCGGCGAAAAAGAAATTTTTCAAAAATGTTTCTAAAAAAATTATTTTCGGTTGCAGGGGTCAATTACAATCATTTTTGGTCATTACACATACCCCCGAAATCCTACGCACTTTCGAGGAAAAAATTCCTTACCGAAAATCTAATCGGGTGCCTATATTTTTCGATGAAAAAAAAAGATTTCAAATCGTTCTGTGAAAAATTATTTTCAGTTGCGAGGGTCGGTGACAATCATTTTTTATGTATAGACATACTCCCGAAATCTTGCGCATTTTCGAGAAAAAAATTCAGTACGAGCGGAACTTTAAACATTAATAACTTTTTAACAGTGCCTCCATCAACAAATTGGTATTCTTGATTTTCGTCTTATTTTTACCTCTAGAATCCCCCATTAAAATTTTTCCCATGGATGGCCGAACACCCTGTATGTAGGGAACCGTGCAGTTGAAAATTATTAAATCGCGCACGAATTTTTGGCCGAACAGCGAATCGTTCGCTGTCCACGAGCTTGCACGAGCGAAGACGGTTACCGCCGAAAAAGCCGTCAACACGCGGCGAGCGTACGGCCGAACAGCTGATGGGTGAATAACCCAGAAAGCGAGAAAAGACAGCACGGAAGAGAGAAAGATTGAAGAAAAGTACGTAGTAGGTGTGACTGTGTTTAACGAAATAAATACGAGTGTGCCGATTAACGAACAAACACGGTTCCTGATAATCCCATACATACATACGTACAGTGTTGTTCCAAGTGGAGTTTGAAAAAGATGCTAATAAAAATGTTGCATAGTCATAACCACCTGGTTCAGTTACTACATTCACCCTGTAAAAACAACACAATAATATTATTTATTATTTTCTTTTCACGTTCTTAACTTTATTTTTATTTTTAGTTTGAGTTTTACATTTCTCCTTCTCTTCGTCTTGCTTTTCTTTCTCCTTTTCCTTTTCATTTTTCTGTTTTTCTTTCTTTTTTCAATAGCTTTTCTTCTTTTAATTTCTCGGCTTGTTTTTTTCTTTTCTAATCGTTCTTCTTTCATTCTTTGTTTTTCTTTTTCCTGGTTATCAATTGCTTCTATTTTTTCAAGCTGAGCCTATTTTCATGTCTTTGATGTAACTTTGATTGCACACACTCTTTCTATATTTCTTTTCTTTTCTTTTCTTTTCTTTTCTTTTCTTTGTTGTTTTTTCAATCTTTTGATAATGTTGATAATGTTTATCCAGAATAGATTCTGAAGAATCTTTGTCTTTACGAGAAAATAAGTAAAGTAACGTTGTAGAATTAATGTAGTTTGATTTCAGTACCATCGGAAACAAAACAATTCCCATTAGAAAAAAGTAAAAGCATCATTGTCATGAAATATTAAAGTTAATTAATGATCAGTATATCATATATTAGTTTCTTCTAACGAAACGTTGTTAAATTAGTCTTCTACACTGGTATTGGTTTTACTGTTACTATGAACTGCACTGCGTTGAACATCAGCAGTGCTTTCTCTCTGCGAGTTGTGTCTTGTGTTGTGTCTTAGTTGTGTCCCGATTGTATTTTAATATTTTCTATATAGAAAAGAAAATTGTTCCCCTCTCAGATCATCTGGAATATGCTCTTGAATGCTATGTAAAACTACCTATATTGCTGTCATTGATGTCAGTTTCACCTGGCGACATGAATTCTAATTTATTTTCTTCTTTCTGAAATACGTTTTGTCTAGTAAATTGTATTTGAGTTAAACGGTCATAGGCCACCACAAGCTTTAAAAGCATTTCCTTCTTCATGGAATTTATATATGGTATGATATATTGGTGCGAAATTCACCTTCGTAATGGGTTTAGTCTACCTACGTACTTTGTCTATGTTCCTGCACTACCCTTCGCCATGCAACTTTTAATCGTCTAAATATTCCTACATCGCATGGCTGGAAAATATGAGTTGCATTAGGTAATAATATACAAAAAAGTAAAATGAGTTTACTCAAAACAAAAATTATGTAAATTGAAATTTATGCAGGACCTGCGACCATCTAATAATACCAGTATAGGAAAGGTGACTCCATTCTCAACCATTTATGGGCTACACACAATATATGTATTAGTGTGGGGGGATTGAAATGAATTCGGTCAAGGTGTAATTTCATTAATATTGATTTAATATATACAGGGTGTTTGGCCACCCCTGGGAAAAATTTTAATGGGAGATTCTAGAAGCCAAAATAAGACGAAAATTAAGAATATCAATTTTTCGACTGAGGTTTCGTTAAAAAGTAGTTATTAATAACATTAAATAAAAAAATTTCAAATCGTTCTGAAAAAATTATTTTTGGTCGCGGAGGTCAGTTAGAATCGTACCCCCGAAATCCTACTCAGTTTCGACAAAAAAAATTCAAGTAAAAAAGAATTTCGAATCGTCTTGGAAGAATTAGTTTTCGTTGCAGGGGTCAGTTACAAGCATTTTTTTTTTTTGGTCGACAGCCGGATTGAACGATTTTAATGTTTCAAACAGCAACACAACGCATATTTTAATGGAGAATATGTAGAGATGTTGGAAAAGTTGTTCCTTGACTCCGTAAAGTGAGAAAAATCCCATATAACTGGTCAAATTTTCAAACAGCCCCCGCAACTCCTACTGATATAGTGAATAGTGAATATATTCCAATGAAACGTTTTTTTTCGCGAGTAGAGCTCATGGGTACCTACACAAAGAGTATTATTAAACAACTATTTTACAAACTGAATAAAAATCAGAAAGGAACTTTTAAGAAAAATCGACAGACAGTGCCTAAATTTTTCGACGAAAGAAAAAGAAAATTTCAAATCGTTCTGAAAAAATTACTTTCGGTTTCGGGGGTCAATTACAATTATTTTCGGTGAATAGACATACCACATACGAAATCCTGCGCATTTTCGAGAAAAAAATTCGAAAGTAAGAGCGGAACTTTAAACGTCAATAACTTGTTTAGTATCGTATTACTCCATCAACAAATTGGTATTCTTGATTTTCATCCTACTTTAACCTCTAGAATCTCCCATTACAATTTCTCCCAGGGGATTCTAGAGACCAAAGTAAGACGAAAATCAAGAATACCAATTTGTTAATGGAGGCTTTATTAAAAAGTTATTAACGTTTAAAGTTCCGCCCGTACTGAATTTCTTTCTCGAAAATGTGCATGATTAGGGGGGTATGACGATTCACCCAAAATGGTTGTAAGTAACCCCCGCAACCGATAACAATTTTTCCAAAACGATTTGAAATTTTTCTTTTCCATCGAAAAAATTTCACACATTCTCGAATTTTTATCTCGAAAGTGGGTAAGATTTCGGAGGTATGTGTATTCACCAAAAATGATTGCAATTGACCCCCGCAACCGATAACAATTTTTCCAGAACGATTTGAAATTTTTGAGTTTAATTGTTAATAACTTTTCAACGTAGCCTCTATCAACAAATTGGTATTCTTGATTTTCGTCTGTATTTTCGTATTTTGGCATCTAGAATCCCCCATTAAAATTTTTCCCAGGGGTGGCCGAATACCCTGTACATATGTGTTCCCCGAGCAGGAAAACGACTTTTCGCTAAAATCATGAAAGTAAAAATTCTGTCCAAATGAGGAGTAGGAGTGATTTTCTAAGTAATTTTTATGTAAAAGTATAGATTGAGAAAGTGGCACGTGAGGAACGTACGTAACCTAGATCGATGCACGTGTTTTACTGCACCGGGCACGAACGTACGACGATTTACACACACACAGTCAATATCGCCGGTTTTTACAAAAGGTAAAGTCTTAAGTAAACATTTTGTTTTATAATTTTCTATTAAAGCCTCTGTAAGTTTTATCGCTTTTGCATTCTTGCAACTTAATTTAATTGGTTGTTTTTTGGAAAACAGATAAAACTATAAAAAGAATAAAAAACGGTTTTTACGAGTCCTGTACCTATGTTTAGTTCAGAATTTCGAATTCAGCGGTAAAAGTATGTAAATCTATATTATCCAATACACAGGACATAAAGGTAAGAGGAATGGATATTTTTACCAATATATCCATATTCTTAAATATCTGAATATTCTTCCTACTTGACCGACTTACTTTATAAATATATTTTTTAGGGACACATGTCGTTCGGTTGAAGGAAACAGGATATCTATACAGTGTATAGGTATTCAAAAACCCTTGGGAAAAATTTTAGACTTTGTTGAAAAGTTATGGAACATTATATTCCTAGCAAACGCTAGGCCCGTTCACGGATCGGGGTGAGTTATACATTATTCGATTCGCCTAATTCAGTACATTATTGATATGCATTTCTATGCATCTGTGGAAATTCGTTATTTTTTTATAAACTGTTACTGCTATTGTTAGAAATATGACTTAAAATTCTTTAGTTTCTTTAGTGTTTAGGAGTGTGTGCGCGCGCGCGTGTTGTGTGTGTGTGTGAAAGAAGCACACGTCGAGAAATGTTCTTTTAGTTTTTAAGTTTTCTTTTCACAATGGAAAATAAGTGTGTTTGTTTTGTAACAAGATTCATTATAATAAATAATATAAACAGTATTTTAACATGGTAGCAGAGGTCCGTGGTTTGTTCGTTAACAGTAAAGAAAAGAAATTTAGTTGTGAAAGGAAGATAACCTAAGTTTGAAGCATGGCAAGTGAAAAAAAGGACGATTTCATGTTACAAATATTTTATGGAACTGGAAATTCAGGCTAAATTTATTTTTAGAAATGAAAGACTGTAACGAGGTTATTCTACATGATGAAAGACCGGCTGAAATAAGAGTCGAAGATTGGAATAAAAACGGAAATTAAAGCAAAAAGTTACATCGTAAACAGTATTTCAAACACTCAGTTAGAATTAATAATATCAGAAACGACTGCGAAAAATATGATTGCAAAGCTTGACGAAATTTATCTAGTTAAAAACAGTGCAGTAAAGCTATTGTGTAAAAGAAGATTGTTAGAATTAAAAATGAAAGAAGGTGAAAATCCAAGTGACTTCTTTAACGAATTTGAAACGCATATAAATAGGCTCAAAAATACTGGTGAGACTGTGAATGAAGAGGATAAATTGAATTATCTGTTATTAACGTTAACTTCTCACGTATTGTTGATATTATTGATGCACTGCCAACGAAGGAGAAAACAGTTGAGTATGTAAAATCTAAATTACTGTTAGAGTATCAAAAGAGAAACGGTAAAAGTTACTACTTTGAGTACAGCAGAAATTACACTCGCACGTTTAGTTCAAATTTAACTAAAAATCCTAGAGGTCATAGGTTTCGACACGTACAACGCAATCAGAACAAGTATCTCAATTCAAAGGATAATCAGCATAGCAGTGCAACGACTACTGAAGCGGTATGTTAAGTCAGTGTAATAAGTCAGGGCACATCCAACGTTACTGCCCAGAAAACTTTAATAATTATTACAAAATGCAACCTTTTCAAACATATACAAAATAGACACGATAGAAAAGTGGCTGGAAATTCGAGTCTAGATGACAGTAGAAATTACAATTCATTCAAGGTTGAAGTAATGAAAAGTAGCAAAATAGAAGAAGTAGAAATATTAAATGGCTACTAGATAGTGGTTGCTCAGATCACATAATAAACACAGATGAGTACTTTTATGAATCCAAAAATCTACAAAACCCGGTTGATATTAAAGTTGGTGATGGTTTTAAACTAATATCTGGAAAAATTGGTAATGTAATGATTAACATTAATGACAAGTCGGAGGAAATAAAGATTAAAAATGTATATACTATGTACCAGAAATGAAACAAAACTTACTAAGTGTCTCTTGTATTTGTAAATCAAAACAATTAAAAATAATGTTTGAGAAAGACAATGAATTACAATAAAATTTGTAATTCGAAAGAAAAACTCATTGCTATTGCTGTTAAAAGAAATAAACTCTTTGAATTAAATGGAGAAGTTGCCAGACTTGAGAATAAGAAAACAAGTACGTACACTAGTTCAATGGGAATTTCAAATATAGAAAAATGGCATAGATATATACTTTGTCACACAAATTTTAGAGATTTAAAATATTTGTGTGAAGCTCAGCTGCTAAATGGAACACCGGTGAAACTCGAAAACGAATTTATAAAATGCGAAGTTTGTCCGGAGAATAAAATGACAAATTTGAAATTTAAAAACAAACGTACAAGAGCAAATGATTTGTTACAAATAGTCCATACAGATGTCCATGGTCCAATAACTCAGACAGGTCATAATGGTGAGAAATACTTTGTGTCTTTTATAGATGATTTCAGTAAAATTGCTGTTGTGTATTGCATAAAACAAAAAAGTGATGTTTTTTATTGCTTCATTAGGTATATTAGGAAATTAGTAAAAAATCAAACTGGAAAAAGTATTAAAGAAATTCGATGTGACAATGGAAGAGAATCATATCTTAACAAAAACTTTGATGAATTAGCGAAACGAGAAGGTATTTATTTGAAACCAGGACCAGCATACACACACGAATTGAACGGAGTCGCCGAAAGGCACAACAGAACGATAATGGATCGTGCACGCTGCTTGCTGTCAGAGGCAAATGTCGACAAGTTTTATTGGCCAGAATGTATTTACACGGCTGCCTACATTGGAAATCGCCTATTAGCAAACACAAGAATAAGAAAAACACCATATGAAATATTTTTTAATAAAAGGGCTGATGTTTCAAACTTACACTTATATGGAAGCACTGCTTTTGTACGAATTCCCGAGGCATGCAGATATCCCTCAGGGGCTGCCAGCCTTTCAGCTGCAGTACGGGCTTAACGAACCCGGGGTACCCGAGTCATACACACACCGTAAGCCTCCTGTTGGTCGTCACAACGACCCATTCACAATTCCCTATTGGTTTTGTGAATGGTACGTGACGGCAGGAGGAACGGGGGTCTTGGCTTAACCGCCTGGGCCACGAGTATGGCGACTCTATAAAATCGCCCTCCAATCCTAAGCTATGGTGCGCGGCGATGGGATGCATGGTTGGGGGAGAAGGCCCAATCCCAAGCGACCACCTCCGGGGAACCTGCCGAACCCCCGGAGTATATAGGCTTACCCGGGTAAGGCGGCTCTGCCCGGGCGGACCTTTTCTTCCGACCTGCTCGTGGGAATATTATGGAGTTCAATATTAAAACGGGGATGGGACGGGGTAAGTCAGAGGGGGAGGACGAAGGCGGTGTTGGGACTGGAGTGACGGCGCTCGCGCCGCCTCCAGCGCCTGGCCCGGCTTCGTGGAAGGTGGAGGAGGACGACGAGACTGCGTCAGTCTCGTCCTTCTCCTCCACCAGGAGCCTCATAGGCTCTAAGAGGAAGAGGGCGGGGCAGGCCGTCGTCGAGGTGGGCGGGGCGATGAGCCCGTCGGTGAGGCTGAGTTGCCTCAGGGACGAGGTGACCGAGGAGATATCGGAGAGGATCTCCTCGTCCCTGAGGCGGGTGGAGAAAGTCGCCGCTGCCTGCGCCTTTAAGGGGCAGAAAAGCGGTGGCGCGGAGGCCCTGAGGGCCGCGGCGGAGGAAATGAGGGAGGCGGCGCGGGAGCTCAGAGGGCGGAACGCCCGTCTGCAGCTCCTGTTGGAGGAGGAGCGACAGGGGAGGAGGAGGGCAGAGGCGCTGTGGAACAGCGCGGCCCTCCCTCCCATCCTCCCTCCTCCTCCACCGCCGCGTCCCTCGGCGGAGGTAAATAAGCGGAGTGCGGCGGCAGTGGTGCGGGGCACCGCGGGCCCCTCCACCCGCACTCCGCCCGTGAAGAAGTCCCCGTCCTCCTCAGAAGACGATCTTCTGAGGAGGATTGGGGACATGATTGATGGCAAGCTGGCCGCCTTCCGGGAGGAGCTCCTCGCCGGAAGAGCGGTCAGCAGGAAGGCGGTGCCTCCCCGACCTGTTCCGGTACAGTCGGGGAAGGCAAAGAAGGGCGGAGTGAAGGCTCCGCCCAGCGTTGCTGCACCAGGGCCCCGGGTAGCGACCCCCAAGGGGGGTGGTGTACCCGTGGTCGCGTCCTCCACGGCACCCTCCCAAGGGGGGGCGGCGTGGAGTGAGGTGGTGGGGCGGAAGGCGAAGCGGGCGGCGAGGAAGTCCTCGCAACCGCAGCCTCCGCCTCCGCCGCCGGCGGCCAAGGTAAAGGCCGCGAAGGTCGGGAAGGCACGACCAGGTCGTCCCCCAAAAACGGCAGCGGTGACGCTGACCGTTGCGCAGGGGGGCGACCTGACCCTCGCGGAGGCGATGCGGCTCGCCAGGGAGAATATCTCCCTGGAAGAGCTGGGCATCGCCTCCGTGAGGGCGAAGAGGGCCGTGACCGGGGGTCTCTTGCTGGAGATCCCCGGTGCAGAAGGCGGCGCGAAGGCGGATCGTCTCGCCCAGAGGCTCCGGGAGCAGCTGGGCGAGCGAGGTGTCCGGGTCGCCCGGCCCACGAAGCGCACGGAGATGCGCGTTTGTGGGCTGGACGACTCGGTCAGCGCACAGGATGTGTCCCGTGCCCTTGCGAGGGCGGGGGACTGTCCTGTGGAGGACCTGCGGATCGGAGAGATCCGCAGGTCGCCCTCCGGCCTCGGGTCGGTGTGGGCCCGGTGCCCCCTCTCCGCCGCCCGTAAGGTGGCGGAATCCGGGAGGGTGTTGGTGGGGTGGGTTTCGGCGCGAGTGGAAATCCTCGCGCCGCGCCCGCTCCAGTGTCACCGCTGCCTCGAATTGGGCCACGTGAGGCAGTGGTGCACCTCGCCGGTGGACCGCAGCGGTCAGTGTTACCGCTGCGGTGCCAAAGAGCACCGTGCGAGCCAGTGCTCGGCGGCCCCCCACTGCCCGCTGTGTGCGGACATGGGGAGGCCAGCCGATCACAGGGTGGGGAGCAAGAAGTGCTCCCCCCCCCTCCCGGAAGGAGAGGAAGAGGCGGGCTGCACCGGCTCCGGTGCCGAGGGCGGTGGCATCGTCCTCCATGGAGGTGGACGGTGCTACGGGGACGGACGGCCGGGAGGAGGCTGGCGCGGCCATTAATTAATGCCGCCCCGCCTCCTCCTCCAGGCCAACCTCAACCACTGCCGCGCGGCACAGGACTTGATGTCCCAAGTCCTCGCGGAGTGGGGGGTTGGCCTGGCGGTCGCCGCCGAGCCGTACCGCGTCCCTGATCACCCTCATTGGGTGGGCGACGCGGACGGCTTGGTGGCGACGGTATGGGGAGGGGGCGACGGGTCCCCACCGTTCTCCTTGTTGGAGCGCGGTCGGGGATTCGTCGCCGTGGACTGGGGGGGAGTCGCTGTGGTGGGGTGCTACATTTCGCCCCGTAGCGGTCACGCTGCGTTCGAGCTGTACTTGGCCGAGGTCCCGGCAAGCGTGCAGCGCTACGCGGCCCGGCCGGTGCTGGTCCTGGGGGATTTTAATGCCAAGTCGGTGGCTTGGGGATCCCCCAGGACCTCCGTTCGCGGCGGGATCCTGGGCGATTGGGCGGCGGGGCTCGACCTCCGGGTATTGAACCGGGGGTCGGAGCACACATGCGTGCGGCGATATGGGGGGTCCATCGTGGATGTTGGATTCGCGACCCCCAACGCCGTGCGCATGGTGTCGGGTTGGCACGTGGTCGCGGGGGCAGAGACACTCTCCGATCACCGGTACATCCGGATGGAGGTCTCTGCCGCCGCGAGTGCATCCCGACACGGCCGCCTGCGTGGCACCCCACCACGCCGCTGGGCGCTTCGGCGCCTGGACAAGGACGCCCTGATGGCAGCTGCCCTCGCTGCAACTTGGCCGCAGGGAGCGGCCGAGTTGCCGAGCATAGAGGAGGAGGTCGCCCGGCTCGGAGCATTGGTCGCGGGTATTTGCGACGCGGCGATGCCTCGGGTCGGGCGGGCTTCTCCTCGCCGGGCGGTGTACTGGTGGTCGGTCGCGATCGCGGAGTTGCGAGTCGCGACTGTCCGCGCCCGACGCCAGTACACCCGCGCGCGCCGTCGTCAACGTACAGGCGACGGCGTGGCGCGAGCGAGGGCAGCTGATGACCTGTATGGAGCATACCGCGTGGCGCGGGTTGCTCTGCAGGTCGCCATCAAACGGGCCAAGACCCGGGCATGGAAGGAGCTCCTCCAGACCCTTGATGACGATCCATGGGGGCGCCCATATAAGGTGGTGCTGAATAAGCTCCGCCCGTGGGCGCCCCCCGTCACCGAGGGTCTTGACCCCCGGCTGCTGGAGGACGTGGTCAATACACTCTTCCCAATTGGGGAGAGGGGACCGCGTCCTCCGGCGGCGGCGGCTGTCCCAGTGGAGTGGACGGCCGAGCTGGGGGTCACGCAGGAGGAGCTGGCAGCGGCCATCAGACGGCTCGGGGTTCGTAACACGGCCCCGGGTCCGGATGGTGTGCCCGGCCGGGTTTGGGTCTTGACCCAGGGCGTCCTTGGGGCCGACCTCAGGCGGTTGTTCGACCGCTGCCTGAGGGACGGGCGATTCCCCCCCAGTTGGAAGGTGGCGAGGATGGTCCTCCTCCGGAAGGAGGGTCGGCCCGCGGAGTCTCCCTCCGCATACCGGCCCATTTGTCTCCTCGACGAGGTGGGCAAGCTCTTCGAGCGTGTGATTGCTGCCCGCCTCGTCGAGCACCTGTCGCGGGGTGATCCCGGTCTGGCCGACTGCCAGTTCGGTTTCCGGGGGGGCCGATCGACTATCGACGCGATAGTTCGTGTGAGGGCCCTCTCGGAGGCGGCCGTCTCCCGGGGAGGGGTGGCATTGGCAATATCCTTGGATATTGCCAATGCCTTTAACACCCTCCCCTGGGAAGAGATAAGGAGGGGACTCGAATATCATCGGGTCCCCCCTTGTCTCAGGGCGGTCGTCGGGGATTATCTCCGCGGCAGGTGGATCGAGTATCCGGGCCGGGATGGTGATATGCGGAGGGAGGTGTACTGCGGTGTTCCGCAGGGGTCGGTCCTCGGGCCACTCCTGTGGAACATCGCGTACGACTCGGTGTTGCGGGCCGGCCTCCCCGACGGCGTCAGCACGGTGTGTTATGCGGATGACACACTGGTGCTGGCCGTCGGGGCGCACTGGGGGAGGGCCATGCGTCGCGCGGAGGAGGGGTCGCAACGCGTCGTCGATCGGATCAGGGGGATGGGGATGACGGTGGCGGTCCATAAGACCGAGGTGATTGCGTTTCATTCACCTCTGCAGGATCCGCCACCCCCTCTGATCCGGGTGGGTGGGGCTGACATCGAGGTGAAGCCCCAGATCAGGTATCTAGGGCTGATCCTCGATAGCCACTGGCGTTTCGAGGAGCATTTCCGCTGCCTGGTCCCCCGGTTGGAAAGGATAGTTGCGGCTCTGGGCCGGATCCTGCCCAACCTGGGGGGCCCGGCGGGCCGAGTTCGTCGCCTCTATGTGGCAATGGTCCAGTCGGTGGCCCTATACGGGGCCCCCGTCTGGGCGGACGACCTGGCTGCCTCCCGGCGCAGCATGACTATGCTGCGTCGGGTGCAGAGGCGCATGGCGCTCAGGGTCGTCCGCGGGTATCGGACCATGTCACATGAGGCGGCGACGGTTCTAGCGGGGATGCCGCCCATGGACCTGCTCGCGCGGTCGCACGCGGTGATGTACCGGCACCGCGTCGACCGTCGAGCGGGGCTGGGGGCGGTCCCGGGCGGGCAGGAACCTGCTTGGGGCGATTTGAAGCGCCAGGCCCGGCAGTCCGTGTTGCTCGCGTGGCAGGAGCGGCTGGCTCTGCCAACCGCGGGGCACCGGACTGTCGGGGCGGTTCGGCCACTCCTGAAGGAGTGGCTGGACAGAGGCCATGGCAGCCTCACCTACCGGATGGCACAGGTATTTTCCGGGCATGGCAGCTTCGGAAGATACCTGTGCCGGATAGGGAAGGAGCCGACGGCGCGTTGCTGCCACTGCGACGCTGAGGAGGACACGGCGGATCATACCCTGGAGGTATGCCCCGCGTGGGAGGGGGAGCGCCGTGTCCTGGTCGGCGTCGTCGGGCGGCATGTCTCGCTGCCGGGCGTGGTGCGCGCCATGCTCGGCAGCGAGGAGAAGTGGAGGGCCGTGGCCTCCTTCTGCGAGAACGTAATGTTGCAGAAGGAGGCCGCGGGGAGGCAGCGCGAGCTTCAGCGGCGCGCTGAAGCTCGCGCTCGTGCGGTGGCCCGAGGTCGTCGCCCGGTCGCGAGGCGTCGCGGGCGGCCGCCTCGGCGTGGCGGATGACCTAGGCTGGGAGGGGGGTCCTGAGGGGACCCTCCTCCCGCCAGGCGGCGCCGGGTCAGACCGGTTGGGGGTAGGAGTGCCTCCCCCTACCGATCCGACGCAAGGGGAGGCACCCTCGGCGGTCTGGTGCGGCCATGAACGCCCGGCCGCCGAGGGGTGGAAACGGGGTCGCGGGCGGTTGCGAGTTGGGGCTCGCAGCCGCCACTAAACGCGGCCCCGGGACGGATAGCGGCGGGATGGAGTGGCCCCGTCCCGCCGCTATGAGGCAGTGTGTCTACTGGGGGGACCGATTGTCCCCCCGGGGGATGGGCGCGAAAGCGCGGGCACGGGGAGGATACCGGAAGAATGCTTCGAGCGATTCCCGGAATCCTCCCAAAGCGTGCCGAAGGGTCACCGTGGGGTTTTTAGTGGGTAGGTCCCGCGCCTGTCGTTGTACGGGCGCGGGGAATCCCACACACCCCTCCCACCTCTCCCCAAGGAGGTGGGAGGGAGTCTTTCGAAGATTTTCCCCACGACAAAAAAAAAAAAAAAAAAAAAAAAAAAGGCATGCAGATATTCAAAGCTAAATCCAAAGGCCGAAAAAGGAATTAATATTAATAGGGTATACAGATATTGGTTAATGACAAAATAGTTGTAAGTCGTCACGTGCAAGATATACCATTTATAGAAATACTGATAACGAAGAAAAATACGAAGGGGAAACGCCAAAAGAAGAAGAAGAAGAAAGAGTTTTGAAAGTAAAAGAAAATAAAACTGACGATGATCAATGCAGCAAAACTGAGGAAGTTAAATAAGATACACGCCCCAAGCGTAACATAATGTGTGAAATGTTGTGAAATTTGATGATCATGTCGTATATACAAACTATTGCAATGCTTTGATACCTGAAAACTACCAAGAACCATTGAACTGCGAAGAGTCAAGAAAATGGAAAGCGGCTATGAAACAAGAACTTGATGGTTTAAAAGAAAACGACACATGGGATTTGGTCAACGTTCCAATAAATAAGAAAATAATTGAAGTAAAGTGGATATATAGAATTAAGACAGATGGAGTATGCAAAGCGCGCATTGTCGCCAAAGTCGCATTTCCAACAGTTGTACCAAAGCGATGAAGAAGTTTATTCACCGGTTGCAAGAATGAGCACGCTAAAGGTGTTGCTGTCAATTGCATGTGTTAAAAATTTAAAAATAGAACAAATGGATGTTCAAACAGCTTTTTTAAACGGAAATATCAAGTCTGAAGTTTACATCTACCCTCCTGATGGTAGTAATATACAGTCAGATAAGGTTTGTTTACTTAAGAAGGCGCTTTATGGATTGAGAGAAAGTCCACGTGACTGGTATGATTGTTTTCATAATTACATGATAAGCTTGCATTTTAAAAGATCTGATTATGATTACTGTCTGTATACTGGAGAGATAAACGACACAAAAATATATATTATTTTATATGTGGATGATATATTAATCAGTGGTATAAATGAAATGGCTATAGATGAAGTTAAGATCATGCTTAATAAACGATTTCGCATGAAAGACTTGGGACAAATAAAGCAATACTTGGGAATTGAAGTACAACGTAACCAAAGTAAAGAGGAAATATACTTGAATCAAGAAAAATATATTGAAAATCTTAGTCATAAGTACGGAATAATAAATAGTAAAAGGTTCGATACACCTATGGAAATGAATCGAAAAATTGAACCTGCTGATATAGTGGATGAAGAACTGAAATATAGGAATTTAATTGGAGCATTATTGTATATTGCAAATGGTACTCGCCCAGACATTTCATTTGCGGTCAATTACCTAAGTCGATTCCAAAATAGCTATGACAGCACACGTGTTCTAAAATACTTGTATCACACTCGTTCCATAAATCTTGTTTATAACTCAACTACTCAGGAAATAATGGATGCATTTGTTGACGCTGATTGGGCTGCAGACACTACGGACAGAAAATCGACTACAGGGATAATCATACGAGTTTTTGGAAATGTAGTACTATGGAAATCGCAAAAACAAAAAATTGTCTCCAGAGCCTCAACGCATGCTGAATACTACGCTCTTGCTGATTGTGTAGAAGAAATCATTCCAATTAAGGGCATTTTATCTGTTTTTGACGCGAAGAATGACAATCCAGTAAAAATATATGAAGACAATATTGGAGCGATAGCCTTATCAAAAAATGGAAAATTTTCAAAAAATTCCAAGCATATAGATATAAGTTATCATTTTGTTTATGATTATGAAAAAAGGGACTAATAAGTGTGACTACGGACGATCAAATTGCAGATGTACTGACTAAATCGTTAGGAAAGGCAAAATTTTTGTTGTTGTTTTGATAAATTTTAAGTCAAGAAGGCGTGTTAGAAATATGACTTAAAATTCGTTAGTTTCTTTAGTGTTTAGGAGTTTACCGTTTCAGATAAGAGGGGTAGTGTGTGTGTGTGTGTGGTGTGTGTGTGTGTGTGTGGTGTGTGTGTGTGTGTGTGTGTGTGTGTGTGTGTGTGAAAGAAGCACATGTAGAGGAATGTTCTTTTAGTTTTTAAGTTTTCTTTTCACAATGGAAAATAAGTGTGTTTGTTTTGTAACAAGATTCATTATAATAAATAATATAAACAGTATTTTAACAGTTATTATAAAAAGTTACAGTAAAAAAGTAAGGTCAAGTAGATTTTTTGACAGGTTCACAGATAGAAACTAGTGACCATCGTTGCTATGTTAATTTTAAAAATTATAAATAATTTATCTAATTGGATCTATTCTACATTGTCAAATGGGAATTTGTAGAAGAATTTGTATGATGCATAAAAATCATTTTTTTAGGCATAGAACTTCCACGAGTCGGTCAGGTGGACAGTATTAAAACCAGGTATGTAGACAGTACATGCAGCAACAGTAAAAAATGTCTCCCCGTCGCTGACAGTGTTTACAATATATAGTAAATTACTATTGTACGCAGTACGTTGGTTTAACTTGTTTTTATTATTAAATTTCATTATCATCTAAGTCTGGTATATTTTGATTTTTTACAGAATCGATCATCATCAAATGAAATTTCTGAAATTTCTTTTAAGAACTGATTAAATAAATCATCCTTTCCTTGCTTGGAAGGTTTATAAAACACGTAATGGCTTAAGTACCCAATGAAATTATCTTTTTTGCTGAAAATAGAAAATATAATATTTATTATTTTGTATTATATGTTAGAAAAACATATTAAAAAACGTGTGGAACTGCAAATACTAACCGACAATATTCAGGCAAAAAGTGTTTACTATGCTTCCACGTAGTTTCTGTTTTATTCGTATGAGCGCCTGTTTCTGGATCTTTAAAATGTAAACTATTTACGGTTTACGGTGAGATGTTTATACCCTTATTTTTTAAAAGCCATTGCATTATATAAAGATATTTGAAAAGCAAAGAACGTGGTTTTCTAAAAACAAACTCAGTTACAGATATTGTTTTAAAATTACCATATATGCTAACATATAATTATGAGCAATGTCGTGATATTATATAACTAACATTAAATAAAAATACTGCGCAGCAATTGTGGAAGGGTAGAGTAGATAGAGACTGATGAATCAACATTTTGTTGTAGAAATAATGGCACAGAGGCCATTTGAAAATTAATCACAGCGTCAATTTTCAAGATCTCATTACTGATGCTTACATGAATTAAATTGAAGAAACCACTTTTTTCTAACATATAATACTATCAATATTTTATATTTTCAATAAGAGTAACTTCATTGGATACCTGAGCCATTATGTATTTAGTAAATGTATATATAATAGAAAGATGGTGATTTATTCAATGAGATATTTGCAGAAATAGCAGAAATTTCATTCAACAAATGTTATTGTTAACAAATTAGCATTTTACTAGCTGGCATTTTGAACACAGGTAACGACAGTCACTTGTTTCCACCTGTGAACCTGTCAGAATATATTTAAAATACTTAGTTACTTTGTAAAAATACCGAATTTCCGCAGATAATGAAATGCATATACTAATGAAATAATATACTGAATTAGACGAATCGAATTACGTATAACTCATCCCGATCGTTGAACGGGTCGTTTGCTAGGAATATACCAAAAAACGTTCTTGACAAGTCTATAAAATACTTCAGTTCACTTTCATTATTAGATGCGTTGACTTTAATTCTATAAATTATAATGATAAGTTCAAGATTTTACAGAAAGAGTTTATTTGTAATATTAAAGATTTCCTATATAAGGACAAGAAGAATACTTTTACCAATATCTATCCATTTATCTTAATATTCTTCCCACTTGGCCCACTTACTTTAACGAGCCTGAGTAAATCATCAGTACTATCTCTATTTTTATTAATAAAATGAATCTGTGATTCCATATCCAAAGATATAGTAAAAGCTACAAAATTCAGATTATTCAAGTTACTTCTATCACTCATCAAATTTTTTATGAAATTCTATGCTAATTCATGCTCTTTAAAATATTTATAATCTACTGGGACTTCATTAACTTTATGTTTTAATAAATCAATAATCAAAGTATCTATAATTAATATTAAAATCAAATAACAGTGTCAAAATAGTATTAATATTATCTTTTATTAATACTATCAATCTCTGGTATTTAAATTTTATTAAATATTTCAAATCTGTTATCACCTTGTTCAAATAATTTATTACTAGTTTTGATAATATATTTTGGGATGGATTTTTTTAGAATGATAGCAATTCAGTTGTGAATTTTTATGAGGAACAAAGGGTTATTATTATACAATTAACATGTATATAATTCATTAACTTGCCCATTTAGGGGTAACATGTTATGCATAAATAGAGATTTACATACTTGTATAAATACCCACACTAAAATCATGTAACTATCTAAATCATTTTTAAATCTATGATTTGGAAAATTTTAGGGACATGGAACTTAATTCATCCTATATCTTACAGTTTTATCGTCAACACGTGGCCAACACGTATGCGAAGAAGGCAAAATCATGAGCCAGATGCGGGCATAACCCAGACCTAACCCAGACCAAACCGGTGTTATCCTCTAAAATATTGATCGAAACCAGGTTTAATTGACTGCTTCAGTGTGTTACTACATTACTACATGATTCAAACACGAAAAAACCCAGGATCTGGCCAACAAGTATGCGAAGAAGGCAAAATCATGAGCCAGATGCGGGCATAACCCAGACCAAACCCAGACCTAACCGGTGTTATCCTCTAAAATAATGTCCGAATCCAGGTTTAATTGACTGCCTCAGTGTGGTACAACATTACTACGTGATTCAAACACGGAAAAAATCCAGGATCTGGCCAACAAGTTTGCGAAAAAGGCGAAAGTATAAGCCAGATGCGCGCATATCCCAGACCTAACCCAGACCTAACCGGTGTTATCCTCTAAAATATTGATCGAAACCAGGTTTAATTGACTGCTTCAGTGTGTTACCACATTACTACATGATTCAAACACGAAAAAACCCAGGATCTGGCCAACAAGTATGCGAAGAAGGCAAAATCATGAGCCAGATGCGGGCATAACCCAGACCTAACCGGTGTTATCCTCTGAAATATTGATCGAAACCAGGTTTAATTGACTGCTTCAGTGTGTTACCACATTACTACGTGATTCAAACACGAAAAAAACCCAGGATCTGGCCAGCAAGTATGCGAAGAAGGCAAAATCATGAGCCAGATGCGGGCATAACCCAGACCTAACCCAGACCTAACCGGTGTTATCCTCTAAAATATTGATCGAAACCAGGTTTAATTGACAGCTTCAGTGTGTTACCACATTACTACGTGATTCAAACACGAAAAAACCCCAGGATCTGGTCAACAAGTATGCGAAGAAGGCAAAATCATGAGCCAGATGCGGGCATATCCAGGACCTAACCCAGACCTAACCGGTGTTATCCTCTAAAATATTGATCGAAACCAGGTTAAATTGACTGCTTCAGTGTGTTACCACATTCCTACGTGATTGAAACACGAAAAAAACCCAGGTTCTGACCAACAAGTATGCGAAGAAGGCGAAAGTATAAGCCAGATGCGCGCATTTCCCAGACCTAACCCAGACCTAACCGGCGTTATCCTCTAAAATATTGATCGAAACCAGGTTTAATTGACTGCTTCAGTGTGTTACCACATTACTACGTGATTCAAACACGAAAAAAACCCAGGATCTGGCCAACAAGTATGCGAAGAAGGCAAAATCATGAGCCAGATGCGGGCATAACCCAGACCTAACCCAGACCTAACCGGTGTTATCCTCTAAAATATTGATAGAAACCAGGTTTAATTGACTGCTTCAGTGTGTTACCACATTACTACGTGATTCAAACACGGAAAATACCCTGGATCTGGCCAACAAGTTTGCGAAAAAGGTGAAGGTATAAGCCAGATGCGCGCATATCCCAGACCTAACCCAGACCTAACCGGTGTTATCCTCTAAAATATTGATCGAAACCAGGTATAATTGACAGCTTCAGTGTGTTACCACATTACTACGTGATTCAAACACGAAAAAAACCCAGGATCTGGCCAACAAGTATGCGAAGAAGGCAAAGTCATGAGCCAGGTGCGGACATAACCCAGACGAAACCCAAGCCTAACCAGTGTTATCCTCAAAAATATTGATCGAAACCAGGTTTAATTGACAGCTTCAGTGTGTTACCACATTACTACGTGATTCAAACACGAAAAAAACCCAGGATCTGGCCAACAAGTATGCGAAGAAGGCAAAATCATGAGCCAGGTGCGGGCATATCCCGGACCTAACCCAGACCTAACCGGTGTTATCCTCTAAAATATTGATCGAAACCAGGTTTAATTGACAGCTTCAGTGTGTTACCACATTACTACGTGATTCAAACACGAAAAAAACCCAGGATCTGGCCAGCAAGTATGCGAAGAAGGCAAAATCATGAGCCAGATGCGGGCATATCCGGACCTAACCCAGACCTAACCGGTGTTATCCTCTAAAATATTGATCGAAACCAGGTTTAATTGACTGCTTCAGTGTGTTACCACATTCCTACGTGATTCAAACACGAAAAAAACCCAGGATCTGGCAAACAAGTATGCGAAGAAGGCAAAATCATGAGCCAGATGCGGGCATAACCCAGACCTAACCCAGACCTAACCGGTGTTATCCTCTAAAATATTGATCGAAACCAGGTTTTATTGACTGCTTCAGTGTGTTACCACATTACTACGTGATCAAACACGGAAAAAACCCAGGATCTGGCCAACAAGTATGCGAAGAAGGCAAAATCATGAGCCAGATGCGGGCATATCCCGGACCTAACCCAGACCTAACCGGTGTTATCCTCTGAAATATTGATCGAAACCAGGTTTAATTGACTGCTTCAGTGTGGTACCACATTACTGCGTTATTCAAACCGGAAAAAAACCCAGGATCTGGCCAACAAGTATGCGAAGAAGGCAAAATCATGAGCCAGATGCGGGCATAACCCAGACCTAACCCAGACCTAACCGGTGTTATCCTCTAAAATATTGATCGAAACCAGGTTTAATTGTCTGCTTCAGTGTGTTACCACATTACTACATGATTCAAACACGAAAAAAACCCAGGATCTGGCCAACAAGTATGCGAAGAAGGCAAAATCATGAGCCAGATGCGGGCATAACCCAGACCTAACCGGTGTTATCCTCTGAAATATTGATCGAAACCAGGTTTAATTGACTGCTTCAGTGTGTTACCACATTACTACGTGATTCAAACACGGAAAATACCCGGGATCTGGCCAACAAGTTTGCGAAAAAGGCAAAATCATGTGCCAGATGCGGGCATAACCCAGACCTAACCCAGACCTAACCGGTGTTATCCTCTAAAATATTGATCGAAACCAGGTTTAATTGACAGCTTCAGTGTGTTACCACATTACTACGTGATTCAAACTCGAAAAAAACCCAGGATCTGGCCAACAAGTATGCGAAGAAGGCAAAATCATGAGCCACATGCGGGCATATCCCGGACCTAACCCAGACCTAACCGGTGTTATCCTCTAAAATATTGATCGAAACCAGGTTTAATTGACTGCTTCAGTCTGTTACCACATTCCTACGTGATTCAAACACGAAAAAAACCCAGGATCTGACCAACAAGTATGCGAAGAAGGCGAAAGTATAAGCCAGATGCGCGCATTTCCCAGACCTAACCCTGACCTAACCGGTGTTATCCTCTGAAATATTGATCGAAACCAGGTTTAATTGACTGCTTCAGTGTGTGACCACATTACTACGTGATTCAAACACGAAAAAAACCCAAGATCTGGCCAACAAGTATGCGAAGAAGGCAAAATCATGAGCCAGATGCGGGCATAACCCAGACCTAACCCAGACCTAACCGGTGTTATCCTCTAAAATATTGATCGAAACCAGGTTTAATTGACAGCTTCAGTGTGTTACCACATTACTACGTGATTCAAACACGAAAAAAACCCAGGATCTGGCCAACAAGTATGCGAAGAAGGCAAAATCATGAGCCAGATGCGGGCATAACCCAGACCTAACCCAGACCTAACCGGTGTTATCCTCTAAAATATTGATCGAAACCAGGTTTAATTGACTGCTTCAGTGCGTTACCACATTACTACGTGATTCAAACACGAAAAAACCCAAGATCTGGCCAACAAGTATGCGAAGAAGGCAAAATCATGAGCCAGATGCGGGCATAACCCAGACCTAACCCAGACCTAACCGGTGTTATCCTCTAAAATATTGATCGAAACCAGGTTTAATTGACTGCTTCAGTGTGTTACCACATTACTACGTGATTCAAACACGGAAAATACCCAGGATCTGGCCAACAAGTATGCGAAGAAGGCAAAATCATGAGCCAGATGCGGGCATAACCCAGACCTAACCCAGACCTAACCGGTGTTATCCTCTAAAATATTGATCGAAACCAGGTTTAATTGACAGCTTCAGTGTGTTACCACATTACTACGTGATTCAAACACGAAAAAACCCCAGGATCTGGCCAACAAGTATGCGAAGAAGGCAAAATCATGAGCCAGATGCGGGCATATCCCGGACCTAACCCAGACCTAACCGGTGTTATCCTCTAAAATATTGATCGAAACCAGGTTTAATTGACTGCTTCAGTGTGTTACCACATTCCTACGTGATTGAAACACGAAAAAAACCCAGGTTCTGACCTACAAGTATGCGAAGAAGGCGAAAGTATAAGCCAGATGCGCGCATTTCCCAGACCTAACCCAGACCTAACCGGCGTTATCCTCTAAAATATTGATCGAAACCAGGTTTAATTGACTGCTTCAGTGTGTTACCACATTACTACGTGATTCAAACACGAAAAAAACCCAGGATATGGCCAACAAGTATGCGAAGAAGGCAAAATCATGAGCCAGATGCGGGCATAACCCAGACCTAACCCAGACCTAACCGGTGTTATCCTCTAAAATATTGATCGAAACCAGGTTTAATTGACAGCTTCAGTGTGTTACCACATTACTACGTGATTTAAACACGAAAAAAACCCAGGATCTGGCCAGCAAGTATGCGAAGAAGGCAAAATCATGAGCCAGATGCGGGCATATCCGGACCTAACCCAGACCTAACCGGTGTTATCCTCTAAAATATTTATCGAAACCAGGTTTTATTGACTGCTTCAGTTTGTTACCACATTACTACGTGATTGAAACACGAAAAAAACCCAGGATCTGGCCAAAAAGTATGCGAAGAAGGCAAAGTCATGAGCCAGGTGCGGACATAACCCAGACGAAACCCAAGCCTAACCAGTGTTATCCTCTAAAATATTGATCGAAACCAGGTTTAATTGACTGCTTCAGTGTATTACCACATTACTACCTGATTCAAACACGAAAAAAACCCAGGATCTGGCCAAGAAGTATGCGAAGAAGGCAAAATCATGAGCCAGATGCGGGCATATCCCGGACCTAACCCAGACCTAACCGGTGTTATCCTCTAAAATATTGATAGAAACCAGGTTTAATTGACTGCTTCAGTGTGTTACCACATTCCTACGTGATTCAAACACGAAAAAAACCCAGGATCTGGCCAACAAGTTTGCGAAAAAGGCGAAAGTATAAGCCAGATGCGCGCAAATCCCAGACCTAACCCAGACCTAACCGGTGTTATCCTCTAAAATATTGATCGAAACCAGGTTTTATTGACTGCTTCAGTGTGTTACCACATTACTACGTGATCAAACACGGAAAAAACCCAGGATCTGGCCAACAAGTTTGCGAAAAAGGTGAAAGTATAAGCCAGATGCGCGCATATCCCAGACCTAACCCAGACCTAACCGGTGTTATCCTCTAAAATATTGATCGAAACCAGGTTTAATTGACAGCTTCAGTGTGTTACCACATTACTACGTGATTCAAACACGAAAAAAACCCAGGATCTGGCCAACAAGTATGCGAAGAAGGCAAAATCATGAGCCAGATGCGGGCATAACCCAGACCTAACCCAGACCTAACCGGTGTTATCCTCTAAAATATTGATCGAAACCAGGTTTAATTGACAGCTTCAGTGTGTTACCACATTACTACGTGATTCAAACACGAAATAAACCCAGGATCTGGCCAACAAGTATGCGAAGAAGGCAAAATCATGAGCCAGATGGGGGCATATCCCGGACCTAACCCAGACCTAACCGGTGTTGTCCTCTAAAATATTGATAGAAACCAGGTTTAATTGACTGCTTCAGTGTGTTACCACATTACTACGTGATTCAAACACGAAAAAAACCCAAGATCTGGCCAACAAGTATGCGAAGAAGGCAAAATCATGAGCCAGGTGCGGGCATATCCCGGACCTAACCCAGACCTAACCGGTGTTATCCTCTAAAATATTGATAGAAACCAGGTTTAATTGACTGCTTCAGTGTGTTACCACATTACTACGTGATTCAAACACGGAAAATACCCTGGATCTGGCCAACAAGTTTGCGAAAAAGGTGAAGGTATAAGCCAGATGCGCGCATATCCCAGACCTAACCCAGACCTAACCGGTGTTATCCTCTAAAATATTGATCGAAACCAGGTTTAATTGACAGCTTCAGTGTGTTACCACATTACTACGTGATTCAAACACGAAAAAAACCCAGGATCTGGCCAACAAGTATGCGAAGAAGGCAAAATCATGAGTCAGATGCGGGCATAACCCAGACCTAACCCAGACCTAACCGGTGTTATCCTCTAAAATATTGATCGAAACCAGGTTTAATTGACAGCTTCAGTGTGTTACCACGTGATTCAAACACGAAAAAAACCCAGGATCTGGCCAGCAAGTATGCGAAGAAGGCAAAATCATGAGCCAGATGCGGGCATATCCCGGACCTAACCCAGACCTAACCGGTGTTATCCTCTAAAGTATTGATCGAAACCAGGTTTAATTGACTGCTTCAGTGTGTTGCCACATTCCTACGTGATTCAAACACGAAAAAAACCCAGGATCTGGCCAGCAAGTATGCGAAGAAGGCAAAATCATGAGCCAGATGCGGGCATATCCCGGACCTAACCCAGACCTAACCGGTGTTATCCTCTGAAATATTGATCGAAACCAGGTTTAGTTGACTGCTTCAGTGTGGTACCACATTACTGCGTTATTCAAACCGGAAAAAAACCCAAGATCCGGCCAACAAGTATGCAAAGAAGGCAAAATCATGAGCCAGATGCGGGCATAACCCAGACCTAACCCAGACCTAACCGGTGTTATCCTCTGAAATATTGTTCGAAACCAGGTTTAATTGACTGCTTCAGTGTGGTACCACATTACTGCGTTATTCAAACCGGAAAAAGCCCAGGATCTGGCCAACAAGTATGCGAAGAAGGCAAAATCATGAGCCAGATGCGGGCATAACCCAGACCTAACCCAGACCTAACCGGTGTTATCCTCTAAAATATTGATCGAAACCAGGTTTAATTGTCTGCCTCAGTGTGTTACCACATTACTACATGATTCAAACACGATAAAAACCCAGGATCTGGCCAACAAGTATGCGAAGAAGGCAAAATCATGAGCCAGATGCGGGCATAACCCAGACCTAACCGGTGTTATCCTCTGAAATATTGATCGAAACCAGGTTTAATTGACTGCTTCAGTGTGTTACCACATTACTACGTGATTCAAACACGGAAAATACCCGGGATCTGGCCAACAAGTTTGCGAAAAAGGCAAAATCATGAGCCAGATGCGGGCATAACCCAGACCTAACCCAGACCTAACCGGTGTTATCCTGTAAAATATTGATCGAAACCAGGTTTAATTGACAGCTTCAGTGTGTTACCACATTACTACGTGATTCAAACTCGAAAAAAACCCAGGATCTGGCCAACAAGTATGCGAAGAAGGCAAAATCATGAGCCACATACGGGCATATCCCGGACCTAACCCAGACCTAACCGGTGTTATCCTCTAAAATATTGATAGAAACCAGGTTTAATTGACTGCTTCAGTGTGTTACCACATTACTACGTGATTCAAACACGGAAAATACCCTGGATCTGGCCAACAAGTTTGCGAAAAAGGTGAAGGTATAAGCCAGATGCGCGCATATCCCAGACCTAACCCAGACCTAACCGGTGTTATCCTCTAAAATATTGATCGAAACCAGGTTTAATTGACAGCTTCAGTGTGTTACCACATTACTACGTGATTCAAACACGAAAAAAACCCAGGATCAGGCCAACAAGTATGCGAAGAAGGCAAAATCATGAGCCAGATGCGGGCATAACCCAGACCTAACCCAGACCTAACCGGTGTTATCCTCTAAAATATTGATCGAAACCAGGTTTAATTGACAGCTTCAGTGTGTTACCACATTACTACGTGATTCAAACTCGAAAAAAACCCAGGATCTGGCCAACAAGTATGCGAAGAAGGCAAAATCATGAGCCAGATGCGGGCATAACCCAGACCTAACCCAGACCTAACCGGTGTTATCCTCTGAAATATTGATCGAAACCAGGTTTAATTGACTGCTTCAGTGTGGTACCACATTACTGCGTTATTCAAACCGGAAAAAGCCCAGGATCTGGCCAACAAGTATGCGAAGAAGGCAAAATCATGAGCCAGATGCGGGCATAACCCAGACCTAACCCAGACCTAACCGGTGTTATCCTCTAAAATATTGATCGAAACCAGGTTTAATTGTCTGCCTCAGTGTGTTACCACATGACTACATGATTCAAACACGATAAAAACCCAGGATCTGGCCAACAAGTATGCGAAGAAGGCAAAATCATGAGCCAGATGCGGGCATAACCCAGACCTAACCGGTGTTATCCTCTGAAATATTGATCGAAACCAGGTTTAATTGACTGCTTCAGTGTGTTACCACATTACTACGTGATTCAAACACGGAAAATACCCGGGATCTGGCCAACAAGTTTGCGAAAAAGGCAAAATCATGAGCCAGATGCGGGCATAACCCAGACCTAACCCAGACCTAACCGGTGTTATCCTCTAAAATATTGATCGAAACCAGGTTTAATTGACAGCTTCAGTGTGTTACCACATTACTACGTGATTCAAACTCGAAAAAAACCCAGGATCTGGCCAACAAGTATGCGAAGAAGGCAAAATCATGAGCCACATGCGGGCATATCCCGGACCTAACCCAGCCCTAACCGGTGTTATCCTCTAAAATATTGATAGAAACCAGGTTTAATTGACTGCTTCAGTGTGTTACCACATTACTACGTGATTCAAACATGGAAAATACCCTGGATCTGGCCAACAAGTTTGCGAAAAAGGTGAAGGTATAAGCCAGATGCGCGCATATCCCAGACCTAACCCAGACCTAACCGGTGTTATCCTCTAAAATATTGATCGAAACCAGGTTTAATTGACAGCTTCAGTGTGTTACCACATTACTACGTGATTCAAACACGAAAAAAACCCAAGATCTGGCCAACAAGTATGCGAAGAAGGCAAAGTCATGAGCCCGGTGCGGACATAACCCAGACGAAACCCAAGCCTATCCATTGTTATCCTCTAAAATATTGATCGAAACCAGGTTTAATTGACAGCTTCAGTGTGTTACCACATTACTACGTGATTCAAACACGAAAAAAACCCAGGATCTGGCCAACAAGTATGCGAAGAAGGCAAAATCATGAGCCAGATGCGGGCATATCCCAGACGAAACCCAGACCTAACCAGGGTTATCCTCTAAAATATTGATCGAAACCAGGTTTATGGACTGCTTCAGTGTGTTACCACATTACTACGTGATTCAAACATGAAAAAAACCCAGGATCTGGCCAACAAGTATGCGAAGAAGGCAAAATCATGAGCCAGATGCGGGCATAACCCAGACCTAACCCAGACCTAACCGGTGTTATCCTCTAAAATATTGATCGAAACCAGGTTTAATTGACAGCTTCAGTGTGTTACCACATTACTACGTGATTCAAACACGAAAAAAACCCAGGATCTGGCCAACAAGTATGCGAAGAAGGCAAAATCATGAGCCAGATGCGGGCATAACCCAGACCTAACCCAGACCTAACCGGTGTTATCCTCTAAAATATTGATCGAAACCAGGTTTAATTGACAGCTTCAGTGTGTTACCACATTACTACGTGATTCAAACACGAAAAAAACCCAGGATCTGACCAACAAGTATGCGAAGAAGGCAAAATCATGAGCCAGATGCGGGCATAACCCAGACCTAACCCAGACCTAACCGGTGTTATCCTCTAAAATATTGATCGAAACCAGGTTTAATTGACTGCTTCAGTGTGTTACCACATTACTACGTGATTCAAACACGAAAAAAACCCAAGATCTGGCCAACAAGTATGCGAAGAAGGCAAAATCATGAGCCAGATGCGCGCATTTCCCAGACCTAACCCAGACCTAACCGGCGTTATCCTCTAAAATATTGATCGAAACCAGGTTTAATTGACTGCTTCAGTGTGTTACCACATTACTACGTGATTCAAACACGAAAAAAACCCAGGATCTGGCCAACAAGTATGCGAAGAAGGCAAAATCATGAGCCAGATGCGGGCATAACCCAGACCTAACCCAGACCTAACCGGTGTTATCCTCTAAAATATTGATCGAAACCAGGTTTAATTGACTGCTTCAGTGTGTTACCACATTACTACGTGATTCAAACACGAAAAAAACCCAAGATCTGGCCAACAAGTATGCGAAGAAGGCAAAATCATGAGCCAGATGCGGGCATAACCCAGACCTAACCAAGACCTAACCGGTGTTATCCTCTGAAATATTGATCGAAACCAGGTTCAATTGACAGCTTCAGTGTGTTACCACATTACTACGTGATTCAAACACGAAAAAAACCAAGGATTCTGCCAACAAGTATGCGAAGAAGGCAAAATCATGGGCCAGATGCGGGCATATCCCGGACCTAGCCCAGACCTAACCGGTGTTATCCTCTAAAATATTGATCGAAACCAGGTTTTATTGACTGCTTCAGTTTGTTACCACATTACTACGTGATTCAAACACGAAAAAAACCCAGGATCTGGCCAACAAGTATGCGAAGAAGGCAAAGTCATGAGCCAGGTGCGGACATAACCCAGACGAAACCCAAGCCTAACCAGTGTTATCCTCTAAAATATTGATCGAAACCAGGTTTAATTGTCTGCCTCAGTGTGTTACCACATGACTACATGATTCAAACACGATAAAAACCCAGGATCTGGCCAACAAGTATGCGAAGAAGGCAAAATCATGAGCCAGATGCGGGCATAACCCAGACCTAACCGGTGTTATCCTCTGAAATATTGATCGAAACCAGGTTTAATTGACTGCTTCAGTGTGTTACCACATTACTACGTGATTCAAACACGGAAAATACCCGGGATCTGGCCAACAAGTTTGCGAAGAAGGCAAAATCATGAGCCAGATGCGGGCATAACCCAGACCTAACCCAGACCTAACCGGTGTTATCCTCTAAAATATTGATCGAAACCAGGTTTAATTGACAGCTTCAGTGTGTTACCACATTACTACGTGATTCAAACTCGAAAAAAACCCAGGATCTGGCCAACAAGTATGCGAAGAAGGCAAAATCATGAGCCACATGCGGGCATATCCCGGACCTAACCCAGACCTAACCGGTGTTATCCTCTAAAATATTGATAGAAACCAGGTTTAATTGACTGCTTCAGTGTGTTACCACATTACTACGTGATTCAAACACGGAAAATACCCTGGATCTGGCCAACAAGTTTGCGAAAAAGGTGAAGGTATAAGCCAGATGCGCGCATATCCCAGACCTAACCCAGACCTAACCGGTGTTATCCTCTAAAATATTGATCGAAACCAGGTTTAATTGACAGCTTCAGTGTGTTACCACATTACTACGTGATTCAAACACGAAAAAAACCCAAGATCTGGCCAACAAGTATGCGAAGAAGGCAAAGTCATGAGCCCGGTGCGGACATAACCCAGACGAAACCCAAGCCTATCCATTGTTATCCTCTAAAATATTGATCGAAACCAGGTTTAATTGACAGCTTCAGTGTGTTACCACATTACTACGTGATTCAAACACGAAAAAAACCCAGGATCTGGCCAACAAGTATGCGAAGAAGGCAAAATCATGAGCCAGATGCGGGCATAACCCAGACCTAACCCAGACCTAACCGGTGTTATCCTCTATAATATTGATCGAAACCAGGTTTAATTGACTGCTTCAGTGTGTTACCACATTACTACGTGATTCAAACACGAAAATAACCCAGGATCTGGCCAACAAGTATGCGAAGAAGGCAAAATCATGAGCCAGATGCGGGCATATCCCAGACGAAACCCAGACCTAACCAGGGTTATCCTCTAAAATATTGATCGAAACCAGGTTTATGGACTGCTTCAGTGTGTTACCACATTACTACGTGATTCAAACATGAAAAAAACCCAGGATCTGGCCAACAAGTATGCGAAGAAGGCAAAATCATGAGCCAGATGCGGGCATAACCCAGACCTAACCCAGACCTAACCGGTGTTATCCTCTAAAATATTGATCGAAACCAGGTTTAATTGACAGCTTCAGTGTGTTACCACATTACTACGTGATTCAAACACGAAAAAAACCCAGGATCTGGCCAACAAGTATGCGAAGAAGGCAAAATCATGAGCCAGATGCGGGCATAACCCAGACCTAACCCAGACCTAACCGGTGTTATCCTCTAAAATATTGATCGAAACCAGGTTTAATTGACAGCTTCAGTGTGTTACCACATTACTACGTGATTCAAACACGAAAAAAACCCAGGATCTGACCAACAAGTATGCGAAGAAGGCAAAATCATGAGCCAGATGCGGGCATAACCCAGACCTAACCCAGACCTAACCGGTGTTATCCTCTAAAATATTGATCGAAACCAGGTTTAATTGACTGCTTCAGTGTGTTACCACATTACTACGTGATTCAAACACGAAAAAAACCCAAGATCTGGCCAACAAGTATGCGAAGAAGGCAAAATCATGAGCCAGATGCGCGCATTTCCCAGACCTAACCCAGACCTAACCGGCGTTATCCTCTAAAATATTGATCGAAACCAGGTTTAATTGACTGCTTCAGTGTGTTACCACATTACTACGTGATTCAAACACGAAAAAAACCCAGGATCTGGCCAACAAGTATGCGAAGAAGGCAAAATCATGAGCCAGATGCGGGCATAACCCAGACCTAACCCAGACCTAACCGGTGTTATCCTCTAAAATATTGATCGAAACCAGGTTTAATTGACTGCTTCAGTGTGTTACCACATTACTACGTGATTCAAACACGAAAAAAACCCAAGATCTGGCCAACAAGTATGCGAAGAAGGCAAAATCATGAGCCAGATGCGGGCATAACCCAGACCTAACCAAGACCTAACCGGTGTTATCCTCTGAAATATTGATCGAAACCAGGTTCAATTGACAGCTTCAGTGTGTTACCACATTACTACGTGATTCAAACACGAAAAAAACCAAGGATTCTGCCAACAAGTATGCGAAGAAGGCAAAATCATGGGCCAGATGCGGGCATATCCCGGACCTAGCCCAGACCTAACCGGTGTTATCCTCTAAAATATTGATCGAAACCAGGTTTTATTGACTGCTTCAGTTTGTTACCACATTACTACGTGATTCAAACACGAAAAAAACCCAGGATCTGGCCAACAAGTATGCGAAGAAGGCAAAGTCATGAGCCAGGTGCGGACATAACCCAGACGAAACCCAAGCCTAACCAGTGTTATCCTCTAAAATATTGATCGAAACCAGGTTTAATTGACAGCTTCAGTGTGTTACCACATTACTACGTGATTCAAACACGAAAAAAACCCAGGATCTGGCCAACAAGTATGCGAAGAAGGCAAAATCATGAGCCAGATGCGGGCATATCCCGGACCTAACCCAGACCTAACCGGTGTTATCCTCTGAAATATTGATCGAAACCAGGTTTTATTGACTGCTTCAGTGTGTTACCACATTACTACGTGATTCAAACACGAAAAAAACCCAGGATCTGGCCAACAAGTATGCGAAGAAGGCAAAATCATGAGCCAGATGCGGGCATAACCCAGACCTAACCCAGACCTAACCGGTGTTATCCTCTAAAATATTGATCGAGACCAGATTTAATTGACTGCTTCAGTGTGTTACCACATTACTACGTGATTCAAACACGGAAAAAACCCAGGATCTGGCCAACAAGTATGCGAAGAAGGCAAAATCATGAGCCAGATGCGGGCATAACCCAGACCTAACCCAGACCTAACCGGCGTTATCCTCTAAAATATTGATCGAAACCAGGTTTAATTGACTGCTTCAGTGTGTTACCACATTACTACGTGATTCAAACACGAAAAAAACCCAGGATCTGGCCAACAAGTATGCGAAGAAGGCAAAATCATGAGCCAGATGCGGGCATAACCCAGACCTAACCCAGACCTAACCGGTGTTATCCTCTAAAATATTGATCGAAACCAGGTTTAATTGACTGCTTCAGTGTGTTACCACATTACTACGTGATTCAAACACGAAAAAAACCCAAGATCTGGCCAACAAGTATGCGAAGAAGGCAAAATCATGAGCCAGATGCGGGCATAACCCAGACCTAACCAAGACCTAACCGGTGTTATCCTCTGAAATATTGATCGAAACCAGGTTCAATTGACAGCTTCAGTGTGTTACCACATTACAACGTGATTCAAACACGAAAAAAACCCAGGATTCTGCCAACAAGTATGCGAAGAAGGCAAAATCATGAGCCAGATGCGGGCATATCCCAGACCTAACCGGTGTTATCCTCTAAAATATTGATCGAAACCAGGTTTAATTGACAGCTTCAGTGTGTTACCACATTACTACGTGATTCAAACACGAAAAAACCCCAGGATCTGACCAACAAGTATGCGAAGAAGGCAAAATCATGAGCCAGATGCGGGCATAACCCAGACCTAACCCAGACCTAACCGGTGTTATCCTCTGAAATATTGATCGAAACCAGGTTTAATTGACTGCTTCAGTGTGTTACCACATTACTACGTGATTCAAACACGGAAAATACCCAGGATCTGGCCAACAAGTTTGCGAAAAAGGCGAAAGTATAAGCCAGATGCGCGCAAATCCCAGACCTAACCCAGACCTAACCGGTGTTATCCTCTAAAATATTGATCGAAACCAGGTTTAATTGACTGCTTCAGTGTGTTACCACATTACTACGTGATTCAAACACGAAAAAAACCCAGGATCTGGCCAACAAGTATGCGAAGAAGGCAAAATCATGAGCCAGATGCGGGCATATCCCAGACGAAACCCAGACCTAACCAGTGTTATCCTCTAAAATATTGATCGAAACCAGGTTTAATTGACTGCTTCAGTGTGTTACCACATTACTACGTGATTCAAACATGAAAAAAACCCAGGATCTGGCCAACAAGTATGCGAAGAAGGCAAAATCGTGAGCCAGATGCGGGCATAACCCAGACCTAACCCAGACCTAACCGGTGTTATCCTCTAAAATATTGTTCGAAACCAAGTTTAATTGACAGCTTCAGTGTGTTACCACATTACTACGTGATTCAAACACGAAAAAAATCCAGGATCTGGCCAACAAGTATGCGAAGAAGGCAAAATCATGAGCCAGATGCGGGCATAACCCAGACCTAACCCAGACCTAACCGGTGTTATCCTCTAAAATATTGATCGAAACCAGGTTTAATTGACAGCTTCAGTGTGTAACCACATTACTACGTGATTCAAACACGAAAAAAACCCAGGATCTGACCAACAAGTATGCGAAGAAGGCGAAAGTATAAGCCAGATGCGCGCATTTCCCAGACCTAACCCAGACCTAACCGGCGTTATCCTCTAAAATATTGATCGAAACCAGGTTTAATTGACTGCTTCAGTGTGTTACCACATTACTACGTGATTCAAACACGAAAAAAACCCAGGATCTGGCCAACAAGTATGCGAAGAAGGCAAAATCATGAGCCAGATGCGGGCATAACCCAGACCTAACCCAGACCTAGCCGGTGTTATCCTCTAAAATATTGATCGAAACCAGGTTTAATTGACTGCTTCAGTGTGTTACCACATTACTACGTGATTCAAACAGGAAAAAACCCAAGATCTGGCCAACATGTATGCGAAGAAGGCAAAATCATGAGCCAGATGCGGGCATATCCCGGACCTAACCCAGCCCTAACCGGTATTATCCTCTAAAATATTGATCGAAACCAGGTTTTATTGACTGCTTCAGTTTGTTACCACATTACTACGTGATTCAAACACGAAAAAAACCCAGGATCTGGCCAACAAGTATGCGAAGAAGGCAAAGTCATGAGCCAGGTGCGGACATAAACCAGACGAAACCCAAGCCTAACCAGTGTTATCCTCTAAAATATTGATCGAAACCAGGTTTAATTGACAGCTTCAGTGTGTTACCACATTACTACCTGATTCAAACACGAAAAAAACCCAGGATCTGGCCAACAAGTATGCGAAGAAGGCAAAATCATGAGCCAGATGCGGGCATATCCCGGACCTAACCCAGACCTAACCGGTGTTATCCTCTGAAATATTGATCGAAACCAGGTTTTATTGACTGCTTCAGTTTGTTACCACATTACTACGTGATTCAAACACGAAAAAAACCCAGGATCTGGCCAACAAGTATGCGAAGAAGGCAAAGTCATGAGCCAGGTGCGGACATAACCCAGACGAAACCCAAGCCTAACCGGTGTTATCCTCTAAAATATTGATCGAAACCAGGTTTTATTGACTGCTTCAGTGTGTTAACACATTACTACGTGATCAAACACGGAAAAAACCCAGGATCTGGCCAACAAGTATGCGAAGAAGGCAAAATCATGAGCCAGATGCGGGCATATCCCGGACCTAACCCAGACCTAACCGGTGTTATCCTCTAAAATATTGATCGAAACCAGGTTTTAAAGACTGCTTCAGTGTATTACCACATTACTACCTGATTCAAACACAAAAAAAACCCAGGATCTGGCCAACAAGTATGCGAAGAAGGCAAAATCATGAGCCAGATGCGGGCATATCCCGGACCTAACCCAGACCTAACCGGTGTTATCCTCTAAAATATTGATAGAAACCAGGTTTAATTGACTGCTTCAGTGTGTTACCACATTCCTACGTGATTCAAACACGAAAAAAACCCAGGATCTGGCCAACAAGTTTGCGAAAAAGGCGAAAGTATAAGCCAGATGCGCGCAAATCCCAGACCTAACCCAGACCTAACCGGTGTTATCCTCTAAAATATTGATCGAAACCAGGTTTAATTGACTGCTTCAGTGTGTTACCACATTACTACGTGATTCAAACACGAAAAAACCCCAGGATCTGACCAACAAGTATGCGAAGAAGGCAAAATCATGAGCCAGATGCGGGCATAACCCAGACCTAACCCAGACCTAACCGGTGTTATCCTCTAAAATATTGATCGAAACCAGGTTTAATTGACTGCTTCAGTGTGTTACCACATTACTACGTGATTCAAACATGAAAAAAACCCAAGATCTGGCCAACAAGTATGCGAAGAAGGCAAAATCATGAGCCAGATGCGCGCATTTCCCAGACCTAACCCAGACCTAACCGGCGTTATCCTCTAAAATATTGATCGAAACCAGGTTTAATTGACTGCTTCAGTGTGTTACCACATTACTACGTGATTCAAACACGAAAAAAACCCAGGATCTGGCCAACAAGTATGCGAAGAAGGCAAAATCATGAGCCAGATGCGGGCATAACCCAGACCTAACCCAGACCTAACCGGTGTTATCCTCTAAAATATTGATCGAAACCAGGTTTAATTGACTGCTTCAGTGTGTTACCACATTACTACGTGATTCAAACACGAAAAAAACCCAAGATTTGGCCAACAAGTATGCGAAGAAGGCAAAATCATGAGCCAGATGCGGGCATAACCCAGACCTAACCAAGACCTAACCGGTGTTATCCTCTGAAATATTGATCGAAACCAGGTTCAATTGACAGCTTCAGTGTGTTACCACATTACTACGTGATTCAAACACGAAAAAAACCCAGGATTCTGCCAACAAGTATGCGAAGAAGGCAAAATCATGGGCCAGATGCGGGCATATCCCGGACCTAGCCCAGACCTAACCGGTGTTATCCTCTAAAATATTGATCGAAACCAGGTTTTATTGACTGCTTCAGTTTGTTACCACATTACTACGTGATTCAAACACGAAAAAAACCCAGGATCTGGCCAACAAGTATGCGAAGAAGGCAAAGTCATGAGCCAGGTGCGGACATAACCCAGACGAAACCCAAGCCTAACCAGTGTGATCCTCTAAAATATTGATCGAAACCAGGTTTAATTGACAGCTTCAGTGTGTTACCACATTACTACGTGATTCAAACACGAAAAAAACCCAGGATCTGGCCAACAAGTATGCGAAGAAGGCAAAATCATGAGCCAGATGCGGGCATATCCCGGACCTAACCCAGACCTAACCGGTGTTATCCTCTGAAATATTGATCGAAACCAGGTTTTATTGACTGCTTCAGTGTGTTACCACATTACTACGTGATTCAAACACGAAAAAAACCCAAGATCTGGCCAACAAGTATGCGAAGAAGGCAAAATCATGAGCCAGATGCGGGCATAACCCAGACCTAACCCAGACCTAACCGGTGTTATCCTTTAAAATATTGATCGAAACCAGGTTTAATTGACTGCTTCAGTGTGTTACCACATTACTACGTGATTCAAACACGAAAAAAACCCAAGATCTGGCCCTCAAGTATGCGAAGAAGGCAAAATCATGAGCCAGATGCGCGCATTTCCCAGACCTAACCCAGACCTAACCGGCGTTATCCTCTAAAATATTGATCGAAACCAGGTTTAATTGACTGCTTCAGTGTGTTACCACATTACTACGTGATTCAAACACGAAAAAAACCCAGGATCTGGCCAACAAGTATGCGAAGAAGGCAAAATCATGAGCCAGATGCGGGCATAACCCAGACCTAACCCAGACCTAACCGGTGTTATCCTCTAAAATATTGATCGAAACCAGGTTTAATTGACTGCTTCAGTGTGTTACCACATTACTACGTGATTCAAACACGAAAAAAACCCAAGATCTGGCCAACAAGTATGCGAAGAAGGCAAAATCATGAGCCAGATGCGGGCATAACCCAGACCTAACCAAGACCTAACCGGTGTTATCCTCTGAAATATTGATCGAAACCAGGTTCAATTGACAGCTTCAGTGTGTTACCACATTACTACGTGATTCAAACACGAAAAAAACCCAGGATTCTGCCAACAAGTATGCGAAGAAGGCAAAATCATGAGCCAGATGCGGGCATATCCCAGACCTAACCGGTGTTATCGTCTAAAATATTGATCGAAACCAGGTTTAATTGACAGCTTCAGTGTGTTACCACATTACTACGTGATTCAAACACGAAAAAACACCAGGATCTGACCAACAAGTATGCGAAGAAGGCAAAATCATGAGCCAGATGCGGGCATAACCCAGACCTAACCCAGACCTAACCGGTGTTATCCTCTGAAATATTGATCGAAACCAGGTTTAATTGACTGCTTCAGTGTGTTACCACATTACTACGTGATTCAAACACGGAAAATACCCAGGATCTGGCCAACAAGTTTGCGAAAAAGGCGAAAGTATAAGCCAGATGCGCGCAAATCCCAGACCTAACCCATACCTAACCGGTGTTATCCTCTAAAATATTGATCGAAACCAGGTTTAATTGACTGCTTCAGTGTGTTACCACATTACTACGTGATTCAAACACGAAAAAAACCCAGGATCTGGCCAACAAGTATGCGAAGAAGGCAAAATCATGAGCCAGATGCGGGCATATCCCAGACGAAACCCAGACCTAACCAGTGTTATCCTCTAAAATATTGATCGAAACTAGGTTTAATTGACTGCTTCAGTGTGTTACCACATTACTACGTGATTCAAACATGAAAAAAACCCAGGATCTGGCCAACAAGTATGCGAAGAAGGCAAAATCGTGAGCCAGATGCGGGCATAACCCAGACCTAACCCAGACCTAACCGGTGTTATCCTCTAAAATATTGATCGAAACCAAGTTTAATTGACAGCTTCAGTGTGTTACCACATTACTACGTGATTCAAACACGAAAAAAATCCAGGATCTGGCCAACAAGTATGCGAAGAAGGCAAAATCATGAGCCAGATGCGGGCATAACCCAGACCTAACCCAGACCTAACCGGTGTTATCCTCTAAAATATTGATCGAAACCAGGTTTAATTGACAGCTTCAGTGTGTAACCACATTACTACGTGATTCAAACACGAAAAAAACCCAGGATCTGACCAACAAGTATGCGAAGAAGGCGAAAGTATAAGCCAGATGCGCGCATTTCCCAGACCTAACCCAGACCTAACCGGCGTTATCCTCTAAAATATTGATCGAAACCAGGTTTAATTGACTGCTTCAGTGTGTTACCACATTACTACGTGATTCAAACACGAAAAAAACCCAGGATCTGGCCAACAAGTATGCGAAGAAGGCAAAATCATGAGCCAGATGCGGGCATAACCCAGACCTAACCCAGACCTAGCCGGTGTTATCCTCTAAAATATTGATCGAAACCAGGTTTAATTGACTGCTTCAGTGTGTTACCACATTACTACGTGATTCAAACACGAAAAAACCCAAGATCTGGCCAACAAGTATGCGAAGAAGGCAAAATCATGAGCCAGATGCGGGCATATCCCGGACCTAACCCAGCCCTAACCGGTGTTATCCTCTAAAATATTGATCGAAACCAGGTTTTATTGACTGCTTCAGTTTGTTACCACATTACTACGTGATTCAAACACGAAAAAAACCCAGGATCTGGCCAACAAGTATGCGAAGAAGGCAAAGTCATGAGCCAGGTGCGGACATAACCCAGACGAAACCCAAGCCTAACCAGTGTTATCCTCTAAAATATTGATCGAAACCAGGTTTAATTGACAGCTTCAGTGTGTTACCACATTACTACGTGATTCAAACACGAAAAAAACCCAGGATCTGGCCAACAATTATGCGAAGAAGGCAAAATCATGAGCCAGATGCGGGCATATCCCGGACCTAACCCAGACCTAACCGGTGTTATCCTCTGAAATATTGATCGAAACCAGGTTTTATTGACTGCTTCAGTTTGTTACCACATTACTACGTGATTCAAACACGAAAAAAACCCAGGATCTGGCCAACAAGTATGCGAAGAAGGCAAAGTCATGAGCCAGGTGCGGACATAACCCAGACGAAACCCAAGCCTAACCGGTGTTATCCTCTAAAATATTGATCGAAACCAGGTTTTATTGCCTGCTTCAGTGTGTTAACACATTACTACGTGATCAAACACGGAAAAAACCCAGGATCTGGCCAACAAGTATGCGAAGAAGGCAAAATCATGAGCCAGATGCGGGCATATCCCGGACCTAACCCAGACCTAACCGGTGTTATTCTCTGAAATATTGATCGAAACCAGGTTTAATTGACTGCTTCAGTGTGTTACCACATTACTACGTGATTCAAACACGGAAAATACCCAGGATCTGGCCAACAAGTTTGCGAAAAAGGCGAAAGTATAAGCCTGATGCGCGCAAATCCCAGACCTAACCCAGACCTAACCGGTGTTATCCTCTAAAATATTGATCGAAACCAGATTTAATTGACTGCTTCAGTGTGTTACCACATTACTACGTGATTCAAACACGAAAAAAACCCAGGATCTGGCCAACAAGTATGCGAAGAAGGCAAAATCATGAGCCAGATGCGGGCATATCCCAGACGAAACCCAGACCTAACCAGTGTTATCCTCTAAAATATTGATCGAAACCAGGTTTAATTGACTGCTTCAGTGTGTTACCACATTACTACGAGATTCAAACATGAAAAAAACCCAGGATCTGGCCAACAAGTATGCGCAGAAGGTACAATCATGAGCCAGATGCGGGCATAACCCAGACCTAACCCAGACCTAACCGGTGTTATCCTCTAAAATATTGATCGAAACCAGGTTTAATTGACAGCTTCAGTGTGTTACCACATTACTACGTGATCAAACACGGAAAAAACGCAGGATCTGGCCAACAAGTATGCGAAGAAGGCAAAATCATGAGCCAGATGCGGGCATAACCCAGACCTAACCCAGACCTAACCGGTGTTATCCTCTAAAATATTGATCGAAACCAGGTTTAATTGACAGCTTCAGTGTGTTACCACATTACTACGTGATTCAAACACGAAAAAAACCCAGGATCTGACCAACAAGTATGCGAAGAAGGCGAAAGTATAAGCCAGATGCGCGCATTTCCCAGACCTAACCCAGACCAAACCGGCGTTATCCTCTAAAATATTGATCGAAACCAGGTTTAATTGACTGCTTCAGTGTGTTACCACATTATTACGTGATTCAAACACGAAAAAAACCCAGGATCTGGCCAACAAGTATGCGAAGAAGGCAAAATCATGAGCCAGATGCGGGCATAACCCAGACCTAACCCAGACCTAACCGGTGTTATCCTCTAAAATATTGATCGAAACCAGGTTTAATTGACTGCTTCAGTGTGTTACCACATTACTACGTGATTCAAACACGAAAAAACCCAAGATCTGGCCAACAAGTATGCGAAGAAGGCAAAATCATGAGCCAGATGCGGGCATAACCCAGACCTAACCCAGACCTAACCGGTGTTATCCTTTAAAATATTGATCGAAACCAGGTTTAATTGACTGCTTCAGTGTGTTACCACATTACTGCGTGATTCAAACACGAAAAAAACCCAAGATCTGGCCAACAAGTATGCGAAGAAGGCAAAATCATGAGCCAGATGCGCGCATTTCCCAGACCTAACCCAGACCTAACCGGCGTTATCCTCTAAAATATTGATCGAAACCAGGTTTAATTGACTGCTTCAGTGTGTTACCACATTACTACGTGATTCAAACACGAAAAAAACCCAGGATCTGGCCAACAAGTATGCGAAGAAGGCAAAATCATGGGCCAGATGCGGGCATACCCAGACCTAACCCAGACCTAACCGGTGTTATCCTCTAAAATATTGATCGAAACCAGGTTTAATTGACTGCTTCAGTGTGTTACCACATTACTACGTGATTCAAACACGAAAAAAACCCAAGATCTGGCCAACAAGTCTGCGAGGAAGGCAAAATCATGAGCCAGATGCGGGCATAACCCAGACCTAACCCAGACCTAACCGGTGTTATCCTCTAAAATATTGATCGAAACCAGGTTTTATTGACTGCTTCAGTTTGTTACCACATTACTACGTGATTCAAACACGAAAAAAACCCAGGATCTGGCCAACAAGTATGCGAAGAAGGCAAAGTCATGAGCCAGGTGCGGACATAACCCAGACGAAACCCAAGCCTAACCAGTGTTATCCTCTAAAATATTGATCGAAACCAGGTTTAATTGACAGCTTCAGTGTGTTACCACATTACTACGTGATTCAAACACGAAAAAAACCCAGGATCTGGCCAACAAGTATGCGAAGAAGGCAAAATCATGAGCCAGATGCGGGCATATCCCGGACCTAACCCAGACCTAACCGGTGTTATCCTCTGAAATATTGATCGAAACCAGGTTTTATTGTCTGCTTCAGTTTGTTACCACATTACTACGTGATTCAAACACGAAAAAAACCCAGGATCTGGCCAACAAGTATGCGAAGAAGGCAAAGTCATGAGCCAGGAGCGGACATAACCCAGACGAAACCCAAGCCTAACCGGTGTTATCCTCTAAAATATTGATCGAAACCAGGTTTTATTGACTGCTTCAGTGTGTTACCACATTACTACGTGATCAAACACGGAAAAAACCCAGGATCTGGCCAACAAGTATGCGAAGAAGGCAAAATCATGGGCCAGATGCGGGCATAACCCAGACCTAACCCAGACCTAACCGGTGTTATCCTCTAAAATATTGATCGAAACCAGGTTTAATTGACTGCTTCAGTGTGTTACCACATTACTACGTGATTCAAACACGAAAAAAACCCAAGATCTGGCCAACAAGTATGCGAGGAAGGCAAAATCATGAGCCAGATGCGGGCATAACCCAGACCTAACCAAGACCTAACCGGTGTTATCCTCTAAAATATTGATCGAAACCAGGTTTAATTGACAGCTTCAGTGTGTTACCACATTACTACGTGATTCAAACACGAAAAAAACCCAGGATTCTGCCAACAAGTATGCGAAGAAGGCAAAATCATGAGCCAGATGCGGGCATATCCCGGACCTAACCCAGACCTAACCGGTGTTATCCTCTAAAATATTGATCGAAACCAGGTTTTATTGACTGCTTCAGTTTGTTACCACATTACTACGTGATTCAAACACGAAAAAAACCCAGGATCTGGCCAACAAGTATGCGAAGAAGGCAAAGTCATGAGCCAGGTGCGGACATAACCCAGACGAAACCCAAGCCTAACCAGTGTTATCCTCTAAAATATTGATCGAAACCAGGTTTAATTGACAGCTTCAGTGTGTTACCACATTACTACGTGATTCAAACACGAAAAAAACCCAGGATCTGGCCAACAAGTATGCGAAGAAGGCAAAGTCATGAGCCAGGTGCGGACATAACCCAGACGAAACCCAAGCCTAACCGGTGTTATCCTCTAAAATATTGATCGAAACCAGGTTTTATTGACTGCTTCAGTGTGTTACCACATTACTACGTGATCAAACACGGAAAAAACCCAGGATCTGGCCAACAAGTATGCGAAGAAGGCAAAATCATGAGCCAGATGCGGGCATATCCCGGACCTAACCCAGACCTAACCGGTGTTATCCTCTAAAATATTGATCGAAACCAGGTTTTATTGACTGCTTCAGTGTATTACCGCATTACTACCTGATTCAAACACAAAAAAAACCCAGGATCTGGCCAACAAGTATGCGAAGAAGGCAAAATCATGAGACAGATGCGGGCATAACCCAGACATAACCCAGACCTAACCGGTGTTATCCTCTAAAATATTGATCGACACCAGGTTTAATTGACTGCTTCAGTGTGTTACCACATTCCTACGTGATTCAAACACGAAAAAAACCCAGGATCTGGCCAACAAGTTTGCGAAAAAGGCGAAAGTATAAGCCAGATGCGCGCAAATCTCAGACCTAACCCAGACCTAACCGGTGTTATCCTCTAAAATATTGATCGAAACCAGGTTTTATTGACTGCTTCAGTGTGTTACCACATTACTACGTGATCAAACACGGAAAAAACCCAGGATCTGGCCAACAAGTTTGCGAAAAAGGTGAAAGTATAAGCCAGATGCGCGCATATCTCAGACCTAACCCAGACCTAACCGGTGTTATCCTCTAAAATATTGATCGAAACCAGGTTTAATTGACAGCTTCAGTGTGTTACCACATTACTACGTGATTCAAACACGAAAAAAACCCAGGATCTGGCCAACAAGTATGCGAAGAAGGCAAAATCATGAGGCAGATGCGGGCATAACCCAGACCTAACCCAGACCTAACCGGTGTTATCCTCTAAAATATTGATCGAAACCAGGTTTAATTGACAGCTTCAGTGTGTTACCACATTACTACGTGATTCAAACACGAAAAAAACCCTGGATCTGGCCAGCAAGTATGCGAAGAAGGCAAAATCATGAGCCAGATGCGGTCATATCCCGGACCTAACCCAGACCTAACCGGTGTTATCCTCTAAAATATTGATCGAAACCAGGTTTAATTGACTGCTTCAGTGTGTTACCACATTACTACGTGATTCAAACACGAAAAAAACCCGGGATCTGGCCAGCAAGTATGCGAAGAAGGCAAAATCATGAGCCAGATGCGGGCATAACCCAGACCTAACCCAGACCTAACCGGTGTTATCCTCTAAAATATTGATCGAAACCAGGTTTAATTGACTGCTTCAGTGTGTTACCACATTACTACGTGATTCAAACACGAAAAAAACCCAGGATCTGGCCAACAAGTATGCGAAGAAGGCAAAATCATGAGCCAGATGCGGGCATAACCCAGACCTAACCCAGACCTAACCGGTGTTATACTTTAAAATATTGATCGAAACCAGGTTTAATTGACTGCTTCAGTGTGTTACCACATTACTACGTGATTCAAACACGAAAAAAACCCAAGATCTGGCCAACAAGTATGCGAAGAAGGCAAAATCATGAGCCAGATGCGGGCATAACCCAGACCTAACCAAGACCTAACCGGTGTTATCCTCTAAAATATTGATCGAAACCAGGTTCAATTGACAGCTTCAGTGTGTTACCACATTACTACGTGATTCAAACACGAAAAAAACCCAGGATTCTGCCAACAAGTATGCGAAGAAGGCAAAATCATGAGCCAGATGCGGGCATATCCCGGACCTAACCCAGACCTAACCGGTGTTATCCTCTAAAATATTGATCGAAACCAGGTTTTATTGACTGTTTCAGTTTGTTACCACATTACTACGTGATTCAAACACGAAAAAAACCCAGGATCTGGCCAACAAGTATGCGAAGAAGGCAAAGTCATGAGCCAGGTGCGGACATAACCCAGACGAAACCCAAGCCTAACCAGTGTTATCCTCTAAAATATTGATCGAAACCAGGTTTAATTGACAGCTTCAGTGTGTTACCACATTACTACGTGATCAAACACGAAAAAAACCCAGGATCTGGCCAACAAGTTTGCGAAAAAGGTGAAGGTATAAGCCAGATGCGCGCATATCCCAGACCTAACCCAGACCTAACCGGTGTTATCCTCTAAAATATTGATCGAAACCAGGTTTAATTGACAGCTTCAGTGTGTTACCACATTACTACGTGATTCAAACACGAAAAAAACCCAGGATCTGACCAACAAGTGTGCGAAGAAGGCAAAATCATGAGCCAGATGCGGGCATAACCCTGACCTAACCCAGACCTAACCGGTGTTATCCTCTAAAATATTGATCGAAACCAGGTTTAATTGACAGCTTCAGTGTGTTACCACATTACTACGTGATTCAAACACGAAAAAAACCCAGGATCTGGCCAGCAAGTATGCGAAGAAGGCAAAATCATGAGCCAGATGCGGGCATATCCCGGACCTAACCCAGACCTAACCGGTGTTATCCTCTAAAATATTGATCGAAACCAGGTTTAATTGACTGCTTCAGTGTGTTACCACATTCCTACGTGATTCAAACACGAAAAAAACCCAGGATCTGGCCAGCAAGTATGCGAAGAAGGCAAAATCATGAGCCAGATGCGGGCATATCCCGGACCTAACCCAGACCTAACCGGTGTTATCCTCTGAAATATTGATCGAAACCAGGTTTAATTGACTGCTTCAGTGTGTTACCACATTACTACCTGATTCAAACACGGAAAAAACCCAGGATCTGGCCAACAAGTATGCGAAGAAGGCAAAGTCATGAGCCAGGTGCGGACATAACCCAGACGAAACCCAAGCCTAACCGGTGTTATCCTCGAAAATATTGATCGAAACCAGGTTTTATTGACTGCTTCAGTGTGTTACCACATTACTACGTGATCAAACACGGAAAAAACCCAGGATCTGGCCAACAAGTATGCGAAGAAGGCAAAATCATGAGCCAGATGCGGGCATATCCCGGACCTAACCCAGACCTAACCGGTGTTATCCTCTAAAATATTGATCGAAACCAGGTTCAATTGACTGCTTCAGTGTGTTACCACATTCCTACGTGATTCAAACACGAAAAAAACCCAGGATCTGACCAACAAGTGTGCGAAGAAGGCAAAATCATGAGCCAGATGCGGGCATAACCCAGACCTAACCCAGACCTAACCGGTGTTATCCTCTAAAATATTGATCGAAACCTGGTTTAATTGACTGCTTCAGTGTGTTACCACATTACTACGTGATTCAAACACGAAAAAAACCCAAGATCTGGCCAACAAGTATGCGAAGAAGGCAAAGTCATGAGCCAGGTGCGGACATAACCCAGACGAAACCCAAGCTTAACCAGTGTTATCCTCTAAAATATTGATCGAAACCAGGTTTAATTGACAGCTTCAGTGTGTTACCACATTACTACGTGATTCAAACACGAAAAAAACCCAGGATCTGGCCAACAAGTATGCGAAGAAGGCAAAATCATGAGCCAGATGCGGGCATATCCCGGACCTAACCCAGACCTAACCGGTGTTATCTTCTAAAATATTGATCGAAACCAGGTTTAATTGACTGCCTCAGTGTGGTACCACATTACTACGTGATTCAAACACGGAAAAAACCCAGGATCTGGCCAACAAGTATGCGAAGAAGGCAAAATCATGAGCCAGATGCGCGCATAACCCAGACCTAACCCAGACCTAACCGGTGTTATCCTCTAAAATATTGATCGAAACCAGGTTTAATTGACTGCTTCAGTGTGTTACCACATTATTACGTGATTCAAACACGAAAAAAACCCAAGATCTGGCCAACAAGTATGCGAAGAAGGCAAAATCATGAGCCAGATGCGGGCATAACCCAGACCTAACCCAGACCTAACCGGTGTTATCCTCTAAAATATTGATCGAAACCAGGTTTTATTGACTGTTTCAGTTTGTTACCACATTACTACGTGATTCAAACACGAAAAAAACCCAGGATCTGGCCAACAAGTATGCGAAGAAGGCAAAATCATGAGCCAGATGCGGGCATAACCCAGACCTAACCCAGACCTAACCCAGACCTAACCGGTGTTATCCTCTAAAATATTGATCGAAACCAGGTTTAATTGACAGCTTCAGTGTGTTACCACATTACTACGTGATTCAAACACGAAAAAAACCCAGGATCTGGCCAACAAGTACGCGAAGAAGGCAAAATCATGAGCCAGATGCGGGCATATCCCGGACCTAACCCAGACCTAACCGGTGTTATCCTCTAAAATATTGATCGAAACCAGGTTTAATTGACAGCTTCAGTGTGTTACCACATTACTACATGATTCAAACCCGAAAAAAACCCAGGATCTAGTAAACATAGTAGTATAGAGGGTGTTCGGCCAGCCCTGAGAAACATTTTAATAGGATTTTCTAGAGGCCAAACTAAGACGAAAATCAAGAATACCAATTTGTTGATGGAGGCTTCGTTAAAAAGTTATTAACAATTAAATTCAAAAATTTCAAATCGTTCCGGAAAAATTATTTTCGGCTGCGGAGGTCAATTACAAGCATTTTCAGTGAATAGACATATATTCGAAATCCTACTCAGTTTCGAGAAAAAAATTCGAGTATGTGTTGATATTTTTCGGCGAAAAAGAAATTTTTCAAAAATGTTTCTAAAAAAATTATTTTCGGTTGCAGGGGTCAATTACAATCATTTTTGGTCATTACACATACCCCCGAAATCCTACGCACTTTCGAGGAAAAAATTCCTTACCGAAAATCTAATCGGGTGCCTATATTTTTCGATGAAAAAAAAAGATTTCAAATCGTTCTGTGAAAAATTATTTTCAGTTGCGAGGGTCGGTGACAATCATTTTTTATGTATAGACATACTCCCGAAATCTTGCGCATTTTCGAGAAAAAAATTCAGTACGAGCGGAACTTTAAACATTAATAACTTTTTAACAGTGCCTCCATCAACAAATTGGTATTCTTGATTTTCGTCTTATTTTTACCTCTAGAATCCCCCATTAAAATTTTTCCCATGGATGGCCGAACACCCTGTATGTAGGGAACCGTGCAGTTGAAAATTATTAAATCGCGCACGAATTTTTGGCCGAACAGCGAATCGTTCGCTGTCCACGAGCTTGCACGAGCGAAGACGGTTACCGCCGAAAAAGCCGTCAACACGCGGCGAGCGTACGGCCGAACAGCTGATGGGTGAATAACCCAGAAAGCGAGAAAAGACAGCACGGAAGAGAGAAAGATTGAAGAAAAGTACGTAGTAGGTGTGACTGTGTTTAACGAAATAAATACGAGTGTGCCGATTAACGAACAAACACGGTTCCTGATAATCCCATACATACATACGTACAGTGTTGTTCCAAGTGGAGTTTGAAAAAGATGCTAATAAAAATGTTGCATAGTCATAACCACCTGGTTCAGTTACTACATTCACCCTGTAAAAACAACACAATAATATTATTTATTATTTTCTTTTCACGTTCTTAACTTTATTTTTATTTTTAGTTTGAGTTTTACATTTCTCCTTCTCTTCGTCTTGCTTTTCTTTCTCCTTTTCCTTTTCATTTTTCTGTTTTTCTTTCTTTTTTCAATAGCTTTTCTTCTTTTAATTTCTCGGCTTGTTTTTTTCTTTTCTAATCGTTCTTCTTTCATTCTTTGTTTTTCTTTTTCCTGGTTATCAATTGCTTCTATTTTTTCAAGCTGAGCCTATTTTCATGTCTTTGATGTAACTTTGATTGCACACACTCTTTCTATATTTCTTTTCTTTTCTTTTCTTTTCTTTTCTTTTCTTTGTTGTTTTTTCAATCTTTTGATAATGTTGATAATGTTTATCCAGAATAGATTCTGAAGAATCGTTGTCTTTACGAGAAAATAAGTAAAGTAACGTTGTAGAATTAATGTAGTTTGATTTCAGTACCATCGGAAACAAAACAATTCCCATTAGAAAAAAGTAAAAGCATCATTGTCATGAAATATTAAAGTTAATTAATGATCAGTATATCATATATTAGTTTCTTCTAACGAAACGTTGTTAAATTAGTCTTCTACACTGGTATTGGTTTTACTGTTACTATGAACTGCACTGCGTTGAACATCAGCAGTGCTTTCTCTCTGCGAGTTGTGTCTTGTGTTGTGTCTTAGTTGTGTCCCGATTGTATTTTAATATTTTCTATATAGAAAAGAAAATTGTTCCCCTCTCAGATCATCTGGAATATGCTCTTGAATGCTATGTAAAACTACCTATATTGCTGTCATTGATGTCAGTTTCATCTGGCGACATGAATTCTAATTTATTTTCTTCTTTCTGAAATACGTTTTGTCTAGTAAATTGTATTTGAGTTAAACGGTCATAGGCCACCACAAGCTTTAAAAGCATTTCCTTCTTCATGGAATTTATATATGGTATGATATATTGGTGCGAAATTCACCTTCGTAATGGGTTTAGTCTACCTACGTACTTTGTCTATGTTCCTGCACTACCCTTCGCCATGCAACTTTTAATCGTCTAAATATTCCTACATCGCATGGCTGGAAAATATGAGTTGCATTAGGTAATAATATACAAAAAAGTAAAATGAGTTTACTCAAAACAAAAATTATGTAAATTGAAATTTATGCAGGACCTGCGACCATCTAATAATACCAGTATAGGAAAGGTGACTCCATTCTCAACCATTTATGGGCTACACACAATATATGTATTAGTGTGGGGGGATTGAAATGAATTCGGTCAAGGTGTAATTTCATTAATATTGATTTAATATATACAGGGTGTTTGGCCACCCCTGGGAAAAATTTTAATGGGAGATTCTAGAAGCCAAAATAAGACGAAAATTAAGAATATCAATTTTTCGACTGAGGTTTCGTTAAAAAGTAGTTATTAATAACATTAAATAAAAAAATTTCAAATCGTTCTGAAAAAATTATTTTTGGTCGCGGAGGTCAGTTAGAATCGTACCCCCGAAATCCTACTCAGTTTCGACAAAAAAAATTCAAGTAAAAAAGAATTTCGAATCGTCTTGGAAGAATTAGTTTTCGTTGCAGGGGTCAGTTACAAGCATTTTTTTTTTTTGGTCGACAGCCGGATTGAACGATTTTAATGTTTCAAACAGCAACACAACGGATATTTTAATGGAGAATATGTAGAGATGTTGGAAAAGTTGTTCCTTGACTCCGTAAAGTGAGAAAAATCCCATATAACTGGTCAAATTTTCAAACAGCCCCCGCAACTCCTACTGATATAGTGAATAGTGAATATATTCCAATGAAACGTTTTTTTTCGCGAGTAGAGCTCATGGGTACCTACACAAAGAGTATTATTAAACAACTATTTTACAAACTGAATAAAAATCAGAAAGGAACTTTTAAGAAAAATCGACAGACAGTGCCTAAATTTTTCGACGAAAGAAAAAGAAAATTTCAAATCGTTCTGAAAAAATTACTTTCGGTTTCGGGGGTCAATTACAATTATTTTCGGTGAATAGACATACCACATACGAAATCCTGCGCATTTTCGAGAAAAAAATTCGAAAGTAAGAGCGGAACTTTAAACGTCAATAACTTGTTTAGTATCGTATTACTCCATCAACAAATTGGTATTCTTGATTTTCATCCTACTTTAACCTCTAGAATCTCCCATTACAATTTCTCCCAGGGGATTCTAGAGACCAAAGTAAGACGAAAATCAAGAATACCAATTTGTTAATGGAGGCTTTATTAAAAAGTTATTAACGTTTAAAGTTCCGCCCGTACTGAATTTCTTTCTCGAAAATGTGCATGATTAGGGGGGTATGACGATTCACCCAAAATGGTTGTAAGTAACCCCCGCAACCGATAACAATTTTTCCAAAACGATTTGAAATTTTTCTTTTCCATCGAAAAAATTTCACACATTCTCGAATTTTTATCTCGAAAGTGGGTAAGATTTCGGAGGTATGTGTATTCACCAAAAATGATTGCAATTGACCCCCGCAACCGATAACAATTTTTCCAGAACGATTTGAAATTTTTGAGTTTAATTGTTAATAACTTTTCAACGTAGCCTCTATCAACAAATTGGTATTCTTGATTTTCGTCTGTATTTTCGTATTTTGGCATCTAGAATCCCCCATTAAAATTTTTCCCAGGGGTGGCCGAATACCCTGTACATATGTGTTCCCCGAGCAGGAAAACGACTTTTCGCTAAAATCATGAAAGTAAAAATTCTGTCCAAATGAGGAGTAGGAGTGATTTTCTAAGTAATTTTTATGTAAAAGTATAGATTGAGAAAGTGGCACGTGAGGAACGTACGTAACCTAGATCGATGCACGTGTTTTACTGCACCGGGCACGAACGTACGACGATTTACACACACACAGTCAATATCGCCGGTTTTTACAAAAGGTAAAGTCTTAAGTAAACATTTTGTTTTATAATTTTCTATTAAAGCCTCTGTAAGTTTTATCGCTTTTGCATTCTTGCAACTTAATTTAATTGGTTGTTTTTTGGAAAACAGATAAAACTATAAAAAGAATAAAAAACGGTTTTTACGAGTCCTGTACCTATGTTTAGTTCAGAATTTCGAATTCGGCGGTAAAAGTATGTAAATCTATATTATCCAATACACAGGACATAAAGGTAAGAGGAATGGATATTTTTACCAATATATCCATATTCTTAAATATCTGAATATTCTTCCTACTTGACCGACTTACTTTATAAATATATTTTTTAGGGACACATGTCGTTCGGTTGAAGGAAACAGGATATCTATACAGTGTATAGGTATTCAAAAACCCTTGGGAAAAATTTTAGACTTTGTTGAAAAGTTATGGAACATTATATTCCTAGCAAACGCTAGGCCCGTTCACGGATCGGGGTGAGTTATACATTATTCGATTTGCCTAATTCAGTACATTATTGATATGCATTTCTATGCATCTGTGGAAATTCGTTATTTTTTTATAAACTGTTACTGCTATTGTTAGAAATATGACTTAAAATTCGTTAGTTTCTTTAGTGTTTAGGAGTGTGTGCGCGCGCGCGTGTTGTGTGTGTGTGTGAAAGAAGCACACGTCGAGAAATGTTCTTTTAGTTTTTAAGTTTTCTTTTCACAATGGAAAATAAGTGTGTTTGTTTTGTAACAAGATTCATTATAATAAATAATATAAACAGTATTTTAACATGGTAGCAGAGGTCCGTGGTTTGTTCGTTAACAGTAAAGAAAAGAAATTTAGTTGTGAAAGGAAGATAACCTAAGTTTGAAGCATGGCAAGTGAAAAAAAGGACGATTTCATGTTACAAATATTTTATGGAACTGGAAATTCAGGCTAAATTTATTTTTAGAAATGAAAGACTGTAACGAGGTTATTCTACATGATGAAAGACCGGCTGAAATAAGAGTCGAAGATTGGAATAAAAACGGAAATTAAAGCAAAAAGTTACATCGTAAACAGTATTTCAAACACTCAGTTAGAATTAATAATATCAGAAACGACTGCGAAAAATATGATTGCAAAGCTTGACGAAATTTATCTAGTTAAAAACAGTGCAGTAAAGCTATTGTGTAAAAGAAGATTGTTAGAATTAAAAATGAAAGAAGGTGAAAATCCAAGTGACTTCTTTAACGAATTTGAAACGCATATAAATAGGCTCAAAAATACTGGTGAGACTGTGAATGAAGAGGATAAATTGAATTATCTGTTATTAACGTTAACTTCTCACGTATTGTTGATATTATTGATGCACTGCCAACGAAGGAGAAAACAGTTGAGTATGTAAAATCTAAATTACTGTTAGAGTATCAAAAGAGAAACGGTAAAAGTTACTACTTTGAGTACAGCAGAAATTACACTCGCACGTTTAGTTCAAATTTAACTAAAAATCCTAGAGGTCATAGGTTTCGACACGTACAACGCAATCAGAACAAGTATCTCAATTCAAAGGATAATCAGCATAGCAGTGCAACGACTACTGAAGCGGTATGTTAAGTCAGTGTAATAAGTCAGGGCACATCCAACGTTACTGCCCAGAAAACTTTAATAATTATTACAAAATGCAACCTTTTCAAACATATACAAAATAGACACGATAGAAAAGTGGCTGGAAATTCGAGTCTAGATGACAGTAGAAATTACAATTCATTCAAGGTTGAAGTAATGAAAAGTAGCAAAATAGAAGAAGTAGAAATATTAAATGGCTACTAGATAGTGGTTGCTCAGATCACATAATAAACACAGATGAGTACTTTTATGAATCCAAAAATCTACAAAACCCGGTTGATATTAAAGTTGGTGATGGTTTTAAACTAATATCTGGAAAAATTGGTAATGTAATGATTAACATTAATGACAAGTCGGAGGAAATAAAGATTAAAAATGTATATACTATGTACCAGAAATGAAACAAAACTTACTAAGTGTCTCTTGTATTTGTAAATCAAAACAATTAAAAATAATGTTTGAGAAAGACAATGAATTACAATAAAATTTGTAATTCGAAAGAAAAACTCATTGCTATTGCTGTTAAAAGAAATAAACTCTTTGAATTAAATGGAGAAGTTGCCAGACTTGAGAATAAGAAAACAAGTACGTACACTAGTTCAATGGGAATTTCAAATATAGAAAAATGGCATAGATATATACTTTGTCACACAAATTTTAGAGATTTAAAATATTTGTGTGAAGCTCAGCTGCTAAATGGAACACCGGTGAAACTCGAAAACGAATTTATAAAATGCGAAGTTTGTCCGGAGAATAAAATGACAAATTTGAAATTTAAAAACAAACGTACAAGAGCAAATGATTTGTTACAAATAGTCCATACAGATGTCCATGGTCCAATAACTCAGACAGGTCATAATGGTGAGAAATACTTTGTGTCTTTTATAGATGATTTCAGTAAAATTGCTGTTGTGTATTGCATAAAACAAAAAAGTGATGTTTTTTATTGCTTCATTAGGTATATTAGGAAATTAGTAAAAAATCAAACTGGAAAAAGTATTAAAGAAATTCGATGTGACAATGGAAGAGAATCATATCTTAACAAAAACTTTGATGAATTAGCGAAACGAGAAGGTATTTATTTGAAACCAGGACCAGCATACACACACGAATTGAACGGAGTCGCCGAAAGGCACAACAGAACGATAATGGATCGTGCACGCTGCTTGCTGTCAGAGGCAAATGTCGACAAGTTTTATTGGCCAGAATGTATTTACACGGCTGCCTACATTGGAAATCGCCTATTAGCAAACACAAGAATAAGAAAAACACCATATGAAATATTTTTTAATAAAAGGGCTGATGTTTCAAACTTACACTTATATGGAAGCACTGCTTTTGTACGAATTCCCGAGGCATGCAGATATTCAAAGCTAAATCCAAAGGCCGAAAAAGGAATTAATATTAATAGGGTATACAGATATTGGTTAATGACAAAATAGTTGTAAGTCGTCACGTGCAAGATATACCATTTATAGAAATACTGATAACGAAGAAAAATACGAAGGGGAAACGCCAAAAGAAGAAGAAGAAGAAAGAGTTTTGAAAATAAAAGAAAATAAAACTGACGATGATCAATGCAGCAAAACTGAGGAAGTTAAATAAGATACACGCCCCAAGCGTAACATAATGTGTGAAATGTTGTGAAATTTGATGATCATGTCGTATATACAAACTATTGCAATGCTTTGATACCTGAAAACTACCAAGAACCATTGAACTGCGAAGAGTCAAGAAAATGGAAAGCGGCTATGAAACAAGAACTTGATGGTTTAAAAGAAAACGACACATGGGATTTGGTCAACGTTCCAATAAATAAGAAAATAATTGAAGTAAAGTGGATATATAGAATTAAGACAGATGGAGTATGCAAAGCGCGCATTGTCGCCAAAGTCGCATTTCCAACAGTTGTACCAAAGCGATGAAGAAGTTTATTCACCGGTTGCAAGAATGAGCACGCTAAAGGTGTTGCTGTCAATTGCATGTGTTAAAAATTTAAAAATAGAACAAATGGATGTTCAAACAGCTTTTTTAAACGGAAATATCAAGTCTGAAGTTTACATCTACCCTCCTGATGGTAGTAATATACAGTCAGATAAGGTTTGTTTACTTAAGAAGGCGCTTTATGGATTGAGAGAAAGTCCACGTGACTGGTATGATTGTTTTCATAATTACATGATAAGCTTGCATTTTAAAAGATCTGATTATGATTACTGTCTGTATACTGGAGAGATAAACGACACAAAAATATATATTATTTTATATGTGGATGATATATTAATCAGTGGTATAAATGAAATGGCTATAGATGAAGTTAAGATCATGCTTAATAAACGATTTCGCATGAAAGACTTGGGACAAATAAAGCAATACTTGGGAATTGAAGTACAACGTAACCAAAGTAAAGAGGAAATATACTTGAATCAAGAAAAATATATTGAAAATCTTAGTCATAAGTACGGAATAATAAATAGTAAAAGGTTCGATACACCTATGGAAATGAATCGAAAAATTGAACCTGCTGATATAGTGGATGAAGAACTGAAATATAGGAATTTAATTGGAGCATTATTGTATATTGCAAATGGTACTCGCCCAGACATTTCATTTGCGGTCAATTACCTAAGTCGATTCCAAAATAGCTATGACAGCACACGTGTTCTAAAATACTTGTATCACACTCGTTCCATAAATCTTGTTTATAACTCAACTACTCAGGAAATAATGGATGCATTTGTTGACGCTGATTGGGCTGCAGACACTACGGACAGAAAATCGACTACAGGGATAATCATACGAGTTTTTGGAAATGTAGTACTATGGAAATCGCAAAAACAAAAAATTGTCTCCAGAGCCTCAACGCATGCTGAATACTACGCTCTTGCTGATTGTGTAGAAGAAATCATTCCAATTAAGGGCATTTTATCTGTTTTTGACGCGAAGAATGACAATCCAGTAAAAATATATGAAGACAATATTGGAGCGATAGCCTTATCAAAAAATGGAAAATTTTCAAAAAATTCCAAGCATATAGATATAAGTTATCATTTTGTTTATGATTATGAAAAAAGGGACTAATAAGTGTGACTACGGACGATCAAATTGCAGATGTACTGACTAAATCGTTAGGAAAGGCAAAATTTTTGTTGTTGTTTTGATAAATTTTAAGTCAAGAAGGCGTGTTAGAAATATGACTTAAAATTCGTTAGTTTCTTTAGTGTTTAGGAGTTTACCGTTTCAGATAAGAGGGGTAGTGTGTGTGTGTGTGTGGTGTGTGTGTGGTGTGTGTGTGTGTGTGTGTGTGTGTGTGTGTGTGTGTGAAAGAAGCACATGTAGAGGAATGTTCTTTTAGTTTTTAAGTTTTCTTTTCACAATGGAAAATAAGTGTGTTTGTTTTGTAACAAGATTCATTATAATAAATAATATAAACAGTATTTTAACAGTTATTATAAAAAGTTACAGTAAAAAAGTAAGGTCAAGTAGATTTTTTGACAGGTTCACAGATAGAAACTAGTGACCATCGTTGCTATGTTAATTTTAAAAATTATAAATAATTTATCTAATTGGATCTATTCTACATTGTCAAATGGGAATTTGTAGAAGAATTTGTATGATGCATAAAAATCATTTTTTTAGGCATAGAACTTCCACGAGTCGGTCAGGTGGACAGTATTAAAACCAGGTATGTAGACAGTACATGCAGCAACAGTAAAAAATGTCTCCCCGTCGCTGACAGTGTTTACAATATATAGTAAATTACTATTGTACGCAGTACGTTGGTTTAACTTGTTTTTATTATTAAATTTCATTATCATCTAAGTCTGGTATATTTTGATTTTTTACAGAATCGATCATCATCAAATGAAATTTCTGAAATTTCTTTTAAGAACTGATTAAATAAATCATCCTTTCCTTGCTTGGAAGGTTTATAAAACACGTAATGGCTTAAGTACCCAATGAAATTATCTTTTTTGCTGAAAATAGAAAATATAATATTTATTATTTTGTATTATATGTTAGAAAAACATATTAAAAAACGTGTGGAACTGCAAATACTAACCGACAATATTCAGGCAAAAAGTGTTTACTATGCTTCCACGTAGTTTCTGTTTTATTCGTATGAGCGCCTGTTTCTGGATCTTTAAAATGTAAACTATTTACGGTTTACGGTGAGATGTTTATACCCTTATTTTTTAAAAGCCATTGCATTATATAAAGATATTTGAAAAGCAAAGAACGTGGTTTTCTAAAAACAAACTCAGTTACAGATATTGTTTTAAAATTACCATATATGCTAACATATAATTATGAGCAATGTCGTGATATTATATAACTAACATTAAATAAAAATACTGCGCAGCAATTGTGGAAGGGTAGAGTAGATAGAGACTGATGAATCAACATTTTGTTGTAGAAATAATGGCACAGAGGCCATTTGAAAATTAATCACAGCGTCAATTTTCAAGATCTCATTACTGATGCTTACATGAATTAAATTGAAGAAACCACTTTTTTCTAACATATAATACTATCAATATTTTATATTTTCAATAAGAGTAACTTCATTGGATACCTGAGCCATTATGTATTTAGTAAATGTATATATAATAGAAAGATGGTGATTTATTCAATGAGATATTTGCAGAAATAGCAGAAATTTCATTCAACAAATGTTATTGTTAACAAATTAGCATTTTACTAGCTGGCATTTTGAACACAGGTAACGACAGTCACTTGTTTCCACCTGTGAACCTGTCAGAATATATTTAAAATACTTAGTTACTTTGTAAAAATACCGAATTTCCGCAGATAATGAAATGCATATACTAATGAAATAATATACTGAATTAGACGAATCGAATTACGTATAACTCATCCCGATCGTTGAACGGGTCGTTTGCTAGGAATATACCAAAAAACGTTCTTGACAAGTCTATAAAATACTTCAGTTCACTTTCATTATTAGATGCGTTGACTTTAATTCTATAAATTATAATGATAAGTTCAAGATTTTACAGAAAGAGTTTATTTGTAATATTAAAGATTTCCTATATAAGGACAAGAAGAATACTTTTACCAATATCTATCCATTTATCTTAATATTCTTCCCACTTGGCCCACTTACTTTAACGAGCCTGAGTAAATCATCAGTACTATCTCTATTTTTATTAATAAAATGAATCTGTGATTCCATATCCAAAGATATAGTAAAAGCTACAAAATTCAGATTATTCAAGTTACTTCTATCACTCATCAAATTTTTTATGAAATTCTATGCTAATTCATGCTCTTTAAAATATTTATAATCTACTGGGACTTCATTAACTTTATGTTTTAATAAATCAATAATCAAACTATCTATAATTAATATTAAAATCAAATAACAGTGTCAAAATAGTATTAATATTATCTTTTATTAATACTATCAATCTCTGGTATTTAAATTTTATTAAATATTTCAAATCTGTTATCACCTTGTTCAAATAATTTATTACTAGTTTTGATAATATATTTTGGGATGGATTTTTTTAGAATGATAGCAATTCAGTTGTGAATTTTTATGAGGAACAAAGGGTTATTATTATACAATTAACATGTATATAATTCATTAACTTGCCCATTTAGGGGTAACATGTTATGCATAAATAGAGATTTACATACTTGTATAAATACCCACACTAAAATCATGTAACTATCTAAATCATTTTTAAATCTATGATTTGGAAAATTTTAGGGACATGGAACTTAATTCATCCTATATCTTACAGTTTTATCGTCAACACGTGGCCAACACGTATGCGAAGAAGGCAAAATCATGAGCCAGATGCGGGCATAACCCAGACCTAACCCAGACCAAACCGGTGTTATCCTCTAAAATATTGATCGAAACCAGGTTTAATTGACTGCTTCAGTGTGTTACTACATTACTACATGATTCAAACACGAAAAAACCCAGGATCTGGCCAACAAGTATGCGAAGAAGGCAAAATCATGAGCCAGATGCGGGCATAACCCAGACCTAACCCAGACCTAACCGGTGTTATCCTCTAAAATAATGTCCGAATCCAGGTTTAATTGACTGCCTCAGTGTGGTACAACATTACTACGTGATTCAAACACGAAAAAAACCCAGGATCTGGCCAACAAGTATGCGAAGAAGGCAAAATCATGAGCCAGATGCGGGCATAACCCAGACCTAACCCAGACCTAACCGGTGTTATCCTCTAAAATATTGATCGAAACCAGGTTTAATTGACTGCTTCAGTGTGTTACCACATTACTACGTGATTCAAACACGAAAAAAACCCAGGATCTGGCCAACAAGTATGCGAAGAAGGCAAAATCATGAGCCAGATGCGGGCATAACCCAGACCTAACCCAGACCTAACCGGTGTTATCCTCTAAAATATTGATCGAAACCAGGTTTAATTGACTGCTTCAGTGTGTTACCACATTACTACGTGATTCAAACACGAAAAAAACCCAGCATCTGGCCAACAAGTATGCGAAGAAGGCAAAATCATGAGCCAGATGCGGGCATAACACAGACCTAACCCAGACCTAACCGGTGTTATCCTCTGAAATATTGATCGAAACCAGGTTTAATTGACTGCTTCAGTGTGTTACCACATTACTACGTGATTCAAACACGAAAAAAACCCAGGATCTGGCCAACAAGTATGCGAAGAAGGCAAAATCATGAGCCAGATGCGGGCATAACCCAGACCTAACCCAGACCTATCCGGTGTTATCCTCTAAAATATTGATCGAAACCAGGTTTAATTGACTGCTTCAGTGTGTTACCACATTACTACGTGATTCAAACACGAAAAAAACCCAGGATCTGGCCAACAAGTATGCGAAGAAGGCAAAATCATGAGCCAGATGCGGGCATAACCCAGACCTAACCCAGACCTAACCGGTGTTATCCTCTAAAATATTGATCGAAACCAGGTTTAATTGACTGCTTCAGTGTGTTACCACATTACTACATGATTCAAACACGAAAAAAACCCAGGATCTGGCCAACAAGTATGCGAAGAAGGCAAAATCATGAGCCAGATGCGGGCATAACCCAGACCTAACCGGTGTTATCCTCTGAAATATTGATCGAAACCAGGTTTAATTGACTGCTTCAGTGTGTTACTACATTACTACATGATTCAAACACGAAAAAACCCAGGATCTGGCCAACAAGTATGCGAAGAAGGCAAAGTCATGAGCCAGATGCGGGCATAACCCAGACCTAACCCAGACCTAACCGGTGTTATCCTCTAAAATATTGATCGAAACCAGGTTTAATTGACAGCCTCAGTGTGTTACCACATTACTACGTGATTCAAACACGAAAAAACCCCAGGATCTGGCCAACACGTATGCGAAGAAGGCAAAATCATGAGCCAGATGCGGGCATAACCCAGACCTAACCCAGACCTAACCGGTGTTATCCTCTAAAATATTGATCGAAACCAGGTTTAATTGACTGCTTCAGTGTGTTACTACATTACTACATGATTCAAACACGAAAAAACCCAGGATCTGGCCAACAAGTATGCGAAGAAGGCAAAATCATGAGCCAGATGCGGGCATAACCCAGACCTAACCCAGACCTAACCGGTGTTATCCTCTAAAATAATGTCCGAATCCAGGTTTAATTGACTGCCTCAGTGTGGTACAACATTACTACGTGATTCAAACACGGAAAAAATCCAGGATCTGGCCAACAAGTTTGCGAAAAAGGCGAAAGTATAAGCCAGATGCGCGCATATCCCAGACCTAACCCAGACCTAACCGGTGTTATCCTCTAAAATATTGATCGAAACCAGGTTTAATTGACTGCTTCAGTGTGTTACCACATTACTACATGATTCAAACACGAAAAAACCCAGGATCTGGCCAACAAGTATGCGAAGAAGGCAAAATCATGAGCCAGATGCGGGCATAACCCAGACCTAACCAAGACCTAACCGGTGTTATCCTCTAAAATAATGTCCGAATCCAGGTTTAATTGACTGCCTCAGTGTGGTACAACATTACTACGTGATTCAAACACGAAAAAAACCCAGGATCTGGCCAACAAGTATGCGAAGAAGGCAAAATCATGAGCCAGATGCGGGCATAACCCAGACCTAACCCAGACCTAACCGGTGTTATCCTCTAAAATATTGATCGAAACCAGGTTTAATTGACTGCTTCAGTGTGTTACCACATTACTACGTGATTCAAACACGGAAAATACCCAGGATCTGGCCAACAAGTACGCGAAGGAGGCAAAGTCATGAGCCAGATGCGGGCATAACCCAGACCTAACCCAGACCTAACCGGTGTTATCCTCTAAAATATTGATCGAAACCAGGTTTAATTGACAGCCTCAGTGTGTTACCACATTACTACGTGATTCAAACACGAAAAAACCCCAAGATCTGGCCAACAAGTATGCGAAGAAGGCAAAATCATGAGCCAGATGCGGGCATATCCCGGACCTAACCCAGACCTAACCGGTGTTATCCTCTAAAATATTGATCGAAACCAGGTTTAATTGACTGCTTCAGTGTGTTACCACATTCCTACGTGATTGAAACACGAAAAAAACCCAGGTTCTGACCAACAAGTATGCGAAGAAGGCGAAAGTATAAGCCAGATGCGCGCATTTCCCAGACCTAACCCAGACCTAACCGGCGTTATCCTCTAAAATATTGATCGAAACCAGGTTTAATTGACTGCTTCAGTGTGTTACCACATTACTACGTGATTCAAACACGAAAAAAACCCAGGATCTGGCCAACAAGTATGCGAAGAAGGCAAAATCATGAGCCAGATGCGGGCATAACCCAGACCTAACCCAGACCTAACCGGTGTTATCCTCTAAAATATTGATCGAAACCAGGTTTAATTGACAGCTTCAGTGTGTTACAACATTACTATGTGATTCAAACACGGAAAAAATCCAGGATCTGGCCAACAAGTTTGCGAAAAAAGCGAAAGTATAAGCCAGATGCGCGCATTTCCCAGACCTAACCCCGACCTAACCGGTGTTATCCTTTAAAATATTGATCGAAACCAGGTTTAATTGACTGCTTCAGTGTATTACCACATTACTACGTGATTCAAACACGAAAAAAACCCAGGATCTGGCCAACAAGTATGCGAAGAAGGCAAAATCATGAGCCAGATGCGGGCATAACCCAGACCTAACCCAGACCTAACCGGTGTTATCCTCTGAAATATTGATCGAAACCAGGTTTAATTGACTGCTTCAGTGTATTACCACATTACTACGTGATTCAAACACGAAAAAAACCCAGGATCTGGCCAACAAGTATGCGAAGAAGGCAAAATCATGAGCCAGATGCGGGCATAACCCAGACCTAACCCAGACCTAACCGGTGTTATCCTCTGAAATATTGATCGAAACCAGGTTTAATTGACTGCTTCAGTGTGTTACCACATTACTGCGTGATTCAAACACGGAAAAAACCCAGGATCTGGCCAACAAGTATGCGAAGAAGGCAAAATCATGAGCCAGATGCTGGCATAACCCAGGCCTAACCCAGACCTAACCGGTGTTATCCTCTAAAATATTGATCGAAACCAGGTTTAATTGACAGATTCAGTGTGTTACCACATTACTACGTGTTTCAAACACGGAAAATACCCAGGATCTGGCCTACAAGTTTGCGAAAATGGCGAAAGTACAAGCCAGATGCGCGCATATCCCAGACCTAACCCAGACCTAACCGGTGTTATACTCTGAAATATTGATCGAAACCAGGTTTATTTGACTGCTTCAGTGTGTTACCACATTACTACGTGTTTCAAACACGGAAAAGACCCAGGATCTGGCCAACAAGTTTGCGAAGAAGGCAAAATCATGAGCCAGATGCGGGCATATCCCACACGAAACCCAGACCTAACCGGTGTTATCCTCTGAAATATTGATCGAAACCAGGTTTAATTGACTGCTTCAGTGTGTTACCACATTACTACGTGATTCAAACACGAAAAAAACCCAGGATCTGGCCAACAAGTATGCGATGAAGGCAAAATCATAAGCCAGATGCGGGCATAACCCAGACCTAACCCAGACCTAACCGGTGTTATCCTCTAAAATATTGATCGAAACCAGGTTTAATTGACAGCTTCAGTGTGTTACCACATTACTACGTGATTCAAACACGAAAAAAACCCAGGATCTGGCCAACAAGTATGCGAAGAAGGCGAAATCATGAGCCAGATGCGGGCATATCCCGGCCCTAACCCAGACCTAACCGGTGTTATCCTCTGAAATATTGATCGAAACCAGGTTTAATTGACTGCTTCAGTGTGATACCACATTACTACGTGATTCAAACACGGAAAAAACCCAGGATCTGGCCAACAAGTATGCGAAGAAGGCAAAATCATGAGCCAGATGCGGGCATAACCCAGACCTAACCCAGACCTAACCGGTGTTATCCTCTAAAATATTGATCGAAACCAGGTTTAATTGACTGCTTCAGTGTGTTACCACATTACTACGTGATTCAAACACGGAAAATACCCAGGATCTGGCCAACAAGTTTGCGAAAACGGCGAAAGTATAAGCCAGATGCGCGCAAATCCCAGACCTAACCCAGACCTAACCGGTGTTATCCTCTAAAATATTGATCGAAACCAGGTTTAATTGACTGCTTCAGTGTGTTACCACATTACTACGTGATTCAAACACGAAAAAAACCCAGGATCTGGCCAACAAGTATGCGAAGAAGGCAAAATCATGAGCCAGATGCGGGCATAACCCAGACCTAACCCAGACCTAACCGGTGTTATCCTCTAAAATATTGATCGAAACCAGGTTTAATTGACTGCTTCAGTGTGTTACCACATTACTACGTGATTCAAACACGGAAAAAATCCAGGATCTGGCCAACAAGTTTGCGAAAAAGGCGAAAGTATAAGCCAGATGCGCGCATATCCCAGACCTATCCCAGACCTAACCGGTGTTATCCTCTAAAATATTGATCGAAACCAGGTTTAATTGACTGCTTCAGTGTATTACCTCATTACTACGTGATTCAAACACGAAAAAAACCCAGGATCTGGCCAACAAGTATGCGAAGAAGGCAAAATCATGAGCCAGATGCGGGCATAACCCAGACCTAACCCAGACCTAACCGGTGTTATCCTCTAAAATATTGATCGAAACCAGGTTTAATTGACTGCTTCAGTGTGTTACCACATTACTACGTGATTCAAACACGAAAAAAACGAAGGATCTGGCCAACAAGTTTGCGAAAAAGGCGAAAGTATAAGCCAGATGCGCGCATTTCCCAGACCTAACCCAGACCTAACCGGTGTTATCCTCTAAAATATTGATCGAAACCAGGTTTAATTGACTGCTTCAGTGTATTACCACATTACTACGTGATTCAAACACGAAAAAAACCCAGGATCTGGCCAACAAGTATGCGAAGAAGGCAAAATCATGAGCCAGATGCGGGCATAACCCAGACCTAACCCAGACCTAACCGGTGTTATCCTCTGAAATATTGATCGAAACCAGGTTTAATTGACTGCTTCAGTTTATTACCACATTACTACGTGATTCAAACACGAAAAAAACCCAGGATCTGGCCAACAAGTATGCGAAGAAGGCAAAATCATGAGCCAGATGCGGGCATAACCCAGACCTAACCCAGACCTAACCGGTGTTATCCTCTGAAATATTGATCGAAACCAGGTTTAATTGACTGCTTCAGTGTGTTACCACATTACTGCGTGATTCAAACACGGAAAAAACCCAGGATCTGGCCAACAAGTATGTGAAGAAGGCAAAATCATGAGCCAGATGCTGGCATAACCCAGACCTAACCCAGACCTAACCGGTGTTATCCTCTAAAATATTGATCGAAACCAGGTTTAGTTGACAGATTCAGTGTGTTACCACATTACTACGTGTTTCAAACACGGAAAATACCCAGGATCTGGCCTACAAATTTGCGAAAATGGCGAAAGTATAAGCCAGATGCGCGCATATCCCGGACCTAACCCAGACCTAACCGGTGTTATCCTCTGAAATATTGATCGAAACCAGGTTTAATTGACTGCTTCAGTGTGATACCACATTACTACGTGATTCAAACACGGAAAAAACCCAGGATCTGGCCAACAAGTATGCGAAGAAGGCAAAATCATGAGCCAGATGCGGGCATATCCCAGACCTAACCCAGACCTAACCGGTGTTATCCTCTAAAATATTGATCGAAACCAGGTTTAATTGACTGCTTCAGTGTGTTACCACATTACTACGTGATTCAAACACGAAAAAAACCCAGGATCTGGCCAACAAGTTTGCGAAAAAGGCGAAAGTATAAGCCAGATGCGCGCATTTCCCAGACCTAACCCAGACATAACCGGTGTTATCCTCTGAAATATTTATCGAAACCAGGTTTAATTGACTGCTTCAGTGTGTTACCACATTACTACGTGATTCAAACACGAAAAAAACCCAGGATCTGGCCAACAAGTATGCGAAGAAGGCAAAATCATGAGCCTGATGCGGGCATAACCCAGACCTAACCCAGACCTAACCGGTGTTATCCTCTAAAATATTGATCGAAACCAGGTTTAATTGACTGCTTCAGTGTGTTACCACATTACTACGTGATTCAAACACGAAAAAACCCCAGGATCTGGCCGACAAGTATGCGAAGAAGGCAAAATCATGAGCCAGATGCGGACATAACCCAGACCTAACCCAGACATAACCGGTGTTATCCTCTGAAATATTAATCGAAACCTGGTTTAATTGACTGCTTCAGTGTGTTACCACATTACAACGTGATTCAAACACGGAAAATGCCCAGGATCTGGCCAACAAGTTTGCGAAAAAGGCGAAAGTATAAGCCAGATGCGCGCAAATCCCAGACCTAACCCAGACCTAACCGGTGTTATCCTCTAAAATATTGATCGAAACCAGGTTTAATTGACTGCTTCAGTGTGTTACCACATTACTACGTGATTCAAACACGAAAAAAACCCAGGATCTGGCCAACAAGTATGCGAAGAAGGCAAAATCATGTGCCAGATGCGGGCATATCCCAGACGAAACCCAGACCTAACCGGTGTTATCCTCTAAAATATTGATCGAAACCAGGTTTAATTGACTGCTTCAGTGTGTTACTACATTACTACGTGATTCAAACATGAAAAAAACCCAGGATCTGGCCAACAAGTATGCGAAGAAGGCAAAATCATGAGCCAGATGCGGGCATAACCCAGACCTAACCCAGACCTAACCGGTGTTATCCTCTAAAATATTGATCGAAACCAGGTTTAATTGACAGCTTCAGTGTGTTACCACATTACTACGTGATTCAAACACGAAAAAAATCCAGGATCTGGCCAACAAGTATGCGAAGAAGGCAAAATCATGAGCCAGATGCGGGCATAACCCAGACCTAACCCAGACCTAACCGGTGTTATCCTCTAAAATATTGATCGAAACCAGGTTTAATTGACTGCTTCAGTGTGTTACCACATTACTACGTGATTCAAACACGAAAAAAACCCAGGATCTGGCCAACAAGTATGCGAAGAAGGCAAAATCATGAGCCAGATGCGGACATAACCCAGACCTAACCCAGACATAACCGGTGTTATCCTCTGAAATATTAATCGAAACCTGGTTTAATTGACTGCTTCAGTGTGTTACCACATTACTACGTGATTCAAACACGGAAAATACCCAGGATCTGGCCAACAAGTTTGCGAAAATGGCGAAAGTATAAGCCAGATGCGCGCAAATCCCAGACCTAACCCAGACCTAACCGGTGTTATCCTCTAAAATATTGATCGAAACCAGGTTTAATTGACTGCTTCAGTGTGTTACCACATTACTACGTGATTCAAACACGAAAAAAACCCAGGATCTGGCCAACAAGTATGCGAAGAAGGCAAAATCATGTGCCAGATGCGGGCATATCCCAGACGAAACCCAGACCTAACCGGTGTTATCCTCTAAAATATTGATCGAAACCAGGTTTAATTGACTGCTTCAGTGTGTTACTACATTACTACGTGATTCAAACATGAAAAAAACCCAGGATCTGGCCAACAAGTATGCGAAGAAGGCAAAATCATGAGCCAGATGCGGGCATAACCCAGACCTAACCCAGACCTAACCGGTGTTATCCTCTAAAATATTGATCGAAACCAGGTTTAATTGACAGCTTCAGTGTGTTACCACATTACTACGTGATTCAAACACGAAAAAAATCCAGGATCTGGCCAACAAGTATGCGAAGAAGGCAAAATCATGAGCCAGATTCGGGCATAACCCAGACCTAACCCAGACCTAACCGGTGTTATCCTCTAAAATATTGATCGAAACCAGGTTTAATTGACTGCTTCAGTGTGTTACCACATTACTACGTGATTCAAACACGAAAAAAACCCAGGATCTGGCCAACAAGTATGCGAAGAAGGCAAAATCATGAGCCAGATGCGGGCATAACCCAGACCTAACCCAGACCTAAGCGGTGTTATCCTCTAAAATATTGATCGAAACCAGGTTTAATTGTCTGCTTCAGTGTGTTACCACATTACTACATGATTCAAACACGAAAAAAACCCAGGATCTGGCCAACAAGTATGCGAAGAAGGCAAAATCATGAGCCAGATGCGGGCATAACCCAGACCTAACCCAGACCTAACCGGTGTTATCCTCTGAAATATTGATCGAAACCAGGTTTAATTGACTGCTTCAGTGTGTTACCACATTACTACGTGATTCAAACACGGAAAATACCCAGGACCTGGCCAACAAGTTTGCGAAAAAGGCGAAAGTATAAGCCAGATGCGCGCAAATCCCAGACCTAACCCAGACCTAACCGGTGTTATCCTCTAAAATATTGATCGAAACCAGGTTTAATTGACTGCTTCAGTGTGTTACCACATTACTACGTGATTCAAACACGAAAAAAACCCAGGATCTGGCCAACAAGTATGCGAAGAAGGCAAAATCCTGTGCCAGATGCTGGCATAACGCAGACCTAACCCAGACCTATCCGGTGTTATCCTCTAAAATATTGATCGAAACCAGGTTTAATTGACAGCCTCAGTGTGTTACCACATTACTACGTGATTCAAACACGAAAAAACCCCAGGATCTGGCCAACAAGTATGCGAAGAAGGCAAAATCATGAGCCAGATGCGGGCATAACACAGACCTAACCCAGACCTAACCGGTGTTATCCTCTGAAATATTGATCGAAACCAGGTTTAATTGACTGCTTCAGTGTGTTACCACATTACTACGTGATTCAAACACGGAAAATACCCAGGACCTGGCCAACAAGTTTGCGAAAAAGGCGAAAGTATAAGCCAGATGCGCGCAAATCCCAGACCTAACCCAGACCTAACCGGTGTTATCCTCTAAAATAATGTCCGAATCCAGGTTTAATTGACTGCCTCAGTGTGGTACAACATTACTACGTGATTCAAACACGAAAAAAACCCAGGATCTGGCCAACAAGTATGCGAAGAAGGCAAAATCATGAGCCAGATGCGGCCATAACCCAGACCTAACCCAGACCTAACCGGTGTTATCCTCTAAAATATTGATCGAAACCAGGTTTAATTGACTGCTTCAGTGTGTTACCACATTACTACGTGATTCAAACACGAAAAAAACCCAGGATCTGGCCAACAAGTATGCGAAGAAGGCAAAATCATGAGCCAGATGCGGGCATAACCCAGACCTAACCCAGACCTTACCGGTGTTATCCTCTAAAATATTGATCGAAACCAGGTTTAATTGACTGCTTCAGTGTGTTACCACATTACTACGTGATTCAAACACGAAAAAAACCCAGGATCTGGCCAACAAGTATGCGAAGAAGGCAAAATCATGAGCCAGATGCGGGCATAACACAGACCTAACCCAGACCTAACCGGTGTTATCCTCTGAAATATTGATCGAAACCAGGTTTAATTGACTGCTTCAGTGTGTTACCACATTACTACGTGATTCAAACACGAAAAAAACCCAGGATCTGGCCAACAAGTATGCGAAGAAGGCAAAATCATGAGCCAGATGCGGGCATAACCCAGACCTAACCGGTGTTATCCTCTGAAATATTGATCGAAACCAGGTTTAATTGACTGCTTCAGTGTGTTACCACATTACTACGTGATTCAAACTCGGAAAATACCCGGGATCTGGCCAACAAGTTTGCGAAAAAGGCAAAATCATGAGCCAGATGCGGGCATAACCCAGACCTAACCCAGACCTAACCGGTGTTATCCTCTAAAATATTGATCGAAACCAGGTTTAATTGACTGCTTCAGTGTGTTACCACATTACTACGTGATTCAAACACGGAAAATACCCAGGATCTGGCCAACAAGTATGCGAAGGAGGCAAAATCATGAGCCAGATGCGAGCATAACCCAGACCTAACCCAGACCTAACCGGTGTTATCCTCTAAAATATTGATCGAAACCAGGTTTAATTGACAGCTTCAGTGTGTTACCACATTACTACGTGATTCAAACACGAAAAAACCCCAGGATCTGGCCAACAAGTATGCGAAGAAGGCAAAATCATGAGCCAGATGCGGGCATATCCCGGACCTAACCCAGACCTAACCGGTGTTATCCTCTAAAATATTGATCGAAACCAGGTTTAATTGACTGCTTCAGTGTGTTACCACATTCCTACGTGATTGAAACACGAAAAAAACCCAGGTTCTGACCAACAAGTATGCGAAGAAGGCGAAAGTATAAGCCAGATGCGCGCATTTCCCAGACCTAACCCAGACCTAACCGGGGTTATCCTCTAAAATATTGATCGAAACCAGGTTTAATTGACTGCTTCAGTGTGTTACCACATTACTACGTGATTCAAACACGAAAAAAACCCAGGATCTGGCCAACAAGTATGCGAAGAAGGCAAAATCATGAGCCAGATGCGGGCATAACCCAGACCTAACCCAGACCTAACCGGTGTTATCCTCTAAAATATTGATCGAAACCAGGTTTAATTGACTGCTTCAGTGTGTTACCACATTACTACATGATTCAAACACGAAAAAAACCCTGGATCTGGCCAACAAGTATGCGAAGAAGGCAAAATCATGAGCCAGATGCGGGCATAACCCAGACCTAACCGGTGTTATCCTCTGAAATATTGATCGAAACCAGGTTTAATTGACTGCTTCAGTGTGTTACCACATTACTACGTGATTCAAACTCGGAAAATACCCAGGATCTGGCCAACAAGTTTGCGAAAAAGGCAAAATCATGAGCCAGATGCGGGCATAACCCAGACCTAACCCAGACCTAACCGGTGTTATCCTCTAAAATATTGATCGAAACCAGGTTTAATTGACTGCTTCAGTGTGTTACCACATTACTACGTGATTCAAACACGGAAAATACCCAGGATCTGGCCAACAAGTATGCGAAGGCGCCAAAATCATGAGCCAGATGCGGGCATAACCCAGACCTAACCCAGACCTAACCGGTGTTATCCTCTAAAATATTGATCGAAACCAGGTTTAATTGACAGCTTCAGTGTGTTACAACATTACTACGTGATTCAAACACGGAAAAAATCCAGGATCTGGCCAACAAGTTTGCGAAAAAAGCGAAAGTATAAGCCAGATGCGCGCATTTCCCAGACCTAACCCCGACCTAACCGGTGTTATCCTTTAAAATATTGATCGAAACCAGGTTTAATTGACTGCTTCAGTGTATTACCACATTACTACGTGATTCAAACACGAAAAAAACCCAGGATCTGGCCAACAAGTATGCGAAGAAGGCAAAATCATGAGCCAGATGCGGGCATAACCCAGACCTAACCCAGACCTAACCGGTGTTATCCTCTGAAATATTGATCGAAACCAGGTTTAATTGACTGCTTCAGTGTATTACCACATTACTACGTGATTCAAACACGAAAAAAACCCAGGATCTGGCCAACAAGTATGCGAAGAAGGCAAAATCGTGAGCCAGATGCGGGCATAACCCAGACCTAACCCAGACCTAACCGGTGTTATCCTCTGAAATATTGATCGAAACCAGGTTTAATTGACTGCTTCAGTGTGTTACCACATTACTGCGTGATTCAAACACGGAAAAAACCCAGGATCTGGCCAACAAGTATGCGAAGAAGGCAAAATCATGAGCCAGATGCTGGCATAACCCAGGCCTAACCCAGACCTAACCGGTGTTATCCTCTAAAATATTGATCGAAACCAGGTTTAATTGACAGATTCAGTGTGTTACCACATTACTACGTGTTTCAAACACGGAAAATACCCAGGATCTGGCCTACAAGTTTGCGAAAATGGCGAAAGTACAAGCCAGATGCGCGCATATCCCAGACCTAACCCAGACCTAACCGGTGTTATACTCTGAAATATTGATCGAAACCAGGTTTATTTGACTGCTTCAGTGTGTTACCACATTACTACGTGTTTCAAACACGGAAAAGACCCAGGATCTGGCCAACAAGTTTGCGAAGAAGGCAAAATCATGAGCCAGATGCGGGCATATCCCACACGAAACCCAGACCTAACCGGTGTTATCCTCTGAAATATTGATCGAAACCAGGTTTAATTGACAGCTTCAGTGTGTTACCACATTACTACGTGATTCAAACACGAAAAAAACCCAGGATCTGGCCAACAAGTATGCGAAGAAGGCGAAATCATGAGCCAGATGCGGGCATATCCCGGCCCTAACCCAGACCTAACCGGTGTTATCCTCTGAAATATTGATCGAAACCAGGTTTAATTGACTGCTTCAGTGTGATACCACATTACTACGTGATTCAAACACGGAAAAAACCCAGGATCTGGCCAACAAGTATGCGAAGAAGGCAAAATCATGAGCCAGATGCGGGCATAACCCAGACCTAACCCAGACCTAACCGGTGTTATCCTCTAAAATATTGATCGAAACCAGGTTTAATTGACTGCTTCAGTGTGTTACCACATTACTACGTGATTCAAACACGGAAAATACCCAGGATCTGGCCAACAAGTTTGCGAAAACGGCGAAAGTATAAGCCAGATGCGCGCAAATCCCAGACCTAACCCAGACCTAACCGGTGTTATCCTCTAAAATATTGATCGAAACCAGGTTTAATTGACTGCTTCAGTGTGTTACCACATTACTACGTGATTCAAACACGAAAAAAACCCAGGATCTGGCCAACAAGTATGCGAAGAAGGCAAAATCATGAGCCAGATGCGGGCATAACCCAGACCTAACCCAGACCTAACCGGTGTTATCCTCTAAAATATTGATCGAAACCAGGTTTAATTGACTGCTTCAGTGTGTTACCACATTACTACGTGATTCAAACACGGAAAAAATCCAGGATCTGGCCAACAAGTTTGCGAAAAAGGCGAAAGTATAAGCCAGATGCGCGCATATCCCAGACCTATCCCAGACCTAACCGGTGTTATCCTCTAAAATATTGATCGAAACCAGGTTTAATTGACTGCTTCAGTGTATTACCTCATTACTACGTGATTCAAACACGAAAAAAACCCAGGATCTGGCCAACAAGTATGCGAAGAAGGCAAAATCATGAGCCAGATGCGGGCATAACCCAGACCTAACCCAGACCTAACCGGTGTTATCCTCTAAAATATTGATCGAAACCAGGTTTAATTGACTGCTTCAGTGTGTTACCACATTACTACGTGATTCAAACACGAAAAAAACGAAGGATCTGGCCAACAAGTTTGCGAAAAAGGCGAAAGTATAAGCCAGATGCGCGCATTTCCCAGACCTAACCCAGACCTAACCGGTGTTATCCTCTAAAATATTGATCGAAACCAGGTTTAATTGACTGCTTCAGTGTATTACCACATTACTACGTGATTCAAACACGAAAAAAACCCAGGATCTGGCCAACAAGTATGCGAAGAAGGCAAAATCATGAGCCAGATGCGGGCATAACCCAGACCTAACCCAGACCTAACCGGTGTTATCCTCTGAAATATTGATCGAAACCAGGTTTAATTGACTGCTTCAGTTTATTACCACATTACTACGTGATTCAAACACGAAAAAAACCCAGGATCTGGCCAACAAGTATGCGAAGAAGGCAAAATCATGAGCCAGATGCGGGCATAACCCAGACCTAACCCAGACCTAACCGGTGTTATCCTCTGAAATATTGATCGAAACCAGGTTTAATTGACTGCTTCAGTGTGTTACCACATTACTGCGTGATTCAAACACGGAAAAAACCCAGGATCTGGCCAACAAGTATGTGAAGAAGGCAAAATCATGAGCCAGATGCTGGCATAACCCAGACCTAACCCAGACCTAACCGGTGTTATCCTCTAAAATATTGATCGAAACCAGGTTTAGTTGACAGATTCAGTGTGTTACCACATTACTACGTGTTTCAAACACGGAAAATACCCAGGATCTGGCCTACAAATTTGCGAAAATGGCGAAAGTATAAGCCAGATGCGCGCATATCCCGGACCTAACCCAGACCTAACCGGTGTTATCCTCTGAAATATTGATCGAAACCAGGTTTAATTGACTGCTTCAGTGTGATACCACATTACTACGTGATTCAAACACGGAAAAAACCCAGGATCTGGCCAACAAGTATGCGAAGAAGGCAAAATCATGAGCCAGATGCGGGCATATCCCAGACCTAACCCAGACCTAACCGGTGTTATCCTCTAAAATATTGATCGAAACCAGGTTTAATTGACTGCTTCAGTGTGTTACCACATTACTACGTGATTCAAACACGAAAAAAACCCAGGATCTGGCCAACAAGTTTGCGAAAAAGGCGAAAGTATAAGCCAGATGCGCGCATTTCCCAGACCTAACCCAGACATAACCGGTGTTATCCTCTGAAATATTGATCGAAACCAGGTTTAATTGACTGCTTCAGTGTGTTACCACATTACTGCGTGATTCAAACACGAAAAAAACCCAGGATCTGGCCAACAAGTATGCGAAGAAGGCAAAATCATGAGCCAGATGCGGGCATAACCCAGACCTAACCCAGACCTAACCGGTGTTATCCTCTAAAATATTGATCGAAACCAGGTTTAATTGACTGCTTCAGTGTGTTACCACATTACTACGTGATTCAAACACGAAAAAACCCCAGGATCTGGCCGACAAGTATGCGAAGAAGGCAAAATCATGAGCCAGATGCGGACATAACCCAGACCTAACCCAGACATAACCGGTGTTATCCTCTGAAATATTAATCGAAACCTGGTTTAATTGACTGCTTCAGTGTGTTACCACATTACTACGTGATTCAAACACGGAAAATACCCAGGATCTGGCCAACAAGTTTGCGAAAAAGGCGAAAGTATAAGCCAGATGCGCGCAAATCCCAGACCTAACCCAGACCTAACCGGTGTTATCCTCTAAAATATTGATCGAAACCAGGTTTAATTGACTGCTTCAGTGTGTTACCACATTACTACGTGATTCAAACACGAAAAAAACCCAGGATCTGGCCAACAAGTATGCGAAGAAGGCAAAATCATGTGCCAGATGCGGGCATATCCCAGACGAAACCCAGACCTAACCGGTGTTATCCTCTAAAATATTGATCGAAACCAGGTTTAATTGACTGCTTCAGTGTGTTACTACATTACTACGTGATTCAAACATGAAAAAAACCCAGGATCTGGCCAACAAGTATGCGAAGAAGGCAAAATCATGAGCCAGATGCGGGCATAACCCAGACCTAACCCAGACCTAACCGGTGTTATCCTCTAAAATATTGATCGAAACCAGGTTTAATTGACAGCTTCAGTGTGTTACCACATTACTACGTGATTCAAACACGAAAAAAATCCAGGATCTGGCCAACAAGTATGCGAAGAAGGCAAAATCATGAGCCAGATGCGGGCATAACCCAGACCTAACCCAGACCTAACCGGTGTTATCCTCTAAAATATTGATCGAAACCAGGTTTAATTGACTGCTTCAGTGTGTTACCACATTACTACGTGATTCAAACACGAAAAAAACCCAGGATCTGGCCAACAAGTATGCGAAGAAGGCAAAATCATGAGCCAGATGCGGACATAACCCAGACCTAACCCAGACATAACCGGTGTTATCCTCTGAAATATTAATCGAAACCTGGTTTAATTGACTGCTTCAGTGTGTTACCACATTACTACGTGATTCAAACACGGAAAATACCCAGGATCTGGCCAACAAGTTTGCGAAAATGGCGAAAGTATAAGCCAGATGCGCGCAAATCCCAGACCTAACCCAGACCTAACCGGTGTTATCCTCTAAAATATTGATCGAAAGCAGGTTTAATTGACTGCTTCAGTGTGTTACCACATTACTACGTGATTCAAACACGAAAAAAACCCAGGATCTGGCCAACAAGTATGCGAAGAAGGCAAAATCATGAGCCAGATGCGGGCATAACCCAGACCTAACCCAGACCTAACCGGTGTTATCCTCTAAAATATTGATCGAAACCAGGTTTAATTGACTGCTTCAGTGTGTTACCACATTACTACGTGATTCAAACACGAAAAAACCCCAGGATCTGGCCGACAAGTATGCGAAGAAGGCAAAATCATGAGCCAGATGCGGACATAACCCAGACCTAACCCAGACATAACCGGTGTTATCCTCTGAAATATTAATCGAAACCTGGTTTAATTGACTGCTTCAGTGTGTTACCACATTACTACGTGATTCAAACACGGAAAATACCCAGGATCTGGCCAACAAGTTTGCGAAAAAGGCGAAAGTATAAGCCAGATGCGCGCAAATCCCAGACCTAACCCAGACCTAACCGGTGTTATCCTCTAAAATATTGATCGAAACCAGGTTTAATTGACTGCTTCAGTGTGTTACCACATTACTACGTGATTCAAACACGAAAAAAACCCAGGATCTGGCCAACAAGTATGCGAAGAAGGCAAAATCATGTGCCAGATGCGGGCATATCCCAGACGAAACCCAGACCTAACCGGTGTTATCCTCTAAAATATTGATCGAAACCAGGTTTAATTGACTGCTTCAGTGTGTTACTACATTACTACGTGATTCAAACATGAAAAAAACCCAGGATCTGGCCAACAAGTATGCGAAGAAGGCAAAATCATGAGCCAGATGCGGGCATAACCCAGACCTAACCCAGACCTAACCGGTGTTATCCTCTAAAATATTGATCGAAACCAGGTTTAATTGACAGCTTCAGTGTGTTACCACATTACTACGTGATTCAAACACGAAAAAAATCCAGGATCTGGCCAACAAGTATGCGAAGAAGGCAAAATCATGAGCCAGATGCGGGCATAACCCAGACCTAACCCAGACCTAACCGGTGTTATCCTCTAAAATATTGATCGAAACCAGGTTTAATTGACTGCTTCAGTGTGTTACCACATTACTACGTGATTCAAACACGAAAAAAACCCAGGATCTGGCCAACAAGTATGCGAAGAAGGCAAAATCATGAGCCAGATGCGGACATAACCCAGACCTAACCCAGACATAACCGGTGTTATCCTCTGAAATATTAATCGAAACCTGGTTTAATTGACTGCTTCAGTGTGTTACCACATTACTACGTGATTCAAACACGGAAAATACCCAGGATCTGGCCAACAAGTTTGCGAAAATGGCGAAAGTATAAGCCAGATGCGCGCAAATCCCAGACCTAACCCAGACCTAACCGGTGTTATCCTCTAAAATATTGATCGAAACCAGGTTTAATTGACTGCTTCAGTGTGTTACCACATTACTACGTGATTCAAACACGAAAAAAACCCAGGATCTGGCCAACAAGTATGCGAAGAAGGCAAAATCATGTGCCAGATGCGGGCATATCCCAGACGAAACCCAGACCTAACCGGTGTTATCCTCTAAAATATTGATCGAAACCAGGTTTAATTGACTGCTTCAGTGTGTTACTACATTACTACGTGATTCAAACATGAAAAAAACCCAGGATCTGGCCAACAAGTATGCGAAGAAGGCAAAATCATGAGCCAGATGCGGGCATAACCCAGACCTAACCCAGACCTAACCGGTGTTATCCTCTAAAATATTGATCGAAACCAGGTTTAATTGACAGCTTCAGTGTGTTACCACATTACTACGTGATTCAAACACGAAAAAAATCCAGGATCTGGCCAACAAGTATGCGAAGAAGGCAAAATCATGAGCCAGATTCGGGCATAACCCAGACCTAACCCAGACCTAACCGGTGTTATCCTCTAAAATATTGATCGAAACCAGGTTTAATTGACTGCTTCAGTGTGTTACCACATTACTACGTGATTCAAACACGAAAAAAACCCAGGATCTGGCCAACAAGTATGCGAAGAAGGCAAAATCATGAGCCAGATGCGGGCATAACCCAGACCTAACCCAGACCTAAGCGGTGTTATCCTCTAAAATATTGATCGAAACCAGGTTTAATTGTCTGCTTCAGTGTGTTACCACATTACTACATGATTCAAACACGAAAAAAACCCAGGATCTGGCCAACAAGTATGCGAAGAAGGCAAAATCATGAGCCAGATGCGGGCATAACCCAGACCTAACCCAGACCTAACCGGTGTTATCCTCTGAAATATTGATCGAAACCAGGTTTAATTGACTGCTTCAGTGTGTTACCACATTACTACGTGATTCAAACACGGAAAATACCCAGGACCTGGCCAACAAGTTTGCGAAAAAGGCGAAAGTATAAGCCAGATGCGCGCAAATCCCAGACCTAACCCAGACCTAACCGGTGTTATCCTCTAAAATATTGATCGAAACCAGGTTTAATTGACTGCTTCAGTGTGTTACCACATTACTACGTGATTCAAACACGAAAAAAACCCAGGATCTGGCCAACAAGTATGCGAAGAAGGCAAAATCCTGTGCCAGATGCTGGCATAACGCAGACCTAACCCAGACCTATCCGGTGTTATCCTCTAAAATATTGATCGAAACCAGGTTTAATTGACAGCCTCAGTGTGTTACCACATTACTACGTGATTCAAACACGAAAAAACCCCAGGATCTGGCCAACAAGTATGCGAAGAAGGCAAAATCATGAGCCAGATGCGGGCATAACACAGACCTAACCCAGACCTAACCGGTGTTATCCTCTGAAATATTGATCGAAACCAGGTTTAATTGACTGCTTCAGTGTGTTACCACATTACTACGTGATTCAAACACGGAAAATACCCAGGACCTGGCCAACAAGTTTGCGAAAAAGGCGAAAGTATAAGCCAGATGCGCGCAAATCCCAGACCTAACCCAGACCTAACCGGTGTTATCCTCTAAAATAATGTCCGAATCCAGGTTTAATTGACTGCCTCAGTGTGGTACAACATTACTACGTGATTCAAACACGAAAAAAACCCAGGATCTGGCCAACAAGTATGCGAAGAAGGCAAAATCATGAGCCAGATGCGGCCATAACCCAGACCTAACCCAGACCTAACCGGTGTTATCCTCTAAAATATTGATCGAAACCAGGTTTAATTGACTGCTTCAGTGTGTTACCACATTACTACGTGATTCAAACACGAAAAAAACCCAGGATCTGGCCAACAAGTATGCGAAGAAGGCAAAATCATGAGCCAGATGCGGGCATAACCCAGACCTAACCCAGACCTTACCGGTGTTATCCTCTAAAATATTGATCGAAACCAGGTTTAATTGACTGCTTCAGTGTGTTACCACATTACTACGTGATTCAAACACGAAAAAAACCCAGGATCTGGCCAACAAGTATGCGAAGAAGGCAAAATCATGAGCCAGATGCGGGCATAACACAGACCTAACCCAGACCTAACCGGTGTTATCCTCTGAAATATTGATCGAAACCAGGTTTAATTGACTGCTTCAGTGTGTTACCACATTACTACGTGATTCAAACACGAAAAAAACCCAGGATCTGGCCAACAAGTATGCGAAGAAGGCAAAATCATGAGCCAGATGCGGGCATAACCCAGACCTAACCCAGACCTATCCGGTGTTATCCTCTAAAATATTGATCGAAACCAGGTTTAATTGACTGCTTCAGTGTGTTACCACATTACTACGTGATTCAAACACGAAAAAAACCCAGGATCTGGCCAACAAGTATGCGAAGAAGGCAAAATCATGAGCCAGATGCGGGCATAACCCAGACCTAACCCAGACCTAACCGGTGTTATCCTCTAAAATATTGATCGAAACCAGGTTTAATTGACTGCTTCAGTGTGTTACCACATTACTACATGATTCAAACACGAAAAAAACCCAGGATCTGGCCAACAAGTATGCGAAGAAGGCAAAATCATGAGCCAGATGCGGGCATAACCCAGACCTAACCGGTGTTATCCTCTGAAATATTGATCGAAACCAGGTTTAATTGACTGCTTCAGTGTGTTACCACATTACTACGTGATTCAAACTCGGAAAATACCCGGGATCTGGCCAACAAGTTTGCGAAAAAGGCAAAATCATGAGCCAGATGCGGGCATAACCCAGACCTAACCCAGACCTAACCGGTGTTATCCTCTAAAATATTGATCGAAACCAGGTTTAATTGACTGCTTCAGTGTGTTACCACATTACTACGTGATTCAAACACGGAAAATACCCAGGATCTGGCCAACAAGTATGCGAAGGAGGCAAAATCATGAGCCAGATGCGGGCATAACCCAGACCTAACCCAGACCTAACCGGTGTTATCCTCTAAAATATTGATCGAAACCAGGTTTAATTGACAGCTTCAGTGTGTTACCACATTACTACGTGATTCAAAAACGAAAAAACCCCAGGATCTGGCCAACAAGTATGCGAAGAAGGCAAAATCATGAGCCAGATGCGGGCATATCCCGGACCTAACCCAGACCTAACCGGTGTTATCCTCTAAAATATTGATCGAAACCAGGTTTAATTGACTGCTTCAGTGTGTTACCACATTCCTACGTGATTGAAACACGAAAAAAACCCAGGTTCTGACCAACAAGTATGCGAAGAAGGCGAAAGTATAAGCCAGATGCGCGCATTTCCCAGACCTAACCCAGACCTAACCGGGGTTATCCTCTAAAATATTGATCGAAACCAGGTTTAATTGACTGCTCCAGTGTGTTACCACATTACTACGTGATTCAAACACGAAAAAAACCCAGGATCTGGCCAACAAGTATGCGAAGAAGGCAAAATCATGAGCCAGATGCGGGCATAACCCAGACCTAACCCAGACCTAACCGGTGTTATCCTCTAAAATATTGATCGAAACCAGGTTTAATTGACTGCTTCAGTGTGTTACCACATTACTACATGATTCAAACACGAAAAAAACCCTGGATCTGGCCAACAAGTATGCGAAGAAGGCAAAATCATGAGCCAGATGCGGGCATAACCCAGACCTAACCGGTGTTATCCTCTGAAATATTGATCGAAACCAGGTTTAATTGACTGCTTCAGTGTGTTACCACATTACTACGTGATTCAAACTCGGAAAATACCCGGGATCTGGCCAACAAGTTTGCGAAAAAGGCAAAATCATGAGCCAGATGCGGGCATAACCCAGACCTAACCCAGACCTAACCGGTGTTATCCTCTAAAATATTGATCGAAACCAGGTTTAATTGACTGCTTCAGTGTGTTACCACATTACTACGTGATTCAAACACGGAAAATACCCAGGATCTGGCCAACAAGTATGCGAAGGAGGCAAAATCATGAGCCAGATGCGGGCATAACCCAGACCTAACCCAGACCTAACCGGTGTTATCCTCTAAAATATTGATCGAAACCAGGTTTAATTGACAGCTTCAGTGTGTTACCACATTACTACGTGATTCAAACACGAAAAAACCCCAGGATCTGGCCAACAAGTATGCGAAGAAGGCAAAATCATGAGCCAGATGCGGGCATATCCCGGACCTAACCCAGACCTAACCGGTGTTATCCTCTAAAATATTGATCGAAACCAGGTTTAATTGACTGCTTCAGTGTGTTACCACATTCCTACGTGATTGAAACACGAAAAAAACCCAGGTTCTGACCAACAAGTATGCGAAGAAGGCGAAAGTATAAGCCAGATGCGCGCATTTCCCAGACCTAACCCAGACCTAACCGGCGTTATCCTCTAAAATATTGATCGAAACCAGGTTTAATTGACTGCTTCAGTGTGTTACCACATTACTACGTGATTCAAACACGAAAAAAACCCAGGATCTGGCCAACAAGTATGCGAAGAAGGCAAAATCATGAGCCAGATGCGGGCATAACCCAGACCTAACCCAGACCTAACCGGTGTTATCCTCTAAAATATTGATCGAAACCAGGTTTAATTGACAGCTTCAGTGTGTTACAACATTACTACGTGATTCAAACACGGAAAAAATCCAGGATCTGGCCAACAAGTTTGCGAAAAAAGCGAAAGTATAAGCCAGATGCGCGCATTTCCCAGACCTAACCCCGACCTAACCGGTGTTATCCTCTAAAATATTGATCGAAACCAGGTTTAATTGACTGCTTCAGTGTATTACCACATTACTACGTGATTCAAACACGAAAAAAACCCAGGATCTGGCCAACAAGTATGCGAAGAAGGCAAAATCATGAGCCAGATGCGGGCATAACCCAGACCTAACCCAGACCTAACCGGTGTTATCCTCTGAAATATTGATCGAAACCAGGTTTAATTGACTGCTTCAGTGTATTACCACATTACTACGTGATTCAAACACGAAAAAAACCCAGGATCTGGCCAACAAGTATGCGAAGAAGGCAAAATCATGAGCCAGATGCGGGCATAACCCAGACCTAACCCAGACCTAACCGGTGTTATCCTCTGAAATATTGATCGAAACCAGGTTTAATTGACTGCTTCAGTGTGTTACCACATTACTGCGTGATTCAAACACGGAAAAAACCCAGGATCTGGCCAACAAGTATGCGAAGAAGGCAAAATCATGAGCCAGATGCTGGCATAACCCAGACCTAACCCAGACCTAACCGGTGTTATCCTCTAAAATATTGATCGAAACCAGGTTTAATTGACAGATTCAGTGTGTTACCACATTACTACGTGTTTCAAACACGGAAAATACCCAGGATCTGGCCTACAAGTTTGCGAAAATGGCGAAAGTACAAGCCAGATGCGCGCATATCCCAGACCTAACCCAGACCTAACCGGTGTTATACTCTGAAATATTGATCGAAACCAGGTTTATTTGACTGCTTCAGTGTGTTACCACATTACTACGTGTTTCAAACACGGAAAAGACCCAGGATCTGGCCAACAAGTTTGCGAAGAAGGCAAAATCATGAGCCAGATGCGGGCATATCTCAGACGAAACCCAGACCTAACCGGTGTTATCCTCTAAAATATTGATCGAAACCAGGTTTAATTGACTGCTTCAGTGTGTTACCACATTACTACGTGATTCAAACACGAAAAAAACCCAGGATCTGGCCAACAAGTATGCGATGAAGGCAAAATCATGAGCCAGATGCGGGCATAACCCAGACCTAACCCAGACCTAACCGGTGTTATCCTCTAAAATATTGATCGAAACCAGGTTTAATTGACAGCTTCAGTGTGTTACCACATTACTACGTGATTCAAACACGAAAAAAACCCAGGATCTGGCCAACAAGTATGCGAAGAAGGCGAAATCATGAGCCAGATGCGGGCATATCCCGGACCTAACCCAGACCTAACCGGTGTTATCCTCTGAAATATTGATCGAAACCAGGTTTAATTGACTGCTTCAGTGTGATACCACATTACTACGTGATTCAAACACGGAAAATACCCGGGATCTGGCCAACAAGTTTGCGAAAAAGGCAAAATCATGAGCCAGATGCGGGCATAACCCAGACCTAACCCAGACCTAACCGGTGTTATCCTCTAAAATATTGATCGAAACCAGGTTTAATTGACTGCTTCAGTGTGTTACCACATTACTACGTGATTCAAACACGGAAAATACCCAGGATCTGGCCAACAAGTATGCGAAGGAGGCAAAATCATGAGCCAGATGCGGGCATAACCCAGACCTAACCCAGACCTAACCGGTGTTATCCTCTAAAATATTGATCGAAACCAGGTTTAATTGACAGCTTCAGTGTGTTACCACATTACTACGTGATTCAAACACGAAAAAACCCCAGGATCTGGCCAACAAGTATGCGAAGATGGCAAAATCATGAGCCAGATGCGGGCATATCCCGGACCTAACCCAGACCTAACCGGTGTTATCCTCTAAAATATTGATCGAAACCAGGTTTAATTGACTGCTTCAGTGTGTTACCACATTCCTACGTGATTGAAACACGAAAAAAACCCAGGTTCTGACCAACAAGTATGCGAAGAAGGCGAAAGTATAAGCCAGATGCGCGCATTTCCCAGACCTAACCCAGACCTAACCGGGGTTATCCTCTAAAATATTGATCGAAACCAGGTTTAATTGACTGCTTCAGTGTGTTACCACATTACTACGTGATTCAAACACGAAAAAAACCCAGGATCTGGCCAACAAGTATGCGAAGAAGGCAAAATCATGAGCCAGATGCGGGCATAACCCAGACCTAACCCAGACCTAACCGGTGTTATCCTCTAAAATATTGATCGAAACCAGGTTTAATTGACTGCTTCAGTGTGTTACCACATTACTACATGATTCAAACACGAAAAAAACCCTGGATCTGGCCAACAAGTATGCGAAGAAGGCAAAATCATGAGCCAGATGCGGGCATAACCCAGACCTAACCGGTGTTATCCTCTGAAATATTGATCGAAACCAGGTTTAATTGACTGCTTCAGTGTGTTACCACATTACTACGTGATTCAAACTCGGAAAATACCCGGGATCTGGCCAACAAGTTTGCGAAAAAGGCAAAATCATGAGCCAGATGCGGGCATAACCCAGACCTAACCCAGACCTAACCGGTGTTATCCTCTAAAATATTGATCGAAACCAGGTTTAATTGACTGCTTCAGTGTGTTACCACATTACTACGTGATTCAAACACGGAAAATACCCAGGATCTGGCCAACAAGTATGCGAAGGAGGCAAAATCATGAGCCAGATGCGGGCATAACCCAGACCTAACCCAGACCTAACCGGTGTTATCCTCTAAAATATTGATCGAAACCAGGTTTAATTGACAGCTTCAGTGTGTTACCACATTACTACGTGATTCAAACACGAAAAAACCCCAGGATCTGGCCAACAAGTATGCGAAGAAGGCAAAATCATGAGCCAGATGCGGGCATATCCCGGACCTAACCCAGACCTAACCGGTGTTATCCTCTAAAATATTGATCGAAACCAGGTTTAATTGACTGCTTCAGTGTGTTACCACATTCCTACGTGATTGAAACACGAAAAAAACCCAGGTTCTGACCAACAAGTATGCGAAGAAGGCGAAAGTATAAGCCAGATGCGCGCATTTCCCAGACCTAACCCAGACCTAACCGGCGTTATCCTCTAAAATATTGATCGAAACCAGGTTTAATTGACTGCTTCAGTGTGTTACCACATTACTACGTGATTCAAACACGAAAAAAACCCAGGATCTGGCCAACAAGTATGCGAAGAAGGCAAAATCATGAGCCAGATGCGGGCATAACCCAGACCTAACCCAGACCTAACCGGTGTTATCCTCTAAAATATTGATCGAAACCAGGTTTAATTGACAGCTTCAGTGTGTTACAACATTACTACGTGATTCAAACACGGAAAAAATCCAGGATCTGGCCAACAAGTTTGCGAAAAAAGCGAAAGTATAAGCCAGATGCGCGCATTTCCCAGACCTAACCCCGACCTAACCGGTGTTATCCTCTAAAATATTGATCGAAACCAGGTTTAATTGACTGCTTCAGTGTATTACCACATTACTACGTGATTCAAACACGAAAAAAACCCAGGATCTGGCCAACAAGTATGCGAAGAAGGCAAAATCATGAGCCAGATGCGGGCATAACCCAGACCTAACCCAGACCTAACCGGTGTTATCCTCTGAAATATTGATCGAAACCAGGTTTAATTGACAGCTTCAGTGTATTACCACATTACTACGTGATTCAAACACGAAAAAAACCCAGGATCTGGCCAACAAGTATGCGAAGAAGGCAAAATCATGAGCCAGATGCGGGCATAACCCAGACCTAACCCAGACCTAACCGGTGTTATCCTCTGAAATATTGATCGAAACCAGGTTTAATTGACTGCTTCAGTGTGTTACCACATTACTGCGTGATTCAAACACGGAAAAAACCCAGGATCTGGCCAACAAGTATGCGAAGAAGGCAAAATCATGAGCCAGATGCTGGCATAACCCAGACCTAACCCAGACCTAACCGGTGTTATCCTCTAAAATATTGATCGAAACCAGGTTTAATTGACAGATTCAGTGTGTTACCACATTACTACGTGTTTCAAACACGGAAAATACCCAGGATCTGGCCTACAAGTTTGCGAAAATGGCGAAAGTACAAGCCAGATGCGCGCATATCCCAGACCTAACCCAGACCTAACCGGTCTTATACTCTGAAATATTGATCGAAACCAGGTTTATTTGACTGCTTCAGTGTGTTACCACATTACTACGTGTTTCAAACACGGAAAAGACCCAGGATCTGGCCAACAAGTTTGCGAAGAAGGCAAAATCATGAGCCAGATGCGGGCATATCTCAGACGAAACCCAGACCTAACCGGTGTTATCCTCTAAAATATTGATCGAAACCAGGTTTAATTGACTGCTTCAGTGTGTTACCACATTACTACGTGATTCAAACACGAAAAAAACCCAGGATCTGGCCAACAAGTATGCGATGAAGGCAAAATCATGAGCCAGATGCGGGCATAACCCAGACCTAACCCAGACCTAACCGGTGTTATCCTCTAAAATATTGATCGAAACCAGGTTTAATTGACAGCTTCAGTGTGTTACCACATTACTACGTGATTCAAACACGAAAAAAACCCAGGATCTGGCCAACAAGTATGCGAAGAAGGCGAAATCATGAGCCAGATGCGGGCATATCCCGGACCTAACCCAGACCTAACCGGTGTTATCCTCTGAAATATTGATCGAAACCAGGTTTAATTGACTGCTTCAGTGTGATACCACATTACTACGTGATTCAAACACGGAAAAAACCCAGGATCTGGCCAACAAGTATGCGAAGAAGGCAAAATCATGAGCCAGATGCGGGCATAACCCAGACCTAACCCAGACCTAACCGGTGTTATCCTCTAAAATATTGATCGAAACCAGGTTTAATTGACTGCTTCAGTGTGTTACCACATTACTACGTGATTCAAACACGGAAAATACCCAGGATCTGGCCAACAAGTTTGCGAAAACGGCGAAAGTATAAGCCAGATGCGCGCAAATCCCAGACCTAACCCAGACCTAACCGGTGTTATCCTCTAAAATATTGATCGAAACCAGGTTTAATTGACTGCTTCAGTGTGTTACCACATTACTACGTGATTCAAACACGAAAAAAACCCAGGATCTGGCCAACAAGTATGCGAAGAAGGCAAAATCATGAGCCAGATGCGGGCATAACCCAGACCTAACCCAGACCTAACCGGTGTTATCCTCTAAAATATTGATCGAAACCAGGTTTAATTGACTGCTTCAGTGTGTTACCACATTACTACGTGATTCAAACACGAAAAAAACGCAGGATCTGGCCAACAAGTTTCCGAAAAAGGCGAAAGTATAAGCCAGATGCGCGCATTTCCCAGACCTAACCCAGACCTAACCGGTGTTATCCTCTAAAATATTGATCGAAACCAGGTTTAGTTGACTGCTTCAGTGTATTACCACATTACTACGTGATTCAAACACGAAAAAAACCCAGGATCTGGCCAACAAGTATGCGAAGAAGGCAAAATCATGAGCCAGATGCGGGCATAACCCAGACCTAACCCAGACCTAACCGGTGTTATCCTCTGAAATATTGTTCGAAACCAGGTTTAATTGACTGCTTCAGTTTATTACCACATTACTACGTGATTCAAACACGAAAAAAACCCAGGATCTGGCCAACAAGTATGCGAAGAAGGCAAAATCATGAGCCAGATGCGGGCATAACCCAGACCTAACCCAGACCTAACCGGTGTTATCCTCTGAAATATTGATCGAAACCAGGTTTAATTGACTGCTTCAGTGTGTTACCACATTACTGCGTGATTCAAACACGGAAAAAACCCAGGATCTGGCCAACAAGTATGCGAAGAAGGCAAAATCATGAGCCAGATGCTGGCATAACCCAGACCTAACCCAGACCTAACCGGTGTTATCCTCTAAAATATTGATCGAAACCAGGTTTAATTGACAGATTCAGTGTGTTACCACATTACTACGTGTTTCAAACACGGAAAATACCCAGGATCTGGCCTACAAATTTGCGAAAATGGCGAAAGTATAAGCCAGATGCGCGCATATCCCAGACCTAACCCAGACCTAACCGGTGTTATACTCTGAAATATTGATCGAAACCAGGTTTATTTGACTGCTTCAGTGTGTTACCACATTACTACGTGTTTCAAACACGGAAAAGACCCAGGATCTGGCCAACAAGTTTGCGAAGAAGGCAAAATCATGAGCCAGATGCGGGCATATCCCAGACGAAACCCAGACCTAACCGGTGTTATCCTCTAAAATATTGATCGAAACCAGGTTTAATTGACTGCTTCTGTGTGATACCACATTACTACGTGATTCAAACACGGAAAAAACCCAGGATCTGGCCAACAAGTATGCGATGAAGGCAAAATCATGAGCCAGATGCGGGCATAACACAGACCTAACCCAGACCTAACCGGTGTTATCCTCTAAAATATTGATCGAAACCAGGTTTAATTGACAGCTTCAGTGTGTTACCACATTACTACGTGACCAAACACGAAAAAAACCCAGGATCTGGCCAACAAGTATGCGAAGAAGGCGAAATCATGAGCCAGATGCGGGCATATCCCGGACCTAACCCAGACCTAACCGGTGTTATCCTCTGAAATATTGATCGAAACCAGGTTTAATTGACTGCTTCAGTGTGATACCACATTACTACGTGATTCAAACACGGAAAAAACCCAGGATCTGGCCAACAAGTATGCGAAGAAGGCAAAATCATGAGCCAGATGCGGGCATAACCCAGACCTAACCCAGACCTAACCGGTGTTATCCTCTAAAATATTGATCGAAACCAGGTTTAATTGACTGCTTCAGTGTGTTACCACATTACTACGTGATTCAAACACGGAAAATACCCAGGATCTGGCCAACAAGTTTGCGAAAACGGCGAAAGTATAAGCCAGATGCGCGCAAATCCCATACCTAACCCAGACCTAACCGGTGTTATCCTCTAAAATATTGATCGAAACCAGGTTTAATTGACTGCTTCAGTGTGTTACCACATTACTACGTGATTCAAACACGAAAAAAACCCAGGATCTGGCCAACAAGTTTGCGAAAAAGGCGAAAGTATAAGCCAGATGCGCGCATTTCCCAGACCTAACCCAGACCTAACCGGTGTTATCCTCTAAAATATTAATCGAAACCAGGTTTAATCGACAGCTTCAGTGTGTTACCACATTACTACGTGATTCAAACACGAAAAAACCCCAGGATCTGGCCAACAAGTATGCGAAGAAGGCAAAATCATGAGCCAGATGCGGGCATAACCCAGACCTAACCCAGACCTAACCGGTGTTATCCTCTGAAATATTGATCGAAACCTGGTTTAAATGACTGCTTCAGTGTGTTACCACATTACTACGTGATTCAAACACGGAAAATACCCAGGATCGGGCCAACAAGTTTGCGAAAAAGGCGAAAGTATAAGCCAGATGCGCGCAAATCCCAGACCTAACCCAGACCTAACCGGTGTTATCCTCTAAAATATTGATCGAAACCAGGTTTAATTGACTGCTTCAGTGTGTTACCACATTACTACGTGATTCAAACACGAAAAAAACCCAGGATCTGGCCAACAAGTTTGCGAAAAAGGCGAAAGTATAAGCCAGATGCGCGCATTTCCCAGACCTAACCCAGACCTAACCGGTGTTATCCTCTAAAATATTGATCGAAACCAGGTTTAATTGACAGCTTCAGTGTGTTACCACATTACTACGTGATTCAAACACGAAAAAACCCCAGGATCTGGCCGACAAGTATGCGAAGAGGGCAAAATCATGAGCCCGATGCGGACATAACCCAGACCTAACCCAGACATAACCGGTGTTATCCTCTGAAATATTAATCGAAACCTGGTTTAATTGACTGCTTCAGTGTGTTACCACATTACTACGTGATTCAAACACGGAAAATACCCAGGATCTGGCCAACAAGTATGCGAAGAAGGCAAAATCATGAGCCAGATGCGGGCATAACCCAGACCTAACCCAGACCTAACCGGTGTTATCCTCTAAAATATTGATCGAAACCAGGTTTAATTGACTGCTTCAGTGTGTTACCACATTACTACGTGATTCAAACACGGAAAATACCCAGGATCTGGCCAACAAGTTTGCGAAAACGGCGAAAGTATAAGCCAGATGCGCGCAAATCCCAGACCTAACCCAGACCTAACCGGTGTTATCCTCTAAAATATTGATCGAAACCAGGTTTAATTGACTGCTTCAGTGTGTTACCACATTACTACGTGATTCAAACACGAAAAAAACCCAGGATCTGGCCAACAAGTATGCGAAGAAGGCAAAATCATGAGCCAGATGCGGGCATAACCCAGACCTAACCCAGACCTAATCGGTGTTATCCTCTAAAATATTGATCGAAACCAGGTTTAATTGACTGCTTCAGTGTGTTACCACATTACTACGTGATTCAAACACGGAAAAAATCCAGGATCTGGCCAACAAGTTTGCGAAAAAGGCGAAAGTATAAGCCAGATGCGCGCATATCCCAGACCTATCCCAGACCTAACCGGTGTTATCCTCTAAAATATTGATCGAAACCAGGTTTAATTGACTGCTTCAGTGTATTACCTCATTACTACGTGATTCAAACACGAAAAAAACACAGGATCTGGACAACAAGTATGCGAAGAAGGCAAAATCATGAGCCAGATGCGGGCATAACCCAGACCTAACCCAGACCTAACCGGTGTTATCCTCTAAAATATTGATCGAAACCAGGTTGAATTGACTGCTTCAGTGTGTTACCACATTACTACGTGATTCAAACACGAAAAAAACGCAGGATCTGGCCAACAAGTTTCCGAAAAAGGCGAAAGTATAAGCCAGATGCGCGTATTTCCCAGACCTAACCCAGACCTAACCGGTGTTATCCTCTAAAATATTGATCGAAACCAGGTTTAATTGACTGCTTCAGTGTATTACCACATTACTACGTGATTCAAACACGAAAAAAACCCAGGATCTGGCCAACAAGTATGCGAAGAAGGCAAAATCATGAGCCAGATGCGGGCATAACCCAGACCTAACCCAGACCTAACCGGTGTTATCCTCTGAAATATTGATCGAAACCAGGTTTAATTGACTGCTTCAGTTTATTACCACATTACTACGTGATTCAAACACGAAAAAAACCCAGGATCTGGCCAACAAGTATGCGAAGAAGGCAAAATCATGAGCCAGATGCGGGCATAACCCAGACCTAACCCAGACCTAACCGGTGTTATCCTCTGAAATATTGATCGAAACCAGGTTTAATTGACTGCTTCAGTGTGTTACCACATTACTGCGTGATTCAAACACGGAAAAAACCCAGGATCTGGCCAACAAGTATGCGAAGAAGGCAAAATCATGAGCCAGATGCTGGCATAACCCAGACCTAACCCAGACCTAACCGGTGTTATCCTCTAAAATATTGATCGAAACCAGGTTTAATTGACAGATTCAGTGTGTTACCACATTACTACGTGTTTCAAACACGGAAAATACCCAGGATCTGGCCTACAAATTTGCGAAAATGGCGAAAGTATAAGCCAGATGCGCGCATATCCCAGACCTAACCCAGACCTAACCGGTGTTATACTCTGAAATATTGATCGAAACCAGGTTTATTTGACTGCTTCAGTGTGTTACCACATTACTACGTGTTTCAAACACGGAAAAGACCCAGGATCTGGCCAACAAGTTTGCGAAGAAGGCAAAATCATGAGCCAGATGCGGGCATATCCCAGACGAAACCCAGACCTAACCGGTGTTATCCTCTAAAATATTGATCGAAACCAGGTTTAATTGACTGCTTCTGTGTGATACCACATTACTACGTGATTCAAACACGGAAAAAACCCAGGATCTGGCCAACAAGTATGCGATGAAGGCAAAATCATGAGCCAGATGCGGGCATAACACAGACCTAACCCAGACCTAACCGGTGTTATCCTCTAAAATATTGATCGAAACCAGGTTTAATTGACAGCTTCAGTGTGTTACCACATTACTACGTGATTCAAACACGAAAAAAACCCAGGATCTGGCCAACAAGTATGCGAAGAAGGCGAAATCATGAGCCAGATGCGGGCATATCCCGGACCTAACCCAGACCTAACCGGTGTTATCCTCTGAAATATTGATCGAAACCAGGTTTAATTGACTGCTTCAGTGTGATACCACATTACTACGTGATTCAAACACGGAAAAAACCCAGGATCTGGCCAACAAGTATGCGAAGAAGGCAAAATCATGAGCCAGATGCGGGCATAACCCAGACCTAACCCAGACCTAACCGGTGTTATCCTCTAAAATATTGATCGAAACCAGGTTTAATTGACTGCTTCAGTGTGTTACCACATTACTACGTGATTCAAACACGGAAAATACCCAGGATCGGGCCAACAAGTTTGCGAAAAAGGCGAAAGTATAAGCCAGATGCGCGCATTTCCCAGACCTAACCCAGACCTAACCGGTGTTATCCTCTAAAATATTAATCGAAACCAGGTTTAATCGACAGCTTCAGTGTGTTACCACATTACTACGTGATTCAAACACGAAAAAACCCCAGGATCTGGCCAACAAGTATGCGAAGAAGGCAAAATCATGAGCCAGATGCGGGCATAACCCAGACCTAACCCAGACCTAACCGGTGTTATCCTCTGAAATATTGATCGAAACCTGGTTTAAATGACTGCTTCAGTGTGTTACCACATTACTACGTGATTCAAACACGGAAAATACCCAGGATCGGGCCAACAAGTTTGCGAAAAAGGCGAAAGTATAAGCCAGATGCGCGCAAATCCCAGACCTAACCCAGACCTAACCGGTGTTATCCTCTAAAATATTGATCGAAACCAGGTTTAATTGACTGCTTCAGTGTGTTACCACATTACTACGTGATTCAAACACGAAAAAAACCCAGGATCTGGCCAACAAGTTTGCGAAAAAGGCGAAAGTATAAGCCAGATGCGCGCATTTCCCAGACCTAACCCAGACCTAACCGGTGTTATCCTCTAAAATATTGATCGAAACCAGGTTTAATTGACAGCTTCAGTGTGTTACCACATTACTACGTGATTCAAACACGAAAAAACCCCAGGATCTGGCCGACAAGTATGCGAAGAAGGCAAAATCATGAGCCCGATGCGGACATAACCCAGACCTAACCCAGACATAACCGGTGTTATCCTCTGAAATATTAATCGAAACCTGGTTTAATTGACTGCTTCAGTGTGTTACCACATTACTACGTGATTCAAACACGGAAAATACCCAGGATCTGGCCAACAAGTTTGCGAAAAAGGCGAAAGTATAAGCCAGATGCGCGCAAATCCCAGACCTAACCCAGACCTAACCGGTGTTATCCTCTAAAATATTGATCGAAACCAGGTTTAATTGACTGCTTCAGTGTGTTACCACATTACTACGTGATTCAAGCACGAAAAAAACCCAGGATCTGGCCAACAAGTATGCGAAGAAGGCAAAATCATGAGCCAGATGCGGGCATATCCCAGACGAAACCCAGACCTAACCGGTGTTATCCTCTAAAATATTGATCGAAACCAGGTTTAATTGACTGCTTCAGTGTGTTACTACATTACTACGTGATTCAAACATGAAAAAAACCCAGGATCTGGCCAACAAGTATGCGAAGAAGGCAAAATCATGAGCCAGATGCGGGCATAACCCAGACCTAACCCAGACCTAACCGGTGTTATCCTCTAAAATATTGATCGAAACCAGGTTTAATTGACTGCTTCAGTGTGTTACCACATTACTACGTGATTCAAACACGAAAAAAACCCAGGATCTGGCCAACAAGTATGCGAAGAAGGCAAAATCATGAGCCAGATGCGGGCATAACCCAGACCTAACCCAGACCTATCCGGTGTTATCCTCTAAAATATTGATCGAAACCAGGTTTAATTGACTGCTTCAGTGTGTTACCACATTACTACGTGATTCAAACACGAAAAAAACCCAGGATCTGGCCAACAAGTATGCGAAGAAGGCAAAATCATGAGCCAGATGCGGGCATAACCCAGACCTAACCCAGACCTAACCGGTGTTATCCTCTAAAATATTGATCGAAACCAGGTTTAATTGACAGCTTCAGTGTGTTACCACATTACTACGTGATTCAAACACGAAAAAAACCCAGGATCTGACCAACAAGTATGCGAAGAAGGCGAAAGTATAAGCCAGATGCGCGCATTTCCCAGACCTAACCCAGACCTAACCGGCGTTATCCTCTAAAATATTGATCGAAACCAGGTTTAATTGACTGCTTCAGTGTGTTACCACATTACTACGTGATTCAAACACGAAAAAAACCCAGGATCTGGCCAACAAGTATGCGAAGAAGGCAAAATCATGAGCCAGATGCGGGCAAAACCCAGACCTAACCCAGACCTAACCGGTGTTATCCTCTAAAATATTGATCGAAACCAGGTTTAATTGACAGCTTCAGTGTGTTACCGCATTACTACGTGATTCAAACACGAAAAAAACCCAGGATCTGACCAACAAGTATGCGAAGAAGGCGAAAGTATAAGCCAGATGCGCGCATTTCCCAGACCTAACCCAGACCTAACCGGCGTTATCCTCTAAAATATTGATCGAAACCAGGTTTAATTGACTGCTTCAGTGTGTTACCACATTACTACGTGATTCAAACACGGAAAATACCCAGGATCTGGCCAACAAGTTTGCGAAAACGGCGAAAGTATAAGCCAGATGCGCGCAAATCCCAGACCTAACCCAGACCTAACCGGTGTTATCCTCTAAAATATTGATCGAAACCAGGTTTAATTGACTGCTTCAGTGTGTTACCACATTACTACGTGATTCAAACACGAAAAAAACCCAGGATCTGGCCAACAAGTTTGCGAAAAAGGCGAAAGTATAAGCCAGATGCGCGCATTTCCCAGACCTAACCCAGACCTAATCGGTGTTATCCTCTAAAATATTAATCGAAACCAGGTTTAATTGACAGCTTCAGTGTGTTACCACATTACTACGTGATTCAAACACGAAAAAACCCCAGGATCTGGCCAACAAGTATGCGAAGAGGGCAAAATCATGAGCCAGATGCGGGCATAACCCAGACCTAACCCAGACCTAACCAATGTTATCCTCTGAAATATTGATCGAAACCTGGTTTAAATGACTGCTTCAGTGTGTTACCACATTACTACGTGATTCAAACACGGAAAATACCCAGGATCTGGCCAACAAGTTTGCGAAAAAGGCGAAAGTATAAGCCAGATGCGCGCATTTCCCAGACCTAACCCAGACCTAACAGGTGTTATCCTCTAAAATATTGATCGAAACCAGGTTTAATTGACAGCTTCAGTGTGTTACCACATTACTACGTGATTCAAACACGAAAAAACCCCAGGATCTGGCCAACAAGTATGCGAAGAAGGCAAAATCATGAGCCAGGTGCGGGCATAACCCAGACCTAACCCAGACATAACAGGTGTTATCCTCTGAAATATTAATCGAAACCTGGTTTAATTGACTGCTTCAGTGTGTTACCACATTACTACATGATTCAAACATGAAAAAAACCCAGGATCTGGCCAACAAGTATGCGAAGAAGGCAAAATCATGAGCCAGATGCGGGCATAACCCAGACCTAACCCAGACCTAACCGGTGTTATCCTCTAAAATATTGATCGAAACCAGGTTTAATTGACTGCTTCAGTGTGTTACCACATTACTACGTGATTCAAACACGAAAAAAACCCAGGATCTGGCCAACAAGTTTGCGAAAAAGGCAAAATCATGAGCCGGATGCGGGCATAACCCAGACCTAACCCAGACCTAACCGGTGTTATCCTCTAAAATATTGATCGAAACCAGGTTTAATTGACAGCTTCAGTGTGTTACCACATTACTACGTGATTCAAACACGAAAAAAACCCAGGATCTGGCCAACAAGTATGCGAAGAAGGCATAATCATGAGCCAGATGCGGGCATAACCCAGACCTAACCCAGACCTAACCGGTGTTATCCTCTAAAATATTGATCGAAACCAGGTTTTATTGACTGCTTCAGTGTATTACCACATTACTACGTGATTCAAACACGAAAAAAACCCAGGATCTGGCCAACAAGTATGCGAAGAAGGCAAAATCATGAGCCAGATGCGGGCATAACCCAGACCTAACCCAGACCTAACCGGTGTTATCCTCTAAAATATTGATCGAAACCAGGCTTAATTGTCTGCTTCAGTGTGTTACCACATTACTACATGATTCAAACACGAAAAAAACCCAGGATCTGGCCAACAAGTATGCGAAGAAGGCAAAATCATGAGCCAGATGCGGGCATAACCCAGACCTAACCCAGACCTAACCGGTGTTATCCTCTGAAATGTTGATCGAAACCAGGTTTAATTGACTGCTTCAGTGTGTTACCACATTACTACGTGATTCAAACACGGAAAATACCCAGGATCTGGCCAACAAGTTTGCGAAAAAGGCGAAAGTATAAGCCAGATGCGCGCAAATCCTAGACCTAACCCAGACCTAACCGGTGTTATCCTCTAAAATATTGATCGAAACCAGGTTTAATTGACTGCTTCAGTGTGTTACCACATTACTACGTGATTCAAACACGAAAAAAACCCAGGATCTGGCCAACAAGTATGCGAAGAAGGCAAAATCATGAGCCAGATGCGGGCATAACGCAGACCTAACCCAGACCTAACCGGTGTTATCCTCTAAAATATTGATCGAAACCAGGTTTTATTGACTGCTTCAGTGTATTACCACATTACTACGTGATTCAAACACGGAAAAAACCCAGGATCTGGCCAACAAGTATGCGATGAAGGCAAAATCATGAGCCAGATGCGGGCATATCCCAGATGAAACCCAGACCTAACCGGTGTTATCCTCTAAAATATTGATCGAAACCAGGTTTAATTGACTGCTTCAGTGTGATACCACATTACTACGTGATTCAAACACGGAAAAAACCCAGGATTTGGCAAACAAGTATGCGAAGAAGGCAAAATCATGAGCCAGATGCGGGCATAACCCAGACCTAACCCAGACCTAACCGGTGTTATCCTCTGAAATATTGATCGAAACCAGGTTTAATTGACTGCTTCAGTGTATTACCACATTACTACGTGATTCAAACACGGAAAAAACCCAGGATCTGGCCAACAAGTATGCGAAGAAGGCAAAATCACGAGCCAGATGCGGGCATAACCCAGACCTAACCCACACCTAACCGGTGTTATCCTCTAAAATATTGATCAAAACCAGGTTTAATTGACTGCTTCAGTGTGTTACCACATTACTACGTGGTTCAAACACGGAAAATACCCAGGATCTGGCCAACAAGTTTGCGAAAAAGGCGCAAGTATAAGCCAGATGCGCGCAAATCCCAGACCTAACCCAGACCTAACCGGTGTTATCCTCTAAAATATTGATCGAAACCAGGTTTAATTGACTGCTTCAGTGTGTTACCACATTACTACGTGATTCAAACACGAAAAAACCCCAGGATCTGACCAACAAGTATGCGAAGAAGGCAAAATCATGAGCCAGATGCGGGCATAACCCAGACCTAACCCAGACCTAACCGGTGTTATCCTCTGAAATATTGATCGAAACCAGGTTTAATTGACTGCTTCAGTGTGTTACCACATTACTACGTGATTCAAACACGAAAAAAACCCAGGATCTGACCAACAAGTATGCGAAGAAGGCAAAAGTATAAGCCAGATGCGCGCATTTCCCAGACCTAACCCAGACCTAACCGGCGTTATCCTCTAAAATATTGATCGAAACCAGGTTTTATTGACTGCTTCAGTGTATTACCACATTACTACGTGATTCAAACACGAAAAAAACCCAGGATCTGGCCAACAAGTATGCGAAGAAGGCAAAATCATGAGCCAGATCGCGGGCATAACCCAGACCTAACCCAGACCTAACCGGTGTTATCCTCTGAAATATTGATCGAAACCAGGTTTAATTGACTGCTTCAGTGTGTTACCACATTACTACGTGATTCAAACACGAAAAAACCCAGGATCTGGCGAACAAGTATGCGAAGAAGGCAAAATCATGAGCCAGATGCGGGCATAACCCAGACCTAACCCAGACCTAACCGGTGTTATCCTCTGAAATATTGATCGAAACCAGGTTTAATTGACTGCTTCAGTGTATTACCACATTACTACGTGATTCAAACACGAAAAAAACCCAGGATCTGGCCAACAAGTATGCGAAGAAGGCAAAATCATGAGCCAGATGCGGGCATAACCCAGACCTAACCCAGACCTAACCGGTGTTATCCTCTGAAATATTGATCGAAACCAGGTTTAATTGACTGCTTCAGTGTTTTACCTCATTACTACGTGATTCAAACACGGAAAAAACCCAGGATCTGGCCAACAAGTATGCGATGAAGGCAAAATCATGAGCCAGATGCGGGCATATCCCAGACGAAACCCAGACCTAACCGGTGTTATCCTCTAAAATATTGATCGAAACCAGGTTTAATTGACTGCTTCAGTGTGATACCACATTACTACGTGATTCAAACACGGAAAAAACCCAGGATCTGGCCAACAAGTATGCGAAGAAGGCAAAATCATGAGCCAGATGCGGGCATAACCCAGACCTAACCCAGACCTAACCGGTGTTATCCTCTGATATATTGATCGAAACCAGGTTTAATTGACTGCTTCAGTGTATTACCACATTACTACGTGATTCAAACACGGAAAAAACCCAGGATCTGGCCAACAAGTATGCGAAGAAGGCAAAATCATGAGCCAGATGCGGGCATAACCCAGACCTAACCCACACCTAACCGGTGTTATCCTCTAAAATATTGATCGAAACCAGGTTTAATTGACTGCTTCAGTGTGTTACCACATTACTACGTGATTCAAACACGGAAAATACCCAGGATCTGGCCAACAAGTTTGCGAAAAAGGCGCAAGTATAAGCCAGATGCGCGCAAATCCCAGACCTAACCCAGACCTAACCGGTGTTATCCTCTAAAATATTGATCGAAACCACGTTTAATTGACTGCTTCAGTGTGTTACCACATTGCTACGTGATTCAAACACGAAAAAAACCCAGGATCTGGCCAACAAGTTTGCGAAAAAGGCGAAAGTATAAGCCAGATGCGCGCATTTCCCAGACCTAACCCAGACCTAACCGGTGTTATCCTCTAAAATATTGATCGAAACCAGGTTTAATTGACAGCTTCAGTGTGTTACCACATTACTACGTGATTCAAACACGAAAAAACCCCAGGATCTGACCAACAAGTATGCGAAGAAGGCAAAATCATGAGCCAGATGCGGGCATAACCCAGAGCTAACCCAGACCTAACCGGTGTTATCCTCTGAAATATTGATCGAAACCAGGTTTAATTGACTGCTTCAGTGTGTTACCACATTACTACGTGATTCAAACACGGAAAATACCCAGGATCTGGCCAACAAGTTTGCGAAAAAGGCGAAAGTATAAGCCAGATGCGCGCAAATCCCAGACCTAACCCTGACCTAACCGGTGTTATCCTCTAAAATATTGATCGAAAACAGGTTTAATTGACTGCTTCAGTGTGTTACCACAATACTACGTGATTCAAACACGAAAAAAACCCAGGATCTGGCCAACAAGTATGCGAAGAAGGCAAAATCATGAGCCAGATGCGGGCATATCCCAGACGAAACCCAGACCTAACCAGTGTTATCCTCTAAAATATTGATCGAAACCAGGTTTAATTGACTGCTTCAGTGTGTTACCACATTACTACGTGATTCAAACATGAAAAAAACCCAGGATCTGGCCAACAAGTATGCGAAGAAGGCAAAATCATGAGCCAGATGCGGGCATAACCAGACCTAACCCAGACCTAACCGGTGTTATCCTCTAAAATATTGATCGAAACCAGGTTTAATTGACAGCTTCAGTGTGTTACCACATTACTACGTGATTCAAACACGAAAAAAACCCAGGATCTGGCCAACAAGTATGCGAAGAAGGCAAAATCATGAGCCAGATGCGGGCATAACCAGACCTAACCCAGACCTAACCGGTGTTATCCTCTAAAATATTGATCGAAACCAGGTTTTATTGACAGCTTCAGTGTGTTACCACATTACTACGTGATTCAAACACGAAAAAAACCCAGGATCTGGCCAACAAGTTTGCGAAAAAGGCGAAAGTATAAGCCAGATGCGCGCATTTCCCAGACCTAACCCAGACCTAACCGGTGTTATCCTCTAAAATATTGATCGAAACCAGGTTTAATTGGCAGCTTCAGTGTGTTACCACATTACTACGTGATTCAAACACGAAAAAACCCCAGGATCTGGCCAACAAGTATGCGAAGAAGGCAAAATCATGAGCCAGGTGCGGGCATAACCCAGACCTAACCCAGACATAACAGGTGTTATCCTCTGAAATATTAATCGAAACCTGGTTTAATTGACTGCTTCAGTGTGTTACCACATTACTACGTGATTCAAACACGGAAAATACCCAGGATCTGGCCAACAAGTTTGCGAAAAAGGCGAATGTATAAGCCAGATGCGCGCAAATCCCAGACCTAACCCAGACCTAACCGGTGTTATCCTCTAAAATATTGATCGAAACCAGGTTTAATTGACTGCTTCAGTGTGTTACCACATTACTACGTGATTCAAACACGAAAAAAACCCAGGATCTGGCCAACAAGTATGCGAAGAAGGCAAAATCATGAGCCAGATGCGGGCATATCTCAGACGAAACCCAGACCTAACCGGTGTTATCCTCTAAAATATTGATCGAAACCAGGTTTAATTGACTGCTTCAGTGTGTTACTACATTACTACATGATTCAAACATGAAAAAAACCCAGGATCTGGCCAACAAGTATGCGAAGAAGGCAAAATCATGAGCCAGATGCGGGCATAACCCAGACCTAACCCAGACCTAACCGGTGTTATCCTCTAAAATATTGATCGAAACCAGGTTTAATTGACAGCTTCAGTGTGTTACCACATTACTACGTGATTCAAACACGAAAAATACCCAGGATCTGGCCAACAAGTATGCGAAGAAGGCAAAATCATGAGCCAGATGCGGGCATAACCCAGACATAACCGGTGTTATCCTCTGAAATATTAATCGAAACCTTGTTTAATTGACTGCTTCAGTGTGTTACCACATTACTACGTGATTCAAACACGAAAAAAACCCAGGATCTGGCCAACAAGTATGCGAAGAAGGCAAAATCATGAGCCAGATGCGGGCATATCCCAGACGAAACCCAGACCTAACCGGTGTTATCCTCTAAAATATTGATCGAAACCAGGTTTAATTGACTGCTTCAGTGTGTTACTACATTACTACGTGATTCAAACATGAAAAAAACCCAGGATCTGGCCAACAAGTATGCGAAGAAGGCAAAATCATGAGCCAGATGCGGGCATAACCCAGACCTAACCCAGACCTAACCGGTGTTATCCTCTAAAATATTGATCGAAACCAGGTTTAATTGACAGCTTCAGTGTGTTACCACATTACTACGTGATTCAAACACGAAAAAAACCCAGGATCTGGCCAACAAGTATGCGAAGAAGGCAAAATCATGAGCCAGATGCGGGCATAACCCAGACCTAACCCAGACCTAACCGGTGTTATCCTCTAAAATATTGATCGAAACCAGGTTTTATTGACTGCTTCAGTGTATTACCACATTACTACGTGATTCAGACACGAAAAAAGCCCAGGATCTGGCCAACAAGTATGCGAAGAAGGCAAAATCATGAGCCAGATGCGGGCATAACCCAAACCTAACCCAGACCTAACCGGTGTTATCCTCTAAAATATTGATCGAAACCAGGCTTAATTGTCTGCTTCAGTGTGTTACCACATTACTACATGATTCAAACACGAAAAAAACCCAGGATCTGGCCAACAAGTATGCGAAGAAGGCAAAATCATGAGCCAGATGCGGGCATAACCCAGACCTAACCCAGACCTAACCGGTGTTATCCTCTGAAATGTTGATCGAAACCAGGTTTAATTGACTGCTTCAGTGTGTTACCACATTACTACGTGATTCAAACACGGAAAATACCCAGGATCTGGCCAACAAGTATGCGAAGAAGGCAAAATCATGAGCCAGATGCGGGCATAACCCAGACATAACCGGTGTTATCCTCTAAAATATTGATGGAAACCAGGTTTAATTGACTGCTTCAGTGTGTTACCACATTACTACGTGATTCAAACACGAAAAAAAACCAGGATCTGGCCAACAAGTATGCGAAGAAGGCAAAATCATGAGCCAGATGCGGGCATATCCCAGACGAGACCCAGACCTAACCGGTGTTATCCTCTAAAATATTGATCGAAACCAGGTTTAATTGACTGCTTCAGTGTGTTACCACATTACTACGTGATTCAAACACGAAAAAAACCCAGGATCTGACCAACAAGTATGCGAAGAAGGCGAAAGTATAAGCCAGATGCGCGCATTTCCCAGACCTAACCCAGACCTAACCGGCGTTATCCTCTAAAATATTGATCGAAACCAGGTTTTATTGACTGCTTCAGTGTATTACCACATTACTACGTGATTCAAACACGAAAAAAACCCAGGATCTGGCCAACAAGTATGCGAAGAAGGCAAAATCATGAGCCAGATCGCGGGCATAACCCAGACCTAACCCAGACCTAACCGGTGTTATCCTCTGAAATATTGATCGAAACCAGGTTTAATTGACTGCTTCAGTGTGTTACCACATTACTACGTGATTCAAACACGAAAAAACCCAGGATCTGGCGAACAAGTATGCGAAGAAGGCAAAATCATGAGCCAGATGCGGGCATAACCCAGACCTAACCCAGACCTAACCGGTGTTATCCTCTGAAATATTGATCGAAACCAGGTTTAATTGACTGCTTCAGTGTATTACCACATTACTACGTGATTCAAACACGAAAAAAACCCAGGATCTGGCCAACAAGTATGCGAAGAAGGCAAAATCATGAGCCAGATGCGGGCATAACCCAGACCTAACCCAAACCTAGCCGGTGTTATCCTCTGAAATATTGATCGAAACCAGGTTTAATTGACTGCTTCAGTGTATTACCACATTACTACGTGATTCAAACACGGAAAAAACCCAGGATCTGGCCAACAAGTATGCGATGAAGGCAAAATCATGAGCCAGATGCGGGCATATCCCAGACGAAACCCAGACCTAACCGGTGTTATCCTCTAAAATATTGATCGAAACCAGGTTTAATTGACTGCTTCAGTGTGATACCACATTACTACGTGATTCAAACACGGAAAAAACCCAGGATCTGGCCAACAAGTATGCGAAGAAGGCAAAATCATGAGCCAGATGCGGGCATAACCCAGACCTAACCCAGACCTAACCGGTGTTATCCTCTGATATATTGATCGAAACCAGGTTTAATTGACTGCTTCAGTGTATTACCACATTACTACGTGATTCAAACACGAAAAATACCCAGGATCTGGCCAACAAGTATGCGAAGAAGGCAAAATCATGAGCCAGATGCGGGCATAACCCAGACATAACCGGTGTTATCCTCTGAAATATTAATCGAAACCTTGTTTAATTGACTGCTTCAGTGTGTTACCACATTACTACGTGATTCAAACACGAAAAATACCCAGGATCTGGCCAACAAGTATGCGAAGAAGGCAAAATCATGAGCCAGATGCGGGCATAACCCAGACATAACCGGTGTTATCCTCTGAAATATTAATCGAAACCTTGTTTAATTGACAGCTTCAGTGTGTTACCACATTACTACGTGATTCAAACACGAAAAAAACCCAGGATCTGGCCAACAAGTATGCGAAGAAGGCAAAATCATGAGCCAGATGCGGGCATATCCCAGACGAAACCCAGACCTAACCGGTGTTATCCTCTAAAATATTGATCGAAACCAGGTTTAATTGACTGCTTCAGTGTGTTACTACATTACTACGTGATTCAAACATGAAAAAAACCCAGGATCTGGCCAACAAGTATGCGAAGAAGGCAAAATCATTAGCCAGATGCGGGCATAACCCAGACCTAACCCAGACCTAACCGGTGTTATCCTCTAAAATATTGATCGAAACCAGGTTTAATTGACAGCTTCAGTGTGTTACCACATTACTACGTGATTCAAACACGAAAAAAACCCAGGATCTGGCCAACAAGTATGCGAAGAAGGCAAAATCATGTGCCAGATGCGGGCATAACCCAGACCTAACCCAGACCTAACCGGTGTTATCCTCTAAAATATTGATCGAAACCAGGTTTTATTGACTGCTTCAGTGTATTACCACATTACTACGTGATTCAGACACGAAAAAAACCCAGGATCTGGCCAACAAGTATGCGAAGAAGGCAAAATCATGAGCCAGATGCGGGCATAACCCAAACCTAACCCAGACCTAACCGGTGTTATCCTCTAAAATATTGATCGAAACCAGGCTTAATTGTCTGCTTCAGTGTGTTACCACATTACTACATGATTCAAACACGAAAAAAACCCAGGATCTGGCCAACAAGTATGCGAAGAAGGCAAAATCATGAGCCAGATGCGGGCATAACCCAGACCTAACCCAGACCTAACCGGTGTTATCCTCTGAAATGTTGATCGAAACCAGGTTTAATTGACTGCTTCAGTGTGTTACCACATTACTACGTGATTCAAACACGGAAAATACCCAGGATCTGGCCAACAAGTATGCGAAGAAGGCAAAATCATGAGCCAGATGCGGGCATATCCCAGACGAAACCCAGACCTAACCGGTGTTATCCTCTAAAATATTGATGGAAACCAGGTTTAATTGACTGCTTCAGTGTGTTACCACATTACTACGTGATTCAAACACGAAAAAAAACCAGGATCTGGCCAACAAGTATGCGAAGAAGGCAAAATCATGAGCCAGATGCGGGCATATCCCAGACGAAACCCAGACCTAACCGGTGTTATCCTCTAAAGTATTGATCGAAACCAGGTTTAATTGACTGCTTCAGTGTGTTACCACATTACTACGTGATTCAAACACGAAAAAAACCCAGGATCTGACCAACAAGTATGCGAAGAAGGCGAAAGTATAAGCCAGATGCGCGCATTTCCCAGACCTAACCCAGACCTAACCGGCGTTATCCTCTAAAATATTGATCGAAACCAGGTTTTATTGACTGCTTCAGTGTATTACCACATTACTACGTGATTCAAACACGAAAAAAACCCAGGATCTGGCCAACAAGTATGCGAAGAAGGCAAAATCATGAGCCAGATCGCGGGCATAACCCAGACCTAACCCAGACCTAACCGGTGTTATCCTCTGAAATATTGATCGAAACCAGGTTTAATTGACTGCTTCAGTGTGTTACCACATTACTACGTGATTCAAACACGAAAAAACCCAGGATCTGGCGAACAAGTATGCGAAGAAGGCAAAATCATGAGCCAGATGCGGGCATAACCCAGACCTAACCCAGACCTAACCGGTGTTATCCTCTGAAATATTGATCGAAACCAGGTTTAATTGACTGCTTCAGTGTATTACCACATTACTACGTGATTCAAACACGAAAAAAACCCAGGATCTGGCCAACAAGTATGCGAAGAATGCAAAATCATGAGCCAGATGCGGGCATAACCCAGACCTAACCCAAACCTAGCCGGTGTTATCCTCTGAAATATTGATCGAAACCAGGTTTAATTGACTGCTTCAGTGTATTACCACATTACTACGTGATTCAAACACGGAAAAAACCCAGGATCTGGCCAACAAGTATGCGAAGGAGGCAAAATCATGAGCCAGATGCGGGCATATCCCAGACGAAACCCAGACCTAACCGGTGTTATCCTCTAAAATATTGATGGAAACCAGGTTTAATTGACTGCTTCAGTGTGTTACCACATTACTACGTGATTCAAACACGAAAAAAAACCAGGATCTGGCCAACAAGTATGCGAAGAAGGCAAAATCATGAGCCAGATGCGGGCATAACCCAGACCTAACCCAGACCTAACCGGTGTTATCCTCTGAAATGTTGATCGAAACCAGGTTTAGTTGACTGCTTCAGTGTGTTACCACATTACTACGTGATTCAAACACGGAAAATACCCAGGATCTGGCCAACAAGTATGCGAAGAAGGCAAAATCATGAGCCAGATGCGGGCATATCCCAGACGAAACCCAGACCTAACCGGTGTTATCCTCTAAAATATTGATGGAAACCAGGTTTAATTGACTGCTTCAGTGTGTTACCACATTACTACGTGATTCAAACACGAAAAAAAACCAGGATCTGGCCAACAAGTATGCGAAGAAGGCAAAATCATGAGCCAGATGCGGGCATATCCCAGACGAAACCCAGACCTAACCGGTGTTATCCTCTAAAATATTGATGGAAACCAGGTTTAATTGACTGCTTCAGTGTGTTACCACATTACTACGTGATTCAAACACGAAAAAAAACCAGGATCTGGCCAACAAGTATGCGAAGAAGGCAAAATCATGAGCCAGATGCGGGCATATCCCAGACGAAACCCAGACCTAACCGGTGTTATCCTCTAAAATATTGATCGAAACCAGGTTTAATTGACTGCTTCAGTGTGTTACCACATTACTACGTGATTCAAACACGAAAAAAACCCAGGATCTGACCAACAAGTATGCGAAGAAGGCGAAAGTATAAGCCAGATGCGCGCATTTCCCAGACCTAACCCAGACCTAACCGGCGTTATCCTCTAAAATATTGATCGAAACCAGGTTTTATTGACTGCTTCAGTGTATTACCACATTACTACGTGATTCAAACACGAAAAAAACCCAGGATCTGGCCAACAAGTATGCGAAGAAGGCAAAATCATGAGCCAGATCGCGGGCATAACCCAGACCTAACCCAGACCTAACCGGTGTTATCCTCTGAAATATTGATCGAAACCAGGTTTAATTGACTGCTTCAGTGTGTTACCACATTACTACGTGATTCAAACACGAAAAAACCCAGGATCTGGCGAACAAGTATGCGAAGAAGGCAAAATCATGAGCCAGATGCGGGCATAACCCAGACCTAACCCAGACCTAACCGGTGTTATCCTCTGAAATATTGATCGAAACCAGGTTTAATTGACTGCTTCAGTGTATTACCACATTACTACGTGATTCAAACACGAAAAAAACCCAGGATCTGGCCAACAAGTATGCGAAGAAGGCAAAATCATGAGCCAGATGCGGGCATAACCCAGACCTAACCCAAACCTAGCCGGTGTTATCCTCTGAAATATTGATCGAAACCAGGTTTAATTGACTGCTTCAGTGTATTACCACATTACTACGTGATTCAAACACGGAAAAAACCCAGGATCTGGCCAACAAGTATGCGATGAAGGCAAAATCATGAGCCAGATGCGGGCATATCCCAGACGAAACCCAGACCTAACCGGTGTTATCCTCTAAAATATTGATCGAAACCAGGTTTAATTGACTGCTTCAGTGTGATACCACATTACTACGTGATTCAAACACGGAAAAAACCCAGGATCTGGCCAACAAGTATGCGAAGAAGGCAAAATCATGAGCCAGATGCGGGCATAACCCAGACCTAACCCAGACCTAACCGGTGTTATCCTCTGATATATTGATCGAAACCAGGTTTAATTGACTGCTTCAGTGTATTACCACATTACTACGTGATTCAAACACGGAAAAAACCCAGGATCTGGCCAACAAGTATGCGAAGAAGGCAAAATCATGAGCCAGATGCGGGCATAACCCAGACCTAACCCACACCTAACCGGTGTTATCCTCTAAAATATTGATCGAAACCAGGTTTAATTGACTGCTTCAGTGTGTTACCACATTACTACGTGATTCAAACACGGAAAATACCCAGGATCTGGCCAACAAGTTTGCGAAAAAGGCGCAAGTATAAGCCAGATGCGCGCAAATCCCAGACCTAACCCAGACCTAACCGGTGTTATCCTCTAAAATATTGATCGAAACCACGTTTAATTGACTGCTTCAGTGTGTTACCACATTGCTACGTGATTCAAACACGAAAAAAACCCAGGATCTGGCCAACAAGTTTGCGAAAAAGGCGAAAGTATAAGCCAGATGCGCGCATTTCCCAGACCTAACCCAGACCTAACCGGTGTTATCCTCTAAAATATTGATCGAAACCAGGTTTAATTGACAGCTTCAGTGTGTTACCACATTACTACGTGATTCAAACACGAAAAAACCCCAGGATCTGGCCAACAAGTATGCGAAGAAGGCAAAATCATGAGCCAGATGCGGGCATAACCCAGACCTAACCCAGACCTAACCGGTGTTATCCTCTAAAATATTGATCGAAACCAGGTTTTATTGACTGCTTCAGTGTGTTACCACATTACTACGTGATTCAAACACGAAAAAAACCCAGGATCTGGCCAACAAGTATGCGAAGAAGGCAAAATCATGAGCCAGATGCGGGCATAACCCAGACCTAACCCAGACCTAACCGGTGTTATCCTCTGAAATGTTGATCGAAACCAGGTTTAATTGACTGCTTCAGTGTGTTACCACATTACTACGTGATTCAAACACGAAAAAAACCCAGGATCTGACCAACAAGTATGCGAAGAAGGCAAAATCGTGAGCCAGATGCGGGCATAACCCAGACATAACCGGTGTTATCCTCTGAAATATTAATCGAAACCTTGTTTAATTGACTGCTTCAGTGTGTTACCACATTACTACGTGATTCAAACACGAAAAAAACCCAGGATCTGGCCAACAAGTATGCGAAGAAGGCAAAATCATGAGCCAGATGCGGGCATATCCCAGACGAAACCCAGACCTAACCGGTGTTATCCTCTAAAATATTGATCGAAACCAGGTTTAATTGACTGCTTCAGTGTGTTACTACATTACTACGTGATTCAAACATGAAAAAAACCCAGGATCTGGCCAACAAGTATGCGAAGAAGGCAAAATCATGAGCCAGATGCGGGCATAACCCAGACCTAACCCAGACCTAACCGGTGTTATCCTCTAAAATATTGATCGAAACCAGGTTTAATTGACAGCTTCAGTGTGTTACCACATTACTACGTGATTCAAACACGAAAAAAACCCAGGATCTGGCCAACAAGTATGCGAAGAAGGCAAAATCATGAGCCAGATGCGGGCATAACCCAGACCTAACCCAGACCTAACCGGTGTTATCCTCTAAAATATTGATCGAAACCAGGTTTTATTGACTGCTTCAGTGTATTACCACATTACTACGTGATTCAGACACGAAAAAAACCCAGGATCTGGCCAACAAGTATGCGAAGAAGGCAAAATCATGAGCCAGATGCGGGCATAACCCAAACCTAACCCAGACCTAACCGGTGTTATCCTCTAAAATATTGATCGAAACCAGGCTTAATTGTCTGCTTCAGTGTGTTACCACATTACTACATGATTCAAACACGAAAAAAACCCAGGATCTGGCCAACAAGTATGCGAAGAAGGCAAAATCATGAGCCAGATGCGGGCATAACCCAGACCTAACCCAGACCTAACCGGTGTTATCCTCTGAAATGTTGATCGAAACCAGGTTTAATTGACTGCTTCAGTGTGTTACCACATTACTACGTGATTCAAACACGGAAAATACCCAGGATCTGGCCAACAAGTATGCGAAGAAGGCAAAATCATGAGCCAGATGCGGGCATATCCCAGACGAAACCCAGACCTAACCGGTGTTATCCTCTAAAATATTGATGGAAACCAGGTTTAATTGACTGCTTCAGTGTGTTACCACATTACTACGTGATTCAAACACGAAAAAAAACCAGGATCTGGCCAACAAGTATGCGAAGAAGGCAAAATCATGAGCCAGATGCGGGCATATCCCAGACGAAACCCAGACCTAACCGGTGTTATCCTCTAAAATATTGATCGAAACCAGGTTTAATTGACTGCTTCAGTGTGTTACCACATTACTACGTGATTCAAACACGGAAAATACCCAGGATCTGGCCAACAAGTTTGCGAAAAAGGCGCAAGTATAAGCCAGATGCGCGCAAATCCCAGACCTAACCCAGACCTAACCGGTGTTATCCTCTAAAATATTGATCGAAACCAGGTTTAATTGACTGCTTCAGTGTGTTACCACATTACTACGTGATTCAAACACGAAAAAACCCCAGGATCTGACCAACAAGTATGCGAAGAAGGCAAAATCATGAGCCAGATGCGGGCATATCCCAGACGAAACCCAGACCTAACCGGTGTTATCCTCTAAAATATTGATCGAAACCAGGTTTAATTGACTGCTTCAGTGTGTTACCACATTACTACGTGATTCAAACACGAAAAAAACCCAGGATCTGACCAACAAGTATGCGAAGAAGGCGAAAGTATAAGCCAGATGCGCGCAAATCCCAGACCTAACCCAGACCTAACCGGTGTTATCCTCTAAAATATTGATCGAAACCAGGTTTAATTGACTGCTTCAGTGTGTTACCACATTACTACGTGATTCAAACACGAAAAAAACCCAGGATCTGACCAACAAGTATGCGAAGAAGGCGAAAGTATAAGCCAGATGCGCGCATTTCCCAGACCTAACCCAGACCTAACCGGCGTTATCCTCTGAAATATTGATCGAAAGCAGGTTTAATTGACTGCTTCAGTGTGTTACCACATTACTACGTGATTCAAACATGAAAAAAACCCAGGATCTGGCCAACAAGTATGCGAAGAAGGCAAAATCATGAGCCAGATGCGGGCATAACCCAGACCTAACCCACACCTAACCGGTGTTATCCTCTAAAATATTGATCGAAACCAGGTTTAATTGACTGCTTCAGTGTGTTACCACATTACTACGTGATTCAAACACGGAAAATACCCAGGATCTGGCCAACAAGTTTGCGAAAAAGGCGCAAGTATAAGCCAGATGCGCGCAAATCCCAGACCTAACCCAGACCTAACCGGTGTTATCCTCTAAAATATTGATCGAAACCAGGTTTAATTGACTGCTTCAGTGTGTTACCACATTACTACGTGATTCAAACACGAAAAAACCCCAGGATCTGACCAACAAGTATGCGAAGAAGGCAAAATCATGAGCCAGATGCGGGCATAACCCAGACCTAACCCAGACCTAACCGGTGTTATCCTCTGAAATATTGATCGAAACCAGGTTTAATTCACTGCTTCAGTGTGTTACCACATTACTACGTGATTCAAACACGGAAAATACCCAGGATCTGGCCAACAAGTTTGCGAAAAAGGCGAAAGTATAAGCCAGATGCGCGCAAATCCCAGACCTAACCCTGACCTAACCGGTGTTATCCTCTAAAATATTGATCGAAACCAGGTTTAATTGACTGCTTCAGTGTGTTACCACATTACTACGTGATTCAAACACGAAAAAACCCCAGGATCTGACCAACAAGTATGCGAAGAAGGCAAAATCATGAGCCAGATGCGGGCATATCCCAGACGAAACCCAGACCTAACCGGTGTTATCCTCTAAAATATTGATCGAAACCAGGTTTAATTGACTGCTTCAGTGTGTTACCACATTACTACGTGATTCAAACACGAAAAAAACCCAGGATCTGACCAACAAGTATGCGAAGAAGGCGAAAGTATAAGCCAGATGCGCGCAAATCCCAGACCTAACCCAGACCTAACCGGTGTTATCCTCTAAAATATTGATCGAAACCAGGTTTAATTGACTGCTTCAGTGTGTTACCACATTACTACGTGATTCAAACACGAAAAAAACCCAGGATCTGACCAACAAGTATGCGAAGAAGGCGAAAGTATAAGCCAGATGCGCGCATTTCCCAGACCTAACCCAGACCTAACCGGCGTTATCCTCTGAAATATTGATCGAAACCAGGTTTTATTGACTGCTTCAGTGTATTACCACATTACTACGTGATTCAAACACGAAAAAAACCCAGGATCTGGCCAACAAGTATGCGAAGAAGGCAAAATCATGAGCCAGATGCGGGCATATCCCAGACGAAACCCAGACCTAACCAGTGTTATCCTCTAAAATATTGATCGAAACCAGGTTTAATTGACTGCTTCAGTGTGTTACCACATTACTACGTGATTCAAACATGAAAAAAACCCAGGATCTGGCCAACAAGTATGCGAAGAAGGCAAAATCATGAGCCAGATGCGGGCATAACCCAGACCTAACCCAGACCTAACCGGTGTTATCCTCTAAAATATTGATCGAAACCAGGTTTAATTGACTGCTTCAGTGTGTTACCACATTACTACGTGATTCAAACACGAAAAAAACCCAGGATCTGACCAACAAGTATGCGAAGAAGGCGAACGTATAAGCCAGATGCGCGCATTTCCCAGACCTAACCCAGACCTAACCGGCGTTATCCTCTAAAATATTGATCGAAACCAGGTTTTATTGACTGCTTCAGTGTATTACCACATTACTACGTGATTCAAACACGAAAAAAACCCAGGATCTGGCCAACAAGTATGCGAAGAAGGCAAAATCATGAGCCAGATCGCGGGCATAACCCAGACCTAACCCAGACCTAACCGGTGTTATCCTCTGAAATATTGATCGAAACCAGGTTTAATTGACTGCTTCAGTGTGTTACCACATTACTACGTGATTCAAACACGAAAAAACCCAGGATCTGGCGAACAAGTATGCGAAGAAGGCAAAATCATGAGCCAGATGCGGGCATAACCCAGACCTAACCCAGACCTAACCGGTGTTATCCTCTGAAATATTGATCGAAACCAGGTTTAATTGACTGCTTCAGTGTATTACCACATTACTACGTGATTCAAACACGAAAAAAACCCGGGATCTGGCCAACAAGTATGCGAAGAAGGCAAAATCATGAGCCAGATGCGGGCATAGCCCACACCTAACCCAGACCTAACCGGTGTTATCCTCTGAAATATTGATCGAAACCAGGTTTAATTGACTGCTTCAGTGTATTACCACATTACTACGTGATTCAAACACGGAAAAAACCCAGGATCTGGCCAACAAGTATGCGATGAAGGCAAAATCATGAGCCAGATGCGGGCATATCCCAGACGAAACCCAGACCTAACCGGTGTTATCCTCTGAAATATTGATCGAAACCAGGTTTAATTGACTGCTTCAGTGTGATACCACATTACTACGTGATTCAAACACGGAAAAAACCCAGGATCTGGCCAACAAGTATGCGAAGAAGGCAAAATCATGAGCCAGATGCGGGCATAACCCAGACCTAACCCAGACCTAACCGGTGTTATCCTCTGAAATATTGATCGAAACCAGGGTTAATTGACTGCTTCAGTGTATTACCACATTACTACGTGATTCAAACGCGGAAAAAACCCAGGATCTGGCCAACAAGTATGCGAAGAAGGCAAAATCATGAGCCAGATGCGGGCATAACCCAGACCTAACCCACACCTAACCGGTGTTATCCTCTAAAATATTGATCGAAACCAGGTTTTATTGACTGCTTCAGTGTATTACCACATTACTACGTGATTCAAACACGAAAAAAACCCAGGATCTGGCCAACAAGTATGCGAAGAAGGCAAAATCATGAGCCAGATCGCGGGCATAACCCAGACCTAACCCAGACCTAACCGGTGTTATCCTCTGAAATATTGATCGAAACCAGGTTTAATTGACTGCTTCAGTGTGTTACCACATTACTACGTGATTCAAACACGAAAAAACCCAGGATCTGGCGAACAAGTATGCGAAGAAGGCAAAATCATGAGCCAGATGCGGGCATAACCCAGACCTAACCCAGACCTAACCGGTGTTATCCTCTGAAATATTGATCGAAACCAGGTTTAATTGACTGCTTCAGTGTATTACCACATTACTACGTGATTCAAACACGAAAAAAACCCGGGATCTGGCCAACAAGTATGCGAAGAAGGCAAAATCATGAGCCAGATGCGGGCATAGCCCACACCTAACCCAGACCTAACCGGTGTTATCCTCTGAAATATTGATCGAAACCAGGTTTAATTGACTGCTTCAGTGTATTACCACATTACTACGTGATTCAATCACGGAAAAAACCCAGGATCTGGCCAACAAGTATGCGATGAAGGCAAAATCATGAGCCAGATGCGGGCATATCCCAGACGAAACCCAGACCTAACCGGTGTTATCCTCTGAAATATTGATCGAAACCAGGTTTAATTGACTGCTTCAGTGTGATACCACATTACTACGTGATTCAAACACGGAAAAAACCCAGGATCTGGCCAACAAGTATGCGAAGAAGGCAAAATCATGAGCCAGATGCGGGCATAACCCAGACCTAACCCAGACCTAACCGGTGTTATCCTCTGAAATATTGATCGAAACCAGGTTTAATTGACTGCTTCAGTGTATTACCACATTACTACGTGATTCAAACGCGGAAAAAACCCAGGATCTGGCCAACAAGTATGCGAAGAAGGCAAAATCATGAGCCAGATGCGGGCATAACCCAGACCTAACCCACACCTAACCGGTGTTATCCTCTAAAATATTGATCGAAACCAGGTTTAATTGACTGCTTCAGTGTGTTACCACATTACTACGTGATTCAAACACGGAAAATACCCAGGATCTGGCCAACAAGTTTGCGAAAAAGGCGCAAGTATAAGCCAGATGCGCGCAAATCCCAGACCTAACCCAGACCTAACCGGTGTTATCCTCTAAAATATTGATCGAAACCACGTTTAATTGACTGCTTCAGTGTGTTACCACATTACTACGTGATTCAAACACGAAAAAAACCCAGGATCTGGCCAACAAGTTTGCGAAAAAGGCGAAAGTATAAGCCAGATGCGCGCATTTCCCAGACCTAACCCAGACCTAACCGGTGTTATCCTCTAAAATATTGATCGAAACCAGGTTTAATTGACAGCTTCAGTGTGTTACCACATTACTACGTGATTCAAACACGAAAAAACCCCAGGATCTGACCAACAAGTATGCGAAGAAGGCAAAATCATGAGCCAGATGCGGGCATAACCCAGAGCTAACCCAGACCTAACCGGTGTTACCCTCTGAAATATTGATCGAAACCAGGTTTAATTGACTGCTTCAGTGTGTTACCACATTACTACGTGATTGAAACACGGAAAATACCCAGGATCTGGCCAACAAGTTTGCGAAAAAGGCGAAAGTATAAGCCAGATGCGCGCAAATCCCAGACCTAACCCTGACCTAACCGGTGTTATCCTCTGAAATATTGATCGAAACCAGGTTTAATTGACTGCTTCAGTGTATTACCACATTACTACGTGATTCAAACACGGAAAAAACCCAGGATCTGGCCAACAAGTTTGCGAAGAAGGCAAAATCATGAGCCAGATGCGGGCATAACCCAGACCTAACCCAGACCTAACCGGTGTTATCCTCTAAAATATTGATCGAAACCAGGTTTAATTGACTGCTTCAGTGCGTTACCACATTACTACGTGATTCAAACACGGAAAAACCCCAGGATCTGACCAACAAGTATGCGAAGAAGGCAAAATCATGAGCCAGATGCGGGCATAACCCAGACCTAACCCAGACCTAACCGGTGTTATCCTCTAAAATATTGATCGAAACCAGGTTTAATTGACTGCTTCAGTGTGTTACCACATTACTACGTGATTCAAACACGAAAAAAACCCAGGATCTGGCCAACAAGTTTGCGAAAAAGGCGAAAGTATAAGCCAGATGCGCGCAAATCCCAGACCTAACCCAGACCTAACCGGTGTTATCCTCTAAAATATTGATCGAAACCAGGTTTAATTGACTGCTTCAGTGTGTTACCACATTACTACGTGATTCAAACACGAAAAAAACCCAGGATCTGGCCAACAAGTTTGCGAAAAAGGCGAAAGTATAAGCCAGATGCGCGCATTTCCCAGACCTAACCGATGTCATCCTCTAAAATATTGATCGAAACCAGGTTTAATTGACAGCTTCAGTGTGTTACCACATTACTACGTGATTCAAACACGAAAAAACCCCAGGATCTGACCAACAAGTATGCGAAGAAGGCAAAATCATGAGCCAGATGCGGGCATAACCCAGACCTAACCCAGACCTAACCGGTGTTATCCTCTGAAATATTGATCGAAACCAGGTTTAATTGACTGCTTCAGTGTGTTACCACATTACTACGTGATTCAAACACGGAAAATACCCAGGATCTGGCCAACAAGTTTGCGAAAAAGGCGAAAGTATAAGCCAGATGCGCGCAAATCCCAGACCTAACCCAGACCTAACCGGTGTTATCCTCTAAAATATTGATCGAAACCAGGTTTAATTGACTGCTTCAGTGTGTTACCACATTACTACGTGATTCAAACACGAAAAAAACCCAGGATCTGGCCAACAAGTATGCGAAGAAGGCAAAATCATGAGCCAGATGCGGGCATATCCCAGACGAAACCCAGACCTAACCAGTGTTATCCTCTAAAATATTGATGGAAACCAGGTTTAATTGACTGCTTCAGTGTGTTACCACATTACTACGTGATTCAAACATGAAAAAAACCCAGGATCTGGCCAACAAGTATGCGAAGAAGGCAAAATCATGAGCCAGATGCGGGCATAACCCAGACCTAACCCAGACCTAACCGGTGTTATCCTCTAAAATATTGATCGAAACCAGGTTTAATTGACAGCTTCAGTGTGTTACCACATTACTACATGATTCAAACACGAAAAAAACCCAGGATCTGGCCAACAAGTATGCGAAGAAGGCAAAATCATGAGCCAGATGCGGGCATAACCCAGACCTAACCCAGACCTAACCGGTGTTATCCTCTAAAATATTGATCGAAACCAGGTTTAATTGACAGCTTCAGTGTGTTACCACATTACTACGTGATTCAAACACGAAAAAAACCCAGGATCTGACCAACAAGTATGCGAAGAAGGCGAAAGTATAAGCCAGATGCGCGCATTTCCCAGACCTAACCCAGACCTAACCGGCGTTATCCTCTAAAATATTGATCGAAACCAGGTTTAATTGACTGCTTCAGTGTGTTACCACATTACTACGTGATTCAAACACGAAAAAAACCCAGGATCTGGCCAACAAGTATGCGAAGAAGGCAAAATCATGAGCCAGATGCGGGCATAACCCAGACCTAACCCAGACCTAACCGGTGTTATCCTCTAAAATATTGATCGAGACCAGGTTTAATTGACTGCTTCAGTGTGTTACCACATTACTACGTGATTCAAACACGAAAAAACCCCAGGATCTGGCCAACAAGTATGCGAAGAAGGCAAAATCATGAGCCAGATGCGGGCATATCCCGGACCTAACCCAGACTTAACCGGTGTTATCCTCTAAAATATTGATCGAAACCAGGTTTTATTGACTGCTTCAGTGTATTACCACATTACTACCTGATTCAAACACAAAAAAAACCCAGGATCTGGCCAACAAGTATGCGAAGAAGGCAAAATCATGAGCCCGATGCGGGCATATCCCGGACCTAACCCAGACCTAACCGGTGTTATCCTCTAAAATATTGATAGAAACCAGGTTTAATTGACTGCTTCAGTGTGTTACCAGATTCCTACGTGATTCAAACACGAAAAAAACCCAGGATCTGGCCAACAAGTTTGCGAAAAAGCCGAAAGTATAAGCCAGATGCGCGCAAATCCCAGACCTAACCCAGACCTAACCGGTGTTATCCTCTAAAATATTGATCGAAACCAGGTTTAATTGACTGCTTCAGTGTGTTACCACATTACTACGTGATTCAAACACGAAAAAACCCCAGGATCTGACCAACAAGTATGCGAAGAAGGCAAAATCATGAGCCAGATGCGGGCATAACCCAGACCTAACCCAGACCTAACCGGTGTTATCCTCTCAAATATTGATCGAAACCAGGTTTAATTGACTGCTTCAGTGTGTTACCACATTACTACGTGATTCAAACACGGAAAATACCCAGGATCTGGCCAACAAGTTTGCGAAAAAGGCGAAAGTATAAGCCAGATGCGTGCAAATCCCAGACCTAACCCAGACCTAACCGGTGTTATCCTCTAAAATATTGATCGTAACCAGGTTTAATTGACTGCTTCAGTGTGTTACCACATTACTACGTGATTCAAACACGAAAAAAACCCAGGATCTGGCCAACAAGTATGCGAAGAAGGCAAAATCATGAGCCAGATGCGGGCATATCCCAGACGAAACCCAGACCTAACCAGGTTATCCTCTAAAATATTGATCGAAACCAGGTTTAATTGACTGCTTCAGTGTGTTACCACATTACTACGTGATTCAAACATGAAAAAAACCCAGGATCTGGCCAACAAGTATGCGAAGAAGGCAAAATCATGAGCCAGATGCGGGCATAACCCAGACCTAACCCAGACCTAACCGGTGTTATCCTCTAAAATATTGATCGAAACCAGGTTTAATTGACAGCTTCAGTGTGTTACCACATTACTACGTGATTCAAACACGAAAAAAACGCAGGATCTGGCCAACAAGTATGCGAAGAAGGCGAAAGTATAAGCCAGATGCGCGCATTTCCCAGACCTAACCCAGACCTAACCGGCGTTATCCTCTAAAATATTGATCGAAACCAGGTTTAATTGACTGCTTCAGTGTGCTACCACATTACTACGCGATTCAAACACGAAAAAAACCCAGGATCTGGCCAGCAAGTATGCGAAGAAGGCAAAATCATGAGCCAGATGCGGGCATAACCCAGACCTAACCCAGACCTAACCGGTGTTATCCTTTAAAATATTGATCGAAACCAGGTTTAATTGACTGCTTAAGTTTGTTACCACATTACTACGTGATTCAAACACGAAAAAAACCCAGGATCTGGCCAACAAGTATGCGAAGAAGGCAAAGTCATGAGCCAGGTGCGGACATAACCCAGACGAAACCCAAGCCTAACCAGTGTTATCCTCTAAAATATTGATCGAAACCAGGTTCAATTGACAGCTTCAGTGTGTTACCACATTACTACGTGATTCAAACACGAAAAAAACCCAGGATCTGGCCAACAAGTATGCGAAGAAGGCAAAATCATGAGCCAGATGCGGGCATATCCCGGACCTAACCCAGACTTAACCGGTGTTATCCTCTAAAATATTGATCGAAACCAGGTTTTATTGACTGCTTCAGTGTATTACCACTTTACTACCTGATTCAAACACAAAAAAAACCCAGGATCTGGCCAACAAGTATGCGAAGAAGGCAAAATCATGAGCCCGATGCGGGCATATCCCGGACCTAACCCAGACCTAACCGGTGTTATCCTCTAAAATATTGATAGAAACCAGGTTTAATTGACTGCTTCAGTGTGTTACCAGATTCCTACGTGATTCAAACACGAAAAAAACCCAGGATCTGGCCAACAAGTTTGCGAAAATGCCGAAAGTATAAGCCAGATGCGCGCAAATCCCAGACCTAACCCAGACCTAACCGGTGTTATCCTCTAAAATATTGATCGAAACCAGGTTTAATTGACTGCTTCAGTGTGTTACCACATTACTACGTGATTCAAACACGAAAAAACCCCAGGATCTGACCAACAAGTATGCGAAGAAGGCAAAATCATGGGCCAGATGCGGGCATAACCCAGACGAAACCCAAGCCTAACCAGTGTTATCCTCTAAAATATTGATCGAAACCAGGTTTAATTGACAGCTTCAGTGTGTTACCACATTACTACGTGATTCAAACACGAAAAAAACCCAGGATCTGGCCAACAAGTATGCGAGGAAGGCAAAATCATGAGCCAGATGCGGGCATATCCCGGACCTAACACAGACCTAACCGGTGTTATCCTCTAAAATATTGATCGAAACCAGGTTTAATTGACTGCTTCAGTGTGTTACCACATTACTACGTGATTCAAACACGAAAAAAACCCAGGATCTGGCCAACAAGTATGCGAAGAAGGCAAAGTCATGAGCCAGGTGCGGACATAACCCAGACGAAACCCAAGCCTAACCAGTGTTATCCTCTAAAATATTGATCGAAACCAGGTTTAATTGACAGCTTCAGTGTGTTACCACATTACTACGTGATTCAAACACGAAAAAAACCCAGGATCTGGCCAACAAGTATGCGAAGAAGGCAAAATCATGAGCCAGATGCGGGCATATCCCGGACCTAACCCAGACCTAACCGGTGTTATCCTCTGAAATATTGATCGAAACCAGGTTTTATTGACTGCTTCAGTTTGTTACCACATTACTACGTGATTCAAACACGAAAAAAACCCAGGATCTGGCCAACAAGTATGCGAAGAAGGCAAAGTCATGAGCCAGGTGCGGACATAACCCAGACGAAACCCAAGCCTAACCGGTGTTATCCTCTAAAATATTGATCGAAACCAGGTTTTATTGACTGCTTCAGTGTGTTACCACATTACTACGTGATCAAACACGGGAAAAACCCAGGATCTGGCCAACAAGTATGCGAAGAAGGCAAAATCATGAGCCAGATGCGGGCATATCCCGGACCTAACCCAGACCTAACCGGTGTTATCCTCTAAAATATTGATCGAAACCAGGTTTAATTGACTGCTTCAGTGTGTTACCACATTCCTACGTGATTCAAACACGAAAAAAACCCAGGATCTGGCCAACAAGTTTGCGAAAAAGGCGAAAGTATAAGCCAGATGCGCGCAAATCCCAGACCTAACCCAGACCTAACCGGTGTTATCCTCTAAAATATTGATCGAAACCAGGTTTTATTGACTGCTTCAGTGTGTTACCACATTACTACGTGATCAAACACGGAAAAAACCCAGGATCTGACCAACAAGTTTGCGAAAAAGGTGAAAGTATAAGCCAGATGCGCGCATATCCCAGACCTAACCCAGACCTAACCGGTGTTATCCTCTAAAATATTGATCGAAACCAGGTTTAATTGACAGTTTCAGTGTGTTACCACATTACTACGTGATTCAAACACGACAAAAACCCAGGATCTGGCCAACAAGTATGCGAAGAAGGCAAAATCATGAGCCAGATGCGGGCATAACCCAGACCTAACCCAGACCTAACCGGTGTTATCCTCTAAAATATTGATCGAAACCAGGTTTAATTGACAGCTTCAGTGTGTTGCCACATTACTACGTGATTCAAACACGAAAAAAACCCAGGATCTGGCCAGCAAGTATGCGAAGAAGGCAAAATCATGAGCCAGATGCGGGCATATCCCAGACCTAACCCAGACCTAACCGGTGTTATCCTCTAAAATATTGATCGAAACCAGGTTTAATTGACTGCTTCAGTGTGTTACCACATTCCTACGTGATTCAAACACGAAAAAAACCCAGGATCTGGCCAGCAAGTATGCGAAGAAGGCAAAATCATGAGCCAGATGCGGGCATATCCCGGACCTAACCCAGACCTAACCGGTGTTATCCTCTGAAATATTGATCGAAACCAGGTTTAATTGACTGCTTCAGTGTGTTACCACATTACTACCTGATTCAAACACGGAAAAAACCCAGGATCTGGCCAACAAGTATGCGAAGAAGGCAAAATCATGAGCCAGATGCGGGCATAACCCAGACCTAACCGGTGTTATCCTCTAAAATATTGATCGAAACCAGGTTTAATTGACTGCTTCAGTGTGTTACCACATTACTACATGATTCAAACACGAAAAAAACCCAAGATCTGGCCAACAAGTATGCGAAGAAGGCAAAATCATGAGCCAGATGCGGGCATATCCCGGACCTAACCCAGACCTAAGCGGTGTTATCCTCTAAAATATTGATCGAAACCAGGTTTAATTGACTGCTTCAGTGTGTTACCACATTCCTACGTGATTCAAACACGGAAAAAATCCAGGATCTGGCCAACAAGTATGCGAAGAAGGCAAAATCATGAGCCAGATGCGGGCATAACCCAGACCTAACTCAGACCTAACCGGTGTTATCCTCTAAAATATTGATCGAAACCAGGTTTAATTGACAGCTTCAGTGTGTTGCCACATTACTACGTGATTCAAACACGAAAAAAGCCCAGGATCTGGCCAACAAGTATGCGAAGAAGGCAAAATCATGAGCCAGAAGCGCGCATAACCCAGACCTAACCGGTGTTATCCTCTAAAATATTGATCGAAACCAGGTTTAATTGACTGCTTCAGTGTGTTACCACATTACTACCTGATTCAAACACGAAAAAAACCCAGGATCTGGCCAACAAGTATGCGAAGAAGGCAAAATCATGAGCCAGATGCGGGCATAACCCAGACCTAACCCAGACCTAACCGGTGTTATCCTCTAAAATATTGATCGAAACCAGGTTTAATTGACAGCTTCAGTGTGTTGCCACATTACTACGTGATTCAAACACGAAAAAAGCCCAGGATCTGGCCAACAAGTATGCGAAGAAGGCGAAATCATGAGCCAGATGCGCGCATAACCCAGACCTAACCGGTGTTATCCTCTAAAATATTGATCGAAACCAGGTTTAATTGACTGCTTCAGTGTGTTACCACATTACTACATGATTCAAACACGAAAAAAACCCAGGATCTGGCCAACAAGTATGCGAAGAAGGCAAAATCATGAGCCAGATGCGGGCATAACCCAGACCTAACCCAGACCTAACCGGTGTTATCCTCTAAAATATTGATCGAAACCAGGTTTAATTGACTGCTTCAGTGTGTTACCACATTACTACATGATTCAAACACGAAAAAAACCCAGGATCTGGCCAACAAGTATGCGAAGAAGGCAAAATCATGAGCCAGATGCGGGCATAACCCAGTCCTAACCCAGACCTAACCGGTGTTATCCTCTAAAATAATGTCCGAATCCAGGTTTAATTGACTGCCTCAGTGTGGTACAACATTACTACGTGATTCAAACACGGAAAAAATCCAGGATCTGGCCAACAAGTTTGCGAAAAAGGCGAAATCATGAGCCAGATGCGGGCATAACCCAGACCTAACGCAGACCAAACCGGTGTTATCCTCTAAAATATTGATCGAAACCAGGTTTTATTGACTGCTTCAGTGTATTACCACATTACTACGTGATTCAAACACGAAAAAAACCCAGGATCTGGCCAACAAGTATGCGAAGAAGGCAAAATCATGAGCCTGATACGGGCATAACCCAGACCTAACCCAGACCTAACCGGTGTTATCCTCTAAAATATTGATCGAAACCAGGTTTAATTGACAGCTTCAGTGTGTTACCACATTACTACATGATTCAAACACGAAAAAAACCCAGGATCTGGCCAACAAGTATGCGAAGAAGGCAAAATCATGAGCCAGATGCGGGCATAACCCAGACCTAACCCAGACCTAACCGGTGTTATCCTCTAAAATATTGATCGAAACCGGGTTTAATTGACTGCTTCAGTGTGTTACCACATTACTACATGATTCAAACACGAAAAAGACCCAGGATCAGGCCAACAAGTATGCGAAGAAGGCAAAATCATGAGCCAGATGCGGGCATAACCCAGACCTAACCCAGACCTAACCGGTGTTATCCTCTAAAATAATGTCCGAATCCAGGTTTAATTGACTGCCTCAGTGTGGTACAACATTACTACGTGATTCAAACACGGAAAAAATCCAGGATCTGGCCAACAAGTTTGCGAAAAAGGCGAAAGTATAAGCCAGATGCGCGCATATCCCAGACCTAACCCAGACCTAACCGGTGTTATCCTCTAAAATATTGATCGAAACCAGGTTTAATTGACTGCTTCAGTGTGTTACCACATTACTACTTGATTCAAACACGAAAAAAACCCAGGATCTGGCCAACAAGTATGCGAAGAAGGCAAAATCATGAGCCAGATGCGGGCCTATCCCGGACCTAACCCAGACCTAACCGGTGTTATCCTCTGAAATATTGATCGAAACCAGGTTTAATTGACTGCTTCAGTGTGGTACCACATTACTGCGTTATTCAAACCGGAAAAAACCCCAGGATCTAGCCAACAAGTTTGCGAGAAAGGCGAAAGTATAAGCCAGATGCGGGCATATCCCGGACATATCCCAGACCTAACCGGTGTTATCCTCTAAAATATTGATCGAAACCAGGTATAATTAACTGCTTCAGTGTGTTACCACATTACTACGTGATTCAAACACGAAAAAAACCCAGGATCTGGCCAACAAGTATGCGAAGGAGGCAAAATCATGAGCCAGATGCGGGCATAACCCAGACCTAACCCAGACCTAACCGGTGTTATCCTCTAAAATATTGATCGAAACCAGGTTTTATTGACTGCTTCGGTGTATTACCACATTACTACGTGATTCAAACACGAAAAAAACCCAGGGTCTGGCCAACAAGTATGCGAAGAAGGCAAAATCATGAGCCAGATGCGGGCATATCCCGGACCTAACCCAGACCTAACCGGTGTTATCCTGTAAAATATTGATCGAAACCAGGTTTAATTGACTGCTTCAGTGTGTTACCACATTACTACGTGATTCAAACACGAAAACAACCCAGGATCTGGCCAACAAGTATGCGAAGAAGGCAAAATCTTGAGCCAGATGCGGGCATAACCCAGACCTAACCCAGACCTAACCGGTGTTATCCTCTAAAATATTGATCGAAACCAGGTTTAATTGACTGCTTCAGTGTATTACCTCATTTCTACGTGATTCAAACACGAAAAAAACCCAGGATCTGGCCAACAAGTATGCGAAGAAGGCAAAATCATGAGCCAGATGCGGGCATAACCCAGACCTAACGCAGACCTAACCGGTGTTATCCTCTAAAATATTGATCGAAACCAGGTTTAATTGACTGCTTCTGTGTGTTACCACATGACTACATGATTCAAACACGAAAAAAACCCAGGATCTGGCCAACAAGTATGCGAAGAAGGCAAAATCATGAGCCAGATGCGGGCATAACCCAGACCTAACCCAGACCTAACCGGTGTTATCCTCTAAAATAATGTCCGAATCCAGGTTTAATTGACTGCCTCAGTGTGGTACAACATTACTACGTGATTCAAACACGGAAACAATCCAGGATCTGGCCAACAAGTTTGCGAAAAAGGCGAAAGTATAAGCCAGATGCGCGCATATCCCAGACCTAACCCAGACCTAACCGGTGTTATCCTCTAAAATATTGATCGAAACCAGGTTGAATTGACTGCTTCAGTGTATTACCTCATTACTACGTGATTCAAACACGAAAAAAACCCAGGATCTGGCCAACAAGTATGCGAAGAAGGCAAAATCATGAGCCAGATGCGGGCATAACCCAGACCTAACCCAGACCTAACCGGTGTTATCCTCTAAAATATTAATCGAGACCTGGTTTAATTGACTGCTTCAGTGTGTTACCACATTACTACGTGATTCAAACACGAAAAAAACGCAGGATCTGGCCAACAAGTTTGCGAAAAAGGCGAAAGTATAAGCCAGATGCGCGCAAATCCCAGACCTAACCCAGACCTAACCGGTGTTATCCTCTAAAATATTGATCGAAACCAGGTTTTATTGACTGCTTCAGTGTGTTACCACATTACTACGTGATCAAACACGGAAAAAACCCAGGATCTGGCCAACAAGTTTGCGAAAAAGGTGAAAGTATAAGCCAGATGCGCGCATATCCCAGACCTAACCCAGACCTAACCGGTGTTATCCTCTAAAATATTGATCGAAACCAGGTTTAATTGACAGTTTCAGTGTGTTACCACATTACTACGTGATTCAAACACGACAAAAACCCAGGATCTGGCCAACAAGTATGCGAAGAAGGCAAAATCATGAGCCAGATGCGGGCATAACCCAGACCTAACCCAGACCTAACCGGTGTTATCCTCTAAAATATTGATCGAAACCGGGTTTAATTGACAGCTTCAGTGTGTTACCACATTACTACGTGATTCAAACACGAAAAAAACCCAGGATCTGGCCAGCAAGTATGCGAAGAAGGCAAAATCATGAGCCAGATGCGGGCATATCCCGGACCTAACCCAGACCTAACCGGTGTTATCCTCTAAAATATTGATCGAAACCAGGTTTAATTGACTGCTTCAGTGTGTTACCACATTCCTACGTGATTCAAACACGAAAAAAACCCAGGATCTGGCCAGCAAGTATGCGAAGAAGGCAAAATCATGAGCCAGATGCGGGCATATCCCGGACCTAACCCAGACCTAACCGGTGTTATCCTCTGAAATATTGATCGAAACCAGGTTTAATTGACTGCTTCAGTGTGTTACCACATTACTACCTGATTCAAACACGGAAAAAACCCAGGATCTGGCCAACAAGTATGCGAAGAAGGCAAAATCATGAGCCAGATGCGGGCATAACCCAGACCTAACCCAGACCTAACCGGTGTTATCCTCTAAAATATTGATCGAAACCAGGTTTAATTGACTGCTTCAGTGTGTTACCACATTACTACATGATTCAAACACGAAAAAAACCCAAGATCTGGCCAACAAGTATGCGAAGAAGGCAAAATCATGAGCCAGATGCGGGCATATCCCGGACCTAACCCAGACCTAAGCGGTGTTATCCTCTAAAATATTGATCGAAACCAGGTTTAATTGACTGCTTCAGTGTGTTACCACATTCCTACGTGATTCAAACACGGAAAAAATCCAGGATCTGGCCAACAAGTATGCGAAGAAGGCAAAATCATGAGCCAGATGCGGGCATAACCCAGACCTAACTCAGACCTAACCGGTGTTATCCTCTAAAATATTGATCGAAACCAGGTTTAATTGACAGCTTCAGTGTGTTGCCACATTACTACGTGATTCAAACACGAAAAAAGCCCAGGATCTGGCCAACAAGTATGCGAAGAAGGCAAAATCATGAGCCAGATGCGCGCATAACCCAGACCTAACCGGTGTTATCCTCTAAAATATTGATCGAAACCAGGTTTAATTGACTGCTTCAGTGTGTTACCACATTACTACCTGATTCAAACACGAAAAAAACCCAGGATATGGCCAACAAGTATGCGAAGAAGGCAAAATCATGAGCCAGATGCGGGCATAACCCAGACCTAACCCAGACCTAACCGGTGTTATCCTCTAAAATATTGATCGAAACCAGGTTTAATTGACAGCTTCAGTGTGTTGCCACATTACTACGTGATTCAAACACGAAAAAAGCCCAGGATCTGGCCAACAAGTATGCGAAGAAGGCGAAATCATGAGCCAGATGCGCGCATAACCCAGACCTAACCGGTGTTATCCTCTAAAATATTGATCGAAACCAGGTTTAATTGACTGCTTCAGTGTGTTACCACATTACTACATGATTCAAACACGAAAAAAACCCAGGATCTGGCCAACAAGTATGCGAAGAAGGCAAAATCATGAGCCAGATGCGGGCATAACCCAGACCTAACCCAGACCTAACCGGTGTTATCCTCTAAAATATTGATCGAAACCAGGTTTAATTGACTGCTTCAGTGTGTTACCACATTACTACATGATTCAAACACGAAAAAAACCCAGGATCTGGCCAACAAGTATGCGAAGAAGGCAAAATCATGAGCCAGATGCGGGCATAACCCAGTCCTAACCCAGACCTAACCGGTGTTATCCTCTAAAATAATGTCCGAATCCAGGTTTAATTGACTGCCTCAGTGTGGTACAACATTACTACGTGATTCAAACACGGAAAAAATCCAGGATCTGGCCAACAAGTTTGCGAAAAAGGCGAAATCATGAGCCAGATGCGGGCATAACCCAGACCTAACGCAGACCAAACCGGTGTTATCCTCTAAAATATTGATCGAAACCAGGTTTTATTGACTGCTTCAGTGTATTACCACATTACTACGTGATTCAAACACGAAAAAAACCCAGGATCTGGCCAACAAGTATGCGAAGAAGGCAAAATCATGAGCCTGATACGGGCATAACCCAGACCTAACCCAGACCTAACCGGTGTTATCCTCTAAAATATTGATCGAAACCAGGTTTAATTGACAGCTTCAGTGTGTTACCACATTACTACATGATTCAAACACGAAAAAAACCCAGGATCTGGCCAACAAGTATGCGAAGAAGGCAAAATCATGAGCCAGATGCGGGCATAACCCAGACCTAACCCAGACCTAACCGGTGTTATCCTCTAAAATATTGATCGAAACCGGGTTTAATTGACTGCTTCAGTGTGTTACCACATTACTACATGATTCAAACACGAAAAAGACCCAGGATCAGGCCAACAAGTATGCGAAGAAGGCAAAATCATGAGCCAGATGCGGGCATAACCCAGACCTAACCCAGACCTAACCGGTGTTATCCTCTAAAATAATGTCCGAATCCAGGTTTAATTGACTGCCTCAGTGTGGTACAACATTACTACGTGATTCAAACACGGAAAAAATCCAGGATCTGGCCAACAAGTTTGCGATAAAGGCGAAAGTATAAGCCAGATGCGCGCATATCCCAGACCTAACCCAGACCTAACCGGTGTTATCCTCTAAAATATTGATCGAAACCAGGTTTAATTGACTGCTTCAGTGTGTTACCACATTACTACTTGATTCAAACACGAAAAAAACCCAGGATCTGGCCAACAAGTATGCGAAGAAGGCAAAATCATGAGCCAGATGCGGGCCTATCCCGGACCTAACCCAGACCTAACCGGTGTTATCCTCTGAAATATTGATCGAAACCAGGTTTAATTGACTGCTTCAGTGTGGTACCACATTACTGCGTTATTCAAACCGGAAAAAACCCCAGGATCTAGCCAACAAGTTTGCGAAAAAGGCGAAAGTATAAGCCAGATGCGGGCATATCCCGGACATATCCCAGACCTAACCGGTGTTATCCTCTAAAATATTGATCGAAACCAGGTATAATTAACTGCTTCAGTGTGTTACCACATTACTACGTGATTCAAACACGAAAAAAACCCAGGATCTGGCCAACAAGTATGCGAAGAAGGCAAAATCATGAGCCAGATGCGGGCATAACCCAGACCTAACCCAGACCTAACCGGTGTTATCCTCTAAAATATTGATCGAAACCAGGTTTTATTGACTGCTTCGGTGTATTACCACATTACTACGTGATTCAAACACGAAAAAAACCCAGGGTCTGGCCAACAAGTATGCGAAGAAGGCAAAATCATGAGCCAGATGCGGGCATATCCCGGACCTAACCCAGACCTAACCGGTGTTATCCTGTAAAATATTGATCGAAACCAGGTTTAATTGACTGCTTCAGTGTGTTACCACATTACTACGTGATTCAAACACGAAAACAACCCAGGATCTGGCCAACAAGTATGCGAAGAAGGCAAAATCTTGAGCCAGATGCGGGCATAACCCAGACCTAACCCAGACCTAACCGGTGTTATCCTCTAAAATATTGATCGAAACCAGGTTTAATTGACTGCTTCAGTGTATTACCTCATTTCTACGTGATTCAAACACGAAAAAAACCCAGGATCTGGCCAACAAGTATGCGAAGAAGGCAAAATCATGAGCCAGATGCGGGCATAACCCAGACCTAACGCAGACCTAACCGGTGTTATCCTCTAAAATATTGATCGAAACCAGGTTTAATTGACTGCTTCTGTGTGTTACCACATGACTACATGATTCAAACACGAAAAAAACCCAGGATCTGGCCAACAAGTATGCGAAGAAGGCAAAATCATGAGCCAGATGCGGGCATAACCCAGACCTAACCCAGACCTAACCGGTGTTATCCTCTAAAATAATGTCCGAATCCAGGTTTAATTGACTGCCTCAGTGTGGTACAACATTACTACGTGATTCAAACACGGAAACAATCCAGGATCTGGCCAACAAGTTTGCGAAAAAGGCGAAAGTATAAGCCAGATGCGCGCATATCCCAGACCAAACCCAGACCTAACCGGTGTTATCCTCTAAAATATTGATCGAAACCAGGTTGAATTGACTGCTTCAGTGTATTACCTCATTACTACGTGATTCAAACACGAAAAAAACCCAGGATCTGGCCAACAAGTATGCGAAGAAGGCAAAATCATGAGCCAGATGCGGGCATAACCCAGACCTAACCCAGACCTAACCGGTGTTATCCTCTAAAATATTAATCGAGACCTGGTTTAATTGACTGCTTCAGTGTGTTACCACATTACTACGTGATTCAAACACGAAAAAAACGCAGGATCTGGCCAACAAGTTTGCGAAAAAGGCGAAAGTATAAGCCAGATGCGCGCATTTCCCAGACCTAACCCAGACCTAACCGGTGTTATTCTCTAAAATATTGATCGAAACCAGGTTTAATTGACTGCTTCAGTGTATTACCACATTACTACGTGATTCAAACACGAAAAAAACCCGGGATCTGGCCAACAAGTATGCGAAGAAGGCAAAATCATGAGCCAGATGCGGGCAAATCCCAGACGAAACCCAGACCTAACCGGTGTTATCCTCTAAAATATTGATCGAAACCAGGTTTAATTGACTGCTTCAGTGTGTTACCACATTACTACGTGATTCAAACATGAAAAAAACCCAGGATCTGGCCAACAAGTATGCGAAGAAGGCAAAATCATGAGCCAGATGCGGGCATAACCCAGACCTAACCCAGACCTAACCGGTGTTATCCTCTAAAATATTGATCGAAACCAGGTTTAATTGACTGCTTCAGTGTGTTACCACATTACTACGTGATTCAAACACGGAAAATACCCGGGATCTGGCCAACAAGTTTGCGAAAAAGGCGAAAGTATAAGCCAGATGCGCGCAAATCCCAGACCTAACCCAGACCTAACCGGTGTTATCCTCTAGAATATTGATCGAAACCAGGTTTAATTGACTGCTTCAGTGTGTTACCACATTACTACGTGATTCAAACACGGAAAATACCCAGGATCTGGCCAACAAGTATGCGAAGAAGGCAAAATCATGAGCCAGATGCGGGCCTATCCTGGACCTAACCCAGACCTAACCGGTGTTATCCTCTGAAATATTGATCGAAACCAGGTTTAATTGACTGCTTCAGTGTGGTACCACATTACTGCGTTATTCAAACCGGAAAAAACCCCAGGATCTAGCCAACAAGTTTGCGAAAAAGGCGAAAGTATAAGCCAGATGCGGGCATATCCCGGACATATCCCAGACCTAACCGGTGTTATCCTCTAAAATATTGATCGAAACCAGGTATAATTGACTGCTTCAGTGTGTTACCACATTACTACATGATTCAAACACGAAAAAAACCCAGGATCTGGCCAACAAGTATGCGAAGAAGGCAAAATCATGAGCCAGATGCGGGCATAACCCAGACCTAACCCAGACCTAACCGGTGTTATCCTCTAAAATATTGATCGAAACCAGGTTTTATTGACTGCTTCGGTGTATTACCACATTACTACGTGATTCAAACACGAAAAAGACCCAGGGTCTGGCCAACAAGTATGCGAAGAAGGCAAAATCATGAGCCAGATGCGGGCATAACCCAGACCTAACCCAGACCTAACCGGTGTTATCCTCTGAAATATTGATCGAAACCAGGTTTAATTGACTGCTTCAGTGTGTTACCACATTACTACGTGATTCAAACACGGAAAATACCCAGGATCTGGCCAACAAGTTTGCGAAAAAGGCGAAGGTATAAGCCAGATGCGCGCAAATCCCAGACCTAACCCAGACCTAACCGGTGTTATCCTCTAAAATATTGGTCGAAACCAGGTTTAATTGACTGCTTCAGTGTGTTACCACATTACTACGTGATTCAAACACGGGAAATACCCAGGATCTGGCCAACAAGTATGCGAAGAAGGCAAAATCATGAGCCAGATGCGGGCATAACCCAGACCTAACCCAGACCTAACCGGTGTTATCCTCTAAAATATTGATCGAAAACAGGTTTAATTGACTGCTTCAGTGTGTTACCACATTACTACGTGATTCAAACACGAAAAAAACCCAGGATCTGGCCAACAAGTATGCGAAGAAGGCAAAATCATGAGCCAGATGCGGGCATATCCCGGACCTAACCCAGACCTAACCGGTGTTATCCTGTAAAATATTGATCGAAACCAGGTTTAATTGACTGCTTCAGTGTGTTACCACATTACTACGTGATTCAAACACGAAAACAACCCAGGATCTGGCCAACAAGTATGCGAAGAAGGCAAAATCTTGAGCCAGATGCGGGCATAACCCAGACCTAACCCAGACCTAACCGGTGTTATCCTCTAAAATATTGATCGAAACCAGGTTTAATTGACTGCTTCAGTGTATTACCACATTTCTACGTGATTCAAACACGAAAAAAACCCAGGATCTGGCCAACAAGTATGCGAAGAAGGCAAAATCATGAGCCAGATGCGGGCATAACCCAGACCTAACCCAGACCTAACCGGTGTTATCCTCTAAAATATTGATCGAAACCAGGTTTAATTGACTGCTTCTGTGTGTTACCACATGACTACATGATTCAAACACGAAAAAAACCCAGGATCTGGCCAACAAGTATGCGAAGAAGGCAAAATCATGAGCCAGATGCGGGCATAACCCAGACCTAACCCAGACCTAACCGGTGTTATCCTCTAAAATAATGTCCGAATCCAGGTTTAATTGACTGCCTCAGTGTGGTACAACATTACTACGTGATTCAAACACGGAAACAATCCAGGATCTGGCCAACAAGTTTGCGAAAAAGGCGAAAGTATAAGCCAGATGCGCGCATATCCCAGACCTAACCCAGACCTAACCGGTGTTATCCTCTAAAATATTGATCGAAACCAGGTTGAATTGCCTGCTTCAGTGTATTACCTCATTACTACGTGATTCAAACACGAAAAAAACCCAGGATCTGGCCAACAAGTATGCGAAGAAGGCAAAATCATGAGCCAGATGCGGGCATAACCCAGACCTAACCCAGACCTAACCGGTGTTATCCTCTAAAATATTAATCGAGACCAGGTTTAATTGACTGCTTCAGTGTGTTACCACATTACTACGTGATTCAAACACGAAAAAAACGCAGGATCTGGCCAACAAGTTTGCGAAGAAGGCGAAAGTATAAGCCAGATGCGCGCATTTCCCAGACCTAACCCAGACCTAACCGGTGTTATTCTCTAAAATATTGATCGAAACCAGGTTTAATTGACTGCTTCAGTGTATTACCACATTACTACGTGATTCAAACACGAAAAAAACCCGGGATCTGGCCAACAAGTATGCGAAGAAGGCAAAATCATGAGCCAGATGCGGGCAAATCCCAGACGAAACCCAGACCTAACCGGTGTTATCCTCTAAAATATTGATCGAAACCAGGTTTAATTGACTGCTTCAGTGTGTTACCACATTACTACGTGATTCAAACATGAAAAAACCCAGGATCTGGCCAACAAGTATGCGAAGAAGGCAAAATCATGAGCCAGATGCGGGCATAACCCAGACCTAACCCAGACCTAACCGGTGTTATCCTCTAAAATATTGATCGAAACCAGGTTTAATTGACTGCTTCAGTGTGTTACCACATTACTACGTGATTCAAACACGGAAAATACCCGGGATCTGGCCAACAAGTTTGCGAAAAAGGCGAAAGTATAAGCCAGATGCGCGCAAATCCCAGACCTAACCCAGACCTAACCGGTGTTATCCTCTAGAATATTGATCGAAACCAGGTTTAATTGACTGCTTCAGTGTGTTACCACATTACTACGTGATTCAAACACGGAAAATACCCAGGATCTGGCCAACAAGTATGCGAAGAAGGCAAAATCATGAGCCAGATGCGGGCATAACCCAGACCTAACCCAGACCTAACCGGTGTTATCCTCTAAAATATTGATCGAAACCAGGTTTAATTGACTGCTTCAGTGTGTTACCACATTACTACGTGATTCAAACACGAAAAAAACCCAGGATCTGGCCAACAAGTATGCGAAGAAGGCAAAATCATGAGCCAGATGCGGGCATATCCCAGACGAAACCCAGACCTAACCGGTGTTATCCTCTAAAATATTGATCGAAACCAGGTTTAATTGACTGCTTCAGTGTATTACCACATTACTACGTGATTCAAACACGAAAAAAACCCAGGATCTGGCCAACAAGTATGCGAAGAAGGCAAAATCATGAGCCAGATGCGGGCAAAACCCAGACCTAACCCAGACCTAACCGGTGTTATCCTCTGAAATATTGATCGAAACCAGGTTTAATTGACTGCTTCAGTGTGTTACCACATTACTACATGATTCAAACACGAAGAAAACCCAGGATCTGGCCAACAAGTATGCGAAGAAGGCAAAATCATGAGCCAGATGCGGGCATAACCCAGACCTAACCGGTGTTATCCTCTGAAATATTGATCGAAACCAGGTTTAATTGACTGCTTCAGTGTGTTACCACATTACTACGTGATTCAAACACGGAAAATACCCGGGATCTGGCCAACAAGTTTGCGAAAAAGGCGAAAGTATAAGCCAGATGCGCGCATTTCCCAGACCTAACCCAGACCTAACCGGCGTTATCCTCTAAAATATTGATCGAAACCAGGTTTAATTGACTGCTTCAGTGTGTTACCACATTACTACGTGATTCAAACACGAAAAAAACCCAGGATCTGGCCAACAAGTATGCGAAGAAGGCAAAATCATGAGCCAGATGCGGGCATAACCCAGACCTAACCCAGACCAAACCGGTGTTATCCTCTAAAATATTGATCGAAACCAGGTTTAATTGACTGCTTCAGTGTGTTACCACATTACTACATGATTCAAACACGAAAAAAACCCAGGATCTGGCCAACAAGTATGCGAAGAAGGCAAAATCATGAGCCAGATGCGGGCATAACCCAGACCTAACCCAAACCTAACCGGTGTTATCCTCTAAAATATTGATCGAAACCAGGTTTAATTGACAGCTTCAGTGTGTTACCACATTACTACGTGATTCAAACACGAAAAAAGCCCAGGATCTGACCAACAAGTATGCGAAGAAGGCGAAAGTATAAGCCAGATGCGCGCATTTCCCAGACCTAACCCAGACCTAACCGGCGTTATCCTCTAAAATATCGATCGAAACCAGGTTTAATTGACTGCTTCAGTGTGTTACCACATTACTACGTGATTCAAACACGAAAAAAACCCAGGATCTGGCCAACAAGTATGCGAAGAAGGCAAAATCATGAGCCAGATGCGGGCATAACCCAGACCTAACCCAGACCAAACCGGTGTTATCCTCTAAAATATTGATCGAAACCAGGTTTAATTGACTGCTTCAGTGTGTTACCACATTACTACATGATTCAAACACGAAAAAAACCCAGGATCTGGCCAACAAGTATGCGAAGAAGGCAAAATCATGAGCCAGATGCGGGCATAACCCAGACCTAACCCAAACCTAACCGGTGTTATCCTCTAAAATATTGATCGAAACCAGGTTTAATTGACAGCTTCAGTGTGTTACCACATTACTACGTGATTCAAACACGAAAAAAGCCCAGGATCTGACCAACAAGTATGCGAAGAAGGCGAAAGTATAAGCCAGATGCGCGCATTTCCCAGACCTAACCCAGACCTAACCGGCGTTATCCTCTAAAATATTGATCGAAACCAGGTTTAATTGACTGCTTCAGTGTGTTACCACATTACTACGTGATTCAAACACGAAAAAAACCCAGGATCTGGCCAACAAGTATGCGAAGAAGGCAAAATCATGAGCCAGATGCGGGCATAACCCAGACCTAACCCAGACCTAACCGGTGTTATCCTCTAAAATATTGATCGAAACCAGGTTTAATTGACTGCTTCAGTGTGTTACCACATTACTACGTGATTCAAACACGAAAAAAACCCAGGATCTGGCCAACAAGTATGCGAAGAAGGCAAAATCATGAGCCAGATGCGGGCATATCCCAGACGAAACCCAGACCTAACCGGTGTTATCCTCTAAAATATTGATCGAAACCAGGTTTAATTGACTGCTTCAGTGTATTACCACATTACTACGTGATTCAAACACGAAAAAAACCCAGGATCTGGCCAACAAGTATGCGAAGAAGGCAAAATCATGAGCCAGATGCGGGCAAAACCCAGACCTAACCCAGACCTAACCGGTGTTATCCTCTGAAATATTGATCGAAACCAGGTTTAATTGACTGCTTCAGTGTGTTACCACATTACTACATGATTCAAACACGAAGAAAACCCAGGATCTGGCCAACAAGTATGCGAAGAAGGCAAAATCATGAGCCAGATGCGGGCATAACCCAGACCTAACCGGTGTTATCCTCTGAAATATTGATCGAAACCAGGTTTAATTGACTGCTTCAGTGTGTTACCACATTACTACGTGATTCAAACACGGAAAATACCCGGGATCTGGCCAACAAGTTTGCGAAAAAGGCGAAAGTATAAGCCAGATGCGCGCATTTCCCAGACCTAACCCAGACCTAACCGGCGTTATCCTCTAAAATATTGATCGAAACCAGGTTTAATTGACTGCTTCAGTGTGTTACCACATTACTACGTGATTCAAACACGAAAAAAACCCAGGATCTGGCCAACAAGTATGCGAAGAAGGCAAAATCATGAGCCAGATGCGGGCATAACCCAGACCTAACCCAGACCAAACCGGTGTTATCCTCTAAAATATTGATCGAAACCAGGTTTAATTGACTGCTTCAGTGTGTTACCACATTACTACATGATTCAAACACGAAAAAAACCCAGGATCTGGCCAACAAGTATGCGAAGAAGGCAAAATCATGAGCCAGATGCGGGCATAACCCAGACCTAACCCAAACCTAACCGGTGTTATCCTCTAAAATATTGATCGAAACCAGGTTTAATTGACAGCTTCAGTGTGTTACCACATTACTACGTGATTCAAACACGAAAAAAGCCCAGGATCTGACCAACAAGTATGCGAAGAAGGCGAAAGTATAAGCCAGATGCGCGCATTTCCCAGACCTAACCCAGACCTAACCGGCGTTATCCTCTAAAATATTGATCGAAACCAGGTTTAATTGACTGCTTCAGTGTGTTACCACATTACTACGTGATTCAAACACGAAAAAAACCCAGGATCTGGCCAACAAGTATGCGAAGAAGGCAAAATCATGAGCCAGATGCGGGCATAACCCAGACCTAACCCAGACCAAACCGGTGTTATCCTCTAAAATATTGATCGAAACCAGGTTTAATTGACTGCTTCAGTGTGTTACCACATTACTACATGATTCAAACACGAAAAAAACCCAGGATCTGGCCAACAAGTATGCGAAGAAGGCAAAATCATGAGCCAGATGCGGGCATAACCCAGACCTAACCCAAACCTAACCGGTGTTATCCTCTAAAATATTGATCGAAACCAGGTTTAATTGACAGCTTCAGTGTGTTACCACATTACTACGTGATTCAAACACGAAAAAAGCCCAGGATCTGACCAACAAGTATGCGAAGAAGGCGAAAGTATAAGCCAGATGCGCGCATTTCCCAGACCTAACCCAGACCTAACCGGCGTTATCCTCTAAAATATTGATCGAAACCAGGTTTAATTGACTGCTTCAGTGTGTTACCACATTACTACGTGATTCAAACACGAAAAAAACCCAGGATCTGGCCAACAAGTATGCGAAGAAGGCAAAATCATGAGCCAGATGCGGGCATAACCCAGACCTAACCCAGACCAAACCGGTGTTATCCTCTAAAATATTGATCGAAACCAGGTTTAATTGACTGCTTCAGTGTGTTACCACATTACTACATGATTCAAACACGAAAAAAACCCAGGATCTGGCCAACAAGTATGCGAAGAAGGCAAAATCATGAGCCAGATGCGGGCATAACCCAGACCTAACCCAAACCTAACCGGTGTTATCCTCTAAAATATTGATCGAAACCAGGTTTAATTGACTGCTTCAGTGTGTTACCACATTACTACATGATTCAAACACGAAAAAAACCCAGGATCTGGCCAACAAGTATGCGAAGAAGGCAAAATCATGAGCCAGATGCGGGCATAACCCAGACCTAACCCAGACCTAACCGGTGTTATCCTCTAAAATATTGATCGAAACCAGGTTTAATTGACTGCTTCAGTGTGTTACCACATTACTACATGATTCAAACACGAAAAAAACCCAGGATCTGGCCAACAAGTATGCGAAGAAAGCAAAATCATGAGCCAGATGCGGGCATAACCCAGACCTAACCCAGACCTAACCGGTGTTATCCTCTAAAATAATGTCCGAATCCAGGTTTAATTGACTGCCTCAGTGTGGTACAACATTACTACGTGATTCAAACACGGAAAAAATCCAGGATCTGGCCAACAAGTTTGCGAAAAAGGCGAAAGTATAAGCCAGATGCGCGCATATCCCAGACCTAACCCAGACCTAACCGGTGTTATCCTCTAAAATATTGATCGAAACCAGGTTTAATTGACTGCTTCAGTGTGTTACCACATTACTACTTGATTCAAACACGAAAAAAACCCAGGATCTGGCCAACAAGTATGCGAAGAAGGCAAAATCATGAGCCAATGCGGGCCTATCCCGGACCTAACCCAGACCTAACCGGTGTTATCCTCTGAAATATTGATCGAAACCAGGTTTAATTGACTGCTTCAGTGTGGTACCACATTACTGCGTTATTCAAACCGGAAAAAACCCCAGGATCTAGCCAACAAGTTTGCGAAAAAGGCGAAAGTATAAGCCAGATGCGGGCATATCCCGGACATATCCCAGACCTAACCGGTGTTATCCTCTAAAATATTGATCGAAACCAGGTATAATTGACTGCTTCAGTGTGTTACCACATTACTACGTGATTCAAACACGAAAAAAACCCAGGATCTGGCCAACAAGTATGCGAAGAAGGCAAAATCATGAGCCAGATGCGGGCATAACCCAGACCTAACCCAGACCTAACCGGTGTTATCCTCTAAAATATTGATCGAAACCAGGTTTTATTGACTGCTTCGGTGTATTACCACATTACTACGTGATTCAAACACGAAAAAAACCCAGGGTCTGGCCAACAAGTATGCGAAGAAGGCAAAATCATGAGCCAGATGCGGGCATAACCCAGACCTAACCCAGACCTAACCGGTGTTATCCTCTGAAATATTGATCGAAACCAGGTTTAATTGACTGCTTCAGTGTGTTACCACATTACTACGTGATTCAAACACGGAAAATACCCAGGATCTGGCCAACAAGTTTGCGAAAAAGGCGAAGGTATAAGCCAGATGCGCGCAAATCCCAGACCTAACCCAGACCTAACCGGTGTTATCCTCTAAAATATTGGTCGAAACCAGGTTTAATTGACTGCTTCAGTGTGTTACCACATTACTACGTGATTCAAACACGGGAAATACCCAGGATCTGGCCAACAAGTATGCGAAGAAGGCAAAATCATGAGCCAGATGCGGGCATAACCCAGACCTAACCCAGACCTAACCGGTGTTATCCTCTAAAATATTGATCGAAACCAGGTTTAATTGACTGCTTCAGTGTGTTACCACATTACTACGTGATTCAAACACGAAAAAAACCCAGGATCTGGCCAACAAGTATGCGAAGAAGGCAAAATCATGAGCCAGATGCGGGCATATCCCAGACGAAACCCAGACCTAACCGGTGTTATCCTCTAAAATATTGATCGAAACCAGGTTTAATTGACTGCTTCAGTGTGTTACCACATTACTACGTGATTCAAACACGGAAAATACCCGGGATCTGGCCAACAAGTTTGCGAAAAAGGCGAAAGTATAAGCCAGATGCGCGCATTTCCCAGACCTAACCCAGACCTAACCGGCGTTATCCTCTAAAATATTGATCGAAACCAGGTTTAATTGACTGCTTCAGTGTGTTACCACATTACTACGTGATTCAAACACGAAAAAAACCCAGGATCTGGCCAACAAGTATGCGAAGAAGGCAAAATCATGAGCCAGATGCGGGCATAACCCAGACCTAACCCAGACCAAACCGGTGTTATCCTCTAAAATATTGATCGAAACCAGGTTTAATTGACTGCTTCAGTGTGTTACCACATTACTACATGATTCAAACACGAAAAAAACCCAGGATCTGGCCAACAAGTATGCGAAGAAGGCAAAATCATGAGCCAGATGCGGGCATAACCCAGACCTAACCCAAACCTAACCGGTGTTATCCTCTAAAATATTGATCGAAACCAGGTTTAATTGACAGCTTCAGTGTGTTACCACATTACTACGTGATTCAAACACGAAAAAAGCCCAGGATCTGACCAACAAGTATGCGAAGAAGGCGAAAGTATAAGCCAGATGCGCGCATTTCCCAGACCTAACCCAGACCTAACCGGCGTTATCCTCTAAAATATTGATCGAAACCAGGTTTAATTGACTGCTTCAGTGTGTTACCACGTTACTACGTGATTCAAACACGAAAAAAACCCAGGATCTGGCCAACAAGTATGCGAAGAAGGCAAAATCATGAGCCAGATGCGGGCATAACCCAGACCTAACCCAGACCAAACCGGTGTTATCCTCTAAAATATTGATCGAAACCAGGTTTAATTGACTGCTTCAGTGTGTTACCACATTACTACATGATTCAAACACGAAAAAAACCCAGGATCTGGCCAACAAGTATGCGAAGAAGGCAAAATCATGAGCCAGATGCGGGCATAACCCAGACCTAACCCAAACCTAACCGGTGTTATCCTCTAAAATATTGATCGAAACCAGGTTTAATTGACTGCTTCAGTGTGTTACCACATTACTACATGATTCAAACACGAAAAAAACCCAGGATCTGGCCAACAAGTATGCGAAGAAGGCAAAATCATGAGCCAGATGCGGGCATAACCCAGACCTAACCCAGACCTAACCGGTGTTATCCTCTAAAATATTGATCGAAACCAGGTTTAATTGACTGCTTCAGTGTGTTACCACATTACTACATGATTCAAACACGAAAAAAACCCAGGATCTGGCCAACAAGTATGCGAAGAAAGCAAAATCATGAGCCAGATGCGGGCATAACCCAGACCTAACCCAGACCTAACCGGTGTTATCCTCTAAAATAATGTCCGAATCCAGGTTTAATTGACTGCCTCAGTGTGGTACAACATTACTACGTGATTCAAACACGGAAAAAATCCAGGATCTGGCCAACAAGTTTGCGAAAAAGGCGAAAGTATAAGCCAGATGCGCGCATATCCCAGACCTAACCCAGACCTAACCGGTGTTATCCTCTAAAATATTGATCGAAACCAGGTTTAATTGACTGCTTCAGTGTGTTACCACATTACTACTTGATTCAAACACGAAAAAAACCCAGGATCTGGCCAACAAGTATGCGAAGAAGGCAAAATCATGAGCCAGATGCGGGCCTATCCCGGACCTAACCCAGACCTAACCGGTGTTATCCTCTGAAATATTGATCGAAACCAGGTTTAATTGACTGCTTCAGTGTGGTACCACATTACTGCGTTATTCAAACCGGAAAAAACCCCAGGATCTAGCCAACAAGTTTGCGAAAAAGGCGAAAGTATAAGCCAGATGCGGGCATATCCCGGACATATCCCAGACCTAACCGGTGTTATCCTCTAAAATATTGATCGAAACCAGGTATAATTGACTGCTTCAGTGTGTTACCACATTACTACGTGATTCAAACACGAAAAAAACCCAGGATCTGGCCAACAAGTATGCGAAGAAGGCAAAATCATGAGCCAGATGCGGGCATAACCCAGACCTAACCCAGACCTAACCGGTGTTATCCTCTAAAATATTGATCGAAACCAGGTTTTATTGACTGCTTCGGTGTATTACCACATTACTACGTGATTCAAACACGAAAAAAACCCAGGGTCTGGCCAACAAGTATGCGAAGAAGGCAAAATCATGAGCCAGATGCGGGCATAACCCAGACCTAACCCAGACCTAACCGGTGTTATCCTCTGAAATATTGATCGAAACCAGGTTTAATTGACTGCTTCAGTGTGTTACCACATTACTACGTGATTCAAACACGGAAAATACCCAGGATCTGGCCAACAAGTTTGCGAAAAAGGCGAAGGTATAAGCCAGATGCGCGCAAATCCCAGACCTAACCCAGACCTAACCGGTGTTATCCTCTAAAATATTGGTCGAAACCAGGTTTAATTGACTGCTTCAGTGTGTTACCACATTACTACGTGATTCAAACACGGGAAATACCCAGGATCTGGCCAACAAGTATGCGAAGAAGGCAAAATCATGAGCCAGATGCGGGCATAACCCAGACCTAACCCAGACCTAACCGGTGTTATCCTCTAAAATATTGATCGAAACCAGGTTTAATTGACTGCTTCAGTGTGTTACCACATTACTACGTGATTCAAACACGAAAAAAACCCAGGATCTGGCCAACAAGTATGCGAAGAAGGCAAAATCATGAGCCAGATGCGGGCATATCCCGGACCTAACCCAGACCTAACCGGTGTTATCCTGTAAAATATTGATCGAAACCAGGTTTAATTGACTGCTTCAGTGTGTTACCACATTACTACGTGATTCAAACACGAAAACAACCCAGGATCTGGCCAACAAGTATGCGAAGAAGGCAAAATCTTGAGCCAGATGCGGGCATAACCCAGACCTAACCCAGACCTAACCGGTGTTATCCTCTAAAATATTGATCGAAACCAGGTTTAATTGACTGCTTCAGTGTATTACCACATTTCTACGTGATTCAAACACGAAAAAAACCCAGGATCTGGCCAACAAGTATGCGAAGAAGGCAAAATCATGAGCCAGATGCGGGCATAACCCAGACCTAACCCAGACCTAACCGGTGTTATCCTCTAAAATATTGATCGAAACCAGGTTTAATTGACTGCTTCTGTGTGTTACCACATGACTACATGATTCAAACACGAAAAAAACCCAGGATCTGGCCAACAAGTATGCGAAGAAGGCAAAATCATGAGCCAGATGCGGGCATAACCCAGACCTAACCCAGACCTAACCGGTGTTATCCTCTAAAATAATGTCCGAATCCAGGTTTAATTGACTGCCTCAGTGTGGTACAACATTACTACGTGATTCAAACACGGAAACAATCCAGGATCTGGCCAACAAGTTTGCGAAAAAGGCGAAAGTATAAGCCAGATGCGCGCATATCCCAGACCTAACCCAGACCTAACCGGTGTTATCCTCTAAAATATTGATCGAAACCAGGTTGAATTGCCTGCTTCAGTGTATTACCTCATTACTACGTGATTCAAACACGAAAAAAACCCAGGATCTGGCCAACAAGTATGCGAAGAAGGCAAAATCATGAGCCAGATGCGGGCATAACCCAGACCTAACCCAGACCTAACCGGTGTTATCCTCTAAAATATTAATCGAGACCAGGTTTAATTGACTGCTTCAGTGTGTTACCACATTACTACGTGATTCAAACACGAAAAAAACGCAGGATCTGGCCAACAAGTTTGCGAAGAAGGCGAAAGTATAAGCCAGATGCGCGCATTTCCCAGACCTAACCCAGACCTAACCGGTGTTATTCTCTAAAATATTGATCGAAACCAGGTTTAATTGACTGCTTCAGTGTATTACCACATTACTACGTGATTCAAACACGAAAAAAACCCGGGATCTGGCCAACAAGTATGCGAAGAAGGCAAAATCATGAGCCAGATGCGGGCAAATCCCAGACGAAACCCAGACCTAACCGGTGTTATCCTCTAAAATATTGATCGAAACCAGGTTTAATTGACTGCTTCAGTGTGTTACCACATTACTACGTGATTCAAACATGAAAAAAACCCAGGATCTGGCCAACAAGAATGCGAAGAAGGCAAAATCATGAGCCAGATGCGTGCATAACCCAGACCTAACCCAGACCTAACCGGTGTTATCCTCTAAAATATTGATCGAAACCAGGTTTAATTGACAGCTTCAGTGTGTTACCACATTACTACGTGATTCAAACACGAAAAAAACCCAGGATCTGGCCAACAAGTATGCGAAGAAGGCAAAATCATGAGCCAGATGCGGGCATAACCCAGACCTAACCCAGACCTAACCGGTGTTATCCTCTAAAATATTGATCGAAACCAGGTTTAATTGACTGCTTCAGTGTGTTACCACATTACTACGTGATTCAAACACGGAAAATACCCGGGATCTGGCCAACAAGTTTGCGAAAAAGGCGAAAGTATAAGCCAGATGCGCGCAAATCCCAGACCTAACCCAGACCTAACCGGTGTTATCCTCTAGAATATTGATCGAAACCAGGTTTAATTGACTGCTTCAGTGTGTTACCACATTACTACGTGATTCAAACACGGAAAATACCCAGGATCTGGCCAACAAGTATGCGAAGAAGGCAAAATCATGAGCCAGATGCGGGCATAACCCAGACCTAACCCAGACCTAACCGGTGTTATCCTCTAAAATATTGATCGAAACCAGGTTTAATTGACTGCTTCAGTGTGTTACCACATTACTACGTGATTCAAACACGAAAAAAACCCAGGATCTGGCCAACAAGTATGCGAAGAAGGCAAAATCATGAGCCAGATGCGGGCATATCCCAGACGAAACCCAGACCTAACCGGTGTTATCCTCTAAAATATTGATCGAAACCAGGTTTAATTGACTGCTTCAGTGTATTACCACATTACTACGTGATTCAAACACGAAAAAAACCCAGGATCTGGCCAACAAGTATGCGAAGAAGGCAAAATCATGAGCCAGATGCGGGCAAAACCCAGACCTAACCCAGACCTAACCGGTGTTATCCTCTGAAATATTGATCGAAACCAGGTTTAATTGACTGCTTCAGTGTGTTACCACATTACTACATGATTCAAACACGAAGAAAACCCAGGATCTGGCCAACAAGTATGCGAAGAAGGCAAAATCATGAGCCAGATGCGGGCATAACCCAGACCTAACCGGTGTTATCCTCTGAAATATTGATCGAAACCAGGTTTAATTGACTGCTTCAGTGTGTTACCACATTACTACGTGATTCAAACACGGAAAATACCCGGGATCTGGCCAACAAGTTTGCGAAAAAGGCGAAAGTATAAGCCAGATGCGCGCATTTCCCAGACCTAACCCAGACCTAACCGGCGTTATCCTCTAAAATATTGATCGAAACCAGGTTTAATTGACTGCTTCAGTGTGTTACCACATTACTACGTGATTCAAACACGAAAAAAACCCAGGATCTGGCCAACAAGTATGCGAAGAAGGCAAAATCATGAGCCAGATGCGGGCATAACCCAGACCTAACCCAGACCAAACCGGTGTTATCCTCTAAAATATTGATCGAAACCAGGTTTAATTGACTGCTTCAGTGTGTTACCACATTACTACATGATTCAAACACGAAAAAAACCCAGGATCTGGCCAACAAGTATGCGAAGAAGGCAAAATCATGAGCCAGATGCGGGCATAACCCAGACCTAACCCAAACCTAACCGGTGTTATCCTCTAAAATATTGATCGAAACCAGGTTTAATTGACTGCTTCAGTGTGTTACCACATTACTACATGATTCAAACACGAAAAAAACCCAGGATCTGGCCAACAAGTATGCGAAGAAGGCAAAATCATGAGCCAGATGCGGGCATAACCCAGACCTAACCCAGACCTAACCGGTGTTATCCTCTAAAATATTGATCGAAACCAGGTTTAATTGACTGCTTCAGTGTGTTACCACATTACTACATGATTCAAACACGAAAAAAACCCAGGATCTGGCCAACAAGTATGCGAAGAAGGCAAAATCATGAGCCAGATGCGGGCATAACCCAGACCTAACCCAGACCTAACCGGTGTTATCCTCTAAAATATTGATCGAAACCAGGTTTAATTGACTGCTTCAGTGTGTTACCACATTACTACGTGATTCAAACACGAAAAAAACCCAGGATCTGGCCAACAAGTATGCGAAGAAGGCAAAATCATGAGCCAGATGCGGGCATATCCCAGACGAAACCCAGACCTAACCGGTGTTATCCTCTAAAATATTGATCGAAACCAGGTTTAATTGACTGCTTCAGTGTATTACCACATTACTACGTGATTCAAACACGAAAAAAACCCAGGATCTGGCCAACAAGTATGCGAAGAAGGCAAAATCATGAGCCAGATGCGGGCAAAACCCAGACCTAACCCAGACCTAACCGGTGTTATCCTCTGAAATATTGATCGAAACCAGGTTTAATTGACTGCTTCAGTGTGTTACCACATTACTACATGATTCAAACACGAAGAAAACCCAGGATCTGGCCAACAAGTATGCGAAGAAGGCAAAATCATGAGCCAGATGCGGGCATAACCCAGACCTAACCGGTGTTATCCTCTGAAATATTGATCGAAACCAGGTTTAATTGACTGCTTCAGTGTGTTACCACATTACTACGTGATTCAAACACGGAAAATACCCGGGATCTGGCCAACAAGTTTGCGAAAAAGGCGAAAGTATAAGCCAGATGCGCGCAAATCCCAGACCTAACCCAGACCTAACCGGTGTTATCCTCTAAAATATTGATCGAAGCCAGGTTTAATTGACTGCTTCAGTGTGTTACCACATTACTACGTGATTCAAACACGGAAAATACCCAGGATCTGGCCAACAAGTATGCGAAGAAGGCAAAATCATGAGCCAGATGCGGGCATAACCCAGACCTAACCCAGACCTAACCGGTGTTATCCTCTAAAATATTGATCGAAACCAGGTTTAATTGACAGCTTCAGTGTGTTACCACATTACTACGTGATTCAAACACGAAAAAAGCCCAGGATCTGACCAACAAGTATGCGAAGAAGGCGAAAGTATAAGCCAGATGCGCGCATTTCCCAGACCTAACCCAGACCTAACCGGCGTTATCCTCTAAAATATTGATCGAAACCAGGTTTAATTGACTGCTTCAGTGTGTTACCACATTACTACGTGATTCAAACACGAAAAAAACCCAGGATCTGGCCAACAAGTATGCGAAGAAGGCAAAATCATGAGCCAGATGCGGGCATAACCCAGACCTAACCCAGACCAAACCGGTGTTATCCTCTAAAATATTGATCGAAACCAAGTTTAATTGACTGCTTCAGTGTGTTACCACATTACTACATGATTCAAACACGAAAAAAACCCAGGATCTGGCCAACAAGTATGCGAAGAAGGCAAAATCATGAGCCAGATGCGGGCATAACCCAGACCTAACCCAAACCTAACCGGTGTTATCCTCTAAAATATTGATCGAAACCAGGTTTAATTGACTGCTTCAGTGTGTTACCACATTACTACATGATTCAAACACGAAAAAAACCCAGGATCTGGCCAACAAGTATGCGAAGAAGGCAAAATCATGAGCCAGATGCGGGCATAACCCAGACCTAACCCAGACCTAACCGGTGTTATCCTCTAAAATATTGATCGAAACCAGGTTTAATTGACTGCTTCAGTGTGTTACCACATTACTACATGATTCAAACACGAAAAAAACCCAGGATCTGGCCAACAAGTATGCGAAGAAAGCAAAATCATGAGCCAGATGCGGGCATAACCCAGACCTAACCCAGACCTAACCGGTGTTATCCTCTAAAATAATGTCCGAATCCAGGTTTAATTGACTGCCTCAGTGTGGTACAACATTACTACGTGATTCAAACACGGAAAAAATCCAGGATCTGGCCAACAAGTTTGCGAAAAAGGCGAAAGTATAAGCCAGATGCGCGCATATCCCGGACCTAACCCAGAGCTAACCGGTGTTATCCTCTAAAATATTGATCGAAACCAGGTTTAATTGACTGCTTCAGTGTGTTACCACATTCCTACGTGATTCAAACACGAAAAAAACCCAGGATCTGGCCAACAAGTATGCGAAGAAGGCAAAATCATGAGCCAGATGCGGGCATAACCCAGACCTAACCCAGACCAAACCGGTGTTATCCTCTAAAATATTGATCGAAACCAGGTTTAATTGACTGCTTCAGTGTGTTACCACATTACTACATGATTCAAACACGAAAAAAACCCAGGATCTGGCCAACAAGTATGCGAAGAAGGCAATATCATGAGCCAGATGCGGGCATAACCCAGACCTAACCCAGACCTAACCGGTGTTATCCTCTAAAATATTGATCGAAACCAGGTTTTATTGACTGCTTCGGTGTATTACCACATTACTACGTGATTCAAACACGAAAAAAACCCAGGATCTGGCCAACAAGTATGCGAAGAAGGCAAAATCATGAGCCAGATGCGGGCATAACCAAGACCTAACCCAGACCTAACCGGTGTTATCCTCTGAAATATTGATCGAAACCAGGTTTAATTGACTGCTTCAGTGTGTTACCACATTACTACATGATTCAGACACGAAAAAAACCCAGGATCTGGCCAACAAGTATGCGAAGAAGGCAAAATCATGAGCCAGATGCGGGCATAACCCAGACCTAACCCAGACCTAACCGGTGTTATCCTCTGAAATACTGATCGAAACCAGGTTTAATTGACTGCTTCAGTGTGTTACCACATTACTACGTGATTCAAACACGGAAAATACCCAGGATCTGGCCAACAAGTTTGCGAAAATGGCGAAGGTATAAGCCAGATGCGCGCAAATCCCAGACCTAACCCAGACCTAACCGGTGTTATCCTCTAAAATGTTGATCGAAACCAGGTTTAATTGACAGCTTCAGTGTGTTACCACATTACTACGTGATTCAAACACGAAAAAACCCCAGGATCTGGCCAACAAGTATGCGAAGAAGGCAAAATCATGAGCCAGATGCGGGCATAACCCAGACCTAACCCAGACCTAACCGGTGTTATCCTCTGAAATATTGATCGAAACCTGGTTTAATTGACTGCTTCAGTGTGTTACCACATTACTACGTGATTCAAACACGAAAAAACCCCAGGATCTGGCCAACAAGTATGCGATGAAGGCAAAATCATGAGCCAGATGCGGGCATAACCCAGACCTAACCCAGACCTAACCGGTGTTATCCTCTAAAATATTGATCGAAACCAGGTTTCATTGACTGCTTCGGTGTATTACCACATTACTACGTGATTCAAACACGAAAAAAACCCAGGATCTGGCCAACAAGTATGCGAAGAAGGCAAAATCATGAACCAGATGCGGGCATAACCAAGACCTAACTCAGACCTAACCGGTGTTATCCTCTGAAATATTGATCGAAACCAGGTTTAATTGACTGCTTCAGTGTGTTACCACATTACTACATGATTCAAACACGAAAAAAACCCAGGATCTGGCCAACAAGTATGCGAAGAAGGCAAAATCATGAGCCAGATGCGGGCATAACCCAGACCTAACCCAGACCTAACCGGTGTTATCCTCTGAAATACTGATCGAAACCAGGTTTAATTGACTGCTTCAGTGTGTTACCACATTACTACGTGATTCAAACACGGAAAATACCCAGGATCTGGCCAACAAGTTTGCGAAAATGGCGAAGGTATAAGCCAGATGCGCGCAAATCCCAGACCTAACCCAGACCTAACCGGTGTTATCCTCTAAAATGTTGATCGAAACCAGGTTTAGTTGACAGCTTCAGTGTGTTACCACATTACTACGTGATTCAAACACGAAAAAACCCCAGGATCTGGCCAACAAGTATGCGAAGAAGGCAAAATCATGAGCCAGATGCGGGCATAACCCAGACCTAACCCAGACCTAACCGGTGTTATCCTCTGAAATATTGATCGAAACCAGGTTTAATTGACTGCTTCAGTGTGGTACCACATTACTGCGTTATTCAAACCGGAAAAAAACCCAGGATCTAGCCATCAAGTTTGCGAAAAAGGCGAAAGTATAAGCCAGATGCGGGCATATCCCGGACATATCCCAGACCTAACCGGTGTTATCCTCTAAAATATTGATCGAAACCAGGTTTAATTGACTGCTTCAGTGTGTTACCACATTACTACGTGATTCAAACACGAAAAAAACCCAGGATCTGGCCAACAAGTATGCGAAGAAGGCAAAATCATGAGCCAGATGCGGGCATAACCCAGACCTAACCCAGACCTAACCGGTGTTATCCTCTAAAATATTGATCGAAACCAGGTTTTATTGACTGCTTCGGTGTATTACCACATTACTACGTGATTCAAACACGAAAAAAACCCAGGATCTGGCCAACAAGTATGCGAAGAAGGCAAAATCATGAGCCAGATGCGGGCATAACCAAGACCTAACCCAGACCTAATCGGTGTTATCCTCTGAAATATTGATCGAAACCAGGTTTAATTGACTGCTTCAGTGTGTTACCACATTACTACATGATTCAAACACGAAAAAAACCCAGGATCTGGCCAACAAGTATGCGAAGAAGGCAAAATCATGAGCCAGATGCGGGCATAACCCAGACCTAACCCAGACCTAACCGGTGTTATCCTCTGAAATACTGATCGAAACCAGGTTTAATTGACTGCTTCAGTGTGTTACCACATTACTACGTGATTCAAACACGGAAAATACCCAGGATCTGGCCAACAAGTTTGCGAAAATGGCGAAGGTATAAGCCAGATGCGCGCAAATCCCAGACCTAACCCAGACCTAACCGGTGTTATCCTCTAAAATGTTGATCGAAACCAGGTTTAATTGACAGCTTCAGTGTGTTACCACATTACTACGTGATTCAAACACGAAAAAACCCCAGGATCTGGCCAACAAGTATGCGAAGAAGGCAAAATCATGAGCCAGATGCGGGCATAACCCAGACCTAACCCAGACCTAACCGGTGTTATCCTCTAAAATATTGATCGAAACCAGGTTTAATTGACAGCTTCAGTGAGTTGCCACATTACTACGTGATTCAAACACGAAAAAAGCCCAGGGTCTGGCCAACAAGTATGCGAAGAAGGCAAAATCATGTGCCAGATGCGCGCATAACCCAGACCTAACCGGTGTTATCCTCTAAAATATTGATCGAAACCAGGTTTAATTGACAGCTTCAGTGTGTTACCACATTACTACGTGATTCAAACACGGAAAATACCCGGGATCTGGCCAACAAGTTTGCGAAATGCGAAAGTATAAGCCAGATGCGCGCAAATCCCAGACCTAACCCAGACCTAACCGGTGTTATCCTCTAAAATATTGATCGAAACCAGGTTTAATTGACAGCTTCAGTGTGTTACCACTTTACTACGTGATTCAAACACGAAAAAAACCCAGGATCTGGCCAAAAAGTATGCGAAGAAGGCAAAATCATGAGCCAGATGCGGGCATATCCCGGACCTAACCCAGACCTAACCGGTGTTATCCTCTAAAATAATGTCCGAATCCAGGTTTAATTGACTGCTTCAGTGTGTTACCACATTACTACGTGATTCAAACACGGAAAATACCCAGGATCTGGCCAACAAGTATGCGAGGAAGGCAAAATCATGAGCCAGATGCGGGCATAACCCAGACCTAACCCAGACCTAACCGGTGTTATCCTCTAAAATATTGATCGAAACCAGGTTTAATTGACAGCTTCAGTGTGTTACCACATTACTACGTGATTCAAACACGAAAAAAACCCAGGATCTGACCAACAAGTATGCGAAGAAGGCGAAAGTATAAGCCAGATGCGCGCATTTCCCAGAACTAACCCAGACCTAACCGGCGTTATCCCCTAAAATATTGATCGAAACCAGGTTTAATTGACTGCTTCAGTGTGTTACCACATTACTACGTGATTCAAACACGAAAAAAACCCAGGATCTGGCCAACAAGTATGCGAAGAAGGCAAAATCATGAGCCAGATGCGGGCATAACCCAGACCTAACCGGTGTTATCCTCTGAAATATTGATCGAAACCAGGTTTAATTGACTGCTTCAGTGTGTTACCACATTACTACATGATTCAAACACGAAGAAAACCCAGGATCTGGCCAACAAGTATGCGAAGAAGGCAAAATCATGAGCCAGATGCGGGCATAACCCAGACCAAACCCAGACCTAACCGGTGTTATCCTCTAAAATATTGATCGAAACCAGGTTTAATTGACTGCTTCAGTGTGTTACCACATTACTACGTGATTGAAACACGGAAAATACCCAGGATCTGGCCAACAAGTATGCGAAGAAGGCAAAATCATGAGCCAGATGCGGGCATAACCCAGACCTAACCCAGACCTAACCGGTGTTATCCTCTAAAATATTGATCGAAACCAGGTTTAATTGACTGCTTCAGTGTGTTACCACATTACTACGTGATTCAAACTCGGAAAATACCCGGGATCTGGCCAACAAGTTTGCGAAAAAGGCGAAAGTATAAGCCAGATGCGCGCAAATCCCAGACCTAACCCAGACCTAACCGGTGTTATCCTCTAAAATATTAATCGAAACCAGGTTTTATTGACTGCTTCAGTGTATTACCACATTACTACGTGATTCAAACACGAAAAAACCCAGGATCTGGCCAACAAGTTTGCGAAAAAGGCGAAAGTATAAGCCAGATGCGCGCATTTCCCAGACCTAACCCAGACCTAACCGGTGTTATCGTCTGAAATATTGATCGAAACCAGGTTTAATTGACTGCTTCAGTGTGTTACCACATTACTACGTGATTCAAACACGGAAAATACCCAGGATCTGGCCTACAAGTTTGCGAAAAAGGCGAAGGTATAAGCCAGATGCGCGCATTTCCCAGACCTAACCCAGACCTAACCGGTGTTATCCTCTGAAATATTGATCGAAACCAGGTTTAATTGACTGCTTCAGTGTGTTACCACATTACTACGTGATTCAAACACGAAAAAAACCCAGGATCTGGCCAACAAGTATGCGAAGAAGGCAAAATCATGAGCCAGATGCGGGCATATCCTGGACCTAACCCAGACCTAACCGGTGTTATCCTCTGAAATATTGATCGAAACCAGGTTTAATTGACTGCTTCAGTGTGGTACCACATTACTGCGTTATTCAAACCGGAAAAAAACCCAGGATCTAGCCAACAAGTTTGCGGAAAAGGCGAAAGTATAAGCCAGATGCGGGCATATCCCGGAACTATCCCAGACCTAACCGGTGTTATCCTCTAAAATATTGATCGAAACCAGGTTTAATTGACTGCTTCAGTGTGTTACCACATTACTACGTGATTCAAACACGAAAAAAACCCAGGATCTGGCCAACAAGTATGCGAAGAAGGCAAAATCATGAGCCAGATGCGGGCATAACCCAGACCTAACCCAGACCTAACCGGTGTTATCCTCTAAAATATTGATCGAAACCAGGTTTAATTGACTGCTTCAGTGTATTACCACATTACTACGTGATTCAAACACGAAAAAAACCCAGGATCTGGCCAACAAGTATGCGAAGAAGGCAAAATCATGAGCCAGATGCGGGCATAACCCAGACCTAACCCAGACCTAACCGGTGTTATCCTCTGAAATATTGATCGAAACCAGGTTTAATTGACTGCTTCAGTGTGTTACCACATTACTACAGGATTCAAACACGAAAAAAACCCAGGGTCTGGCCAACAAGTATGCGAAGAAGGCAAAATCATGAGCCAGATGCGGGCATAACCCAGACCTAACCCAGACCTAACCGGTGTTATCCTCTAAAATATTGATCGAAACCAGGTTTAATTGACTGCTTCAGTGTGTTACCACATTACTACGTGATTCAAACACGGAAAATACCCGGGATCTGGCCAACAAGTTTGCGAAAAAGGCGAAAGTATAAGCCAGATGCGCGCAAATCCCAGACCTAACCCAGACCTAACCGGTGTTATCCTCTAGAATATTGATCGAAACCAGGTTTAATTGACTGCTTCAGTGTGTTACCACATTACTACGTGATTCAAACACGGAAAATACCCAGGATCTGGCCAACAAGTATGCGAAGAAGGCAAAATCATGAGCCAGATGCGGGCATAACCCAGACCTAACCCAGACCTAACCGGTGTTATCCTCTAAAATATTGATCGAAACCAGGTTTAATTGACTGCTTCAGTGTGTTACCACATTACTACGTGATTCAAACACGAAAAAAACCCAGGATCTGGCCAACAAGTATGCGAAGAAGGCAAAATCATGAGCCAGATGCGGGCATATCCCAGACGAAACCCAGACCTAACCGGTGTTATCCTCTAAAATATTGATCGAAACCAGGTTTAATTGACTGCTTCAGTGTATTACCACATTACTACGTGATTCAAACACGAAAAAAACCCAGGATCTGGCCAACAAGTATGCGAAGAAGGCAAAATCATGAGCCAGATGCGGGCAAAACCCAGACCTAACCCAGACCTAACCGGTGTTATCCTCTGAAATATTGATCGAAACCAGGTTTAATTGACTGCTTCAGTGTGTTACCACATTACTACATGATTCAAACACGAAGAAAACCCAGGATCTGGCCAACAAGTATGCGAAGAAGGCAAAATCATGAGCCAGATGCGGGCATAACCCAGACCTAACCGGTGTTATCCTCTGAAATATTGATCGAAACCAGGTTTAATTGACTGCTTCAGTGTGTTACCACATTACTACGTGATTCAAACACGGAAAATACCCGGGATCTGGCCAACAAGTTTGCGAAAAAGGCGAAAGTATAAGCCAGATGCGCGCATTTCCCAGACCTAACCCAGACCTAACCGGCGTTATCCTCTAAAATATTGATCGAAACCAGGTTTAATTGACTGCTTCAGTGTGTTACCACATTACTACGTGATTCAAACACGAAAAAAACCCAGGATCTGGCCAACAAGTATGCGAAGAAGGCAAAATCATGAGCCAGATGCGGGCATAACCCAGACCTAACCCAGACCAAACCGGTGTTATCCTCTAAAATATTGATCGAAACCAGGTTTAATTGACTGCTTCAGTGTGTTACCACATTACTACATGATTCAAACACGAAAAAAACCCAGGATCTGGCCAACAAGTATGCGAAGAAGGCAAAATCATGAGCCAGATGCGGGCATAACCCAGACCTAACCCAAACCTAACCGGTGTTATCCTCTAAAATATTGATCGAAACCAGGTTTAATTGACTGCTTCAGTGTGTTACCACATTACTACATGATTCAAACACGAAAAAAACCCAGGATCTGGCCAACAAGTATGCGAAGAAGGCAAAATCATGAGCCAGATGCGGGCATAACCCAGACCTAACCCAGACCTAACCGGTGTTATCCTCTAAAATATTGATCGAAACCAGGTTTAATTGACTGCTTCAGTGTGTTACCACATTACTACATGATTCAAACACGAAAAAAACCCAGGATCTGGCCAACAAGTATGCGAAGAAGGCAAAATCATGAGCCAGATGCGGGCATAACCCAGACCTAACCCAGACCTAACCGGTGTTATCCTCTAAAATATTGATCGAAACCAGGTTTAATTGACTGCTTCAGTGTGTTACCACATTACTACGTGATTCAAACACGAAAAAAACCCAGGATCTGGCCAACAAGTATGCGAAGAAGGCAAAATCATGAGCCAGATGCGGGCATATCCCAGACGAAACCCAGACCTAACCGGTGTTATCCTCTAAAATATTGATCGAAACCAGGTTTAATTGACTGCTTCAGTGTATTACCACATTACTACGTGATTCAAACACGAAAAAAACCCAGGATCTGGCCAACAAGTATGCGAAGAAGGCAAAATCATGAGCCAGATGCGGGCAAAACCCAGACCTAACCCAGACCTAACCGGTGTTATCCTCTGAAATATTGATCGAAACCAGGTTTAATTGACTGCTTCAGTGTGTTACCACATTACTACATGATTCAAACACGAAGAAAACCCAGGATCTGGCCAACAAGTATGCGAAGAAGGCAAAATCATGAGCCAGATGCGGGCATAACCCAGACCTAACCGGTGTTATCCTCTGAAATATTGATCGAAACCAGGTTTAATTGACTGCTTCAGTGTGTTACCACATTACTACGTGATTCAAACACGGAAAATACCCGGGATCTGGCCAACAAGTTTGCGAAAAAGGCGAAAGTATAAGCCAGATGCGCGCAAATCCCAGACCTAACCCAGACCTAACCGGTGTTATCCTCTAAAATATTGATCGAAGCCAGGTTTAATTGACTGCTTCAGTGTGTTACCACATTACTACGTGATTCAAACACGGAAAATACCCAGGATCTGGCCAACAAGTATGCGAAGAAGGCAAAATCATGAGCCAGATGCGGGCATAACCCAGACCTAACCCAGACCTAACCGGTGTTATCCTCTAAAATATTGATCGAAACCAGGTTTAATTGACAGCTTCAGTGTGTTACCACATTACTACGTGATTCAAACACGAAAAAAGCCCAGGATCTGACCAACAAGTATGCGAAGAAGGCGAAAGTATAAGCCAGATGCGCGCATTTCCCAGACCTAACCCAGACCTAACCGGCGTTATCCTCTAAAATATTGATCGAAACCAGGTTTAATTGACTGCTTCAGTGTGTTACCACATTACTACGTGATTCAAACACGAAAAAAACCCAGGATCTGGACAACAAGTATGCGAAGAAGGCAAAATCATGAGCCAGATGCGGGCATAACCCAGACCTAACCCAGACCAAACCGGTGTTATCCTCTAAAATATTGATCGAAACCAAGTTTAATTGACTGCTTCAGTGTGTTACCACATTACTACATGATTCAAACACGAAAAAAACCCAGGATCTGGCCAACAAGTATGCGAAGAAGGCAAAATCATGAGCCAGATGCGGGCATAACCCAGACCTAACCCAAACCTAACCGGTGTTATCCTCTAAAATATTGATCGAAACCAGGTTTAATTGACTGCTTCAGTGTGTTACCACATTACTACATGATTCAAACACGAAAAAAACCCAGGATCTGGCCAACAAGTATGCGAAGAAGGCAAAATCATGAGCCAGATGCGGGCATAACCCAGACCTAACCCAGACCTAACCGGTGTTATCCTCTAAAATATTGATCGAAACCAGGTTTAATTGACTGCTTCAGTGTGTTACCACATTACTACATGATTCAAACACGAAAAAAACCCAGGATCTGGCCAACAAGTATGCGAAGAAAGCAAAATCATGAGCCAGATGCGGGCATAACCCAGACCTAACCCAGACCTAACCGGTGTTATCCTCTAAAATAATGTCCGAATCCAGGTTTAATTGACTGCCTCAGTGTGGTACAACATTACTACGTGATTCAAACACGGAAAAAATCCAGGATCTGGCCAACAAGTTTGCGAAAAAGGCGAAAGTATAAGCCAGATGCGCGCATATCCCGGACCTAACCCAGAGCTAACCGGTGTTATCCTCTAAAATATTGATCGAAACCAGGTTTAATTGACTGCTTCAGTGTGTTACCACATTCCTACGTGATTCAAACACGAAAAAAACCCAGGATCTGGCCAACAAGTATGCGAAGAAGGCAAAATCATGAGCCAGATGCGGGCATAACCCAGACCTAACCCAGACCAAACCGGTGTTATCCTCTAAAATATTGATCGAAACCAGGTTTAATTGACTGCTTCAGTGTGTTACCACATTACTACATGATTCAAACACGAAAAAAACCCAGGATCTGGCCAACAAGTATGCGAAGAAGGCAATACCATGAGCCAGATGCGGGCATAACCCAGACCTAACCCAGACCTAACCGGTGTTATCCTCTAAAATATTGATCGAAACCAGGTTTTATTGACTGCTTCGGTGTATTACCACATTACTACGTGATTCAAACACGAAAAAAACCCAGGATCTGGCCAACAAGTATGCGAAGAAGGCAAAATCATGAGCCAGATGCGGGCATAACCAAGACCTAACCCAGACCTAACCGGTGTTATCCTCTGAAATATTGATCGAAACCAGGTTTAATTGACTGCTTCAGTGTGTTACCACATTACTACATGATTCAGACACGAAAAAAACCCAGGATCTGGCCAACAAGTATGCGAAGAAGGCAAAATCATGAGCCAGATGCGGGCATAACCCAGACCTAACCCAGACCTAACCGGTGTTATCCTCTGAAATACTGATCGAAACCAGGTTTAATTGACTGCTTCAGTGTGTTACCACATTACTACGTGATTCAAACACGGAAAATACCCAGGATCTGGCCAACAAGTTTGCGAAAATGGCGAAGGTATAAGCCAGATGCGCGCAAATCCCAGACCTAACCCAGACCTAACCGGTGTTATCCTCTAAAATGTTGATCGAAACCAGGTTTAATTGACAGCTTCAGTGTGTTACCACATTACTACGTGATTCAAACACGAAAAAACCCCAGGATCTGGCCAACAAGTATGCGAAGAAGGCAAAATCATGAGCCAGATGCGGGCATAACCCAGACCTAACCCAGACCTAACCGGTGTTATCCTCTGAAATATTGATCGAAACCTGGTTTAATTGACTGCTTCAGTGTGTTACCACATTACTACGTGATTCAAACACGAAAAAACCCCAGGATCTGGCCAACAAGTATGCGATGAAGGCAAAATCATGAGCCAGATGCGGGCATAACCCAGACCTAACCCAGACCTAACCGGTGTTATCCTCTAAAATATTGATCGAAACCAGGTTTCATTGACTGCTTCGGTGTATTACCACATTACTACGTGATTCAAACACGAAAAAAACCCAGGATCTGGCCAACAAGTATGCGAAGAAGGCAAAATCATGAACCAGATGCGGGCATAACCAAGACCTAACTCAGACCTAACCGGTGTTATCCTCTGAAATATTGATCGAAACCAGGTTTAATTGACTGCTTCAGTGTGTTACCACATTACTACATGATTCAAACACGAAAAAAACCCAGGATCTGGCCAACAAGTATGCGAAGAAGGCAAAATCATGAGCCAGATGCGGGCATAACCCAGACCTAACCCAGACCTAACCGGTGTTATCCTCTGAAATACTGATCGAAACCAGGTTTAATTGACTGCTTCAGTGTGTTACCACATTACTACGTGATTCAAACACGGAAAATACCCAGGATCTGGCCAACAAGTTTGCGAAAATGGCGAAGGTATAAGCCAGATGCGCGCAAATCCCAGACCTAACCCAGACCTAACCGGTGTTATCCTCTAAAATGTTGATCGAAACCAGGTTTAATTGACAGCTTCAGTGTGTTACCACATTACTACGTCATTCAAACACGAAAAAACCCCAGGATCTGGCCAACAAGTATGCGAAGAAGGCAAAATCATGAGCCAGATGCGGGCATAACCCAGACCTAACCCAGACCTAACCGGTGTTATCCTCTGAAATATTGATCGAAACCTGGTTTAATTGACTGCTTCAGTGTGTTACCACATTACTACGTGATTCAAACACGAAAAAACCCCAGGATCTGGCCAACAAGTATGCGATGAAGGCAAAATCATGAGCCAGATGCGGGCATAACCCAGACCTAACCCAGACCTAACCGGTGTTATCCTCTAAAATATTGATCGAAACCAGGTTTCATTGACTGCTTCGGTGTATTACCACATTACTACGTGATTCAAACACGAAAAAAACCCAGGATCTGGCCAACAAGTATGCGAAGAAGGCAAAATCATGAACCAGATGCGGGCATAACCAAGACCTAACTCAGACCTAACCGGTGTTATCCTCTGAAATATTGATCGAAACCAGGTTTAATTGACTGCTTCAGTGTGTTACCACATTACTACATGATTCAAACACGAAAAAAACCCAGGATCTGGCCAACAAGTATGCGAAGAAGGCAAAATCATGAGCCAGATGCGGGCATAACCCAGACCTAACCCAGACCTAACCGGTGTTATCCTCTGAAATACTGATCGAAACCAGGTTTAATTGACTGCTTCAGTGTGTTACCACATTACTACGTGATTCAAACACGGAAAATACCCAGGATCTGGCCAACAAGTTTGCGAAAATGGCGAAGGTATAAGCCAGATGCGCGCAAATCCCAGACCTAACCCAGACCTAACCGGTGTTATCCTCTAAAATGTTGATCGAAACCAGGTTTAGTTGACAGCTTCAGTGTGTTACCACATTACTACGTGATTCAAACACGAAAAAACCCCAGGATCTGGCCAACAAGTATGCGAAGAAGGCAAAATCATGAGCCAGATGCGGGCATAACCCAGACCTAACCCAGACCTAACCGGTGTTATCCTCTGAAATATTGATCGAAACCAGGTTTAATTGACTGCTTCAGTGTGGTACCACATTACTGCGTTATTCAAACCGGAAAAAAACCCAGGATCTAGCCATCAAGTTTGCGAAAAAGGCGAAAGTATAAGCCAGATGCGGGCATATCCCGGACATATCCCAGACCTAACCGGTGTTATCCTCTAAAATATTGATCGAAACCAGGTTTAATTGACTGCTTCAGTGTGTTACCACATTACTACGTGATTCAAACACGAAAAAAACCCAGGATCTGGCCAACAAGTATGCGAAGAAGGCAAAATCATGAGCCAGATGCGGGCATAACCCAGACCTAACCCAGACCTAACCGGTGTTATCCTCTAAAATATTGATCGAAACCAGGTTTTATTGACTGCTTCGGTGTATTACCACATTACTACGTGATTCAAACACGAAAAAAACCCAGGATCTGGCCAACAAGTATGCGAAGAAGGCAAAATCATGAGCCAGATGCGGGCATAACCAAGACCTAACCCAGACCTAATCGGTGTTATCCTCTGAAATATTGATCGAAACCAGGTTTAATTGACTGCTTCAGTGTGTTACCACATTACTACATGATTCAAACACGAAAAAAACCCAGGATCTGGCCAACAAGTATGCGAAGAAGGCAAAATCATGAGCCAGATGCGGGCATAACCCAGACCTAACCCAGACCTAACCGGTGTTATCCTCTGAAATACTGATCGAAACCAGGTTTAATTGACTGCTTCAGTGTGTTACCACATTACTACGTGATTCAAACACGGAAAATACCCAGGATCTGGCCAACAAGTTTGCGAAAATGGCGAAGGTATAAGCCAGATGCGCGCAAATCCCAGACCTAACCCAGACCTAACCGGTGTTATCCTCTAAAATGTTGATCGAAACCAGGTTTAATTGACAGCTTCAGTGTGTTACCACATTACTACGTGATTCAAACACGAAAAAACCCCAGGATCTGGCCAACAAGTATGCGAAGAAGGCAAAATCATGAGCCAGATGCGGGCATAACCCAGACCTAACCCAGACCTAACCGGTGTTATCCTCTAGAATATTGATCGAAACCAGGTTTAATTGACAGCTTCAGTGAGTTGCCACATTACTACGTGATTCAAACACGAAAAAAGCCCAGGGTCTGGCCAACAAGTATGCGAAGAAGGCAAAATCATGAGCCAGATGCGCGCATAACCCAGACCTAACCGGTGTTATCCTCTAAAATATTGATCGAAACCAGGTTTAATTGACAGCTTCAGTGTGTTACCACATTACTACGTGATTCAAACACGGAAAATACCCGGGATCTGGCCAACAAGTTTGCGAAATGCGAAAGTATAAGCCAGATGCGCGCAAATCCCAGACCTAACCCAGACCTAACCGGTGTTATCCTCTAAAATATTGATCGAAACCAGGTTTAATTGACAGCTTCAGTGTGTTACCACTTTACTACGTGATTCAAACACGAAAAAAACCCAGGATCTGCCAAAAAGTATGCGAAGAAGGCAAAATCATGAGCCAGATGCGGGCATATCCCGGACCTAACCCAGACCTAACCGGTGTTATCCTCTAAAATAATGTCCGAATCCAGGTTTAATTGACTGCTTCAGTGTGTTACCACATTACTACGTGATTCAAACACGGAAAATACCCAGGATCTGGCCAACAAGTATGCGAGGAAGGCAAAATCATGAGCCAGATGCGGGCATAACCCAGACCTAACCCAGACCTAACCGGTGTTATCCTCTAAAATATTGATCGAAACCAGGTTTAATTGGCAGCTTCAGTGTGTTACCACATTACTACGTGATTCAAACACGAAAAAAACCCAGGATCTGACCAACAAGTATGCGAAGAAGGCGAAAGTATAAGCCAGATGCGCGCATTTCCCAGACCTAACCCAGACCTAACCGGCGTTATCCCCTAAAATATTGATCGAAACCAGGTTTAATTGACTGCTTCAGTGTGTTACCACATTACTACGTGATTCAAACACGAAAAAAACCCAGGATCTGGCCAACAAGTATGCGAAGAAGGCAAAATCATGAGCCAGATGCGGGCATAACCCAGACCTAACCCAGACCAAACCGGTGTTATCCTCTAAAATATTGATCGAAACCAGGTTTAATTGACTGCTTCAGTGTGTTACCACATTACTACATGATTCAAACACGAAAAAAACCCAGGATCTGGCCAACAAGTATGCGAAGAAGGCAAAATCATGAGCCAGATGCGGGCATAACCCAGACCTAACCGGTGTTATCCTCTGAAATATTGATCGAAACCAGGTTTAATTGACTGCTTCAGTGTGTTACCACATTACTACATGATTCAAACACGAAGAAAACCCAGGATCTGGCCAACAAGTATGCGAAGAAGGCAAAATCATGAGCCAGATGCGGGCATTACCCAGACCAAACCCAGACCTAACCGGTGTTATCCTCTAAAATATTGATCGAAACCAGGTTTAATTGACTGCTTCAGTGTGTTACCACATTACTACGTGATTGAAACACGGAAAATACCCAGGATCTGGCCAACAAGTATGCGAAGAAGGCAAAATCATGAGCCAGATGCGGGCATAACCCAGACCTAACCCAGACCTAACCGGTGTTATCCTCTAAAATATTGATCGAAACCAGGTTTAATTGACTGCTTCAGTGTGTTACCACATTACTACGTGATTCAAACTCGGAAAATACCCGGGATCTGGCCAACAAGTTTGCGAAAAAGGCGAAAGTATAAGCCAGATGCGCGCAAATCCCAGACCTAACCCAGACCTAACCGGTGTTATCCTCTAAAATATTAATCGAAACCAGGTTTTATTGACTGCTTCAGTGTATTACCACATTACTACGTGATTCAAACACGAAAAAACCCAGGATCTGGCCAACAAGTTTGCGAAAAAGGCGAAAGTATAAGCCAGATGCGCGCATTTCCCAGACCTAACCCAGACCTAACCGGTGTTATCGTCTGAAATATTGATCGAAACCAGGTTTAATTGACTGCTTCAGTGTGTTACCACATTACTACGTGATTCAAACACGGAAAATACCCAGGATCTGGCCTACAAGTTTGCGAAAAAGGCGAAGGTATAAGCCAGATGCGCGCATTTCCCAGACCTAACCCAGACCTAACCGGTGTTATCCTCTGAAATATTGATCGAAACCAGGTTTAATTGACTGCTTCAGTGTGTTACCACATTACTACGTGATTCAAACACGAAAAAAACCCAGGATCTGGCCAACAAGTATGCGAAGAAGGCAAAATCATGAGCCAGATGCGGGCATATCCTGGACCTAACCCAGACCTAACCGGTGTTATCCTGTGAAATATTGATCGAAACCAGGTTTAATTGACTGCTTCAGTGTGGTACCACATTACTGCGTTATTCAAACCGGAAAAAAACCCAGGATCTAGCCAACAAGTTTGCGGAAAAGGCGAAAGTATAAGCCAGATGCGGGCATATCCCGGAACTATCCCAGACCTAACCGGTGTTATCCTCTAAAATATTGATCGAAACCAGGTTTAATTGACTGCTTCAGTGCGTTACCACATTACTACGTGATTCAAACACGAAAAAAACCCAGGATCTGGCCAACAAGTATGCGAAGAAGGCAAAATCATGAGCCAGATGCGGGCATAACCCAGACCTAACCCAGACCTAACCGGTGTTATCCTCTAAAATATTGATCGAAACCAGGTTTAATTGACTGCTTCAGTGTATTACCACATTACTACGTGATTCAAACACGAAAAAAACCCAGGATCTGGCCAACAAGTATGCGAAGAAGGCAAAATCATGAGCCAGATGCGGGCATAACCCAGACCTAACCCAGACCTAACCGGTGTTATCCTCTGAAATATTGATTGAAACCAGGTTTAATTGACTGCTTCAGTGTGTTACCACATTACTACAGGATTCAAACACGAAAAAAACCCAGGGTCTGGCCAACAAGTATGCGAAGAAGTCAAAATCATGAGCCAGATGCGGGCATAACCCAGACATAACCCAGACCTAACCGGTGTTATCCTCTAAAATATTGATCGAAACCAGGTTTAATTGACTGCTTCAGTGTGTTACCACATTACTACGTGATTCAAACACGGAAAATACCCAGGATCTGGCCAACATGTTTGCGAAAATGGCGTAAGTATAAGCCAGATGCGCGCAAATCCCAGACCAAACCCAGACCTAACCGGTGTTATCCTCTAAAATATTGATCGAAACCAGGTTTAATTGACTGCTTCAGTGTGTTACCACATTACTACGTGATTCAAACACGAAAAAAACCCAGGATCTGGCCAACAAGTATGCGAAGAAGGCAAAATCATGAGCCAGATGCGGGCATAACCCAGACCTAACCCAGACCTAACCGGTGTTATCCTCTAAAATATTGATCGAAACCAGGTTTAATTGACTGCTTCAGTGTGTTACCACATTACTACATGATTCAAACACGAAAAAAACCCAGGGTCTGGCCAACAAGTATGCGAAGAAGGCAAAATCATGAGCCAGATGCGGGCATAACCCAGACATAACCCAGACCTAACCGGTGTTATCCTCTGAAATATTGATCGAAACCAGGTTTAATTGACTGCTTCAGTGTGTTACCACATTACTACGTGATTCAAACACGGAAAATACCCAGGATCTGGCCAACATGTTTGCGAAAATGGCGAAAGTATAAGCCAGATGCGCGCAAATCCCAGACCAAACCCAGACCTAACCGGTGTTATCCTCTAAAATATTGATCGAAACCAGGTTTAATAGACTGCTTCAGTGTGTAACCACATTACTACGTGATTCAAACGCGGAAAATACCCAGGATCTGGCCAACAAGTATGCGAAGAAGGCAAAATCATGAGCCAGATGCGGGCATAACCCAGACCTAACCCAGACCTAACCGGTGTTATCCTCTAAAATATTGATCGAAACCAGGTTTAATTGACAGCTTCAGTGTGTTACCACATTACTACGTGATTCAAACACGAAAAAAACCCAGGATCTGGCCAACAAGTATGCGAAGAAGGCAAAATCATGAGCCAGATGCGGGCATATCCCGGACCTAACCCAGACCTAACCGGTGTTATCCTCTAAAATATTGATCGAAACCAGGTTTAATTGACTGCTTCAGTGTGTTACCACATTCCTACGTGATTCAAACTCGAAAAAAACCCAGGATCTGACCAACAAGTATGCGAAGAAGGCGAAAGTATAAGCCAGATGCGCGCATTTGCCAGACCTAACCCAGACCTAACCGGCGTTATCCTCTAAAATATTGATCGAAACCAGGTTTAATTGACTGCTTCAGAGTGTTACCACATTACTACGTGATTCAAACACGAAAAAACCCCAGGATCTGGCCAACAAGTATGCGAAGAAGGCAAAATCATGAGCCAGATGCGGGCATAACCCAGACCTAACCCAGACCTAACCGGTGTTATCCTCTGAAATATTGATCGAAACCAGGTTTAATTGACTGCTTCAGAGTGTTACCACATTACTACGTGATTCAAACACGAAAAATCCCAGGATCTGGCCAACAAGTATGCGAAGAAGGCAAAATCATGAGCCAGATGCGGGCATATCCCGGACCTAACCCAGACCTAACCGGTGTTATCCTCTAAAATATTGATCGAAACCAGGTTTAATTGACTGCTTCAGTGTGTTACCACATTCCTACGTGATTCAAACACGAAAAAAACCCAGGATCTGACCAACAAGTATGCGAAGATGGCGAAAGTATAAGCCAGATGCGCGCATTTCCCAGACCTAACCCAGACCTAACCGGCGTTATCCTCTAAAATATTGATCGAAACCAGGTTTAATTGACTGCATCAGTGTGTTGCCACATTACTACGTGATTCAACAACGAAAAAAACCCAGGATCTGGCCAACAAGTATGCGAAGAAGGCAAAATCATGAGCCAGATGCGGGCATATCCCGGACCTATCCCAGACCTAACCGGTGTTATCCTCTAAAATATTGATCGAAACCAGGTTTAATTGACTGCTTCAGTGTGTTACCACATTACTACGTGATTCAAACACGAAAAAACCCCAGGATCTGGCCAACAAGTATGCGAAGAAGGCAAAATCATGAGCTAGATGCGGGCATAACCCAGACCTAACCCAGACCTAACCGGTGTTATCCTCAAAAATATTGATCGAAACCAGATTTAATTGACTGCTTCAGTGTGTTACCACATTACTACGTGATTCAAACACGGAAAAAACCCAGGATCTGGCCAACAAGTATGCGAAGAAGGCAAAATCATGAGCCAGATGCGGGCATAACCCAGACCTAACGCAGACCTAACCGGCGTTATCCTCTAAAATATTGATCGAAACCAGGTTTAATTGACTGCTTCAGTGTGGTACCACATTACTGCGTTATTCAAACCCGAAAAAAACCCAGGATCTAGCCATCCAGTTTGCGAAAAAGGCGAAAGTATAAGCCAGATGCGCGCATATCCCAGACCTAACCCAGACCTAACCGGTGTTATCCTCTAAAATATTGATCGAAACCAGATTTAATTGACTGCTTCAGTGTGTTACCACATTACTACGTGATTCAAACACGAAAAAAACCCAGGATCTGGCCAACAAGTATGCGAAGAAGGCAAAATCATGAGCCAGATGCGGGCATAACCCAGACCTAACCCAGACCTAACCGGTGTTATCCTCAAAAATATTGATCGAAACCAGATTTAATTGACTGCTTCAGTGTGTTACCACATTACTACGTGATTCAAACACGGAAAAAAACCAGGATCTGGCCAACAAGTATGCGAAGAAGGCAAAATCATGAGCCAGATGCGGGCATAACCCAGACCTAACCCAGACCTAACCGGTGTTATCCTCTAAAATATTGATCGAAACCAGATTTAATTGACTGCTTCAGTGTGTTACCACATTACTACGTGATTCAAACACGAAAATAACCCAGGATCTGGCCAACAAGTATGCGAAGAAGGCAAAATCATGAGCCAGATGCGGGCATATCCCGGACCTAACCCAGACCTAACCGGTGTTATCCTCTAAAATATTGATCGAAACCAGGTTTAATTGACTGCTTCAGTGTGTTACCACATTCCTACGTGATTCAAACACGAAAAAAACCCAGGATCTGACCAACAAGTATGCGAAGAAGGCGAAAGTATAAGCCAGATGCGCGCATTTCCCAGACCCAACCCAGACCTACCCGGCGTTATCCTCTAAAATATTGATCGAAACCAGGTTTAATTGACTGCTTCAGTGTGTTACCACATTACTACGTGATTCAACCTCGAAAAAAACCCAGGATCTGGCCAACAAGTATGCGAAGAAGGCAAAATCATGAGCCAGATGCGGGCATATCCCGGACCTATCCCAGACCTAACCGGTGTTATCCTCTAAAATATTGATCGAAACCAGGTTTAAGTGACTGCTTCAGTGTGATACCACATTCCTACGTGATTCAAACACGAAAAAAACCCAGGATCTGACCAACAAGTGTGCGAAGAAGGCGAAAGTATAAGCCAGATGCGCGCATTTCCCAGACCTAACCCAGGTCTAACCGGCGTTATCCTCTAAAATATTGATCGAAACCAGGTTTAATTGACTGCTTCAGTGTGTTACCACATTACTACGTGATTCAACCACGAAAAAAACCCAGCATCTGGCCAACAAGTATGCGAAGAAGGCAAAATCATGAGCCAGATGCGGGCATATCCCGGACCTATCCCAGACCTAACCGGTGTTATCCTCTAAAATATTGATCGAAACCAGGTTTAATTGACTACTTCAGTGTGTTACCACATTACTACGTGATTCAAACACGGAAAAAACCCAGGATCTGGCCAACAAGTATGCGAAGGAGGCAAAATCATGAGCCAGATGCGCGCAAATCCCAGACCTAACCCAGACCTAACCGGTGTTATCCTCTAAAATATTGATCGAAACCAGGTTTAATTGACTGCTTCAGTGTGGTACCACATTACTGCGTTATTCAATCCGGAAAAAACCCAGGATCTAGCCAACAAGTTTGCGAAAAAGGCGAAAGTATAAGCCAGATGCGGGCATATCCCGGACCTATCCCAGACCTAACCGGTGTTATCCTCTAAAATATTGATCGAAACCAGGTTTAATTGACTGCTTCAGTGTGGTACCACATTACTGCGTTATTCAATCCGGAAAAAACCCAGGATCTAGCCAACAAGTTTGCGAAAAAGGCGAAAGTATAAGCCAGATGCGCGCAAATCCCAGACCTAACCCAGACCTAACCGGTGTTATCCTCCAAAATATTGATCGAAACCAGGTTTTATTGACTGCTTCAGTGTGTTACCACATTCCTACGTGATTCAAACACGAAAAAAACCCAGGATCTGGCCAACAAGTATGCGAAAAAGGCGAAAGTATAAGCCAGATGCGCGCAAATCCCAGACCTAACCCAGACCTAACCGGTGTTATCCTCTAAAATATTGATCGAAACCAGGTTTAATTGACTGCTTCAGTGTGGTACCACATTACTGCGTTATTCAATCCGGAAAAAACCCAGGATCTAGCCAACAAGTTTGCGAAAAAGGCGAAAGTATAAGCCAGATGCGGGCATATCCCGGACCTATCCCAGACCTAACCGGTGTTATCCTCTAAAATATTGATCGAAACCAGGTTTAATTGACTGCTTCAGTGTGGTACCACATTACTGCGTTATTCAATCCGGAAAAAAACCCAGGATCTAGCCAACAAGTTTGCGAAAAAGGCGAAAGTATAAGCCAGATGCGGGCATATCCCGGACCTATCCCAGGCCTAACCGGTGTTATCCTCTAGAATATTGATCGAAACCAGGTTTAATTGACTGCTTCAGTGTGTTACCACATTACTACGTGATTCAAACACGAAAAAAACCCAGGATCTGGCCAACAAGTATGCGAAGAAGGCAAAATCATGAGCCAGATGCGGGCATATCCCGGACCTATCCCAGACCTAACCGGTGTTATCCTCTAAAATATTGATCGAAACCAGGTTTAATTGACAGCTTCAGTGTGTTACCACATTACTACGTGATTCAAACACGAAAAAAACCCAGGATCTGGCCAACAAGTATGCGAAGAAGGCAAAATCATGAGCCAGATGCGGGCATATCCTGGACCTAACCCAGACCTAACCGGTGTTATCCTCTAAAATATTGATCGAAACCAGGTTTAATTGACTGCTTCAGTGTGTTACCACATTCCTACGTGATTCAAACACGAAAAAAACCCAGGATCTGGCCAACAAGTTTGCGAAAAAGGTGAAAGTATAAGCCAGATGCGCGCATATCCCAGACCTAACCCAGTCCTAACCGGTGTTATCCTCTAAAATATTGATCGAAACCAGGTTTAATTGACAGCTTCAGTGTGTTACCACATTACTACGTGATTCAAACACGAAAAAAACCCAGGATCTGGCCAACAAGTATGCGAAGAAGGCAAAATCATGAGCCAGATGCGGGCATAACCCAGACCTAACCCAGACCTAACCGGTGTTATCCTCCAAAATATTGATCGAAACCAGGTTTAATTGACAGCTTCAGTGTGTTACCACATTACTACGTGATTCAAACACGAAAAAAACCCAGGATCTGGCCAACAAGTATGCGAAGAAAGCAAAATCATGAGGCAGATGCGGGCATAACCCAGACCTAACCCAGACCTAACCGGTGTTATCCTCTAAAATATTGATCGAAACCAGGTTTAATTGACAGCTTCAGTGTGTTACCACATTACTACGTGATTCAATCACGAAAAAAACCCAGGATCTGGCCAACAAGTATGCGAAGAAGGCAAAATCATGAGCCAGATGCGGGCATATCCCGGACCTAACCCAGACCTAACCGGTGTTATCCTCTAAAATATTGATAGAAACCAGGTTTAATTGACTGCTTCAGTGTGTTACCACATTACTACGTGATTCAAACACGGAGAATACCCAGGGTCTGGCCAACAAGTATGCGAAGAAGGCAAAATCATGAGCCAGATGCGGGCATAACCCAGACCTAACCCAGACCTAACCGGTGTTATCGTTTGAAATATTCATCGAAACCAGGTTTAATTGACTGCTTCAGTGTGTTACCACATTACTACGTGATTCAAACACGGAAAATACCCAGGATCTGGCCAACATGTTTGCGAAAATGGCGAAAGTATAAGCCAGATGCGCGCAAATCCCAGACCTAACCCAGACCTAACCGGTGTTATCCTCTAAAATATTGATCGAAACCAGGTTTAATAGACTGCTTCAGTGTCTTACCACATTACTACGTGATTCAAACACGGAAAATACCCAGGATCTGGCCAACAAGTATGCGAAGAAAGCAAAATCATGAGCCAGATGCGGGCATAACCCAGACCTAAACCAGACCTAACCGGTGTTATCCTCTAAAATATTGATCGAAACCAGGTTTAATTGACAGCTTCAGTGTGTTACCACATTACTACGTGATTCAAACACGAAAAAAACCCAGGATCTGGCCAACAAGTATGCGAAGAAGGCAAAATCATGAGCCAGATACGGGCATATCCCGGACCTAACCCAGACCTAACCGGAGTTATCCTCTGAAATATTGATCGAAACCAGGTTTAATTGACTGCTTCAGTGTGTTACCACATTACTACGAGATTCAAACACGGAAAATACCCGGGATCTGGCCAACAAGTTTGCGAAAAAGGCGAAAGTATAAGCCAGATGCGCGCATTTCCCAGACCTAACCCAGACCTAACCGGTGTTATCCTCTGAAATATTGATCGAAACCAGGTTTAATTGACTGCTTCAGTGTGTTACCACATTACTACGAGATTCAAACACGGAAAATACCCGGGATCTGGCCAACAAGTTTGCGAAAAAGGCGAAAGTATAAGCCAGATACGCGCATTTCCCAGACCTAACCCAGACCTAACCGGTGTTATCCTCTGAAATATTGATCGAGACCAGGTTTAATTGACAGCTTCAGTGTGGTACCACATTACTGCGTTATTCAAACCGGAAAAAAACCCAGGATCTAGCCAACAAGTTTGCGAAAAAGGCGAAAGTATAAGCCAGATGCGGGCATATCCCGGACCTAACCCAGACCTAACCGGTGTTATCCTCTAAAATATTGATAGAAACCAGGTTTAATTGACTGCTTCAGTGCGTTACCACATTACTACGTGATTCAAACACGGAGAATACCCAGGATCTGGCCAACAAGATTGCGAAAAAGGCGAAAGTATCAGCCAGATGCGCGCAAATCCCAGACCTAACCCAGACCTAACCGGTGTTATCCTCTAAAATATTGATCGAAACCAGGTTTCATTGACTGCTTCAGTGTGTTACCGCATTACTACGTGATCAAACACGGAAAAAACCCAGGATCTGGCCAACAAGTTTGCGAAAAAGGTGAAAGTATAAGCCAGATGCGCGCATATCCCAGACCTAACCCAGACCTAACCGGTGTTATCCTCTAAAATATTGATCGAAACCAGGTTTAATTGACAGCTTCAGTGTGTTACCACATTACTACGTGATTCAATCACGAAAAAAACCCAGGATCTGGCCAACAAGTATGCGAAGAAGGCAAAATCATGAGCCAGATGCGGGCATAACCCAGACCTAACCCAGACCTAACCGGTGTTATCCTCTAAAATATTAGTCGAAACCAGGTTTAATTGACAGCTTCAGTGTGTTACCACATTACTACGTGATTCAAACACGAAAAAAACCCAGGATCTGGCCAGCAAGTATGCGAAGAAGGCAAAATCATGAGCCAGATGCGGGCACATCCCGGACCTAACCCAGACCTAACCGGTGTTATCCTCTAAAATATTGATCGAAACCAGGTTTAATTGACTGCTTCAGTGTGTTGCCACATACCTACGTGATTCAAACACGAAAAAACCCAGGATCTGGCCAAGAAGTATGCGAAGAAGGCGAAAGAATAAGCCAGATGCGCGCATTTCCCAGACCTAACCCAGACCTAACCGGTGTTATCCTCTGAAATATTGATCGAAACCAGGTTTAATTGACAGCTTCAGTGTGTTACCACATTACTACGTGATTCAAACACGAAAAAAACCCAGGATCTGGCCAACAAGTATGCGAAGAAGGCAAAATCATGAGCCAGATGCGGGCATAACCCAGACCTAACCCAGACCTAACCGGTGTTATCCTCTAAAATATTGATCGAAACAAGGTTTAATTGACAGCTTCAGTGTGTTACCACATTACTACGAGATTCAACCACGAAAAAAACCCAGGATCTGTCCAACAAGTATGCGAAGAAGGCAAAATCATGAGCCAGATGCGGGCATATCCCAGACCTAACCCAGACCTAACCGGTGTTATCCTCTAAAATATTGATCGAAACCAGGTTTTATTGACTGCTTCAGTGTGTTACCACATTACTACGTGATTCAAACACGGAAAAAACCTAGGATCTGGCCAACAAGTTTGCGAAAAAGGCGAAGGTATAAGCCAGATGCGCGCAAATCCCAGACCTAACCCAGACCTAACCGGTGTTATCCTCTAAAATATTGATCGAAACCAGGTTTAATTGACTGCTTCAGTGTGTTACCACATTACTGCGTGATTCAAACACGGGAAATACCCAGGATCTGGCCAACAAGTTTGCGAAAAAGGCGAAGGTATAAGCCAGATGCGGGCATAACCCAGACCTAACCCAGACCTAAGCGGTGTTATCCTCTAAAATATTGATCGAAACCAGGTTTAATTGACTGCTTCAGTGTGGTACCACATTACTGCGTTATTCAAACCGGAAAAAAACCCAAGATCTAGCCAACAAGTTTGCGAAAAAGGCGAAAGTATAAGCCAGATGCGGGCATATCCCGGACTTATCCCAGACCTAACCGGTGTTATCCTCTAAAATATTGATCGAAACCAGGTTTAATTGACTGCTTCAGTGTGTTACCACATTACTACGTGATTCAAACACGAAGAAAACCCAGGATCTGGCCAACAAGTATGCGAAGAAGGCAAAATCATGAGCCAGATGCGGGCATAACCCAGACCTAACCCAGACCTAACCGGTGTTATCCTCTAAAATATTGATCGAAACCAGGTTTAATTGACTGCTTCAGTGTATTATCACATTACTACGTGATTCAAACACGAAAAAAACCCAGGATCTGGCCAACAAGTATGCGAAGAAGGCAAAATCATGAGCCAGATGCGGGCATATCCCGGACCTAACCCAGACCTAACCGGTGTTATCCTCTAAAATATTGATCGAAACCAGGTTTAATTGACTGCTTCAGTGTGTTACCACATTCCTACGTGATTCAAACACGAAAAAAACCCAGGATCTGACCAACAAGTATGCGAAGAAGGCGAAAGTATAAGCCAGATGCGCGCATTTCCCAGACCTAACCCAGACCTAACCGGCGTTATCCTCTAAAATATTGATCGAAACCAGGTTTAATTGACTGCATCAGTGTGTTACCACATTACTACGTGATTCAACCACGAAAAAAACCCAGGATCTGGCCAACAAGTATGCGAAGATGGCAGAATCATGAGCCAGATGCGGGCATATCCCGGACCTAACCCAGACCTAACCGGTGTTATCCTCTAAAATATTGATCGAAACCAGGTTTAATTGACTGCTTCAGTGTGTTACCACATTCCTACGTGATTCAAACACGAAAAAAACCCAGGATCTGACCAACAAGTATGCGAAGAAGGCGAAAGTATAAGCCAGATGCGCGCATTTCCCAGACCTAACCCAGACCTAACCGGCGTTATCCTCTAAAATATTGATCGAAACCAGGTTTAACTGACTGCCTCAGTGTGTTACCAAATTACTACGTGATTCAACCACGAAAAAAACCCAGGATCTGGCCAACAAGTATGCGAAGAAGGCAAAATCATGAGCCAGATGCGGGCATAACCCAGACCTAACCCAGACCTAACCGGTGTTATCCTCTAAAATATTGATCGAAACCAGGTTTAATTGACTGCTTCAGTGTGTTACCACATTACTACGTGATTCAAACACGAAAAAACCCCAGGATCTGGCCAACAAGTATGCGAAGAAGGCAAAATCATGAGCTAGATGCGGGCATAACCCAGACCTAACCCAGACCTAACCGGTGTTATCCTCTAAAATATTGATCGAAACCAGGTTTTATTGACTGCTTCAGTGTATTACCACATTACTACGTGATTCAAACACGAAAAAAACCCAGGATCTGGCCAACAAGTATGCGAAGAAGGCAAAATCATGAGCCAGATGCGGGCATAACCCAGACCTAACCCAGACCTAACCGGTGTTATCCTCTAAAATATTGATCGAAACCAGGTTTAATTGACTGCTCCAGTGTGTTACCACATTACTACGTGATTCAACCACGAAAAAAACCCAGGATCTGGCCAACAAGTATGCGAAGAAGGCAAAATCATGAGCCAGATGCGGGCATATCCCGGACCTATCCCAGACCTAACCGGTGTTATCCTCTAAAATATTGATCGAAACCAGGTTTAATTGACTGCTTCAGTGTGTTACCACATTACTACGTGATTCAAACACGAAAAAACCCCAGGATCTGGCCAACAAGTATGCGAAGAATGCAAAATCATGAGCTAGATGCGGGCATAACCCAGACCTAACCCAGACCTCACCGGTGTTATCCTCTAAAATATTGATCGAAACCAGGTTTTATTGACTGCTTCAGTGTATTACCACATTACTACGTGATTCAAACACGGAAAAAACCCAGGATCTGGCCAACAAGTATGCGAAGAAGGCAAAATCATGAGCCAGATGCGGGCATAACCCTGACCTAACCCAGACCTAACCGGCGTTATCCTCTGAAATATTGATCGAAACCAGGTTTAATTGACTGCTTCAGAGTGTTACCACATTACTACGTGATTCAAACACGAAAAATACCCAGGAACTGGCCAAGAAGATTGCGAAAAGGCGAAAGTATAAGCCAGATGCGCGCAAATCCCAGACCTAACCCAGACCTAACCGGTGTTATCCTCTAAAATATTGATCGAAACCAGGTTTAATTGACTGCTTCAGTGTGTTACCACATTACTACGTGATTCAAACACGAAAAAACCCCAGGATCTGGCCAACAAGTATGCGAAGAAGGCAAAATCATGAGCCAGATGCGGGCATAACCCAGACCTAACCCAGACCTAACCGGTGTTATCCTCTAAAATATTGATCGAAACCAGGTTTTATTGAATGCTTCAGTGTATTACCACATTACTACGTGATTCAAACACGAAAAAAACCCAGGATATGGCCAACAAGTTTGCGAAAAATGCGAAAGTATAAGCCAGATGCGCGCATTTCCCAGACCTATCCCAGACCTAACCGGTGTTATCCTCTAAAATATTGATCGAAACCAGGTTTAATTGACTGCTTCAGTGTATTACCACATTACTACGTGATTCAAACACGAAAAAAACCCAGGATCTGGCCAACAAGTATGCGAACAAGGCAAAATCATGAGTCAGAAGCGGGCATAACCCAGACCTAACCCAGACCTAACCGGTGTTATCCTCTAAAATATTGATAGAAACCAGGTTTAATTGACTGCTTCAGTGTGTTACCACATTACTACGTGATTCAAACACGGAGAATACCCAGGATCTGGCCAACAAGTTTGCGAAAAAGGCGAAAGTATAAGCCAGATGCGCGCAAATCCCAGACCTAACCCAGACCTAACCGGTGTTATCCTCTAAAATATTGATCGAAACCAGGTTTTATTGACTGCTTCAGTGTGTTACCACATTACTACGTGATCAAACACGGAAAAAACCCAGGATCTGGCCAACAAGTTTGCCAAAAAGGTGAAAGTATAAGCAGATGCGCGCATATCCCAGACCTAACCCAGACCTAACCGGTGTTATCCTCTAAAATATAGATCGAAACCAGGTTTAATTGACAGCTTCAGTGTGTTACCACATTACTACGTGATTCAATCACGAAAAAAACCCAGGATCTGGCCAACAAGTATGCGAAGAAGGCAAAATCATGAGCCAGATGCGGGCATAACCCAGACCTAGCCCAGACCTAACCGGTGTTATCCTCTAAAATATTGATCGAAACCAGGTTTAATTGACTGCTTCAGTGTGTTACCACATTACTACGTGATTCAACCACGAAAAAAACCCAGGATCTGGCCAACAAGTATGCGAAGAATGCAAAATCATGAGCTAGATGCGGGCATAACCCAGACCTAACCCAGACCTCACCGGTGTTATCCTCTAAAATATTGATCGAAACCAGGTTTTATTGACTGCTTCAGTGTATTACCACATTACTACGTGATTCAAACACGAAAAAAGCCAGGATCTGGCCAACAAGTATGCGAAGAAGGCAAAATCATGAGCCAGATGCGGGCATAACCCAGACCTAACCCAGACCTAACCGGCGTTATCCTCTGAAATATTGATCGAAACCAGGTTTAATTGACTGCTTCAGAGTGTTACCACATTACTACGTGATTCAAACACGAAAAATACCCAGGATCTGGCCAAGAAGATTGCGAAAAAGGCGAAAGTATAAGCCAGATGCGCGCAAATCCCAGACCTAACCCAGACCTAACCGGTGTTATCCTCTAAAATATTGATCGAAACCAGGTTTTATTGACTGCTTCAGTGTGTTACCACATTACTACGTGATTCAAACACGGAAAAAACCCAGGATCTGGCCAACAAGTTTGCGAAAATGGCGAAGGTATAAGCCAGATGCGCGCAAATCCCAGACCTAACCCAGACCTAACCGGTGTTATCCTCTAAAATATTGATCGAAACCAGGTTTAATTGACTGCTTCAGTGTGTTACCACATTACTACGTGATTCAAACACGGGAAATACCCAGGATCTGGCCAACAAGTATGCGAAGAAGGCAAAATCATGAGCCAGATGCGGGCATAACCCAGACCTAACCCAGACCTAACCGGTGTTATCCTCTAAAATATTGATCGAAACCAGGTTTAATTGACTGCTTCAGTGTGTTACCACATTACAACGTGATTCAAACACGGAAAATACCCGGGATCTGGCCAACAAGTTTGCGAAAAAGGCGAAAGTATAAGCCAGATGCGCGCAAATCCCAGACCTAACCCAGACCTAACCGGTGTTATCCTCTAAAATATTGATCGAAACCAGGTTTAATTGACTGCTTCAGTGTGTTACCACATTACTACGTGATTCAAACACGGGAAATACCCAGGATCTGGCCAACAAGTATGCGAAGAAGGCAAAATCATGAGCCAGATGCGGGCATAACCCAGACCTAACCCAGACCTAACCGGTGTTATCCTCTAAAATATTGATCGAAACCAGGTTTAATTGACTGCTTCAGTGTGTTACCACATTACAACGTGATTCAAACACGGAAAATACCCGGGATCTGGCCAACAAGTTTGCGAAAAAGGCGAAAGTGTAAGCCAGATGCGCGCATTTCCCAGACCTATCCCAGACCTAACCGGTGTTATCCTCTAAAATATTGATCGAAACCAGGTTTTATTGAATGCTTCAGTGTATTACCACATTACTACGTGATTCAAACACGAAAAAAACCCAGGATCTGGCCAACAAGTTTGCGAAAAAGGCGAAAGTATAAGCCAGATGCGCGCATTTCCCAGACCTATCCCAGACTTAACCGGTGTTATCCTCTAAAATATTGATCGAAACCAGGTTTTATTGGCTGCTTCAGTGTGTTACCACATTACTACGTGATCAAACACGGAAAAAACCCAGGATCTGGCCAACAAGTTTGCGAAAAAGGTGAAAGTATAAGCCAGATGCGCGCATATCCCAGACCTAACCCAGACTTAACCGGTGTTATCCTCTAAAATATTGATCGAAACCAGGTTTAATTGACAGCTTCAGTGTGTTACCACATTACTACGTGATTCAATCACGAAAAAAACCCAGGATCTGGCCAACAAGTATGCGAAGAAGGCAAAAACATGAGCCAGATGCGGGCATAACCCAGACCTAACCCAGACCTAACCGGTGTTATCCTCTAAAATATTGATCGAAACCAGGTTTAATTGACAGCTTCAGTGTGTTACCACATTACTACGTGATTCAATCACGAAAAAAACCCAGGATCTGGCCAACAAGTATCCGAAGAAGGCAAAATCATGAGCCAGATGCGGGCATAACCCAGACCTAGCCCAGACCTAACCGGTGTTATCCTCTAAAATATTGATCGAAACCAGGTTTAATTGACAGCTTCAGTGTGTTACCACATTACTACGTGATTCAAACACGAAAAAAACGCAGGATCTGGCCAGCAAGTATGCGAAGAAGGCAAAATCATGAGCCAGATGCGGGCACATCCCGGACCTAACCCAGACCTAACCGGTGTTATCCTCTAAAATATTGATCGAAACCAGGTTTAATTGACTGCTTCAGTGTGTTACCACATTCCTACGTGATTCAAACACGAAAAAACCCAGGATCTGGCCAAGAAGTATGCGAAGAAGGCGAAAGAATAAGCCAGATGCGCGCATTTCCCAGACCTAACCCAGACCTAACCGGTGTTATCCTCTGAAATATTGATCGAAACCAGGTTTAATTGACAGCTTCAGTGTGTTACCACATTACTACGTGATTCAAACACGAAAAAAACCCAGGATCTGGCCAACAAGTATGCGAAGAAGGCAAAATCATGAGCCAGATGCGGGCATAACCCAGACCTAACCCAGACCTAACCGGTGTTATCCTCTAAAATATTGATCGAAACCAGGTTTAATTGACAGCTTCAGTGTGTTACCACATTACTACGTGATTCAACCACGAAAAAAACCCAGGATCTGGCCAACAAGTATGCGAAGAAGGCAAAATCATGAGCCAGTTGCGGGCATATCCCAGACCTAACCCAGACCTAACCGGTGTTATCCTCTAAAATATTGATCGAAACCAGGTTTAATTGACAGCTTCAGTGTGTTACCACATTACTACGTGATTCAACCACGAAAAAAACCCAGGATCTGGCCAACAAGTATGCGAAGAAGGCAAAATCATGAGCCAGTTGCGGGCATATCCCAGACCTAACCCAGACCTAACCGGTGTTATCCTCTAAAATATTGATCGAAACCAGGTTTTATTGACTGCTTCAGTGTGTTACCACATTACTACGTGATTCAAACACGGAAAAAACCTAGGATCTGGCCAACAAGTTTGCGAAAAAGGCGACGGTATAAGCCAGATGCGCGCAAATCGCAGACCTAACCCAGACCTAACCGGTGTTATCCTCTAAAATATTGATCGAAACCAGGTTTAATTGACTTCTTCAGTGTGTTACCACATTACTACGTGATTCAAACACGGGAAATACCCAGGATCTGGCCAACAAGTATGCGAAGAAGGCAAAATCATGAGCCAGATGCGGGCATATCCCGGACCTATCCCAGACCTAACCGGTGTTATCCTCTAAAATATTGATCGAAACCAGGTTTAATTGACTGCTTCAGTGTGTTACCACATTACTACGTGATTCAAACACGAAAAAACCCCAGGATCTGGCCAACAAGTATGCGAAGAAGGCAAAATCATGTGCCAGATGCGGGCATATCCCGGACCTAACCCAGACCTAACCGGTGTTATCCTCTAAAATATTGATCGAAACCAGGTTTAATTGACTGCTTCAGTGTGTTACCACATTCCTACGTGATTCAAACACGAAAAAAACCCAGGATCTGACCAACAAGTATGCGAAGATGGCGAAAGTATAAGCCAGATGCGCGCATTTCCCAGACCTAACCCAGACCTAACCGGCGTTATCCTCTAAAATATTGATCGAAACCAGGTTTAACTGACTGCTTCAGTGTGTTACCAAATTTCTACGTGATTCAACCACGAAAAAAACCCAGGATCTGGCCAACAAGTATGCGAAGAAGGCAAAATCATGAGCCAGATGCGGGCATATCCCGGACCTAACACAGACCTAACCGGTGTTATCCTCTAAAATATTGATAGAAACCAAGTTTAATTGACTGCTTCAGTGTGTTACCACATTACTACGTGATTCAAACACGGAGAATACCCAGGATCTGGCCAACAAGTTTGCGAAAAAGGCGAAAGTATAAGCCAGATGCGCGCAAATCCCAGACCTAACCCAGACCTAACCGGTGTTATCCTCTAAAATATTGATCGAAACCAGGTTTTATTGACTGCTTCAGTGTGTTACCACATTACTACGTGATCAAACACGGAAAAAACCCAGGATCTGGCCAACAAGTTTGCGAAAAAGGTGAAAGTATAAGCAGATGCGCGCATATCCCAGACCTAACCCAGACCTAACCGGTGTTATCCTCTAAAATATAGATCGAAACCAGGTTTAATTGACAGCTTCAGTGTGTTACCACATTACTACGTGATTCAATCACGAAAAAAACCCAGGATCTGGCCAACAAGTATGCGAAGAAGGCAAAATCATGAGCCAGATGCGGGCATAACCCAGACCTAGCCCAGACCTAACCGGTGTTATCCTCTAAAATATTGATCGAAACCAGGTTTAATTGACTGCTTCAGTGTGTTACCACATTACTACGTGATTCAACCACGAAAAAAACCCAGGATCTGGCCAACAAGTATGCGAAGAATGCAAAATCATGAGCTAGATGCGGGCATAACCCAGACCTAACCCAGACCTCACCGGTGTTATCCTCTAAAATATTGATCGAAACCAGGTTTTATTGACTGCTTCAGTGTATTACCACATTACTACGTGATTCAAACACGAAAAAAGCCAGGATCTGGCCAACAAGTATGCGAAGAAGGCAAAATCATGAGCCAGATGCGGGCATAACCCAGACCTAACCCAGACCTAACCGGCGTTATCCTCTGAAATATTGATCGAAACCAGGTTTAATTGACTGCTTCAGAGTGTTACCACATTACTACGTGATTCAAACACGAAAAATACCCAGGATCTGGCCAAGAAGATTGCGAAAAAGGCGAAAGTATAAGCCAGATGCGCGCAAATCCCAGACCTAACCCAGACCTAACCGGTGTTATCCTCTAAAATATTGATCGAAACCAGGTTTTATTGACTGCTTCAGTGTGTTACCACATTACTACGTGATTCAAACACGGAAAAAACCCAGGATCTGGCCAACAAGTTTGCGAAAAAGGCGAAGGTATAAGCCAGATGCGCGCAAATCCCAGACCTAACCCAGACCTAACCGGTGTTATCCTCTAAAATATTGATCGAAACCAGGTTTAATTGACTGCTTCAGTGTGTTACCACATTACTACGTGATTCAAACACGGGAAATACCCAGGATCTGGCCAACAAGTATGCGAAGAAGGCAAAATCATGAGCCAGATGCGGGCATAACCCAGACCTAACCCAGACCTAACCGGTGTTATCCTCTAAAATATTGATCGAAACCAGGTTTAATTGACTGCTTCAGTGTGTTACCACATTACAACGTGATTCAAACACGGAAAATACCCGGGATCTGGCCAACAAGTTTGCGAAAAAGGCGAAAGTATAAGCCAGATGCGCGCAAATCCCAGACCTAACCCAGACCTAACCGGTGTTATCCTCTAAAATATTGATCGAAACCAGGTTTAATGGACTGCTTCAGTGTGTTACCACATTACTACGTGATTCAAACACGGGAAATACCCAGGATCTGGCCAACAAGTATGCGAAGAAGGCAAAATCATGAGCCAGATGCGGGCATAACCCAGACCTAACCCAGACCTAACCGGTGTTATCCTCTAAAATATTGATCGAAACCAGGTTTAATTGACTGCTTCAGTGTGTTACCACATTACAACGTGATTCAAACACGGAAAATAGCCGGGATCTGGCCAACAAGTTTGCGAAAAAGGCGAAAGTATAAGCCAGATGCGCGCAAATCCCAGACCTAACCCAGACCTAACCGGTGTTATCCTCTAAAATATTAATCGAAACCAGGTTTTATTGAATGCTTCAGTGTATTACCACATTACTACGTGATTCAAACACGAAAAAAACCCCTGGATCTGGCCAACAAGTTTGCGAAAAAGGCGAAAGTATAAGCCAGATGCGCGCATTTCCCAGACCTATCCCAGACCTAACCGGTGTTATCCTCTAAAATATTGATCGAAACCTGGTTTAATTGACTGCTTCAGTGTATTACCACATTACTACGTGATTCAAACACGAAAAAAACCCAGGATCTGGCCAACAAGTATGCGAAGAAGGCAAAATCATGAGTCAGAAGCGGGCATAACCCAGACCTAACCCAGACCGAACCGGTGTTATCCTCTGAAATATTGATCGAAACCAGGTTTAATTGACTGCTTCAGTGTGTTACCACATTACTACATGATTCAAACACGAAAAAAACCCAGGGTCTGGCCAACAAGTATGCGAAGAAGGCAAAATCATGAGTCAGATGCGGGCATAACCCAGACCTAACCCAGACCTAACCGGTGTTATCCTCTAAAATATTGATCGAAACCAGGTTTAATTGACTGCTTCAGTGTATTACCACATTACTACGTGATTCAAACACGAAAAAAACCCAGGATCTGGCCAACAAGTATGCGAAGAAGGCAAAATCATGAGTCAGAAGCGGGCATAACCCAGACCTAACCCAGACCGAACCGGTGTTATCCTCTGAAATATTGATCGAAACCAGGTTTAATTGACTGCTTCAGTGTGTTACCACATTACTACGTGATTCAAACACGAAAAAAACCCAGGATCTGGCCAACAAGTTTGCGAAAAAGGTGAAAGTATAAGCCAGATGCGCGCATATCCCAGACCTAACCCAGACTTAACCGGTGTTATCCTCTAAAATATTGATCGAAACCAGGTTTAAGTGACAGCTTCAGTGTGTTACCACATTACTACGTGATTCAATCACGAAAAAAACCCAGGATCTGGCCAGCAAGTATGCGAAGAAGGCAAAAACATGAGCCAGATGCGGGCATAACCCAGACCTAACCCAGACCTAACCGGTGTTATCCTCTAAAATATTGATCGAAACCAGGTTTAATTGACAGCTTCAGTGTGTTACCACATTACTACGTGATTCAATCACGAAAAAAACCCAGGATCTGGCCAACAAGTATCCGAAGAAGGCAAAATCATGAGCCAGATGCGGGCATAACCCAGACCTAGCCCAGACCTAACCGGTGTTATCCTCTAAAATATTGATCGAAACCAGGTTTAATTGACAGCTTCAGTGTGTTACCACATTACTACGTGATTCAAACACGAAAAAAACGCAGGATCTGGCCAGCAAGTATGCGAAGAAGGCAAAATCATGAGCCAGATGCGGGCACATCCCGGACCTAACCAAGACCTAACCGGTGTTATCCTCTAAAATATTGATCGAAACCAGGTTTAATTGACTGCTTCAGTGTGTTACCACATTCCTACGTGATTCAAACACGAAAAAACCCAGGATCTGGCCAAGAAGTATGCGAAGAAGGCGAAAGAATAAGCCAGATGCGCGCATTTCCCAGACCTAACCCAGACCTAACCGGTGTTATCCTCTGAAATATTGATCGAAACCAGGTTTAATTGACAGCTTCAGTGTGTTACCACATTACTACGTGATTCAAACACGAAAAAAACCCAGGATCTGGCCAACAAGTATGCGAAGAAGGCAAAATCATGAGCCAGATGCGGGCATAACCCAGACCTAACCCAGACCTAACCGGTGTTATCCTCTAAAATATTGATCGAAACCAGGTTTAATTGACAGCTTCAGTGTGTTACCACATTACTACGTGATTCAACCACGAAAAAAACCCAGGATCTGGCCAACAAGTATGCGAAGAAGGCAAAATCATGAGCCAGTTGCGGGCATATCCCAGACCTAACCCAGACCTAACCGGTGTTATCCTCTAAAATATTGATCGAAACCAGGTTTTATTGACTGCTTCAGTGTGTTACCACATTACTACGTGATTCAAACACGGAAAAAACCTAGGATCTGGCCAACAAGTTTGCGAAAAAGGCGACGGTATAAGCCAGATGCGCGCAAATCGCAGACCTAACCCAGACCTAACCGGTGTTATCCTCTAAAATATTGATCGAAACCAGGTTTAATTGACTGCTTCAGTGTGTTACCACATTACTACGTGATTCAAACACGGGAAATACCCAGGATCTGGCCAACAAGTATGCGAAGAAGGCAAAATCATGAGCCAGATGCGGGCATATCCCGGACCTATCCCAGACCTAACCGGTGTTATCCTCTAAAATATTGATCGAAACCAGGTTTAATTGACTGCTTCAGTGTGTTACCACATTACTACGTGATTCAAACACGAAAAAACCCCAGGATCTGGCCAACAAGTATGCGAAGAAGGCAAAATCATGTGCCAGATGCGGGCATATCCCGGACCTAACCCAGACCTAACCGGTGTTATCCTCTAAAATATTGATCGAAACCAGGTTTAGTTGACTGCTTCAGTGTGTTACCACATTCCTACGTGATTCAAACACGAAAAAAACCCAGGATCTGACCAACAAGTATGCGAAGATGGCGAAAGTATAAGCCAGATGCGCGCATTTCCCAGACCTAACCCAGACCTAACCGGCGTTATCCTCTAAAATATTGATCGAAACCAGGTTTAACTGACTGCTTCAGTGTGTTACCAAATTTCTACGTGATTCAACCACGAAAAAAACCCAGGATCTGGCCAACAAGTATGCGAAGAAGGCAAAATCATGAGCCAGATGCGGGCATAACCCAGACCTAACCCAGACCTAACCGGTGTTATCCTCTAAAATATTGATCGAAACCAGGTTTAATTGACTGCTCCAGTGTGTTACCACATTACTACGTGATTCAACCACGAAAAAAACCCAGGGTCTGGCCAACAAGTATGCGAAGAAGGCAAAATCATGAGCCAGATGCGGGCATATCCCGGACCTATCCCAGACCTAACCGGTGTTATCCTCTAAAATATTGATCGAAACCAGGTTTAATTGACTGCTTCAGTGTGTTACCACATTACTACGTGATTCAAACACGAAAAAACCCCAGGATCTGGCCAACAAGTATGCGAAGAATGCAAAATCATGAGCTAGATGCGGGCATAACCCAGACCTAACCCAGACCTCACCGGTGTTATCCTCTAAAATATTGATCGAAACCAGGTTTTATTGACTGCTTCAGTGTATTACCACATTACTACGTGATTCAAACACGGAAAAAACCCAGGATCTGGCCAAGAAGATTGCGAAAAAGGCGAAAGTATAAGCCAGATGCGCGCAAATCCCAGACCTAACCCAGACCTAACCGGTGTTATCCTCTAAAATATTGATCGAAACCAGGTTTAATTGACTGCTTCAGTGTGTTACCACATTACTACGTGATTCAAACACGGGAAATACCCAGGATCTGGCCAACAAGTATGCGAAGAAGGCAAAATCATGAGCCAGATGCGGGCATAACCCAGACCTTACCGGCGTTATCCTCTGAAATATTGATCGAAACCAGGTTTAATTGACTGCTTCAGAGTGTTACCACATTACTACGTGATTCAAACACGAAAAATACCCAGGATCTGGCCAAGAAGATTGCGAAAAAGGCGAAAGTATAAGCCAGATGCGCGCAAATCCCAGACCTAACCCAGACCTAACCGGTGTTATCCTCTAAAATATTGATCGAAACCAGGTTTTATTGACTGCTTCAGTGTGTTACCACATTACTACGTGATTCAAACACGGAAAAAACCCAGGATCTGGCCAACAAGTTTGCGAAAAAGGCGAAGGTATAAGCCAGATGCGCGCAAATCCCAGACCTAACCCAGACCTAACCGGTGTTATCCTCTAAAATATTGATCGAAACCAGGTTTAATTGACTGCTTCAGTGTGTTACCACATTACTACGTGATTCAAACACGGGAAATACCCAGGATCTGGCCAACAAGTATGCGAAGAAGGCAAAATCATGAGCCAGATGCGGGCATAACCCAGACCTAACCCAGACCTAACCGGTGTTAACCTCTAAAATATTGATCGAAACCAGGTTTAATTGACTGCTTCAGTGTGTTACCACATTACAACGTGATTCAAACACGGAAAATACCCGGGATCTGGCCAACAAGTTTGCGAAAAAGGCGAAAGTATAAGCGAGATGCGCGCAAATCCCAGACCTAACCCAGACCTAACCGGTGTTATCCTCTAAAATATTAATCGAAACCAGGTTTTATTGACTGCTTCAGTGTATTACCACATTACTACGTGATTCAAACACGAAAAAAACCCAGGATCTGACCAACAAGTATGCGAAGAAGGCGAAAGTATAAGCCAGATGCGCGCATTTCCCAGACCTAACCCAGACCTAACCGGCGTTATCCTCTAAAATATTGATCGAAACCAGGTTTAATTGACTGCTTCAGTGTGTTACCACATTACTACGTGATTCAACCACGAAAAAAACCCAGGATCTGGCCAACAAGTATGCGAAGAAGGCAAAATCATGAGCCAGATGCGGGCATATCCCGGACCTAACCCAGACCTAACCGGTGTTATCCTCTAAAATATTGATAGAAACCAGGTTTAATTGACTGCTTCAGTGTGTTACCACATTACTACGTGATTCAAACACGGAGAATACCCAGGATCTGGCCAACAAGTTTGCGAAAAAGGCGAAAGTATAAGCCTGATGCGCGCAAATCCCAGACCTAACCCAGACCTAACCGGTGTTATCCTCTAAAATATTGATCGAAACCAGGTTTTATTGACTGCTTCAGTGTGTTACCACACTACTACGTGATCAAACACGGAAAAACCCCAGGATCTGGCCAACAAGTTTGCGAAAAAGGGGAAAGTATAAGCCAGATGCGCGCATATCCCAGACCTAACCCAGACCTAACCGGTGTTATCCTCTAAAATATTGATCGAAACCAGGTTTAATTGACAGCTTCAGTGTGTTACCACATTACTACGTGATCAAACACGGAAAAAACCCAGGATCTGGCCAACAAGTTTGCGAAAAAGGTGAAAGTATAAGCCAGATGCGCGCATATCCCAGACCTAACCCAGACCTAACCGGTGTTATCCTCTAAAATATTGATCGAAACCAGGTTTAATTGACAGCTTCAGTGTGTTACCACATTACTACGTGATTCAAACACGGGAAATACCCAGGATCTGGCCAACAAGTATGCGAAGAAGGCAAAATCATGAGCCAGATGCGGGCATATCCCGGACCTATCCCAGACCTAACCGGTGTTATCCTCTAAAATATTGATCGAAACCAGGTTTAATTGACTGCTTCAGTGTGTTACCACATTACTACGTGATTCAAACACGAAAAAACCCCAGGATCTGGCCAACAAGTATGCGAAGAAGGCAAAATCATGTGCCAGATGCGGGCATATCCCGGACCTAACCCAGACCTAACCGGTGTTATCCTCTAAAATATTGATCGAAACCAGGTTTAATTGACTGCTTCAGTGTGTTACCACATTCCTACGTGATTCAAACACGAAAAAAACCCAGGATCTGACCAACAAGTATGCGAAGATGGCGAAAGTATAAGCCAGATGCGCGCATTTCCCAGACCTAACCCAGACCTAACCGGCGTTATCCTCTAAAATATTGATCGAAACCAGGTTTAACTGACTGCTTCAGTGTGTTACCAAATTTCTACGTGATTCAACCACGAAAAAAACCCAGGATCTGGCCAACAAGTATGCGAAGAAGGCAAAATCATGAGCCAGATGCGGGCATATCCCGGACCTAACACAGACCTAACCGGTGTTATCCTCTAAAATATTGATAGAAACCAAGTTTAATTGACTGCTTCAGTGTGTTACCACATTACTACGTGATTCAAACACGGAGAATACCCAGGATCTGGCCAACAAGTTTGCGAAAAAGGCGAAAGTATAAGCCAGATGCGCGCAAATCCCAGACCTAACCCAGACCTAACCGGTGTTATCCTCTAAAATATTGATCGAAACCAGGTTTTATTGACTGCTTCAGTGTGTTACCACATTACTACGTGATCAAACACGGAAAAAACCCAGGATCTGGCCAACAAGTTTGCGAAAAAGGTGAAAGTATAAGCAGATGCGCGCATATCCCAGACCTAACCCAGACCTAACCGGTGTTATCCTCTAAAATATAGATCGAAACCAGGTTTAATTGACAGCTTCAGTGTGTTACCACATTACTACGTGATTCAATCACGAAAAAAACCCAGGATCTGGCCAACAAGTATGCGAAGAAGGCAAAATCATGAGCCAGATGCGGGCATAACCCAGACCTAACCCAGACCTCACCGGTGTTATCCTCTAAAATATTGATCGAAACCAGGTTTTATTGACTGCTTCAGTGTATTACCACATTACTACGTGATTCAAACACGGAAAAAACCCAGGATCTGGCCAACAAGTTTGCGAAAAAGGCGAAGGTATAAGCCAGATGCGCGCAAATCCCAGACCTAACCCAGACCTAACCGGTGTTATCCTCTAAAATATTGATCGAAACCAGGTTTAATTGACTGCTTCAGTGTGTTACCACATTACTACGTGATTCAAACACGGGAAATACCCAGGATCTGGCCAACAAGTATGCGAAGAAGGCAAAATCATGAGCCAGATGCGGGCATAACCCAGACCTAACCCAGACCTAACCGGTGTTATCCTCTAAAATATTGATCGAAACCAGGTTTAATTGACTGCTTCAGTGTGTTACCACATTACTACGTGATTCAAACACGAAAAAACCCCAGGATCTGGCCAACAAGTATGCGAAGAAGGCAAAATCATGAGCTAGATGCGGGCATAACCCAGACCTAACCCAGACCTAACCGGTGTTATCCTCTAAAATATTGATCGAAACCAGGTTTAATTGACTGCTTCAGTGTGTTACCACATTCCTACGTGATTCAAACACGAAAAAAACCCAGGATCTGGCCAACAAGTATGCGAAGAAGGCAAAATCATGAGCCAGATGCGGGCATAACCCAGACCTAACCCAGACCTAACCGGTGTTATCCTCTAAAATATTGATCGAAACCAGGTTTAATTGACTGCTCCAGTGTGTTACCACATTACTACGTGATTCAACCACGAAAAAAACCCAGGATCTGGCCAACAAGTATGCGAAGAAGGCAAAATCATGAGCCAGATGCGGGCATATCCCGGACCTATCCCAGACCTAACCGGTCTTATCCTCTAAAATATTGATCGAAACCAGGTTTAATTGACTGCTTCAGTGTGTTACCACATTACTAGGTGATTCAAACACGAAAAAACCCCAGGATCTGGCCAACAAGTATGCGAAGAATGCAAAATCATGAGCCAGATGCGGGCATATCCCGGACCTATCCCAGACCTAACCGGTGTTATCCTCTAAAATATTGATCGAAACCAGGTTTAATTGACTGCTTCAGAGTGTTACCACATTACTACGTGATTCAAACACGAAAAATACCCAGGATCTGGCCAAGAAGTTTGCGAAAAAGGCGAAAGTGTAAGCCAGATGCGCGCAAATCCCAGACCTAACCCAGACCTAACCGGTGTTATCCTCTAAAATATTGATCGAAACCAGGTTTTATTGACTGCTTCAGTGTGTTACCACATTACTACGTGATTCAAACACGGAAAAAACCCAGGATCTGGCCAACAAGTTTGCGAAAAAGGCGAAGGTATAAGCCAGATACGCGCAAATCCCAGACCTAACCCAGACCTAACCGGTGTTATCCTCTAAAATATTGATCGAAACCAGGTTTAATTGACTGCTTCAGTGTGTTACCACATTACTACGTGATTCAAACACGGGAAATACCCAGGATCTGGCCAACAAGTATGCGAAGAAGGCAAAATCATGAGCCAGATGCGGGCATAACCCAGACCTAACCCAGACCTAACCGGCGTTATCCTCTAAAATATTGATCGAAACCAGGTTTAATTGACTGCTTCAGTGTGTTACCACATTACTACGTGATTCAACCACGAAAAAAGCCCAGGATCTGGCCAACAAGTATGCGAAGAAGGCAAAATCATGAGCCAGATGCGGGCAAAACCCAGACCTAACCCAGACCTAACCGGTGTTATCCTCTAAAATATTGATCGAAACCAGGTTTAATTGACTGCTTCAGTGTGTTACCACATTACTACGTGATTCAACCACGAAAAAAACCCAGGATCTGGCCAACAAGTATGCGAAGAAGGCAAAATCATGAGCCAGATGCGGGCATAACCCAGACCTAACCCAGACCTAACCGGTGTTATCCTCTAAAATATTGATCGAAACCAGGTTTAATTGACTGCATCAGTGTGTTACCACATTACTACGTGATTCAAACACGGAAAATACCCGGGATCTGGCCAACAAGTTTGCGAAAAAGGCGAAAGTATAAGCCAGATGCGCGCAAATCCCAGACCTAACCCAGACCTAACCGTTGTTATCCTTTAAAATATTGATCGAAACCAGGTTTAATTGACTGCTTCAGTGTGTTACCACATTACTACGTGATTCAAACACGGAAAATACCCAGGACCTGGCCAACAAGTATGCGAAGAAGGCAAAATCATGAGCCAGATGCGGGCATAACCCAGACCTAACCCAGACCTAACCGGTGTTACCCTCTAAAATATTGATCGAAACCAGGTTTAATTGACTGCTTCAGTGTGTTACCACATTACTACGTGATTCAAACACGGAAAATACCCGGGATCTGGCCAACAAGTTTGCGAAAAAGGCGAAAGTATAAGCCAGATGCGCGCAAATCCCAGACCTAACCCAGACCTAACCGGTGTTATCCTCTAAAATATTAATCGAAACCAGGTTTTATTGACTGCTTCAGTGTATTACCACATTACCACGTGATTCAAACACGAAAAAAACTCAGGATCTGGCCAACAGGTTTGCGAAAAAGGCGAAAGTATAAGCCATATGCGCGCATTTCCCAGACCTAACCCAGACCTAACCGGTGTTATCGTCTGAAATATTGATCGAAACCAGGTTTAATTGACTGCCTCAGTGTGTTACCACATTACTACGTGATTCAAACACGGAAAATACCCAGGATCTGGCCAACAAGTTTGCGAAAAAGGCGAAAGTATAACCCAGATGCGCGCATTTCCCAGATCTAACCCAGACCTAACCGGTGTTATCCTCTGAAATATTGATCGAAACCAGGTTTAATTGACTGCTTCAGTGTGTTACCACATTACTACGTGATTCGAACAGGAAAAAAACCCAGGATCTGGCCAACAAGTATGCAAAGAAGGCGAAATCATGAGCCAGATGCGGGCATATCCCGGACCTAACCCAGACCTAACCGGTGTTATCCTCTGAAATATTGATCGAAACCAGGTTTAATTGACTGCTTCAGTGTGGTACCACATTACTGCGTTATTCCAACCGGGAAAAAACCCAGGATCTAGCCAACAAGTTTGCGAAAAGGGCGAAAGTATAAGCCAGATGCGGGCATATCCCGGACTTATCCCAGACCTAACCGGTGTTATCCTCTAAAATATTGATCGAAACCAGGTTTAATTGACTGCTTCAGTGTATTACCACATTACTACGTGATTCAAACACGAAAAAAACCCAGGATCTGGCCAACAAGTATGCGAGGAAGGCAAAATCATGAGCCAGATGCGGGCATAACCCAGACCTAACCCAGACCTAACCGGTGTTATCCTCTGAAATATTGATCGAAACCAGGTTTAATTGACTGCTTCAGTGTGTTACCACATTACTACATGATTCAAACACGAAAAAAACCCAGGGTCTGGCCAACGAGTATGCGAAGAAGGCAAAATCATGAGCCAGATGCGGGCATAACCCAGACCTATCCCAGACCTAACCGGTGTTATCCTCTAAAATATTGATCGAAACCAGGTTTAATTGACTGCTTCAGTGTGTTACCACATTACTACGTGATTCAAACACGGGAAATACCCAGGATCTGGCCAACAAGTATGCGAAGAAGGCAAAATCATGAGCCAGATGCGGGCATAACCCAGACCTAACCCAGACCTAACCGGTGTTATCCTCTAAAATATTGATCGAAACCAGGTTTAATTAACTGCTTCAGTGTGTTACCACATTACTACGTGATTCAACCACGAAAAAAGCCCAGTATCTGGCCAACAAGTATGCGAAGAAGGCAAAATCATGAGCCAGATGCGGGCATAACCCAGACCTAACCCAGACCTAACCGGTGTTATCCTCTAAAATATTGATCGAAACCAGGTTTAATTGACTGCTTCAGTGTGTTACCACATTACTACGTGATTCAAACACGGGAAATACCCAGGATCTGGCCAACAAGTATGCGAAGAAGGCAAAATCATGAGCCAGATGCGGGCATATCCCGGACCTATCCCAGACCTAACCGGTGTTATCCTTTAAAATATTGATCGAAACCAGGTTTAATTGACTGCTTCAGTGTGTTACCACATTACTACGTGATTCAAACACGGAAAATACCCGGGATCTGGCCAACAAGTTTGCGAAAAAGGCGAAAGTATAAGCCAGATGCGCGCAAATCCCAGACCTAACCCAGACCTAACCGGTGTTATCCTTTAAAATATTGATCGAAACCAGGTTTAATTGACTGCTTCAGTGTGTTACCACATTACTACGTGATTCAAACACGGAAAATACCCAGGACCTGGCCAACAAGTATGCGAAGAAGGCAAAATCATGAGCCAGATGCGGGCATAACCCAGACCTAACCCAGACCTAACCGGTGTTACCCTCTAAAATATTGATCGAAACCAGGTTTAATTGACTGCTTCAGTGTGTTACCACATTACTACTATGATTCAAACACGGAAAATACCCGGGATCTGGCCAACAAGTTTGCGAAAAAGGCGAAAGTATAAGCCAGATGCGCGCATTTCCCAGACCTAACCCAGACCTAACCGGTGTTATCCTCTGAAATATTGATCGAAACCAGGTTTAATTGACTGCTTCAGTGTGTTACCACATTACTACGTGATTCGAACACGAAAAAAACCCAGGATCTGGCCAACAAGTATGCGAGGAAGGCAAAATCATGAGCCAGATGCGGGCATATCCCGGCCTTATCCCAGACCTAACCGGTGTTATCCTCTAAAATATTGATCGAAACCAGGTTTAATTGACTGCTTCAGTGTGTTACCACATTACTACGTGATTCAAACACGAAAAAAACCCAGGATCTGGCCAACAAGTATGCGAAGAAGGCAAAATCATGAGCCAGATGCGGGCATAACCCAGACCTAACCCAGACCTAACCGGTGTTATCCTCTAAAATATTGATCAAAACCAGGTTTAATTGACTGCTTCAGTGTATTACCACATTACTACGTGATTCAAACACGAAAAAAACCCAGGATCTGGCCAACAAGTATGCGAGGAAGGCAAAATCATGAGCCAGATGCGGGCATAACCCAGACCTAACCCAGACCTAACCGGTGTTATCCTCTGAAATATTGATCGAAACCAGGTTTAATTGACTGCTTCAGTGTGTTACCACATTACTACATGATTCAAACACGAAAAAAACCCAGGGTCTGGCCAACGAGTATGCGAAGAAGGCAAAATCATGAGCCAGATGCGGGCATAACCCAGACCTAACCCAGACCTAACCGGTGTTATCCTCTGAAATATTGATCGAAACCAGGTTTCATTGACTGCTTCAGTGTGTTACCACATTACTACGTGATTCAAACACGGAAAATACCCAGGATCTGGCCAACATGTTTGCGAAAATGGCGAAAGTATAAGCCAGATGCGCGCAAATCCCAGACCTAACCCAGACCTAACCGGTGTTATCCTCTAAAATATTGATCGAAACCAGGTTTAATAGACTGCTTCAGTGTGTTACCACATTGCTACGTGATTCAAACACGGAAAATACCCAGGATCTGGCCAACAAGTATGCGAAGAAGGCAAAATCATGAGCCAGATGCGTGCATAACCCAGACCTAACCCAGACCTAACCGGTGTTATCCTCTAAAATATTGATCGAAACCAGGTTTAATTGACAGCTTCAGTGTGTTACCACATTACTACGTGATTCAAACACGAAAAAAACCCAGGATCTGGCCAACAAGTATGCGAAGAAGGCAGAATCATGAGCCAGATGCGGGCATATCCCGGACCTAACCCAGACCTAACCGGCGTTATCCTCTAAAATATTGATCGAAACCAGGTTTAATTGACTGCTTCAGTGTGTTACCACATTACTACGTGATTCAACCACGAAAAAAACCCAGGATCTGGCCAACAAGTATGCGAAGAAGGCAAAATCATGAGCCAGATGCGGGCATTACCCAGACCTATCCCAGACCTAACCGGTGTTATCCTCTAAAATATTGATCAAAACCAGGTTTAATTGACTGCTTCAGTGTATTACCACATTACTACGTGATTCAAACACGAAAAAAACCCAGGATCTGGCCAACAAGTATGCGAGGAAGGCAAAATCATGAGCCAGATGCGGGCATAACCCAGACCTAACCCAGACCTAACCGGTGTTATCCTCTGAAATATTGATCGAAACCAGGTTTAATTGACTGCTTCAGTGTGTTACCACATTACTACATGATTCAAACACGAAAAAAACCCAGGGTCTGGCCAACGAGTATGCGAAGAAGGCAAAATCATGAGCCAGATGCGGGCATAACCCAGACCTAACCCAGACCTAACCGGTGTTATCCTCTGAAATATTGATCGAAACCAGGTTTCATTGACTGCTTCAGTGTGTTACCACATTACTACGTGATTCAAACACGGAAAATACCCAGGATCTGGCCAACATGTTTGCGAAAATGGCGAAAGTATAAGCCAGATGCGCGCAAATCCCAGACCTAACCCAGACCTAACCGGTGTTATCCTCTAAAATATTGATCGAAACCAGGTTTAATAGACTGCTTCAGTGTGTTACCACATTGCTACGTGATTCAAACACGGAAAATACCCAGGATCTGGCCAACAAGTATGCGAAGAAGGCAAAATCATGAGCCAGATGCGTGCATAACCCAGACCTAACCCAGACCTAACCGGTGTTATCCTCTAAAATATTGATCGAAACCAGGTTTAATTGACAGCTTCAGTGTGTTACCACATTACTACGTGATTCAAACACGAAAAAAACCCAGGATCTGGCCAACAAGTATGCGAAGAAGGCAGAATCATGAGCCAGATGCGGGCATATCCCGGACCTAACCCAGACCTAACCGGCGTTATCCTCTAAAATATTGATCGAAACCAGGTTTAATTGACTGCTTCAGTGTGTTACCACATTACTACGTGATTCAACCACGAAAAAAACCCAGGATCTGGCCAACAAGTATGCGAAGAAGGCAAAATCATGAGCCAGATGCGGGCATATCCCGGACCTATCCCAGACCTAACCGGTGTTATCCTCTAAAATGTTGATCGAAACCAGGTTTAATTGACTGCTTCAGTGTGTTACCACATTACTACGTGATTCAAACACGAAAAAACCCCAGGATCTGGCCAACAAGTATGCGAAGAAGGCAAAATCATGAGCCAGATGCGGGCATAACCCAGACCTAACCCAGACCTAACCGGTGTTATCCTCTAAAATATTGATCGAAACCAGGTTTTATTGACTGCTTCAGTGTATTACCACATTACTACGAGATTCAAACACGAAAAAAACCCAGGATCTGGCCAACAAGTATGCGAAGAAGGCAAAATCATGAGCCAGATGCGGGCATAACCCAGACCTAACCCAGACCTAACCGGTGTTATCCTCTAAAATATTGATCGAAACCAGGTTTAATTGACTGCTCCAGTGTGTTACCACATTACTACGTGATTCAACCACGAAAAAACCCCAGGATCTGGCCAACAAGTATGCGAAGAAGGCAAAATCATGAGCCAGATGCGGGCATATCCCGGACCTATCCCAGACCTAACCTGTCTTATCCTCTAAAATATTGATCGAAACCAGGTTTAATTGACTGCTTCAGTGTGTTACCACATTACTACGTGATTCAAACACGAAAAAACCCCAGGATCTGGCCAACAAGTATGCGAAAAATGCAAAATCATGAGCTAGATGCGGGCATAACCCAGACCTAACCCAGACCTCACCGGTGTTATCCTCTAAAATATTGATCGAAACCAGGTTTTATTGACTGCTTCAGAGTGTTACCACATTACTACGTGATTCAAACACGAAAAATACCCAGGATCTGGCCAAGAAGTTTGCCAAAAAGGCGAAAGTATAAGCCAGATGCGCGCAAATTCCAGACCTAACCCAGACCTAACCGGTGTTATCCTCTAAAATATTGATCGAAACCAGGTTTAATTGACTGCTTCAGTGTGTTACCACATTCCTACGTGATTCAAACACGAAAAAACCCCAGGATCTGCCCAACAAGTATGCGAAGAAGGCGAAAGTATAAGCCAGATGCGCGCATTTCCCAGACCTAACCCAGACCTAACCGGCGTTATCCTCTAAAATATTGATCGAAACCAGGTTTAATTGACTGCCTCAGTGTGTTACCAAATTACTACGTGATTCAACCACGAAGAAAACCCAGGATCTGGCCAACAAGTATGCGAAGAAGGCAAAATCATGAGCCAGATGCGGCCATATCCCGGACCTATCCCAGACCTAACCGGTGTTATCCTCTAAAATATTGATCGAAACCAGGTTTAATTGACTGCTTCAGTGTGTTACCACATTACTACGTGATTCAAACACGAAAAAACCCCAGGATCTGGCCAACAAGTATGCGAAGAAGGCAAAATCATGAGCTAGATGCGGGCATAACCCAGACCTAACCCAGACCTAACCGGTGTTATCCTCTAAAATATTGATCGAAACCAGGTTTTATTGACTGCTTCAGTGTATTACCACATTACTACGTGATTCAAACACGAAAAAAACCCATGATCTGGCCAACAAGTATGCGGAGAAGGCAAAATCATGAGCCAGATGCGGGCATAACCCAGACCTAACCCAGACCTAACCGGTGTTATCCTCTAAAATATTGATCGAAACCAGGTTTAATTGACTGCTTCAGTGTGTTACCACATTACTACGTGATTCAAACACGGAAAATACCCGGGATCTGGCCAACAAGTTTGCGAAAAAGGCGAAAGTATAAGCCAGATGCGCGCAAATCCCAGACCTAACCCAGACCTAACCGGTGTTATCCTCTAAAATATTAATCGAAACCAGGTTTTATTGACTGCTTCAGTGTATTACCACATTACTACGTGATTCAAACACGGAAAAAACCCAGGATCTGGCCAACAAGTTTGCGAAAAAGGCGAAGGTATAAGCCAGATACGCGCAAATCCCAGACCTAACCCAGACCTAACCGGTGTTATCCTCTAAAATATTGATCGAAACCAGGTTTAATTGACTGCTTCAGTGTGTTACCACATTACTACGTGATTCAAACACGGGAAATACCCAGGATCTGGCCAACAAGTATGCGAAGAAGGCAAAATCATGAGCCAGATGCGGGCATAACCCAGACCTAACCCAGACCTAACCGGTGTTATCCTCTAAAATATTGATCGAAACCAGGTTTAATTGACTGCTTCAGTGTGTTACCACATTACTACGTGATTCAACCACGAAAAAAACCCAGGATCTGGCCAACAAGTATGCGAAGAAGGCAAAATCATGAGCCAGATGCGGGCAAAACCCAGACCTAACCCAGACCTAACCGGTGTTATCCTCTGAAATATTGATCGAAACCAGGTTTAATTGACTGCTTCAGTGTGTTACCACATTACTACATGATTCAAACACGAAAAAAACCCAGGATCTGGCCAACAAGTATGCGAAGAAGGCAAAATCATGAGCCAGATGCGGGCATAACCCAGACCTAACCCAGACCTAACCGGTGTTATCCTCTGAAATATTGATCGAAACCAGGTTTAATTGACTGCTTCAGTGTGTTACCACATTACTACGTGATTCAAACACGGAAAATACCCGGGATCTGGCCAACAAGTTTACGAAAAAGGCGAAAGTATAAGCCAGATGCGCGCAAATCCCAGACCTAACCCAGACCTAACCGTTGTTATCCTCTAAAATATTGATCGAAACCAGGTTTAATTGACTGCTTCAGTGTGTTACCACATTACTACGTGATTCAAACACGGAAAATACCCAGGACCTGGCCAACAAGTATGCGAAGAAGGCAAAATCATGAGCCAGATGCGGGCATAACCCAGACCTAACCCAGACCTAACCGGTGTTACCCTCTAAAATATTGATCGAAACCAGGTTTAATTGACTGCTTCAGTGTGTTACCACCTTACTACGTGATTCAAACACGGAAAATACCCAGGACCTGGCCAACAAGTATGCGAAGAAGGCAAAATCATGAGCCAGATGCGCGCAAATCCCAGACCTAACCCAGACCTAACCGGTGATATCCTCTAAAATATTAATCGAAACCAGGTTTTATTGACTGCTTCAGTGTATTACCACATTACTACGTGATTCAAACACGGAAAAAACCCAGGATCTGGCCAACAAGTTTGCGAAAAAGGCGAAGGTATAAGCCAGATACGCGCAAATCCCAGACCTAACCCAGACCTAACCGGTGTTATCCTCTAAAATATTGATCGAAACCAGGTTTAATTGACTGCTTCAGTGTGTTACCACATTACTACGCGATTCAAACACGGGTAATACCCAGGATCTGGCCAACAAGTATGCGAAGAAGGCAAAATCATGAGCCAGATGCGGGCATAACCCAGACCTAACCCAGACCTAACCGGTGTTATCCTCTAAAATATTGATCGAAACCAGGTTTAATTGACTGCTTCAGTGTGTTACCACATTACTACGTGATTCAACCACGAAAAAAACCCAGGATCTGGCCAACAAGTATGCGAAGAAGGCAAAATCATGAGCCAGATGCGGGCAAAACCCAGACCTAACCCAGACCTAACCGGTGTTATCCTCTGAAATATTGATCGAAACCAGGTTTAATTGACTGCTTCAGTGTGTTACCACATTACTACGTGATTCAAACACGGAAAATACCCGGGATCTGGCCAACAAGTTTGCGAAAAAGGCGAAAGTATAAGCCAGATGCGCGCAAATCCCAGACCTAACCCAGACCTAACCGTTGTTATCCTCTAAAATATTGATCGAAACCAGGTTTAATTCACTGCTTCAGTGTGTTACCACATTACTACGTGATTCAAGCACGGAAAATACCCAGGACCTGGCCAACAAGTATGCGAAGAAGGCAAAATCATGAGCCAGATGCGGGCATAACCCAGACCTAACCCAGACCTAACCGGTGTTACCCTCTAAAATATTGATCGAAACCAGGTTTAATTGACTGCTCCAGTGTGTTACCACATTACTACGTGATTCAAACACGGAAAATACCCGGGATCTGGCCAACAAGTTTGCGAAAAAGGCGAAAGTATAAGCCAGATGCGCGCAAATCCCAGACCTAACCCAGACCTAACCGGTGTTATCCTCTAAAATATTAATCGAAACCAGGTTTTATTGACTGCTTCAGTGTATTACCACATTACTACGTGATTCAAACACGAAAAAAACCCAGGATCTGGCCAACAGGTTTGCGAAAAAGGCGAAAGTATAAGCCATATGCGCGCATTTCCCAGACCTAACCCAGACCTAACCGGTGTTATCGTCTGAAATATTGATCGAAACCAGGTTTAATTGACTGCTTCAGTGAGTTACCACATTACTACGTGATTCAAACACGGAAAATACCCAGGATCTGGCCAACAAGTTTGCGAAAAAGGCGAAAGTATAACCCAGATGCGCGCATTTCCCAGACCTAACCCAGACCTAACCGGTGTTATCCTCTGAAATATTGATCGAAACCAGGTTTAATTGACTACTTCAGTGTGTTACCACATTACTACGTGATTCGAACACGAAAAAAACCCAGGATCTGGCCAACAAGTATGCGAAGAAGGCAAAATCATGAGCCAGATGCGGGCATATCCCGGACCTAACCCAGACCTAACCGGTGTTATCCTCTGAAATATTGATCGAAACCAGGTTTAATTGACTGCTTCAGTGTGGTACCACATTACTGCGTTATTCCAACCGGAAATAAACCCAGGATATAGCCAACAAGTTTGCGAAAAAGGCGAAAGTATAAGCCAGATGCGGGCATATCCCGGACTTATCCCAGACCTAACCGGTGTTATCCTCTAAAATATTGACCGAAACCAGGTTTAATTGACTGCTTCAGTGTGTTACCACATTACTACGTGATTCAAACACGAAAAAAACCCAGGATCTGGCCAACAAGTATGCGAAGAAGGCAAAATCATGAGCCAGATGCGGGCATAACCCAGACCTAACCCAGACCTAACCGGTGTTATCCTCTAAAATATTGATCGAAACCAGGTTTAATTGACTGCTTCAGTGTATTACCACATTACTACGTGATTCAAACACGAAAAAAACCCAGGATCTGGCCAACAAGTATGCGAGGAAGGCAAAATCATGAGCCAGATGCGTGCATAACCCAGACCTAACCCAGACCTAACCGGTGTTATCCTCTAAAATATTGATCGAAACCAGGTTTAATTGACTGCCTCAGTGTGTTACCAAATTACTACGTGATTCAACCACGAAAAAAACCCAGGATCTGGCCAACAAGTATGCGAAGAAGGCAAAATCATGAGCCAGATGCGGCCATATCCCGGACCTATCCCAGACCTAACCGGTGTTATCCTCTGAAATATTGATCGAAACCAGGTTTAATTGACTGCTTCAGTGCGTTACCACATTACTACGTGATTCAAACACGGAAAATACCCAGGATCTGGCCAACATGTTTGCGAAAATGGCGAAAGTATAAGCCAGATGCGCGCAAATCCCAGACCTAACCCAGACCTAACCGGTGTTATCCTCTAAAATGTTGATCGAAACCAGGTTTAATAGACTGCTTCAGTGTGTTACCACATTGCTACGTGATTCAAACACGGAAAATACCCAGGATCTGGCCAACAAGTATGCGAAGAAGGCAAAATCATGAGCCAGATGCGTGCATAACCCAGACCTAACCCAGATCTAACCGGTGTTATCCTCTAAAATATTGATCGAAACCAGGTTTAATTGACAGCTTCAGTGTGTTACCACATTACTACGTGATTCAAACACGAAAAAAACCCAGGATCTGGCCAACAAGTATGCGAAGAAGGCAGAATCATGAGCCAGATGCGGGCATATCCCGGACCTAACCCAGACCCAACCGGTGTTATCCTCTAAAATATTGATCGAAACCAGGTTTAATTGACTGCTTCAGTGTGTTACCACATTCCTACGTGATTCAAACACGAAAAAAATCCAGGATCTGACCAACAAGTATGCGAAGAAGGCGAAAGTATAAGCCAGATGCGCGCATTTCCCAGACCTAACCCAGACCTAACCGGCGTTATCCTCCAAAATATTGATCGAAACCAGGTTTAATTGACTGCCTCAGTGTGTTACCAAATTACTACGTGATTCAACCACGAAAAAAACCCAGGATCTGGCCAACAAGTATGCGAAGAAGGCAAAATCATGAGCCAGATGCGGCCATATCCCGGACCTATCCCAGACCTAACCGGTGTTATCCTCTAAAATATTGATCGAAACCAGGTTTAATTGACTGCTTCAGTGTGTTACCACATTACTACGTGATTCAAACACGAAAAAAACCCAGGATCTGGCCAACAAGTATGCGAAGAAGGCAAAATCATGAGCCAGATGCGGGCATATCCCGGACCTATCCCAGACCTAACCGGTCTTATCCTCTAAAATATTGATCGAAACCAGGTTTAATTGACTGCTTCAGTGTATTACCACATTACTACGTGATTCAAACACGGAAAATACCCAGGATCTGGCCAACAAGTATGCGAAGAAGGCAAAATCATGAGCTAGATGCGGGCATAACCCAGACCTAACCCAGACCTAACCGGTGTTATCCTCTAAAATATTGATCGAAACCAGGTTTTATTGATTGCTTCAGTGTATTACCACATTACTACGTGATTCAAACACGAAAAAAACCCAGGATCTGGCCAACAAGTATGCGAAGAAGGCAAAATCATGAGCCAGATGCGGGCATAACCCAGACCTAACCCAGACCTAACCAATATTATCCTGTAAAATATTGATCGAAACCAGGTTTAATTGACTGCTCCAGTGTGTTACCACATTACTACGTGATTCAACCACGAAAAAAACCCAGGATCTGGCCAACAAGTATGCGAAGAAGGCAAAATCATGAGCCAGATGCGGGCATATCCCGGACCTATCCCAGACCTAACCGGTCTTATCCTCTAAAATATTGATCGAAACCAGGTTTAATTGACTGCTTCAGTGTATTACCACATTACTACGTGATTCAAACACGGAAAATACCCAGGATCTGGCCAACAAGTATGCGAAGAAGGCAAAATCATGAGCCAGATGCGGGCATAACCCAGACCTAACCCAGACCTAACCGGCGTTATCCTCTGAAATGTTGATCGAAACCAGGTTTTATTGACTGCTTCAGTGTGTTACCACATTACTACGTGATTCAAACACGGAAAAAACCCAGGATCTGGCCAACAAGTTTACGAAAAAGGCGAAGGTATAAGCCAGATGCGCGCAAATCCCAGACCTAACCCAGACCTAACCGGTGTTGTCCTCTAAAATATTGATCGAAACCAGGTTTAATTGACTGCTTCAGTGTGTTACCACATTACTACGTGATTCAAACACGGGAAATACCCAGGATCTGGCCAACAAGTATGCGAAGAAGGCAAAATCATGAGCCAGATGCGGGCATAACCCAGACCTAACCCAGACCTAACCGGTGTTATCCTCTAAAATATTGATCGAAACCAGGTTTAATTGACTGCTTCAGTGTGTTACCACATTACTACGTGATTCAAACACGGAAAATACCCGGGATCTGGCCAACAAGTTTGCGAAAAAGGCGAAAGTATAAGCCAGATGCGCGCAAATCCCAGACCTAACCCAGACCTAACCGGTGTTATCCTCTAAGATATTAATCGAAACCAGGTTTTATTGACTGCTTCAGTGTATTACCACATTACTACGTGATTCAAACACGAAAAAAACCCAGGATCTGGCCAACAAGTATGCGAAGAAGGCAAAATCATGAGCCAGATGCGGGCATAACCCAGACCTAACCCAGACCTAACCGGTGTTATCCTCTAAAATATTGATCGAAACCAGGTTTAATTGACTGCTTCAGTGTATTACCACATTACTACGTGATTCAAACACGAAAAAAACCCAGGATCTGGCCAACAAGTATGCGAGGAAGGCAAAATCATGAGCCAGATGCGGGCATAACCCAGACCTAACCCAGACCTAACCGGTGTTATCCTCTGAAATATTGATCGAAACCAGGTTTAATAGACTGCTTCAGTGTGTTACCACATTACTACATGATTCAAACACGAAAAAAACCCAGGGTCTGGCCAACGAGTATGCGAAGAAGGCAAAATCATGAGCCAGATGCGGGCATAACCCAGACCTAACCCAGACCTAACCGGTGTTATCCTCCGAAATATTGATCGAAACCAGGTTTAATTGACTGCTTCAGTGTGTTACCACATTACTACGTGATTCAAACACGGAAAATACCCAGGATCTGGCCAACATGTTTGCGAAAATGGCGAAAGTATAAGCCAGATGCGCGCATTTCCCAGACCTAACCCAGACCTAACCGGTGTTATCCTCTAAAATATTAATCGAAACCAGGTTTTATTGACTGCTTCAGTGTATTACCACATTACTACGTGATTCAAACACGAAAAAAACCCAGGATCTGGCCAACAGGTTTGCGAAAAAGGCGAAAGTATAAGCCATATGCGCGCATTTCCCAGACCTAACCCAGACCTAACCGGTGTTATCGTCTGAAATATTGATCGAAACCAGGTTTAATTGACTGCTTCAGTGTGTTACCACATTACTACGTGATTCAAACACGGAAAATACCCAGGATCTGGCCAACAAGTTTGCGAAAAAGGCGAAAGTATAACCCAGATGCGCGCATTTCCCAGACCTAACCCAGACCTAACCGGTGTTATCCTCTGAAATATTGATCGAAACCAGGTTTAATTGACTGCTTCAGTGTGTTACCACATTACTACGTGATTCGAACACGAAAAAAACCCAGGATCTGGCCAACAAGTATGCGAAGAAGGCAAAATCATGAGCCAGATGCGGGCATATCCCGGACCTAACCCAGACCTAACCGGTGTTATCCTCTGAAATATTGATCGAAACCAGGTTTAATTGACTGCTTCAGTGTGGTACCACATCACTGCGTTATTCCAACCGGAAATAAACCCAGGATCTAGCCAACAAGTTTGCGAAAAAGGCGAAAGTATAAGCCAGATGCGGGCATATCCCGGACTTATCCCAGACCTAACCGGTGTTATCCTCTAAAATATTGATCGAAACCAGGTTTAATTGACTGCTTCAGTGTGTTACCACATTACTACGTGATTCAAACACGAAAAAAACCCAGGATCTGGCCAACAAGTATGCGAAGAAGGCAAAATCATGAGCCAGGTGCGGGCATAACCCAGACCTAACCCAGACCTAACCGGTGTTATCCTCTAAAATATTGATCGAAACCAGGTTTAATTGACTGCTTCAGTGTATTACCACATTACTACGTGATTCAAACACGAAAAAAACCCAGGATCTGGCCAACAAGTATGCGAGGAAGGCAAAATCATGAGCCAGATGCGGGCATAACCCAGACCTAACCCAGACGTAACCGGTGTTATCCTCTGAAATATTGATCGAAACCAGGTTTAATAGACTGCTTCAGTGTGTTACCACATTACTACATGATTCAAACACGAAAAAAACCCAGGGTCTGGCCAACGAGTATGCGAAGAAGGCAAAATCATGAGCCAGATGCGGGCATAACCCAGACCTAACCCAGACCTAACCGGTGTTATCCTCTGAAATATTGATCGAAACCAGGTTTAATTGACTGCTTCAGTGTGTTACCACATTACTACGTGATTCAAACACGGAAAATACCCAGGATCTGGCCAACATGTTTGCGAAAATGGCGAAAGTATAAGCCAGATGCGCGCAAATCCCAGACCTAACCCAGACCTAACCGGTGTTATCCTCTAAAATATTGATCGAAACCAGGTTTAATAGACTGCTTCAGTGTGTTACCACATTGCTACGTGATTCAAACACGGAAAATACCCAGGATCTGGCCAACAAGTATGCGAAGAAGGCAAAATCATGAGCCAGTTGCGGCCATATCCCGGACCTAACCCAGACCTCACCGGTGTTATCCTCTAAAATATTGATCGAAACCAGGTTTAATTGACGGCTTCAGTGTGTTACCACATTACTACGTGATTCAAACACGAAAAAACCCCAGGATCTGGCCAACAAGTATGCGAAGAAGGCAAAATCATGAGCTAGATGCGGGCATAACCCAGACCTAACCCAGACCTAACCGGTGTTATCCTCTAAAATATTGATCGAAACCAGGTTTTATTGACTGCTTCGGTGTATTACCACATTACTAGGTGATTCAAACACGAAAAAAACCCAGGATCTGGCCAACAATATGCGAAGAAGGCAAAATCATGAGCCAGATGCGGGCATAACCCAGACCTAACCCAGACCTAACCGGTGTTATCCTCTAAAATATTGATCGAAACCAGGTTTAATTGACTGCTCCAGTGTGTTACCACATTACTACGTGATTCAAACACGAAAAAAACCCAGGATCTGGCCAACAAGTTTGCGAAAAAGGCGAAAGTATAAGCCAGATGCGCGCAAATCCCAGACCTAACCCAGACCTAACCGGTGTTATCCTCTAAAATATTAATCGAAACCAGGTTTTATTGACTGCTTCAGTGTATTACCACATTACTACGTGATTCAAACACGAAAAAAACCCAGGATCTGGCCAACAGGTTTGCGAAAAAGGCGAAAGTATAAGCCATATGCGCGCATTTCCCAGACCTAACCCAGACCTAACCGGTGTTATCGTCTGAAATATTGATCGAAACCAGGTTTAATTGACTGCTTCAGTGTGTTACCACATTACTACGTGATTCAAACACGGAAAATACCCAGGATCTGGCCAACAAGTTTGCGAAAAAGGCGAAAGTATAACCCAGATGCGCGCATTTCCCAGACCTAACCCAGACCTAACCGGTGTTATCCTCTGAAATATTGATCGAAACCAGGTTTAATTGACTGCTTCAGTGTGTTACCACATTACTACGTGATTCGAACACGAAAAAAACCCAGGATCTGGCCAACAAGTATGCGAAGAAGGCAAAATCATGAGCCAGATGCGGGCATATCCCGGACCTAACCCAGACCTAACCGGTGTTATCCTCTAAAATATTAATCGATACCAGGTTTTATTGACTGCTTCAGTGTATTACCACATTACTACGTGATTCAAACACGAAAAAAACCCAGGATCTGGCCAACAGGTTTGCGAAAAAGGCGAAAGTATAAGCCATATGCGCGCATTTCCCAGACCTAACCCAGACCTAACCGGTGTTATCGTCTGAAATATTGATCGAAACCAGGTTTAATTGACTGCTTCAGTGTGTTACCACATTACTACGTGATTCAAACACGGAAAATACCCAGGATCTGGCCAACAAGTTTGCGAAAAAGGCGAAAGTATAACCCAGATGCGCGCATTTCCCAGACCTAACCCAGACCTAACCGGTGTTATCGTCTGAAATATTGATCGAAACCAGGTTTAATTGACTGCTTCAGTGTGTTACCACATTACTACGTGATTCAAACACGGAAAATACCCAGGATCTGGCCAACAAGTTTGCGAAAAAGGCGTAAGTATAACCCAGATGCGCGCATTTCCCAGACCTAACCCAGACCTAACCGGTGTTATCCTCTAAAATATTGATCGAAACCAGGTTTAATTGACTGCTTCAGTGTGTTACCACATTCCTACGTGATTCAAACACGAAAAAAACCCAGGATCTGGCCAACAGGTTTGCGAAAAAGGCGAAAGTATAAGCCATATGCGCGCATTTCCCAGACCTAACCCAGACCTAACCGGTGTTATCCTCTGAAATATTGATCGAAACCAGGTTTAATTGACAGCTTCAGTGTGTTACCACATTACTACGTGATTCAAACACGAAAAAAACCCAGGATCTGGCCAACAAGTATGCGAAGAAGGCAGAATCATGAGCCAGATGCGGGCATATCCCGGACCTAACCCAGACCTAACCGGTGTTATCCTCTAAAATATTGATCGAAACCAGGTTTAATTGACTGCTTCAGTGTGTTACCACATTCCTACGTGATTCAAACACGAAAAAAACCCAGGATCTGACCAACAAGTATGCGAAGAAGGCGAAAGTATAATCCAGATGCGCGCATTTCCTAGACCTAACCCAGACCTAACCGGCGTTATCCTCTAAAATATTGATCGAAACCAGGTTTAATTGACTGCCTCAGTGTGTTACCAAATTACTACGTGATTCAACCACGAAAAAAACCCAGGATCTGGCCAACAAGTATGCGAAGAAGGCAAAATCATGAGCCAGATGCGGCCATATCCCGGACCTAACCCAGACCTCACCGGTGTTATCCTCTAAAATATTGATCGAAACCAGGTTTAATTGACTGCTTCAGTGTGTTACCACATTACTACGTGATTCAAACACGAAAAAACCCCAGGATCTGGCCAACAAGTATGCAAAGAAGGCAAAATCATGAGCTAGATGCGGGCATAACCCAGACCTAACCCAGACCTAACCAGTGTTATCCTCTAAAATATTGATCGAAACCAGGTTTTATTGACTGCTTCAGTGTATTACCACATTACTAGGTGATTCAAACACGAAAAAAACCCAGGATCTGGCCAACAATATGCGAAGAAGGCAAAATCATGAGCCAGATGCGGGCATAACCCAGACCTAACCCAGACCTAACCGGTGTTATCCTCTAAAATATTGATCGAAACCAGGTTTAATTGACTGCTCCAGTGTGTTACCACATTACTACGTGATTCAAACACGAAAAAAACCCAGGATCTGGCCAACAAGTTTGCGAAAAAGGCGAAAGTATAAGCCAGATGCGCGCAAATCCCAGACCTAACCCAGACCTAACCGGTGTTATCCTCTAAAATATTAATCGAAACCAGGTTTTATTGACTGCTTCAGTGTATTACCACATTACTACGTGATTCAAACACGAAAAAAACCCAGGATCTGGCCAACAGGTTTGCGAAAAAGGCGAAAGTATAAGCCATATGCGCGCATTTCCCAGACCTAACCCAGACCTAACCGGTGTTATCGTCTGAAATATTGATCGAAACCAGGTTTAATTGACTGCTTCAGTGTGTTACCACATCACTACGTGATTCAAACACGGAAAATACCCAGGATCTGGCCAACAAGTTTGCGAAAAAGGCGAAAGTATAACCCAGATGCGCGCATTTCCCAGACCTAACCCAGACCTAACCGGTGTTATCCTCTGAAATATTGATCGAAACCAGGTTTAATTGACTGCTTCAGTGTGTTACCACATTACTACGTGATTCGAACACGAAAAAAACCCAGGATCTGGCCAACAAGTATGCGAAGAAGGCAAAATCATGAGCCAGATGCGGGCATATCCCGGACCTAACCCAGACCTAACCGGTGTTATCCTCTAAAATATTAATCGAAACCAGGTTTTATTGACTGCTTCAGTGTATTACCACATTACTACGTGATTCAAACACGAAAAAAACCCAGGATCTGGCCAACAGGTTTGCGAAAAAGGCGAAAGTATAAGCCACATGCGCGCATTTCCCAGACCTAACCCAGACCTAACCGGTGTTATCGTCTGAAATATTGATCGAAACCAGGTTTAATTGACTGCTTCAGTGTGTTACCACATTACTACGTGATTCAAACACGGAAAATACCCAGGATCTGGCCAACAAGTTTGCGAAAAAGGCGAAAGTATAACCCAGATGCGCGCATTTCCCAGACCTAACCCAGACCTAACCGGTGTTATCGTCTGAAATATTGATCGAAACCAGGTTTAATTGACTGCTTCAGTGTGTTACCACATTACTACGTGATTCAAACACGGAAAATACCCAGGATCTGGCCAACAAGTTTGCGAAAAAGGCGTAAGTATAACCCAGATGCGCGCATTTCCCAGACCTAACCCAGACCTAACCGGTGTTATCCTCTGAAATATTGATCGAAACCAGGATTAATTGACTGCTTCAGTGTGTTACCACATTACTACGTGATTCGAACACGAAAAAAACCCAGGATCTGGCCAACAAGTATGCGAAGAAGGCAAAATCATGAGCCAGATGCGGCCATATCCCGGACCTAACCCAGACCTCACCGGTGTTATCCTCTAAAATATTGATCGAAACCAGGTTTAATTGACTGCTTCAGTGTGTTACCACATTACTACGTGATTCAAACACGAAAAAACCCCAAGATCTGGCCAACAAGTATGCGAAGAAGGCAAAATCATGAGCTAGATGCGGGCATAACCCAGACCTAACCCAGACCTAACCGGTGTTATCCTCTAAAATATTGATCGAAACCAGGTTTAATTGACTGCTTCAGTGTGTTACCACATTACTACGTGATTCAAACACGGAAAATACCCGGGATCTGGCCAACAAGTTTGCGAAAAAGGCGAAAGTATAAGCCAGATGCGCGCAAATCCCAGACCTAACCCAGACCTAACCGGTGTTATCCTCTAAAATATTAATCGAAACCAGGTTTTATTGACTGCTTCAGTGTATTACCACATTACTACGTGATTCAAACACGAAAAAAACCCAGGATCTGGCCAACAAGTTTGCGAAAAAGGCGAAAGTATAAGCCATATGCGCGCATTTCCCAGACCTAACCCAGACCTAACCGGTTTTATCGTCTGAAATATTGATCGAAACCAGGTTTAATTGACTGCTTCAGTGTGTTACCACATTACTACGTGATTCAAACACGGAAAATACCCAGGATCTGGCCAACAAGTTTGCGAAAAAGGCGAAAGTATAACCCAGATGCGCGCATTTCCCAGACCTAACCCAGACCTAACCGGTGTTATCCTCTGAAATATTGATCGAAACCAGGTTTAATTGACTGCTTCAGTGTGTTACCACATTACTACGTGATTCGAACACGAAAAAAACCCAGGATCTGGCCAACAAGTATGCGAAGAAGGCAAAATCATGAGCCAGATGCGGGCATATCCCGGACCTAACCCAGACCTAACCGGTGTTATCCTCTGAAATATTGATCGAAACCAGGTTTAATTGACTGCTTCAGTGTGGTACCACATTACTGCGTTATTCCTACCGGAAATAAACCCAGGATCTAGCCAACAAGTTTGCGAAAAAGGCGAAAGTATAAGCCAGATGCGGGCATATCCCGGACTTATCCCAGACCTAACCGGTGTTATCCTCTAAAATATTGATCGAAACCACGTTTAATTGACTGCTTCAGTGTGTTACCACATTACTACGTGATTCAAACACGAAAAAAACCCAGGATCTGGCCAACAAGTATGCGAAGAAGGCAAAATCATGAGCCAGATGCGGGCATAACCCAGACCTAACCCAGACCTAACCGGTGTTATCCTCTAAAATATTGATCGAAACCAGGTTTAATTGACTGCTTCAGTGTATTACCACATTACTACGTGATTCAAACACGAAAAAAACCCAGGATCTGGCCAACAAGTATGCGAGGAAGGCAAAATCATGAGCCAGATGCGGGCATAACCCAGACCTAACCCAGACCTAACCGGTGTTATCCTCTGAAATATTGATCGAAACCAGGTTTAATTGACTGCTTCAGTGTGTTACCACATTACTACGTGTTTCAAACACGGAAAATACCCAGGATCTGGCCAACATGTTTGCGAAAATGGCGAAAGTATAAGCCAGATGCGCGCAAATCCCAGACCTAACCCAGACCTAACCGGTGTTATCCTCTAAAATATTGATCGAAACCAGGTTTAATAGACTGCTTCAGTGTGTTACCACATTGCTACGTGATTCAAACACGGAAAATACCCAGGATCTGGCCAACAAGTATGCGAAGAAGGCAAAATCATGAGCCAGATGCGTGCATAACCCAGACCTAACCCAGACCTAACCGGTGTTATCCTCTAAAATATTGATCGAAACCAGGTTTAATTGACAGCTTCAGTGTGTTACCACATTACTACGTGATTCAAACACGAAAAAAACCCAGGATCTGGCCAACAAGTATGCGAAGAAGGCAGAATCATGAGCCAGATGCGGGCATATCCCGGACCTAACCCAGACATAACCGGTGTTATCCTCTAAAATATTGATCGAAACCAGGTTTAATTGACTGCTTCAGTGTGTTACCACATTCCTACGTGATTCAAACACGAAAAAAACCCAGGATCTGACCAACAAGTATGCGAAGAAGGCGAAAGTATAATCCAGATGCGCGCATTTCCCAGACCTAACCCAGACCTAACCGGCGTTATCCTCTAAAATATTGATCGAAACCAGGTTTAATTGACTGCCTCAGTGTGTTACCAAATTACTACGTGATTCAACCACGAAAAAAACCCAGGATCTGGCCAACAAGTATGCGAAGAAGGCAAAATCATGAGCCAGATGCGGCCATATCCCGGACCTAACCCAGACCTCACCGGTGTTATCCTCTAAAATATTGATCGAAACCAGGTTTAATTGACTGCTTCAGTGTGTTACCACATTACTACGTGATTCAAACACGAAAAAACCCCAGGATCTGGCCAACAAGTATGCGAAGAAGGCAAAATCATGAGCTAGATGCGGGCATAACCCAGACCTAACCCAGACCTAACCGGTGTTATCCTCTAAAATATTGATCGAAACCAGGTTTTATTGACCTGCTTCAGTGTATTACCACATTACTAGGTGATTCAAACACGAAAAAACCCCAGGATCTGGCCAACAATATGCGAAGAAGGCAAAATCATGAGCCAGATGCGGGCATAACCCATACCTAACCCAGACCTAACCGGTGTTATCCTCTAAAATATTGATCGAAACCAGGTTTAATTGACTGCTCCAGTGTGTTACCACATTACTACGTGATTCAACCACGAAAAAAACCCAGGATCTGGCCAACAAGTATGCGAAGAAGGCAAAATCATGAGCCAGATGCGGGCATATCCCGGACCTATCCCAGACCTAACCGGTCTTATCCTCTAAAATATTGATCGAAACCAGGTTTAATTGACTGCTTCAGTGTGTTACCACATTACTACGTGATTCAAACACGAAAAAACCCCAGGATCTGGCCAACAAGTATGCGAAGAATGCAAAATCATGAGCTAGATGCGGGCATAACCCAGACCTAACCCAGACCTCACCGGTGTTATCCTCTAAAATATTGATCGAAATAGGTTTTATTGACTGCTTCAGTGTATTACCACATTACTACGTGATTCAAACACGGAAAAAACCCAGGATCTGGCCAACAAGTATGCGAAGAAGGCAAAATCATGAGCCAGATGCGGGCATAACCCAGACCTAACCCAGACCTAACCGGCGTTATCCTCTGAAATGTTGATCGAAACCAGGTTTTATTGACTGCTTCAGTGTGTTACCACATTACTACGTGATTCAAACACGGAAAAAACCCAGGATCTGGCCAACAAGTTTACGAAAAAGGCGAAGGTATAAGCCAGATGCGCGCAAATCCCAGACCTAACCCAGACCTAATCGGTGTTGTCCTCTAAAATATTGATCGAAACCAGGTTTAATTGACTGCTTCAGTGTGTTACCACATTACTACGTGATTCAAACACGGGAAATACCCAGGATCTGGCCAACAAGTATGCGAAGAAGGCAAAATCATGAGCCAGATGCGGGCATATCCCGGACCTAACCCAGACCTAACCGTTGTTATCCTCTAAAATATTGATCGAAACCAGGTTTAATTGACTGCTTCAGTGTGTTACCACATTCCTACGTGATTCAAACACGAAAAAAACCCAGGATCTGACCAACAAGTATGCGAAGAAGGCGAAAGTATAAGCCAGATGCGCGCATTTCCCAGACCTAACCCAGACCTAACCGGCGTTATCCTCTAAAATATTGATCGAAACCAGGTTTAATTGACTGCTTCAGTGTGTTACCACATTACTACGTGATTCGACCACGAAAAAAACCAGGATCTGGCCAACAAGTATGCGAAGAAGGCAAAATCATGAGCCAGATGCGGGCATATCCCGGTCCTATCCCAGACCTAACCGGTGTTATCCTCTAAAATATTGATCGAAACCAGGTTTAATTGACTGCTTCAGTGTGTTACCACATTACAACGTGATTCAAACACGAAAAAAACCCAGGATCTGGCCAACAAGTTTGCGAAAAAGGCGAAAGTATAAGCCAGATGCGCGCATTTCCCAGACCTATCCCAGACCTAACCGGTGTTATCCTCTAAAATATTGATCGAAAGCAGGTTTAATTGTCTGCTTCAGTGTGTTACCACATTACTACGTGATTCAAACACGAACAAAACCCAGGATCTGGCCAACAGGTATGCGAAGAAGGCAAAATCATGAGCCAGATGCGGGCATAACCCAGACCTAACCCAGACCTAACCGGTGTTATCCTCTAAAATATTGATCGAAACCAGGTTTAATTGACTGCTTCAGTGTATTACCACATTACTACGTGATTCAAACACGAAAAAAACCCAGGATCTGGCCAACAAGTATGCGAAGAAGGCAAAATCATGAGCCAGAAGCGGGCATAACCCAGACCTAACCCAGACCGAACCGGTGTTATCCTCTGAAATATTGATCGAAACCAGGTTTAATTGACTGCTTCAGTGTGTTACCACATTACTACATGATTCAAACACGAAAAAAACCCAGGGTCTGGCCAACAAGTATGCGAAGAAGGCAAAATCATGAGCCAGTTGCGGGCATAACCCAGACCTAACCCAGACCTAACCGGTGTTATCCTCTGAAATATTGATCGAAACCAGGTTTAATTGACTGCTTCAGTGTGTTACCACATGACTACGTGATTCAAACACGGAAAATACCCAGGATCTGGCCAACATGTTTGCAAAAATGGCGAAAGTATAAGCCAGATGCGCGCAAATCCCAGACCTAACCCAGACCTAACCGGTGTTATCCTCTAAAATATTGATCGAAACCAGGTTTAATAGACTGCTTCAGTGTGTTACCACATTGCAACGTGATTCAAACACGGAAAATACCCAGGATCTGGCCAACAAGTATGCGAAGAAGGCAAAATCATGAGCCAGATGCGTGCATAACCCAGACCTAACCCAGACCTAACCGGTGTTATCCTCTAAAATATTGATCGAAACCAGGTTTAATTGACAGCTTCAGTGTGTTACCACATTACTACGTGATTCAAACACGAAAAAAACCCAGGATCTGGCCAACAAGTATGCGAAGAAGGCAAAATCATGAGCCAGATGCGGGCATATCCCGGACCTAACCCAGACCTAACCGGTGTTATCCTCTAAAATATTGATCGAAACCAGGTTTAATTGACTGCTTCAGTGTGTTACCACATTCCTACGTGATTCAAACACGAAAAAAACCCAGGATCTGACCAACAAGTATGCGAAGAAGGCGAAAGTATAAGCCAGATGCGCGCATTTCCCAGACCTAACCCAGACCTAACCGGCGTTATCCTCTAAAATATTGATCGAAACCAGGTTTAATTGACTGCTTCAGTGTGTTACCACATTACTACGTGATTCAACCACGAAAAAATCCCAGGATCTGGGCAGCAAGTATGCGAAGAAGGCAAAATCATGAGCCAGATGCGGGCATATCCCGGACCTAACCCAGACCTAACCGGTGTTATCCTCTAAAATATTGATCGAAACCAGGTTTAATTGACTGCTTCTGTGTGTTACCACATTACTACGTGATTCAAACACGAAAAAACCCCAGGATCTGGCCAACAAGTATGCGAAGTAGGCAAAATCATGAGCTAGATGCGGGCATAACCCAGACCTAACCCAGACCTAACCGGTGTTATCCTCTAAAATATTGATCCAAACCAGGTTTTATTGACTGCTTCAGTGTATTACCACATTACTACGTGATTCAAACACGAAAAAAACCCAGGTTCTGGCCAACAAGTATGCGAAGAAGGCAAAATCATGAGCCAGATGCGGGCATAACCCAGACCTAACCCAGACCTAACCGGTGTTATCCTCTAAAATATTGATCGAAACCAGGTTTAATTGACTGCTCCAGTGTGTTACCACATTACTACCTGATTCAACCACGAAAAAAACCCAGGATCTGGCCAACAAGTATGCGAAGAAGGCAAAATCATGAGCCAGATGCGGGCATATCCCGGACCTATCCCAGACCTAACCGGTCTTATCGTCTAAAATATTGATCGAAACCAGGTTTAATTGACTGGTTCAGTGTGTTACCACATTACTACGTGATTCAAACACGAAAAAACCCCAGGATCTGGCCAACAAGTATGCGAAGAATGCAAAATCATGAGCTAGATGCGTGCATAACCCAGACCTAACCCAGACCTCACCGGTGTTATCCTCTAAAATATTGATCGAAACCAGGTTTTATTGACTGCTTCAGTGTATTACCACATTACTACGTGATTCAAACACGGTAAAAACCCAGGATCTGGCCAACAAGTATGCGAAGAAGGCAAAATCATGAGCCAGATGCGGGCATAACCCAGACCTAACCCAGACCTAACCGGCGTTATCCACTGAAATATTGATCGAAACCAGGTTTAATTGACTGCTTCAGAGTGTTACCACATTACTACGTGATTCAAACACGAAAAATACCCAGGATCTGGCCAACAAGTATGCGAAGAAGGCAAAATCATGAGCCAGATGCGGGCATATCCCGGACCTATCCCAGACCTAACCGGTCTTATCCTCTAAAATATTGATCGAAACCAGGTTTAATTGACTGCTTCAGTGTGTTACCACATTACTACGTGATTCAAACACGAAAAAAACCCAGGATCTGGCCAACAAGTATGCGAAGAAGGCAAAATCATGAGCCAGATGCGGGCATATCCCGGACCTATCCCAGACCTAACCGGTCTTATCCTCTAAAATATTGATCGAAACCAGGTTTAATTGACTGCTCCAGTGTGTTACCACATTACTACGTGATTCAAACACGAAAAAACCCCAGGATCTGGCCAACAAGTATGCGAAGAATGCAAAATCATGAGCCAGATGCGGGCATATCCCGGACCTATCCCAGACCTAACCGGTCTTATCCTCTAAAATATTGATCGAAACCAGGTTTTATTGACTGCTTCAGTGTATTACCACATTACTAGGTGATTCAAACACGAAAAAACCCCAGGATCTGGCCAACAATATGCGAAGAAGGCAAAATCATGAGCCAGATGCGGGCATAACCCAGACCTAACCCAGACCTAACCGGTGTTATCCTCTAAAATATTGATCGAAACCAGGTTTAATTGACTGCTCCAGTGTGTTACCACATTACTACGTGATTCAACCACGAAAAAAACCCAGGATCTGGCCAACAAGTATGCGAAGAAGGCAAAATCATGAGCCAGATGCGGGCATATCCCGGACCTATCCCAGACCTAACCGGTCTTATCCTCTAAAATATTGATCGAAACCAGGTTTAATTGACTGCTTCAGTGTGTTACCACATTACTACGTGATTCAAACACGAAAAAACCCCAGGATCTGGCCAACAAGTATGCGAAGAATGCAAAATCATGAGCTAGATGCGGGCATAACCCAGACCTAACCCAGACCTCACCGGTGTTATCCTCTAAAATATTGATCGAAATAGGTTTTATTGACTGCTTCAGTGTATTACCACATTACTACGTGATTCAAACACGGAAAAAACCCAGGATCTGGCCAACAAGTATGCGAAGAAGGCAAAATCATGAGCCAGATGCGGGCATAACCCAGACCTAACCCAGACCTAACCGGCGTTATCCTCTGAAATGTTGATCGAAACCAGGTTTTATTGACTGCTTCAGTGTGTTACCACATTACTACGTGATTCAAACACGGAAAAAACCCAGGATCTGGCCAACAAGTTTACGAAAAAGGCGAAGGTATAAGCCAGATGCGCGCAAATCCCAGACCTAACCCAGACCTAATCGGTGTTGTCCTCTAAAATATTGATCGAAACCAGGTTTAATTGACTGCTTCAGTGTGTTACCACATTACTACGTGATTCAAACACGGGAAATACCCAGGATCTGGCCAACAAGTATGCGAAGAAGGCAAAATCATGAGCCAGATGCGGGCATATCCCGGACCTAACCCAGACCTAACCGTTGTTATCCTCTAAAATATTGATCGAAACCAGGTTTAATTGACTGCTTCAGTGTGTTACCACATTCCTACGTGATTCAAACACGAAAAAAACCCAGGATCTGACCAACAAGTATGCGAAGAAGGCGAAAGTATAAGCCAGATGCGCGCATTTCCCAGACCTAACCCAGACCTAACCGGCGTTATCCTCTAAAATATTGATCGAAACCAGGTTTAATTGACTGCTTCAGTGTGTTACCACATTACTACGTGATTCAAACACGAAAAAACCCCAGGATCTGGCCAACAAGTATGCGAAGAATGCAAAATCATGAGCTAGATGCGTGCATAACCCAGACCTAACCCAGACCTCACCGGTGTTATCCTCTAAAATATTGATCGAAACCAGGTTTTATTGACTGCTTCAGTGTATTACCACATTACTACGTGATTCAAACACGGTAAAAACCCAGGATCTGGCCAACAAGTATGCGAAGAAGGCAAAATCATGAGCCAGATGCGGGCATAACCCAGACCTAACCCAGACCTAACCGGCGTTATCCACTGAAATATTGATCGAAACCAGGTTTAATTGACTGCTTCAGAGTGTTACCACATTACTACGTGATTCAAACACGAAAAATACCCAGGATCTGGCCAACAAGTATGCGAAGAAGGCAAAATCATGAGCCAGATGCGGGCATATCCCGGACCTATCCCAGACCTAACCGGTCTTATCCTCTAAAATATTGATCGAAACCAGGTTTAATTGACTGCTTCAGTGTGTTACCACATTACTACGTGATTCAAACACGAAAAAAACCCAGGATCTGGCCAACAAGTATGCGAAGAAGGCAAAATCATGAGCCAGATGCGGGCATATCCCGGACCTATCCCAGACCTAACCGGTCTTATCCTCTAAAATATTGATCGAAACCAGGTTTAATTGACTGCTCCAGTGTGTTACCACATTACTACGTGATTCAAACACGAAAAAACCCCAGGATCTGGCCAACAAGTATGCGAAGAATGCAAAATCATGAGCCAGATGCGGGCATATCCCGGTCCTATCCCAGACCTAACCGGTGTTATCCTCTAAAATATTGATCGAAACCAGGTTTAATTGACTGCTTCAGTGTGTTACCACATTACAACGTGATTCAAACACGAAAAAAACCCAGGATCTGGCCAACAAGTTTGCGAAAAAGGCGAAAGTATAAGCCAGATGCGCGCATTTCCCAGACCTATCCCAGACCTAACCGGTGTTATCCTCTAAAATATTGATCGAAAGCAGGTTTAATTGTCTGCTTCAGTGTGTTACCACATTACTACGTGATTCAAACACGAACAAAACCCAGGATCTGGCCAACAGGTATGCGAAGAAGGCAAAATCATGAGCCAGATGCGGGCATAACCCAGACCTAACCCAGACCTAACCGGTGTTATCCTCTAAAATATTGATCGAAACCAGGTTTAATTGACTGCTTCAGTGTATTACCACATTACTACGTGATTCAAACACGAAAAAAACCCAGGATCTGGCCAACAAGTATGCGAAGAAGGCAAAATCATGAGCCAGAAGCGGGCATAACCCAGACCTAACCCAGACCGAACCGGTGTTATCCTCTGAAATATTGATCGAAACCAGGTTTAATTGACTGCTTCAGTGTGTTACCACATTACTACATGATTCAAACACGAAAAAAACCCAGGGTCTGGCCAACAAGTATGCGAAGAAGGCAAAATCATGAGCCAGTTGCGGGCATAACCCAGACCTAACCCAGACCTAACCGGTGTTATCCTCTGAAATATTGATCGAAACCAGGTTTAATTGACTGCTTCAGTGTGTTACCACATGACTACGTGATTCAAACACGGAAAATACCCAGGATCTGGCCAACATGTTTGCGAAGAAGGCAAAATCATGAGCCAGATGCGGGCATAACCCAGACCTAACCCAGACCTAACCGGTGTTATCCTCTAAAATATTGATCGAAACCAGGTTTAATTGACTGCTCCAGTGTGTTACCACATTACTACGTGATTCAACCACGAAAAAAACCCAGGATCTGGCCAACAAGTATGCGAAGAAGGCAAAATCATGAGCCAGATGCGGGCATAGCCCGGACCTATCCCAGACCTAACCGGTCTTATCCTCTAAAATATTGATCGAAACCAGGTTTAATTGACTGCTTCAGTGTGTTACCACATTACTACGTGATTCAAACACGAAAAAACCCCAGGATCTGGCCAACAAGTATGCGAAGAATGCAAAATCATGAGCTAGATGCGGGCATAACCCAGACCTAACCCAGACCTCACCGGTGTTATCCTCTAAAATATTGATCGAAATAGGTTTTATTGACTGCTTCAGTGTATTACCACATTACTACGTGATTCAAACACGGAAAAAACCCAGGATCTGGCCAACAAGTATGCGAAGAAGGCGAAAGTATAAGCCAGATGCGCGCATTTCCCAGACCTAACCCAGACCTAACCGGCGTTATCCTCTAAAATATTGATCGAAACCAGGTTTAATTGACTGCTTCAGTGTGTTACCACATTACTACGTGATTCGACCACGAAAAAAACCAGGATCTGGCCAACAAGTATGCGAAGAAGGCAAAATCATGAGCCAGATGCGGGCATATCCCGGTCCTATCCCAGACCTAACCGGTGTTATCCTCTAAAATATTGATCGAAACCAGGTTTAATTGACTGCTTCAGTGTGTTACCACATTACAACGTGATTCAAACACGAAAAAAACCCAGGATCTGGCCAACAAGTTTGCGAAAAAGGCGAAAGTATAAGCCAGATGCGCGCATTTCCCAGACCTATCCCAGACCTAACCGGTGTTATCCTCTAAAATATTGATCGAAAGCAGGTTTAATTGTCTGCTTCAGTGTGTTACCACATTACTACGTGATTCAAACACGAACAAAACCCAGGATCTGGCCAACAGGTATGCGAAGAAGGCAAAATCATGAGCCAGATGCGGGCATAACCCAGACCTAACCCAGACCTAACCGGTGTTATCCTCTAAAATATTGATCGAAACCAGGTTTAATTGACTGCTTCAGTGTATTACCACATTACTACGTGATTCAAACACGAAAAAAACCCAGGATCTGGCCAACAAGTATGCGAAGAAGGCAAAATCATGAGCCAGAAGCGGGCATAACCCAGACCTAACCCAGACCGAACCGGTGTTATCCTCTGAAATATTGATCGAAACCAGGTTTAATTGACTGCTTCAGTGTGTTACCACATTACTACATGATTCAAACACGAAAAAAACCCAGGGTCTGGCCAACAAGTATGCGAAGATGGCAAAATCATGAGCCAGTTGCGGGCATAACCCAGACCTAACCCAGACCTAACCGGTGTTATCCTCTGAAATATTGATCGAAACCAGGTTTAATTGACTGCTTCAGTGTGTTACCACATGACTACGTGATTCAAACACGGAAAATACCCAGGATCTGGCCAACATGTTTGCGAAGAAGGCAAAATCATGAGCCAGATGCGGGCATAACCCAGACCTAACCCAGACCTAACCGGTGTTATCCTCTAAAATATTGATCGAAACCAGGTTTAATTGACTGCTCCAGTGTGTTACCACATTACTACGTGATTCAACCACGAAAAAAACCCAGGATCTGGCCAACAAGTATGCGAAGAAGGCAAAATCATGAGCCAGATGCGGGCATATCCCGGACCTATCCCAGACCTAACCGGTCTTATCCTCTAAAATATTGATCGAAACCAGGTTTAATTGACTGCTTCAGTGTGTTACCACATTACTACGTGATTCAAACACGAAAAAACCCCAGGATCTGGCCAACAAGTATGCGAAGAATGCAAAATCATGAGCTAGATGCGGGCATAACCCAGACCTAACCCAGACCTCACCGGTGTTATCCTCTAAAATATTGATCGAAATAGGTTTTATTGACTGCTTCAGTCTATTACCACATTACTACGTGATTCAAACACGGAAAAAACCCAGGATCTGGCCAACAAGTATGCGAAGAAGGCAAAATCATGAGCCAGATGCGGGCATAACCCAGACCTAACCCAGACCTAACCGGCGTTATCCTCTGAAATGTTGATCGAAACCAGGTTTTATTGACTGCTTCAGTGTGTTACCACATTACTACGTGATTCAAACACGGAAAAAACCCAGGATCTGGCCAACAAGTTTACGAAAAAGGCGAAGGTATAAGCCAGATGCGCGCAAATCCCAGACCTAACCCAGACCTAATCGGTGTTGTCCTCTAAAATATTGATCGAAACCAGGTTTAATTGACTGCTTCAGTGTGTTACCACATTACTACGTGATTCAAACACGGGAAATACCCAGGATCTGGCCAACAAGTATGCGAAGAAGGCAAAATCATGAGCCAGATGCGGGCATATCCCGGACCTAACCCAGACCTAACCGTTGTTATCCTCTAAAATATTGATCGAAACCAGGTTTAATTGACTGCTTCAGTGTGTTACCACATTCCTACGTGATTCAAACACGAAAAAAACCCAGGATCTGACCAACAAGTATGCGAAGAAGGCGAAAGTATAAGCCAGATGCGCGCATTTCCCAGACCTAACCCAGACCTAACCGGCGTTATCCTCTAAAATATTGATCGAAACCAGGTTTAATTGACTGCTTCAGTGTGTTACCACATTACTACGTGATTCGACCACGAAAAAAACCAGGATCTGGCCAACAAGTATGCGAAGAAGGCAAAATCATGAGCCAGATGCGGGCATATCCCGGTCCTATCCCAGACCTAACCGGTGTTATCCTCTAAAATATTGATCGAAACCAGGTTTAATTGACTGCTTCAGTGTGTTACCACATTACAACGTGATTCAAACACGAAAAAAACCCAGGATCTGGCCAACAAGTTTGCGAAAAAGGCGAAAGTATAAGCCAGATGCGCGCATTTCCCAGACCTATCCCAGACCTAACCGGTGTTATCCTCTAAAATATTAATCGAAAGCAGGTTTAATTGTCTGCTTCAGTGTGTTACCACATTACTACGTGATTCAAACACGAACAAAACCCAGGATCTGGCCAACAGGTATGCGAAGGAGGCAAAATCATGAGCCAGATGCGGGCATAACCCAGACCTAACCCAGACCTAACCGGTGTTATCCTCTAAAATATTGATCGAAACCAGGTTTAATTGACTGCTTCAGTGTATTACCACATTACTACGTGATTCAAACACGAAAAAAACCCAGGATCTGGCCAACAAGTATGCGAAGAAGGCAAAATCATGAGCCAGAAGCGGGCATAACCCAGACCTAACCCAGACCGAACCGGTGTTATCCTCTGAAATATTGATCGAAACCAGGTTTAATTGACTGCTTCAGTGTGTTACCACATTACTACATGATTCAAACACGAAAAAAACCCAGGGTCTGGCCAACAAGTATGCGAAGAAGGCAAAATCATGAGCCAGTTGCGGGCATAACCCAGACCTAACCCAGACCTAACCGGTGTTATCCTCTGAAATATTGATCGAAACCAGGTTTAATTGACTGCTTCAGTGTGTTACCACATGACTACGTGATTCAAACACGGAAAATACCCAGGATCTGGCCAACATGTTTGCGAAAATGGCGAAAGTATAAGCCAGATGCGCGCAAATCCCAGACCTAACCCAGACCTAACCGGTGTTATCCTCTAAAATATTGATCGAAACCAGGTTTAATAGACTGCTTCAGTGTGTTACCACATTGCAACGTGATTCAAACACGGAAAATACCCAGGATCTGGCCAACAAGTATGCGAAGAAGGCAAAATCATGAGCCAGATGCGTGCATAACCCAGACCTAACCCAGACCTAACCGGTGTTATCCTCTAAAATATTGATCGAAACCAGGTTTAATTGACTGCTTCAGTGTGTTACCACATTACTACGTGATTCAAACACGAAAAAAACCCAGGATCTGGCCAACAAGTATGCGAAGAAGGCAAAATCATGAGCCAGATGCGGGCATATCCCGGACCTAACCCAGACCTAACCGGTGTTATCCTCTAAAATATTGATCGAAACCAGGTTTAATTGACTGCTTCAGTGTGTTACCACATTCCTACGTGATTCAAACACGAAAAAAACCCAGGATCTGACCAACAAGTATGCGAAGAAGGCGAAAGTATAAGCCAGATGCGCGCATTTCCCAGACCTAACCCAGACCTAACCGGCGTTATCCTCTAAAATATTGATCGAAACCAGGTTTAATTGACTGCTTCAGTGTGTTACCACATTACTACGTGATTCAACCACGAAAAAATCCCAGGATCTGGGCAGCAAGTATGCGAAGAAGGCAAAATCATGAGCCAGATGCGGGCATATCCCGGACCTAACCCAGACCTAACCGGTGTTATCCTCTAAAATATTGATCGAAACCAGGTTTAATTGACTGCTTCTGTGTGTTACCACATTACTACGTGATTCAAACACGAAAAAACCCCAGGATCTGGCCAACAAGTATGCGAAGTAGGCAAAATCATGAGCTAGATGCGGGCATAACCCAGACCTAACCCAGACCTAACCGGTGTTATCCTCTAAAATATTGATCCAAACCAGGTTTTATTGACTGCTTCAGTGTATTACCACATTACTACGTGATTCAAACACGAAAAAAACCCAGGTTCTGGCCAACAAGTATGCGAAGAAGGCAAAATCATGAGCCAGATGCGGGCATAACCCAGACCTAACCCAGACCTAACCGGTGTTATCCTCTAAAATATTGATCGAAACCAGGTTTAATTGACTGCTCCAGTGTGTTACCACATTACTACCTGATTCAACCACGAAAAAAACCCAGGATCTGGCCAACAAGTATGCGAAGAAGGCAAAATCATGAGCCAGATGCGGGCATATCCCGGACCTATCCCAGACCTAACCGGTCTTATCGTCTAAAATATTGATCGAAACCAGGTTTAATTGACTGGTTCAGTGTGTTACCACATTACTACGTGATTCAAACACGAAAAAACCCCAGGATCTGGCCAACAAGTATGCGAAGAATGCAAAATCATGAGCTAGATGCGTGCATAACCCAGACCTAACCCAGACCTCACCGGTGTTATCCTCTAAAATATTGATCGAAACCAGGTTTTATTGACTGCTTCAGTGTATTACCACATTACTACGTGATTCAAACACGGTAAAAACCCAGGATCTGGCCAACAAGTATGCGAAGAAGGCAAAATCATGAGCCAGATGCGGGCATAACCCAGACCTAACCCAGACCTAACCGGCGTTATCCACTGAAATATTGATCGAAACCAGGTTTAATTGACTGCTTCAGAGTGTTACCACATTACTACGTGATTCAAACACGAAAAATACCCAGGATCTGGCCAACAAGTATGCGAAGAAGGCAAAATCATGAGCCAGATGCGGGCATATCCCGGACCTATCCCAGACCTAACCGGTCTTATCCTCTAAAATATTGATCGAAACCAGGTTTAATTGACTGCTTCAGTGTGTTACCACATTACTACGTGATTCAAACACGAAAAAAACCCAGGATCTGGCCAACAAGTATGCGAAGAAGGCAAAATCATGAGCCAGATGCGGGCATATCCCGGACCTATCCCAGACCTAACCGGTCTTATCCTCTAAAATATTGATCGAAACCAGGTTTAATTGACTGCTCCAGTGTGTTACCACATTACTACGTGATTCAAACACGAAAAAACCCCAGGATCTGGCCAACAAGTATGCGAAGAATGCAAAATCATGAGCCAGATGCGGGCATATCCCGGACCTATCCCAGACCTAACCGGTCTTATCCTCTAAAATATTGATCGAAACCAGGTTTTATTGACTGCTTCAGTGTATTACCACATTACTAGGTGATTCAAACACGAAAAAACCCCAGGATCTGGCCAACAATATGCGAAGAAGGCAAAATCATGAGCCAGATGCGGGCATAACCCAGACCTAACCCAGACCTAACCGGTGTTATCCTCTAAAATATTGATCGAAACCAGGTTTAATTGACTGCTCCAGTGTGTTACCACATTACTACGTGATTCAACCACGAAAAAAACCCAGGATCTGGCCAACAAGTATGCGAAGAAGGCAAAATCATGAGCCAGATGCGGGCATATCCCGGACCTATCCCAGACCTAACCGGTCTTATCCTCTAAAATATTGATCGAAACCAGGTTTAATTGACTGCTTCAGTGTGTTACCACATTACTACGTGATTCAAACACGAAAAAACCCCAGGATCTGGCCAACAAGTATGCGAAGAATGCAAAATCATGAGCTAGATGCGGGCATAACCCAGACCTAACCCAGACCTCACCGGTGTTATCCTCTAAAATATTGATCGAAATAGGTTTTATTGACTGCTTCAGTGTATTACCACATTACTACGTGATTCAAACACGGAAAAAACCCAGGATCTGGCCAACAAGTATGCGAAGAAGGCAAAATCATGAGCCAGATGCGGGCATAACCCAGACCTAACCCAGACCTAACCGGCGTTATCCTCTGAAATGTTGATCGAAACCAGGTTTTATTGACTGCTTCAGTGTGTTACCACATTACTACGTGATTCAAACACGGAAAAAACCCAGGATCTGGCCAACAAGTTTACGAAAAAGGCGAAGGTATAAGCCAGATGCGCGCAAATCCCAGACCTAACCCAGACCTAATCGGTGTTGTCCTCTAAAATATTGATCGAAACCAGGTTTAATTGACTGCTTCAGTGTGTTACCACATTACTACGTGATTCAAACACGGGAAATACCCAGGATCTGGCCAACAAGTATGCGAAGAAGGCAAAATCATGAGCCAGATGCGGGCATATCCCGGACCTAACCCAGACCTAACCGTTGTTATCCTCTAAAATATTGATCGAAACCAGGTTTAATTGACTGCTTCAGTGTGTTACCACATTCCTACGTGATTCAAACACGAAAAAGCCCAGGATCTGACCAACAAGTATGCGAAGAAGGCGAAAGTATAAGCCAGATGCGCGCATTTCCCAGACCTAACCCAGACCTAACCGGCGTTATCCTCTAAAATATTGATCGAAACCAGGTTTAATTGACTGCTTCAGTGTGTTACCACATTACTACGTGATTCGACCACGAAAAAAACCAGGATCTGGCCAACAAGTATGCGAAGAAGGCAAAATCATGAGCCAGATGCGGGCATATCCCGGTCCTATCCCAGACCTAACCGGTGTTATCCTCTAAAATATTGATCGAAACCAGGTTTAATTGACTGCTTCAGTGTGTTACCACATTACAACGTGATTCAAACACGAAAAAAACCCAGGATCTGGCCAACAAGTTTGCGAAAAAGGCGAAAGTATAAGCCAGATGCGCGCATTTCCCAGACCTATCCCAGACCTAACCGGTGTTATCCTCTAAAATATTGATCGAAAGCAGGTTTAATTGTCTGCTTCAGTGTGTTACCACATTACTACGTGATTCAAACACGAACAAAACCCAGGATCTGGCCAACAGGTATGCGAAGAAGGCAAAATCATGAGCCAGATGCGGGCATAACCCAGACCTAACCCAGACCTAACCGGTGTTATCCTCTAAAATATTGATCGAAACCAGGTTTAATTGACTGCTTCAGTGTATTACCACATTACTACGTGATTCAAACACGAAAAAAACCCAGGATCTGGCCAACAAGTATGCGAAGAAGGCAAAATCATGAGCCAGAAGCGGGCATAACCCAGACCTAACCCAGACCGAACCGGTGTTATCCTCTGAAATATTGATCGAAACCAGGTTTAATTGACTGCTTCAGTGTGTTACCACATTACTACATGATTCAAACACGAAAAAAACCCAGGGTCTGGCCAACAAGTATGCGAAGAAGGCAAAATCATGAGCCAGTTGCGGGCATAACCCAGACCTAACCCAGACCTAACCGGTGTTATCCTCTGAAATATTGATCGAAACCAGGTTTAATTGACTGCTTCAGTGTGTTACCACATGACTACGTGATTCAAACACGGAAAATACCCAGGATCTGGCCAACATGTTTGCGAAAATGGCGAAAGTATAAGCCAGATGCGCGCAAATCCCAGACCTAACCCAGACCTAACCGGTGTTATCCTCTAAAATATTGATCGAAACCAGGTTTAATAGACTGCTTCAGTGTGTTACCACATTGCAACGTGATTCAAACACGGAAAATACCCAGGATCTGGCCAACAAGTATGCGAAGAAGGCAAAATCATGAGCCAGATGCGTGCATAACCCAGACCTAACCCAGACCTAACCGGTGTTATCCTCTAAAATATTGATCGAAACCAGGTTTAATTGACAGCTTCAGTGTGTTACCACATTACTACGTGATTCAAACACGAAAAAAACCCAGGATCTGGCCAACAAGTATGCGAAGAAGGCAAAATCATGAGCCAGATGCGGGCATATCCCGGACCTAACCCAGACCTAACCGGTGTTATCCTCTAAAATATTGATCGAAACCAGGTTTAATTGACTGCTTCAGTGTGTTACCACATTCCTACGTGATTCAAACACGAAAAAAACCCAGGATCTGACCAACAAGTATGCGAAGAAGGCGAAAGTATAAGCCAGATGCGCGCATTTCCCAGACCTAACCCAGACCTAACCGGCGTTATCCTCTAAAATATTGATCGAAACCAGGTTTAATTGACTGCTTCAGTGTGTTACCACATTACTACGTGATTCAACCACGAAAAAATCCCAGGATCTGGGCAGCAAGTATGCGAAGAAGGCAAAATCATGAGCCAGATGCGGGCATATCCCGGACCTAACCCAGACCTAACCGGTGTTATCCTCTAAAATATTGATCGAAACCAGGTTTAATTGACTGCTTCTGTGTGTTACCACATTACTACGTGATTCAAACACGAAAAAACCCCAGGATCTGGCCAACAAGTATGCGAAGTAGGCAAAATCATGAGCTAGATGCGGGCATAACCCAGACCTAACCCAGACCTAACCGGTGTTATCCTCTAAAATATTGATCCAAACCAGGTTTTATTGACTGCTTCAGTGTATTACCACATTACTACGTGATTCAAACACGAAAAAAACCCAGGTTCTGGCCAACAAGTATGCGAAGAAGGCAAAATCATGAGCCAGATGCGGGCATAACCCAGACCTAACCCAGACCTAACCGGTGTTATCCTCTAAAATATTGATCGAAACCAGGTTTAATTGACTGCTCCAGTGTGTTACCACATTACTACCTGATTCAACCACGAAAAAAACCCAGGATCTGGCCAACAAGTATGCGAAGAAGGCAAAATCATGAGCCAGATGCGGGCATATCCCGGACCTATCCCAGACCTAACCGGTCTTATCGTCTAAAATATTGATCGAAACCAGGTTTAATTGACTGGTTCAGTGTGTTACCACATTACTACGTGATTCAAACACGAAAAAACCCCAGGATCTGGCCAACAAGTATGCGAAGAATGCAAAATCATGAGCTAGATGCGTGCATAACCCAGACCTAACCCAGACCTCACCGGTGTTATCCTCTAAAATATTGATCGAAACCAGGTTTTATTGACTGCTTCAGTGTATTACCACATTACTACGTGATTCAAACACGGTAAAAACCCAGGATCTGGCCAACAAGTATGCGAAGAAGGCAAAATCATGAGCCAGATGCGGGCATAACCCAGACCTAACCCAGACCTAACCGGCGTTATCCACTGAAATATTGATCGAAACCAGGTTTAATTGACTGCTTCAGAGTGTTACCACATTACTACGTGATTCAAACACGAAAAATACCCAGGATCTGGCCAACAAGTATGCGAAGAAGGCAAAATCATGAGCCAGATGCGGGCATATCCCGGACCTATCCCAGACCTAACCGGTCTTATCCTCTAAAATATTGATCGAAACCAGGTTTAATTGACTGCTTCAGTGTGTTACCACATTACTACGTGATTCAAACACGAAAAACCCCAGGATCTGGCCAACAAGTATGCGAACAATGCAAAATCATGAGCTAGATGCGGGCATAACCCAGACCTAACCCAGACCTCACCGGTGTTATCCTCTAAAATATTGATCGAAACCAGGTTTTATTGACTGCTTCAGTGTATTACCACATTACTACGTGATTCAAACACGGAAAAAACCCAGGATCTGGCCAACAAGTATGCGAAGAAGGCAAAATCATGAGCCAGATGCGGGCATAACCCAGACCTAACCCAGACCTAACCGGCGTTATCCTCTGAAATGTTGATCGAAACCAGGTTTTATTGACTGCTTCAGTGTGTTACCACATTACTACGTGATTCAAACACGGAAAAAACCCAGGATCTGGCCAACAAGTTTACGAAAGAGGCGAAGGTATAAGCCAGATGCGCGCAAATCCCAGACCTAACCCAGACCTAACCGGTGTTGTCCTCTAAAATATTGATCGAAACCAGGTTTAATTGACTGCTTCAGTGTGTTACCACATTACTACGTGATTCAAACACGGGAAATACCCAGGATCTGGCCAACAAGTATGCGAAGAAGGCAAAATCATGAGCCAGATGCGGGCATATCCCGGACCTAACCCAGACCTAACCGTTGTTATCCTCTAAAATATTGATCGAAACCAGGTTTAATTGACTGCTTCAGTGTGTTACCACATTCCTACGTGATTCAAACACGAAAAAAACCCAGGATCTGACCAACAAGTATGCGAAGAAGGCGAAAGTATAAGCTAGATGCGCGCATTTCCCAGACCTAACCCAGACCTAACCGGCGTTATCCTCTAAAATATTGATCGAAACCAGGTTTAATTGACTGCTTCAGTGTGTTACCACATTACTACGTGATTCGACCACGAAAAAAACCAGGATCTGGCCAACAAGTATGCGAAGAAGGCAAAATCATGAGCCAGATGCGGGCATATCCCGGACCTATCCCAGACCTAACCGGTGTTATCCTCTAAAATATTGATCGAAACCAGGTTTAATTGACTGCTTCAGTGTGTTACCACATTACAACGTGATTCAAACACGGAAAATACCCGGGATCTGGCCAACAAGTTTGCGAAAAAGGCGAAAGTATAAGCCAGATGCGCGCAAATCCCAGACCTAACCCTGACCTAACCGGTGTTATCCTCTAAAATATTAATCGAAACCAGGTTTTATTGACTGCTTCAGTGTATTACCACATTACTACGTGATTCAAACACGAAAAAAACCCAGGATCTGGCCAACAAGTTTGCGAAAAAGGCGAAAGTATATGCCAGATGCGCGCATTTCCCAGACCTATCCCAGACCTAACCGGTGTTATCCTCTAAAATATTGATCGAAAGCAGGATTAATTGTCTGCTTCAGTGTGTTACCACATTACTACGTGATTCAAACACGAACAAAACCCTGGATCTGGCCAACAAGTATGCGAAGAAGGCAAAATCATGAGCCAGATGCGGGCATAACCCAGACCTAACCCAGACCTAACCGGTGTTATCCTCTAAAATATTGATCGAAACCAGGTTTAATTGACTGCTTCAGTGTATTACCACATTACTACGTGATTCAAACACGAAAAAAACCCAGGATCTGGCCAACAAGTATGCGAAGAAGGCAAAATCATGAGCCAGAAGCGGGCATAACCCAGACCTAACCCAGACCGAACCGGTGTTATCCTCTGAAATATTGATCGAAACCAGGTTTAATTGACTGCTTCAGTGTGTTACCACATTACTACATGATTCAAACACGAAAAAAACCCAGGGTCTGGCCAACAAGCATGCGAAGAAGGCAAAATCATGAGCCAGTTGCGGGCATAACCCAGACCTAACCCAGACCTAACCGGTGTTATCCTCTAAAATATTGATCGAAACCAGGTTTAATTGACAGCTTCAGTGTGTTACCACATTACTACGTGATTCAAACACGAAAAAAACCCAGGATCTGGCCAACAAGTATGCGAAGAAGGCAAAATCATGAGCCAGATGCGGGCATATCCCGGACCTAACCCAGACCTAACCGGTGTTATCCTCTAAAATATTGATCGAAACCAGGTTTAATTGACTGCTTCAGTGTGTTACCACATGACTACGTGATTCAAACACGGAAAATACCCAGGATCTGGCCAACATGTTTGCGAAAATGGCGAAAGTATAAGCCAGATGCGCGCAAATCCCAGACCTAACCCAGACCTAACCGGTGTTATCCACTAAAATATTGATCGAAACCAGGTTTAATAGACTGCTTCAGTGTGTTACCACATTGCAACGTGATTCAAACACGGAAAATACCCAGGATCTGGCCAACAAGTATGCGAAGAAGGCAAAATCATGAGCCAGATGCGTGCATAACCCAGACCTAACCCAGACCTAACCGGTGTTATCCTCTAAAATATTGATCGAAACCAGGTTTAATTGACAGCTTCAGTGTGTTACCACATTACTACGTGATTCAAACACGAAAAAAACCCAGGATCTGACCAACAAGTATGCGAAGAAGGCAAAATCATGAGCCAGATGCGGGCATATCCCGGACCTAACCCAGACCTAACCGGTGTTATCCTCTAAAATATTGATCGAAACCAGGTTTAATTGACTGCTTCAGTGTGTTACCACATTCCTACGTGATTCAAACACGAAAAAAACCCAGGATCTGACCAACAAGTATGCGAAGAAGGCGAAAGTATATGCCAGATGCGCGCATTTCCCAGACCTAACCCAGACCTAACCGGCGTTATCCTCTAAAATATTGATCGAAACCAGGTTTAATTGACTGCTTCAGTGTGTTACCACATTACTACGTGATTCAACCACGAAAAAATCCCAGGATCTGGGCAGTAAGTATGCGAAGAAGGCAAAATCATGAGCCAGATGCGGGCATATCCCGGACCTAACCCAGACCTAACCGGTGTTATCCTCTAAAATATTGATCGAAACCAGGTTTAATTGACTGCTTCAGTGTGTTACCACATTACTACGTGATTCAAACACGAAAAAACCCCAGGATCTGGCCAACAAGTATGCGAAGTAGGCAAAATCATGAGCTAGATGCGGGCATAACCCAGACCTAACCCAGACCTAACCGGTGTTATCCTCTAAAATATTGATCGAAACCAGGTTTTATTGACTGCTTCAGTGTATTACCACATTACTACGTGATTCAAACACGAAAAAAACCCAGGATCTGGCCAACAAGTATGCGAAGAAGGCAAAATCATGAGCCAGATGCGGGCATAACCCAGACCTAACCCAGACCTAACCGGTGTTATCCTCTAAAGTATTGATCGAAACCAGGTTTAATTGACTGCTTCAGTGTGTTACCACATTACTACGTGATTCAACCACGAAAAAAACCCAGGATCTGGCCAACAAGTATGCGAAGAAGGCAAAATCATGAGCCAGATGCGGGCATATCCCGGACCTATCCCAGACCTAACCGGTCTTATCGTCTAAAATATTGATCGAAACCAGGTTTAATTGACTGGTTCAGTGTGTTACCACATTACTACGTGATTCAAACACGAAAAAACCCCAGGATCTGGCCAACAAGTATGCGAAGAATGCAAAATCATGAGCTAGATGCGTGCATAACCCAGACCTAACCCAGACCTCACCGGTGTTATCCTCTAAAATATTGATCGAAACCAGGTTTTATTGACTGCTTCAGTGTATTACCACATTACTACGTGATTCAAACACGGTAAAAACCCAGGATCTGGCCAACAAGTATGCGAAGAAGGCAAAATCATGAGCCAGATGCGGGCATAACCCAGACCTAACCCAGACCTAACCGGCGTTATCCACTGAAATATTGATCGAAACCAGGTTTAATTGACTGCTTCAGAGTGTTACCACATTACTACGTGATTCAAACACGAAAAATACCCAGGATCTGGCCAACAAGTATGCGAAGAAGGCAAAATCATGAGCCAGATGCGGGCATATCCCGGACCTATCCCAGACCTAACCGGTCTTATCCTCTAAAATATTGATCGAAACCAGGTTTAATTGACTGCTTCAGTGTGTTACCACATTACTACGTGATTCAAACACGAAAAACCCCAGGATCTGGCCAACAAGTATGCGAACAATGCAAAATCATGAGCTAGATGCGGGCATAACCCAGACCTAACCCAGACCTCACCGGTGTTATCCTCTAAAATATTGATCGAAACCAGGTTTTATTGACTGCTTCAGTGTATTACCACATTACTACGTGATTCAAACACGGAAAAAACCCAGGATCTGGCCAACAAGTATGCGAAGAAGGCAAAATCATGAGCCAGATGCGGGCATAACCCAGACCTAACCCAGACCTAACCGGCGTTATCCACTGAAATGTTGATCGAAACCAGGTTTTATTGACTGCTTCAGTGTGTTACCACATTACTACGTGATTCAAACACGGAAAAAACCCAGGATCTGGCCAACAAGTTAACGAAAGAGGCGAAGGTATAAGCCAGATGCGCGCAAATCCCAGACCTAACCCAGACCTAACCGGTGTTGTCCTCTAAAATATTGATCGAAACCAGGTTTAATTGACTGCTTCAGTGTGTTACCACATTACTACGTGATTCAAACACGGGAAATACCCAGGATCTGGCCAACAAGTATGCGAAGAAGGCAAAATCATGAGCCAGATGCGGGCATATCCCGGACCTAACCCAGACCTAACCGTTGTTATCCTCTAAAATATTGATCGAAACCAGGTTTAATTGACTGCTTCAGTGTGTTACCACATTACTACGTGATTCGACCACGAAAAAAACCAGGATCTGGCCAACAAGTATGCGAAGAAGGCAAAATCATGAGCCAGATGCGGGCATATCCCGGACCTATCCCAGACCTAACCGGTGTTATCCTCTAAAATATTGATCGAAACCAGGTTTAATTGACTGCTTCAGTGTGTTACCACATTACAACGTGATTCAAACACGGAAAATACCCGGGATCTGGCCAACAAGTTTGCGAAAAAGGCGAAAGTATAAGCCAGATGCGCGCAAATCCCAGACCTAACCCTGACCTAACCGGTGTTATCCTCTAAAATATTAATCGAAACCAGGTTTTATTGACTGCTTCAGTGTATTACCACATTACTACGTGATTCAAACACGAAAAAAACCCAGGATCTGGCCAACAAGTTTGCGAAAAAGGCGAAAGTATATGCCAGATGCGCGCATTTCCCAGACCTATCCCAGACCTAACCGGTGTTATCCTCTAAAATATTGATCGAAAGCAGGTTTAATTGTCTGCTTCAGTGTGTTACCACATTACTACGTGATTCAAACACGAACAAAACCCTGGATCTGGCCAACAAGTATGCGAAGAAGGCAAAATCATGAGCCAGATGCGGGCATAGCCCAGACCTAACCCAGACCTAACCGGTGTTATCCTCTAAAATATTGATCGAAACCAGGTTTAATTGACTGCTTCAGTGTATTACCACATTACTACGTGATTCAAACACGAAAAAAACCCAGGATCTGGCCAACAAGTATGCGAAGAAGGCAAAATCATGAGCCAGAAGCGGGCATAACCCAGACCTAACCCAGACCGAACCGGTGTTATCCTCTGAAATATTGATCGAAACCAGGTTTAATTGACTGCTTCAGTGTGTTACCACATTACTACATGATTCAAACACGAAAAAAACCCAGGGTCTGGCCAACAAGCATGCGAAGAAGGCAAAATCATGAGCCAGTTGCGGGCATAACCCAGACCTAACCCAGACCTAACCGGTGTTATCCTCTAAAATATTGATCGAAACCAGGTTTAATTGACAGCTTCAGTGTGTTACCACATTACTACGTGATTCAAACACGAAAAAAACCCAGGATCTGGCCAACAAGTATGCGAAGAAGGCAAAATCATGAGCCAGATGCGGGCATATCCCGGACCTAACCCAGACCTAACCGGTGTTATCCTCTAAAATATTGATCGAAACCAGGTTTAATTGACTGCTTCAGTGTGTTACCACATGACTACGTGATTCAAACACGGAAAATACCCAGGATCTGGCCAACATGTTTGCGAAAATGGCGAAAGTATAAGCCAGATGCGCGCAAATCCCAGACCTAACCCAGACCTAACCGGTGTTATCCACTAAAATATTGATCGAAACCAGGTTTAATAGACTGCTTCAGTGTGTTACCACATTGCAACGTGATTCAAACACGGAAAATACCCAGGATCTGGCCAACAAGTATGCGAAGAAGGCAAAATCATGAGCCAGATGCGTGCATAACCCAGACCTAACCCAGACCTAACCGGTGTTATCCTCTAAAATATTGATCGAAACCAGGTTTAATTGACAGCTTCAGTGTGTTACCACATTACTACGTGATTCAAACACGAAAAAAACCCAGGATCTGGCCAACAAGTATGCGAAGAAGGCAAAATCATGAGCCAGATGCGGGCATATCCCGGACCTAACCCAGACCTAACCGGTGTTATCCTCTAAAATATTGATCGAAACCAGGTTTAATTGACTGCTTCAGTGTGTTACCACATTCCTACGTGATTCAAACACGAAAAAAACCCAGGATCTGACCAACAAGTATGCTAAGAAGGCGAAAGTATATGCCAGATGCGCGCATTTCCCAGACCTAACCCAGACCTAACCGGCGTTATCCTCTAAAATATTGATCGAAACCAGGTTTAATTGACTGCTTCAGTGTGTTACCACATTACTACGTGATTCAACCACGAAAAAATCCCAGGATCTGGGCAGTAAGTATGCGAAGAAGGCAAAATCATGAGCCAGATGCGGGCATATCCCGGACCTAACCCAGACCTAACCGGTGTTATCCTCTAAAATATTGATCGAAACCAGGTTTAATTGACTGCTTCAGTGTGTTACCACATTACTACGTGATTCAAACACGAAAAAACCCCAGGATCTGGCCAACAAGTATGCGAAGTAGGCAAAATCATGAGCTAGATGCGGGCATAACCCAGACCTAACCCAGACCTAACCGGTGTTATCCTCTAAAATATTGATCGAAACCAGGTTTTATTGACTGCTTCAGTGTATTACCACATTACTACGTGATTGTAACACGAAAAAAACCCAGGATCTGGCCAACAAGTATGCGAAGAAGGCAAAATCATGAGCCAGATGCGGGCATAACCCAGACCTAACCCAGACCTAACCGGTGTTATCCTCTAAAGTATTGATCGAAACCAGGTTTAATTGACTGCTTCAGTGTGTTACCACATTACTACGTGATTCAACCACGAAAAAAACCCAGGATCTGGCCAACAAGTATGCGAAGAAGGCAAAATCATGAGCCAGATGCGGGCATATCCCGGACCTATCCCAGACCTAACCGGTCTGATCGTCTAAAATATTGATCGAAACCAGGTTTAATTGACTGGTTCAGTGTGTTACCACATTACTACGTGATTCAAACACGAAAAAACCCCAGGATCTGGCCAACAAGTATGCGAAGAATGCAAAATCATGAGCTAGATGCGGGCATAACCCAGACCTAACCCAGACCTCACCGGTGTTATCCTCTAAAATATTGATCGAAACCAGGTTTTATTGACTGCTTCAGTGTATTACCACATTACTACGTGATTCAAACACGGAAAAAACCCAGGATCTGGCCAACAAGTATGCGAAGAAGGCAAAATCATGAGCCAGATGCGGGCATAACCCAGACCTAACCCAGACCTAACCGGCGTTATCCACTGAAATATTGATCGAAACCAGGTTTAATTGACTGCTTCAGAGTGTTACCACATTACTACGTGATTCAAACACGAAAAATACCCAGGATCTGGCCAAGAAGATTGCGAAAAAGGCGAAAGTATAAGCCAGATGCGCGCAAATCCCAGACCTAACCCAGACCTAACCGGTGTTATCCTCTAAAATATTGATCGAAACCAGGTTTAATTGACTGCTTCAGTGTGTTACCACATTACTACGTGATTCAAACACGGAAAATACCCGGGATCTGGCCAACAAGTTTGCGAAAAAGGCGAAAGTATAAGCCAGATGCGCGCAAATCCCAGACCTAACCCAGACCTAACCGGTGTTATCCTCTAAAATATTAATCGAAACCAGGTTTTATTGACTGCTTCAGTGTATTACCACATTACTACGTGATTCAAACACGAAAAAAACCCAGGATCTGGCCAACAGGTTTGCGAAAAAGGCGAAAGTATAAGCCATATGCGCGCATTTCCCAGACCTAACCCAGACCTAACCGGTGTTATCGTCTGAAATATTGATCGAAACCAGGTTTAATTGACTGCTTCAGTGTGTTACCACATTACTACGTGATTCAAACACGGAAAATACCCAGGATCTGGCCAACAAGTTTGCGAAAAAGGCGAAAGTATAAGCCAGATGCGCGCATTTCCCAGACCTAACCCAGACCTAACCGGTGTTATCCTCTGAAATATTGATCGAAACCAGGTTTAATTGACTGCTTCAGTGTGTTACCACATTACTACGTGATTCGAACACGAAAAAAACCCAGGATCTGGCCAACAAGTATGCGAAGAAGGCAAAATCATGAGCCAGATGCGGGCATATCCCGGACCTAACCCAGACCTAACCGGTGTTATCCTCTGAAATATTGATCGAAACCAGGTTTAATTGACTGCTCCAGTGTGTTACCACATTACTACCTGATTCAACCACGAAAAAAACCCAGGATCTGGCCAACAAGTATGCGAAGAAGGCAAAATCATGAGCCAGATGCGGGCATATCCCGGACCTATCCCAGACCTAACCGGTCTTATCCTCTAAAATATTGATCGAAACCAGGTTTAATTGACTGCTTCAGTGTGTTACCACATTACTACGTGATTCAAACACGGAAAATACCCAGGATCTGGCCAACATGTTTGCGAAAATGGCGAAAGTATAAGCCAGATGCGCGCAAATCCCAGACCTAACCCAGACCTAACCGGTGTTATCCTCTAAAATATTGATCGAAACCAGGTTTAATAGACTGCTTCAGTGTGTTACCACATTACTACGTGATTCAAACACGGAAAATACCCAGGATCTGGCCAACAAGTATGCGAAGAAGGCAAAATCATGAGCCAGATGCGGGCATAACCCAGACCTAACCCTGACCTAACCGGTGTTATCCTCTAAAATATTGATCGAAACCAGGTCTAATTGACAGCTTCAGTGTGTTACCACATTACTACGTGATTCAAACACGAAAAAAACCCCAGGATCTGGCCAACAAGTATGCGAAGTAGGCAAAATCATGAGCTAGATGCGGGCATAACCCAGACCTAACCCAGACCTAACCGGTGTTATCCTTTAAAATATTGATCGAAACCAGGTTTTATAGACTGCTTCAGTGTATTACCACATTACTACCTGATTCAAACATGAAAAAAACCCAGGATCTGGCCAACAAGTATGCGAAGAAGGCAAAATCATGAGCCAGATGCGGGCATAACCCAGACCTAACCCAGACCTAACCGGTGTTATCCTCTAAAATATTGATCGAAACCAGGTTTAATTGACTGCTCCAGTGTGTTACCACATTACTACCTGATTCAACCACGAAAAAAACTCAGGATCTGGCCAACAAGTATGCGAAGAAGGCAAAATCATGAGCCAGATGCGGGCATATCCCGGACCTATCCCAGACCTAACCGGTCTTATCCTCTAAAATATTGATCGAAACCAGGTTTAATTGACTGCTTCAGTGTGTTACCACATTACTACGTGATTCAAACACGAAAAAACCCCAGGATCTGGCCAACAAGTATGCGAAGAATGCAAAATCATGAGCTAGATGCGGGCATAACCCAGACCTAACCCAGACCTCACCGGTGTTATCCTCTAAAATATTGATCGAAACCAGGTTTTATTGACTGCTTCAGTGTATTACCACATTACTACGTGATTCAAACACGGAAAAAACCCAGGATCTGGCCAACAAGTATGCGAAGAAGGCAAAATCATGAGCCAGATGCGGGCATAACCCAGACCTAACCCAGACCTAACCGGCGTTATCCACTGAAATATTGATCGAAACCAGGTTTAATTGACTGCTTCAGAGTGTTACCACATTACTACGTGATTCAAACACGAAAAATACCCAGGATCTGGCCAAGAAGATTGCGAAAAAGGCGAAAGTATAAGCCAGATGCGCGCAAATCCCAGACCTAACCCAGACCTAACCGGTGTTATCCTCTAAAATATTGATCGAAACCAGGTTTAATTGACTGCTTCAGTGTGTTACCACATTACTACGTGGATCACACACGGAAAATACCCGGGATCTGGCCAACAAGTTTGCGAAAAAGGCGAAAGTATAAGCCAGATGCGCGCAAATCCCAGACCTAACCCAGACCTAACCGGTGTTATCCTCTAAAATATTAATCGAAACCAGGTTTTATTGACTGCTTCAGTGTATTACCACGTTACTACGTGATTCAAACACGAAAAAAACCCAGGATCTGGGCATCAGGTTTGCGAAAAAGGCGAAAGTATAAGCCATATGCGCGCATTTCCCAGACCTAACCCAGACCTAACCGGTGTTATCGTCTGAAATATTGATCGAAACCAGGTTTAATTGACTGCTTCAGTGTGTTACCACATTACTACGTGATTCAAACACGGAAAATACCCAGGATCTGGCCAACAAGTTTGCGAAAAAGGCGAAAGTATAAGCCAGATGCGCGCATTTCCCAGACCTAACCCAGACCTAACCGGTGTTATCCTCTGAAATATTGATCGAAACCAGGTTTAATTGACTGCTTCAGTGTGTTACCACATTACTACGTGATTCGAACACGAAAAAAACCCAGGATCTGGCCAACAAGTATGCGAAGAAGGCAAAATCATGAGCCAGATGCGGGCATATCCCGGACCTAACCCAGACCTAACCGGTGTTATCCTCTGAAATATTGATCGAAACCAGGTTTAATTGACTGCTCCAGTGTGTTACCACATTACTACCTGATTCAACCACGAAAAAAACCCAGGATATGGCCAACAAGTATGCGAAGAAGGCAAAATCATGAGCCAGATGCGGGCATATCCCGGACCTATCCCAGACCTAACCGGTCTTATCCTCTAAAATATTGATCGAAACCAGGTTTAATTGACTGCTTCAGTGTGTTACCACATTACTACGTGATTCAAACACGGAAAATACCCAGGATCTGGCCAACATGTTTGCGAAAAAGGCGAAGGTATAAGCCAGATGCGCGCATATCCCAGACCTAACCCAGACCTAACCGGTGTTATCCTCTAAAATATTGATCGAAACCAGGTTTAATTGACTGCTTCAGTGTGTTACCACATTACTACGTGATTCAAACACGGGAAATACCCAGGATCTGGCCAACAAGTATGCGAAGAAGGCAAAATCATGAGCCAGATGCGGGCATAACCCAGACCTAACCCAGACCTAACCGGTGTTATCCTCTAAAATATTGATCGAAACCAGGTTTAATTGACAGCTTCAGTGTGTTACCACATTACTTCGTGATTCAAACACGAAAAAAACCCAGGATCTGGCCAACAAGTATGCGAAGAAGGCGAAAGTATAAGCCAGATGCGCGCATTTCCCAGACCTAACCCAGACCTAACCGGTGTTATCGTCTGAAATATTGATCGAAACCAGGTTTAATTGACTGCTTGAGTGTGTTACCACATTACTACGTGATTCAAACACGGAAAATACCCAGGATCTGGCCAACAAGTTTGCGAAAAAGGCGAAAGTATAAGCCAGATGCGCGCATTTCCCAGACCTAACCCAGACCTAACCGGTGTTATCCTCTGAAATATTGATCGAAACCAGGTTTAATTGACTGCTTCAGTGTGTTACCACATTACTACGTGATTCAAACACGAAAAAAACCCAGGATCTGGCCAACAAGTATGCGAAGAAGGCAAAATCATGAGCCTGATGCGGGCATATCCCGGACCTAACCCAGACCTAACCGGTGTTATCCTCTGAAATATTGATCGAAACCAGGTTTAATTGACTGCTTCAGTGTGTTACCACATTACTACGTGATTCAACCACGAAAAAAACCCAGGATCTGGCCAACAAGTATGCGAAGAAGGCAAAATCATGAGCCAGATGCGGGCATATCCCGGACCTAACCCAGACCTAACCGTTGTTATCCTCTAAAATATTGATCGAAACCAGGTTTAATTGACTGCTTCAGTGTGTTACCACATTCCTACGTGATTCAAACACGAAAAAAACCCAGGATCTGACCAACAAGTATGCGAAGAAGGCGAAAGTATAAGCCAGATGCGCGCATTTCCCAGACCTAACCCAGACCTAACCGGCGTTATCCTCTAAAATATTGATCGAAACCAGGTTTAATTGACTGCTTCAGTGTGTTACCACATTACTACGTGATTCAACCACGAAAAAAACCCAGGATCTGGCCAACAAGTATGCGAAGAAGGCAAAATCATGAGCCAGATGCGGGCATATCCCGGACCTATCCCAGACCTAACCGGTGTTATCCTCTAGAATATTGATCGAAACCAGGTTTAATTGACTGCTTCAGTGTGTTACCACATTACCACATGATTCAAACACGAAAAAAACCCAGGGTCTGGCCAACAAGTATGCGAAGAAGGCAAAATCATGAGCCAGATGCGGGCATAACCCAGACCTAACCCAGACCTAACCGGTGTTATCCTCTGAAATATTGATCGAAACCAGGTTTAATTGACTGCTTCAGTGTGTTACCACATTACTACGTGATTCAAACACGGAGAATACCCAGGATCTGGCCAACATGTTTGCGAAAATGGCGAAAGTATAAGCCAGATGCGCGCAAATCCCAGACCTAACCCAGACCTAACCGGTGTTATCCTCTAAAATATTGATCGAAACCAGGTTTAATAGACTGCTTCAGTGTGTTACCACATTACTACGTGATTCAAACACGGAAAATACCCAGGATCTGGCCAACAAGTATGCGAAGAAGGCAAAATCATGAGCCAGATGCGGGCATAACCCAGACCTAACCCAGACCTAACCGGTGTTATCCTCTAAAATATTGATCGAAACCAGGTTTAATTGACTGCTTCAGTGTGTTACCACATTACTACGTGATTCAAACACGGAGAATACCCAGGATCTGGCCAACATGTTTGCGAAAATGGCGAAAGTATAAGCCAGATGCGCGCAAATCCCAGACCTAACCCAGACCTAACCGGTGTTATCCTCTAAAATATTGATCGAAACCAGGTTTAATTGACAGCTTCAGTTTGTTACCACATTACTACGTGATTCAAACACGAAAAAAACCCAGGATCTGGCCAACAAGTATGCGAAGAAGGCAAAATCATGAGCCAGATGCGGGCATATCCTGGACCTAACCCAGACCTAACCGGTGTTATCCTCTAAAATATTGATCGAAACCAGGTTTAATAGACTGCTTCAGTGTGTTACCACATTACTACGTGATTCAAACACGGAGAATACCCAGGATCTGGCCAACAAGTATGCGAAGAAGGCGAAAGTATAAGCCAGATGCGCGCATTTCCCAGACCTAACCCAGACCTAACCGGCGTTATCCTCTAAAATATTGATCGAAACCAGGTTTAATTGACTGCTTCAGTGTGTTACCACATTACTACGTGATTCAAACACGAAAAAAACCCAGGATCTGGCCAACAAGTTTGCGAAAAAGGCGAAAGTATAAGCCAGATGCGCGCATTTCCCAGACCTATCCCAGACCTAACCGGTGTTATCCTCTAAAATATTGATCGAAAGCAGGTTTAATTGACTGCTTCAGTGTGTTACCACATTACTACGTGATTCAAACGCGAACAAAACCCAGGATCTGGCCAACAAGTATGCGAAGAAGGCAAAATCATGAGCCAGATGCGGGCATAACCCAGACCTAACCCAGACATAAACGGCGTTATCCTCTGGAATATTGATCGAAACCAGGTTTAATTGACTGCTTCAGTGTGTTACCACATTACTACGTGATTCAAACACGAAAAAAACCCAGGATCTGGCCAACAAGTATGCGAAGAAGGCAAAATCATGAGCCAGATGCGGGCATATCCCGGACCTATCCCAGACCTAACAGGTGTTATCCTGTAAAATATTGATCGAAACCAGGTTTTATTGACTGCTTCAGTGTATTACCACATTACTACGTGATTCAAACTCGAAAAAAACCCAGGATCTGGCCAACAAGTATGCGAAGAAGGCAAAATCATGAGCCAGATGCGGGCATAACCCAGACCTAACCCAGACCTAACCGGTGTTATCCTCTAAAATATTGATCGAAACCAGGTTTAATTGACTGCTCCAGTGTGTTACCACATTACTACCTGATTCAACCACGAAAAAACCCCAGGATCTGGCCAACAAGTATGCGAAGAATGCAAAATCATGAGCTAGATGCGGGCATAACCCAGACCTAACCCAGCCCTAACCGGCGTTATCCTCTGAAATATTGATCGAAACCAGGTTTAATTGACTGCTTCAGAGTGTTACCACATTACTACGTGATTCAAACACGAAAAATACCCAGGATCTGGCCAAGAAGATTGCGAAAAAGGCGACAGTATAAGCCAGATGCGCGCAAATCCCAGACCTAACCCAGACCTAACCGGTGTTATCCTCTAAAATATTGATCGAAACCAGGTTTTATTGACTGCTTCAGTGTGTTACCACATTACTACGTGATTCAAACACGGAAAAAACCCAGGATCTGGCCAACAAGTTTACGAAAAAGGCGAAGGTATAAGCCAGATGCGCGCAAATCCCAGACCTAACCCAGACCTAACCGGTGTTATCCTTTAAAATATTGATCGAAACCAGGTTTAATTGACTGCTTCAGTGTGTTACCACATTACTACGTGATTCAAACACGGGAAATACCCAGGATCTGGCCAACAAGTATGCGAAGAAGGCAAAATCATGAGCCAGATGCGGGCATAACCCAGACCTAACCCAGACCTAACGGGTGTTATCCTCTAAAATATTGATCGAAACCAGGTTTAATTGACTGCTTCAGTGTGTTACCACATCACTACGTGATTCAAACACGGAAAATACCCGGGATCTGGCCAACAAGTTTGCGAAAAAGGCGAAAGTATAAGCCAGATGCGCGCAAATCCCAGACCTAACCCAGACCTAACCGGTGTTATCCTCTAAAATATTAATCGAAACCAGGTTTTATTGACTGCTTCAGTGTATTACCACATTACTACGTGATTCAAACACGAAAAAAACCCAGGATATGGCCAACAAGTTTGCGAAAAAGGCGAAAGTATAAGCCAGATGCGCGCATTTCCCAGACCTATCCCAGACCTAACCGGTGTTATCCTCTAAAATATTGATCGAAAGCAGGTTAGTTGACTGCTTCAGTGTGTTACCACATTACTACGTGATTCAAACACGAACAAAACCCAGGATCTGGCCATCAAGTATGCGAAGAAGGCAAAATCATGAGCCAGATGCGGGCATATCCCGGACCTATCCCAGACCTAACCGGTGTTATCCTCTAAAATATTGATCGAAACCAGGTTTAATTGACTGCTTCAGTGTGTTACCACATTACTACGTGATTCAAACACGAAAAAAACCCAGGATCTGGCCAACAAGTATGCGAAGAAGGCAAAATCATGAGCCTGATGCGGGCATATCCCGGACCTAACCCAGACCTAACCGGTGTTATCCTCTGAAATATTGATCGAAACCAGGTTTAATTGACTGCTTCAGTGTGTTACCACATTACTACGTGATTCAACCACGAAAAAAACCCAGGATCTGGCCAACAAGTATGCGAAGAAGGCAAAATCATGAGCCAGATGCGGGCATATCCCGGACCTATCCCAGACCTAACCGGTGTTATCCTCTAGAATATTGATCGAAACCAGGTTTAATTGACTGCTTCAGTGTGTTACCACATTACTACGTCATTCAAACACGGAGAATACCCAGGATCTGGCCAACATGTTTGCGAAAATGGCGAAAGTATAAGCCAGATGCGCGCAAATCCCAGACCTAACCCAGACCTAACCGGTGTTATTCTCTAAAATATTGATCGAAACCAGGTTTAATAGACTGCTTCAGTGTGTTACCACATTGCTACGTGATTCAAACACGGAAAATACCCAGGATCTGGCCAACAAGTTTGCGAAAAAGGCGAAAGTATAAGCCAGATGCGCGCAAATCCCAGACCTAACCCAGACCTAACCGGTGTTATTCTCTAAAATATTGATCGAAACCAGGTTTAATAGACTGCTTCAGTGTGTTACCACATTGCTACGTGATTCAAACACGGAAAATACCCAGGATCTGGCCAACAAGTATGCGAAGAAGGCAAAATCATGAGCCAGATGCGGGCATAACCCAGACCTAACCCTGACCTAACCGGTGTTATCCTCTAAAATATTGATCGAAACCAGGTTTAATTGACAGCTTCAGTGTGTTACCACATTACTACGTGATTCAAACACGAAAAAAACCCAGGATCTGGCCAACAAGTATGCGAAGAAGGCAAAATCATGTACCAGTTGCGGGCATATCCCGGACCTAACCCAGACCTAACCGGTGTTATCCTCTAAAATATTGATCGAAACCAGGTTTAATTGACTGCTTCAGTGTGTTACCACATTCCTACGTGATTCAAACACGAAAAAAACCCAGGATCTGACCAACAAGTATACGAAGAAGGCGAAAGTATAAGCCAGATGCGCGCATTTCCCAGACCTAACCCAGACCTAACCGGCGTTATCCTCTAAAATATTGATCGAAACCAGGTTTAATTGACTGCTTCAGTGTGTTACCACATTACTACGTGATTCAACCACGACAAAAACCCAGGATCTGGCCAACAAGTATGCGAAGAAGGCAAAATCATGAGCCAGATGCGGGCATATCCCGGACCGAACCCAGACCTAACCGTTGTTATCCTCTAAAATATTGATCGAAACCAGGTTTAATTGACTGCTTCAGTGTGTTACCACATTCCTACGTGATTCAAACACGAAAAAAACCCAGGATCTGACCAACAAGTATGCGAAGAAGGCGAAAGTATAAGCCAGATGCGCGCATTTCCCAGACCTAACCCAGACCTAACCGGCGTTATCCTCTAAAATATTGATCGAAACCAGGTTTAATTGACTGCTTCAGTGTGTTACCACATTACTACGTGATTCAACCACGAAAAAAACCCAGGATCTGGCCAACAAGTATGCGAAGAAGGCAAAATCATGAGCCAGATGCGGGCATATCCCGGACCTATCCCAGACCTAACCGGTGTTATCCTCTAAAATATTGATCGAAACCAGGTTTAATTGACTGCTTCAGTGTGTTACCACATTACTACGTGATTCAAACACGAAAAAACCCAGGATCTGGCCAACAAGTATGCGAAGAAGGCAAAATCATGAGCTAGATGCGGGCATAACCCAGACCTAACCCAGACCTCACCGGTGTTATCCTCTAAAATATTGATCGAAATCAGGTTTTATTGACTGCTTCAGTGTATTACCACATTACTACGTGATTCAAACACGGAAAAAACCCAGGATCTGGCCAACAAGTATGCGAAGAAGGCAAAATCATGAGCCAGATGCGGGCATACCCAGACCTAACCCAGACCTAACCGGCGTTATCCTCTGAAATATTGATCGAAACCAGGTTTAATTGACTGCTTCAGAGTGTTACCACATTACTACGTGATTCAAACACGAAAAAAACCCGGGATCTGGCCAACAAGTTTGCGAAAAAGGCAAAATCATGAGCCAGATGCGGGCATAACCCAGACCTAACCCAGTCCTAACCGGTGTTATCCTCTAAAATATTGATCGAAACCAGGTTTAATTGACTGCTTCAGTGTGTTACCACATTACTACCTGATTCAAACACGGAAAATACCCGGGATCTGGCCAACAAGTTTGCGAGAAAGGCGAAAGTATAAGCCAGATGCGCGCAAATCCCAGACCTAACCCAGACCTAACCGGTGTAATCCTCTAAAATATTAATCGAAACCAGGTTTTATTGACTGCTTCAGTGTATTACCACATTACTACGTGATTCAAACACGAAAAAAACCCAGGATCTGGCCAACAAGTTTGCGAAAAAGGCGAAAGTATAAGCCAGATGCGCGCATTTCCCAGACCTAACCCAGGCCTAACCGGTGTTATCCTCTAAAATATTGATCGGAACCAGGTTTAATTGACTGCTCCAGTGTGTTACCACATTACTACCTGATTCAACCACGAAAAAAACCCAGGATCTGGCCAACAAGTATGCGAAGAAGGCAAAATCATGAGCCAGATGCGGGCATATCCCGGACCTATCCCAGACCTAACCGGTCTTATCCTCTAAAATATTGATCGAAACCAGGTTTTATTGACTGCTTCAGTGTATTACCACATTACTACGTGATTCAAACACGGAAAAAACCCAGGATCTGGCCAACAAGTATGCGAAGAAGGCAAAATCATTAGCCAGATGCGGGCATAACCCAGACCTAACCCAGACCTAACCGGCATTATCCTCTAAAATATTGATCGAAACCAGGTTTAATTGACTGCTTCAGAGTGTTACCACATTTCTACGTGATTCAAACACGAAAAATACCCAGGATCTGGCCAAGAAGTTTGCGAAAAAGGCGAAAGTATAAGCCAGATGCGCGCAAATCCCAGACCTAACCCAGACCTAACCGGTGTTATCCTCTGAAATATTGATCGAAACCAGGTTTAATTGACTGCTTCAGTGTGTTACCACATTACTACGTGATTCAAACACGGAAAATACCCGGGATCTGGCCAACAAGTTTGCGTAAAAGGCGAAAGTATAAGCCAGATGCGCGCAAATCCCAGACCTAACCCAGACCTAACCGGTGTTATCCTCTAAAATATTAATCGAAACCAGGTTTTATTGACTGCTTCAGTGTATTACCACATTACTACGTGATTCAAACACGAAAAAAACCCAGGATCTGGCCAACAAGTTTGCGAATAAGGCGAAAGTATAAGCCAGATGCGCGCATTTCCCAGACCTAACCCAGACCTAACCGGTGTTATCGTCTGAAATATTGATCGAAACCAGGTTTAATTGACTGCTTGAGTGTGTTACCACATTACTACGTGATTCAAACACGGAAAATACCCAGGATCTGGTCAACAAGTTTGCGAAAAAGGCGAAAGTATAAGCCAGATGCGCGCATTTCCCAGACCTAACCCAGACCTAACCGGTGTTATCCTCTGAAATATTGATCGAAACCAGGTTTAATTGACTGCTTCAGTGTGTTACCACATTACTACGTGATTCAAACACGAAAAAAACCCAGGATCTGGCCAACAAGTATGCGAAGAAGGCAAAATCATGAGCCTGATGCGGGCATATCCCGGACCTAACCCAGACCTAACCGGTGTTATCCTCTGAAATATTGATTGAAACCAGGTTTAATTGACTGCTTCAGTGTGGTACCACATTACTACGTGATTCAAACACGGAAAATACCCAGGATCTGGCCAACATGTTTGCGAAAATGGCGAAAGTATAAGCCAGATGCGCGCAAATCCCAGACCTAACCCAGACCTAACCGGTGTTATCCTCTAAAATATTGATCGAAACCAGGTTTAATAGACTGCTTCAGTGTGTTACCACATTACTACGTGATTCAAACACGGAAAATACCCAGGATCTGGCCAACAAGTATGCGAAGAAGGCAAAATCATGAGCCAGATGCGGGCATAACCCAGACCTAACCCAGACCTAACCGGTGTTATCCTCTAAAATATTGATCGAAACCAGGTTTAATTGACAGCTTCAGTGTGTTACCACATTACTTCGTGATTCAAACACGAAAAAAACCCAGGATCTGGCCAACAAGTATGCGAAGAAGGCGAAAGTATAAGCCAGATGCGCGCATTTCCCAGACCTAACCCAGACCTAACCGGTGTTATCGTCTGAAATATTGATCGAAACCAGGTTTAATTGACTGCTTGAGTGTGTTACCACATTACTACGTGATTCAAACACGGAAAATACCCAGGATCTGGCCAACAAGTTTGCGAAAAAGGCGAAAGTATAAGCCAGATGCGCGCAAATCCCAGACCTAACCCAGACCTAACCGGTGTTATCCTCTAAAATATTGATCGAAACCAGGTTTAATAGACTGCTTCAGTGTGTTACCACATTACTACGTGATTCAAACACGGAAAATACCCAGGATCTGGCCAACAAGTATGCGAAGAAGGCAAAATCATGAGCCAGATGCGGGCATAACCCAGACCTAACCCAGACCTAACCGGTGTTATCCTCTAAAATATTGATCGAAACCAGGTTTAATTGACAGCTTCAGTGTGTTACCACATTACTTCGTGATTCAAACACGAAAAAAACCCAGGATCTGGCCAACAAGTATGCGAAGAAGGCGAAAGTATAAGCCAGATGCGCGCATTTCCCAGACCTAACCCAGACCTAACCGGTGTTATCGTCTGAAATATTGATCGAAACCAGGTTTAATTGACTGCTTGAGTGTGTTACCACATTACTACGTGATTCAAACACGGAAAATACCCAGGATCTGGCCAACAAGTTTGCGAAAAAGGCGAAAGTATAAGCCAGATGCGCGCATTTCCCAGACCTAACCCAGACCTAACCGGTGTTATCCTCTGAAATATTGATCGAAACCAGGTTTAATTGACTGCTTCAGTGTGTTACCACATTACTACGTGATTCAAACACGAAAAAAACCCAGGATCTGGCCAACAAGTATGCGAAGAAGGCAAAATCATGAGCCTGATGCGGGCATATCCCGGACCTAACCCAGACCTAACCGGTGTTATCCTCTGAAATATTGATCGAAACCAGGTTTAATTGACTGCTTCAGTGTGTTACCACATTACTACGTGATTCAACCACGAAAAAAACCCAGGATCTGGCCAACAAGTATGCGAAGAAGGCAAAATCATGAGCCAGATGCGGGCATATCCCGGACCTATCCCAGACCTAACCGGTGTTATCCTCTAGAATATTGATCGAAACCAGGTTTAATTGACTGCTTCAGTGTGTTACCACATTACTACGTCATTCAAACACGGAGAATACCCAGGATCTGGCCAACATGTTTGCGAAAATGGCGAAAGTATAAGCCAGATGCGCGCAAATCCCAGACCTAACCCAGACCTAACCGGTGTTATCCTCTAAAATATTGATCGAAACCAGGTTTAATAGACTGCTTCAGTGTGTTACCACATTACTACGTGATTCAAACACGGAAAATACCCAGGATCTGGCCAACAAGTATGCGAAGAAGGCAAAATCATGAGCCAGATGCGGGCATAACCCAGACCTAACCCAGACCTAACCGGTGTTATCCTCTAAAATATTGATCGAAACCAGGTTTAGTTGACTGCTTCAGTGTGTTACCACATTACTACGTGATTCAAACACGGAGAATACCCAGGATCTGGCCAACATGTTTGCGAAAATGGCGAAAGTATAAGCCAGATGCGCGCAAATCCCAGACCTAACCCAGACCTAACCGGTGTTATCCTCTAAAATATTGATCGAAACCAGGTTTAATTGACAGCTTCAGTTTGTTACCACATTACTACGTGATTCAAACACGAAAAAAACCCAGGATCTGGCCAACAAGTATGCGAAGAAGGCAAAATCATGAGCCAGATGCGGGCATATCCTGGACCTAACCCAGACCTAACCGGTGTTATCCTCTAAAATATTGATCGAAACCAGGTTTAATAGACTGCTTCAGTGTGTTACCACATTACTACGTGATTCAAACACGGAGAATACCCAGGATCTGGCCAACAAGTATGCGAAGAAGGCGAAAGTATAAGCCAGATGCGCGCATTTCCCAGACCTAACCCAGACCTAACCGGCGTTATCCTCTAAAATATTGATCGAAACCAGGTTTAATTGACTGCTTCAGTGTGTTACCACATTACTACGTGATTCAAACACGGAAAATACCCATGATCTGGCCAACAAGTATGCGAAGAAGGCAAAATCATGAGCCAGATGCGGGCATAACCCAGACCTAACCCAGACCTAACCGGTGTTATCCTCTGAAATATTGATCGAAACCAGGTTTAATAGACTGCTTCAGTGTGTTACCACATTACTACGTGATTCAAACACGGAGAATACCCAGGATCTGGCCAACAAGTATGCGAAGAAGGCGAAAGTATAAGTCAGATGCGCGCATTTCCCAGACCTAACCCAGACCTAACCGGCGTTATCCTCTAAAATATTGATCGAAACCAGGTTTAATTGACTGCTTCAGTGTGTTACCACATTACTACGTGATTCAACCACGAAAAAACCCCAGGATCTGGCCAACAAGTATGCGAAGAAGGCAAAATCATGAGCCAGATGCGGGCATAACCCAGACCTAACCCAGACCTAACCGGTGTTATCCTCTGAAATATTGATCGAAACCAGGTTTAATTGACTGCTTCAGTGTGTTACCACATTACTACGTGATTCAAACACGGAAAATACCCATGATCTGGCCAACAAGTATGCGAAGAAGGCAAAATCATGAGCCAGATGCGGGCATAACCCAGACCTAACCCAGACCTAACCGGTGTTATCCTCTGAAATATTGATCGAAACCAGGTTTAATTGACTGCTTCAGTGTGTTACCACATTACTACGTGATTCAAACACGGAAAATACCCATGATCTGGCCAACAAGTATGCGAAGAAGGCAAAATCATGAGCCAGATGCGGGCATAACCCAGACCTAACCCAGACCTAACCGGTGTTATTCTCTAAAATATTGATCGAAACCAGGTTTAATTGACTGCTTCAGAGTGTTACCACATTACTACGTGATTCAAACACGAAAAAACCCCAGGATCTGGCCAACAAGTATGCGAAGAAGGCAAAATCATGAGCCAGATGCGGGCATAACCCAGACCTAACCCAGACCTAACCGGTGTTATCCTCTAAAATATTGATCGAAACCAGGTTTAATTGACTGCTTCAGTGTGTTACCACATTACCACATGATTCAAACACGAAAAAAACCCAGGGTCTGGCCAACAAGTATGCGAAGAAGGCAAAATCATGAGCCAGATGCGGGCATAACCCAGACCTAACCCAGACCTAACCGGTGTTATCCTCTGAAATATTGATGGAAACCAGGTTTAATTGACTGCTTCAGTGTGTTACCACATTACTACGTGATTCAAACACGGAGAATACCCAGGATCTGGCCAACATGTTTGCGAAAATGGCGAAAGTATAAACCAGATGCGCGCAAATCCCAGACCTAACCCAGACCTAACCGGTGTTATCCTCTAAAATATTGATCGAAACCAGGTTTAATAGACTGCTTCAGTGTGTTACCACATTACTACGTGATTCAAACACGGAAAATACCCAGGATCTGGCCAACAAGTATGCGAAGAAGGCAAAATCATGAGCCAGATGCGGGCATAACCCAGACCTAACCCAGACCTAACCGGTGTTATCCTCTAAAATATTGATCGAAACCAGGTTTAATTGACTGCTTCAGTGTGTTACCACATTACTACGTGATTCAAACACGGAGAATACCCAGGATCTGGCCAACATGTTTGCGAAAATGGCGAAAGTATAAGCCAGATGCGCGCAAATCCCAGACCTAACCCAGACCTAACCGGTGTTATCCTCTAAAATATTGATCGAAACCAGGTTTAATTGACAGCTTCAGTTTGTTACCACATTACTACGTGATTCAAACACGAAAAAAACCCAGGATCTGGCCAACAAGTATGCGAAGAAGGCAAAATCATGAGCCAGATGCGGGCATATCCTGGACCTAACCCAGACCTAACCGGTGTTATCCTCTAAAATATTGATCGAAACCAGGTTTAATTGACTGCTTCAGTGTGTTACCACATTCCTACGTGATTCAAACACGAAAAAAACCCAGGATCTGACCAACAAGTGTGCGAAGAAGGCGAAAGTATAAGCCAGATGCGCGCATTTCCCAGACCTAACCCAGACCTAACCGGCGTTATCCTCTAAAATATTGATCGAAACCAGGTTTAATTGACTGCTTCAGTGTGTTACCACATTACTACGTGATTCAACCACGAAAAAAACCCAGGATCTGGCCAACAAGTATGCGAAGAAGGCAAAACCATGAGCCAGATGCGGGCATATCCCGGACCTAACCCAGACCTAACCGGTGTTATCCTCTAAAATATTGATCGAAACCAGGTTTAATTGACTGCTTCAGTGTGTTACCACATTCCTACGTGATTCAAACACGAAAAAAACCCAGGATCTGACCAACAAGTGTGCGAAGAAGGCGAAAGTATAAGCCAGATGCGCGCATTTCCCAGACCTAACCCAGACCTAACCGTTGTTATCCTCTAAAATATTGATCGAAACCAGGTTTAATTGACTGCTTCAGTGTGTTACCACATTACTACGTGATTCAACCACGAAAAAAACCCAGGATCTGGCCAACAAGTATGCGAAGAAGGCAAAACCATGAGCCAGATGCGGGCATATCCCGGACCTAACCCAGACCTAACCGGTGTTATCCTCTAAAATATTGATCGAAACCAGGTTTAATTGACTGCTTCAGAGTGTTACCACATTACTACGTGATTCAAACACGAAAAAACCCCAGGATCTGGCCGACAAGTATGCGAAGAAGGCAAAATCATGAGCCAGATGCGGGCATAACCCAGACCTAACCCAGACCTAACCGGTGTTATCCTCTAAAATATTGATCGAAACCAGGTTTAATTGACTGCTTCAGTGTGTTACCACATTACTACGTGATTCAAACACGGAGAATACCCAGGATCTGGCCAACATGTTTGCGAAAATGGCGAAAGTATAAGCCAGATGCGCGCAAATCCCAGACCTAACCCAGACCTAACCGGTGTTATCCTCTAAAATATTGATCGAAACCAGGTTTAATTGACAGCTTCAGTTTGTTACCACATTACTACGTGATTCAAACACGAAAAAAACCCAGGATCTGGCCAACAAGTATGCGAAGAAGGCAAAATCATGAGCCAGATGCGGGCATATCCTGGACCTAACCCAGACCTAACCGGTGTTATCCTCTAAAATATTGATCGAAACCAGGTTTAATTGACTGCTTCAGTGTGTTACCACATTCCTACGTGATTCAAACACGAAAAAAACCCAGGATCTGACCAACAAGTGTGCGAAGAAGGCGAAAGTATAAGCCAGATGCGCGCATTTCCCAGACCTAACCCAGACCTAACCGGCGTTATCCTCTAAAATATTGATCGAAACCAGGTTTAATTGACTGCTTCAGTGTGTTACCACATTACTACGTGATTCAACCACGAAAAAAACCCAGGATCTGGCCAACAAGTATGCGAAGAAGGCAAAACCATGAGCCAGATGCGGGCATATCCCGGACCTAACCCAGACCTAACCGGTGTTATCCTCTAAAATATTGATCGAAACCAGGTTTAATTGACTGCTTCAGTGTGTTACCACATTACCACATGATTCAAACACGAAAAAAACCCAGGGTCTGGCCAACAAGTATGCGAAGAAGGCAAAATCATGAGCCAGATGCGGGCATAACCCAGACCTAACCCAGTCCTAACCGGTGTTATCCTCTGAAATATTGATCGAAACCAGGTTTAATTGACTGCTTCAGTGTGTTACCACATTACTACGTGATTCAAACACGGAGAATACCCAGGATCTGGCCAACATGTTTGCGAAAATGGCGAAAGTATAAGCCAGATGCGCGCAAATCCCAGACCTAACCCAGACCTAACCGGTGTTATCCTCTAAAATATTGATCGAAACCAGGTTTAATAGACTGCTTCAGTGTGTTACCACATTACTACGTGATTCAAACACGGAAAATACCCAGGATCTGGCCAACAAGTATGCGAAGAAGGCAAAATCATGAGCCAGATGCGGGCATAACCCAGACCTAACCCAGACCTAACCGGTGTTATCCTCTAAAATATTGATCGAAACCAGGTTTAATTGACAGCTTCAGTGTGTTACCACATTACTTCGTGATTCAAACACGAAAAAAACCCAGGATCTGGCCAACAAGTATGCGAAGAAGGCGAAAGTATAAGCCAGATGCGCGCATTTCCCAGACCTAACCCAGACCTAACCGGTGTTATCGTCTGAAATATTGATCGAAACCAGGTTTAATTGACTGCTTGAGTGTGTTACCACATTACTACGTGATTCAAACACGGAAAATACCCAGGATCTGGCCAACAAGTTTGCGAAAAAGGCGAAAGTATAAGCCAGATGCGCGCATTTCCCAGACCTAACCCAGACCTAACCGGTGTTATCCTCTGAAATATTGATCGAAACCAGGTTTAATTGACTGCTTCAGTGTGTTACCACATTACTACGTGATTCAACCACGAAAAAAACCCAGGATCTGGCCAACAAGTATGCGAAGAAGGCAAAATCATGAGCCAGATGCGGGCATATCCCGGACCTAACCCAGACCTAACCGTTGTTATCCTCTAAAATATTGATCGAAACCAGGTTTAATTGACTGCTTCAGTGTGTTACCACATTCCTACGTGATTCAAACACGAAAAAAACCCAGGATCTGACCAACAAGTATGCGAAGAAGGCGAAAGTATAAGCCAGATGCGCGCATTTCCCAGACCTAACCCAGACCTAACCGGCGTTATCCTCTAAAATATTGATCGAAACCAGGTTTAATTGACTGCTTCAGTGTGTTACCACATTACTACGTGATTCAACCACGAAAAAAACCCAGGATCTGGCCAACAAGTATGCGAAGAAGGCAAAATCATGAGCCAGATGCGGGCATATCCCGGACCTATCCCAGACCTAACCGGTGTTATCCTCTAGAATATTGATCGAAACCAGGTTTAATTGACTGCTTCAGTGTGTTACCACATTACCACATGATTCAAACACGAAAAAAACCCAGGGTCTGGCCAACAAGTATGCGAAGAAGGCAAAATCATGAGCCAGATGCGGGCATAACCCAGACCTAACCCAGACCTAACCGGTGTTATCCTCTGAAATATTGATCGAAACCAGGTTTAATTGACTGCTTCAGTGTGTTACCACATTACTACGTGATTCAAACACGGAGAATACCCAGGATCTGGCCAACATGTTTGCGAAAATGGCGAAAGTATAAGCCAGATGCGCGCAAATCCCAGACCTAACCCAGACCTAACCGGTGTTATCCTCTAAAATATTGATCGAAACCAGGTTTAATAGACTGCTTCAGTGTGTTACCACATTACTACGTGATTCAAACACGGAAAATACCCAGGATCTGGCCAACAAGTATGCGAAGAAGGCAAAATCATGAGCCAGATGCGGGCATAACCCAGACCTAACCAAGACCTAACCGGTGTTATCCTCTAAAATATTGATCGAAACCAGGTTTAATTGACTGCTTCAGTGTGTTACCACATTACTACGTGATTCAAACACGGAGAATACCCAGGATCTGGCCAACATGTTTGCGAAAATGGCGAAAGTATAAGCCAGATGCGCGCAAATCCCAGACCTAACCCAGACCTAACCGGTGTTATCCTCTAAAATATTGATCGAAACCAGGTTTAATTGACAGCTTCAGTTTGTTACCACATTACTACGTGATTCAAACACGAAAAAAACCCAGGATCTGGCCAACAAGTATGCGAAGAAGGCAAAATCATGAGCCAGATGCGGGCATATCCTGGACCTAACCCAGACCTAACCGGTGTTATCCTCTAAAATATTGATCGAAACCAGGTTTAATTGACTGCTTCAGTGTGTTACCACATTCCTACGTGATTCAAACACGAAAAAAACCCAGGATCTGACCAACAAGTGTGCGAAGAAGGCGAAAGTATAAGCCAGATGCGCGCATTTCCCAGACCTAACCCAGACCTAACCGGCGTTATCCTCTAAAATATTGATCGAAACCAGGTTTAATTGACTGCTTCAGTGTGTTACCACATTACTACGTGATTCAACCACGAAAAAAACCCAGGATCTGGCCAACAAGTATGCGAAGAAGGCAAAACCATGAGCCAGATGCGGGCATATCCCGGACCTAACCCAGACCTAACCGGTGTTATCCTCTAAAATATTGATCGAAACCAGGTTTAATTGACTGCTTCAGTGTGTTACCACATTCCTACGTGATTCAAACACGAAAAAAACCCAGGATCTGACCAACAAGTATGCGAAGAAGGCGAAAGTATAAGCCAGATGCGCGCATTTCCCAGACCTAACCCAGACCTAACCGGCGTTATCCTCTAAAATATTGATCGAAACCAGGTTTAATTGACTGCTTCAGTGTGTTACCACATTACTACGTGATTCAACCACGAAAAAACCCCAGGATCTGGCCAACAAGTATGCGAAGAAGGCAAAATCATGAGCCAGATGCGGGCATAACCCAGATCTAACCCAGACCTAACCGGTGTTATCCTCTGAAATATTGATCGAAACCAGGTTTAATTGACTGCTTCAGTGTGTTACCACATTACTACGTGATTCAAACACGGAAAATACCCATGATCTGGCCAACAAGTATGCGAAGAAGGCAAAATCATGAGCCAGATGCGGGCATAACCCAGACCTAACCCAGACCTAACCGGTGTTATCCTCTGAAATATTGATCGAAACCAGGTTTAATTGACTGCTTCAGTGTGTTACCACATTACTACGTGATTCAAACACGGAAAATACCCATGATCTGGCCAACAAGTATGCGAAGAAGGCAAAATCATGAGCCAGATGCGGGCATAACCCAGACCTAACCCAGACCTAACCGGTGTTATTCTCTAAAATATTGATCGAAACCAGGCTTAATTGACTGCTTCAGAGTGGTACCACATTACTACGTGATTCAAACACGAAAAAACCCCAGGATCTGGCCAACAAGTATGCGAAGAAGGCAAAATCATGAGCCAGATGCGGGCATAACCCAGACCTAACCCAGACCTAACCGGTGTTATCCTCTAAAATATTGATCGAAACCAGGTTTAATAGACTGCTTCAGTGTGTTACCACATTACTACGTGATTCAAACACGGAAAATACCCAGGATCTGGCCAACAAGTATGCGAAGAAGGCAAAATCATGAGCCAGATGCGGGCATAACCCAGACCTAACCCAGACCTAACCGGTGTTATCCTCTGAAATATTGATGGAAACCAGGTTTAATTGACTGCTTCAGTGTGTTACCACATTACTACGTGATTCAAACACGGAGAATACCCAGGATCTGGCCAACATGTTTGCGAAAATGGCGAAAGTATAAGCCAGATGCGCGCAAATCCCAGACCTAACCCAGACCTAACCGGTGTTATCCTCTAAAATATTGATCGAAACCAGGTTTAATAGACTGCTTCAGTGTGTTACCACATTACTACGTGATTCAAACACGGAAAATACCCAGGATCTGGCCAACAAGTATGCGAAGAAGGCAAAATCATGAGCCAGATGCGGGCATAACCCAGACCTAACCCAGACCTAACCGGTGTTATCCTCTAAAATATTGATCGAAACCAGGTTTAATTGACTGCTTCAGTGTGTTACCACATTACTACGTGATTCAAACACGGAGAATACCCAGGATCTGGCCAACATGTTTGCGAAAATGGCGAAAGTATAAGCCAGATGCGCGCAAATCCCAGACCTAACCCAGACCTAACCGGTGTTATCCTCTAAAATATTGATCGAAAACAGGTTTAATTGACAGCTTCAGTTTGTTACCACATTACTACGTGATTCAAACACGAAAAAAACCCAGGATCTGGCCAACAAGTATGCGAAGAAGGCAAAATCATGAGCCAGATGCGGGCATATCCTGGACCTAACCCAGACCTAACCGGTGTTATCCTCTAAAATATTGATCGAAACCAGGTTTAATTGACTGCTTCAGTGTGTTACCACATTCCTACGTGATTCAAACACGAAAAAAACCCAGGATCTGACCAACAAGTGTGCGAAGAAGGCGAAAGTATAAGCCAGATGCGCGCATTTCCCAGACCTAACCCAGACCTAACCGGCGTTATCCTCTAAAATATTGATCGAAACCAGGTTTAATTGACTGCTTCAGTGTGTTACCACATTACTACGTGATTCAACCACGAAAAAAACCCAGGATCTGGCCAACAAGTATGCGAAGAAGGCAAAACCATGAGCCAGATGCGGGCATATCCCGGACCTAACCCAGACCTAACCGGTGTTATCCTCTAAAATATTGATCGAAACCAGGTTTAATTGACTGCTTCAGTGTGTTACCACATTCCTACGTGATTCAAACACGAAAAAAACCCAGGATCTGACCAACAAGTGTGCGAAGAAGGCGAAAGTATAAGCCAGATGCGCGCATTTCCCAGACCTAACCCAGACCTAACCGTTGTTATCCTCTAAAATATTGATCGAAACCAGGTTTAATTGACTGCTTCAGTGTGTTACCACATTACTACGTGATTCAACCACGAAAAAAACCCAGGATCTGGCCAACAAGTATGCGAAGAAGGCAAAACCATGAGCCAGATGCGGGCATATCCCGGACCTAACCCAGACCTAACCGGTGTTATCCTCTAAAATATTGATCGAAACCAGGTTTAATTGACTGCTTCAGTGTGTTACCACATTCCTACGTGATTCAAACACGAAAAAAACCCAGGATCTGACCAACAAGTGTGCGAAGAAGGCGAAAGTATAAGCCAGATGCGCGCATTTCCCAGACCTAACCCAGACCTAACCGTTGTTATCCTCTAAAATATTGATCGAAACCAGGTTTAATTGACTGCTTCCGTGTATTACCACATTACTACGTGATTCAAACACGAAAAAAACCCAGGATCTGGCCAACAAGTATGCGAAGAAGGCAAAATCATGAGCCAGATGCGGGCATAACCCAGACCTAACCCAGACCTAACCGGTGTTATCCTCTGAAATATTGATCGAAACCAGGTTTAATTGACTGCTTCAGAGTGTTACCACATTACTACATGATTCAAACACGAAAAAAACCCAGGGTCTGGCCAACAAGTATGCGAAGAAGGCAAAATCATGAGCCAGATGCGGGCATAACCCAGACCTAACCCAGACCTAACCGGTGTTATCCTCTGAAATATTGATCGAAACCAGGTTTAATTGACTGCTTCAGTGCGTTACCACATTACTACGTGATTCAAACACGGAAAATACCCAGGATCTGGCCAACATGTTTGCGAAAATGGCGAAAGTATAAGCCAGATGCGCGCAAATCCCAGACCTAACCCAGACCTAACCGGTGTTATCCTCTAAAATATTGATCGAAACCAGGTTTAATAGACTGCTTCAGTGTGTTACCACATTACTACGTGATTCAAACACGGAAAATACCCAGGATCTGGCCAACAAGTATGCGAAGAAGGCAAAATCATGAGCCAGATGCGGGCATAACCCAGACCTAACCCAGACCTAACCGGTGTTATCCTCTAAAATATTGATCGAAACCAGGTTTAATTGACTGCTTCAGTGTGTTACCACATTACTACGTGATTCAAACACGAAAAAAACCCAGGATCTGGCCAACAAGTATGCGAAGAAGGCAAAATCATGAGCCAGATGCGGGCATAACCCAGACCTAACCCAGACCTAACCGTTGTTATCCTCTAAAATATTGATCGAAACCAGGTTTAATTGACTGCTTCAGTGTATTACCACATTACTACGTGATTCAAACACGAAAAAAACCCAGGATCTGGCCAACAAGTATGCGAAGAAGGCAAAATCATGAGCCAGATGCGGGCATAACCCAGACCTAACCCAGACCTAACCGGTGTTATCCTCTGAAATATTGATCGAAACCAGGTTTAATTGACTGCTTCAGTGAGTTACCACATTACTACATGATTCAAACACGAAAAAAACCCAGGGTCTGGCCAACAAGTATGCGAAGAAGGCAAAATCATGAGCCGGATGCGGGCATAACCCAGACCTAACCCAGACCTAACCGGTGTTATCCTCTGAAATATTGATCGAAACCAGGTTTAATTGACTGCTTCAGTGTGTTACCACATTACTACGTGATTCAAACACGGAAAATACCCAGGATCTGGCCAACATGTTTGCGAAAATGGCGAAAGTATAAGCCAGATGCGCGCAAATCCCAGACCTAACCCAGACCTAACCGGTGTTATCCTCTAAAATATTGATCGAAACCAGGTTTAATAGACTGCTTCAGTGTGTTATCACATTACTACGTGATTCAAACACGGAAAATACCCATGATCTGGCCAACAAGTATGCGAAGAAGGCAAAATCATGAGCCAGATGCGGGCATAACCCAGACCTAACCCAGACCTAACCGGTGTTATCCTCTAAAATATTGATCGAAACCAGGTTTAATTGACAGCTTCAGTGTGTTACCACATTACTACGTGATTCAAACACGAAAAAAACCCAGGATCTGGCCAACAAGTATGCGAAGAAGGCAAAATCATGAGCCAGATGCGCGCAAATCCCAGACCTAACCCAGACCTAACCGGTGTTATCCGCTAAAATATTGATCGATACCAGGTTTTATTGACTGCTTCAGTGTGTTACCACATTACTACGTGATTCAAACACGGAAAAAACCCAGGATCTGGCCAACAAGTTTGCGAAAAAGGCGAAGGTATAAGCCAGATGCGCGCAAATCCCAGACCTAACCCAGACCAAACCGGTGTTATCCTCTAAAATATTGATCGAAACCAGGTTTAATTGACTGCTTCAGTGTGTTACCACATTACTACGTGATTCAAACACGGGAAATACCCAGGATCTGGCCAACAAGTATGCGAAGAAGGCAAAATCATGAGCCAGATGCGGGCATAACCCAGACCTAACCCAGACCTAACCGGTGTTATCCTCTGAAATATTGATCGAAACCAGGTTTAATTGACTGCTTCAGTGTGTTACCACATTACTACATGATTCAAACACGAAAAAAACCCAGGATCTGGCCAACAAGTATGTGAAGAAGGCAAAATCATGAGCCAGATGCGGGCATAACCCAGACCTAACCCAGACCTAACCGGTGTTATCCTCTGAAATATTGATCGAAACCAGGTTTAATTGACTGCTTCAGTGTGTTACCACATTACTACGTGATTCAAACACGGGAAATACCCAGGATCTGGCCAACAAGTATGCGAAGAAGGCAAAATCATGAGCCAGATGCGGGCATAACCCAGACCTAACCCAGACCTAACCGGTGTTATCCTCTGAAATATTGATCGAAACCAGGTTTAATTGACTGCTTCAGTGTGTTACCACATTACTACGTGATTCAAACACGGAAAATCCCCGGGATCTGGCCAACAAGTTTGCGAAAAAGGCGAAAGTATAAGCCAGGTGCGCGCAAATCCCAGACCTAACCCAGACCTAACCGGTGTTATCCTCTAAAATATTGATCGAAACCAGGTTTAATTGACTGCTTCAGTGTGTTACCACATTACTACGTGATTCAAACACGGGAAATACCCAGGATCTGGCCAACAAGTATGCGAAGAAGGCAAAATCATGAGCCAGATGCGGGCATAACCCAGACCTAACCCAGACCTAACCGGTGTTATCCTCTAAAATATTGATCGAAACCAGGTTTAATTGACTGCTTCAGTGTATTACCACATTACTACGTGATTCAAACACGAAAAAAACCCAGGATCTGGCCAACAAGTATGCGAAGAAGGCAAAATCATGAGCCAGATGCGGGCATAACCCAGACCTAACCCAGACCTAACCGGTGTTATCCTCTGCAATATTGATCGCAACCAGGTTTAATTGACTGCTTCAGTGTGTTACCACATTACTACATGATTCAAACACGAAAAAAACCCAGGGTCTGGCCAACAAGTATGCGAAGAAGGCAAAATCATGAGCCAGATGCGGGCATAACCCAGACCTAACCCAGACCTAACCGGTGTTATCCTCTGAAATATTGATCGAAACCAGGTTTAATTGACTGCTTCAGTGTGTTACCACATTACTACGTGATTCAAACACGGAAAATACCCAGGATCTGGCCAACATGTTTGCGAAAATGGCGAAAGTATAAGCCAGATGCGCGCAAATACCAGACCTAACCCAGACCTAACCGGTGTTATCCTCTAAAATATTGATCGAAACCAGGTTTAATAGACTGCTTCAGTGTGTTACCACATTACTACGTGATTCAAACACGGAAAATACCCAGGATCTGGCCAACAAGTATGCGAAGAAGGCAAAATCATGAGCCAGATGCGGGCATATCCCGGACCTAACCCAGACCTAACCGGTGTTATCCTCTAAAATATTGATCGAAACCAGGTTTAATTGACTGCTTCAGTGTGTTACCACATTCCTACGTGATTCAAACACGAAAAAAACCCAGGATCCGACCAACAAGTATGCGAAGAAGGCGAAAGTATAAGCCAGATGCGCGCATTTCCCAGACCTAACCCAGACCTAACCGGTGTTATCCTCTGAAATATTGATCGAAACCAGGTTTAATTGACTGCTTCAGTGTGTTACCACATTACTACGTGATTCAAACACGGAAAATCCCCGGGATCTGGCCAACAAGTTTGCGAAAAAGGCGAAAGTATAAGCCAGGTGCGCGCAAATCCCAGACCTAACCCAGACCTAACCGGTGTTATCCTCTAAAATATTGATCGAAACCAGGTTTAATTGACTGCTTCAGTGTGTTACCACATTACTACGTGATTCAAACACGGGAAATACCCAGGATCTGGCCAACAAGTATGCGAAGAAGGCAAAATCATGAGCCAGATGCGGGCATAACCCAGACCTAACCCAGACCTAACCGGTGTTATCCTCTAAAATATTGATCGAAACCAGGTTTAATTGACTGCTTCAGTGTATTACCACATTACTACGTGATTCAAACACGAAAAAAACCCAGGATCTGGCCAACAAGTATGCGAAGAAGGCAAAATCATGAGCCAGATGCGGGCATAACCCAGACCTAACCCAGACCTAACCGGTGTTATCCTCTGCAATATTGATCGCAACCAGGTTTAATTGACTGCTTCAGTGTGTTACCACATTACTACATGATTCAAACACGAAAAAAACCCAGGGTCTGGCCAACAAGTATGCGAAGAAGGCAAAATCATGAGCCAGATGCGGGCATAACCCAGACCTAACCCAGACCTAACCGGTGTTATCCTCTGAAATATTGATCGAAACCAGGTTTAATTGACTGCTTCAGTGTGTTACCACATTACTACGTGATTCAAACACGGAAAATACCCAGGATCTGGCCAACATGTTTGCGAAAATGGCGAAAGTATAAGCCAGATGCGGGCATAACCCAGACCTAACCCAGACCTAACCGGTGTTATCCTCTAAAATATTGATCGAAACCAGGTTTAATTGACTGCTTCAGTGTGTTACCACATTACTACGTGATTCAAACACGAAAAAAACCCAGGATCTGGCCAACAAGTATGCGAAGAAGGCAAAATCATGAGCCAGATGCGGGCATAACCCAGACCTAACCCAGACCTAACCGTTGTTATCCTCTAAAATATTGATCGAAACCAGGTTTAATTGACTGCTTCAGTGTATTACCACATTACTACGTGATTCAAACACGAAAAAAACCCAGGATCTGGCCAACAAGTATGCGAAGAAGGCAAAATCATGAGCCAGATGCGGGCATAACCCAGACCTAACCCAGACCTAACCGGTGTTATCCTCTGAAATATTGATCGAAACCAGGTTTAATTGACTGCTTCAGTGAGTTACCACATTACTACATGATTCAAACACGAAAAAAACCCAGGGTCTGGCCAACAAGTATGCGAAGAAGGCAAAATCATGAGCCGGATGCGGGCATAACCCAGACCTAACCCAGACCTAACCGGTGTTATCCTCTGAAATATTGATCGAAACCAGGTTTAATTGACTGCTTCAGTGTGTTACCACATTACTACGTGATTCAAACACGGAAAATACCCAGGATCTGGCCAACATGTTTGCGAAAATGGCGAAAGTATAAGCCAGATGCGCGCAAATCCCAGACCTAACCCAGACCTAACCGGTGTTATCCTCTAAAATATTGATCGAAACCAGGTTTAATAGACTGCTTCAGTGTGTTATCACATTACTACGTGATTCAAACACGGAAAATACCCATGATCTGGCCAACAAGTATGCGAAGAAGGCAAAATCATGAGCCAGATGCGGGCATAACCCAGACCTAACCCAGACCTAACCGGTGTTATCCTCTAAAATATTGATCGAAACCAGGTTTAATTGACAGCTTCAGTGTGTTACCACATTACTACGTGATTCAAACACGAAAAAAACCCAGGATCTGGCCAACAAGTATGCGAAGAAGGCAAAATCATGAGCCAGATGCGCGCAAATCCCAGACCTAACCCAGACCTAACCGGTGTTATCCGCTAAAATATTGATCGATACCAGGTTTTATTGACTGCTTCAGTGTGTTACCACATTACTACGTGATTCAAACACGGAAAAAACCCAGGATCTGGCCAACAAGTTTGCGAAAAAGGCGAAGGTATAAGCCAGATGCGCGCAAATCCCAGACCTAACCCAGACCAAACCGGTGTTATCCTCTAAAATATTGATCGAAACCAGGTTTAATTGACTGCTTCAGTGTGTTACCACATTACTACGTGATTCAAACACGGGAAATACCCAGGATCTGGCCAACAAGTATGCGAAGAAGGCAAAATCATGAGCCAGATGCGGGCATAACCCAGACCTAACCCAGACCTAACCGGTGTTATCCTCTGAAATATTGATCGAAACCAGGTTTAATTGACTGCTTCAGTGTGTTACCACATTACTACATGATTCAAACACGAAAAAAACCCAGGATCTGGCCAACAAGTATGTGAAGAAGGCAAAATCATGAGCCAGATGCGGGCATAACCCAGACCTAACCCAGACCTAACCGGTGTTATCCTCTGAAATATTGATCGAAACCAGGTTTAATTGACTGCTTCAGTGTGTTACCACATTACTACGTGATTCAAACACGGAAAATCCCCGGGATCTGGCCAACAAGTTTGCGAAAAAGGCGAAAGTATAAGCCAGGTGCGCGCAAATCCCAGACCTAACCCAGACCTAACCGGTGTTATCCTCTAAAATATTGATCGAAACCAGGTTTAATTGACTGCTTCAGTGTGTTACCACATTACTACGTGATTCAAACACGGGAAATACCCAGGATCTGGCCAACAAGTATGCGAAGAAGGCAAAATCATGAGCCAGATGCGGGCATAACCCAGACCTAACCCAGACCTAACCGGTGTTATCCTCTAAAATATTGATCGAAACCAGGTTTAATTGACTGCTTCAGTGTATTACCACATTACTACGTGATTCAAACACGAAAAAAACCCAGGATCTGGCCAACAAGTATGCGAAGAAGGCAAAATCATGAGCCAGATGCGGGCATAACCCAGACCTAACCCAGACCTAACCGGTGTTATCCTCTGCAATATTGATCGCAACCAGGTTTAATTGACTGCTTCAGTGTGTTACCACATTACTACATGATTCAAACACGAAAAAAACCCAGGGTCTGGCCAACAAGTATGCGAAGAAGGCAAAATCATGAGCCAGATGCGGGCATAACCCAGACCTAACCCAGACCTAACCGGTGTTATCCTCTGAAATATTGATCGAAACCAGGTTTAATTGACTGCTTCAGTGTGTTACCACATTACTACGTGATTCAAACACGGAAAATACCCAGAATCTGGCCAACATGTTTGCGAAAATGGCGAAAGTATAAGCCAGATGCGCGCAAATACCAGACCTAACCCAGACCTAACCGGTGTTATCCTCTAAAATATTGATCGAAACCAGGTTTAATAGACTGCTTCAGTGTGTTACCACATTACTACGTGATTCAAACACGGAAAATACCCAGGATCTGGCCAACAAGTATGCGAAGAAGGCAAAATCATGAGCCAGATGCGGGCATATCCCGGACCTAACCCAGACCTAACCGGTGTTATCCTCTAAAATATTGATCGAAACCAGGTTTAATTGACTGCTTCAGTGTGTTACCACATTCCTACGTGATTCAAACACGAAAAAAACCCAGGATCCGACCAACAAGTATGCGAAGAAGGCGAAAGTATAAGCCAGATGCGCGCATTTCCCAGACCTAACCCAGACCTAACCGGTGTTATCCTCTGAAATATTGATCGAAACCAGGTTTAATTGACTGCTTCAGTGTGTTACCACATTACTACGTGATTCAAACACGGAAAATCCCCGGGATCTGGCCAACAAGTTTGCGAAAAAGGCGAAAGTATAAGCCAGGTGCGCGCAAATCCCAGACCTAACCCAGACCTAACCGGTGTTATCCTCTAAAATATTGATCGAAACCAGGTTTAATTGACTGCTTCAGTGTGTTACCACATTACTACGTGATTCAAACACGGGAAATACCCAGGATCTGGCCAACAAGTATGCGAAGAAGGCAAAATCATGAGCCAGATGCGGGCATAACCCAGACCTAACCCAGACCTAACCGGTGTTATCCTCTAAAATATTGATCGAAACCAGGTTTAATTGACTGCTTCAGTGTATTACCACATTACTACGTGATTCAAACACGAAAAAAACCCAGGATCTGGCCAACAAGTATGCGAAGAAGGCAAAATCATGAGCCAGATGCGGGCATAACCCAGACCTAACCCAGACCTAACCGGTGTTATCCTCTGCAATATTGATCGCAACCAGGTTTAATTGACTGCTTCAGTGTGTTACCACATTACTACATGATTCAAACACGAAAAAAACCCAGGGTCTGGCCAACAAGTATGCGAAGAAGGCAAAATCATGAGCCAGATGCGGGCATAACCCAGACCTAACCCAGACCTAACCGGTGTTATCCTCTGAAATATTGATCGAAACCAGGTTTAATTGACTGCTTCAGTGTGTTACCACATTACTACGTGATTCAAACACGGAAAATACCCAGGATCTGGCCAACATGTTTGCGAAAATGGCGAAAGTATAAGCCAGATGCGCGCAAATACCAGACCTAACCCAGACCTAACCGGTGTTATCCTCTAAAATATTGATCGAAACCAGGTTTAATAGACTGCTTCAGTGTGTTACCACATTACTACGTGATTCAAACACGGAAAATACCCAGGATCTGGCCAACAAGTATGCGAAGAAGGCAAAATCATGAGCCAGATGCGGGCATATCCCGGACCTAACCCAGACCTAACCGGTGTTATCCTCTAAAATATTGATCGAAACCAGGTTTAATTGACTGCTTCAGTGTGTTACCACATTCCTACGTGATTCAAACACGAAAAAAACCCAGGATCCGACCAACAAGTATGCGAAGAAGGCGAAAGTATAAGCCAGATGCGCGCATTTCCCAGACCTAACCCAGACCTAACCGGCGTTATCCTCTAAAATATTGATCGAAACCAGGTTTAATTGACTGCTTCAGTGTGTTACCACATTACTACGTGATTCAACCACGAAAAAAACCCAGGATCTGGCCAACAAGTATGCGAAGAAGGCAAAATCATGAGCCAGATGCGGGCATATCCCGGACCTAACCCAGACCTAACCGGTGTTATCCTCTAAAATATTGATCGAAACCAGGTTTAATTGACTGCTTCAGTGTGTTACCACATTCCTACGTGATTCAAACATGAAAAAAACCCAGGATCTGACCAACAAGTATGCGAAGAAGGCGAAAGTATAAGCCAGATGCGCGCATTTCCCTGACCTAACCCAGACCTAACCGGCGTTATCCTCTAAAATATTGATCGAAACCAGGTTTAATTGACTGCTTCAGTGTGTTACCACATTACTACGTGATTCAACCACGAAAAAAACCCAGGATCTGGCCAACAAGTATGCGAAGAAGGCAAAATCATGAGCCAGATGCGGGCATAACCCAGACCTAACCCAGACCTAACCGGTGTTATCCCCTAAAATATTGATCGAAACCAGGTTTAATTGACTGCTTCAGTGTGTTACCACATTACTACGTGATTCAAACACGAAAAAAACCCAGGATCTGGCCAACAAGTATGCGAAGAAGGCAAAATCATGAGCCAGATGCGGGCATATCCCGGACCTAACCCAGACCTAACCGGTGTTATCCTCTAAAATATTGATCGAAACCAGGTTTAATTGACTGCTTCAGTGTGTTACCACATTCCTACGTGATTCAAACACGAAAAAAACCCAGGATCCGACCAACAAGTATGCGAAGAAGGCGAAAGTATAAGCCAGATGCGCGCATTTCCCAGACCTAACCCAGTCCTAACCGGCGTTATCCTCTAAAATGTTGATCGAAACCAGGTTTAATTGACTGCTTCAGTGTGTTACCACATTACTACGTGATTCAACCACGAAAAAAACCCAGGATCTGGCCAACAAGTATGGGAAGAAGGCAAAATCATGAGCCAGATGCGGGCATATCCCGGACCTAACCCAGACCTAACCGGTGTTATCCTCTGAAATATTGATCGAAACCAGGTTTAATTGACTGCTTCAGTGTGGTACCACATTACTGCGTTATTCAAACCGGAAAAAAACCCAGGATCTAGCCAACAAGTTTGCGAAAAAGGCGAAAGTATAAGCCAGATGCGGGCATATCCCGGACCTATCCCAGACCTAACCGGTGTTATCCTCTAAAATATTGATCGAAACCAGGTTTAATTGACTGCTTCAGTGTGTTACCACATTACTACGTGATTCAAACACGAAAAAAACCCAGGATCTGGCCAACAAGTATGCGAAGAAGGCAAAATCATGAGCCAGAAGCGGGCATAACCCAGACCTAACCCAGGCCTAACCGGTGTTATCCTCTAAAATATTGATCGAAACCAGGTTTAATTGACTGCTTCAGTGTATTACCACATTACTACGTGATTCAAACACGAAAAAAACCCAGGATCAGCCCAACAAGTATGCGAAGAAGGCAAAATCATGAGCCAGATGCGGGCATAACCCAGACCTAACCCAGACCTAACTGGTGTTATCCTCTGAAATATTGATCGAAACCAGGTTTAATTGACTGCTTCAGTGTGTTACCACATTACTACGTGATTCAAACACGGAAAATACCCAGGATCTGGCCAACATGTTTGCGAAAATGGCGAAAGTATAAGCCAGATGCGCGCAAATCCCAGACCTAACCCAGACCTAACCGGTGTTATCCTCTAAAATATTGATCGAAACCAGGTTTAATAGACTGCTTCAGTGTGTTACCACATTACTACGTGATTCAAACACGGAAAATACCCAGGATCTGGCCAACAAGTATGCGAAGAAGGCAAAATCATGAGCCAGATGCGGGCATAACCCAGACCTAACCCAGACCTAACCGGTGTTATCCTCTAAAATATTGATCGAAACCAGGTTTAATTGACTGCTTCAGTGTGTTACCACATTACTACGTGATTCAAACACGAAAAAAACCCAGGATCTGGCCAACAAGTATGCGAAGAAGGCAAAATCATGAGCCAGATGCGGGCATAACCCAGACCTAACCCAGACCTAACCGTTGTTATCCTCTAAAATATTGATCGAAACCAGGTTTAATTGACTGCTTCAGTGTATTACCACATTACTACGTGATTCAAACACGAAAAAAACCCAGGATCTGGCCAACAAGTATGCGAAGAAGGCAAAATCATGAGCCAGATGCGGGCATAACCCAGACCTAACCCAGACCTAACCGGTGTTATCCTCTGAAATATTGATCGAAACCAGGTTTAATTGACTGCTTCAGTGAGTTACCACATTACTACATGATTCAAACACGAAAAAAACCCAGGGTCTGGCCAACAAGTATGCGAAGAAGGCAAAATCATGAGCCGGATGCGGGCATAACCCAGACCTAACCCAGACCTAACCGGTGTTATCCTCTGAAATATTGATCGAAACCAGGTTTAATTGACTGCTTCAGTGTGTTACCACATTACTACGTGATTCAAACACGGAAAATACCCAGGATCTGGCCAACATGTTTGCGAAAATGGCTAAAGTATAAGCCAGATGCGCGCAAATCCCAGACCTAACCCAGACCTAACCGGTGTTATCCTCTAAAATATTGATCGAAACCAGGTTTAATAGACTGCTTCAGTGTGTTATCACATTACTACGTGATTCAAACACGGAAAATACCCATGATCTGGCCAACAAGTATGCGAAGAAGGCAAAATCATGAGCCAGATGCGGGCATAACCCAGACCTAACCCAGACCTAACCGGTGTTATCCTCTAAAATATTGATCGAAACCAGGTTTAATTGACAGCTTCAGTGTGTTACCACATTACTACGTGATTCAAACACGAAAAAAACCCAGGATCTGGCCAACAAGTATGCGAAGAAGGCAAAATCATGAGCCAGATGCGCGCAAATCCCAGACCTAACCCAGACCTAACCGGTGTTATCCTCTAAAATATTGATCGATACCAGGTTTTATTGACTGCTTCAGTGTGTTACCACATTACTACGTGATTCAAACACGGAAAAAACCCAGGATCTGGCCAACAAGTTTGCGAAAAAGGCGAAGGTATAAGCCAGATGCGCGCAAATCCCAGACCTAACCCAGACCAAACCGGTGTTATCCTCTAAAATATTGATCGAAACCAGGTTTAATTGACTGCTTCAGTGTGTTACCACATTACTACGTGATTCAAACACGGGAAATACCCAGGATCTGGCCAACAAGTATGCGAAGAAGGCAAAATCATGAGCCAGATGCGGGCATAACCCAGACCTAACCCAGACCTAACCGGTGTTATCCTCTGAAATATTGATCGAAACCAGGTTTAATTGACTGCTTCAGTGTGTTACCACATTACTACATGATTCAAACACGAAAAAAACCCAGGATCTGGCCAACAAGTATGTGAAGAAGGCAAAATCATGAGCCAGATGCGGGCATAACCCAGACCTAACCCAGACCTAACCGGTGTTATCCTCTGAAATATTGATCGAAACCAGGTTTAATTGACTGCTTCAGTGTGTTACCACATTACTACGTGATTCAAACACGGAAAATCCCCGGGATCTGGCCAACAAGTTTGCGAAAAAGGCGAAAGTATAAGCCAGGTGCGCGCAAATCCCAGACCTAACCCAGACCTAACCGGTGTTATCCTCTAAAATATTGATCGAAACCAGGTTTAATTGACTGCTTCAGTGTGTTACCACATTACTACGTGATTCAAACACGGGAAATACCCAGGATCTGGCCAACAAGTATGCGAAGAAGGCAAAATCATGAGCCAGATGCGGGCATAACCCAGACCTAACCCAGACCTAACCGGTGTTATCCTCTAAAATATTGATCGAAACCAGGTTTAATTGACTGCTTCAGTGTATTACCACATTACTACGTGATTCAAACACGAAAAAAACCCAGGATCTGGCCAACAAGTATGCGAAGAAGGCAAAATCATGAGCCAGATGCGGGCATAACCCAGACCTAACCCAGACCTAACCGGTGTTATCCTCTGCAATATTGATCGCAACCAGGTTTAATTGACTGCTTCAGTGTGTTACCACATTACTACATGATTCAAACACGAAAAAAACCCAGGGTCTGGCCAACAAGTATGCGAAGAAGGCAAAATCATGAGCCAGATGCGGGCATAACCCAGACCTAACCCAGACCTAACCGGTGTTATCCTCTGAAATATTGATCGAAACCAGGTTTAATTGACTGCTTCAGTGTGTTACCACATTACTACGTGATTCAAACACGGAAAATACCCAGGATCTGGCCAACATGTTTGCGAAAATGGCGAAAGTATAAGCCAGATGCGCGCAAATATCAGACCTAACCCAGACCTAACCGGTGTTATCCTCTAAAATATTGATCGAAACCAGGTTTAATAGACTGCTTCAGTGTGTTACCACATTACTACGTGATTCAAACACGGAAAATACCCAGGATCTGGCCAACAAGTATGCGAAGAAGGCAAAATCATGAGCCAGATGCGGGCATATCCCGGACCTAACCCAGACCTAACCGGTGTTATCCTCTAAAATATTGATCGAAACCAGGTTTAATTGACTGCTTCAGTGTGTTACCACATTCCTACGTGATTCAAACACGAAAAAAACCCAGGATCCGACCAACAAGTATGCGAAGAAGGCGAAAGTATAAGCCAGATGCGCGCATTTCCCAGACCTAACCCAGACCTAACCGGCGTTATCCTCTAAAATATTGATCGAAACCAGGTTTAATTGACTGCTTCAGTGTGTTACCACATTACTACGTGATTCAACCACGAAAAAAACCCAGGATCTGGCCAACAAGTATGCGAAGAAGGCAAAATCATGAGCCAGATGCGGGCATATCCCGGACCTAACCCAGACCTAACCGGTGTTATCCTCTAAAATATTGATCGAAACCAGGTTTAATTGACTGCTTCAGTGTGTTACCACATTCCTACGTGATTCAAACATGAAAAAAACCCAGGATCTGACCAACAAGTATGCGAAGAAGGCGAAAGTATAAGCCAGATGCGCGCATTTCCCAGACCTAACCCAGACCTAACCGGCGTTATCCTCTAAAATATTGATCGAAACCAGGTTTAATTGACTGCTTCAGTGTGTTACCACATTACTACGTGATTCAACCACGAAAAAAACCCAGGATCTGGCCAACAAGTATGCGAAGAAGGCAAAATCATGAGCCAGATGCGGGCATAACCCAGACCTAACCCAGACCTAACCGGTGTTATCCCCTAAAATATTGATCGAAACCAGGTTTAATTGACTGCTTCAGTGTGTTACCACATTACTACGTGATTCAAACACGAAAAAAACCCAGGATCTGGCCAACAAGTATGCGAAGAAGGCAAAATCATGAGCCAGATGCGGGCATATCCCGGACCTAACCCAGACCTAACCGGTGTTATCCTCTAAAATATTGATCGAAACCAGGTTTAATTGACTGCTTCAGTGTGTTACCACATTCCTACGTGATTCAAACACGAAAAAAACCCAGGATCCGACCAACAAGTATGCGAAGAAGGCGAAAGTATAAGCCAGATGCGCGCATTTCCCAGACCTAACCCAGTCCTAACCGGCGTTATCCTCTAAAATGTTGATCGAAACCAGGTTTAATTGACTGCTTCAGTGTGTTACCACATTACTACGTGATTCAACCACGAAAAAAACCCAGGATCTGGCCAACAAGTATGGGAAGAAGGCAAAATCATGAGCCAGATGCGGGCATATCCCGGACCTAACCCAGACCTAACCGGTGTTATCCTCTGAAATATTGATCGAAACCAGGTTTAATTGACTGCTTCAGTGTGGTACCACATTACTGCGTTATTCAAACCGGAAAAAAACCCAGGATCTAGCCAACAAGTTTGCGAAAAAGGCGAAAGTATAAGCCAGATGCGGGCATATCCCGGACCTATCCCAGACCTAACCGGTGTTATCCTCTAAAATATTGATCGAAACCAGGTTTAATTGACTGCTTCAGTGTGTTACCACATTACTACGTGATTCAAACACGAAAAAAACCCAGGATCTGGCCAACAAGTATGCGAAGAAGGCAAAATCATGAGCCAGAAGCGGGCATAACCCAGACCTAACCCAGGCCTAACCGGTGTTATCCTCTAAAATATTGATCGAAACCAGGTTTAATTGACTGCTTCAGTGTATTACCACATTACTACGTGATTCAAACACGAAAAAAACCCAGGATCAGCCCAACAAGTATGCGAAGAAGGCAAAATCATGAGCCAGATGCGGGCATAACCCAGACCTAACCCAGACCTAACTGGTGTTATCCTCTGAAATATTGATCGAAACCAGGTTTAATTGACTGCTTCAGTGTGTTACCACATTACTACATGATTCAAACACGAAAAAAACCCAGGGTCTGGCCAACAAGTATGCGAAGAAGGCAAAATCATGAGCCAGATGCGGGCATAACCCAGACCTAACCCAGACCTAACCGGTGTTATCCTCTGAAATATTGATCGAAACCAGGTTTAATTGACTGCTTCAGTGTGTTACCACATTACTACGTGATTCAAACAGGGAAAATACCCAGGATCTGGCCAACACGTTTGCGAAAATGGCGAAAGTATAAGCCAGATGCGCGCAAATCCCAGACCTAACCCAGACCTAACCGGTGTTATCCTCTAAAATATTGATCGAAACCAGGTTTAATAGACTGCTTCAGTGTGTTACCACATTACTACGTGATTCAAACACGGAAAATACCCAGGATCTGGCCAACAAGTATGCGAAGAAGGCAAAATCATGAGCCAGATGCGGGCATAACCCAGACCTCACCCAGACCTAACCGGTGTTATCCTCTAAAATATTGATCGAAACCAGGTTTAATTGACTGCTTCAGTGTGTTACCACATTACTACGTGATTCAAACACGAAAAAAACCCAGGATCTGGCCAACAAGTATGCGAAGAAGGCAAAATCATGAGCCAGATGCGGGCATAACCCAGACCTAACCCAGACCTGACCGGTGTTATCCTCTAAAATATTGATCGAAACCAGGTTTAATTGACTGCTTCAGTGTATTACCACATTACTACGTGATTCAAACACGAAAAAAACCCAGGATCTGGCCAACAAGTATGCGAAGAAGGCAAAATCATGAGCCAGATGCGGGCATAACCCAGACCTAACCCAGACCTAACCGGTGTTATCCTCTGAAATATTGATCGAAACCAGGTTTAATTGACTGCTTCAGTGTGTTACCACATTACTACGTGATTCAAACACGGAAAATACCCAGGATCTGGCCAACATGTTTGCGAAAATGGCGAAAGTATAAGCCAGATGCGCGCAAATCCCAGACCTAACCCAGACCTAACCGGTGTTATCCTCTAAAATATTGATCGAAACCAGGTTTAATTGACTGCTTCAGTGTGTTACCACATTACTACGTGATTCAAACACGGAAAATACCCGGGATCTGGCCAACAAGTTTGCGAAAAAGGCGAAAGTATAAGCCAGATGCGCGCAAATCCCAGACCTAACCCAGACCTAACCGGTGTTATCCTCTGAAATATTGATCGAAACCAGGTTTAATTGACTGCTTCAGTGTGCTACCACATTACTACATGATTCAAACACGAAAAAAACCCAGGGTCTGGCCAACAAGTATGCGAAGAAGGCAAAATCATGAGCCAGATGCGGGCATAACCCAGACCTAACCCAGACCTAACCGGCGTTATCCTCTAAAATATTGATCGAAACCAGGTTTAATTGACTGCTTCAGTGTGTTACCACATTACTACGTGATTCAACCACGAAAAAAACCCAGGATCTGGCCAACAAGTATGCGAAGAAGGCAAAATCATGAGCCAGATGCGGGCATATCCCGGACCTAACCCAGACCTAACCGGTGTTATCCTCTAAAATATTGATCGAAACCAGGTTTAATTGACTGCTTCAGTGTGTTACCACATTCCTACGTGATTCAAACACGAAAAAAACCCAGGATCCGACCAACAAGTATGCGAAGAAGGCGAAAGTATAAGCCAGATGCGCGCATTTCCCAGACCTAACCCAGACCTAACCGGCGTTATCCTCTAAAATATTGATCGAAACCAGGTTTAATTGACTGCTTCAGTGTGTTACCACATCACTACGTGATTCAACCACGAAAAAAACCCAGGATCTGGCCAACAAGTATGGGAAGAAGGCAAAATCATGAGCCAGATGCGGGCATATCCCGGACCTAACCCAGACCTAACCGGTGTTATCCTCTGAAATATTGATCGAAACCAGGTTTAATTGACTGCTTCAGTGTGGTACCACATTACTGCGTTATTCAAACCGGAAAAAACCCAGGATCTGGCCAACAAGTATGCGAAGAAGGCAAAATCATGAGCCAGATGCGGGCATAACCCAGACCTAACCCAGACCTGACCGGTGTTATCCTCTAAAATATTGATCGAAACCAGGTTTAATTGACTGCTTCAGTGTATTACCACATTACTACGTGATTCAAACACGAAAAAAACCCAGGATCTGGCCAACAAGTATGCGAAGAAGGCAAAATCATGAGCCAGATGCGGGCATAACCCAGACCTAACCCAGACCTAACCGGTGTTATCCTCTGAAATATTGATCGAAACCAGGTTTAATTGACTGCTCCAGTGTGTTACCACATTACTACGTGATTCAAACACGGAAAATACCCAGGATCTGGCCAACATGTTTGCGAAAATGGCGAAAGTATAAGCCAGATGCGCGCAAATCCCAGACCTAACCCAGACCTAACCGGTGTTATCCTCTAAAATATTGATCGAAACCAGGTTTAATTGACTGCTTCAGTGTGTTACCACATTATTACGTGATTCAAACACGGAAAATACCCGGGATCTGGCCAACAAGTTTGCGAAAAAGGCGAAAGTATAAGCCAGATGCGCGCAAATCCCAGACCTAACCAAGACCTAACCGGTGTTATCCTCTAAAATATTGATCGAAACCAGGTTTAATTGACTGCTTCAGTGTATTACCACATTACTACGTGATTCAAACACGAAAAAAACCCAGGATCTGGCCAACAAGTATGCGAAGAAGGCAAAATCATGAGCCAGATGCGGGCATAACCCAGACCTAACCCAGACCTAACCGGTGTTATCCTCTGAAATATTGATCGAAACCAGGTTTAATTGACTGCTTCAGTGTGTTACCACATTACTACGTGATTCAAACACGGAAAATACCCAGGATCTGGCCAACATGTTTGCGAAAATGGCGAAAGTATAAGCCAGATGCGCGCAAATCCCAGACCTAACCCAGACCTAACCGGTGTTATCCTCTAAAATATTGATCGAAACCAGGTTTAATTGACTGCTTCAGTGTGTTACCACATTACTACGTGATTCAAACACGGAAAATACCCGGGATCTGGCCAACAAGTTTGCGAAAAAGGCGAAAGTATAAGCCAGATGCGCGCAAATCCCAGACCTAACCCAGACCTAACCGGTGTTATCCTCTAAAATATTGATCGAAACCAGGTTTAATTGACTGCTTCAGTGTGTTACCACATTACTACGTGATTCAACCACGAAAAAAACCCAGGATCTGGCCAACAAGTATGGGAAGAAGGCAAAATCATGAGCCAGATGCGGGCATATCCCGGACCTAACCCAGACCTAACCGGTGTTATCCTCTGAAATATTGATCGAAACCAGGTTTAATTGACTGCTTCAGTGTGGTACCACATTACTGCGTTATTCAAACCGGAAAAAAACCCAGGATCTAGCCAACAAGTTTGCGAAAAAGGCGAAAGTATAAGCCAGATGCGGGCATATCCCGGGCCTATCCCAGACCTAACCGGTGTTATCCTCTAAAATATTGATCGAAACCAGGTTTAATTGACTGCTTCAGTGTGTTACCACATTACTACGTGATTCAAACACGAAAAAAACCCAGGATCTGGCCAACAAGTATGGGAAGAAGGCAAAATCATGAGCCAGATGCGGGCATATCCCGGACCTAACCCAGACCTAACCGGTGTTATCCTCTGAAATATTGATCGAAACCAGGTTTAATTGACTGCTTCAGTGTGTTACCACATTACTACGTGATTCAAACACGAAAAAAACCCAGGATCTGGCCAACAAGTATGGGAAGAAGGCAAAATCATGAGCCAGATGCGGGCATATCCCGGACCTAACCCAGACCTAACCGGTGTTATCCTCTGAAATATTGATCGAAACCAGGTTTAATTGACTGCTTCAGTGTGGTACCACATTCCTACGTGATTCAAACACGAAAAAAACCCAGGATCCGACCAACAAGTATGCGAAGAAGGCGAAAGTATAAGCCAGATGCGCGCATTTCCCAGACCTAACCCAGACCTAACCGGCGTTATCCTCTAAAATATTGATCGAAACCAGGTTTAATTGACTGCTTCAGTGTGTTACCACATTACTACGTGATTCAACCACGAAAAAAACCCAGGATCTGGCCAACAAGTATGGGAAGAAGGCAAAATCATGAGCCAGATGCGGGCATATCCCGGACCTAACCCAGACCTAACCGGTGTTATCCTCTGAAATATTGATCGAAACCAGGTTTAATTGACTGCTTCAGTGTGGTACCACATTACTGCGTTATTCAAACCGGAAAAAAACCCAGGATCTAGCCAACAAGTTTGCGAAAAAGGCGAAAGTATAAGCCAGATGCGGGCATATCCCGGACCTATCCCAGACCTAACCGGTGTTATCCTCTAAAATATTGATCGAAACCAGGTTTAATTGACTGCTTCAGTGTGTTACCACATTACTACGTGATTCAAACACGAAAAAAACCCAGGATCTGGCCAACAAGTATGCGAAGAAGGCAAAATCATGAGCCAGAAGCGGGCATAACCCAGACCTAACCCAGGCCTAACCGGTGTTATCCTCTAAAATATTGATCGAAACCAGGTTTAATTGACTGCTTCAGTGTATTACCACATTACTACGTGATTCAAACACGAAAAAAACCCAGGATCAGCCCAACAAGTATGCGAAGAAGGCAAAATCATGAGCCAGATGCGGGCATAACCCAGACCTAACCCAGGCCTAACCGGTGTTATCCTCTGAAATATTGATCGAAACCAGGTTTAATTGACTGCTTCAGTGTATTACCACATTACTACGTGATTCAAACACGGAAAATACCCAGGATCTGGCCAACATGTTTGCGAAAATGGCGAAAGTATAAGCCAGATGCGCGCAAATCCCAGACCTAACCCAGACCTAACCGGTGTTATCCTCTGAAATATTGATCGAAACCAGGTTTAATTGACTGCTTCAGTGTGTTACCACATTACTACGTGATTCAAACACGGAAAATACCCAGGATCTGGCCAACATGTTTGCGAAAATGGCGAAAGTATAAGCCAGATGCGCGCAAATCCCAGACCTAACCCAGACCTAACCGGTGTTATCCTCTAAAATATTGATCGAAACCAGGTTTAATTGACTGCTTCAGTGTGTTACCACATTACTACGTGATTCAAACACGGAAAATACCCGGGATCTGGCCAACAAGTTTGCGAAAAAGGCGAAAGTATAAGCCAGATGCGCGCAAATCCCAGACCTAACCCAGACCTAACCGGTGTTATCCTCTAAAATATTGATCGAAACCAGGTTTAATTGACTGCTTCAGTGTGTTACCACATTACTACGTGATTCAAACACGAAAAAAACCCAGGATCTGGCCAACAAGTATGCGAAGAAGGCAAAATCATGAGCCAGATGCGGGCATAACCCAGACCTAACCCAGACCTAACCGGTGTTATCCTCTGAAATATTGATCGAAACCAGGTTTAATTGACTGCTTCAGTGTGTTACCACATTACTACGTGATTCAAACAGGGAAAATACCCAGGATCTGGCCAACACGTTTGCGAAAATGGCGAAAGTATAAGCCAGATGCGCGCAAATCCTAGACCTAACCCAGACCTAACCGGTGTTATCCTCTAAAATATTGATCGAAACCAGGTTTAATAGACTGCTTCAGTGTGTTACCACATTACTACGTGATTCAAACACGGAAAATACCCAGGATCTGGCCAACAAGTATGCGAAGAAGGCAAAATCATGAGCCAGATGCGGGCATAACCCAGACCTCACCCAGACCTAACCGGTGTTATCCTCTAAAATATTGATCGAAACCAGGTTTAATTGACTGCTTCAGTGTGTTACCACATTACTACGTGATTCAAACACGAAAAAAACCCAGGATCTGGCCAACAAGTATGCGAAGAAGGCAAAATCATGAGCCAGATGCGGGCATAACCCAGACCTAACCCAGACCTGACCGGTGTTATCCTCTAAAATATTGATCGAAACCAGGTTTAATTGACTGCTTCAGTGTATTACCACATTACTACGTGATTCAAACACGAAAAAAACCCAGGATCTGGCCAACAAGTATGCGAAGAAGGCAAAATCATGAGCTAGATGCGGGCATAACCCAGACCTAACCCAGACCTAACCGGTGTTATCCTCTGAAATATTGATCGAAACCAGGTTTAATTGACTGCTTCAGTGTGTTACCACATTACTACGTGATTCAAACACGGAAAATACCCAGGATCTGGCCAACATGTTTGCGAAAATGGCGAAAGTATAAGCCAGATGCGCGCAAATCCCAGACCTAACCCAAACCTAACCGGTGTTATCCTCTAAAATATTGATCGAAACCAGGTTTAATTGACTGCTTCAGTGTGTTACCACATTACTACGTGATTCAAACACGGAAAATACTCGGGATCTGGCCAACAAGTTTGCGAAAAAGGCGAAAGTATAAGCCAGATGCGCGCAAATCCCAGACCTAACCCAGACCTAACCGGTTTTATCCTCTAAAATATTGATCGAAACCAGGTTTAATTGACTGCTTCAGTGTGTTACCACATTACTACGTGATTCAAACACGGAAAATACTCGGGATCTGGCCAACAAGTTTGCGAAAAAGGCGAAAGTATAAGCCAGATGCGCGCAAATCCCAGACCTAACCCAGACCTAACCGGTGTTATCCTCTAAAATATTGATCGAAACCAGGTTTAATTGACTGCTTCAGTGTGTTACCACATTACTACGTGATTCAAACACGAAAAAAACCCAGGGTCTGGCCAACAAGTATGCGAAGAAGGCAAAATCATGAGCCAGATGCGGGCATAACCCAGACCTAACCCAGACCTAACCGGCGTTATCCTCTAAAATATTGATCGAAACCAGGTTTAATTGACTGCTTCAGTGTGTTACCACATTACTACGTGATTCAACCACGAAAAAAACCCAGGATCTGGCCAACAAGTATGCGAAGAAGGCAAAATCATGAGCCAGATGCGGGCATAACCCAGACCTAACCCAGACCTAACCGGTGTTATCCCCTAAAATATTGATCGAAACCAGGTTTAATTGACTGCTTCAGTGTGTTACCACATTACTACGTGATTCAAACACGAAACAAACCCAGGATCTGGCCAACAAGTATGCGAAGAAGGCAAAATCATGAGCCAGATGCGGGCATATCCCGGACCTAACCCAGACCTAACCGGTGTTATCCTCTAAAATATTGATCGAAACCAGGTTTAATTGACTGCTTCAGTGTGTTACCACATTCCTACGTGATTCAAACACGAAAAAAACCCAGGATCCGACCACCAAGTATGCGAAGAAGGCGAAAGTATAAGCCAGATGCGCGCATTTCCCAGACCTAACCCAGACCTAACCGGCGTTATCCTCTAAAATATTGATCGAAACCAGGTTTAATTGACTGCTTCAGTGTGTTACCACATTACTACGTGATTCAACCACGAAAAAAACCGAGGATCTGGCCAACAAGTATGGGAAGAAGGCAAAATCATGAGCCAGATGCGGGCATATCCCGGACCTAACCCAGACCTAACCGGTGTTATCCTCTGAAATATTGATCGAAACCAGGTTTAATTGACTGCTTCAGTGTGGTACCACATTACTGCGTTATTCAAACCGGAAAAAAACCCAGGATCTAGCCAACAAGTTTGCGAAAAAGGCGAAAGTATAAGCCAGATGCGGGCATATCCCGGACCTATCCCAGACCTAACCGGTGTTATCCTCTAAAATATTGATCGAAACCAGGTTTAATTGACTGCTTCAGTGTGTTACCACATTACTACGTGATTCAAACACGAAAAAAACCCAGGATCTGGCCAACAAGTATGCGAAGAAGGCAAAATCATGAGCCAGAAGCGGGCATAACCCAGACCTAACCCAGGCCTAACCGGTGTTATCCTCTAAAATATTGATCGAAACCAGGTTTTATTGACTGCTTCAGTGTATTACCACATTACTACGTGATTCAAACACGAAAAAAACCCAGGATCTGGCCAACAAGTATGCGAAGAAGGCAAAATCATGAGCCAGATGCGGGCATAACCCAGACCTATCCCAGACCTAACCGGTGTTATCCTCTAAAATATTGATCGAAACCAGGTTTAATTGACTGCTCCAGTGTGTTACCACATTACTACGTGATTCAACCACGAAAAAAACCCAGGATCTGGCCAAGAAGTATGCGAAGAATGCAAAATCATGAGCCAGATAAGGGCATATCCCGGACCTATCCCAGACCTAACCGGTCTTATCCTCTAAAATATTGATCGAAACCAGGTTTAATTGGCTGCTTCAGTGTGTTACCACATTACTACGTGATTCAAACACGAAAAAACCCCAGGATCTGGCCAACAAGTATGCGAAGAATGCAAAATCATGAGCTAGATGCGGGCATAACCTAGACCTAACCCAGACCTCACCGGTGTTATCCTCTAAAATATTGATCGAAACCAGGTTTTATTGACTGCTTCAGTGTATTACCACATTACTACGTGATTCAAACACGGAAAAAACCCAGGATCTGGCCAACAAGTATGCGAAGAAGGCAAAATCATGAGCCAGATGCGGGCATAACCCAGACCTAACCCAGACCTAACCGGCGTTATCCTCTGAAATATTGATCGAAACCAGGTTTAATTGACTGCTTCAGAGTGTTACCACATTACTACGTGATTCAAACACGAAAAATACCCAGGATCTGGCCAAGAAGTTTGCGAAAAAGGCGAAAGTATAAGCCAGATGCGCGCAAATCCCAGACCTAACCCAGACCTAACCGGTGTTATCCTCTAAAATATTGATCGAAACCAGGTTTTATTGACTGCTTCGGTGTGTTACCACATTACTACGTGATTCAAACACGGAAAAAACCCAGGATCTGGCCAACAAGTATGCGAAGAAGGCAATATCATGAGCCAGATGCGGGCATAACCCAGACCTAACCCAGACCTAACCGGTGTTATCCTCTAAAATATTGATCGAAACCAGGTTTAATTGACTGCTTCAGTGTGTTACCACATTACTACGTGATTCAACCACGAAAAAAACCCAGGATCTGGCCAACAAGTATGCGAAGAAGGCAAAATCATGAGCCAGATGCGGGCAAAACCCAGACCTAACCCAGACCTAACCGGTGTTATCCTCTGAAATATTGATCGAAACCAGGTTTAATTGACTGCTTCAGTGTGTTACCACATTACTACATGATTCAAACACGAAAAAAACCCAGGATCTGGCCAACAAGTATGCGAAGAAGGCAAAATCATGAGCTTGATGCGGGCATAACCCAGACCTAACCCAGACCTAACCGGTGTTATCCTCTGAAATATTGATCGAAACCAGGTTTAATTGACTGCTTCAGTGTGTTACCACATTACTACGTGATTCAAACACGGAAAATACCCAGGATCTGGCCAACATGTTTGCGAAAGTATAAGCCAGATGCGCGCAAATCCCAGACCTAACCCAGACCTAACCGGTGTTATCCTCTAAAATATTGATCGAAACCTGGTTTAATTGACTGCTTCAGTGTGTTACCACATTACTACGTGATTCAAACACGGGAAATACCCAGGATCTGGCCAACAAGTATGCGAAGAAGGCAAAATCATGAGCCAGATGCGGGCATAACCCAGACCTAACCCAGACCTAACCGGTGTTATCCTCTAAAATATTGATCGAAACCAGGTTTAATTGACTCCTTCAGTGTGTTACCACATTACTACGTGATTCAACCACGAAAAAAACCCAGAATCTGGCCAACAAGTATGCGAAGAAGGCAAAATCATGAGCCAGAGGCGGGCAAAACCCAGACCTAACCCAGACCTAACCGGTGTTATCCTCTGAAATATTGATCGAAACCAGGTTTAATTGACTGCTTCAGTGTGTTACCACATTACTACATGATTCAAACACGAAAAAAACCCAGGATCTGGCCAACAAGTATGCGAAGAAGGCAAAATCATGAGCCAGATGCGGGCATAACCCAGACCTAACCCAGACCTAACCGGTGTTATCCTCTGAAATATTGATCGAAACCAGGTTTAATTGACTGCTTCAGTGTGTTACCACATTACTACGTGATTCAAACATGGAAAATACCCGGGATCTGGCCAACAAGTTTGCGAAAAAGGCGAAAGTATAAGCCAGATGCGCGCAAATCCCAGACCTAACCCAGACCTAACCGGTGTTATCCTCTAAAATATTGATCGAAACCAGGTTTAATTGACTGCTTCAGTGTGTTACCACATTACTACGTGATTCAAACACGGAAAATACCCAGGATCTGGCCAACAAGTATGCGAAGAAGGCAAAATCATGAGCCAGATGCGGGCATAACCCAGACCTAACCCAGACCTAACCGGTGTTATCCTCTAAAATATTGATCGAAACCAGGTTTAATTGACTGCTTCAGTGTGTTACCACATTACTACGTGATTCAAACACGGAAAATACCCGGGATCTGGCCAACAAGTTTGCGAAAAAGGCGAAAGTATAAGCCAGATGCGCGCAAATCCCAGACCTAACCCAGACCTAACCGGTGTTATCCTCTAAAATATTAATCGAAACCAGGTTTTATTGACTGCTTCAGTGTATTACCACATTACTACGAGATTCAAACACGAAAAAAACCCAGGATCTGGCCAACAAGTTTGCGAAAAAGGCGAAAGTATAAGCCAGATGCGCGCATTTCCCAGACCTAACCCAGACCTAACCGGTGTTATCGTCTGAAATATTGATCGAAACCAGGTTTAATTGACTGCTTCAGTGTGTTACCACATTACTACGTGATTCAAACACGGAAAATACCCAGGATCTGGCCAACAAGTTTGCGAAAAAGGCGAAAGTATAAGCCAGATGCGCGCATTTCCCAGACCTAACCCAGACCTAACCGGTGTTATCCTCTGAAATATTGATCGAAACCAGGTTTAATTGACTGCTTCAGTGTGTTACCACATTACTACGTGATTCAAACACGAAAAAAACCCAGGATCTGGCCAACAAGTATGCGAAGAAGGCAAAATCATGAGCCAGTTGCGGGCATAACCCAGACCTAACCCAGACCTAACCGGTGTTATCCTCTAAAATATTGATCGAAACCAGGTTTAATAGACTGCTTCAGTGAGTTACCACATTACTACGTGATTCAAACACGGAAAATACCCAGGATCTGGCCAACAAGTATGCGAAGAAGGCAAAATCATGACCCAGATGCGGGCATAACCCAGACCTAACCCAGACCTAACCGGTGTTATCCTCTAAAATATTGATCGAAACCAGGTTTAATTGACAGCTTCAGTGTGTTACCACATTACTACGTGATTCGAACACGATAAAAACGCAGGATCTGGCCAAGAAGTATGCGAAGAAGGCAAAATCATGAGCCAGATGCGGGCATATCCCGGACCTAACCCAGACCTAACCGGTGTTATCCTCTAAAATATTGATCGAAACCAGGTTTAAATGACTGCTTCAGTGTGTTACCACATTCCTACGTGATTCAAACACGAAAAAAACCCAGGATCTGACCAACAAGTATGCGAAGAAGGCGAAAGTATAAGCCAGATGCGCGCATTTCCCAGACCTAACCCAGACCTAACCGGCGTTATCCTCTAAAATATTGATCGAAACCAGGTTTAATTGACTGCTTCAGTGTGTTACCACAATACTACGTGATTCAAACACGGAAAATACCCGGGATCTGGCCAACAAGTTTGCGAAAAAGGCGAAAGTATAAGCCAGATGCGCGCAAATCCCAGACCTAACCCAGACCTAACCGGTGTTATCCTCTAAAATATTGATCGAAACCAGGTTTAATTGACTGCTTCAGTGTGTTACCACATTACTACGTGATTCAAACACGGAAAATACCCAGGATCTGGCCAACAAGTATGCGAAGAAGGCAAAATCATGAGCCAGATGCGGGCATAACCCAGACCTAACCCAGACCTAACCGGTGTTATCCTCTAAAATATTGATCGAAACCAGGTTTAATTGACTGCTTCAGTGTGTTACCACATTACTACGTGATTCAAACACGGAAAATACCCGGGATCTGGCCAACAAGTTTGCGAAAAAGGCGAAAGTATAAGCCAGATGCGCGCAAATCCCAGACCTAACCCAGACCTAACCGGTGTTATCCTCTAAAATATTAATCGAAACCAGGTTTTATTGACTGCTTCAGTGTATTACCACATTACTACGAGATTCAAACACGAAAAAAACCCAGGATCAGGCCAACAAGTATGCGAAGAAGGCAAAATCATGAGCTTGATGCGGGCATAACCCAGACCTAACCCAGACCTAACCGGTGTTATCCTCTGAAATATTGATCGAAACCAGGTTTAATTGACTGCTTCAGTGTGTTACCACATTACTACGTGATTCAAACACGGAAAATACCCGGGTTCTGGCCAACAAGTTTGCGAAAAAGGCGAAAGTATAAGCCAGATGCGCGCAAATCCCAGACGTAACCCAGACCTAACCGGTGTTATCCTCTAAAATATTAATCGAAACCAGGTTTTATTGACTGCTTCAGTGTATTACCACATTACTACGTGATTCAAACACGGAAAATACCCAGGATCTGGCCAACATGTTTGCGAAAGTATAAGCCAGATGCGCGCAAATCCCAGACCTAACCCAGACCTAACCGGTGTTAACCTCTGAAATATTGATCGAAACCAGGTTTAATTGACTGCTTCAGTGTGGTACCTCATTACTGCGTTATTCAAACCGGAAAAAAAACCAGGATCTGGCCAACAAGTATGCGAAGAAGGCAAAATCATGAGCCAGATGCGGGCATATCCCGGACCTATCCCAGACCTAACCGGTCTTATCCTCTAAAATATTGATCGAAACCAGGTTTAATTGACTGCTTCAGTGTGTTACCACATTACTACGTGATTCAAACACGAAAAAACCCCAGGATCTGGCCAACAAGTATGCGAAGAATGCAAAATCATGAGCTAGATGCGGGCATAACCCAGACCTAACCCAGACCTCACCGGTGATATCCTCTAAAATATTGATCGAAACCAGGTTTTATTGACTGCTTCAGTGTATTACCACATTACTACGTGATTCAAACACGGAAAAAACCCAGGATCTGGCCAACAAGTATGCGAAGTAGGCAAAATCATGAGCCAGATGCGGGCATAACCCAGACCTAACCCAGACCTAACCGGCTTTATCCTCTGAAATATTGATCGAAACCAGGTTTAATTGACTGCTTCAGAGTGTTACCACATTACTACGTGATTCAAACACGAAAAATACCCAGGATCTGGCCAAGAAGTTTGCGAAAAAGGCGAAAGTATAAGCCAGATGCGCGCAAATCCCAGACCTAACCCAGACCTAACGGGTGTTATCCTCTAAAATATTGATCGAAACCAGGTTTTATTGACTGCTTCAGTGTGTTACCACATTACTACGTGATTCAAACACGGAAAAAACCCAGGATCTGGCCAACAAGTATGCGAAGAAGGCAAAATCATGAGCCAGATGCGGGCATAACCCAGACCTAACCCAGACCTAACCGGTGTTATCCTCTAAAATATTGATCGAAACCAGGTTTAATTGACTGCTTCAGTGTGTTACCACATTACTACGTGATTCAACCACGAAAAAACCCAGGATCTGGCCAACAAGTATGCGAAGAAGGCAAAATCATGAGCCAGATGCGGGCAAAACCCAGACCTAACCCAGACCTAACCGGTGTTATCCTCTGAAATATTGATCGAAACCAGGTTTAATTGACTGCTTCAGTGTGTTACAACATTACTACATGATTCAAACCCGAAAAAAACCCAGGATCTGGCCAACAAGTATGCGAAGAAGGCAAAATCATGAGCTTGATGCGGGCATAACCCAGACCTAACCCAGACCTAACCGGTGTTATCCTCTGAAATATTGATCGAAACCAGGTTCTATTGACTGCTTCAGTGTGTTACCACATTACTACGTGATTCAAACACGGAAAATACCCAGGATCTGGCCAACATGTTTGCGAAAGTATAAGCCAGATGCGCGCAAATCCCAGACCTAACCCAGACCTAACCGGTGTTATCCTCTAAAATATTGATCGAAACCAGGTTTATTTGTCTGCTTCAGTGTGTTACCACATTACTACGTGATTCAAACACGGGAAATACCCAGGATCTGGCCAACAAGTATGCGAAGAAGGCAAAATCATGAGCCAGATGCGGGCATAACCCAGACCTAACCCAGACCTAACCGGTGTTATCCTCTAAAATATTGATCGATACCAGGTTTAATTGACTCCTTCAGTGTGTTACCACATTACTACGTGATTCAACCACGAAAAAAACCCAGAATCTGGCCAACAAGTATGCGAAGAAGGCAAAATCATGAGCCAGAGGCGGGCAAAACCCAGACCTAACCCAGACCTAACCGGTGTTATCCTCTGAAATATTGATCGAAACCAGGTTTAATTGACTGCTTCAGTGTGTTACCACATTACTACGTGATTCAAACACGGAAAATACCCGGGATCTGGCCAACAAGTTTGCGAAAAAGGCGAAAGTATAAGCCAGATGCGCGCAAATCCCAGACCTAACCCAGACCTAACCGGTGTTATCCTCTAAAATATTAATCGAAACCAGGTTTTATTGACTGCTTCAGTGTATTACCACATTACTACGAGATTCAAACACGAAAAAAACCCAGGATCTGGCCAACAAGTTTGCGAAAAAGGCGAAAGTATAAGCCAGATGCGCGCATTTCCCAGACCTAACCCAGACCTAACCGGTGTTATCGTCTGAAATATTGATCGAAACCAGGTTTAATTGACTGCTTCAGTGTGTTACCACATTACTACGTGATTCAAACACGGAAAATACCCAGGATCTGGCCAACAAGTTTGCGAAAAAGGCGAAAGTATAAGCCAGATGCGCGCATTTCCCAGACCTAACCCAGACCTAACCGGTGTTATCCTCTGAAATATTGATCGAAACCAGGTTTAATTGACTGCTTCAGTGTGTTACCACATTACTACGTGATTCAAACACGAAAAAAACCCAGGATCTGGCCAACAAGTATGCGAAGAAGGCAAAATCATGAGCCAGATGCGGGCATAACCCAGACCTAACCCAGACCTAACCGGTGTTATCCTCTAAAATATTGATCGAAACCAGGTTTAATAGACTGCTTCAGTGAGTTACCACATTACTACGTGATTCAAACACGGAAAATACCCAGGATCTGGCCAACAAGTATGCGAAGAAGGCAAAATCATGACCCAGATGCGGGCATAACCCAGACCTAACCCAGACCTAACCGGTGTTATCCTCTAAAATATTGATCGAAACCAGGTTTAATTGACAGCTTCAGTGTGTTACCACATTACTACGTGATTCGAACACGATAAAAACGCAGGATCTGGCCAAGAAGTATGCGAAGAAGGCAAAATCATGAGCCAGATGCGGGCATATCCCGGACCTAACCCAGACCTAACCGGTGTTATCCTCTAAAATATTGATCGAAACCAGGTTTAAATGACTGCTTCAGTGTGTTACAACATTCCTACGTGATTCAAACACGAAAAAAACCCAGGATCTGACCAACAAGTATGCGAAGAAGGCGAAAGTATAAGCCAGATGCGCGCATTTCCCAGACCTAACCCAGACCTAACCGGCGTTATCCTCTAAAATATTGGTCGAAACCAGGTCTAATTGACTGCTTCAGTGTGTTACCACATTACTACCTGATTCAACCACGAAAGAAACCCAGGATCTGGCCAACAAGTATGCGAAGGAGGCAAAATCATGAGCCAGATGCGGGCATATCCCGGACCTAACCCAGACCTAACCGGTGTTAACCTCTGAAATATTGATCGAAACCAGGTTTAATTGACTGCTTCAGTGTGGTACCACATTACTGCGTTATTCAAACCGGAAAAAAAACCAGGATCTAGCCAACAAGTTTGCGAAAATGGCGAAAGTATAAGCCAGATGCGGGCATATCCCGGGCCTATCCCAGACCTAACCGGTGTTATCCTCTAAAATATTGATCGAAACCAGGTTTAATTGACTGCTTCAGTGTGTTACCACATTACTACGTGATTCAAACACGAAAAAAACCCAGGATCTGGCCAACAAGTATGCGAAGAAGGCAAAATCATGAGCCAGATGCGGGCATAACCCAGACCTAACCCAGACCTAACCGGTGTTATCCTCTAAAATATTGATCGAAACCAGGTTTAATTGACTGCTTCAGTGTATTACCACATTACTACGTGATTCAAACACGAAAAAAACCCAGGATCTGGCCAACAAGTATGCGAAGAAGGCAAAATCATGAGCCAGATGCGGGCATAACCCAGACCTAACCCAGACCTAACCGGTGTTATCCTCTGAAATATTGATCGAAACCAGGTTTAATTGACTGCTTCAGTGTGTTACCACATTACTACATGATTCAAACACGAAAAAAACCCAGGGTCTGGCCAATAAGTATGCGAAGAAGGCAAAATCATGAGCCAGATGCGGGCATAACCCAGACCTAACCCAGACCTAACCGGTGTTATCCTCTGAAATATTGATCGAAACCAGGTTTAATTGACTGCTTCAGTGTGTTACCACATTACTACGTGATTCAAACACGGAAAATACCCAGGATCTGGCCAACATGTTTGCGAAAATGGCGAAAGTATAAGCCAGATGCGCGCTAATCCCAGACCTAACCCAGACCTAACCGGTGTTATCCTCTAAAATATTGATCGAAACCAGGTTTAATAGACTGCTTCAGTGAGTTACCACATTACTACGTGATGCAAACACGGAAAATACCCAGGATCTGGCCAACAAGTATGCGAAGAAGGCAAAATCATGAGCCAGATGCGGGCATAACCCAGACCTAACCCAGACCTAACCGGTGTTATCCTCTAAAATATTGATCGAAACCAGGTTTAATTGACAGCTTCAGTGTGTTACCACATTACTACGTGATTCAAACACGATAAAAACCCAGGATCTGGCCAACAAGTATGCGAAGAAGGCAAAATCATGAGCCAGATGCGGGCATATCCCGGACCTAACCCAGACCTAACCGGTGTTATCCTCTAAAATATTGATCGAAACCAGGTTTAAATGACTGCTTCAGTGTGTTACCACATTCCTACGTGATTCAAACACGAAAAAAACCCAGGATCTGACCAACAAGTATGCGAAGAAGGCGAAAGTTTATGCCAGATGCGCGCATTTCCCAGACCTAACCCAGACCTAACCGGCGTTATCCTCTAAAATATTGATCGAAACCAGGTTTAATTGACTGCTTCAGTGTGTTACCACATTACTACGTGATTCAACCACGAAAAAAACCCAGGATCTGGTCAACAAGTATGCGAAGAAGGCAAAATCATGAGCCAGATGCGGGCATATCCCGGACCTAACCCAGACCTAATCGGTGTTATCCTCTAAAATATTGATCGAAACCAGGTTTAATTGACTGCTTCAGTGAGTTACCACATTCCTACGTGATTCAAACACGATAAAAACCCAGGATCTGGCCAACAAGTATGCGAAGAAGGCAAAATCATGAGCCAGATGCGGGCATAACCCAGACCTAACCCAGACCTAACCGGTGTTATCCTCTAAAATATTGATCGAAACCAGGTTTAAAAGACTGCTTCAGTGAGTTACCACATTACTACGTGATTCAAACACGGAAAATACCCAGGATCTGGCCAACAAGTATGCGAAGAAGGCAAAATCATGAGCCAGATGCGGGCATAACCCAGACCTAACCCAGACCTAACCGGTGTTATCCTCTAAAATATTGATCGAAACCAGGTTTAATTGACAGCTTCAGTGTGTTACCACATTACTACGTGATTCAAACACGGGAAATACCCAGGATCTGGCCAACAAGTATGCGAAGAAGGCAAAATCATGAGGCAGATGCGGGCATAACGCAGACCTAACCCAGACCTAACCGGTGTTATCCTCTAAAATATTAATCGAAACCAGGTTTTATTGACTGCTTCAGTGTATTACCACATGACTACGTGATTCAAACACGAAAAAAACCCAGGATCTGGCCAACAAGTATGCGAAGAAGGCAAAATCATGAGCCAGATGCGGGCATATCCCGGACCTAACCCAGACCTAACCGGTGTTATCCTCTAAAATATTGATCGAAACCAGGTTTAAATGACTGCTTCAGTGTGTTACCACATTCCTACGTGATTCAAACACGAAAAAAACCCAGGATCTGACCAACAAGTATGCGAAGAAGGCGAAAGTTTATGCCAGATGCGCGCATTTCCCAGACCTAACCCAGACCTAACCGGCGTTATCCTCTAAAATATTGATCGAAACCAGGTTTAATTGACTGCTTCAGTGTGTTACCACATTACTACGTGATTCAACCACGAAAAAAACCCAGGATCTGGTCAACAAGTATGCGAAGAAGGCAAAATCATGAGCCAGATGCGGGCATATCCCGGACCTAACCCAGACCTAATCGGTGTTATCCTCTAAAATATTGATCGAAACCAGGTTTAATTGACTGCTTCAGTGAGTTACCACATTCCTACGTGATTCAAACACGATAAAAACCCAGGATCTGGCCAACAAGTATGCGAAGAAGGCAAAATCATGAGCCAGATGCGGGCATAACCCAGACCTAACCCAGACCTAACCGGTGTTATCCTCTAAAATATTGATCGAAACCAGGTTTAAAAGACTGCTTCAGTGTGTTACCACATTACTACGTGATTCAAACACGGAAAATACCCAGGATCTGGCCAACAAGTTTGCGAAAAAGGCGAAAGTATAAGCCAGATGCGCGCATTTCCCAGACCTAACCCAGACCTAACCGGTGTTATCCTCTGAAATATTGATCGAAACCAGGTTTAATTGACTGCTTCAGTGTGTTACCACATTACTACGTGATTCAAACACGAAAAAAACCCAGGATCTGGCCAACAAGTATGCGAAGAAGGCGAAAGTATAAGCCAGATGCGCGCATTTCCCAGACCTAACCCAGACCTAACCGGCGTTATCCTCTAAAATATTGATCGAAACCAGGTTTAATTGACTGCTTCAGTGTGTTACCACATTACTACGTGATTCAACCACGAAAAAAACCCAGGATCTGGCCAACAAGTATGCGAAGAAGGCAAAATCATGAGCCAGATGCGGGCATATCCCGGACCTATCCCAGACCTAACCGGTGTTATCCTCTAAAATATTGATCGAAACCAGGTTTAATTGACTGCTTCAGTATGTTACCACATTACTACGTGATTCAAACACGAAAAAACCCCAGGATCTGGCCAACAAGTATGCGAAGAAGGCAAAATCATGAGCTAGATGCGGGCATAACCCAGACCTAACCCAGACCTAACCGGTGTTATCCTCTAAAATATTGATCGAAACCAGGTTTTATTGACTGCTTCAGTGTATTACCACATTACTACGTGATTCAAACACGAAAAAAACCCAGGATCTGGCCAACAAGTATGCGAAGAAGGCAAAATCATGAGCCAGATGCGGGCATAACCCAGACCTAACCCAGACCTAACCGGTGTTATCCTCTAAAATATTGATTGAAACCAGGTTTAATTGACTGCTCCAGTGTGTTACCACATTACTACGTGATTCAACCACGAAAAAAACCCAGGATCTGGCCAACAAGTATGCGAAGAAGGCAAAATCATGAGCCAGATGCGGGCATATCCCGGACCTATCCCAGACCTAACCGGTCTTATCCTCTAAAATATTGATCGAAACCAGGTTTAATTGACTGCTTCAGTGTGTTACCACATTAGTACGTGATTCAAACACGAAAAAACCCCAGGATCTGGCCAACAAGTATGCGAAGAATGCAAAATCATGAGCTAGATGCGGGCATAACCCAGACCTAACCCAGACCTAACCGGTGTTATCCTCTAGAATATTGATCGAAACCAGGTTTAATTGACTGCTTCAGTGTGTTACCACATTACTACGTGATTCAACCACGAAAAAAACCCAGGATCTGGCCAACAAGTATGCGAAGAAGGCAAAATCATGAGCCAGATGCGGGCAAAACCCAGACCTAACCCAGACCTAACCGGTGTTATCCTCTGAAATATTGATCGAAACCAGGTTTAATTGACTGCTTCAGTGTGTTACCACATTACTACGTGATTCAAACACGGAAAAAACCCAGGATCTGGCCAACAAGTATGCGAAGAAGGCGAAAGTATAAGCCAGATGCGCGCATTTCCCAGACCTAACCCAGACCTAACCGGCGTTATCCTCTAAAATATTGATCGAAACCAGGTTTAATTGACTGCTTCAGTGTGTTACCACATTACTACGTGATTCAACCACGAAAAAAACCCAGGATCTGGCCAACAAGTATGCGAAGAAGGCAAAATCATGAGCCAGATGCGGGCATATCCCGGACCTATCCCAGACCTAACCGGTGTTATCCTCTAAAATATTGATCGAAACCAGGTTTAATTGACTGCTTCAGTGTGTTACCACATTACTACGTGATTCAAACACGAAAAAACCCCAGGATCTGGCCAACAAGTATGCGAAGAAGGCAAAATCATGAGCTAGATGCGGGCATAACCCAGACCTAACCCAGACCTAACCGGTGTTATCCTCTAAAATATTGATCGAAACCAGGTTTTATTGACTGCTTCAGTGTATTACCACATTACTACGTGATTCAAACACGAAAAAAACCCAGGATCTGGCCAACAAGTATGCGAAGAAGGCAAAATCATGAGCCAGATGCGGGCATAACCCAGACCTAACCCAGACCTAACCGGTGTTATCCTCTAAAATATTGATTGAAACCAGGTTTAATTGACTGCTCCAGTGTGTTACCACATTACTACGTGATTCAACCACGAAAAAAACCCAGGATCTGGCCAACAAGTATGCGAAGAAGGCAAAATCATGAGCCAGATGCGGGCATATCCCGGACCTATCCCAGACCTAACCGGTCTTATCCTCTAAAATATTGATCGAAACCAGGTTTAATTGACTGCTTCAGTGTGTTACCACATTAGTACGTGATTCAAACACGAAAAAACCCCAGGATCTGGCCAACAAGTATGCGAAGAATGCAAAATCATGAGCTAGATGCGGGCATAACCCAGACCTAACCCAGACCTAACCGGTGTTATCCTCAAAAATATTGATCGAAACCAGGTTTAATTGACTGCTTCAGTGTGTTACCACATTACTACGTGATTCAACCACGAAAAAAACCCAGGATCTGGCCAACAAGTATGCGAAGAAGGCAAAATCATGAGCCAGATGCGGGCATATCCCGGACCTATCCCAGACCTAACCGGTCTTATCCTCTAAAATATTGATCGAAACCAGGTTTAATTGACTGCTTCAGTGTGTTACCACATTAGTACGTGATTCAAACACGAAAAAACCCCAGGATCTGGCCAACAAGTATGCGAAGAATGCAAAATCATGAGCTAGATGCGGGCATAACCCAGACCTAACCCAGACCTAACCGGTGTTATCCTCAAAAATATTGATCGAAACCAGGTTTAATTGACTGCTTCAGTGTGTTACCACATTACTACGTGATTCAACCACGAAAAAAACCCAGGATCTGGCCAAAAAGTATGCGAAGAAGGCAAAATCATGAGCCAGATGCGGGCAAAACCCAGACCTAACCCAGACCTAACCGGTGTTATCCTCTGAAATATTGATCGAAACCAGGTTTAATTGACTGCTTCAGTGTGTTACCACATTACTACGTAAATTCAAACACGGAAAAAACCCAGGATCTGGGCAACAAGTATGCGAAGAATGCAAAATCATGAGCTAGATGCGGGCATAACCCAGACCTAACCCAGACCTAACCGGTGTTATCCTCTAAAATATTGATCGAAACCAGGTTTAATTGACTGCTTCAGTGTGTTACCACATTACTACGTGATTCAACCACGAAAAAAACCCAGGATCTGGCCAACAAGTATGCGAAGAAGGCAAAATCATGAGCCAGATGCGGGCATATCCCGGACCTATCCCAGACCTAACCGGTCTTATCCTCTAAAATATTGATCGAAACCAGGTTTAATTGACTGCTTCAGTGTGTTACCACATTAGTACGTGATTCAAACACGAAAAAACCCCAGGATCTGGCCAACAAGTATGCGAAGAATGCAAAATCATGAGCTAGATGCGGGCATAACCCAGACCTAACCCAGACCTAACCGGTGTTATCCTCAAAAATATTGATCGAAACCAGGTTTAATTGACTGCTTCAGTGTGTTACCACATTACTACGTGATTCAACCACGAAAAAAACCCAGGATCTGGCCAAAAAGTATGCGAAGAAGGCAAAATCATGAGCCAGATGCGGGCAAAACCCAGACCTAACCCAGACCTAACCGGTGTTATCCTCTGAAATATTGATCGAAACCAGGTTTAATTGACTGCTTCAGTGTGTTACCACATTACTACGTAAATTCAAACACGGAAAAAACCCAGGATCTGGGCAACAAGTATGCGAAGAATGCAAAATCATGAGCTAGATGCGGGCATAACCCAGACCTAACCCAGACCTAACCGGTGTTATCCTCTAAAATATTGATCGAAACCAGGTTTAATTGACTGCTTCAGTGTGTTACCACATTACTACGTGATTCAACCACGAAAAAAACCCAGGATCTGGCCAACAAGTATGCGAAGAAGGCAAAATCATGAGCCAGATGCGGGCAAAACCCAGACCTAACCCAGACCTAACCGGTGTTATCCTCTGAAATATTGATCGAAACCAGGTTTAATTGACTGCTTCAGTGTGTTACCGCATTACTACGTGATTCAAACACGGAAAATACCCGGGATCTGGCCAACAAGTTTGCGAAAAAGGCGAAAGTACAAGCCAGATGCGCGCAAATCCCAGACCAAACCCAGACCTAACCGGTGTTATCCTCTAAAATATTGATCGAAACCAGGTTTTATTGACTGCTTCAGTGTGTTACCACATTACTACGTGATTCAAACATGGAAAAAACCCAGGATCTGGCCAACAAGTTTGCGAAAAAGGCGAAGGTATAAGCCAGATGCGCGCAAATCCCAGACCTAACCCAGGCCTAACCGGTGTTATCCTCTAAAATATTGATCGAAACCAGGTTTAATTGACTGCTTCAGTGTGTTACCACATTACTACGTGATTCAAACACGGGAAATACCCAGGATCTGGCCAACAAGTATGCGAAGAAGGCAAAATCATGAGCCAGATGTGGGCAAATCCCAGACCTAACCCAGACCTAACCGGTGTTATCCTCTAAAATATTGATCGAAACCAGGTTTAATTGACTGCTTCAGTGTGTTACCACATTACTACGTGATTCAAACACGGAAAATACCCAGGATCTGGCCAACAAGTATGCGAAGAAGGCAAAGTCATGAGCCAGATGCGGGCATAACCCAGACCTAACCCAGACGTTACCGGTGTTATCCTCTAAAATATTGATCGAAACCAGGTTTAATTGACTGCTTCAGTGTGTTACCACATTACTACGTGATTCAAACACGGAAAATACCCGGGATCTGGCCAACAAGTTTGCGAAAAAGGCGATAGTATAAGCCAGATGCGCGCAAATCCCAGACCTAACCCAGACCTAACCGGTGTTATCCTCTAAAATATTAATCGAAACCAGGTTTTATTGACTGCTTCAGTGTATTACCACATTACTACGTGATTCAAACACGAAAAAAACCCAGGATCTGGCCAACAAGTTTGCGAAAAAGGCGAAAGTATAAGCCAGATGCGCGCATTTCCCAGACCTAACCCAGACCTAACCGGTGTTATCCTCTAAAATATTGATCGAAACCAGGTTTAATTGACTGCTTCAGTGTGTTACCACATTACTACGTGATTCAAACACGGAAAATACCCAGGATCTGGCCAACAAGTATGCGAAGAAGGCAAAATCATGAGCCAGATGCGGGCAAAACCCAGACCTAACCCAGACCTAACCGGTGTTATCCTCTGAAATATTCATCGAAACCAGGTTTAATTGACTGCTTCAGTGTGTTACCACATTACTACGTGATTCAAACACGAAAAAACCCCAGGATCTGGCCAACAAGTATGCGAAGAAGGCAAAATCATGAGCTAGATGCGGGCATAACCCAGACCTAACCCAGACCTAACCGGTGTTATCCTCTAAAATATTGATCGAAACCAGGTTTTATTGACTGCTTCAGTGTATTACCACATTACTACGTGATTCAAACACGAAAAAAACCCAGGATCTGGCCAACAAGTATGCGAAGAAGGCAAAATCATGAGCCAGATGCGGGCATAACCCAGACCTAACCCAGACCTAACCGGTGTTATCCTCTAAAATATTGATTGAAACCAGGTTTAATTGACTGCTCCAGTGTGTTACCACATTACTACGTGATTCAACCACGAAAAAAACCCAGGATCTGGCCAACAAGTATGCGAAGAAGGCAAAATCATGAGCCAGATGCGGGCATATCCCGGACCTATCCCAGACCTAACCGGTCTTATCCTCTAAAATATTGATCGAAACCAGGTTTAATTGACTGCTTCAGTGTGTTACCACATTAGTACGTGATTCAAACACGAAAAAACCCCAGGATCTGGCCAACAAGTATGCGAAGAATGCAAAATCATGAGCTAGATGCGGGCATAACCCAGACCTAACCCAGACCTAACCGGTGTTATCCTCTAAAATATTGATCGAAACCAGGTTTAATTGACTGCTTCAGTGTGTTACCACATTACTACGTGATTCAACCACGAAAAAAACCCAGGATCTGGCCAACAAGTATGCGAAGAAGGCAAAATCATGAGCCAGATGCGGGCAAAACCCAGACCTAACCCAGACCTAACCGGTGTTATCCTCTGAAATATTGATCGAAACCAGGTTTAATTGACTGCTTCAGTGTGTTACCGCATTACTACGTGATTCAAACACGGAAAATACCCGGGATCTGGCCAACAAGTTTGCGAAAAAGGCGAAAGTACAAGCCAGATGCGCGCAAATCCCAGACCAAACCCAGACCTAACCGGTGTTATCCTCTAAAATATTGATCGAAACCAGGTTTTATTGACTGCTTCAGTGTGTTACCACATTACTACGTGATTCAAACATGGAAAAAACCCAGGATCTGGCCAACAAGTTTGCGAAAAAGGCGAAGGTATAAGCCAGATGCGCGCAAATCCCAGACCTAACCCAGGCCTAACCGGTGTTATCCTCTAAAATATTGATCGAAACCAGGTTTAATTGACTGCTTCGGTGTGTTACCACATTACTACGTGATTCAAACACGGGAAATACCCAGGATCTGGCCAACAAGTATGCGAAGAAGGCAAAATCATGAGCCAGATGCGGGCATAACCCAGACCTAACCCAGACCTAACCGGTGTTATCCTCTAAAATATTGATCGAAACCAGGTTTAATTGACTGCTTCAGTGTGTTACCACATTACTACGTGATTCAACCACGAAAAAAACCCAGGATCTGGCCAACAAGTATGCGAAGAAGGCAAAATCATGAGCCAGATGCGGGCAAAACCCAGACCTAACCCAGACCTAACCGGTGTTATCCTCTAAAATATTGATCGAAACCAGGTTTAATTGACTGCTTCAGTGTGTTACCACATTACTACGTGATTCAAACACGGAAAATAACCAGGATCTGGCCAACAAGTATGCGAAGAAGGCAAAATCATGAGCCAGATGCGGGCATAACCCAGACCTAACCCAGACGTTACCGGTGTTATCCTCTAAAATATTGATCGAAACCAGGTTTAATTGACTGCTTCAGTGTGTTACCACATTACTACGTGATTCAAACACGGAAAATACCCGGGATCTGGCCAACAAGTTTGCGAAAAAGGCGATAGTATAAGCCAGATGCGCGCAAATCCCAGACCTAACCCAGACCTAACCGGTGTTATCCTCTAAAATATTAATCGAAACCAGGTTTTATTGACTGCTTCAGTGTATTACCACATTACTACGTGATTCAAACACGAAAAAAACCCAGGATCTGGCCAACAAGTTTGCGAAAAAGGCGAAAGTATAAGCCAGATGCGCGCATTTCCCAGACCTAACCCAGACCTAACCGGTGTTATCCTCTAAAATATTGATCGAAACCAGGTTTAATTGACTGCTTCAGTGTGTTACCACATTACTACGTGATTCAAACACGGAAAATACCCAGGATCTGGCCAACAAGTATGCGAAGAAGGCAAAATCATGAGCCAGATGCGGGCAAAACCCAGACCTAACCCAGACCTAACCGGTGTTATCCTCTGAAATATTCATCGAAACCAGGTTTAATTGACTGCTTCAGTGTGTTACTACATTACTACGTGATTCAAACACGGAAAATACCCGGGATCTGGCCAACAAGTTTGCGAAAAAGGCGAAAGTATAAGCCAGATGCGCGCAAATCCCAGACCTAACCCAGACCTAACCGGTGTTATCCTCTAAAATATTGATCGAAACCAGGTTTAATTGACTGCTTCAGTGTGTTACGACATTACTACGTGATTCAAACACGGAAAATACCCAGGATCTGGCCAACAAGTATGCGAAGAAGGCAAAATCATGAGCCAGATGCGGGCATAACCCAGACCTAACCCAGACGTTACCGGTGTTATCCTCTAAAATATTGATCGAAACCAGGTTTAATTGACTGCTTCAGTGTGTTACCACATTACTACGTGATTCAAACACGGAAAATACCCGGGATCTGGCCAACAAGTTTGCGAAAAAGGCGATAGTATAAGCCAGATGCGCGCAAATCCCAGACCTAACCCAGACCTAACCGGTGTTATCCTCTAAAATATTAATCGAAACCAGGTTTTATTGACTGCTCAGTGTATTACCACATTACTACGTGATTCAAACACGAAAAAAACCCAGGATCTGGCCAACAAGTTTGCGAAAAAGGCGAAAGTATAAGCCAGATGCGCGCATTTCCCAGACCTAACCCAGACCTAACCGGTGTTATCCTCTGAAATATTGATCGAAACCAGGTTTAGTTGACTGCTTCAGTGTGTTACCACATTACTACGTGATTCAAACACGAAAAAAACCCAGGATCTGGCCAACAAGTATGCGAAGAAGGCAAAATCATGAGCCAGATGCGGGCATATCCCGGACCTAACCCAGACCCAACCGGTGTTATCCTCTGAAATATTGATCGAAACCAGGTTTAATTGACTGCTTCAGTGTGGTAGCACATTACTGCGTTATTCAAACCGGAAAAAAACCCAGGATCTAGCCAACAAGTTTGCGAAAAAGGCGAAAGTATACGCCAGATGCGGGCATATCCCGGACCTATCCCAGACCTAACCGGTGTTATCCTCTAAAATATTGATCGAAACCAGGTTTAATTGACTGCTTCAGTGTGTTACCACATTACTACGTGATTCAAACACGAAAAAAACCCAGGATCTGGCCAACAAGTATGCGAAGAATGCAAAATCATGAGCCAGATGCGGTCATAACCCAGACCTAACCGGTGTTATCCTCTGAAATATTGATCGAAACCAGGTTTAATTGACTGCTTCAGTGTGTTACCACATTATTACGTGATTCAAACACGGAAAATACCCAGAATCTGGCCAACATGTTTGCGAAAATGGCGAAAGTATAAGCCAGATGCGCGCAAATCCCAGACCTAACCCAGACCTAACCGGTGTTATCCTCTGAAATATTGATCGAAACCAGGTTTAATTGACTGCTTCAGTGTGTTACCACATTACTACGTGATTCAACCACGAAAAAAACCCAGGATCTGGCCAACAAGTATGCGAAGAAGGCAAAATCATGAGCCAGATGCGGGCATATCCCGGACCTAACCCAGACCTAACCGGTGTTATCCTCTAAAATATTGATCGAAACCAGGTTTAATTGACTGCTTCAGTGTGTTACCACATTCCTACGTGATTCAAACACGAAAAAAACCCAGGATCTGACCAACAAGTATGCGAAGAAGGCGAAAGTATAAGCCAGATGCGCGCATTTCCCAGACCTAACCCAGACCTAACCGGCGTTATCCTCTAAAATATTGATCGAAACCAGGTTTAATTGACTGCTTCAGTGTGTTACCACATTACTACGTGATTCAACCACGAAAGAAACCCAGGATCTGGCCAACAAGTATGCGAAGAAGGCAAAATCATGAGCCAGATGCGGGCATATCCCGGACCTATCCCAGACCTAACCGGTGTTATCCTCTAAAATATTGATCGAAACCAGGTTTAATTGACTGCTTCAGTGTGTTACCACATTACTACGTGATTCAAACACGAAAAAACCCCAGGATCTGGCCAACAAGTATGCGAAGAAGGCAAAATCATGAGCTAGATGCTGGCATAACCCAGACCTAACCCAGACCTAACCGGTGTTATCCTCTAAAATATTGATCGAAACCAGGTTTTATTGACTGCTTCAGTGTATTACCACATTACTACGTGATTCAAACACGAAAAAAACCCAGGATCTGGCCAACAAGTATGCGAAGAAGGCAAAATCATGAGCCAGATGCGGGCATAACCCAGACCTAACCCAGACCTAACCGGTGTTATCCTCTAAAATATTGATCGAAACCAGGTTTAATTGACAGCTTCTGTGTGTTACCACATTACTACGTGATTCAAACACGAAAAAAACACAGGATCTGGCCAACAAGTATGCGAAGAAGGCAAAATCATGAGCCAGATGCGGGCATATCCCGGACCTAACCCAGACCTAACCGGTGTTATCCTCTAAAATATTGATCGAAACCAGGTTTAATTGACTGCTTCAGTGTGTTACCACATTCCTACGTGATTCAAACACGAAAAAAACCCAGGATCTGACCAACAAGTATGCGAAGAAGGCGAAAGTATAAGCCAGATGCGCGCATTTCCCAGACCTAACCCAGACCTAACCGGTGTTATCCTCTAAAATATTGATCGAAACCAGGTTTTATTGAATGCTTCAGTGTGTTACCACATTACTACGTGATTCAAACACGGAAAAAACCCAGGCTCTGGCCAACAAGTTTGCGAAAAAGGCGAAGGTATAAGCCAGATGCGGGCAAAACCCAGACCTAACCCAGACCTAACCGGTGTTATCCTCTGAAATATTGATCGAAACCAGGTTTAATTGACTGCTTCAGTGTGTTACCACATTACTACATGATTCAAACACGAAAAAAACCCAGGATCTCGCCAACAAGTATGCGAAGAAGGCAAAATCATGAGGCAGATGCGGGCATAACCCAGACCTAACCCAGACCTAACCGGTGTTATCCTCTGAAATATTCATCGAAACCAGGTTTAATTGACTGCTTCAGTGTGTTACCACATTACTACGTGATTCAAACACGGAAAATACCCGGGATCTGGCCAACAAGTTTGCGAAAAAGGCGAAAGTATAAGCCAGATGCGCGCAAATCCCAGACCTAACCCAGACCTAACCGGTGTTATCCTCTAAAATATTGATCGAAACCAGGTTTAATTGACTGCTTCAGTGTGTTACCACATTACTACGTGATTCAAACACAGAAAATACCCAGGATCTGGCCAACAAGTATGCGAAGAAGGCAAAATCATGAGCCAGATGCGGGCATAACCCAGACCTAACCCAGACCTTACCGGTGTTATCCTCTAAAATATTGATCGAAACCAGGTTTAATTGACTGCTTCAGTGTGTTACCACATTACTACGTGATTCAAACACGGAAAATACCCGGGATCTGGCCAACAAGTTTGCGAAAAAGGCGATAGTATAAGCCATATGCGCGCAAATCCCAGACCTAACCCAGACCTAACCGGTGTTATCCTCTAAAATATTAATCGAAACCAGGTTTTATTGACTGCTTCAGTGTATTACCACATTACTACGTGATTCAAACACGAAAAAAACCCAGGATCTGGCCAACAAGTTTGCGAAAAAGGCGAAAGTATAAGCCAGATGCGCGCATTTCCCAGACCTAACCCAGACCTAACCGGTGTTATCCTCTGAAATATTGATCGAAACCAGGTTTAGTTGACTGCTTCAGTGTGTTACCACATTACTACGTGATTCAAACACGAAAAAAACCCAGGATCTGGCCAACAAGTATGCGAAGAAGGCAAAATCATGAGCCAGATGCGGGCATATCCCGGACCTAACCCAGACCCAACCGGTGTTATCCTCTGAAATATTGATCGAAACCAGGTTTAATTGACTGCTTCAGTGTGGTAGCACATTACTGCGTTATTCAAACCGGAAAAAAACCCAGGATCTAGCCAACAAGTTTGCGAAAAAGGCGAAAGTATACGCCAGATGCGGGCATATCCCGGACCTATCCCAGACCTAACCGGTGTTATCCTCTAAAATATTGATCGAAACCAGGTTTAATTGACTGCTTCAGTGTGTTACCACATTACTACGTGATTCAAACACGAAAAAAACCCAGGATCTGGCCAACAAGTATGCGAAGAAGGCAAAATCATGAGCCAGATGCGGTCATAACCCAGACCTAACCGGTGTTATCCTCTGAAATATTGATCGAAACCAGGTTTAATTGACTGCTTCAGTGTGTTACCACATTACTACGTGATTCAAACACGGAAAATACCCAGGATCTGGCCAACATGTTTGCGAAAATGGCGAAAGTATAAGCCAGATGCGCGCAAATCCCAGACCTAACCCAGACCTAACCGGTGTTATCCTCTGAAATATTGATCGAAACCAGGTTTAATTGACTGCTTCAGTGTGTTACCACATTACTACGTGATTCAAACACGGAAAATACCCAGGATCTGGCCAACATGTTTGCGAAAATGGCGAAAGTATAAGCCAGATGCGCGCAAATCCCAGACCTAACCCAGACCTAACCGGTGTTATCCTCTAAAATATTGATCGAAACCAGGTTTAATTGACAGCTTCAGTGTGTTACCACATTACTACGTGATTCAAACACGAAAAAAACCCAGGATCTGGCCAACAAGTATGCGAAGAAGGCAAAATCATGAGCCAGATGCGGGCATATCCCGGACCTAACCCAGACCTAACCGGTGTTATCCTCTAAAATATTGATCGAAACCAGGTTTAATTGACTGCTTCAGTGTGTTACCACATTCCTACGTGATTCAAACACGAAAAAAACTCAGGATCTGACCAACAAGTATGCGAAGAAGGCGAAAGTATAAGCCAGATGCGCGCATTTCCCAGACCTAACCCAGACCTAACCGGCGTTATCCTCTAAAATATTGATCGAAACCAGGTTTAATTGACTGCTTCAGTGTGTTACCACATTACTACGTGATTCAACCACGAAAAAAACCCAGGATCTGGCCAACAAGTATGCGAAGAAGGCAAAATCATGAGCCAGATGCGGGCATATCCCGGACCTAACCCAGACCTAACCGGTGTTATCCTCTAAAATATTGATCGAAACCAGGTTTAATTGACTGCTTCAGTGTGTTACCACATTCCTACGTGATTCAAACACGAAAAAAACCCAGGATCTGACCAACAAGTATGCGAAGAAGGCGAAAGTATAAGCCAGATGCGCGCATTTCCCAGACCTAACCCAGACCTAACCGGCGTTATCCTCTAAAATATTGATCGAAACCAGGTTTAATTGACTGCTTCAGTGTGTTACCACATTACTACGTGATTCAACCACGAAAAAAACCCAGGATCTGGCCAACAAGTATGCGAAGAAGGCAAAATCATGAGCCAGATGCGGGCATATCCCGGACCTATCCCAGACCTAACCGGTGTTATCCTCTAAAATATTGATCGAAACCAGGTTTAATTGACTGCTTCAGTGTGTTACCACATTACTACGTGATTCAAACACGAAAAAACCCCAGGATCTGGCCAACAAGTATGCGAAGAAGGCAATATCATGAGCTAGATGCGGGCATAACCCAGACCTAACCCAGACCTAACCGGTGTTATCTTCTAAAATATTGATCGAAACCAGGTTTTATTGACTGCTTCAGTGTATTACCACATTACTACGTGATTCAAACACGAAAAAAACCCAGGATCTGGCCAACAAGTATGCGAAGAAGGCAAAATCATGAGCCAGATGCGGGCATAACCCAGACCTAACCCAGACCTAACCGGTGTTATCCTCTAAAATATTGATCGAAACCAGGTTTAATTGACTGCTCCAGTGTGTTACCACATTACTACGTGATTCAACCACGAAAAAAACCCAGGATCTGGCCAACAAGTATGCGAAGAAGGCAAAATCATGAGCCAGATACGGGCATATCCCGGACCTATCCCAGACCTAACCGGTCTTATCCTCTAAAATAATGATCGAAACCAGGTTTAATTGACTGCTTCAGTGTGTTACCACATTACTACGTGATTCAAACACGAAAAAACCCCAGGATCTGGCCAACAAGTATGTGAAGAATGCAAAATCATGAGCTAGATGCGGGCATAACCCAGACCTAACCCAGACCTCACCGGTGTTATCCTCTAAAATATTGATCGAAACCAGGTTTTATTGACTGCTTCAGTGTGTTACCACATTACTACGTGATTCAAACACAGAAAAAACCCAGGCTCTGGCCAACAAGTTTGCGAAAAAGGCGAAGGTATAAGCCAGATGCGCGCAAATCCCAGACCTAACCCAGACCTAACTGGTGTTATCCTCTAAAATATTGATCGAAACCAGGTTTAATTGACTGCTTCAGTGTGTTACCACATTACTACGTGATTCAAACACGGAAAAAACCCAGGATCTGGCCAACAAGTATGCGAAGAAGGCAAAATCATGAGGCAGATGCGGGCATAACCCAGACCTAACCCAGACCTAACCGGCGTTATCCTCTAAAATATTGATCGAAACCAGGTTTAATTGACTGCTTCAGTGTGTTACCACATTACTACGTGATTCAACCACGAAAAAACCCCAGGATCTGGCCAACAAGTATGCGAAGAAGGCAAAATCATGAGCCAGATGCGGGCAAAACCCAGTCCTAACCCAGACCTAACCGGTGTTATCCTCTGAAATATTGATCGAAACCAGGTTTAATTGACTGCTCCAGTGTGTTACCACATTACTACGTGATTCAACCACGAAAAAAACCCAGGATCTGGCCAACAAGTATGCGAAGAAGGCAAAATCATGAGCCAGATCCGGGCATATCCCGGACCTATCCCAGACGTAACCGGTCTTATCCTCTAAAATATTGATCGAAACCAGGTTTAATTGACTGCTTCAGTGTGTTACCACATTACTACGTGATTCAAACACGAAAAAACCCCAGGATCTGGCCAACAAGTATGTGAAGAATGCAAAATCATGAGCTAGATGCGGGCATAACCCAGACCTAACCCAGACCTCACCGGTGTTATCCTCTAAACTATTGATCGAAACCAGGTTTTATTGACTGCTTCAGTGTGTTACCACATTACTACGTGATTCAAACACGGAAAAAACCCAGGCTCTGGCCAACAAGTTTGCGAAAAAGGCGAAGGTATAAGCCAGATGCGCGCAAATCCCAGACCTAACCCAGACCTAACTGGTGTTATCCTCTAAAATGTTGATCGAAACCAGGTTTAATTGACTGCTTCAGTGTGTTACCACATTACTACGTGATTCAAACACGGAAAAAACCCAGGATCTGGCCAACAAGTATGCGAAGAAGGCAAAATCATGAGGCAGATGCGGGCATAACCCAGACCTAACCCAGACCTAACCGGCGTTATCCTCTAAGATATTGATCGAAACCAGGTTTAATTGACTGCTTCAGTGTGTTACCACATTACTACGTGATTCAACCACGAAAAAACCCCAGGATCTGGCCAACAAGTATGCGAAGAAGGCAAAATCATGAGCCAGATGCGGGCAAAACCCAGTCCTAACCCAGACCTAACCGGTGTTATCCTCTGAAATATTGATCGAAACCAGGTTTAATTGACTGCTTCAGTGTGTTACCACATTACTACATGATTCAAACACGAAAAAAACCCAGGATCTGGCCAACAAGTATGCGAAGAAGGCAAAATCATGAGCCAGATGCGGGCATAACCCAGACCTAACCCAGACCTAACCGGTGTTATCCTCTGAAATATTGATCGAAACCAGGTTTAATTGACTGCTTCAGTGTGTTACCACATTACTACGTGATTCAAACACGGAAAATACCCGGGATCTGGCCAACAAGTTTGCGAAAAAGGCGAAAGTATAAGCCAGATGCGCGCAAATCCCAGACATAACACAGACCTAACCGGTGTTATCCTCTAAAATATTGATCGAAACCAGGTTTAATTGACTGCTTCAGTGTGTTACCACATTACTACGTGATTCAAACATCGAAAATACCCAGGATCTGGCCAACAAGTATGCGAAGAAGGCAAAATCGTGAGCCAGATGCGGGCATAACCTAGACCTAACCCAGACCTAACCGGTGTTATCCTCTAAAATATTGATCGAAACCAGGTTTAATTGACTGCTTCAGTGTGTTACCACACTACTACGTGATTCAAACACGGAAAATACCCGGGATCAGGCCAACAAGTTTGCGAAAAAGGCGAAAGTATAAGCCAGATGCGCGCAAATCCCAGACCTATCCCAGACCTAACCGGTGTTATCCTCTAAAATATTAATCGAAACCAGGTTTTATTGACTGCTTCAGTGTATTACCACATTACTACCTGATTCAAACACGAAAAAAACCCAGGATCTGGCCAACAAGTTTGCGAAAAAGGCGAAAGTATAAGCCAGATGCGCGCATTTCCCAGACCTAACCCAGACCTAACCGGTGTTATCGTCTGAAATATTGATCGAAACCAGGTTTAATTCACTGCTTCAGTGTGTTACCACATTACTACGTGATTCAAACACGGAAAATACGCAGGATCTGGCCAACAAGTTTGCGAAAAAGGCCAAAGTATAAGCCAGATGCGCGCATTTCCCAGACCTAACCCAGACCTAACCGGTGTTATCCTCTGAAATATTGATCGAAACCAGGTTTAATTGATTGCTTCAGTGTGTTACCACATTACTACGTGATTCAAACACGAAAAAAACCCAGGATCTGGCCAACAAGTATGCGAAGAAGGCAAAATCATGAGCCAGATGCGGGCATATCCCGGACCTAACCCAGACCTAACCGGTGTTATCCTCTGAAATATTGATCGAAACCAGGTTTAATTGACTGCTTCAGTGTGATACCACATTACTGCGTTATTCAAACCGGAAAAAAACCCAGGATCTAGCCAACAAGTTTGCGAAAAAGGCGAAAGTATAAGCCAGATGCGGGCATATCCCGGACCTATCCCAGACCTAACCGGTGTTATCCTCTGAAATATTGATCAAAACCAGGTTTAATTGACTGCTTCAGTGTGTTACCACATTTCTACGTGATTCAAACACGAAAAAAACCCAGGATCTGGCCAACAAGTATGCGAAGAAGGCAAAATCATGAGCCAGATGCGGGCATAACCCAGACCTAACCCAGACCTAACCGGTGTTATCCTCTAAAATATTGATCGAAACCAGGTTTAATAGACTGCTTCAGTGTATTACCACATTACTACGTGATTCAAACACGAAAAAAACCCAGGATCTGGCCAACAAGTATGCGAAGAAGGCAAAATCATGAGCCAGATGCGGGCATAACCCAGACCTAACCCAGACCTAACCGGTGTTATCCTCTGAAATATTGATCGAAACCAGGTTTAATTGACTGCTTCAGTGTGTTACCACATTACTACGTGATTCAAACACGGGAAATACCCAGGATCTGGCCAACAAGTATGCGAAGAAGGCAAAATCATGAGCCAGATGCGGGCATAACCCAGACCTAACCCAGACCTAACCGGTGTTATCCTCTAAAATATTGATCGAAACCAGGTTTAATTGACTGCTTCAGTGTGTTACCACATTACTACGTGATTCAAACACGGGAAATACCCAGGATCTGGCCAACAAGTATGCGAAGAAGGCAAAATCATGAGCCAGATGCGGGCATAACCCAGACCTAACCCAGACCTAACCGGTGTTATCCTCTAAAATATTGATCGAAACAAGGTTTAATTGACTGCTTCAGTGTGTTACCACATTACTACGTGATTCAAACACGGAAAATACCCAGGATCTGGCCAACAAGTATGCGAAGAAGGCAAAATCATGAGCCAGATGCGGGCATAACCCAGACCTAACCCAGACCTAACCGGTGTTATCCTCTAAAATATTGATCGAAACCAGGTTTAATTGACAGCTTCAGTGTGTTACCACATTACTACGTGATTCAAACACGAAAAAAACCCAGGATCTGACCAACAAGTATGCGAAGTAGGCGAAAGTATAAGCCAGATGCGGGCATAACCCAGACCTAACCCAGACCTAACCGGTGTTATCCTCTAAAATATTGATCGAAACCAGGTTTAATTGACTGCTCCAGTGTGTTACCACATTACTACGTGATTCAACCACGAAAAAAACCCAGGATCTGGCCAACAAGTATGCGAAGAAGGCAAAATCATGAGCCAGATGCGGGCATATCCCGGACCTATCCCAGACCTAACCGGTCTTATCCTCTAAAATATTGATCGAAACCAGGTTTAATTGACTGCTTCAGTGTGTTACCACATTACTACGTGATTCAACCACGAAAAAACCCGGGATCTGGCCAACAAGTTTGCGAAAAAGGCGAAAGTATAAGCCAGATGCGCGCAAATGCCAGACCTAACCCAGACCTAACCGGTGTTATCCTCTAAAATATTAATCGAAACCAGGTTTTATTGACTGCTTCAGTGTATTACCACATTACTACGTGATTCAAACACGAAAAAAACCCAGGATCTGGCCAACAAGTTTGCGAAAAAGGCGAAAGTATAAGCCAGATGCGCGCATTTCCCAGACCTAACCCAGACCTAACCGGTGTTATCGTCAAAAAAAATAATGATCGAAACCAGGTTTAATTGACTGCTTCAGTGTGTTACCACATTACTACGTGATTCAAACACGGAAAATACCCAGGATCTGGCCAACAAGTTTGCGAAAAAGGCGAAAGTATAAGCCAGATGCGCGCATTTCCCAGACCTAACCCAGACCTAACCGGTGTTATCCACTGAAATATTGATCGAAACCAGGTTTAATTGACTGCTTCAGTGTGTTACCACATTACTACGTCATTCAAACACGAAAAAAACCCAGGATCTGGCCAACAAGTATGCGAAGAAGGCAAAATCATGAGCCAGATGCGGGCATATCCCGGACCTAACCCAGACCTAACCGGTGTTATCCTCTGAAATATTGATCGAAACCAGGTTTAATTGACTGCTTCAGTGTGGTACCACATTACTGCGTTATTCAAACCGGAAAAAAATCCAGGATCTAGCCAACAAGTTTGCGAAAAAGGCGAAAGTATAAGCCAGATGCGGGCATAACCCAGACCTAACCCAGCCCTAACCGGTGTTATCCTCTGAAATATTGATCGAAACCAGGTTTTATTGACTGCTTCAGTGTGTTACCACATTACTACGTGATTCAAACACGGAAAATACCCAGGATCTGGCCAACATGTTTGCGAAAATGGCGAAAGTATAAGCCAGATGCGCGCAAATCCCAGACCTAACCCAGACCTAACCGGTGTTATCCTCTAAAATATTTATCGAAACCAGGTTTAATAGGCTGCTTCAGTGTGTTACCACATTACTACGTGATTCAAACACGGAAAATACCCAGGATCTGACCAACAAGTATGCGAAGAAGGCGAAAGTATAAGCCAGATGCGCGCATTTCCCAGACCTAACCCAGACCTAACCGGCGTTATCCTTTAAAATATTGATCGAAACCAGGTTTAATTGACTGCTTCAGTGTGTTACCACATTACTACGTGGTTCAACCACGAAAAAAACCCAGGATCTGGCCAACAAGTATGCGAAGAAGGCAAAATCATGAGCCAGATGCGGGCATATCCCGGACCTATCCCAGACCTAACCGGTGTTATCCTCTAAAATATTAATTGAAACCAGGTTTAATTGACTGCTTCAGTGTGTTACCACATTACTACGTGATTCAAACACGGAAAATACCCAGGATCTGGCCAACAAGTTTGCGGAAAAGGCGAGAGTATAAGCCTGATGCGCGCATTTCCCAGACCTAACTCAGACCTAACCGGTGTTATCCTCTGAAATATTGATCGAAACCAGGTTTAATTGACTGCTTCAGTGTGTTACCACATTACTACGTGATTCAAACACGGAAAATACCCGGGATCTGGCCAACAAGTTTGCGAAAAAGGCGAAAGTATAAGCCAGATGCGCGCAAATCCCAGACCTAACCCAGACCTAACCGGTGTTATCCTCTAAAATATTAATCGAAACCAGGTTTAATTGACTGCTTCAGTGTGTTACCACATTACTACGTGATTCAAACACGGAAAATACCCAGGATCTGGCCAACAAGTTTGCGAAAAAGGCGAAAGTATAAGCCAGATGCGCGCATTTCCCAGACCTAACTCAGACCTAACCGGTGTTATCCTCTGAAATATTGATCGAAACCAGGTTTAATTGACTGCTTCAGTGTGTTACCACATTACTACGTGATTCAAACACGAAAAAAACCCAGGATCTGGCCAACAAGTATGCGAAGAAGGCAAAATCATGAGCCAGATGCGGGCATAACCCAGACCTAACCCAGACCTAACCGGTGTTATCCTCTAAAATATTGATCGAAACCAGGTTTAATTGACTGCTTCAGTGTATTACCACATTACTACGTGATTCAAACACGAAAAAAACCCAGGATCTGGCCAACAAGTATGCGAAGAAGGCAAAATCATGAGCCAGATGCGGGCATATCCCGGACCTATCCCAGACCTAACCGGTGTTATCCTCTAAAATATTGATCGAAACCAGGTTTAATTGACTGCTTCAGTGTATTACCACATTACTACGTGATTCAAACACGAAAAAAACCCAGGATCTGGCCAACAAGTATGCGAAGAAGGCAAAATCATGAGCCAGATGCGGGCATAACCCAGACCTAACCCAGACCTAACCGGTGTTATCCTCTAAAATATTGATCGAAACCAGGTTTAATAGACTGCTTCAGTGTGTTACCACATTACTACGTGATTCAAACACGGAAAATACCCAGGATCTGACCAACAAGTATGCGAAGAAGGCAAAATCATGAGCCAGATGCGGGCATATCCCGGACCTATCCCAGACCTAACCGGTCTTATCCTCTAAAATATTGATCGAAACCAGGTTTAATTGACTGCTTCAGTGTGTTACCACATTACTACGTGATTCAAACACGAAAAAACCCCAGGATCTGGCCAACAAGTATGCGAAGAAGGCAAAATCATGAGCTAGATGCGGGCATAACCCAGACCTAACCCAGACCTAACCGGTGTTATCCGCTAAAATATTGATCGAAACCAGGTTTAATTGACTGCTTCAGTGTGTTACCACATTACTACGTGATTCAAACACGAAAAAACCCCAGGATCTGGCCAACAAGTATGCGAAGAAGGCAAAATCATGAGCTAGATGCGGGCATAACCCAGACCTAACCCAGACCTAACCGGTGTTATCCGCTAAAATATTGATCGAAACCAGGTTTTATTGACTGCTTCAGTGTATTACCACATTACTACGTGATTCAAGCACGAAAAAAACCCAGGATCTGGCCAACAAGTATGCGAAGAAGGCAAAATCATGAGCCAGATGCGGGCATAACCCAGACCTAACCCAGACCTAACCGGTGTTATCCTCTATAATATTGATCGAAACCAGGTTTAATTGACTGCTCCAGTGTGTTACCACATTACTACGTGATTCAACCACGAAAAAAACCCAGGATCTGGCCAACAAGTATGCGAAGAAGGCAAAATCATGAGCCAGATGCGGGCATATCCCGGACCTATCCCAGACCTAACCGGTCTTATCCTCTAAAATATTGATCGAAACCAGGTTTAATTGACTGCTTCAGTGTGTTACCACATTACTACGTGATTCAAACACGAAAAAACCCGGGATCTGGCCAACAAGTTTGCGAAAAAGGCGAAAGTATAAGCCAGATGCGCGCAAATCCCAGACCTAACCCAGACCTAACCGGTGTTATCCTCTAAAATATTAATCGAAACCAGGTTTTATTGACTGCTTCAGTGTATTACCACATTACTACGTGATTCAAACACGAAAAAAACCCAGGATCTGGCCAACAAGTTTGCGAAAAAGGCGAAAGTATAAGCCAGATGCGCGCATTTCCCAGACCTAACCCAGACCTAACCGGTGTTATCGTCAAAAAAAATATTGATCGAAACCAGGTTTAATTGACTGCTTCAGTGTGTTACCACATTACTACGTGATTCAAACACGGAAAATACCCAGGATCTGGCCAACAAGTTTGCGAAAAAGGCGAAAGTATAAGCCAGATGCGCGCATTTCCCAGACCTAACCCAGACCTAACCGGTGTTATCCTCTGAAATATTGATCGAAACCAGGTTTAATTGACTGCTTCAGTGTGGAACCACATTACTGCGTTATTCAAACCGGAAAAAAATCCAGGATCTGGCCAACACGTATGCGAAGAAGGCAAAATCATGAGCTAGATGCGGGCATAACCCAGACCTAACCCAGACCTAACTGGTATTATCCTCTAAAATATTGATCGAAACCAGGTTTTATTGACTGCTTCAGTGTGTTACCACATTACTACGTGATTCAAACACGGAAAAAACCCAGGATCTGACCAACAAGTATGCGAAGAAGGGGAAAGTATAAGCCAGATGCGCGCATATCCCAGAACTAACCCAGACCTAACCGGCGTTATCCACTAAAATATTGATCGAAACCAGGTTTAATTGACTGCTTCAGTGTGCTACCACATTACTACGTGGTTCAACCACGAAAAAAACCCAGGATCTGGCCAACAAGTATGCGAAGAAGGCAAAATCATGAGCCAGATGCGGGCATATCCCGGACCTATCCCAGACCTAACCGGTGTTATCCTCTAAAATATTGATCGAAACCAGGTTTAATTGACTGCTTCAGTGTGTTACCACATTACTACGTGATTCAAACACGAAAAAACCCCAGGATCTGGCCAACAAGTATGCGAAGAAGGCAAAATCATGAGCTAGATGCAGGCATAACCCAGACCTAACCCAGACCTAACCGGGGTTATCCTCTAAAATATTGATCGAAACCAGGTTTAATTGACTGCTCCAGTGTGTTACCACATTACTACGTGATTCAAACACGGGAAATACCCAGGATCTGGCCAACAAGTATGCGAAGAAGGCAAAATCATGAGCCAGATGCGGGCATAACCCAGACCTAACCCAGACCTAACCGGTGTTATCCTCTAAAATATTGATCGAAACCAGGTTTAATTGACTGCTTCACTGTGTTACCACATTACTACGTGATTCAACCACGAAAAAAACCCAGGATCTGGCCAACAAGTATGCGAAGAAGGCAAAATCATGAGCCAGATGCGGGCAAAACCCAGACCTAACCCAGACCTAACCGGTGTTATCCTCTGAAATATTGATCGAAACCAGGTTTAATTGACTGCTTCAGTGTGTTACCACATTACTACGTGATTCAAACACGGAAAATACCCGGGATCTGGCCAACAAGTTTGCGAAAAAGGCGAAAGTATAAGCCAGATGCGCGCAAATCCCAGACCTAACCCAGACCTAACCGGTGTTATCCTCTAAAATATTGATCGAAACCAGGTTTAATTGACTGCTTCAGTGTGTTACCACATTACTACGTGATTCAAACACGGAAAATACCCAGGATCTGGCCAACAAGTATGCGAAGAAGGCAAAATCATGAGCCAGATGCGGGCATAACCCAGACCTAACCCAGACCTAACCGGTGTTATCCTCTGAAATATTGATCGAAACCAGGTTTAATTGACTGCTTCAGTGTGTTACCACATTACTACGTGATTCAAACACGGAAAATACCCGGGATCTGGCCAACAAGTTTGCGAAAAAGGCGAAAGTATAAGCCAGATGCGCGCAAATCCCAGACCTAACCCAGACCTAACCGGTGTTATCCTCTAAAATATTAATCGAAACCAGGTTTTATTGACTGCTTCAGTGTATTACCACATTACTACGTGATTCAAATACGGAAAATACCCAGGATCTGGCCAACAAGTATGCGAAGAAGGCAAAATCATGAGCCAGATGCGGGCATAACCCAGACCTAACCCAGACCTAACCGGTGTTATCCTCTAAAATATTGATCGAAAGCAGGTTTAATTGACAGCTTCAGTGTGTTACCACATTACTACGTGATTCAAACACGAAAAAAACCCAGGATCTGACCAACAAGTATGCGAAGAAGGCGAAAGTATAAGCCAGATGCGCGCATTTCCCAGAACTAACCCAGACCTAACCGGCGTTATCCACTAAAATATTGATCGAAACCAGGTTTAATTGACTGCTTCAGTGTGCTACCACATTACTACGTGGTTCAACCACGAAAAAAACCCAGGATCTGGCCAACAAGTATGCGAAGAAGGCAAAATCATGAGCCAGATGCGGGCATATCCCGGACCTATCCCAGACCTAACCGGTGTTATCCTCTAAAATATTGATCGAAACCAGGTTTAATTGACTGCTTCAGTGTGTTACCACATTACTACGTGATTCAAACACGAAAAAACCCCAGGATCTGGCCAACAAGTATGCGAAGAAGGCAAAATCATTAGCTAGATGCGGGCATAACCCAGACCTAACCCAGACCTAACCGGTGTTATCCTCTAAAATATTGATCGAAACCAGGTTTAATTGACTGCTTCAGTGTGTTACCACATTACTACGTGATTCAAACACGGGAAATACCCAGGATCTGGCCAACAAGTATGCGAAGAAGGCAAAATCATGAGCCAGATGCGGGCATAACCCAGACCTAACCCAGACCTAACCGGTGTTATCCTCTAAAATATTGATCGAAACCAGGTTTAATTGACTGCTTCACTGTGTTACCACATTACTACGTGATTCAACCACGAAAAAAACCCAGGATCTGGCCAACAAGTATGCGAAGAAGGCAAAATCATGAGCCAGATGCGGGCAAAACCCAGACCTAACCCAGACCTAACCGGTGTTATCCTCTGAAATATTGATCGAAACCAGGTTTAATTGACTGCTTCAGTGTGTTACCACATTACTACGTGATTCAAACACGGAAAATACCCGGGATCTGGCCAACAAGTTTGCGAAAAAGGCGAAAGTATAAGCCAGATGCGCGCAAATCCCAGACCTAACCCAGACCTAACCGGTGTTATCCTCTAAAATATTGATCGAAACCAGGTTTAATTGACTGCTTCAGTGTGTTACCACATTACTACGTGATTCAAACACGGAAAATACCCAGGATCTGGCCAACAAGTATGCGAAGAAGGCAAAATCATGAGCCAGATGCGGGCATAACCCAGACCTAACCCAGACCTAACCGGTGTTATCCTCTGAAATATTGATCGAAACCAGGTTTAATTGACTGCTTCAGTGTGTTACCACATTACTACGTGATTCAAACACGGAAAATACCCGGGATCTGGCCAACAAGTTTGCGAAAAAGGCGAAAGTATAAGCCAGATGCGCGCAAATCCCAGACCTAACCCAGACCTAACCGGTGTTATCCTCTAAAATATTAATCGAAACCAGGTTTTATTGACTGCTTCAGTGTATTACCACATTACTACGTGATTCAAATACGAAAAAAACCCAGAATCTGGCCAACAAGTTTGCGAAAAAGGCGAAAGTATAAGCCAGATGCGCGCATTTCCCAGACCTAACCTAGACCTAACCGGTGTTATCGTCTGAAATATTGATCGAAACCAGGTCAAATTGACTGCTTCAGTGTGTTACCACATTACTACGTGATTCAAACACGGAAAATACCCAGGATCTGGCCAACAAGTTTGCGAAAATGGCGAAAGTATAAGCCAGATGCGCGCAAATCCCAGACCTAACCCAGACCTAACCGGTGTTATCCTCTGAAATATTGATCGAAACCAGGTTTTATTGACTGCTTCAGTGTATTACCACATTACTACGTGATTCAAATACGAAAAAAACCCAGAATCTGGCCAACAAGTTTGCGAAAAAGGCGAAAGTATAAGCCAGATGCGCGCATTTCCCAGACCTAACCTAGACCTAACCGGTGTTATCGTCTGAAATATTGATCGAAACCAGGTTTAATTGACTGCTTCAGTGTGTTACCACATTACTACGTGATTCAAACACGGAAAATACCCAGGATCTGGCCAACAAGTTTGCGAAAATGGCGAAAGTATAAGCCAGATGCGCGCATTTCCCAGACCTAACCCAGACCTAACCGGTGTTATCCTCTGAAATATTGATCGAAACCAGGTTTAATTGACTGCTTCAGTGTGTTACCACATTACTACGTGATTCAAACACGAAAAAAACCCAGGATCTGACCAACAAGTATGCGAAGAAGGCGAAAGTATAAGCCAGATGCGCGCATTTCCCAGAACTAACCCAGACCTAACCGGCGTTATCCACTAAAATATTGATCGAAACCAGGTTTAATTGACTGCTTCAGTGTGCTACCACATTACTACGTGGTTCAACCACGAAAAAAACCCAGGATCTGGCCAACAAGTATGCGAAGAAGGCAAAATCATGAGCCAGATGCGGGCATATCCCGGACCTATCCCAGACCTAACCGGTGTTATCCTCTAAAATATTGATCGAAACCAGGTTTAATTGACTGCTTCAGTGTGTTACCACATTACTACGTGATTCAAACACGAAAAAACCCCAGGATCTGGCCAACAAGTATGCGAAGAAGGCAAAATCATGAGCTAGATGCGGGCATAACCCAGACCTAACCCAGACCTAACCGGTGTTATCCTCTAAAATATTGATCGAAACCAGGTTTAATTGACTGCTTCAGTGTGTTACCACATTACTACGTGATTCAAACACGGGAAATACCCAGGATCTGGCCAACAAGTATGCGAAGGAGGCAAAATCATGAGCCAGATGCGGGCATAACCCAGACCTAACCCAGACCTAACCGGTGTTATCCTCTAAAATATTGATCGAAACCAGGTTTAATTGACTGCTTCAGTGTGTTACCACATTACTACGTGATTCAAACACGGAAAATACCCGGGATCTGGCCAACAAGTTTGCGAAAAAGGCGAAAGTATAAGCCAGATGCGCGCAAATCCCAGACCTAACCCAGACCTAACCGGTGTTATCCTCTAAAATATTGATCGAAACCAGGTTTAATTGACTGCTTCAGTGTGTTACCACATTACTACGTGATTCAAACACGGAAAATACCCAGGATCTGGCCAACAAGTATGCGAAGAAGGCAAAATCATGAGCCAGATGCGGGCATAACCCAGACCTAACCCAGACCTAACCGGTGTTATCCTCTAAAATATTGATCGAAACCAGGTTTAATTGACTGCTTCAGTGTGTTACCACATTACTACGTGATTCAAACACGGAAAATACCCGGGATCTGGCCAACAAGTTTGCGAAAAAGGCGAAAGTATAAGCCAGATGCGCGCAAATCCCAGACCTAACCCAGACCTAACCGGTGTTATCCTCTAAAATATTGATCGAAACCAGGTTTAATTGACTGCTTCACTGTGTTACCACATTACTACGTGATTCAACCACGAAAAAAACCCAGGATCTGGCCAACAAGTATGCGAAGAAGGCAAAATCATGAGCCAGATGCGGGCAAAACCCAGACCTAACCCAGACCTAACCGGTGTTATCCTCTGAAATATTGATCGAAACCAGGTTTAATTGACTGCTTCAGTGTGTTACCACATTACTACGTGATTCAAACACGGAAAATACCCGGGATCTGGCCAACAAGTTTGCGAAAAAGGCGAAAGTATAAGCCAGATGCGCGCAAATCCCAGACCTAACCCAGACCTAACCGGTGTTATCCTCTAAAATATTGATCGAAACCAGGTTTAATTGACTGCTTCAGTGTGTTACCACATTACTACGTGATTCAAACACGGGAAATACCCAGGATCTGGCCAACAAGTATGCGAAGAAGGCAAAATCATGAGCCAGATGCGGGCATAACCCAGACCTAACCCAGACCTAACCGGTGTTATCCTCTAAAATATTGATCGAAACCAGGTTTAATTGACTGCTTCACTGTGTTACCACATTACTACGTGATTCAACCACGAAGAAAACCCAGGATCTGGCCAACAAGTATGCGAAGAAGGCAAAATCATGAGCCAGATGCGGGCAAAACCCAGACCTAACCCAGACCTAACCCAGACCTAACCCAGACCTAACCGGTGTTATCCTCTAAAATATTGATCGAAACCAGGTTTAATTGACTGCTTCAGTGTGTTACCACATTACTACGTGATTCAAACACGGAAAATACCCAGGATCTGGCCAACAAGTATGCGAAGAAGGCAAAATCATGAGCCAGATGCGGGCATAACCCAGACCTAACCCAGACCTAACCGGTGTTATCGTCTGAAATATTGATCGAAACCAGGTTTAATTGACTGCTTCAGTGTGTTACCACATTACTACGTGATTCAACACGGAAAATACCCAGGATCTGGCCAACAAGTTTGCGAAAATGGCGAAAGTATAAGCCAGATGCGCGCATTTCCCAGACCTAACCCAGACCTAACCGGTGTTATCCTCTGAAATATTGATCGAAACCAGGTTTAATTGACTGCTTCAGTGTGTTACCACATTACTACGTGATTCAAACACGGAAAATACCCAGGATCTGGCCAACATGTTTGCGAAGAAGGCAAAATCATGAGCCAGATGCGGGCATATCCCGGACCTACCCCAGACCTAACCGGTGTTATCCTCTAAAATATTGATCGAAACCAGGTTTAATTGACTGCTTCAGCGTGTTACCACATTCCTACGTGATTCAAACACGAAAAAAACCCAGGATCTGACCAACAAGTATGCGAAGAAGGCGAAAGTATAAGCCAGATGCGCGCATTTCTCAGACCTAACCCAGACCTAACCGGCGTTATCCTCTAAAATATTGATCGAAACCAGGTTTAATTGACTGCTTCAGTGTGTTACCACATTACTACGTGATTCAACCAGGAAAAAAACCCAGGATCTGGCCAACAAGTATGCGAAGAAGGCAAAATCATGAGCCAGATGCGGGCATATCCCGGACCTATCCCATACCTAACCGGTGTTATCCTCTAAAATATTGATCGAAACCAGGTTTAATTGACTGCTTCAGTGTGTTACCACATTACTACGTGGTTCAAACACGAAAAAACCCCAGGATCTGGCCAACAAGTATGCGAAGAAGGCAAAATCATGAGCTAGATGCGGGCATAACCCAGACCTAACCCAGACCTAACCGGTGTTATCCTCTAAAATATTGATCGAAACCAGGTTTTATTGACTGCTTCAGTGTATTACCACATTACTACGTGATTCAAACACGAAAAAAACCCAGGATCTGGCCAACAAGTATGCGAAGAAGGCAAAATCATGAGCCAGATGCGGGCATAACCCAGACCTAACCCAGACCTAACCGGTGTTATCCTCTAAAATATTGATCGAAACCAGGTTTAATTTACTGCTCCAGTGTGTTACCACATTACTACGTGATTCAACCACGAAAAAAACCCAGGATCTGGCCAACAAGTATGCGAAGAAGGCAAAATCATGAGCCAGATGCGGGCATATCCCGGACCTATCCCAGACCTAACCGGTCTTATCCTCTAAAATATTGATCGAAACCAGGTTTAATTGACTGCTTCAGTGTGTTACCACATTACTACGTGATTCAAACACGAAAAAACCCCAGGATCTGGCCAACAAGTATGCGAAGAATGCAAAATCATGAGCTAGATGCGGGCATAACCCAGACCTAACCCAGACCTAACCGGCGTTATCCTCTGAAATATTGATCGAAACCAGGTTTAATTGACTGCTTCAGAGTGTTACCACATTACTACGTGATTCAAACACGAAAAATACCCAGGATCTGGCCAAGAAGTTTGCGAAAAAGGCGAAAGTATAAGCCAGATGCGCGCAAATCCCAGACCTAACCCAGACCTAACCGGTGTTATCCTCTAAAATATTGATCGAAACCAGGTTTAATTGACTGCTTCAGTGTGTTACCACATTACTACGTGATTCAACCACGAAAAAAACCCAGGATCTGGCCAACAAGTATGCGAAGAAGGCAAAATCATGAGCCAGATGCGGGCAAAACCCAGACCTAACCCAGACCTAACCGGTGTTATCCTCTGAAATATTGATCGAAACCAGGTTTAATTGACTGCTTCAGTGTGTTACTACATTACTACATGATTCAAACACGAAAAAAACCCAGGATCAGGCCAACAAGTATGCGAAGAAGGCAAAATCATGAGCCAGATGCGGGCATAACCCAGACCTAACCCAGACCTAACCGGTGTTATCCTCTGAAATATTGATCGAAACCAGGTTTAATTGACTGCTTCAGTGTGTTACCACATTACTACGTGATTCAAACACGGAAAATACCCGGGATCTGGCCAACAAGTTTGCGAAAAAGGCGAAAGTATAAGCCAGATGCGCGCAAATCCCAGACCTAACCCAGACCTAACCGGTGTTATCCTCTAAAACATTGATCGAAACCAGGTTTAATTGACTGCTTCAGTGTGTTACCACATTACTACGTGATTCAAACACGGAAAATACCCAGGATCTGGCCAACAAGTATGCGAAGAAGGCAAAATCATGAGCCAGATGCGGGCATAACCCAGACCTAACCCAGACCTAACCGGTGTTATCCTCTAAAATATTTATCGAAACCAGGTTTAATTGACTGCTTCAGTGTGTTACCACATTACTACGTGATTCAAACACGGAAAATACCCGGGATCTGGCCAACAAGTTTGCGAAAAAGGCGAAAATATAAGCCAGATGCGCGCATTTCCCAGACCTAACCCAGACCTAACCGTTGTTATCCTCTGAAATATTGATCGAAACCAGGTTTAATTGACTTCTTCAGTGTGTTACCACATTACTACGTGATTCAAACACGGAAAATACCCAGGATCTGGCCAACATGTTTGCGAAAATGGCGAAAATATAAGCCAGATGCGCGCAAATCCCAGACCTAACCCAGACCTAACCGGTGTTATCCTCTAAAATATTGATCGAAACCAGGTTTAATAGACTGCTTCAGTGAGTTACCACATTACTACGTGATTCAAACACGGAAAATACCCAGGATCTGGCCAACAAGTATGCGAAGAAGGCAAAATCATGAGCCAGATGCGGGCATAACCCAGACCTAACCCAGACCTAACCGGTGTTATCGTCTGAAATATTGATCGAAACCAGGTTTAATTGACTGCTTCAGTGTGTTACCACATTACTACGTGATCAAACACGGAAAATACCCAGGATCTGGCCAACAAGTTTGCGAAAAAGGCGAAAGTATAAGCCAGATGCGCGCATTTCCCAGACCTAACCCAGACCTAACCGGTGTTATCCTCTGAAATATTGATCGAAACCAGGTTTAATTGACTGCTTCAGTGTGTTACCACATTACTACGTTATTCAAACACGGAAAATACCCAGGATCTGGCCAACATGTTTGCGAAAATGGCGAAAGTATAAGCCAGATGCGCGCAAATCCCAGACCGAACCCAGACCTAACCGGTGTTATCCTCTAAAATATTGATCGAAACCAGGTTTAATAGACTGCTTCAGTGAGCTACCACATTACTACGTGATTCAAACACGGAAAATACCCAGGATCTGGCCCACAAGTATGCGAAGAAGGCAAAATCATGAGCCAGATGCGGGCATAACCCAGACCTAACCCAGACCTAACCGGTGTTATCCTCTAAAATATTGATCGAAACCAGGTTTAATTGACAGCTTCAGTGTGTTACCACATTACTAGGTGATTCAACCACGAAAAAAACCCAGGATCTGGCCAACAAGTATGCGAAGAAGGCAAAATCATGAGCCAGATGCGGGCATATCCCGGACCTTACCCAGACCTAACCGGTGTTATCCTCTAAAATATTGATCGAAACCAGGTTTAATTGACTGCTTCAGCGTGTTACCACATTCCTACGTGACTCAAACACGAAAAAAACCCAGGATCTGACCAACAAGTATGCGAAGAAGGCGAAAGTATAAGCCAGATGCGCGCATTTCCCAGACCTAACCCAGACCTAACCGGCGTTATCCTCTAAAATATTGATCGAAACCAGGTTTAATTGACTGCTTCAGTGTGTTACCACATTACTACGTGATTCAACCACGAAAAAAACCCAGGATCTGGCCAACAAGTATGCGAAGAAGGCAAAATCATGAGCCAGATGCGGGCATATCCCGGACCTATCCCAGACCTAACCGGTGTTATCCTCTAAAATATTGATCGAAACCAGGTTTAATTGACTGCTTCAGTGTGTTACCACATTACTACGTGGTTCAAACACGAAAAAACCCCAGGATCTGGCCAACAAGTATGCGAAGAAGGCAAAATCATGAGCTAGGTGCGGGCATAACCCAGACCTAACCCAGACCTAACCGGTGTTATCTTCTAAAATATTGATCGAAACCAGGTTTTATTGACTGCTTCAGTGTATTACCACATTACTACGTGATTCAAACACGAAAAAAACCCAGGATCTGGCCAACAAGTATGCGAAGAAGGCAAAATCATGAGCCAGATGCCGGCATAACCCAGACCTAACCCAGACCTAACCGGTGTTATCCTCTAAAATATTGATCGAAACCAGGTTTAATTGACTGCTCCAGTGTGTTACCACATTACTACGTGATTCAACCACGAAAAAAACCCAGGATATGGCCAACAAGTATGCGAAGAAGGCAAAATCATGAGCCAGATGCGGGCATATCCCGGACCTATCCCAGACCTAACCGGTCTTATCCTCTAAAATATTGATCGAAACCAGGTTTAATTGACTGCTTCAGTGTGTTACCACATTACTACGTGATTCAAACACGAAAAGACCCCAGGATCTGGCCAACAAGAATGCGAAGAATGCAAAATCATGAGCTAGATGCGGGCATAACCCAGACCTAACCCAGACCTCACCGGTGTTATCCTCTGAAATATTGATCGAAACCAGGTTTAATTGACTGCTTCAGTGTGTTACCACATTACTACGTGATTCAAACACGGAAAATACCCGGGATCTGGCCAACAAGTTTGCGAAAAAGGCGAAAGTATAAGCCAGATGCGCGCAAATCCCAGACCTAACCCAGACCTAACCGGTGTTATCCTCTAAAATATTGATCGAAACCAGGTTTTATTGACTGCTTCAGTGTGTTACCACATTACTACGTGGTTCAAACACGAAAAAACCCCAGGATCTGGCCAACATGTATGCGAAGAAGGCAAAATCATGAGCTAGATGCGGGCATAACCCAGACCTAACCCAGACCTAACCGCTGTTATCTTCTAAAATATTGATCGAAACCAGGTTTTATTGACTGCTTCAGTGTATTACCACATTACTACGTGATTCATATACGAAAAAAACCCAGGATCTGGCCAACAAGTTTGCGAAAAAGGCGAAAGTATAAGCCAGATGCGCGCATTTCCCAGACCTAACCTAGACCTAACCGGTGTTATCGTCTGAAATATTGATCGAAACCAGGTTTAATTGACTGCTTCAGTGTGTTACCACATTACTACGTGATTCAAACACGGAAAATACCCAGGATCTGGCCAACAAGTTTGCGAAAATGGCGAAAGTATAAGCCAGATGCGCGCATTTCCCAGACCTAACCCAGACCTAACCGGTGTTATCCTCTGAAATATTGATCGAAACCAGGTTTAATTGACTGCTTCAGTGTGCTACCACATTACTACGTGATTCAAACACGGAAAATACCCAGGATCTGGCCAACATGTTTGCGAAAATGGCGAAAGTATAAGCCAGATGCGCGCAAATCCCAGACCTAACCCAGACCTAACTGGTGTTATCCTCTAAAATATTGATCGAAACCAGGTTTAATAGACTGCTTCAGTGAGTTACCACATTACTACGTGATTCAAACACGGGAAATACCCAGGATCTGGCCAACAAGTATGCGAAGAAGGCAAAATCATGAGCCAGATGCGGGCATAACCCAGACCTAACCCAGACCTAACCGGTGTTATCGTCTGAAATATTGATCGAAACCAGGTTTAATTGACTGCTTCAGTGTGTTACCACATTACTACGTGATTCAAACACGGAAAATACCCGGGATCTGGCCAACAAGTTTGCGAAAAAGGCGAAAGTATAAGCCAGATGCGCGCAAATCCCAGACCTAACCCAGACCTAACCGGTGTTATCCTCTAAAATATTGATCGAAACCAGGTTTAATTGACTGCTTCAGTGTGTTACCACATTACTACGTGATTCAAACACGGAAAATACCCAGGATCTGGCCAACAAGTATGCGCAGAAGGCAAAATCATGAGCCAGATGCGGGCATAACCCAGACCTAACCCAGACCTAACCGGTGTTATCCTCTAAAATATTTATCGAAACCAGGTTTAATTGACTGCTTCAGTGTGTTACCACATTACTACGTGATTCAAACACGGAAAATACCCGGGATCTGGCCAACAAGTTTGCGAAAAAGGCGAAAGTATAAGCCAGATGCGCGCATTTCCCAGACCTAACCCAGACCTAACCGGTGTTATCCTCTGAAATATTGATCGTAACCAGGTTTAGTTGACTTCTTCAGTGTGTTACCACATTACTACGTGATTCAAACACGGAAAATACCCAGGATCTGGCCAACATGTTTGCGAAAATGGCGAAAGTATAAGCCAGATGCGCGCAAATCCCAGACCTAACCCAGACCTAACCGGTGTTATCCTCTAAAATATTGATCGAAACCAGGTTTAATAGACTGCTTCAGTGAGTTACCACATTACTACGTGATTCAAACACGGAAAATACCCAGGATCTGGCCAACAAGTATGCGAAGAAGGCAAAATCATGAGCCAGATGCGGGCATAACCCAGACCTAACCCAGACCTAACCGGTGTTATCGTCTGAAATATTGATCGAAACCAGGTTTAATTGACTGCTTCAGTGTGTTACCACATTACTACGTGATTCAAACACGGAAAATACCCAGGATCTGGCCAACAAGTTTGCGAAAAAGGCGAAAGTATAAGCCAGATGCGCGCATTTCCCAGACCTAACCCAGACCTAACCGGTGTTATCCTCTGAAATATTGATCGAAACCAGGTTTAATTGACTGCTTCAGTGTGTTACCACATTACTACGTGATTCAAACACGGAAAATACCCAGGATCTGGCCAACATGTTTGCGAAAATGGCGAAAGTATAAGCCAGATGCGCGCAAATCCCAGACCTAACCCAGACCTAACCGGTGTTATCCTCTAAAATATTGATCGAAACCAGGTTTAATAGACTGCTTCAGTGAGCTACCACATTACTACGTGATTCAAACACGGAAAATACCCAGGATCTGGCCCACAAGTATGCGAAGAAGGCAAAATCATGAGCCAGATGCGGGCATAACCCAGACCTAACCCAGACCTAACCGGTGTTATCCTCTAAAATATTGATCGAAACCAGGTTTAATTGACAGCTTCAGTGTGTTACCACATTACTACGTGATTCAACCACGAAAAAAACCCAGGATCTGGCCAACAAGTATGCGAAGAAGGCAAAATCATGAGCCAGATGCGGGCATATCCCGGACCTTACCCAGACCTAACCGGTGTTATCCTCTAAAATATTGATCGAAACCAGGTTTAATTGACTGCTTCAGCGTGTTACCACATTCCTACGTGATTCAAACACGAAAAAAACCCAGGATCTGACCAACAAGTATGCGAAGAAGGCGAAAGTATAAGCCAGATGCGCGCATTTCCCAGACCTAACCCAGACCTAACCGGCGTTATCCTCTAAAATATTGATCGAAACCAGGTTTATTTGACTGCTTCAGTGTGTTACCACATTACTACGTGATTCAACCACGAAAAAAACCCAGGATCTGGCCAACAAGTATGCGAAGAAGGCAAAATCATGAGCCAGATGCGGGCATATCCCGGACCTATCCCAGACCTAACCGGTGTTATCCTCTAAAATATTGATCGAAACCAGGTTTAATTGACTGCTTCAGTGTGTTACCACATTACTACGTGGTTCAAACACGAAAAAACCCCAGGATCTGGCCAACAAGTATGCGAAGAAGGCAAAATCATGAGCTAGGTGCGGGCATAACCCAGACCTAACCCAGACCTAACCGGTGTTATCTTCTAAAATATTGATCGAAACCAGGTTTTATTGACTGCTTCAGTGTATTACCACATTACTACGTGATTCAAACACGAAAAAAACCCAGGATCTGGCCAACAAGTATGCGAAGAAGGCAAAATCATGAGCCAGATGCCGGCATAACCCAGACCTAACCCAGACCTAACCGGTGTTATCCTCTAAAATATTGATCGAAACCAGGTTTAATTGACTGCTCCAGTGTGTTACCACATTACTACGTGATTCAACCACGAAAAAAACCCAGGATATGGCCAACAAGTATGCGAAGAAGGCAAAATCATGAGCCAGATGCGGGCATATCCCGGACCTATCCCAGACCTAACCGGTCTTATCCTCTAAAATATTGATCGAAACCAGGTTTAATTGACTGCTTCAGTGTGTTACCACATTACTACGTGATTCAAACACGAAAAAACCCCAGGATCTGGCCAACAAGTATGCGAAGAATGCAAAATCATGAGCTAGATGCGGGCATAACCCAGACCTAACCCAGACCTCACCGGTGTTATCCTCTGAAATATTGATCGAAACCAGGTTTAATTGACTGCTTCAGTGTGTTACCACATTACTACGTGATTCAAACACGGAAAATACCCGGGATCTGGCCAACAAGTTTGCGAAAAAGGCGAAAGTATAAGCCAGATGCGCGCAAATCCCAGACCTAACCCAGACCTAACCGGTGTTATCCTTTAAAATATTGATCGAAACCAGGTTTTATTGACTGCTTCAGTGTGTTACCACATTACTACGTGGTTCAAACACGAAAAAACCCCAGGATCTGGCCAACAAGTATGCGAAGAAGGCAAAATCATGAGCTAGATGCGGGCATAACCCAGACCTAACCCAGACCTAACCGGTGTTATCTTCTAAAATATTGATCGAAACCAGGTTTTATTGACTGCTTCAGTGTATTACCACATTACTACGTGATTCAAATACGAAAAAAACCCAGGATCTGGCCAACAAGTTTGCGAAAAAGGCGAAAGTATAAGCCAGATGCGCGCATTTCCCAGACCTAACCTAGACCTAACCGGTGTTATCGTCTGAAATATTGATCGAAACCAGGTTTAATTGACAGCTTCAGTGTGTTACCACATTACTACGTGATTCAACCACGAAAAAAACCCAGGATCTGGCCAACAAGTATGCGAAGAAGGCAAAATCATGAGCCAGATGCGGGCATATCCCGGACCTAACCCAGACCTAACCGGTGTTATCCTCTAAAATATTGATCGAAACCAGGTTTAATTGACTGCTTCAGCGTGTTACCACATTCCTACGTGATTCAAACACGAAAAAAACCCAGGATCTGACCAACAAGTATGCGAAGAAGGCGAAAGTATAAGCCAGATGCGCGCATTTCCCAGACCTAACCCAGACCTAACCGGCGTTATCCTCTAAAATATTGATCGAAACCAGGTTTAATTGACTGCTTCAGTGTGTTACCACATTACTACGTGATTCAACCAGGAAAAAAACCCAGGATCTGGCCAACAAGTATGCGAAGAAGGCAAAATCATGAGCCAGATGCGGGCATATCCCGGACCTATCCCAGACCTAACCGGTGTTATCCTCTAAAATATTGATCGAAACCAGGTTTAATTTACTGCTCCAGTGTGTTACCACATTACTACGTGATTCAAACACGAAAAAACCCGAGATCTGGCCAACAAGTTTGCGAAAAAGGCGAAAGTATAAGCCAGATGCGCGCAAATGCCAGACCTAACCCAGACCTAACCGGTGTTATCCTCTAAAATATTAATCGAAACCAGGTTTTATTGACTGCTTCAGTGTATTACCACATTACTACGTGATTCAAACACGAAAAAAACCCAGGATCTGGCCAACAAGTTTGCGAAAAAGGCGAAAGTATAAGCCAGATGCGCGCAAATCCCAGACCTTATCCAGACCTAACCGGTGTTATCCTCTAAAATATTGATCGAAACCAGGTTTTATTGACTGCTTCAGTGTGTTACCACATTACTACGTGATTCAAACACGGAAAAAACCCAGGATCTGGCCAACAAGTTTGCGAAAAAGGCGAAGGTATAAGCCAGATGCGCGCAAATCCCAGACCTAACCCAGACCTAACCGGTGTTATCCTCTAAAATATTGATCGAAACCAGGTTTAATTGACTGCTTCAGTGTGTTACCACATTACTACGTGATTCAAACACGGGAAATACCCAGGATCTGGCCAACAAGTATGCGAAGAAGGCAAAATCATGAGCCAGATGCGGGCATAACCCAGACCTAACCCAGACCTAACCGGTGTTATCCTCTAAAATATTGATCGAAACCAGGTTTAATTGACTGCTTCAGTGTGTTACCACATTACTACGTGATTCAACCACGAAAAAAACCCAGGATCTGGCCAACAAGTATGCGAAGAAGGCAAAATCATGAGCCACATGCGGGCAAAACCCAGACCTAACCCAGACCTAACCGGTGTTATCCTCTTTAATATTGATCGAAACCAGGTTTAATTGACTGCTTCAGTGTGTTACTACATTACTACATGATTCAAACACGAAAAAAACCCAGGATCAGGCCAACAAGTATGCGAAGAAGGCAAAATCATGAGCCAGATGCGGGCATAACCCAGACCTAACCCAGACCTAACCGGTGTTATCCTCTGAAATATTGATCGAAACCAGGTTTAATTGACTGCTTCAGTGTGTTACCACATTACTACGTGATTCAAACACGGAAAATACCCGGGATCTGGCCAACAAGTTTGCGAAAAAGGCGAAAGTATAAGCCAGATGCGCGCAAATCCCAGACCTAACCCAGACCTAACAGGTGTTATCCTCTAAAATATTGATCGAAACCAGGTTTAATTGACTGCTTCAGTGTGTTACCACATTACTACGTGATTCAAACACGGAAAATACCCAGGATCTGGCCAACAAGTATGCGAAGAAGGCAAAATCATGAGCCAGATGCGGGCATAACCCAGACCTAACCCAGACCTAACCGGTGTTATCCTCTAAAATATTTATCGAAACCAGGTTTAATTGACTGCTTCAGTGTGTTACCACATTACTACGTGATTCAAACACGGAAAATACCCGGGATCTGGCCAACAAGTTTGCGAAAAAGGCGAAACTATAAGCCAGATGCGCGCATTTCCCAGACCTAACCCAGACCTAACCGGTGTTATCCTCTGAAATATTGATCAAAACCAGGTTTAATTGACTGCTTCAGTGTGTTACCACATTACTACGTGATTCAAACACGGAAAATACCCAGGATCTGGCCAACATGTTTGCGAAAATGGCGAAAGTATAAGCCAGATGCGCGCAAATCCCAGACCTAACCCAGACCTAACCGGTGTTATCCTCTAAAATATTGATCGAAACCAGGTTTAATAGACTGCTTCAGTGAGTTACCACATTACTACGTGATTCAAACACGGAAAATACCCAGGATCTGGCCAACAAGTATGCGAAGAAGGCAAAATCATGAGCCAGATGCGGGCATAACCCAGACCTAACCCAGACCTAACCGGTGTTATCGTCTGAAATATTGATCGAAACCAGGTTTAATTGACTGCTTCAGTGTGTTACCACATTACTACGTGATTCAAACACGGAAAATACCCAGGATCTGGCCAACATGTTTGCGAAAATGGCGAAAGTATAAGCCAGATGCGCGCAAATCCCAGACCTAACCCAGACCTAACCGGTGTTATCCTCTAAAATATTGATCGAAACCAGGTTTAATAGACTGCTTCAGTGAGCTACCACATTACTACGTGATTCAAACACGGAAAATACCCAGGATCTGGCCCACAAGTATGCGAAGAAGGCAAAATCATGAGCCAGATGCGGGCATAACCCAGACCTAACCCAGACCTAACCGGTGTTATCCTCTAAAATATTGATCGAAACCAGGTTTAATTGACAGCTTCAGTGTGTTACCACATTACTACGTGATTCAACCACGAAAAAAACCCAGGATCTGGCCAACAAGTATGCGAAGAAGGCAAAATCATGAGCCAGATGCGGGCATATCCCGGACCTAACCCAGACCTAACCGGTGTTATCCTCTAAAATATTGATCGAAACCAGGTTTAATTGACTGCTTCAGCGTGTTACCACATTCCTACGTGATTCAAACACGAAAAAAACCCAGGATCTGACCAACAAGTATGCGAAGAAGGCGAAAGTATAAGCCAGATGCGCGCATTTCCCAGACCTAACCCAGACCTAACCGGCGTTATCCTCTAAAATATTGATCGAAACCAGGTTTAATTGACTGCTTCAGTGTGTTACCACATTACTACGTGATTCAACCACGAAAAAAACCCAGGATCTGGCCAACAAGTATGCGAAGAAGGCAAAATCATGAGCCAGATGCGGGCATATCCCGGACCTATCCCAGACCTAACCGGTGTTATCCTCTAAAATATTGATCGAAACCAGGTTTAATTGACTGCTTCAGTGTGTTACCACATTACTACGTGGTTCAAACACGAAAAAACCCCAGGATCTGGCCAACAAGTATGCGAAGAAGGCAAAATCATGAGCTAGATGCGGGCATAACCCAGACCTAACCCAGACCTAACCGGTGTTATCTTCTAAAATATTGATCGAAACCAGGTTTTATTGACTGCTTCAGTGTATTACCACATTACTACGTGATTCAAACACGAAAAAAACCCAGGATCTGGCCAACAAGTATGCGAAGAAGGCAAAATCATGAGCCAGATGCCGGCATAACCCAGACCTAACCCAGACCTAACCGGTGTTATCCTCTAAAATATTGATCGAAACCAGGTTTAATTGACTGCTCCAGTGTGTTACCACATTACTACGTGATTCAACCACGAAAAAAACCCAGGATATGGCCAACAAGTATGCGAAGAAGGCAAAATCATGAGCCAGATGCGGGCATATCCCGGACCTATCCCAGACCTAACCGGTGTTATCCTCTAAAATATTGATCGAAACCAGGTTTAATTGACTGCTTCAGTGTGTTACCACATTACTACGTGGTTCAAACACGAAAAAACCCCAGGATCTGGCCAACAAGTATGCGAAGAAGGCAAAATCATGAGCTAGATGCGGGCATAACCCAGACCTAACCCAGACCTAACCGGTGTTATCTTCTAAAATATTGATCGAAACCAGGTTTTATTGACTGCTTCAGTGTATTACCACATTACTACGTGATTCAAACACGAAAAAAACCCAGGATCTGACCAACAAGTATGCGAAGAAGGCAAAATCATGAGCCAGATGCCGGCATAACCCAGACCTAACCCAGACCTAACCGGTGTTATCCTCTAAAATATTGATCGAAACCAGGTTTAATTGACTGCTCCAGTGTGTTACCACATTACTACGTGATTCAACCACGAAAAAAACCCAGGATATGGCCAACAAGTATGCGAAGAAGGCAAAATCATGAGCCAGATGCGGGCATATCCTGGACCTATCCCAGACCTAACCGGTCTTATCCTCTAAAATATTGATCGAAACCAGGTTTAATTGACTGCTTCAGTGTGTTACCACATTACTACGTGATTCAAACACGAAAAAACCCCAGGATCTGGCCAACAAGTATGCGAAGAATGCAAAATCATGAGCTAGATGCGGGCATAACCCAGACCTAACCCAGACCTCACCGGTGTTATCCTCTAAAATATTGATCGAAACCAGGTTTTATTGACTGCTTCAGTGTATTACCACATTACTACGTGATTCAAACACGGAAAAAACCCAGGATCTGGCCAACAAGTATGCGAAGAAGGCAAAATCATGAGCCAGATGCGGGCATAACCCAGACCTAACCCAGACCTAACCGGCGTTATCCTCTGAAATATTGATCGAAACCAGGTTTAATTGACTGCTTCAGAGTGTTACCACATTACTACGTGATTCAAACACGAAAAATACCCAGGATCTGGCCAAGAAGTTTGCGAAAAAGGCGAAAGTATAAGCCAGATGCGCGCAAATCCCAGACCTAACCCAGACCTAACCGGTGTTATCCTCTAAAATATTGATCGAAACCAGGTTTTATTGACTGCTTCAGTGTGTTACCACATTACTACGTGATTCAAACACGGAAAAAACCCAGGATCTGGCCAACAAGTTTGCGAAAAAGGCGAAGGTATAAGCCAGATGCGCGCAAATCCCAGACCTAACCCAGACCTAACCGGTGTTATCCTCTAAAATATTGATCGAAACCAGGTTTAATTGACTGCTTCAGTGTGTTACCACATTACTACGTGATTCAAACACGGAAAAAACCCAGGATCTGGCCAACAAGTTTGCGAAAAAGGCGAAGGTATAAGCCAGATGCGCGCAAATCCCAGACCTAACCCAGACCTAACCGGTGTTATCCTCTAAAATATTGATCGAAACCAGGTTTAATTGACTGCTTCAGTGTGTTACCACATTACTACGTGATTCAAACACGGGAAATACCCAGGATCTGGCCAACAAGTATGCGAAGAAGGCAAAATCATGAGCCAGATGCGGGCATAACCCAGACCTAACCCAGACCTAACCGGTGTTATCCTCTAAAATATTGATCGAAACCAGGTTTAATTCACTGCTTCAGTGTGTTACCACATTACTACGTGATTCAACCACGAAAAAAACCCAGGATCTGGCCACAAGTATGCGAAGAAGGCAAAATCATGAGCCAGATGCGGGCAAAACCCAGACCTAACCCAGACCTAACCGGTGTTATCCTCTGAAATATTGATCGAAACCAGGTTTAATTGACTGCTTCAGTGTGTTACTACATTACTACATGATTCAAACACGAAAAAAACCCAGGATCTGGCCAACAAGTATGCGAAGAAGGCAAAATCATGAGCCAGATGCGGGCATAACCCAGACCTAACCCAGACCTAACCGGTGTTATCCTCTGAAATATTGATCGAAACCAGGTTTAATTGACTGCTTCAGTGTGTTACCACATTACTACGTGATTCAAACACGGAAAATACCCGGGATCAGGCCAACAAGTTTGCGAAAAAGGCGAAAGTATAAGCCAGATGCGCGCAAATCCCAGACCTAACCCAGACCTAAGCGGTGTTATCCTCTAAAATATTGATCGAAACCAGGTTTAATTGACTGCTTCAGTGTGTTACCACATTACTACGTGATTCAAACACGGAAAATACCCAGGATCTGGCCAACAAGTATGCGAAGAAGGCAAAATCATGAGCCAGATGCGGGCATAACCCAGACCTAACCGGTGTTATCCTCTAAAATATTGATCGAAACCAGGTTTAATTGACTGCTTCAGTGTGTTACCACATTACTACGTGATTCAAACACGGAAAATACCCGGGATCTGGCCAACAAGTTTGCGAAAAAGGCGAAAGTATAAGCCAGATGCGCGCATTTCCCAGACCTAACCCAGACCTAACCGGTGTTATCCTCTGAAATATTGATCGAAACCAGGTTTAATTGACTGCTTCAGTGTGTTACCACATTACTACGTGATTCAAACACGGAAAATACCCAGGATCTGGCCAACATGTTTGCGAAAATGGCGAAAGTATAAGCCAGATGCGCGCAAATCCCAGACCTAACCCAGACCTAACCGGTGTTATCCTGTAAAATATTGATCGAAACCAGGTTTAATAGACTGCTTCAGTGAGTTACCACATTACTACGTGATTCAAACACGGAAAATACCCAGGATCTGGCCAACAAGTATGCGAAGAAGGCAAAATCATGAGCCAGATGCGGGCATAACCCAGACCTAACCCAGACTTAACCGGTGTTATCCTCTAAAATATTGATCGAAACCAGGTTTAATTGACAGCTTCAGTGTGTTACCACATTACTACGTGATTCAACCACGAAAAAAACCCAGGATCTGGCCAACAAGTATGCGAAGAAGGCAAAATCATGAGCCAGATGCGGGCATATCCCGGACCTAACCCAGACCTAACCGGTGTTATCCTCTAAAATATTGATCGAAACCAGGTTTAATTGACTGCTTCAGCCTGTTACCACATTCCTACGTGATTCAAACACGAAAAAAACCCAGGATCTGACCAACAAGTATGCGAAGAAGGCGAAAGTATAAGCCAGATGCGCGCATTTCCCAGACCTAACCCAGACCTAACCGGCGTTATCCTCTAAAATATTGATCGAAACCAGGTTTAATTGACTGCTTCAGTGTGTTACCACATTACTACGTGATTCAACCACGAAAAAAACCCAGGATCTGGCCAACAAGTATGCGAAGAAGGCAAAATCATGAGCCAGATGCGGGCATATCCCGGACCTATCCCAGACCTAACCGGTGTTATCCTCTAAAATATTGATCGAAACCAGGTTTAATTGACTGCTACAGTGTGTTACCACATTACTACGTGGTTCAAACACGAAAAAACCCCAGGATCTGGCCAACAAGTATGCGAAGAAGGCAAAATCATGAGCTAGATGCGGGCATAACCCAGACCTAACCCAGACCTAACCGGTGTTATCTTCTAAAATATTGATCGAAACCAGGTTTTATTGACTGCTTCAGTGTATTACCACATTACTACGTGATTCAAACACGGAAAAAACCCAGGATCTGGCCAACAAGTATGCGAAGAAGGCAAAATCATGAGCCAGATGCGGGCATAACCCAGACCTAACCCAGACCTAACCGGTGTTATCCTCTAAAATATTGATCGAAACCAGGTTTAATTGACTGCTTCAGTGTGTTACCACATTACTACGTGATTCAACCACGAAAAAAACCCAGGATCTGGCCAACAAGTATGCGAAGAAGGCAAAATCATGAGCCAGATGCGGGCAAAACCCAGACCTAACCCAGACCTAACCGGTGTTATCCTCTGAAATATTGATCGAAACCAGGTTTAATTGACTGCTTCAGTGTGTTACTACATTACTACATGATTCAAACACGAAAAAAACCCAGGATCTGGCCAACAAGTATGCGAAGAAGGCAAAATCATGAGCCAGATGCGGGCATAACCCAGACCTAACCCAGACCTTACCGGTGTTATCCTCTGAAATATTGATCGAAACCAGGTTTAATTGACTGCTTCAGTGTGTTACCACATTACTACGTGATTCAAACACGGAAAATACCCGGGATCTGGCCAACAAGTGTGCGAAAAAGGCGAAAGTATAAGCCAGATGCGCGCAAATCCCAGACCTAACCCAGACCTAACCGGTGTTATCCTCTAAAATATTGATCGAAACCAGGTTTAATTGACTGCTTCAGTGTGTTACCACATTACTACGTGATTCAAACACGGAAAATACCCAGGATCTGGCCAACAAGTATGCGAAGAAGGCAAAATCATGAGCCAGATGCGGGCATAACCCAGACCTAACCGGTGTTATCCTCTAAAATATTGATCGAAACCAGGTTTAATTGACTGCTTCAGTGTGTTACCACATTACTACGTGATTCAAACACGGAAAATACCCGGGATCTGGCCAACAAGTTTGCGAAAAAGGCGAAAGTATAAGCCAGATGCGCGCATTTCCCAGACCTAACCCAGACCTAACCGGTGTTATCCTCTGAAATATTGATCGAAACCAGGTTTAATTGACTGCTTCAGTGTGTTACCACATTACTACGTGATTCAAACACGGAAAATACCCAGGATCTGGCCAACATGTTTGCGAAAATGGCGAAAGTATAAGCCAGATGCGCGCAAATCCCAGACCTAACCCAGACCTAACCGGTGTTATCCTGTAAAATATTGATCGAAACCAGGTTTAATAGACTGCTTCAGTGAGTTACCACATTACTACGTGATTCAAACACGGAAAATACCCAGGATCTGGCCAACAAGTATGCGAAGAAGGCAAAATCATGAGCCAGATGCGGGCATAACCCAGACCTAACCCAGACTTAACCGGTGTTATCCTCTAAAATATTGATCGAAACCAGGTTTAATTGACAGCTTCAGTGTGTTACCACATTACTACGTGATTCAACCACGAAAAAAACCCAGGATCTGGCCAACAAGTATGCGAAGAAGGCAAAATCATGAGCCAGATGCGGGCATATCCCGGACCTAACCCAGACCTAACCGGTGTTATCCTCTAAAATATTGATCGAAACCAGGTTTAATTGACTGCTACAGTGTGTTACCACATTACTACGTGGTTCAAACACGAAAAAACCCCAGGATCTGGCCAACAAGTATGCGAAGAAGGCAAAATCATGAGCTAGATGCGGGCATAACCCAGACCTAACCCAGACCTAACCGGTGTTATCTTCTAAAATATTGATCGAAACCAGGTTTTATTGACTGCTTCAGTGTATTACCACATTACTACGTGATTCAAACACGAAAAAAACCCAGGATCTGACCAACAAGTATGCGAAGAAGGCGAAAGTATAAGCCAGATGCGCGCATTTCCCAGACCTAACCCAGACCTAACCGGCGTTATCCTCTAAAATATTGATCGAAACCAGGTTTTATTGACTGCTTCAGTGTATTACCACATTACTACGTGATTCAAACACGGAAAAAACCCAGGATCTGGCCAACAAGTATGCGAAGAAGGCAAAATCATGAGCCAGATGCGGGCATAACCCAGACCTAACCCAGACCTAACCGGTGTTATCCTCTAAAATATTGATCGAAACCAGGTTTAATTGACTGCTTCAGTGTGTTACCACATTACTACGTGATTCAACCACGAAAAAAACCCAGGATCTGGCCAACAAGTATGCGAAGAAGGCAAAATCATGAGCCAGATGCGGGCAAAACCCAGACCTAACCCAGACCTAACCGGTGTTATCCTCTGAAATATTGATCGAAACCAGGTTTAATTGACTGCTTCAGTGTGTTACTACATTACTACATGATTCAAACACGAAAAATACCCAGGATCTGGCCAACAAGTATGCGAAGAAGGCAAAATCATGAGCCAGAAGCGGGCATAACCCAGACCTAACCCAGACCTAACCGGTGTTATCCTCTGAAATATTGATCGAAACCAGGTTTAATTGACTGCTTCAGTGTGTTACCACATTACTACGTGATTCAAAAATGGAAAATACCCGGGATCTGGCCAACAAGTGTGCGAAAAAGGCGAAAGTATAAGCCAGATGCGCGCAAATCCCAGACCTAACCCAGGCCTAACCGGTGTTATCCTCTAAAATATTGATCGAAACCAGGTTTAATTGACTGCTTCAGTGTGTTACCACATTACTACGTGATTCAAACACGGAAAATACCCAGGATCTGGCCAACAAGTATGCGAAGAAGGCAAAATCATGAGCCAGATGCGGGCATAACCCAGACCTAACCGGTGTTATCCTCTAAAATATTGATCGAAACCAGGTTTAATTGACTGCTTCAGTGTGTTACCACATTACTACGTGATTCAAACACGGAAAATACCCGGGATCTGGCCAACAAGTTTGCGAAAAAGGCGAAAGTATAAGCCAGATGCGCGCATTTCCCAGACCTAACCCAGACCTAACCGGTGTTATCCTCTGAAATATTGATCGAAACCAGGTTTAATTGACTGCTTCAGTGTGTTACCACATTACTACGTGATTCAAACACGGAAAATACCCAGGATCTGGCCAACATGTTTGCGAAAATGGCGAAAGTATAAGCCAGATGCGCGCAAATCCCAGACCTAACCCAGACCTAACCGGTGTTATCCTGTAAAATATTGATCGAAACCAGGTTTAATAGACTGCTTCAGTGAGTTACCACATTACTACGTGATTCAAACACGGAAAATACCCAGGATCTGGCCAACAAGTATGCGAAGAAGGCAAAATCATGAGCCAGATGCGGGCATAACCCAGACCTAACCCAGACCTAACCGGTGTTATCGTCTGAAATATTGATCGAAACCAGGTTTAATTGACTGCTTCAGTGTGTTACCACATTACTACGTGATTCAAACACGGAAAATACCCAGGATCTGGCCAACAAGTTTGCGAAAAAGGCGAAAGTATAAGGCAGATGCGCGCATTTCCCAGACCTAACCCAGACCTAACCGGTGTTATCCTCTGAAATATTGATCGAAACCAGGTTTAATTGACTGCTTCAGTGTGTTACCACATTACTACGTGATTCAAACACGGAAAATACCCAGGATCTGGCCAACATGTTTGCGAAAATGGCGAAAGTATAAGCCAGATGCGCGCAAATCCCAGACCTAACCCAGACCTAACCGGTGTTATCCTCTAAAATATTGATCGAAACCAGGTTTAATAGACTGCTTCAGTGAGTTACCACATTACTACGTGATTCAAACACGGAAAATACCCAGGATCTGGCCAACAAGTATGCGAAGAAGGCAAAATCATGAGCCAGATGCGGGCATAACCCAGACCTAACCCAGACCTAACCGGTGTTATCCTCTAAAATATTGTTCGAAACCAGGTTTAATTGACAGCTTCAGTGTGTTACCACATTACTACGTGATTCAACCACGAAAAAAACCCAGGATCTGGCCAACAAGTATGCGAAGAAGGCAAAATCATGAGCCAGATGCGGGCATATCCCGGACCTAACCCAGACCTAACCGGTGTTATCCTCTAAAATATTGATCGAAACCAGGTTTAATTGACTGCTTCAGCGTGTTACCACGTTCCTACGAGATTCAAACACGAAAAAAACCCAGGATCTGACCAACAAGTATGCGAAGAAGGCGAAAGTATAAGCCAGATGCGCGCATTTCCCAGACCTATCCCAGACCTAACCGGTGTTATCCTCTAAAATATTGATCGAAACCAGGTTTAATTGACTGCTTCAGTGTGTTACCACATTACTACGTGATTCAAACACGAAAAAACCCCAGGATCTGGCCAACAAGTATGCGAAGAAGGCAAAATCGTGAGCTAGATGCGGGCATAACCCAGACCTAACCCAGACCTAACCGGTTTTATCCTCTAAAATATTGATCGAAACCAGGTTTTATTGACTGCTTCAGTGTATTACCACATTACTACGTGATTCAAACACGAAAAAAACCCAGGATCTGGCCAACAAGTATGCGAAGAAGGCAAAATCATGAGCCAGATGCGGGCATAACCCAGACCTAACCCAGACCTAACCGGTGTTATCCTCTAAAATATTGATCGAAACCAGGTTTAATTGACTGCTCCAGTGTGTTACCACATTACTACGTGATTCAACCACGAAAAAAACCCAGGATCTGGCCAACAAGTATGCGAAGAAGGCAAAATCATGAGCCAGATGCGGGCATATCCAGGACCTATCCCAGACCTAACCGGTCTTATCCTCTAAAATATTGATCGAAACCAGGTTTAATTGACTGCTTCAGTGTGTTACCACATTACTACGTGATTCAAACACGAAAAAACCCCAGGATCTGGCCAACAAGTATGCGATGAATGCAAAATCATGAGCTAGATGCGGGCATAACCCAGACCTAACCCAGACCTCACCGGTGTTATCCTCTAAAATATTGATCGAAACCAGGTTTTATTGACTGCTTCAGTGTATTACCACATTACTACGTGATTCAAACACGGAAAAAACCCAGGATCTGGCCAACAAGTATGCGAAGAAGGCAAAATCATGAGCCAGATGCGGGCATAACCCAGACCTAACCCAGACCTAACCGGCGTTATCCTCTGAAATATTGATCGAAACCAGGTTTAATTGACTGCTTCAGAGTGTTACCACATTACTACGTGATTCAAACACGAAAAATACCCAGGATCTGGCCAAGAAGTTTGCGAAAAAGGCGAAAGTATAAGCCAGATGCGCGCAAATCCCAGACCTAACCCAGACCTAACCGGTGTTATCCTCTAAAATATTGATCGAAACCAGGTTTAATTGACAGCTTCAGTGTGTTACCACATTACTACGTGATTCAACCACGAAAAAAACCCAGGATCTGGCCAACAAGTATGCGAAGAAGGCAAAATCATGAGCCAGATGCGGGCATATCCCGGACCTAACCCAGACCTAACCGGTGTTATCCTCTAAAATATTGATCGAAACCAGGTTTAATTGACTGCTTCAGCGTGTTACCACATTCCTACGTGATTCAAACACGAAAAAAACCCAGGATCTGACCAACAAGTATGCCAAGAAGGCGAAAGTATAAGCCAGATGCGCGCATTTGCCAGACCTAACCCAGACCTAACCGGCGTTATCCTCTAAAATATTGATCGAAACCAGGTTTAATTGACTGCTTCAGTGTGTTACCACATTACTACGTGATTCAACCACGAAAAAAACCCAGGATCTGGCCAACAAGTATGCGAAGAAGGCAAAATCATGAGCCAGATGCGGGCATATCCCGGACCTATCCCAGACCTAACCGGTGTTATCCTCTAAAATATTGATCGAAACCAGGTTTAATTGACTGCTTCAGTGTGTTACCACATTACTACGTGGTTCAAACACGAAAAAACCCCAGGATCTGGCCAACAAGTATGCGAAGAAGGCAAAATCATGAGCCAGATGCGGGCAAAACCCAGACCTAACCCAGACCTAACCGGTGTTATCCTCTGAAATATTGATCGAAACCAGGTTTAATTGACTGCTTCAGTGTGTTACCACATTACTACATGATTCAAACACGAAAAAAACCCAGGATCTGGCCAACAAGTATGCGAAGAAGGCAAAATCATGAGCCAGATGCGGGCATAACCCAGACCTAACCCAGACCTAACCGGTGTTATCCTCTGAAATATTGATCGAAACCAGGTTTAATTGACTGCTTCAGTGTGTTACCACATTACTACGTGATTCAAACACGGAAAATACCCAGGATCTGGCCAACATGTTTGCGAAAGTATAAGCCAGATGCGCGCAAATCCCAGACCTAACCCAGACCTAACCGGTGTTATCCTCTAAAATATTGATCGAAACCAGGTTTAATTGACTGCTTCAGTGTGTTACCACATTACTACGTGATTCAAACACGGGAAATACCCAGGATCTGGCCAACAAGTATGCGAAGAAGGCAAAATCATGAGCCAGATGCGGGCATAACCCAGACCTAACCCAGACCTAACCGGTGTTATCCTCTAAAATATTGATCGAAACCAGGTTTAATTGACTGCTTCAGTGTGTTACCACATTACTACGTGATTCAACCACGAAAAAAACCCAGGATCTGGCCAACAAGTATGCGAAGAAGGCAAAATCATGAGCCAGATGCGGGCAAAACCCAGACCTAACCCAGACCTAACCGGTGTTATCCTCTGAAATATTGATCGAAACCAGGTTTAATTGACTGCTTCAGTGTGTTACCACATTACTACATGATTCAAACACGAAAAAAACCCAGGATCTGGCCAACAAGTATGCGAAGAAGGCAAAATCATGAGCCAGATACGGGCATAACCCAGACCTAACCCAGACCTAACCGGTGTTATCCTCTGAAATATTGATCGAAACCAGGTTTAATTGACCGTTTCAGTGTGTTACCACATTACTACGTGATTCAAACACGGAAAATACCCGGGATCTGGCCAACAAGTTTGCGAAAAAGGCGAAAGTATAAGCCAGATGCGCGCAAATCCCAGACCTAACCCAGACCTAACCGGTGTTATCCTCTAAAATATTGATCGAAACCAGGTTTAATTGACTGCTTCAGTGTGTTACCACATTACTACGTGATTCAAACACGGAAAATACCCAGGATCTGGCCAACAAGTATGCGAAGAAGGCAAAATCATGAGGCAGATGCGGGCATAACCCAGACCTAACCCAGACCTAACCGGTGTTATCCTCTAAAATATTGATCGAAACCAGGTTTAATTGACTGCTTCAGTGTGTTACCACATTACTACGTGATTCAAACACGGAAAATACCCGGGATCTGGCCAACAAGTTTGCGAAAAAGGCGAAAGTATAAGCCAGATGCGCGCAAATCCCAGACCTAACCCAGACCTAACCGGTGTTATCCTCTAAAATATTAATCGAAACCAGGTTTTATTGACTGCTTCAGTGTATTACCACATTACTACGAGATTCAAACACGAAAAAAACCCAGGATCTGGCCAATAAGTTTGCGAAAAAGGCGAAAGTATAAGCCAGATGCGCGCATTTCCCAGACCTAACCCAGACCTAACCGGTGTTATCGTCTGAAATATTGATCGAAACCAGGTTTAATTGACTGCTTCAGTGTGTTACCACATTACTACGTGATTCAAACACGGAAAATACCCAGGATCTGGCCAACAAGTTTGCGAAAAAGGCGAAAGTATAAGCCAGATGCGCGCATTTCCCAGACCTAACCCAGACCTAACCGGTGTTATCCTCTGAAATATTGATCGAAACCAGGTTTAATTGACTGCTTCAGTGTGGTACCACATTACTGCGTTATTCAAACCTGAAAAAAACCCAGGATCTAGCCAACAAGTTTGCGAAAAAGGCGAAAGTATAAGCCAGATGCGGGCATATCCCGGACCTATCCCAGACCTAACCGGTGTTATCCTCTAAAATATTGATCGAAACCAGGTTTAATTGACTGCTTCAGTGTGTTACCACATTACTACGTGATTCAAACACGAAAAAAACCCAGGATCTGGCCAACAAGTATGCGAAGAAGGCGAAATCATGAGCCAGATGCGGGCATAACCCAGACCTAACCCAGACCTAACCGGTGTTATCCTCTAAAATATTGATCGAAACCAGGTTTAATTGACTGCTTCAGTGTATTACCACATTACTACGTGATTCAAACACGAAAAAAACCCAGGATCTGGCCAACAAGTATGGGAAGAAGGCAAAATCATGAGCCAGATGCGGGCATAACCCAGACCTAAGCCAGACCTAACCGGTGTTATCCTCTGAAATATTAATCGAAACCAGGTTTAATTGACTGCTTCAGTGTGTTACCACATTACTACATGATTCAAACACGAAAAAAACCCAGGGTCTGGCCAACAAGTATGCGAAGAAGGCAAAATCATGAGCCAGATGCGGGCATAACCCAGACCTAACCCAGACCTAACCGGAGTTATCCTCTGAAATATTGATCGAAACCAGGTTTAATTGACTGCTTCAGTGTGTTACCACATTACTACGTGATTCAAACACGGAAAATACCCAGGATCTGGCCAACATGTTTGCGAAAATGGCGAAAGTATAAGCCAGATGCGCGCTAATCCCAGACCTAACCCAGACCTAACCGGTGTTATCCTCTAAAATATTGATCGAAACCAGGTTTAATAGACTGCTTCAGTGAGTTACCACATTACTACGTGATTCAAACACGGAAAATACCCAGGGTCTGGCCAACAAGTATGCGAAGAAGGCAAAATCATGAGCCAGATGCGGGCATAACCCAGACCTAACCCAGACCTAACCGGTCTTATCCTCTAAAATATTGATCGAAACCAGGTTTAATTGACAGCTTCAGTGTGTTACCACATTACTACGTGATTCAAACACGATAAAAACCCAGGATCTGGCCAACAAGTATGCGAAGAAGGCAAAATCATGAGCCAGATGCGGGCATATCCCGGACCTAACCCAGACCTAACCGGTGTTATCCTCTAAAATATTGATCGAAACCAGGTTTAATTGACTGCTTCAGTGAGTTACCACATTCCTACGTGATTCAAACACGAAAAAAACCCAGGATCTGACCAACAAGTATGCGAAGAAGGCGAAAGTATAAGCCAGATGCGCGCATTTCCCAGACCTAACCCAGACCTAACCGGCGTTATCCTCTAAAATATTGATCGAAACCAGGTTTAATTGACTGCTTCAGTGTGTTACCACATTACTACGTGATTCAACCACGAAAAAAACCCAGGATCTGGCCAACAAGTATGCGAAGAAGGCAAAATCATGAGCCAGATGCGGGCAAAACCCAGACCTAACCCAGACCTAACCGGTGTTATCCTCTAAAATATTGATCGAAACCAGGTTTAATTGACTGCTTCAGTGAGTTACCACATTCCTACGTGATTCAAACACGAAAAAAACCCAGGATCTGACCAACAAGTATGCGAAGAAGGTGAAAGTATAAGCCAGATGCGCGCATTTCCCAGACCTAACCCAGAACTAACCGGCGTTACCCTCTAAAATATTGATCGAAACCAGGTTTAATTGACTGCTTCAGTGTGTTACCACATTACTACGTGATTCAACCACGAAAAAAACCCAGGATCTGGCCAACAAGTATGCGAAGAAGGCAAAATCATGAGCCAGATGCTGGCATATCCCGGACCTATCCCAGACCTAACCGGTGTTATCCTCTAAAATATTGATCGAAACGAGGTTTAATTGACTGCTTCAGTGTGTTACCAAATTACTACGTGATTCAAACACGAAAAAACCCCAGGATCTGGCCAACAAGTATGCGAAGAAGGCAAAATCATGAGCTAGATGCGGGCATAACCCAGACCTAACCCAGACCTCACCGGTGTTATCCTCTAAAATATTGATCGAAACCAGGTTTTATTGACTGTTTCAGTGTATTACCACATTACTACGTGATTCAAACACAGAAAAAACCCAGGATCTGGCCAACAAGTATGCGAAGAAGGCAAAATCATGAGCCAGATGCGGGCATAACCCATACCTAACCCAGACCTAACCGGCGTTATCCTCTGAAATATTGATCGAAACCAGGTTTAATTGACTGCTTCAGAGTGTTACCACATTACTACGTGATTCAAACACGGAAAAAACCCAGGATCTGGCCAACAAGTTTGCGAAAAAGGCGAAGGTATAAGCCAGATGCGCGCAAATCCCAGACCTAACCCAGACCTAACCGGTGTTATCCTCTAAAATATTGATCGAAACCAGGTTTAATTGACTGCTTCAGTGTGTTACCACATTACTACGTGATTCCAACACGGGAAATACCCAGGATCTGGCCAACAAGTATGCGAAGAAGGCAAAATCATGAGCCAGATGCGGGCATAACCCAGACCTAACCCAGACCTAACCGGTGTTATCCTCTAAAATATTGATCGAAACCAGGTTTAATTGACTGCTTCAGTGTGTTACCACATTACTACGTGATTCAAACACGGAAAATACCCAGGATCTGGCCAACAAGTATGCGAAGAAGGCAAAATCATGAGCCAGATGCGGGCAAAACCCAGACCTAACCCAGACCTAACCGGTGTTATCCTCTGAAATATTGATCGAAACCAGGTTTAATTGACTGCTTCAGTGTGTTACCATATTACTACATGATTCAAACGCGAAAAAAACCCAGGATCTGGCCAACAAGTATGCGAAGAAGGCAAAATCATGAGCCAGATGCGGGCATAACCCAGACCTAATCCAGACCTAACCGGTGTTATCCTCTAAAATATTGATCGAAACCAGGTTTAATTGACTGCTTCAGTGTGTTACCACATTACTACGTGATTCAAACACGGAAAAACCCCAGGATCTGGCCAACAAGTTTGCGAAAAAGGCGAAGGTATAAGCCAGATGCGCGCAAATCCCAGACCTAACCCAGACCTAACCGGTGTTATCCTCTAAAATATTGATCGAAACCAGGTTTAATTGACTGCTTCAGTGTGTTACCACATTACTACGTGATTCAAACACGGGAAATACCCAGGATCTGGCCAACAAGTATGCGAAGAAGGCAAAATCATGAGCCAGATGCGGGCATAACCCAGACCTAACCCAGACCTAACCGGTGTTATCCTCTAAAATATTGATCGAAACCAGGTTTAATTGACTGCTTCAGTGTGTTACCACATTACTACGTGATTCAACCACGAAAAAAACCCAGGATCTGGCCAACAAGTATGCGAAGAAGGCAAAATCATGAGCCAGATGCGGGCAAAACCCAGACCTAACCCAGACCTAACCGGTGTTATCCTCTGAAATATTGATCGAAACCAGGTTTAATTGACTGCTTCAGTGTGTTACCACATTACTACATGATTCAAACACGAAAAAAACCCAGGATCTGGCCAACAAGTATGCGAAGAAGGCAAAATCATGAGCCAGATACGGGCATAACCCAGACCTAACCCAGACCTAACCGGTGTTATCCTCTGAAATATTGATCGAAACCAGGTTTAATTGACCGTTTCAGTGTGTTACCACATTACTACGTGATTCAAACACGGAAAATACCCGGGATCTGGCCAACAAGTTTGCGAAAAAGGCGAAAGTATAAGCCAGATGCGCGCAAATCCCAGACCTAACCCAGACCTAACCGGTGTTATCCTCTAAAATATTGATCGAAACCAGGTTTAATTGACTGCTTCAGTGTGTTACCACATTACTACGTGATTCAAACACGGAAAATACCCAGGATCTGGCCAACAAGTATGCGAAGAAGGCAAAATCATGAGGCAGATGCGGGCATAACCCAGACCTAACCCAGACCTAACCGGTGTTATCCTCTAAAATATTGATCGAAACCAGGTTTAATTGACTGCTTCAGTGTGTTACCACATTACTACGTGATTCAAACACGGAAAATACCCGGGATCTGGCCAACAAGTTTGCGAAAAAGGCGAAAGTATAAGCCAGATGCGCGCAAATCCCAGACCTAACCCAGACCTAACCGGTGTTATCCTCTAAAATATTAATCGAAACCAGGTTTTATTGACTGCTTCAGTGTATTACCACATTACTACGAGATTCAAACACGAAAAAAACCCAGGATCTGGCCAATAAGTTTGCGAAAAAGGCGAAAGTATAAGCCAGATGCGCGCATTTCCCAGACCTAACCCAGACCTAACCGGTGTTATCGTCTGAAATATTGATCGAAACCAGGTTTAATTGACTGCTTCAGTGTGTTACCACATTACTACGTGATTCAAACACGGAAAATACCCAGGATCTGGCCAACAAGTTTGCGAAAAAGGCGAAAGTATAAGCCAGATGCGCGCATTTCCCAGACCTAACCCAGACCTAACCGGTGTTATCCTCTGAAATATTGATCGAAACCAGGTTTAATTGACTGCTTCAGTGTGGTACCACATTACTGCGTTATTCAAACCTGAAAAAAACCCAGGATCTAGCCAACAAGTTTGCGAAAAAGGCGAAAGTATAAGCCAGATGCGGGCATATCCCGGACCTATCCCAGACCTAACCGGTGTTATCCTCTAAAATATTGATCGAAACCAGGTTTAATTGACTGCTTCAGTGTGTTACCACATTACTACGTGATTCAAACACGAAAAAAACCCAGGATCTGGCCAACAAGTATGCGAAGAAGGCGAAATCATGAGCCAGATGCGGGCATAACCCAGACCTAACCCAGACCTAACCGGTGTTATCCTCTAAAATATTGATCGAAACCAGGTTTAATTGACTGCTTCAGTGTATTACCACATTACTACGTGATTCAAACACGAAAAAAACCCAGGATCTGGCCAACAAGTATGGGAAGAAGGCAAAATCATGAGCCAGATGCGGGCATAACCCAGACCTAAGCCAGACCTAACCGGTGTTATCCTCTGAAATATTAATCGAAACCAGGTTTAATTGACTGCTTCAGTGTGTTACCACATTACTACATGATTCAAACACGAAAAAAACCCAGGGTCTGGCCAACAAGTATGCGAAGAAGGCAAAATCATGAGCCAGATGCGGGCATAACCCAGACCTAACCCAGACCTAACCGGAGTTATCCTCTGAAATATTGATCGAAACCAGGTTTAATTGACTGCTTCAGTGTGTTACCACATTACTACGTGATTCAAACACGGAAAATACCCAGGATCTGGCCAACATGTTTGCGAAAATGGCGAAAGTATAAGCCAGATGCGCGCTAATCCCAGACCTAACCCAGACCTAACCGGTGTTATCCTCTAAAATATTGATCGAAACCAGGTTTAATAGACTGCTTCAGTGAGTTACCACATTACTACGTGATTCAAACACGGAAAATACCCAGGATCTGGCCAACAAGTATACGAAGAAGGCAAAATCATGAGCCAGATGCGGGCATAACCCAGACCTAACCCAGACCTAACCGGTCTTATCCTCTAAAATATTGATCGAAACCAGGTTTAATTGACAGCTTCAGTGTGTTACCACATTACTACGTGATTCAAACACGATAAAAACCCAGGATCTGGCCAACAAGTATGCGAAGAAGCCAAAATCATGAGCCAGATGCGGGCATATCCCGGACCTAACCCAGACCTAACCGGTGTTATCCTCTAAAATATTGATCGAAACCAGGTTTAATTGACTGCTTCAGTGAGTTACCACATTCCTACGTGATTCAAACACGAAAAAAACCCAGGATCTGACCAACAAGTATGCGAAGAAGGCGAAAGTATAAGCCAGATGCGCGCATTTCCCAGACCTAACCCAGACCTAACCGGCGTTATCCTCTAAAATATTGATCGAAACCAGGTTTAATTGACTGCTTCAGTGTGTTACCACATTACTACGTGATTCAACCACGAAAAAAACCCAGGATCTGGCCAACAAGTATGCGAAGAAGGCAAAATCATGAGCCAGATGCGGGCAAAACCCAGACCTAACCCAGACCTAACCGGTGTTATCCTCTAAAATATTGATCGAAACCAGGTTTAATTGACTGCTTCAGTGAGTTACCACATTCCTACGTGATTCAAACACGAAAAAAACCCAGGATCTGACCAACAAGTATGCGAAGAAGGTGAAAGTAAAAGCCAGATGCGCGCATTTCCCAGACCTAACCCAGAACTAACCGGCGTTACCCTCTAAAATATTGATCGAAACCAGGTTTAATTGACTGCTTCAGTGTGTTACCACATTACTACGTGATTCAACCACGAAAAAAACCCAGGATCTGGCCAACAAGTATGCGAAGAAGGCAAAATCATGAGCCAGATGCTGGCATATCCCGGACCTATCCCAGACCTAACCGGTGTTATCCTCTAAAATATTGATCGAAACGAGGTTTAATTGACTGCTTCAGTGTGTTACCAAATTACTACGTGATTCAAACACGAAAAAACCCCAGGATCTGGCCAACAAGTATGCGAAGAAGGCAAAATCATGAGCTAGATGCGGGCATAACCCAGACCTAACCAAGACCTCACCGGTGTTATCCTCTAAAATATTGATCGAAACCAGGTTTTATTGACTGTTTCAGTGTATTACCACATTACTACGTGATTCAAACACAGAAAAAACCCAGGATCTGGCCAACAAGTATGCGAAGAAGGCAAAATCATGAGCCAGATGCGGGCATAACCCAGACCTAACCCAGACCTAACCGGCGTTATCCTCTGAAATATTGATCGAAACTAGGTTTAATTGACTGCTTCAGAGTGTTACCACATTACTACGTGATTCAAACACGGAAAAAACCCAGGATCTGGCCAACAAGTTTGCGAAAAAGGCGAAGGTATAAGCCAGATGCGCGCAAATCCCAGACCTAACCCAGACCTAACCGGTGTTATCCTCTAAAATATTGATCGAAACCAGGTTTAATTGACTGCTTCAGTGTGTTACCACATTACTACGTGATTCAAACACGGGAAATACCCAGGATCTGGCCAACAAGTATGCGAAGAAGGCAAAATCATGAGCCAGATGCGGGCATAACCCAGACCTAACCCAGACCTAACCGGTGTTATCCTCTAAAATATTGATCGAAACCAGGTTTAATTGACTGCTTCAGTGTGTTACCACATTACTACGTGATTCAAACACGGAAAATACCCAGGATCTGGCCAACAAGTATGCGAAGAAGGCAAAATCATGAGCCAGATGCGGGCAAAACCCAGACCTAACCCAGACCTAACCGGTGTTATCCTCTGAAATATTGATCGAAACCAGGTTTAATTGACTGCTTCAGTGTGTTACCATATTACTACATGATTCAAACACGAAAAAAACCCAGGATCTGGCCAACAAGTTTGCGAAAAAGGCGAAAGTATAAGCCAGATGCGCGCAAATCCCAGACCTAACCCAGACCTAACCGGTGTTATCCTCTAAAATATTGATCGAAACCAGGTTTAATTGACTGCTTCAGTGTGTTACCACATTACTACGTGATTCAAACACGGAAAATACCCAGGATCTGGCCAACAAGTATGCGAAGAAGGCAAAATCATGAGCCAGATGCGGGCATAACCCAGACCTAAACCAGACCTAACCGGTGTTATCCTCTAAAATATTGATCGAAACCAGGTTTAATTGACTGCTTCAGTGTGTTACCACATTACTACGTGATTCAAACACGGAAAATACCCGGGATCTGGCCAACAAGTTTGCGAAAAAGGCGAAAGTATAAGCCAGATGCGCGCAAATCCCAGACCTAACCCAGACCTAACCGGTGTTATCCTCTAAAATATTGATCGAAACCAGGTTTAATTGACTGCTTCAGTGTGTTACCACATTACTACGTAATTCAAACACGTAAAAAACTCAGGATCTGACCAACAAGTATGCGAAGAAGGCGAAAGTATAAGCCAGATGCGCGCATTTCCCAGACCTAACCCAGACCTAACCGGCGTTATCCTCTAAAATATTGATCGAAACCAGGTTTAATTGACTGCTTCAGTGTGTTACCACATTACTACGTGATTCAAACACGGAAAATACCCAGGATCTGGCCAACAAGTATGCGAAGAAGGCAAAATCATGAGCCAGATGCGGGCATAACCCAGACCTAAACCAGACCTAACCGGTGTTATCCTCTAAAATATTGATCGAAACCAGGTTTAATTGACTGCTTCAGTGTGTTACCACATTCCTACGTGATTCAAACACGAAAAAAACTCAGGATCTGACCAACAAGTATGCGAAGAAGGCGAAAGTATAAGCCAGATGCGCGCATTTCCCAGACCTAACCCAGACCTAACCGGTGTTATCCTCTGAAATATTGATCGAAACCAGGTTTAATTGACTGCTTCAGTGTGGTACCACATTACTGCGTTATTCAAACCGGAAAAAAACCCAGGATCTAGCCAACAAGTTTGCGAAAAAGGCGAAAGTATACGCCAGATGCGGGCATATCCCGGACCTATCCCAGACCTAACCGGTGTTATCCTCTAAAATATTGATCGAAACCAGGTTTAATTGACTGCTTCAGTGTGTTACCACATTACTACGTGATTCAAACACGGAAAATACCCAGGATCTGGCCAACAAGTATGCGAAGAAGGCAAAATCATGAGCCAGATGCGGTCATAACCCAGACCTAACCGGTGTTATCCTCTGAAATATTGATCGAAACCAGGTTTAATGGACTGCTTCAGTGTGTTACCACATTACTACGTGATTCAAACACGGAAAATACCCAGGATCTGGCCAACATGTTTGCGAAAATGGCGAAAGTATAAGCCAGATGCGCGCAAATCCCAGACCTAACCCAGACCTAACCGGTGTTATCCTCTAAAATATTGATCGACACCAGGTTTAATAGACTGCTTCAGTGTGTTACCACATTACTACGTGATTCAAACACGGAAAATACCCAGGATCTGGCCAACAAGTATGCGAAGAAGGCAAAATCATGAGCCAGATGCGGGCATAACCTAGACCTAACCCAGACCTAACCGGTGTTATCCTCTAAAATATTGATCGAAACCAGGTTTAATTGACAGCTTCAGTGTGTTACCACATTACTACGTGATTCAAACACGAAAAAAACCCAGGATCTGGCCAACAAGTATGCGAAGAAGGCAAAATCATGAGCCAGATGCGGGCATATCCCGGACCTAACCCAGACCTAACCGGTGTTATCCTCTAAAATATTGACCGAAACCAGGTTTAATTGACTGCTTTAGTGTGTTACCACATTCCTACGTGATTCAAACACGAAAAAAACCCAGGATCTGACCAACAAGTATGCGAAGAAGGCGAAAGTATAAGCCAGATGCGCGCATTTCCCAGACCTAACCCAGACCTAACCGGCGTTATCCTCTAAAATATTGATCGAAACCAGGTTTAATTGACTGCTTCAGTGTGTTACCACATTACTACGTGATTCAACCACGAAAAAAACCCAGGATCTGGCCAACAAGTATGCGAAGAAGGCAAAATCATGAGCCAGATGCGGGCATATCCCGGACCTATCCCAGACCTAACCGGTGTTATCCTCTAAAATATTGATCGAAACCAGGTTTAATTGACTGCTTCTGTGTGTTACCACATTACTACGTGATTCAAACACGAAAAAACCCCAGGATCTGGCCAACAAGTTTGCGAAAAAGGCGAAAGTATAAGCCAGATGCGCGCAAATCCCAGACCTAACCCAGACCTAACCGGTGTTATCCTCTAAAATATTGATCGAAACCAGGTTTAATTGACAGCTTCAGTGTGTTACCACATTACTACGTGATTCAAACACGAAAAAAACCCAGGATCTGGCCAACATGTTTGCGAAAATGGCGAAAGTATAAGCCAGATGCGCGCAAATCCCAGACCTAACCCAGACCTAACCGGTGTTATCCTCTAAAATATTGATCGAAACCAGGTTTAATTGACTGCTTCAGTGTGTTACCACATTACTACGTGATTCAAACACGGAAAATACCCAGGATCTGGCCAACAAGTATGCGAAGAAGGCAAAATCATGAGCCAGATGCGGTCATAACCCAGACCTAACCGGTGTTATCCTCTGAAATATTGATCGAAACCAGGTTTAATGGACTGCTTCAGTGTGTTACCACATTACTACGTGATTCAAACACGGAAAATACCCAGGATCTGGCCAACATGTTTGCGAAAATGGCGAAAGTATAAGCCAGATGCGCGCAAATCCCAGACCTAACCCAGACCTAACCGGTGTTATCCTCTAAAATATTGATCGAAACCAGGTTTAATAGACTGCTTCAGTGTGTTACCACATTACTACGTGATTCAAACACGGAAAATACCCAGGATCTGGCCAACAAGTATGCGAAGAAGGCAAAATCATGAGCCAGATGCGGGCATAACCTAGACCTAACCCAGACCTAACCGGTGTTATCCTCTAAAATATTGATCGAAACCAGGTTTAATTGACAGCTTCAGTGTGTTACCACATTACTACGTGATTCAAACACGAAAAAAACCCAGGATCTGGCCAACAAGTATGCGAAGAAGGCAAAATCATGAGCCAGATGCGGGCATATCCCGGACCTAACCCAGACCTAACCGGTGTTATCCTCTAAAATATTGATCGAAACCAGGTTTAATTGACTGCTTCAGTGTGTTACCACATTCCTACGTGATTCAAACACGAAAAAAACTCAGGATCTGGCCAACAAGTATGCGAAGAAGGCAAAAGTATAAGCCAGATGCGCGCATTTCCCAGACCTAACCCAGACCTAACCGGCGTTATCCTCTAAAATATTGATCGAAACCAGGTTTAATTGACTGCTTCAGTGTGTTACCACATTACTACGTGATTCAACCACGAAAAAAACCCAGGATCTGGCCAACAAGTATGCGAAGAAGGCAAAATCATGAGCCAGATGCGGGCATATCCCGGACCTAACCCAGACCTAACCGGTGTTATCCTCTAAAATATTGACCGAAACCAGGTTTAATTGACTGCTTTAGTGTGTTACCACATTCCTACGTGATTCAAACACGAAAAAAACCCAGGATCTGACCAACAAGTATGCGAAGAAGGCGAAAGTATAAGCCAGATGCGCGCATTTCCCAGACCTAACCCAGACCTAACCGGCGTTATCCTCTAAAATATTGATCGAAACCAGGTTTAATTGACTGCTTCAGTGTGTTACCACATTACTACGTGATTCAACCACGAAAAAAACCCAGGATCTGGCCAACAAGTATGCGAAGAATGCAAAATCATGAGCCAGATGCGGGCATATCCCGGACCTATCCCAGACCTAACCGGTGTTATCCTCTAAAATATTGATCGAAACCAGGTTTAATTGACTGCTTCTGTGTGTTACCACATTACTACGTGATTCAAACACGAAAAAACCCCAGGATCTGGCCAACAAGTTTGCGAAAAAGGCGAAAGTATAAGCCAGATGCGCGCAAATCCCAGACCTAACCCAGACCTAACCGGTGTTATCCTCTAAAATATTGATCGAAACCAGGTTTAATTGACAGCTTCAGTGTGTTACCACATTACTACGTGATTCAAACACGAAAAAAACCCAGGATCTGGCCAACATGTTTGCGAAAATGGCGAAAGTATAAGCCAGATGCGCGCAAATCCCAGACCTAACCGGTGTTATCCTCTAAAATATTGATCGAAACCAGGTTTAATAGACTGCTTCAGTGTGTTACCACATTACTACGTGATTCAAACACGGAAAATACCCAGGATCTGACCAACAAGTATGCGAAGAAGGCGAAAGTATAAGCCAGATGCGCGCATCTCCCAGACCTAACCCAGACCTAACCGGCGTTATCCTCTAAAATATTGATCGAAACCAGGTTTAATAGACTGCTTCAGTGTGTTACCACATTACTACGTGATTCAAACACGGAAAATACCCAGGATCTGGCCAACAAGTATGCGAAGAAGGCAAAATCATGAGCCAGATGCGGGCATAACCCAGACCTAACCCAGACCTAACCGGTGTTATCCTCTAAAATATTGATCGAAACCAGGTTTAATTGACAGCTTCAGTGTGTTACCACATTACTACGTGATTCAAACACGAAAAAAACCCAGGATCAGGCCAACAAGTATGCGAAGAAGGCAAAATCATGAGCCAGATGCGGGCATATCCCGGACCTAACCCAGACCTAACCGGTGTTATCCTCTAAAATATTGATCAAAACCAGGTTTAATTGACTGCTTCAGTGTGTTACCACATTCCTACGTGATTCAAACACGAAAAAAACCCAGGATCTGACCAACAAGTATGCGAAGAAGGCGAAAGTATAAGCCAGATGCGCGCATTTCCCAGACCTAACCCAGACCTAACCGGCGTTATCCTCTAAAATATTGATCGAAACCAGGTTTAATTGACTGCTTCAGTGTGTTACCACATTACTACGTGATTCAACCACGAAAAAAACCCAGGATCTGGCCAACAAGTATGCGAAGAAGGCAAAATCATGAGCCAGATGCGGGCATATCCCGGACCTAACCCAGACCTAACCGGTGTTATCCTCTAAAATATTGATCGAAACCAGGTTTAATTGACTGCTTCAGTGTGTTACCACATTCCTACGTGATTCAAACACGAAAAAAACCCAGGATCTGACCAACAAGTATGCGAAGAAGGCGAAAGTATAAGCCAGATGCGCGCATTTCCCAGACCTAACCCAGACCTAACCGGCGTTATCCTCTAAAATATTGATCGAAACCAGGTTTAATTGACTGCTTCAGTGTGTTACCACATTACTACGTGATTCAACCACGAAAAAAACCCAGGATCTGGCCAACAAGTATGCGAAGAAGGCAAAATCATGAGCCCGATGCGGGCATATCCCGGACCTATCCCAGACCTAACCGGTGTTATCCTCTAAAATATTGATCGAAACCAGGTTTAATTGACTGCTTCAGTGTGTTACCACATTACTACGTGATTCAAACACGAAAAAACCCCAGGATCTGGCCAACAAGTATGCGAAGAAGGCAATATCATGAGCTAGATGCGGGCATAACCCAGACCTAACCCAGACCTAACCGGTGTTATCCTCTAAAATATTGATCGAAACCAGGTTTTATTGACTGCTTCAGTGTATTACCACATTACTACGTGATTCAAACACGAAAAAACCCCAGGATCTGGCCAACAAGTATGCGAAGAAGGCAAAATCATGAGCCAGATGCGGGCATAACCCAGACCTAACCCAGACCTAACCGTTGTTATCCTCTAAAATATTGATCGAAACCAGGTTTAATTGACTGCTCCAGTGTGTTACCACATTATACGTGATTCAACCACGAAAAAAACCCAGGATCTGGCCAACAAGTATGCGAAGAAGGCAAAATCATGAGCCAGATCCGGGCATATCCCGGACCTATCCCAGACCTAACCGGTCTTATCCTCTAAAATATTGATCGAAAGCAGGTTTAATTGACTGCTTCAGTGTGTTACCACATTACTACGTGATTCAAACACGAAAAAACCCCAGGATCTGGCCAACAAGTATGTGAAGAATGCAAAATCATGAGCTAGATGCGGGCATAACCCAGACCTAACCCAGACCTCACCGGTGTTATCCTCTAAAATATTGATCGAAACCAGGTTTTATTGACTCCTTCAGTGTATTACCACATTACTACGTGATTCAAACACGGAAAAAACCCAGGATCTGGCCAACAAGTATGCGAAGAAGGCAAAATCATGAGGCAGATGCGGGCATAACCCAGACCTAACCCAGACCTAACCGGCGTTATCATCTGAAATATTGATCGAAACCAGGTTTAATTGACTGCTTCAGAGTGTTACCACATTACTACGTGATTCAAACACGAAAAATACCCAGGAACTGGCCAAGAAGTTTGCGAAAAGGCGAAAGTATAAGCCAGATGCGCGCAAATCCCAGACCTAACCCAGACCTAACCGGTGTTATCCTCTAAAATATCGATCGAAACCAGGTTTTATTGACTGCTTCAGTGTGTTACCACATTACTACGTGATTCAAACACGGAAAAAACCCAGGCTCTGGCCAACAAGTTTGCGAAAAAGGCGAAGGTATAAGCCAGATGCGCGCAAATCCCTGATCTAACCCAGACCTAACTGGTGTTATCCTCTAAAATATTGATCGAAACCAGGTTTAATTGACTGCTTCAGTGTGTCACCACATTACTACGTGATTCAAACACGGGAAATACCCAGGATCTGGCCAACAAGTATGCGAAGAAGGCAAAATCATGAGCCAGATGCGGGCATAACCCAGACCTAACCCAGACCTAACCGGCGTTATCCTCTAAAATATTGATCGAAACCAGGTTTAATTGACTGCTTCAGTGTGTTACCACATTACTACGTGATTCAACCACGAAAAAAACCCAGGATCTGGCCAACAAGTATGCGAAGAAGGCAAAATCATGAGCCAGATGCGGGCATATCCCGGACCTATCCCAGACCTAACCGGTGTTATCCTCTAAAATATTGATCGAAACCAGGTTTAATTGACTGCTTCAGTGTGTTACCACATTACTACGTGATTCAAACACGAAAAAACCCCAGGATCTGGCCAACAAGTATGCGAAGAAGGCAATATCATGAGCTAGATGCGGGCATAACCCAGACCTAACCCAGACCTAACCGGTGTTATCCTCTAAAATATTGATCGAAACCAGGTTTTATTGACTGCTTCAGTGTATTACCACATTACTACGTGATTCAAACACGAAAAAACCCCAGGATCTGGCCAACAAGTATGCGAAGAAGGCAAAATCATGAGCCAGATGCGGGCATAACCCAGACCTAACCCAGACCTAACCGGTGTTATCCTCTAAAATATTGATCGAAACCAGGTTTAATTGACTGCTCCAGTGTGTTACCACATTATACGTGATTCAACCACGAAAAAAACCCAGGATCTGGCCAACAAGTATGCGAAGAAGGCAAAATCATGAGCCAGATCCGGGCATATCCCGGACCTATCCCAGACCTAACCGGTGTTATCCTCTAAAATATTGATCGAAACCAGGTTTAATTGACTGCTTCAGTGTGTTACCACATTACTACGTGATTCAAACACGAAAAAACCCCAGGATCTGGCCAACAAGTATGCGAAGAAGGCAAAATCATGAGCTAGATGCGGGCATAACCCAGTCCTAACCCAGACCTAACCGGTGTTATCCTCTAAAATATTGATCGAAACCAGGTTTTATTGACTCCTTCAGTGTATTACCACATTACTACGTGATTCAAACACGGAAAAAACCCAGGATCTGGCCAACAAGTATGCGAAGAAGACAAAATCATGAGGCAGATGCGGGCATAACCCAGACCTAACCCAGACCTAACCGGCGTTATCATCTGAAATATTGATCGAAACCAGTTTTAATTGACTGCTTCAGAGTGTTACCACATTACTACGTGATTCAAACACGAAAAATACCCAGGATCTGGCCAAGAAGTTTGCGAAAAGGCGAAAGTATAAGCCAGATGCGCGCAAATCCCAGACCTAACCCAGACCTAACCGGTGTTATCCTCTAAAATATCAATCGAAACCAGGTTTTATTGACTGCTTCAGTGTGTTACCACATTACTACGTGATTCAAACACGGAAAAAACCCAGGCTCTGGCCAACAAGTTTGCGAAAAAGGCGAAGGTATAAGCCAGATGCGCGCAAATCCCAGACCTAACCCAGACCTAACTGGTGTTATCCTCTAAAATATTGATCGAAACCAGGTTTAATTGACTGCTTCAGTGTGTTACCACATTACTACGTGATTCAAACACGGGAAATACCCAGGATCTGGCCAACAAGTATGCGAAGAAGGCAAAATCATGAGCCAGATGCGGGCATAACCCAGACCTAACCCAGACCTAACCGATGTTATCCTCTAAAATATTGATCGAAACCAGGTTTAATTGACTGCTTCAGTGTGTTACCACATTACTACGTGATTCAACCACGAAAAAACCCCAGGATCTGGCCAATAAGTATGCGAAGAAGGCAAAATCATGAGCCAGATGCGGGCAAAACCCAGTCCTAACCCAGACCTAACCGGTGTTATCCTCTGAAATATTGATCGAAACCAGGTTTAATTGACTGCTTCAGTGTGTTACCACATTACTACATGATTCAAACACGAAAAAAACCCAGGATCTGGCCAACAAGTATGCGAAGAAGGCAAAATCATGAGCCAGATGCGGGCATAACCCAGACCTAACCCAGACCTAACCGGTGTTATCCTGTGAAATATTGATCGAAACCAGATTTAATTGACTGCTTCAGTGTGTTACCACATTACTACGTGATTCAAACACGGAAAATACCCGGGATCTGGCCAACAAGTTTGCGAAAAGGGCGAAAGTATAAGCCAGATGCGCGCAAATCCCAGACATAACACAGACCTAACCGGTGTTATCCTCTAAAATATTGATCGAAACCAGGTTTAATTGACTGCTTCAGTGTGTTACCACATTACTACGTGATTCAAACACGGAAAATACCCAGGATCTGGCCAACAAGTATGCGAAGAAGGCAAAATCGTGAGCCAGATGCGGGAATAACCCAGACCTAACCCAGACCTAACCGGTGTTATCCTCTAAAATATTGATCGAAACCAGGTTTAATTGACTGCTTCAGTGTGTTACCACATTACTACGTGATTCAAACACGGAAAATACCCGGGATCTGGCCAACAAGTTTGCGAAAAAGGCGAAAGTATAAGCCAGATGCGCGCAAATCCCAGACCTAACCCAGACCTAACCGGTGTTATCCTCTAAAATATTAATCGAAACCAGGTTTTATTGACTGCTTCAGTGTATTACCACATTACTACGTGATTCAAACACGAAAAAAACCCAGGATCTGGCCAACAAGTTTGCGAAAAAGGCGAAAGTATAAGCCAGATGCGCGCATTTCCCAGACCTAACCCAGACCTAACCGGTGTTATCGTCTGAAATATTGATCGAAACCAGGTTTAATTGACTGCTTCAGTGTGTTACCACATTACTACGTGATTCAAACACGGAAAATACCCAGGATCTGGCCAACAAGTTTGCGAAAAAGGCGAAAGTATAAGCCAGATGCGCGCATTTCCCAGACCTAACCCAGGCCTAACCGGTGTTATCCTCTGAAATATTGATCGAAACCAGGTTTAATTGACTGCTTCAGTGTGTTACCACATTACTACGTGATTCAAACACGAAAAAAACCCAGGATCTGGCCAACAAGTATGCGAAGAAGGCAAAATCATGAGCCAGATGCGGGCATATCCCGGACCTAACCCAGACCTAACCGGTGTTATCCTCTGAAATATTGATCGAAACCAGGTTTAATTGACTGCTTCAGTGTGATACCACATTACTGCGTTATTCAAACCGGAAAAAAACCCAGGATCTAGCCAACAAGTTTGCGAAAAAGGCGAAAGTATACGCCAGATGCGGGCATATCCCGGACCTATCCCAGACCTAACCGGTGTTATCCTCTGAAATATTGATCGAAACCAGGTTTAATTGACTGCTTCAGTGTGTTACCACATTACTACGTGATTCAAACACGAAAAAAACCCAGGATCTGGCCAACAAGTATGCGAAGAAGGCAAAATCATGAGCCAGATGCGGGCATAACCCAGACCTAACCCAGACCTAACCGGCGTTATCCTCTAAAATATTGATCGAAACCAGGTTTAATTGACTGCTTCAGTGTGTTACCACATTACTACGTGATTCAACCACGAAAAAAACCCAGGATCTGGCCAACAAGTATGCGAAGAAGGCAAAATCATGAGCCAGATGCGGGCATATCCCGGACCTAACCCAGACCTAACCGGTGTTATCCTCTGAAATATTGATCGAAACCAGGTTTAATTGACTGCTTCAGTGTGATACCACATTACTGCGTTATTCAAACCGGAAAAAAACCCAGGATCTAGCCAACAAGTTTGCGAAAAAGGCGAAAGTATACGCCAGATGCGGGCATATCCCGGACCTATCCCAGACCTAACCGGTGTTATCCTCTGAAATATTGATCGAAACCAGGTTTAATTGACTGCTTCAGTGTGTTACCACATTACTACGTGATTCAAACACGAAAAAAACCCAGGATCTGGCCAACAAGTATGCGAAGAAGGCAAAATCATGAGCCAGATGCGGGCATAACCCAGACCTAACCCAGACCTAACCGGTGTTATCCTCTAAAATATTGATCGAAACCAGGTTTAATAGACTGCTTCAGTGTATTACCACATTACTACGTGATTCAAACACGAAAAAAACCCAGGATCTGGCCAACAAGTATGCGAAGAAGGCAAAATCATGAGCCAGATGCGGGCATAACCCAGACCTAACCCAGACCTAACCGGTGATATCCTCTGAAATATTGATCGAAACCAGGTTTAATTGACTGCTTCAGTGTGTTACCACATTACTACGTGATTCAAACACGGAAAAAACCCAGGATCTGGCCAACAAGTTTGCGAAAAAGGCGAAGGTATAAGCCAGATGCGCGCAAATCCAAGACCTAACCCAGACCTAACCGGTGTTATCCTCTAAAGTATTGATCGAAACCAGGTTTAATTGACTGCTTCAGTGTGTTACCACATTACTACGTGATTCAAACACGGGAAATACCCAGGATCTGGCCAACAAGTATGCGAAGAAGGCAAAATCATGAGCCAGATGCGGGCATAACCCAGACCTAACCCAGACCTAACCGATGTTATCCTCTAAAATATTGATCGAAACCAGGTTTAATAGACTGCTTCAGTGTGTTACCACATTACTACGTGATTCAAACACGGAAAATACCCAGGATCTGGCCAACAAGTATGCGAAGAAGGCAAAATCATGAGCCAGATGCGGGCATAACCCAGACCTAACCCAGACCTAACCGGTGTTATCCTCTAAAATATTGATCGAAACCAGGTTTAATTGACAGCTTCAGTGTGTTACCACATTACTACGTGATTCAAACACGAAAAAAACCCAGGATCTGACCAACAAGTATGCGAAGAAGGCGAAAGTATAAGCCAGATGCGCGCATTTCCCAGACCTAACCCAGACCTAACCGGCGTTATCCTCTAAAATATTGATCGAAACCAGGTTTAATTGACTGCTTCAGTGTGTTACCACATTACTACGTGGTTCAACCACGAAAAAAACCCAGGATCTGGCCAACAAGTATGCGAAGAAGGCAAAATCATGAGCCAGATGCGGGCATATCCCGGACCTATCCCAGACCTAACCGGTGTTATCCTCTAAAATATTGATCGAAACCAGGTTTAATTGACTGCTTCAGTGTGTTACCACATTACTACGTGATTCAAACACGAAAAAACCCCAGGATCTGGCCAACAAGTATGCGAAGAAGGCAAAATCATGAGCTAGATGCGGGCATAACCCAGTCCTAACCCAGACCTAACCGGTGTTATCCTCTAAAATATTGATCGAAACCAGGTTTTATTGACTGCTTCAGTGTATTACCACATTACTACGTGATTCAAACACGAAAAAAACCCAGGATCTGGCCAACAAGTATGCGAAGAAGGCGAAATCATGAGCCAGATGCGGGCATAACCCAGACCTAACCCAGACCTAACCGGTGTTATCCTCTAAAATATTGATCGAAACCAGGTTTAATTGACTGCTCCAGTGTGTTACCACATTACTACGTGATTCAACCACGAAAAAAACCCAGGATCTGGCCAACAAGTTTGCGAAAAAGGCGACAGTATAAACCAGATGCGCGCATTTCCCAGACTTAACTCAGACCTAACCGGTGTTATCCTCTGAAATATTGATCGAAACCAGGTTTAATTGACTGCTTCAGTGTGTTACCACATTACTACGTGATTCAAACACGGAAAATACCCGGGATCTGGCCAACAAGTTTGCGAAAAAGGCGAAAGTATAAGCCAGATGCGCGCAAATCCCAGACCTAACCCAGACCTAACCGGCGTTATCCTCTAAAATATTGATCGAAACCAGGTTTAATTGACTGCTTCAGTGTGTTACCACATTACTACGTGATTCAAACACGAAAAAACCCCAGGATCTGGCCAACAAGTATGCGAAGAAGGCAAAATCATGAGCTAGATGCGGGCATAACCCAGACCTAACCCAGACCTAACCGGTGTTATCCGCTAAAATATTGATCGAAACCAGGTTTTATTGACTGCTTCAGTGTATTACCACATTACTACGTGATTCAAACACGAAAAAAACCCAGGATCTGGCCAACAAGTATGCGAAGAAGGCAAAATCATGAGCCAGATGCGGGCATAACCCAGACCTAACCCAGACCTAACCGGTCTTATCCTCTAAAATATTGATCGAAACCAGGTTTTATTGACTCCTTCAGTGTATTACCACATTACTACGTGATTCAAACACGGAAAAAACCCAGGATCTGGCCAACAAGTATGCGAAGAAGACAAAATCATGAGGCAGATGCGGGCATAACCCAGACCTAACCCAGACCTAACCGGTGTTATCCTGTGAAATATTGATCGAAACCAGATTTAATTGACTGCTTCAGTGTGTTACCACATTACTACGTGATTCAAACACGGGAAATACCCAGGATCTGGCCAACAAGTTTGCGAAAAAGGCGAAGGTATAAGCCAGATGCGCGCAAATCCCAGACCTAACCCAGACCTAACTGGTGTTATCCTCTAAAATATTGTTCGAAACCAGGTTTAATTGACTGCTTCAGTGTGTTACCACATTACTACGTGATTCAAACACGGGAAATACCCAGGATCTGGCCAACAAGTTTGCGAAAAAGGCGAAGGTATAAGCCAGATGCGCGCAAATCCCAGACCTAACCCAGACCTAACTGGTGTTATCCTCTAAAATATTGTTCGAAACCAGGTTTAATTGACTGCTTCAGTGTGTTACCACATTACTACGTGATTCAAACACGGGAAATACCCAGGATCTGGCCAACAAGTATGCGAAGAAGGCAAAATCATGAGCCAGATGCGGGCATAACCCAGACCTAACCCAGACCTAACCGGTGTTATCCTCTAAAATATTGATCGAAACCAGGTTTAATTGACTGCTTCAGTGTGTTACCACATTACTACGTGATTCAACCACGAAAAAACCCCAGGATCTGGCCAATAAGTATGCGAAGAAGGCAAAATCATGAGCCAGATGCGGGCAAAACCCAGTCCTAACCCAGACCTAACCGGTGTTATCCTCTGAAATATTGATCGAAACCAGGTTTAATTGACTGCTTCAGTGTGTTACCACATTACTACATGATTCAAACACGAAAAAAACCCAGGATCTGGCCAACAAGTATGCGAAGAAGGCAAAATCATGAGCCAGATGCGGGCATAACCCAGACCTAACCCAGACCTAACCGGTGTTATCCTGTGAAATATTGATCGAAACCAGATTTAATTGACTGCTTCAGTGTGTTACCACATTACTACGTGATTCAAACACGGAAAATACCCGGGATCTGGCCAACAAGTTTGCGAAAAGGGCGAAAGTATAAGCCAGATGCGCGCAAATCCCAGACATAACACAGACCTAACCGGTGTTATCCTCTAAAATATTGATCGAAACCAGGTTTAATTGACTGCTTCAGTGTGTTACCACATTACTACGTGATTCAAACACGGAAAATACCCAGGATCTGGCCAACAAGTATGCGAAGAAGGCAAAATCGTGAGCCAGATGCGGGAATAACCCAGACCTAACCCAGACCTAACCGGTGTTATCCTCTAAAATATTGATCGAAACCAGGTTTAATTGACTGCTTCAGTGTGTTACCACATTACTACGTGATTCAAACACGGAAAATACCCGGGATCTGGCCAACAAGTTTGCGAAAAAGGCGAAAGTATAAGCCAGATGCGCGCAAATCCCAGACCTAACCCAGACCTAACCGGTGTTATCCTCTAAAATATTAATCGAAACCAGGTTTTATTGACTGCTTCAGTGTATTACCACATTACTACGTGATTCAAACACGAAAAAAACCCAGGATCTGGCCAACAAGTTTGCGAAAAAGGCGAAAGTATAAGCCAGATGCGCGCATTTCCCAGACCTAACCGGTGTTATCGTCTGAAATATTGATCGAAACCAGGTTTAATTGACTGCTTCAGTGTGTTACCACATTACTACGTGATTCAAACACGGAAAATACCCAGGATCTGGCCAACAAGTTTGCGAAAAAGGCGAAAGTATAAGCCAGATGCGCGCATTTCCCAGACCTAACCCAGGCCTAACCGGTGTTATCCTCTGAAATATTGATCGAAACCAGGTTTAATTGACTGCTTCAGTGTGTTACCACATTACTACGTGATTCAAACACGAAAAAAACCCAGGATCTGGCCAACAAGTATGCGAAGAAGGCAAAATCATGAGCCAGATGCGGGCATATCCCGGACCTAACCCAGACCTAACCGGTGTTATCCTCTGAAATATTGATCGAAACCAGGTTTAATTGACTGCTTCAGTGTGATACCACATTACTGCGTTATTCAAACCGGAAAAAAACCCAGGATCTAGCCAACAAGTTTGCGAAAAAGGCGAAAGTATACGCCAGATGCGGGCATATCCCGGACCTATCCCAGACCTAACCGGTGTTATCCTCTGAAATATTGATCGAAACCAGGTTTAATTGACTGCTTCAGTGTGTTACCACATTACTACGTGATTCAAACACGAAAAAAACCCAGGATCTGGCCAACAAGTATGCGAAGAAGGCAAAATCATGAGCCAGATGCGGGCATAACCCAGACCTAACCCAGACCTAACCGGTGTTATCCTCTAAAATATTGATCGAAACCAGGTTTAATAGACTGCTTCAGTGTATTACCACATTACTACGTGATTCAAACACGAAAAAAACCCAGGATCTGGCCAACAAGTATGCGAAGAAGGCAAAATCATGAGCCAGATGCGGGCATAACCCAGACCTAACCCAGACCTAACCGGTGATATCCTCTGAAATATTGATCGAAACCAGGTTTAATTGACTGCTTCAGTGTGTTACCACATTACTACGTGATTCAAACACGGAAAAAACCCAGGATCTGGCCAACAAGTTTGCGAAAAAGGCGAAGGTATAAGCCAGATGCGCGCAAATCCAAGACCTAACCCAGACCTAACCGGTGTTATCCTCTAAAATATTGATTGAAACCAGGTTTAATTGACTGCTTCAGTGTGTTACCACATTACTACGTGATTCAAACACGGGAAATACCCAGGATCTGGCCAACAAGTATGCGAAGAAGGCAAAATCATGAGCCAGATGCGGGCATAACCCAGACCTAACCCAGACCTAACCGGTGTTATCCTCTAAAATATTGATCGAAACCAGGTTTAATAGACTGCTTCAGTGTGTTACCACATTACTACGTGATTCAAACACGGAAAATACCCAGGATCTGGCCAACAAGTATGCGAAGAAGGCAAAATCATGAGCCAGATGCGGGCATAACCCAGACCTAACCCAGACCTAACCGGTGTTATCCTCTAAAATATTGATCGAAACCAGGTTTAATTGACAGCTTCAGTGTGTTACCACATTACTACGTGATTCAAACACGAAAAAAACCCAGGATCTGACCAACAAGTATGCGAAGAAGGCGAAAGTATAAGCCAGATGCGCGCATTTCCCAGACCTAACCCAGACCTAACCGGCGTTATCCTCTAAAATATTGATCGAAACCAGGTTTAATTGACTGCTTCAGTGTGTTACCACATTACTACGTGGTTCAACCACGAAAAAAACCCAGGATCTGGCCAACAAGTATGCGAAGAAGGCAAAATCATGAGCCAGATGCGGGCATATCCCGGACCTATCCCAGACCTAACCGGTGTTATCCTCTAAAATATTGATCGAAACCAGGTTTAATTGACTGCTTCAGTGTGTTACCACATTACTACGTGATTCAAACACGAAAAAACCCCAGGATCTGGCCAACAAGTATGCGAAGAAGGCAAAATCATGAGCTAGATGCGGGCATAACCCAGTCCTAACCCAGACCTAACCGGTGTTATCCTCTAAAATATTGATCGAAAACAGGTTTTATTGACTGCTTCAGTGTATTACCACATTACTACGTGATTCAAACACGAAAAAAACCCAGGATCTGGCCAACAAGTATGCGAAGAAGGCGAAATCATGAGCCAGATGCGGGCATAACCCAGACCTAACCCAGACCTAACCGGTGTTATCCTCTAAAATATTGATCGAAACCAGGTTTAATTGACTGCTCCAGTGTGTTACCACATTACTACGTGATTCAACCACGAAAAAAACCCAGGATCTGGCCAACAAGTTTGCGAAAAAGGCGACAGTATAAACCAGATGCGCGCATTTCCCAGACTTAACTCAGACCTAACCGGTGTTATCCTCTGAAATATTGATCGAAACCAGGTTTAATTGACTGCTTCAGTGTGTTACCACATTACTACGTGATTCAAACACGGAAAATACCCGGGATCTGGCCAACAAGTTTGCGAAAAAGGCGAAAGTATAAGCCAGATGCGCGCAAATCCCAGACCTAACCCAGACCTAACCGGCGTTATCCTCTAAAATATTGATCGAAACCAGGTTTAATTGACTGCTTCAGTGTGTTACCACATTACTACGTGATTCAAACACGAAAAAACCCCAGGATCTGGCCAACAAGTATGCGAAGAAGGCAAAATCATGAGCTAGATGCGGGCATAACCCAGACCTAACCCAGACCTAACCGGTGTTATCCGCTAAAATATTGATCGAAACCAGGTTTTATTGACTGCTTCAGTGTATTACCACATTACTACGTGATTCAAACACGAAAAAAACCCAGGATCTGGCCAACAAGTATGCGAAGAAGGCAAAATCATGAGCCAGATGCGGGCATAACCCAGACCTAACCCAGACCTAACCGGTCTTATCCTCTAAAATATTGATCGAAACCAGGTTTAATTGACTGCTCCAGTGTGTTACCACATTACTACGTGATTCAACCACGAAAAAAACCCAGGATCTGGCCAACAAGTATGCGAAGAAGGCAAAATCATGAGCCAGATGCGGGCATATCCCGGACCTATCCCAGACCTAACCGGTCTTATCCTCTAAAATATTGATCGAAACCAGGTTTAATTGACTGCTTCAGTGTGTTACCACATTACTACGTGATTCAAACACGAAAAAACCCGGGATCTGGCCAACAAGTTTGCGAAAAAGGCGAAAGTATAAGCCAGATGCGCGCAAATCCCAGACCTAACCCAGACCTAACCGGTGTTATCCTCTAAAATATTAATCGAAACCAGGTTTTATTGACTGCTTCAGTGTATTACCACATTACTACGTGATTCAAACACGAAAAAAACCCAGGATCTGGCCAACAAGTTTGCGAAAAAGGCGAAAGTATAAGCCAGATGCGGGCATATCCCGGACCTATCCCAGACCTAACCGGTGTTATCCTCTAAAATATTGATCGAAACCAGGTTTAATTGACTGCTTCAGTGTGTTACCACATTACTACGTGATTCAAACACGGAAAATACCCAGGATCTGGCCAACAAGTATGCGAAGAAGGCAAAATCATGAGCCAGATGCGGGCATAACCCAGACCTAACCCAGACCTAACCGGTGTTATCCTCTAAAATATTGATCGAAACCAGGTTTAATTGACTGCTTCAGTGTATTACCACATTACTACGTGATTCAAACACGAAAAAAACCCAGGATCTGGCCAACAAGTATGCGAAGAAGGCAAAATCATGAGCCAGATGCGGGCATAACCCAGACCTAACCCAGCCCTAACCGGTGTTATCCTCTGAAATATTGATCGAAACCAGGTTTAATTGACTGCTTCAGTGTGTTACCACATTACTACATGATTCAAACACGAAAAAAACCCAGGGTCTGGCCAACAAGTATGCGAAGAAGGCAAAATCATGAGCTAGATGCGGGCATAACCCAGACCTAACCCAGACCTAACCGGTGTTATCCTCTAAAATATTGATCGAAACCAGATTTATTGACTGCTTCAGTGTATTACCACATTACTACGTGATTCAAACACGAAAAAAACCCAGGATCTGGCCAACAAGTATGCGAAGAAGGCAAAATCATGAGCCAGATGCGGGCATAACCCAGACCTAACCCAGACCTAACCGGTGTTATCCTCTAAAATATTGATCGAAACCAGGTTTAATTGACTGCTCCAGTGTGTTACCACATTACTACGTGATTCAACCACGAAAAAAACCCAGGATCTGGCCAACAAGTATGCGAAGAAGGCAAAATCATGAGCCAGATGCGGGCATATCCCGGACATATCCCAGACCTAACCGGTCTTATCCTCTAAAATATTGATCGAAACCAGGTTTAATTGACTGCTTCAGTGTGTTACCACATTACTACGTGATTCAAACACGAAAAAACCCCAGGATCTGGCCAACAAGTATGCGAAGAATGCAAAATCATGAGCTAGATGCGGGCATAACCCAGACCTAACCCAGACCTCACCGGTGTTATCCTCTAAAATATTGATCGAAACCAGGTTTTATTGACTGCTTCAGTGTATTACCACATTACTACGTGATTCAAACACGGAAAATACCCAGGATCTGGCCAACAAGTATGCGAAGAAGGCAAAATCATGAGCCAGATGCGGGCATAACCCAGACCTAACCCAGACCTAACCGGTGTTATCCTCTAAAATATTGATCGAAACCAGGTTTAATAGACTGCTTCAGTGTGTTACCACATTACTACATGATTCAAACACGGAAAATACCCAGGATCTGACCAACAAGTATGCGAAGAAGGCGAAAGTATAAGCCAGATGCGCGCATTTCCCAGACCTAACCCAGACCTAACCGGCGTTATCCTCTAAAATATTGATCGAAACCAGGTTTAATTGACTGCTTCAGTGTGTTACCACATTACTACGTGATTCAAACACGGAAAATACCCAGGATCTGGCCAACTAGTATGCGAAGAAGGCAAAATCATGAGCCAGATGCGGGCATAACCCAGACCTAACCCAGACCTAACCGGTGTTATCCTCTAAAATATTGATCGAAACCAGGTTTAATTGACAGCTTCAGTGTGTTACCACATTACTACGTGATTCAAACACGAAAAAAACCCAGGATCTGACCAACAAGTATGCGAAGAAGGCCAAAGTATAAGCCAGATGCGCGCATTTCCCAGACCTAACCCAGACCTAACCGGCGCTATCCTCTAAAATATTGATCGAAACCAGGTTTAATTGACTGCTTCAGTGTGCTACCACATTACTACGTGGTTCAACCACGAAAAAAACCCAGGATCTGGCCAACAAGTATGCGAAGAAGGCAAAATCATGAGCCAGATGCGGGCATATCCCGGACCTATCCCAGACCTAACCGGTGTTATCTTCTAAAATATTGATCGAAACCAGGTTTAATTGACTGCTTCAGTGTGTTACCACATTACTACGTGATTCAAACACGAAAAAACCCCAGGATCTGGCCAACAAGTATGCGAAGAAGGCAAAATCATGAGCTAGATGCGGGCATAACCCAGACCTAACCCAGACCTAACCGGTGTTATCCGCTAAAATATTGATCGAAACCAAGTTTTATTGACTGCTTCAGTGTATTACCACATTACTACGTGATTCAAACACGAAAAAAACCCAGGATCTGGCCAACAAGTATGCGAAGAAGGCAAAATCATGAGCCAGATGCGGGCATAACCCAGACCTAACCCAGACCTAACCGGTGTTATCCTCTAAAATATTGATCGAAACCAGGTTTAATTGACTGCTCCAGTGTGTTACCACATTACTACGTGATTCAACCACGAAAAAACCCAGGATCTGGCCAACAAGTATGCGAAGAAGGCAAAATCATGAGCCAGATGCGGGCATAACCCAGACCTAACCCAGACCTAACCGGTGTTATCCTCTAAAATATTAATCGAAACCAGGTTTTATTGACTGCTTCAGTGTATTACCACATTACTACGTGATTCAAACACGAAAAAAACCCAGTATCTGGCCAACAAGTTTGCGAAAAAGGCGAAAGTATAAGCCAGATGCGCGCATTTCCCAGACCTAACCCAGACCGAACCGGTGTTATCGTCAAAAAAAATATTGATCGAAACCAGGTTTAATTGACTGCTTCAGTGTGTTACCACATTACTACGTGATTCAAACACGGAAAATACCCAGGATCTGGCCAACAAGTATGCGAAGAAGGCAAAATCATGAGCCAGATGCGGGCATAACCCAGACCTAACCCAGACCTAACCGGTGTTATCCTCTAAAATATTGATCGAAACCAGGTTTGATTGACAGCTTCAGTGTGTTACCACATTACTACGAGATTCAAACACGAAAAAAACCCAGGATCTGACCAACAAGTATGCGAAGAAGGCGAAAGTATAAGCCAGATGCACGCATTTCCCAGACATAACCCAGACCTAACCGGCGTTATCCTCTAAAATATTGATCGAAACCAGGTTTAATCGACTGCTTCAGTGTGCTACCACATTACTACGTGGTTCAACCACGAAAAAAACCCAGGATCTGGCCAACAAGTATGCGAAGAAGGCAAAATCATGAGCCAGATGCGGGCATATCCCGGACCTATCCCAGACCTAACCGGTGTTATCCTCTAAAATATTGATCGAAACCAGGTTTAATTGACTGCTTCAGTGTGTTACCACATTACTACGTGATTCAAACACGAAAAAACCCCAGGATCTGGCCAACAAGTATGCGAAGAAGGCAAAATCATGAGCTAGATGCGGGCATAACCCAGACCTAACCCAGACCTAACCGGTGTTATCCGCTGAAATATTGATCGAAACCAGGTTTTATTGACTGCTTCAGTGTATTACCACATTACTACGTGATTCAAACACGAAAAAAACCCAGGATCTGGCCAACAAGTATGCGAAGAAGGCAAAATCATGAGCCAGATGCGGGCATAACCCAGACCTAACCCAGACCTAACCGGTCTTATCCTCTAAAATATTGATCGAAACCAGGTTTAATTGACTGCTCCAGTGTGTTACCACATTACTACGTGATTCAACCACGAAAAAAACCCAGGATCTGGCCAACAAGTATGCGAAGAAGGCAAAATCATGAGCCAGATGCGGGCATATCCCGGACCTATCCCAGACCTAACCGGTCTTATCCTCTAAAATATTGATCGAAACCAGGTTTAATTGACTGCTTCAGTGTGTTACCACATTACTACGTGATTCAAACACGGAAAAACCCGGGATCTGGCCAACAAGTTTGCGAAAAAGGCGAAAGTATAAGCCAGATGCGCGCAAATCCCAGACCTAACCCAGACCTAACCGGTGTTATCCTCTAAAATATTAATCGAAACCAGGTTTTATTGACTGCTTCAGTGTATTACCACATTACTACGTGATTCAAACACGAAAAAAACCCAGGATCTGGCCAACAAGTTTGCGAAAAAGGAGAAAGTATAAGCCAGATGCGGGCATATCCCGGACCTATCCCAGACCTAACCGGTGTTATCCTCTAAAATATTGATCGAAACCAGGTTTAATTGACTGCTTCAGTGTGTTACCACATTACTACGTGATTCAAACACGAAAAAAACCCAGGATCTGGCCAACAAGTATGCGAAGAAGGCAAAATCATGAGCCAGATGCGGGCATAACCCAGACCTAACCCAGACCTAACCGGTGTTATCCTCTAAAATATTGATCGAAACCAGGTTTAATTGACTGCTTCAGTGTATTACCACATTACTACGTGATTCAAACACGAAAAAAACCCAGGATCTGGCCAACAAGTATGCGAAGAAGGCAAAATCATGAGCCAGATGCGGGCATAACCCAGACCTAACCCAGCCCTAACCGGTGTTATCCTCTGAAATATTGATCGAAACCAGGTTTAATTGACTGCTTCAGTGTGTTACCACATTCCTACATGATTCAAACACGAAAAAAACCCAGGGTCTGGCCAACAAGTATGCGAAGAAGGCAAAATCATGAGCTAGATGCGGGCATAACCCAGACCTAACCCAGACCTAACCGGTGTTATCCTCTAAAATATTGATCGAAACCAGATTTATTGACTGCTTCAGTGTATTACCACATTACTACGTGATTCAAACACGAAAAAAACCCAGGATCTGGCCAACAAGTATGCGAAGAAGGCAAAATCATGAGCCAGATGCGGGCATAACCCAGACCTAACCCAGACCTAACCGGTGTTATCCTCTAAAATATTGATCGAAACCAGGTTTAATTGACTGCTCCAGTGTGTTACCACATTACTACGTGATTCAACCACGAAAAAAACCCAGGATCTGGCCAACAAGTATGCGAAGAAGGCAAAATCATGAGCCAGATGCGGGCATATCCCGGACCTATCCCAGACCTAACCGGTCTTATCCTCTAAAATATTGATCGAAACCAGGTTTAATTGACTGCTTCAGTGTGTTACCACATTACTACGTGATTCAAACACGAAAAAACCCCAGGATCTGGCCAACAAGTATGCGAAGAATGCAAAATCATGAGCTAGATGCGGGCATAACCCAGACCTAACCCAGACCTCACCGGTGTTATCCTCTAAAATATTGATCGAAACCAGGTTTTATTGACTGCTTCAGTGTATTACCACATTACTACGTGATTCAAACACGGAAAATACCCAGGATCTGGCCAACAAGTATGCGAAGAAGGCAAAATCATGAGCCAGATGCGGGCATAACCCAGACCTAACCCAGACCTAACCGGTGTTATCCTCTAAAATATTGATCGAAACCAGGTTTAATAGACTGCTTCAGTGTGTTACCACATTACTACGTGATTCAAACACGGAAAATACCCAGGATCTGACCAACAAGTATGCGAAGAAGGCGAAAGTATAAGCCAGATGCGCGCATTTCCCAGACCTAACCCAGACCTAACCGGCGTTATCCTCTAAAATATTGATCGAAACCAGGTTTAATTGACTGCTTCAGTGTGTTACCACATTACTACGTGATTCAAACACGGAAAATACCCAGGATCTGGCCAACTAGTATGCGAAGAAGGCAAAATCATGAGCCAGATGCGGGCATAACCCAGACCTAACCCAGACCTAACCGGTGTTATCCTCTAAAATATTGATCGAAACCAGGTTTAATTGACAGCTTCAGTGTGTTACCACATTACTACGTGATTCAAACACGAAAAAAACCCAGGATCTGACCAACAAGTATGCGAAGAAGGCCAAAGTATAAGCCAGATGCGCGCATTTCCCAGACCTAACCCAGACCTAACCGGCGCTATCTTCTAAAATATTGATCGAAACCAGGTTTAATTGACTGCTTCAGTGTGTTACCACATTACTACGTGATTCAAACACGAAAAAACCCCAGGATCTGGCCAACAAGTATGCGAAGAAGGCAAAATCATGAGCTAGATGCGGGCATAACCCAGACCTAACCCAGACCTAACCGGTGTTATCCGCTAAAATATTGATCGAAACCAAGTTTTATTGACTGCTTCAGTGTATTACCACATTACTACGTGATTCAAACACGAAAAAAACCCAGGATCTGGCCAACAAGTATGCGAAGAAGGCAAAATCATGAGCCAGATGCGGGCATAACCCAGACCTAACCCAGACCTAACCGGTGTTATCCTCTAAAATATTGATCGAAACCAGGTTTAATTGACTGCTCCAGTGTGTTACCACATTACTACGTGATTCAACCACGAAAAAAACCCAGGATCTGGCCAACAAGTATGCGAAGAAGGCAAAATCATGAGCCAGATGCGGGCATATCCCGGACCTATCCCAGACCTAACCGGTCTTATCCTCTAAAATATTGATCGAAACCAGGTTTAATTGACTGCTTCAGTGTGTTACCACATTACTACGTGATTCAAACACGAAAAAACCCCAGGATCTGGCCAACAAGTATGCGAAGAATGCAAAATCATGAGCTAGATGCGGGCATAACCCAGACCTAACCCAGACCTCACCGGTGTTATCCTCTAAAATATTGATCGAAACCAGGTTTTATTGACTGCTTCAGTGTATTACCACATTACTACGTGATTCAAACACGGAAAATACCCAGGATCTGGCCAACAAGTATGCGAAGAAGGCAAAATCATGAGCCAGATGCGGGCATAACCCAGACCTAACCCAGACCTAACCGGTGTTATCCTCTAAAATATTGATCGAAACCAGGTTTAATAGACTGCTTCAGTGTGTTACCACATTACTACGTGATTCAAACACGGAAAATACCCAGGATCTGACCAACAAGTATGCGAAGAAGGCGAAAGTATAAGCCAGATGCGCGCATTTCCCAGACCTAACCCAGACCTAACCGGCGTTATCCTCTAAAATATTGATCGAAACCAGGTTTAATTGACTGCTTCAGTGTGTTACCACATTACTACGTGATTCAAACACGGAAAATACCCAGGATCTGGCCAACTAGTATGCGAAGAAGGCAAAATCATGAGCCAGATGCGGGCATAACCCAGACCTAACCCAGACCTAACCGGTGTTATCCTCTAAAATATTGATCGAAACCAGGTTTAATTGACAGCTTCAGTGTGTTACCACATTACTACGTGATTCAAACACGAAAAAAACCCAGGATCTGACCAACAAGTATGCGAAGAAGGCCAAAGTATAAGCCAGATGCGCGCATTTCCCAGACCTAACCCAGACCTAACCGGCGCTATCTTCTAAAATATTGATCGAAACCAGGTTTAATTGACTGCTTCAGTGTGTTACCACATTACTACGTGATTCAAACACGAAAAAACCCCAGGATCTGGCCAACAAGTATGCGAAGAAGGCAAAATCATGAGCTAGATGCGGGCATAACCCAGACCTAACCCAGACCTAACCGGTGTTATCCGCTAAAATATTGATCGAAACCAAGTTTTATTGACTGCTTCAGTGTATTACCACATTACTACGTGATTCAAACACGAAAAAAACCCAGGATCTGGCCAACAAGTATGCGAAGAAGGCAAAATCATGAGCCAGATGCGGGCATAACCCAGACCTAACCCAGACCTAACCGGTGTTATCCTCTAAAATATTGATCGAAACCAGGTTTAATTGACTGCTCCAGTGTGTTACCACATTACTACGTGATTCAACCACGAAAAAAACCCAGGATCTGGCCAACAAGTATGCGAAGAAGGCAAAATCATGAGCCAGATGCGGGCATATCCCGGACCTATCCCAGACCTAACCGGTCTTATCCTCTAAAATATTGATCGAAACCAGGTTTAATTGACTGCTTCAGTGTGTTACCACATTACTACGTGATTCAAACACGAAAAAACCCCAGGATCTGGCCAACAAGTATGCGAAGAATGCAAAATCATGAGCTAGATGCGGGCATAACCCAGACCTAACCCAGACCTCACCGGTGTTATCCTCTAAAATATTGATCGAAACCAGGTTTTATTGACTGCTTCAGTGTATTACCACATTACTACGTGATTCAAACACGGAAAATACCCAGGATCTGGCCAACAAGTATGCGAAGAAGGCAAAATCATGAGCCAGATGCGGGCATAACCCAGACCTAACCCAGACCTAACCGGTGTTATCCTCTAAAATATTGATCGAAACCAGGTTTAATAGACTGCTTCAGTGTGTTACCACATTACTACGTGATTCAAACACGGAAAATACCCAGGATCTGACCAACAAGTATGCGAAGAAGGCGAAAGTATAAGCCAGATGCGCGCATTTCCCAGACCTAACCCAGACCTAACCGGCGTTATCCTCTAAAATATTGATCGAAACCAGGTTTAATTGACTGCTTCAGTGTGTTACCACATTACTACGTGATTCAAACACGGAAAATACCCAGGATCTGGCCAACTAGTATGCGAAGAAGGCAAAATCATGAGCCAGATGCGGGCATAACCCAGACCTAACCCAGACCTAACCGGTGTTATCCTCTAAAATATTGATCGAAACCAGGTTTAATTGACAGCTTCAGTGTGTTACCACATTACTACGTGATTCAAACACGAAAAAAACCCAGGATCTGACCAACAAGTATGCGAAGAAGACCAAAGTATAAGCCAGATGCGCGCATTTCCCAGACCTAACCCAGACCTAACCGGCGCTATCTTCTAAGATATTGATTGAAACCAGGTTTAATTGACTGCTTCAGTGTGTTACCACATTACTACGTGATTCAAACACGAAAAAACCCCAGGATCTGGCCAACAAGTATGCGAAGAAGGCAAAATCATGAGCTAGATGCGGGCATAACCCAGACCTAACCCAGACCTAACCGGTGTTATCCGCTAAAATATTGATCGAAACCAAGTTTTATTGACTGCTTCAGTGTATTACCACATTACTACGTGATTCAAACACGAAAAAAACCCAGGATCTGGCCAACAAGTATGCGAAGAAGGCAAAATCATGAGCCAGATGCGGGCATAACCCAGACCTAACCCAGACCTAACCGGTGTTATCCTCTAAAATATTGATCGAAACCAGGTTTAATTGACTGCTCCAGTGTGTTACCACATTACTACGTGATTCAACCACGAAAAAACCCAGGATCTGGCCAACAAGTATGCGAAGAAGGCAAAATCATGAGCCAGATGCGGGCATAACCCAGACCTAACCCAGACCTAACCGGTGTTATCCTCTAAAATATTAATCGAAACCAGGTTTTATTGACTGCTTCAGTGTATTACCACATTACTACGTGATTCAAACACGAAAAAAACCCAGTATCTGGCCAACAAGTTTGCGAAAAAGGCGAAAGTATAAGCCAGATGCGCGCATTTCCCAGACCTAACCCAGACCGAACCGGTGTTATCGTCAAAAAAAATATTGATCGAAACCAGGTTTAATTGACTGCTTCAGTGTGTTACCACATTACTACGTGATTCAAACACGGAAAATACCCAGGATCTGGCCAACAAGTTTGCGAAAAAGGCGAAAGTATAAGCCAGATGCGCGCATTTCCCAGACCTAACCCAGACCTGACCGGCGTTATCCTCTAAAATATTGATCGAAACCAGGTTTAATTGACTGCTTCAGTGTGTTACCACATTACTACGTGATTCAAACACGGAAAATACCCAGGATCTGGCCAACTAGTATGCGAAGAAGGCAAAATCATGAGCCAGATGCGGGCATAACCCAGACCTTACCCAGACCTAACCGGTGTTATCCTCTAAAATATTGATCGAAACCAGGTTTAATTGACAGCTTCAGTGTGATACCACATTACTACGTGATTCAAACACGAAAAAACCCCAGGATCTGGCCAACAAGTATGCGAAGAAGGCAAAATCATGAGCCAGATGCGGGCATATCCCGGACCTAACCCAGACCTAACCGGTGTTATCCTCTAAAATATTGATCGAAACCAGGTTTAATTGACTGCTTCAGTGTGTTACCACATTCCTACGTGATTCAAACACGAAAAAAACCCAGGATCTGACCAACAAGTATGCGAAGAAGGCGAAAGTATAAGCCAGATGCGCGCATTTCCCAGACCTAACCCAGACCTAACCGGCGTTATCCTCTAAAATATTGATCGAAACCAGGTTTAATTGACTGCTTCAGTGTGTTACCACATTACTACGTGATTCAACCACGAAAAAAACCCTGGATCTGGCCAACAAGTATGCGAAGAAGGCAAAATCATGAGCCAGATACGGGCATATCCCGGACCTAACCCAGACCTAACCGGTGTTATCCTCTAAAATATTGATCGAAACGAGGTTTAATTGACTGCTTCAGTGTGTTACCACATTCCTACGTGATTCAAACACGAAAAAAACCCAGGATCTGACCAACAAGTATGCGAAGAAGGCGAAAGTATAAGCCAGATGCGCGCATTTCCCAGACCTAACCCATACCTAACCGGCGTTATCCTCTAAAATATTGATCGAAACCAGGTTTAATTGACTGCTTCAGTGTGTTACCACATTACTACGTGATTCAACCACGAAAAAAACCCAGGATCTGGCCAACAAGTATGCGAAGAAGGCAAAATCATGAGCCAGATGCGGGCATATCCCGGACCTATCCCATACCTAACCGGTGTTATCCTCTAAAATATTGATCGAAACCAGGTTTAATTGACTGCTTCAGTGTGTTACCACATTACTACGTGATTCAAACACGAAAAAACCCCAGGATCTGGCCAACAAGTATGCGAAGAAGGCAAAATCATGAGCTAGATGCGGGCATAACCCAGACCTAACCCAGACCTAACCGGTGTTATCCTCTAAAATATTGATCGAAACCAGGTTTTATTGACTGCTTCAGTGTATTACCACATTACTACGTGATTCAAACACGAAAAAAACCCAGGATCTGGCCAACAAGTATGCGAAGAAGGCAAAATCATGAGCCAGATGCGGGCATAACCCAGACCTAACCCAGACCTAACCGGTGTTATCCTCTAAAATATTGATCGAAACCAGGTTTAATTGACTGCTCCAGTGTGTTACCACATTACTACGTGATTCAACCACGAAAAAAACCCAGGATCTGGCCAACAAGTATGCGAAGAAGGCAAAATCATGAGCCAGATGCGGGCATATCCCGGACCTATCACAGACCTAACCGGTCTTATCCTCTAAAATATTGATCGAAACCAGGTTTAATTGACTGCTTCAGTGTGTTACCACATTACTACGTGATTCAAACACGAAAAAACCCCAGGATCTGGCCAACAAGTATGCGAAGAATGCAAAATCATGAGCTAGATGCGGGCATAACCCAGACCTAACCCAGACGTCACCGGTGTTATCCTCTAAAATATTGATCGAAACCAGGTTTTATTGACTGCTTCAGTGTATTACCACATTACTACGTGATTCAAACACGGAAAAAACCCAGGATCTGGCCAACAAGTATGCGAAGAAGGCAAAATCATGAGCCAGATGCGGGCATAACCCAGACCTAACCCAGACCTAACCGGTGTTATCCTCTAAAATATTGATCGAAACCAGGTTTAATAGACTGCTTCAGTGTGTTACCACATTACTACGTGATTCAAACACGGAAAATACCCAGGATCTGACCAACAAGTATGCGAAGAAGGCGAAAGTATAAGCCAGATGCGCGCATTTCCCAGACCTAACCCAGACCTAACCGGCGTTATCCTCTAAAATATTGATCGAAACCAGGTTTAATTGACTGCTTCAGTGTGTTACCACATTACTACGTGATTCAAACACGGAAAATACCCAGGATCTGGCCAACTAGTATGCGAAGAAGGCAAAATCATGAGCCAGATGCGGGCATAACCCAGACCTAACCCAGACCTTACCGGTGTTATCCTCTAAAATATTGATCGAAACCAGGTTTAATTGACTGCTCCACTGTGTTACCACATTACTACGTGATTCAACCACGAAAAAACCCAGGATCTGGCCAACAAGTATGCGAAGAAGGCATAATCATGAGCCAGATGCGGGCATATCCCGGACCTATCCCAGACCTAACCGGTCTTATCCTCTAAAATATTGATCGAAACCAGGTTTAATTGACTGCTTCAGTGTGTTACCACATTACTACGTGATTCAAACACGAAAAAACCCGGGATCTGGCCAACAAGTTTGCGAAAAAGGCGAAAGTATAAGCCAGATGCGCGCAAATCCCAGACCTAACCCAGACCTAACCGGTGTTATCCTCTAAAATATTAATCGAAACCAGGTTTTATTGACTGCTTCAGTGTATTACCACATTACTACGTGATTCAAACACGAAAAAAACCCAGTATCTGGCCAACAAGTTTGCGAAAAAGGCGAAAGTATAAGCCAGATGCGCGCATTTCCCAGACCTAACCCAGACCTAACCGGTGTTATCGTCAAAAAAAATATTGATCGAAACCAGGTTTAATTGACTGCTTCAGTGTGTTACCACATTACTACGTGATTCAAACACGGAAAATACCCAGGATCTGGCCAACAAGTTTGCGAAAAAGGCGAAAGTATAAGCCAGATGCGCGCATTTCCCAGACCTAACCCAGACCTAACCGGCGTTATCCTCTAAAATATTGATCGAAACCAGGTTTAATTGACTGCTTCAGTGTGTTACCACATTACTACGTGATTCAAACACGGAAAATACCCAGGATCTGGCCAACTAGTATGAGAAGAAGGCAAAATCATGAGCCAGATGCGGGCATAACCCAGACCTAACCCAGACCTAACCGGTGTTATCCTCTAAAATATTGATCGAAACCAGGTTTAATTGACAGCTTCAGTGTGTTACCACATTACTACGTGATTCAAACACGAAAAAAACCCAGGATCTGACCAACAAGTATGCGAAGAAGGCGAAAGTATAAGCCAGATGCGCGCATTTCCCAGACCTAACCCAGACCTAACCGGCGGTATCCTCTAAAATATTGATCGAAACCAGGTTTAATTGACTGCTTCAGTGTGCTACCACATTACTACGTGGTTCAACCACGAAAAAAACCCAGGATCTGGCCAACAAGTATGCGAAGAAGGCAAAATCATGAGCCAGATGCGGGCATATCCCGGACCTATCCCAGACCTAACCGGTGTTATCCTCTAAAATATTGATCGAAACCAGGTTTAATTGACAGCTTCAGTGTGTTACCACATTACTACGTGATTCAAACACGAAAAAAACCCAGGATCTGACCAACAAGTTTGCGAAAAAGGCGAAAGTATAAGCCAGATGCGCGCAAATCCCAGACCTAACCCAGACCTAACCGGTGTTATCCTCTAAAATATTCTATCGAAACCAGGTTTTATTGACTGCTTCAGTGTATTACCACATTACTACGTCATACAAACACGAAAAAAACCCAGTATCTGGCCAACAAGTTTGCGAAAAAGGCGAAAGTATAAGCCAGATGCGCGCATTTCCCAGACCTAACCCAGACCTAACCGGTGTTATCGTCAAAAAAAATATTGATCGAAACCAGGTTTAATTGACTGCTTCAGTGTGTTACCACATTACTACGTGATTCAAACACGGAAAATACCCAGGATCTGGCCAACAAGTTTGCGAAAAAGGCGAAAGTATAAGCCAGATGCGCGCATTTCCCAGACCTAACCCAGACCTAACCGGTGTTATCCTCTGAAATATTGATCGAAACCAGGTTTAATTTACTGCTTCAGTGTGTTACCACATTACTACGTCATTCAAACACGAAAAAAAACCAGGATCTGGCCAACAAGTATGCGAAGAAGGCAAAATCATGAGCCAGATGCGGGCATATCCCGGACCTAACCCAGACCTAACCGGTGTTATCCTCTGAAATATTGATCGAAACCAGGTTTAATTGACTGCTTCAGTGTGGAACCACATTACTGCGTTATCCAAACCGGAAAAAAATCCAGGATCTAGCCAACAAGTATGCGAAGAATGCAAAATCATGAGCTAGATGCGGGCATAACCAAGACCTAACCCAGACCTCACCGGTGTTATCCTCTAAAATACTGATCGAAACCAGGTTTTATTGACTGCTTCAGTGTATTACCACATTACTACGTGATTCAAACACGAAAAAAACCCAGTATCTGCCCAACAAGTTTGCGAAAAAGGCGAAAGTATAAGCCAGATGCGCGCATTTCCCAGACCTAACCCAGACCTAACCGGTGTTATCGTCAAAAAAAATATTGATCGAAACCAGGTTTAATTGACTGCTTCAGTGTGTTACCACATTACTACGTGATTCAAACACGGAAAATACCCAGGATCTGGCCAACAAGTTTGCGAAAAAGGCGAAAGTATAAGCCAGATGCGCGCATTTCCCAGACCTAACCCAGACCTAACCGGTGTTATCCTCTGAAATATTGATCGAAACCAGGTTTAATTTACTGCTTCAGTGTGTTACCACATTACTACGTCATTCAAACACGAAAAAAACCCAGGATCTGGCCAACAAGTATGCGAAGAAGGCAAAATCATGAGCCAGATGCGGGCATAACCCAGACCTAACCCAGACCTAACCGGTGTTATCCTCTAAAATATTGATCGAAACCAGGTTTAATTGACTGCTTCAGTGTATTACCACATTACTACGTGATTCAAACACGAAAAAAACCCAGGATCTGGCCAACAAGTATGCGAAGAAGGCAAAATCATGAGCCAGATGCGGGCATAACCCAGACCTAACCCAGCCCTAACCGGTGTTATCCTCTGAAATATTGATCGAAACCAGGTTTAATTGACTGCTTCAGTGTGTTACCACATTACTACATGATTCAAACACGAAAAAAACCCAGGATCTGGCCAACAAGTATGCGAAGAAGGCAAAATCATGAGCCAGATGCGGGCATAACCCAGACCTAACCCAGACCTAACCGGTGTTATCCTCTGAAATATTGATCGAAACCAGGTTTAATTGACTGCTTCAGTGTGGTACCACATTACTGCGTTATTCAAACCGGAAAAAAACCCAGGATCTAGCCAACAAGTATGCGAAGAAGGCAAAATCATGAGCCAGATGCGGGCATAACCCAGACCTAACCCAGACCTAACCGGTGTTATCCTCTGAAATATTGATCGAAACCAGGTTTAATTGACTGCTTCAGTGTGGTACCACATTACTGCGTTATTCAAACCGGAAAAAAACCCAGGATCTAGCCAACAAGTTTGCGAAAAAGGCGAAAGTATAAGCCAGATGCGGGCATATCCCGGACCTATCCCAGACCTAACCGGTGTTATCCTCTAAAATATTGATCGAAACCAGGTTTAATTGACTGCTTCAGTGTGTCACCACATTACTACGTGATTCAAACACGGAAAATACCCAGGATCTGGCCAACAAGTATGCGAAGAAGGCAAAATCATGAGCCAGATGCGGGCATAACCCAGACCTAACCCAGACCTAACCGGTGTTATCGTCTGAAATATTGATCGAAACCAGGTTTAATTGACTGCTTCAGTGTGTTACCACATTACTACGTGATTCAAACACGGAAAATACCCAGGATCTGGCCAACAAGTTTGCGAAAAAGGCGAAAGTATAAGCCAGATGCGCGCATTTCCCAGACCTAACCGGTGTTATCCTCTAAAATATTGATCGAAACCAGGTTTAATTGACTGCTTCAGTGTGTCACCACATTACTACGTGATTCAAACACGGAAAATACCCAGGATCTGGCCAACAAGTATGCGAAGAAGGCAAAATCATGAGCCAGATGCGGGCATAACCCAGACCTAACCCAGACCTAACCGGTGTTATCCTCTAAAATATTCATCGAAACCAGGTTTAATTGACTGCTTCAGTGTATTACCACATTACTACGTGATTCAAACACGAAAAAAACCCAGGATCTGGCCAACAAGTATGCGAAGAAGGCAAAATCATGAGCCAGATGCGGGCATAACCCAGACCTAACCCAGCCCTAACCGGTGTTATCCTCTGAGATATTGATCGAAACCAGGTTTAATTGACTGCTTCAGTGTGTTACCACATTACTACATGATTCAAACACGAAAAAAACCCAGGATCTGGCCAACAAGTATGCGAAGAAGGCAAAATCATGAGCCAGATGCGGGCATAACCCAGACCTAACCCAGACCTAACCGGTGTTATCCTCTGAAATATTGATCGAAACCAGGTTTAATTGACTGCTTCAGTGTGGTACCACATTACTGCGTTATTCAAACCGGAAAAAAACCCAGGATCTAGCCAACAAGTATGCGAAGAAGGCAAAATCATGAGCCAGATGCGGGCATAACCCAGACCTAACCCAGACCTAACCGGTGTTATCCTCTGAAATATTGATCGAAACCAGGTTTAATTGACTGCTTCAGTGTGGTACCACATTACTGCGTTATTCAAACCGGAAAAAAACCCAGGATCTAGCCAACAAGTTTGCGAAAAAGGCGAAAGTATAAGCCAGATGCGGGCATATCCCGGACCTATCCCAGACCTAACCGGTGTTATCCTCTAAAATATTGATCGAAACCAGGTTTAATTGACTGCTTCAGTGTGTTACCACATTACTACGTGATTCAAACACGGAAAATACCCAGGATCTGGCCAACAAGTTTGCGAAAAAGGCGAAAGTATAAGCCAGATGCGCGCATTTCCCAGACCTAACCCAGACCTAACCGGTGTTATCCTCTGAAATATTGATCGAAACCAGGTTTAATTTACTGCTTCAGTGTGTTACCACATTACTACGTCATTCAAACACGAAAAAAACCCAGGATCTGGCCAACAAGTATGCGAAGAAGGCAAAATCATGAGCCAGATGCGGGCATAACCCAGACCTAACCCAGACCTAACCGGTGTTATCCTCTGAAATATTGATCGAAACCAGGTTTAATTGACTGCTTCAGTGTGGTACCACATTACTGCGTTATTCAAACCGGAAAAAAACCCAGGATCTAGCCAACAAGTATGCGAAGAAGGCAAAATCATGAGCCAGATGCGGGCATAACCCAGACCTAACCCAGACCTAACCGGTGTTATCCTCTGAAATATTGATCGAAACCAGGTTTAATTGACTGCTTCAGTGTGGTACCACATTACTGCGTTATTCAAACCGGAAAAAAACCCAGGATCTAGCCAACAAGTTTGCGAAAAAGGCGAAAGTATAAGCCAGATGCGGGCATATCCCGGACCTATCCCAGACCTAACCGGTGTTATCCTCTAAAATATTGATCGAAACCAGGTTTAATTGACTGCTTCAGTGTGTTACCACATTACTACGTGATTCAAACACGGAAAATACCCAGGATCTGGCCAACAAGTTTGCGAAAAAGGCGAAAGTATAAGCCAGATGCGCGCATTTCCCAGACCTAACCCAGACCTAACCGGTGTTATCCTCTGAAATATTGATCGAAACCAGGTTTAATTGACTGCTTCAGTGTGGTACCACATTACTGCGTTATTCAAACCGGAAAAAAACCCAGGATCTAGCCAACAAGTTTGCGAAAAAGGCGAAAGTATAAGCCAGATGCGGGCATATCCCGGACCTATCCCAGACCTAACCGGTGTTATCCTCTGAAATATTGATCGAAACCAGGTTTAATTGACTGCTTCAGTGTGTTACCACATTACTACATGATTCAAACACGAAAAAAACCCAGGATCTGGCCAACAAGTATGCGAAGAAGGCAAAATCATGAGCCAGATGCGGGCATAACCCAGACCTAACCCAGACCTAACCGGTGTTATCCTCTGAAATATTGATCGAAACCAGGTTTAATTGACTGCTTCAGTGTGGTACCACATTACTGCGTTATTCAAACCGGAAAAAAACCCAGGATCTAGCCAACAAGTATGCGAAGAAGGCAAAATCATGAGCCAGATGCGGGCATAACCCAGACCTAACCCAGACCTAACCGGTGTTATCCTCTGAAATATTGATCGAAACCAGGTTTAATTGACTGCTTCAGTGTGGTACCACATTACTGCGTTATTCAAACCGGAAAAAAACCCAGGATCTAGCCAACAAGTTTGCGAAAAAGGCGAAAGTATAAGCCAGATGCGGGCATATCCCGGACCTATCCCAGACCTAACCGGTGTTATCCTCTAAAATATTGATCGAAACCAGGTTTAATTGACTGCTTCAGTGTGTTACCACATTACTACGTGATTCAAACACGAAAAAAACCCAGGATCTGGCCAACAAGTATGCGAAGAAGGCAAAATCATGAGCCAGATGCGGGCATAACCCAGACCTAACCCAGCCCTAACCGGTGTTATCCTCTGAAATATTGATCGAAACCAGGTTTAATTGACTGCTTCAGTGTGTTACCACATTACTACATGATTCAAACACGAAAAAAACCCAGGATCTGGCCAACAAGTATGCGAAGAAGGCAAAATCATGAGCCAGATGCGGGCATAACCCAGACCTAACCCAGACCAAACCGGTGTTATCCTCTGAAATATTGATCGAAACCAGGTTTAATTGACTGCTTCAGTGTGGTACCACATTACTGCGTTATTCAAACCGGAAAAAAACCCAGGATCTAGCCAACAAGTATGCGAAGAAGGCAAAATCATGAGCCAGATGCGGGCATAACCCAGACCTAACCCAGACCTAACCGGTGTTATCCTCTGAAATATTGATCGAAACCAGGTTTAATTGACTGCTTCAGTGTGGTACCACATTACTGCGTTATTCAAACCGGAAAAAAACCCAGGATCTAGCCAACAAGTTTGCGAAAAAGGCGAAAGTATAAGCCAGATGCGGGCATATCCCGGACCTATCCCAGACCTAACCGGTGTTATCCTCTAAAATATTGATCGAAACCAGGTTTAATTGACTGCTTCAGTGTGTTACCACATTACTACGTGATTCAAACACGAAAAAAACCCAGGATCTGGCCAACAAGTATGCGAAGAAGGCAAAATCATGAGCCAGATGCGGGCATAACCCAGACCTAACCCAGACCTAACCGGTGTTATCCTCTAAAATATTGATCGAAATCAGGTTTAATTGACTGCTTCTGTGTATTACCACATTACTACGTGATTCAAACACGAAAAAACCCCAGGATCTGGCCAACAAGTATGCGAAGAATGCAAAATCATGAGCTAGATGCGGGCATAACCCAGACCTAACCCAGACCTAACCGGTGTTATCGTCTGAAATATTGATCGAAACCAGGTTTTATTGACTGCTTCAGTGTATTACCACATTACTACGTGATTCAAACACGGAAAATACCCAGGATCTGGCCAACAAGTTTGCGAAAAAGGCGAAAGTATAAGCCAGATGCGGGCATAACCCAGACCTAACCCAGACCTAACCGGTGTTATCCTCTAAAATATTGATCGAAACCAGGTTTAATTGACTGCTTCAGTGTGTTACCACATTACTACGTGATTCAAACACGGAAAATACCCGGGATCTGGCCAACAAGTTTGCGAAAAAGGCGAAAGTATAAGACAGATGCGCGCAAATCCCAGACCTAAACCAGACCTAACCGGTGTTATCCTCTAAAATATTAATCGAAACCAGGTTTTATTGACTGCTTCAGTGTGTTACCACATTACTACGTGATTCAAACACGGAAAAAACCCAGGATCTGGCCAACAAGTTTGCGAAAAAGGCGAAGGTATAAGCCAGATGCGCGCAAATCCCTGACCTAACCCAGACCTAACCGGTGTTATCCTCTAAAATATTGAACGAAACCAGGTTTAATTGACTGCTTCAGTGTGTTACCACATTACTACGTGATTCAAACACGGGAAATACCCAGGATCTGGCCAACAAGTATGCGAAGAAGGCAAAATCATGAGCCAGATGCGGGCATAACCCAGACCTAACCCAGACCTAACCGGTGTTATCCTCTAAAATATTGATCGAAACCAGGTTTAATTGACTGCTTCAGTGTGTTACCACATTACTACGTGATTCAAACACGGAAAATACCCAGGATCTGGCCAACAAGTATGCGAAGAAGGCAAAATCATGAGCCAGATGCGGGCATAACCCAGACCTAACCCAGACCTAACCGGTGTTATCCTCTAAAATATTGATCGAAACCAGGTTTAATTGACTGCTTCAGTGTGTTACCACATTACTACGTGATTCAAACACGGGAAATACCCAGGATCTGGCCAACAAGTATGCGAAGAAGGCAAAATCATGAGCCAGATGCGGGCATAACCCAGACCTAACCCAGACCTAACCGGTGTTATCCTCTAAAATATTGATCGAAACCAGGTTTAATTGACTGCTTCAGTGTGTTACCACATTACTACGTGATTCAACCACGAAAAAAACCCAGGATCTGGCCAACAAGTATGCGAAGAAGGCAAAATCATGAGCCAGATGCGGGCAAAACCCAGACCTAACCCAGACCTAACCGGTGTTATCCTCTGAAATATTGATCGAAACCAGGTTTAATTGACTGCTTCAGTGTGTTACCACATTACTACATGATTCAAACACGAAAAAAACCCAGGATCTGGCCAACAAGTATGCGAAGAAGGCAAAATCATGAGCCAGATGCGGGCATAACCCAGACCTAACCCAGACCTAACCGGTGTTATCCTCTGAAATATTGATCGAAACCAGGTTTAATTGACTGTTTCAGTGTGTTACCACATTACTACGTGATTCAAACACGGAAAATACCCGGGATCTGGCCAACAAGTTTGCGAAAAAGGCGAAAGTATAAGCCAGATGCGCGCAAATCCCAGACCTAACCCAGACCTAACTGGTGTTATCCTCTAAAATATTGATCGAAACCAGGTTTAATTGACTGCTTCAGTGTATTACCACATTACTACGTGATTCAACCACGAAAAAAACCCAGGATCTGGCCAACAAGTATGCGAAGAAGGCAAAATCATGAGCCAGATGCGGGCATATCCCGGACCTAACCCAGACCTAGCCGGTGTTATCCTCTAAAATATTGATCGAAACCAGGTTTAATTGACTGCTTCAGTGTGTTACCACATTCCTACGTGATTCAAACACGAAAAAAACCCAGGATCTGACCAACAAGTATGCGAAGAAGGCGAAAGTATAAGCCAGATGCGCGCATTTCCCAGACCTAACCCAGACCTAACCGGCGTTATCCTCTAAAATATTGATCGAAACCAGGTTTAATTGACTGCTTCAGTGTATTACCACATTACTACGTGATTCAAACACGAAAAAAACCCAGGATCTGGCCAACAAGTATGCGAAGAAGGCAAAATCATGAGCCAGATGCGGGCATAACCCAGACCTAACCCAGACCTAACCGGTGTTATCCTCTAAAATATTGATCGAAACGAGGTTTAATTGACTGCTCCAGTGTGTTACCACATTACTACGTGATTCAACCACGAAAAAACCCAGGATCTGGCCAACAAGTATGCGAAGAAGGCAAAATCATGAGCCAGATGCGGGCATATCCCGGACCTATCCCAGACCTAACCGGTCTTATCCTCTAAAATATTGATCGAAACCAGGTTTAATTGACTGCTTCAGTGTGTTACCACATTACTACGTGATTCAAACACGAAAAAACCCGGGATCTGGCCAACAAGTTTGCGAAAAAGGCGAAAGTATAAGCCAGATGCGCGCAAATCCCAGACCTAACCCAGACCTAACCGGTGTTATCCTCTAAAATATTCTATCGAAACCAGGTTTTATTGACTGCTTCAGTGTATTACCACATTACTACGTCATTCAAACACGAAAAAAACCCAGTATCTGGCCAACAAGTTTGCGAAAAAGGCGAAAGTATAAGCCAGATGCGCGCATTTCCCAGACCTAACCCAGACCTAACCGGTGTTATCGTCAAAAAAAATATTGATCGAAACCAGGTTTAATTGACTGCTTCAGTGTGTTACCACATTACTACGTGATTCAAACACGGAAAATACCAAGGATCTGGCCAACAAGTTTGCGAAAAAGGCGAAAGTATAAGCCAGATGCGCGCATTTCCCAGACCTAACCCAGACCTAACCGGTGTTATCCTCTGAAATATTGATCGAAACCAGGTTTAATTTACTGCTTCAGTGTGTTACCACATTACTACGTCATTCAAACACGAAAAAAACCCAGGATCTGGCCAACAAGTATGCGAAGAAGGCAAAATCATGAGCCAGATGCGGGCATATCCCGGACCTAACCCAGACCTAACCGGTGTTATCCTCTGAAATATTGATCGAAACCAGGTTTAATTGACTGCTTCAGTGTGGTACCACATTACTGCGTTATCCAAACCGGAAAAAAATCCAGGATCTAGCCAACAAGTATGCGAAGAATGCAAAATCATGAGCTAGATGCGGGCATAACCCAGACCTAACCCAGACCTCACCGGTGTTATCCTCTAAAATATTGATCGAAACCAGGTTTTATTGACTGCTTCAGTGTATTACCATATTACTACGTGATTCAAACACGAAAAAAACCCAGTATCTGGCCAACAAGTTTGCGAAAAAGGCGAAAGTATAAGCCAGATGCGCGCATTTCCCAGACCTAACCCAGACCTAACCGGTGTTATCGTCAAAAAAAATATTGATCGAAACCAGGTTTAATTGACTGCTTCAGTGTGTTACCACATTACTGCGTGATTCAAACACGGAAAATACCCAGGATCTGGCCAACAAGTTTGCGAAAAAGGCGAAAGTATAAGCCAGATGCGCGCATTTCCCAGACCTAACCCAGACCTAACCGGTGTTATCCTCTGAAATATTGATCGAAACCAGGTTTAATTTACTGCTTCAGTGTGTTACCACATTACTACGTCATTCAAACACGAAAAAAACCCAGGATCTGGCCAACAAGTATGCGAAGAAGGCAAAATCATGAGCCAGATGCGGGCATAACCCAGACCTAACCCAGACCTAACCGGTGTTATCCTCTAAAATATTGATCGAAACCAGGTTTAATTGACTGCTTCAGTGTATTACCACATTACTACGTGATTCAAACACGAAAAAAACCCAGGATCTGGCCAACAAGTATGCGAAGAAGGCAAAATCATGAGCCAGATGCGGGCATAACCCAGACCTAACCCAGCCCTAACCGGTGTTATCCTCTGAAATATTGATCGAAACCAGGTTTAATTGACTGCTTCAGTGTGTTACCACATTACTACATGATTCAAACACGAAAAAAACCCAGGATCTGGCCAACAAGTATGCGAAGAAGGCAAAATCATGAGCCAGATGCGGGCATAACCCAGACCTAACCCAGACCTAACCGGTGTTATCCTCTGAAATATTGATCGAAACCAGGTTTAATTGACTGCTTCAGTGTGGTACCACATTACTGCGTTATTCAAACCGGAAAAAAACCCAGGATCTAGCCAACAAGTATGCGAAGAAGGCAAAATCATGAGCCAGATGCGGGCATAACCCAGACCTAACCCAGACCTAACCGGTGTTATCCTCTGAAATATTGATCGAAACCAGGTTTAATTGACTGCTTCAGTGTGGTACCACATTACTGCGTTATTCAAACCGGAAAAAAACCCAGGATCTAGCCAACAAGTTTGCGAAAAAGGCGAAAGTATAAGCCAGATGCGGGCATATCCCGGACCTATCCCAGACCTAACCGGTGTTATCCTCTAAAATATTGATCGAAACCAGGTTTAATTGACTGCTTCAGTGTGTTACCACATTACTACGTGATTCAAACACGAAAAAAACCCAGGATCTGGCCAACAAGTATGCGAAGAAGGCAAAATCATGAGCCAGATGCGGGCATAACCCAGACCTAACCCAGACCTAACCGGTGTTATCCTCTAAAATATTGATCGAAATCAGGTTTAATTGACTGCTTCTGTGTATTACCACATTACTACGTGATTCAAACACGAAAAAACCCCAGGATCTGGCCAACAAGTATGCGAAGAATGCAAAATCATGAGCTAGATGCGGGAATAACCCAGACCTAACCCAGACCTAACCGGTGTTATCGTCTGAAATATTGATCGAAACCAGGTTTAATTGACTGCTTCAGTGTGTTACCACATTACTACGTGATTCAAACACGGAAAATACCCAGGATCTGGCCAACAAGTTTGCGAAAAAGGCGAAAGTATAAGCCAGATGCGCGCATTTCCCAGACCTAACCCAGACCTAACCGGTGTTATCCTCTAAAATATTGATCGAAACCAGGTTTAATTGACTGCTTCAGTGTGTCACCACATTAATACGTGATTCAAACACGGAAAATACCCGGGATCTGGCCAACAAGTTTGCGAAAAAGGCGAAAGTATAAGCCAGATGCGCGCAAATCCCAGACCTAACCCAGACCTAACCGGTGTTATCCTCTAAAATATTGATCGAAACCAGGTTTAATTGACTGCTTCAGTGTGTTACCACATTACTACGTGATTCAAACACGGAAAATACCCAGGATCTGGCCAACAAGTGTGCGAAGAAGGCAAAATCATGAGCCAGATGCGGGCATAACCCAGACCTAACCCAGACCTAACCGGTGTTATCCTCTAAAATATTGATCGAAACCAGGTGTAATTGGCTGCTTCAGTGTGTTACCACATTACTACGTGATTCAAACACGGAAAATACCCGGGATCTGGCCAACAAGTTTGCGAAAAAGGCGAAAGTATAAGCCAGATGCGCGCAAATCCCAGACCTAAACCAGACCTAACCGGTGTTATCCTCTAAAATATTAATCGAAACCAGGTTTTATTGACTGCTTCAGTGTATTACCACATTACTACGTGATTCAAACACGGAAAATACCCAGGATCTGGCCAACAAGTTTGCGAAAAAGGCGAAAGTATAAGCCAGATGCGGGCATAACCCAGACCTAACCCAGACCTAACCGGTGTTATCCTCTAAAATATTGATCGAAACCAGGTTTAATTGACTGCTTCAGTGTGTTACCACATTACTACGTGATTCAAACACGGAAAATACCCGGGATCTGGCCAACAAGTTTGCGAAAAAGGCGAAAGTATAAGCCAGATGCGCGCAAATCCCAGACCTAAACCAGACCTAACCGGTGTTATCCTCTAAAATATTAATCGAAACCAGGTTTTATTGACTGCTTCAGTGTGTTACCACATTACTACGTGATTCAAACACGGAAAAAACCCAGGATCTGGCCAACAAGTTTGCGAAAAAGGCGAAGGTATAAGCCAGATGCGCGCAAATCCCAGACCTAACCCAGACCTAACCGGTGTTATCCTCTAAAATATTGATCGAAACCAGGTTTAATTGACTGCTTCAGTGTGTTACCACATTACTACGTGATTCAAACACGGGAAATACCCAGGATCTGGCCAACAAGTATGCGAAGAAGGCAAAATCATGAGCCAGATGCGGGCATAACCCAGACCTAACCCAGACCTAACCGGTGTTATCCTCTAAAATATTGATCGAAACCAGGTTTAATTGACTGCTTCAGTGTGTTACCACATTACTACGTGATTCAACCACGAAAAAAACCCAGGATCTGGCCAACAAGTATGCGAAGAAGGCAAAATCATGAGCCAGATGCGGGCAAAACCCAGTCCTAACCCAGACCTAACCGGTGTTATCCTCTGAAATATTGATCGAAACCAGGTTTAATTGACTGCTTCAGTGTGTTACCACATTACTACATGATTCAAACACGAAAAAAACCCAGGATCTGGCCAACAAGTATGCGAAGAAGGCAAAATCATGAGCCAGATGCGGGCATAACCCAGACCTAACCCAGACCTAACCGGTGTTATCCTCTGAAATATTGATCGAAACCAGGTTTAATTGACTGTTTCAGTGTGTTACCACATTACTACGTGATTCAAACACGGAAAATACCCGGGATCTGGCCAACAAGTTTGCGAAAAAGGCGAAAGTATAAGCCAGATGCGCGCAAATCCCAGACCTAACCCAGACCTAACTGGTGTTATCCTCTAAAATATTGATCGAAACCAGGTTTAATTGACTGCCTCAGTGTATTACCACATTACTACGTGATTCAACCACGAAAAAAACCCAGGATCTGGCCAACAAGTATGCGAAGAAGGCAAAATCATGAGCCAGATGCGGGCATATCCCGGACCTAACCCAGACCTAGCCGGTGTTATCCTCTAAAATATTGATCGAAACCAGGTTTAATTGACTGCTTCAGTGTGTTACCACATTCCTACGTGATTCAAACACGAAAAAATCCCAGTATCTGACCAACAAGTATGCGAAGAAGGCGAAAGTATAAGCCAGATGCGCGCATTTCCCAGACCTAACCCAGACCTAACCGGCGTTATCCTCTAAAATATTGATCGAAACCAGGTTTAATTGACTGCTTCAGTGTGTTACCACATTACTACGTGATTCAACCACGAAAAAAACCCAGGATCTGGCCAACAAGTATGCGAAGAAGGCAAAATCATGAGCCAGATGCGGGCATATCCCGGACCTATCCCAGACCTAACCGGTGTTATCCTCTAAAATATTGATCGAAACCAGGTTTAATTGACTGCTTCAGTGTGTTACCACATTACTACGTGATTCAAACACGAAAAAACCCCAGGATCTGGCCATCAAGTATGCGAAGAAGGCAAAATCATGAGCTAGATGCGGGCATAACCCAGACCTAACCCAGACCTAACCGGTGTTATCCTCTAAAATATTGATCGAAACCAGGTTTTAATGACTGCTTCAGTGTGTTACCACATTACTACGTGATTCAAACACGGAAAAAACCCAGGATCTGGCCAACAAGTTTGCGAAAAAGGCGAAGGTATAAGCCAGATGCGCGCAAATCCCAGACCTAACCCAGACCTAACCGGTGTTATCCTCTAAAATATTGTTCGAAACCAGGTTTAATTGACTGCTTCAGTGTGTTACCACATTACTACGTGATTCAAACACGGGAAATACCCAGGATCTGGCCAACAAGTATGCGAAGAAGGCAAAATCATGAGCCAGATGCGGGCATAACCCAGACCTAACCCAGACCTAACCGGTGTTATCCTCTAAAATATTGATCGAAACCAGGTTTAATTGACTGCTTCAGTGTGTTTCCACATTACTACGTGATTCAACCACGAAAAAAACCCAGGATCTGGCCAACAAGTATGCGAAGAAGGCAAAATCATGAGCCAGATGCGGGCATAACCCAGACCTAACCCAGACCTAACCGGTGTTATCCTCTAAAATATTGACCGAAACAAGGTTTAATTGACTGCTTCAGTGTGTTACCACATTACTACGTGATTCAAACACGGAAAATACCCGGGATCTGGCCAACAAGTTTGCGAAAAAGGCGAAAGTATAAGCCAGATGCGCGCAAATCCCAGACCTAACCCAGACCTAACCGGTGTTATCCTCTAAAATATTAATCGAAACCAGGTTTTATTGACTGCTTCAGTGTATTACCACATTACTACGTGATTCAAACACGACAAAAACCCAGGATCTGGCCAACAAGTTTGCGAAAAAGGCGAAAGTATAAGCCAGATGCGCGCATTTCCCAGACCTAACCCAGACCTAACCGGTGTTATCCTCTGAAATATTGATCGAAAACAGGTTTAATTGACTGCTTCAGTGTGTTACCACATTAATACGTGATTCAAACACGGAAAATACCCAGGATCTGGCCAACAAGTTTGCGAAAAAGGCGAAAGTATAAGCCAGATGCGCGCATTTCCCAGACCTAACCCAGACCTAACCGGTGTTATCCTCTGAAATATTGATCGAAACCAGGTTTAATTGACTGCTGCAGAGTGGTACCACATTACTGCGTTAATCAAACGGGAAAAACACCCAGGATCTAGCCAACAAGTTTGCGAAAAAGGCTAAAGTATAAGCCAGATGCGGGCATATCCCGGACCTAACCCAGACCTAACCGGTGTTATCCTCTAAAATATTGATCGAAACCAGGTTTAATTGACTGCTTCAGTGTGTTACCACATTCCTACGTGATTCAAACACGAAAAAAACCCAGGATCTGACCAACAAGTATGCGACGAAGGCGAAAGTATAAGCCAGATGCGCGCATTTCCCAGACCTAACCCAGACCTAACCGGCGTTATCCTCTAAAATATTGATCGAAACCAGGTTTAATTGACTGCTTCAGTGTGTTACCACATTACTACGTGATTCAACCACGAAAAAAACCCAGGATCTGGCCAACAAGTATGCGAAGAAGGCAAAATCATGAGCCAGATGCGGGCATATCCCGGACCTAACCCAGACCTAGCCGGTGTTATCCTCTAAAATATTGATCGAAACCAGGTTTAATTGACTGCTTCAGTGTGTTACCACATTCCTACGTGATTCAAACACGAAAAAAACCCAGCATCTGACCAACAAGTATGCGAAGAAGGCGAAAGTATAAGCCAGATGCGCGCATTTCCCAGACCTAACCCAGACCTAACCGGCGTTATCCTCTAAAATATTGATCGAAACCAGGTTTAATTGACTGCTTCAGTGTGTTACCACATTACTACGTGATTCAACCACGAAAAAAACCCAGGATCTGGCCAACAAGTATGCGAAGAAGGCAAAATCATGAGCCAGATGCGGGCATATCCCGGACCTATCCCAGACCTAACCGGTGTTATCCTCTAAAATATTGATCGAAACCAGGTTTAATTGACTGCTTCAGTGTGTTACCACATTACTACGTGATTCAAACACGGAAAAAACCCAGGATCTGGCCAACAAGTTTGCGAAAAAGGCGAAGGTATAAGCCAGATGCGCGCAAATCCCAGACCTAACCCAGACCTAACCGGTGTTATCCTCTGAAATATTGATCGAAACCAGGTTTAATTGACTGCTTCAGAGTGGTACCACATTACTGCGTTATTCAAACCGGAAAAACACCCAGGATCTAGCCAACAAGTTTGCGAAAAAGGCTAAAGTATAAGCCAGATGCGGGCATATCCCGGACCTCTCCCAGACCTAACCGGTGTTATCCTCTAAAATATTGATCGAAACCAGGTTTAATTGACAGGTTCAGTGTGTTACCACATTACTACGTGATTCAAACACGAAAAAAACCCAGGATCTGGCCAACAAGTATGCGAAGAAGGCAAAATCATGAGCCAGATGCGGGCATATCCTGGACCTAACCCAGACCTAACCGGTGTTATCCTCTAAAATATTGATCGAAACCAGGTTTAATTGACTGCTTCAGTGTGTTACCACATTCCTACGTGATTCAAACACGAAAAAAACCCAGGATCTGACCAACAAGTATGCGACGAAGGCGAAAGTATAAGCCAGATGCGCGCATTTCCCAGACCTAACCCAGACCTAACCGGCGTTATCCTCTAAAATATTGATCGAAACCAGGTTTAATTGACTGCTTCAGTGTGTTACCACATTACTACGTGATTCAACCACGAAAAAAACCCAGGATCTGGCCAACAAGTATGCGACGAAGGCGAAAGTATAAGCCAGATGCGCGCATTTCCCAGACCTAACCCAGACCTAACCGGCGTTATCCTCTAAAATATTGATCGAAACCAGGTTTAATTGACTGCTTCAGTGTGTTACCACATTACTACGTGATTCAACCACGAAAAAAACCCAGGATCTGGCCAACAAGTATGCGAAGAAGGCAAAATCATGAGCCAGATGCGGGCATAACCCAGACCTAACCCAGACCTAACCGGTGTTATCCTCTAAAATATTGATCGAAACCAGGTTTAATTGACTGCTCCAGTGTGTTACCACATTACTACGTGATTCAACAACGAAAAAAACCCAGGATCTGGCCAACAAGTATGCGAAGAAGGCAAAATCATGAGCCAGATGCGGGCATATCCCGGACCTATCCCAGACCTAACCGGTCTTATCCTCTAAAATATTGATCGAAACCAGGTTTAATTGACTGCTTCAGTGTGTTACCACATTCCTACGTGATTCAAACACGAAAAAAACCCAGGATCTGACCAACAAGTATGCGACGAAGGCGAAAGTATAAGCCAGATGCGCGCAAATCCCAGACCTAACCCAGACCTAACCGGTGTTATCCTCTAAAATATTGATCGAAACCAGGTTTTATTGACTGCTTCAGTGTGTTACCACATTACTACGTGATTCAAACACGAAAAATACCCAGGATCTGGCCAAGAAGTTTGCGAAAAAGGCGAAGGTATAAGCCAGATGCGCGAAAATCCCAGACCTAACCCAGACCTAACCGGTGTTATCGTCTGAAATATTGATCGAAACCAGGTTTAATTGACTGCTTCAGTGTGGTACCACATTACTGCGTTATTCAAACCGGAAAAAAACCCAGGATCTAGCCAACAAGTTTGCGAAAAAGGCGAAAGTATAAGCCAGATGCGGGCATATCCCGGACCTATCCCAGACCTAACCGGTGTTATCCTCTAAAATATTGATCGAAACTAGGTTTTATTGACTGCTTCAGTGTGTTACCACATTACTACGTGATTCAAACACGAAAAATACCCAGGATCTGGCCAAGAAGTTTGCGAAAAAGGCGAAAGTATAAGCCAGATGCGCGCAAATCCCAGACCTAACCCAGACCTAACCGGTGTTATCCTCTAAAATATTGATCGAAACCAGGTTTTATTGACTGCTTCAGTGTGTTACCACATTACTACGTGATTCAAACACGGAAAAAACCCAGGATCTGGCCAACAAGTTTGCGAAAAAGGCGAAGGTATAAGCCAGATGCGCGAAAATCCCAGACCTAACCCAGACCTAACCGGTGTTATCCTCTAAAATATTGATCGAAACCAGGTTTAATTGACTGCTTCAGTGTGTTACCACATTACTACGTGATTCAAACACGGAAAATACCCAGGATCTGGCCAACAAGTATGCGAAGAAGGCAAAATCATGAGCCAGATGCGGGCATAACCCAGACCTAACCCAGACCTAACCGGTGTTATCCTCTAAAATATTGATCGAAACCAGGTTTAATTGACTGCTTCAGTGTGTTACCACATTACTACGTGATTCAAACACGAAAAAAACCCAGGATCTGGCCAACAAGTTTGCGAAAAAGGCGAAAGTATAAGCCAGATGCGCGCATTTCCCAGACCTAACCCAGACCTAACCGGTGTTATCGTCTGAAATATTGATCGAAACCAGGTTTAATTGACTGCTTCAGTGTGGTACCACATTACTGCGTTATTCAAACCGGAAAAAAACCCAGGATCTAGCCAACAAGTTTGCGAAAAAGGCGAAAGTATAAGCCAGATGCGGGCATATCCCGGACCTATCCCAGACCTAACCGGTGTTATCCTCTAAAATATTGATCGAAACCAGGTTTAATTGACTGCTTCAGTGTGTTACCACATTACTACGTGATTCAAACACGAAAAAAACCCAGGATCTGGCCAACAAGTATGCGAAGAAGGCAAAATCATGAGCCAGATGCGGGCAAAACCCAGACCTAACCCAGACCTAACCGGTGTTATCCTCTAAAATATTGATCGAAACCAGGTTTAATTGACTGCTTCAGTGTATTACCACATTACTACGTGATTCAAACACGAAAAAAACCCAGGATCTGGCCAACAAGTATGCGAAGAAGGCAAAATCATGAGCTAGATGCGGGCATAACCCAGACCTAACCCAGACCTCACCGGTGTTATCCTCTAAAATATTGATCGAAACCAGGTTTTATTGGCTGCTTCAGTGTACTACCACATTACTACGTGATTCAAACACGGAAAAAACCCAGGATCTGGCCAACAAGTATGCGAAGAAGGCAAAATCATGAGCCAGATGCGGGCATAACCCAGACCTAACCCAGACCTAACCGGCGCTATCCTCTGAAATATAGATCGAAACCAGGTTTAATTGACTGCTTCAGAGTGTTACCACATTACTACGTGATTCAAACACGAAAAATACCCGGGATCTGGCCAAGAAGTTTGCGAAAAAGGCGAAAGTATAAGCCAGATGCGCGCAAATCCCACACCTAACCCAGACCTAACCGGTGTTATCCTCTAAAATATTGATCGAAACCAGGTTTTATTGACTGCTTCAGTGTGTTACCACATTACTACGTGATTCAAACACGGATAAAACCCAGGATCTGGCCAACAAGTTTGCGAAAAAGGCGAAGGTATAAGCCAGATGCGCGAAAATCCCAGACCTAACCCAGACCTAACCGGTGTTATCCTCTAAAATATTGATCGAAACCAGGTTTAATTGACTGCTTCAGTGTGTTACCACATTACTACGTGATTCAAACACGGAAAATACCCAGGACCTGGCCAACAAGTATGCGAAGAAGGCAAAATCATGAGCCAGATGCGGGCATAACCCAGACCTAACCCAGACCTAACCGGTGTTATCCTCTAAAATATTGATCGAAACCAGGTTTAATTGACTGCTTCTGTGTGTTACCACATTACTACGTGATTCAAACACGAAAAAAACCCAGGATCTGGCCAACAAGTTTGCGAAAAAGGCGAAAGTATAAGCCAGATGCGCGCATTTCCCAGACCTAACCCAGACCTAACCGGTGTTATCGTCTGAAATATTGATCGAAACCAGGTTTAATTGACTGCTTCAGTGTGGTACCACATTACTGCGTTATTCAAACCGGAAAAAAACCCAGGATCTAGCCAACAAGTTTGCGAAAAAGGCGAAAGTATAAGCCAGATGCGGGCATATCCCGGACCTATCCCAGACCTAACCGGTGTTATCCTCTAAAATATTGATCGAAACTAGGTTTTATTGACTGCTTCAGTGTGTTACCACATTACTACGTGATTCAAACACGAAAAATACCCAGGATCTGGCCAAGAAGTTTGCGAAAAAGGCGAAAGTATAAGCCAGATGCGCGCAAATCCCAGACCTAACCCAGACCTAACCGGTGTTATCCTCTAAAATATTGATCGAAACCAGGTTTTATTGACTGCTTCAGTGTGTTACCACATTACTACGTGATTCAAACACGGAAAAAACCCAGGATCTGGCCAACAAGTTTGCGAAAATGGCGAAGGTATAAGCCAGATGCGCGAAAATCCCAGACCTAACCCAGACCTAACCGGTGTTATCCTCTAAAATATTGATCGAAACCAGGTTTAATTGACTGCTTCAGTGTGTTACCACATTACTACGTGATTCAAACACGGAAAATACCCAGGATCTGGCCAACAAGTATGCGAAGAAGGCAAAATCATGAGCCAGATGCGGGCATAACCCAGACCTAACCCAGACCTAACCGGTGTTATCCTCTAAAATATTGATCGAAACCAGGTTTAATTGACTGCTTCAGTGTGTTACCACATTACTACGTGATTCAAACACGAAAAAAACCCAGGATCTGGCCAACAAGTTTGCGAAAAAGACGAAAGTATAAGCCAGATGCGCGCATTTCCCAGACCTAACCCAGACCTAACCGGTGTTATCGTCTGAAATATTGATCGAAACCAGGTTTAATTGACTGCTTCAGTGTCTTACCACATTACTGCGTTATTCAAACCGGAAAAAAACCCAGGATCTAGCCAACAAGTTTGCGAAAAAGGCGAAAGTATAAGCCAGATGCGGGGCATATCCCGGACCTATCCCAGACCTAACCGGTGTTATCCTCTAAAATATTGATCGAAACCAGGTTTAATTGACTGCTTCAGTGTGTTACCACATTACTACGTGATTCAAACACGAAAAAAACCCAGGATCTGGCCAACAAGTATGCGAAGAAGGCAATATCATGAGCCAGATGCGGGCAGAACCCAGACCTAACCCAGACCTAACCGGTGTTATCCTCTGAAATATTGATCGAAACCAGGTTTAATTGACTGCTTCAGTGTGTTACCACATTACTACAAGATTCAAACACGAAAAAAACCCAGGGTCTGGCCAACAAGTATGCGAAGAAGGCAAAATCATGAGCCAGATGCGGGCATAACCCAGACCTAACCCAGACCTAACCGGTGTTATCCTCTGAAATATTGATCGAAACCAGGTTTTATTGACTGCTTCAGTGTATTACCACATTACTACGTGATTCAAACACGAAAAAAACCCAGGATCTGGCCAACAAGTATGCGAAGAAGGCAAAATCATGAGCCAGATGCGGGCATATCCCGGACCTAACCTAGACCTAACCGGTGTTATCCTCTAAAATATTGATCGAAACCAGGTTTAATTGACTGCTTCAGTGTGTTACCACATTCCTACGTGATTCAAACACGAAAAAAACCCAGGATCTGACCAACAAGTATGCTAAGAAGGCGAAAGTATAAGCCAGATGCGCGCATTTCCCAGACCTAACCCAGACCTAACCGGCGTTATCCTCTAAAATATTGATCGATACCAGGTTTAATTGACTGCTTCAGTGTGTTACCACATTACTACGTGATTCAACCACGAAAAAAACCCAGGATCTGGCCAACAAGTATGCGAAGAAGGCAAAATCATGAGCCAGATGAGGGCATATCCCGGACCTAACCCAGACCTAACCGGTGTTATCCTCTAAAATATTGATCGAAACCAGGATTAATTGACTGCTTCAGTGTGTTACCACATTCCTACGTGATTCAAACACGAAAAAAACCCAGGATCTGACCAACAAGTATGCGAAGAAGGCGAAAGTATAAGCCAGATGCGCGCATTTCCCAGACCTAACCCAGACCTAACCGGCGTTATCCTCTAAAATATTGATCGAAACCAGGTTTAATTGACTGCTTCAGTGTGTTACCACATTACTACGTGATTCAACCACGAAAAAAACCCAGGATCTGGCCAACAAGTATGCGAAGAAGGCAAAATCAAGAGCCAGATGCGGGCATATCCCGGACCTATCCCAGACCTGACCGGTGTTATCCTCTAAAATATTGATCGAAACCAGGTTTAATTGACTGCTTCAGTGTGTTACCACATTACTACGTGATTCAAACACGAAAAAACCCCAGGATCTGGCCAACAAGTATGCGAAGAAGGCAAAATCATGAGCTAGATGCGGGCATAACCCAGACCTAACCCAGACCTAACCGGTGTTATCCTCTAAAATATTGATCGAAACCAGGTTTTATTGACTGCTTCAGTGTATTACCACATTACTACGTGATTCAAACACGAAAAAAACCCAGGATCTGGCCAACAAGTATGCGAAGAAGGCAAAATCATGAGCCAGATGCGGGCATAACCCAGACCTAACCCAGACCTAACCGGTCTTATCCTCTGAAATATTGATCGAAACCAGGTTTAATTGACTGCTTCAGTGTGTTACCACATTACTACGTGATTCAAACACGGAAAAAACCCAGGATCTGGCCAACAAGTTTGCGAAAAAGGCGAAGGTATAAGCCAGATGCGCGCAAATCCCAGACCTAACCCAGACCTAACCGGTGTTATCCTCTAAAATATTGATCGAAACCAGGTTTTATTGACTGCTTCAGTGTGTTACCACATTACTACGTGATTCAAACACGGAAAAAACCCGGGATCTGGCCAACAAGTTTGCGAAAAAGGCGAAGGTATAAGCCAGATGCGCGCAAATCCCAGACCTAACCCAGACCTAACCGATGTTATCCTCTAAAATATTGATCGAAACCAGGTTTAATTGACTGCTTCAGTGTGTTACCACATTACTACGTGATTCAAACACGGGAAATACCCAGGATCTGGCCAACATGTATGCGAAGAAGGCAAAATCATGAGCCAGATGCGGGCATAACCCAGACCTAACCCAGACCTAACCGGTGTTATCCTCTAAAATATTGATCGAAACCTGGTTTAATTGACTGCCTCAGTGTGTTACCACATTACTACGTGATTCAACCACGAAAAAAACCCAGGATCTGGCCAACAAGTATGCGAAGAAGGCAAAATCATGAGCCAGATGCGGGCATATCCCGGACCTATCCCAGACCTGACCGGTGTTATCCTCTAAAATATTGATCGAAACCAGGTTTAATTGACTGCTTCAGTGTGTTACCACATTACTACGTGATTCAAACACGAAAAAACCCCAGGATCTGGCCAACAAGTATGCGAAGAAGGCAAAATCATGAGCTAGATGCGGGCATAACCCAGACCTAACCCAGACCTAACCGGTGTTATCCTCTAAAATATTGATCGAAACCAGGTTTTATTGACTGCTTCAGTGTATTACCACATTACTACGTGATTCAAACACGAAAAAAACCCAGGATCTGGCCAACAAGTATGCGAAGAAGGCAAAATCATGAGCCAGATGCGGGCATATCACGGACCTAACCCAGACCTAACCGGTGTTATCCTCTAAAATATTGATCGAAACCAGGTTTAATTGACTGCGTCAGTGTGTTACCACATTCCTACGTGATTCAAACACGAAAAAAACCCAGGATCTGACCAACAAGTATGCGAAGAAGGCGAAAGTATAAGCCAGATGCGCGCATTTCCCAGACCTAACCCAGACCTAACCGGCGTTATCCTCTAAAATATTGATCGAAACCAGGTTTAATTGACTGCTTCAGTGTGTTACCACATTACTACGTGATTCAACCACGAAAAAAACCCAGGATCTGGCCAACAAGTATGCGAAGAAGGCAAAATCATGAGCCAGATGCGGGCATATCCTGGACCTAACCCAGACCTAACCGGTGTTATCCTCTAAAATATTGATCGAAACCAGGTTTAATTGACTGCTTCAGTGTGTTACCACATTCCTACGTGATTCAAACACGAAAAAAACCCAGGATCTGACCAACAAGTATGCGACGAAGGCGAAAGTATAAGCCAGATGCGCGCATTTCCCAGACCTAACCCAGACCTAACCGGCGTTATCCTCTAAAATATTGATCGAAACCAGGTTTAATTGACTGCTTCAGTGTGTTACCACATTACTACGTGATTCAACCACGAAAAAAACCCAGGATCTGGCCAACAAGTATGCGAAGAAGGCAAAATCATGAGCCAGATGCGGGCATAACCCAGACCTAACCCAGACCTAACCGGTGTTATCCTCTAAAATATTGATCGAAACCAGGTTTAATTGACTGCTCCAGTGTGTTACCACATTACTACGTGATTCAACAACGAAAAAAACCCAGGATCTGGCCAACAAGTATGCGAAGAAGGCAAAATCATGAGCCAGATGCGGGCATATCCCGGACCTATCCCAGACCTAACCGGTCTTATCCTCTAAAATATTGATCGAAACCAGGTTTTATTGGCTGCTTCAGTGTACTACCACATTACTACGTGATTCAAACACGAAAAAACCCCAGGATCTGGCCAACAAGTATGCGAAGAAGGCAAAATCATGAGCTAGATGCGGGCATAACCCAGACCTAACCCAGACCTAACCGGTGTTATCCTCTAAAATATTGATCGAAACCAGGTTTTATTGACTGCTTCAGTGTATTACCACATTACTACGTGATTCAAACACGAAAAAAACCCAGGATCTGGCCAACAAGTATGCGAAGAAGGCAAAATCATGAGCCAGATGCGGGCATAACCCAGACCTAACCCAGACCTAACCGGTGTTATCCTCTAAAATATTGATCGAAACCAGGTTTAATTGACTGCTCCAGTGTGTTACCACATTACTACGTGATTCAACCACGAAAAAAACCCAGGATCTGGCCAACAAGTATGCGAAGAAGGCAAAATCATGAGCCAGATGCGGGCATATCCCGGACCTATCCCAGACCTAACCGGTCTTATCCTCTAAAATATTGATCGAAACCAGGTTTAATTGACTGCTTCAGTGTGTTACCACATTACTACGTGATTCAAACACGAATAAACCCCAGGATCTGGCCAACAAGTATGCGAAGAAGGCAAAATCATGAGCCAGATGCGGGCATATCCTGGACCTAACCCAGACCTAACCGGTGTTATCCTCTAAAATATTGATCGAAACCAGGTTTTATTGGCTGCTTCAGTGTACTACCACATTACTACGTGATTCAAACACTGATAAAACCCAGGATCTGGCCAACAAGTTTGCGAAAAAGGCGAAGGTATAAGCCAGATGCGCGAAAATCCCAGACCTAACCCAGACCTAACCGGTGTAATCCTCTAAAATATTGATCGAAACCAGGTTTAATTGACTGCTTCAGTGTGTTACCACATTACTACGTGATTCAAACACGGAAAATACCCAGGATCTGGCCAACAAGTATGCGAAGAAGGCAAAATCATGAGCCAGATGCGGGCATATCCCGGACCTAACCCAGACCTAACCGGTGTTATCCTCTGAAATATTGATCGAAACCAGGTTTAATTGACTGCTTCAGAGTGGTACCACATTACTGCGTTATTCAAACCGGAAAAACACCCAGGATCTAGCCAACAAGTTTGCGAAAAAGGCTAAAGTATAAGCCAGATGCGGGCATATCCCGGACCTCTCCCAGACCTAACCGGTGTTATCCTCTAAAATATTGATCGAAACCAGGTTTAATTGACAGCTTCAGTGTGTTACCACATTACTACGTGATTCAAACACGAAAAAAACCCAGGATCTGGCCAACAAGTATGCGAAGAAGGCAAAATCATGAGCCAGATGCGGGCATATCACGGACCTAACCCAGACCTAACCGGTGTTATCCTCTAAAATATTGATCGAAACCAGGTTTAATTGACTGCTTCAGTGTGTTACCACATTCCTACGTGATTCAAACACGAAAAAAACCCAGGATCTGACCAACAAGTATGCGAAGAAGGCGAAAGTATAAGCCAGATGCGCGCATTTCCCAGACCTAACCCAGACCTAACCGGCGTTATCCTCTAAAATATTGATCGAAACCAGGTTTAATTGACTGCTTCAGTGTGTTACCACATTACTACGTGATTCAACCACGAAAAAAACCCAGGATCTGGCCAACAAGTATGCGAAGAAGGCAAAATCATGAGCCAGATGCGGGCATATCCTGGACCTAACCCAGACCTAACCGGTGTTATCCTCTAAAATATTGATCGAAACCAGGTTTAATTGACTGCTTCAGTGTGTTACCACATTCCTACGTGATTCAAACACGAGAAAAACCCAGGATCTGACCAACAAGTATGCGACGAAGGCGAAAGTATAAGCCAGATGCGCGCATTTCCCAGACCTAACCCAGACCTAACCGGCGTTATCCTGTAAAATATTGATCGAAACCAGGTTTAATTGACTGCTTCAGTGTGTTACCACATTACTACGTGATTCAACCACGAAAAAAACCCAGGATCTGGCCAACAAGTATGCGAAGAAGGCAAAATCATGAGCCAGATGCGGGCATAACCCAGACCTAACCCAGACCTAACCGGTGTTATCCTCTAAAATATTGATCGAAACCAGGTTTAATTGACTGCTCCAGTGTGTTACCACATTACTACGTGATTCAACAACGAAAAAAACCCAGGATCTGGCCAACAAGTATGCGAAGAAGGCAAAATCATGAGCCAGATGCGGGCATATCCCGGACCTATCCCAGACCTAACCGGTCTTATCGTCTAAAATATTGATCGAAACCAGGTTTTATTGGCTGCTTCAGTGTACTACCACATTACTACGTGATTCAAACACGGAAAAAACCCAGGATCTGGCCAACAAGTTTGCGAAAAAGGCGAAGGTATAAGCCAGATGCGCGAAAATCCCAGACCTAACCCAGACCACATTACTACGTGATTCAAACACGGAAAATACCCAGGATCTGGCCAACAAGTATGCGAAGAAGGCAAAATCATGAGCCAGATGCGGGCATAACCCAGACCTAACCCAGACCTAACCGGTGTTATCCTCTAAAATATTGATCGAAACCAGGTTTAATTGACTGCTTCAGTGTGTTACCACATTACTACGTGATTCAAACACGAAAAAAACCCAGGATCTGGCCAACAAGTTTGCGAAAAAGGCGAAAGTATAAGCCAGATGCGCGCAAATCCCAGACCTAACCCAGACCTAACCGGTGTTATCCTCTAAAATATTGATCGAAACCAGGTTTTATTGACTGCTTCAGTGTGTTACCACATTACTACGTGATTCAAACACGAAAAATACCCAGGATCTGGCCAAGAAGTTTGCGAAAAAGGCGAAAGTATAAGCCAGATGCGCGCAAATCCCAGACCTAACCCAGACCTAACCGGTGTTATCCTCTAAAATATTGATCGAAACCAGGTTTTATTGACTGCTTCAGTGTGTTACCACATTACTACGTGATTCAAACACGGAAAAAACCCAGGATCTGGCCAACAAGTTTGCGAAAAAGGCGAAGGTATAAGCCAGATGCGCGAAAATCCCAGACCTAACCCAGACCTAACCGGTGTTATCGTCTGAAATATTGATCGAAACCAGGTTTAATTGACTGCTTCAGTGTGGTACCACATTACTGCGTTATTCAAACCGGAAAAAAACCCAGGATCTAGCCAACAAGTTTGCGAAAAAGGCGAAAGTATAAGCCAGATGCGGGCATATCCCGGACCTATCCCAGACCTAACCGGTGTTATCCTCTAAAATATTGATCGAAACCAGGTTTTATTGACTGCTTCAGTGTGTTACCACATTACTACGTGATTCAAACACGGAAAAAACCCAGGATCTGGCCAACAAGTTTGCGAAAAAGGCGAAGGTATAAGCCAGATGCGCGAAAATCCCAGACCTAACCCAGACCTAACCGGTGTTATCCTCTAAAATATTGATCGAAACCAGGTTTAATTGACTGCTTCAGTGTGTTACCACATTACTACGTGATTCAAACACGGAAAATACCCAGGATCTGGCCAACAAGTATGCGAAGAAGGCAAAATCATGAGCCAGATGCGGGCATAACCCAGACCTAACCCAGACCTAACCGGTGTTATCCTCTAAAATATTGATCGAAACCAGGTTTAATTGACTGCTTCAGTGTGTTACCACATTACTACGTGATTCAAACACGAAAAAAACCCAGGATCTGGCCAACAAGTTTGCGAAAAAGGCGAAAGTATAAGCCAGATGCGCGCATTTCCCAGACCTAACCCAGACCTAACCGGTGTTATCGTCTGAAATATTGATCGAAACCAGGTTTAATTGACTGCTTCAGTGTGGTACCACATTACTGCGTTATTCAAACCGGAAAAAAACCCAGGATCTAGCCAACAAGTTTGCGAAAAAGGCGAAAGTATAAGCCAGATGCGGGCATATCCCGGACCTATCCCAGACCTAACCGGTGTTATCCTCTAAAATATTGATCGAAACCAGGTTTAATTGACTGCTTCAGTGTGTTACCACATTACTACGTGATTCAAACACGAAAAAAACCCAGGATCTGGCCAACAAGTATGCGAAGAAGGCAAAATCATGAGCCAGATGCGGGCAAAACCCAGACCTAACCCAGACCTAACCGGTGTTATCCTCTAAAATATTGATCGAAACCAGGTTTAATTGACTGCTTCAGTGTATTACCACATTACTACGTGATTCAAACACGAAAAAAACCCAGGATCTGGCCAACAAGTATGCGAAGAAGGCAAAATCATGAGCTAGATGCGGGCATAACCCAGACCTAACCCAGACCTCACCGGTGTTATCCTCTAAAATATTGATCGAAACCAGGTTTTATTGGCTGCTTCAGTGTACTACCACATTACTACGTGATTCAAACACGGAAAAAACCCAGGATCTGGCCAACAAGTATGCGAAGAAGGCAAAATCATGAGCCAGATGCGGGCATAACCCAGACCTAACCCAGACCTAACCGGCGCTATCCTCTGAAATATAGATCGAAACCAGGTTTAATTGACTGCTTCAGAGTGTTACCACATTACTACGTGATTCAAACACGAAAAATACCCGGGATCTGGCCAAGAAGTTTGCGAAAAAGGCGAAAGTATAAGCCAGATGCGCGCAAATCCCACACCTAACCCAGACCTAACCGGTGTTATCCCCTAAAATATTGATCGAAACCAGGTTTTATTGACTGCTTCAGTGTGTTACCACATTACTACGTGATTCAAACACGGAAAAAACCCAGGATCTGGCCAACAAGTTTGCGAAAAAGGCGAAGGTATAAGCCAGATGCGCGAAAATCCCAGACCTAACCCAGACCTAACCGGTGTTATCCTCTAAAATATTGATCGAAACCAGGTTTAATTGACTGCTTCAGTGTGTTACCACATTACTACGTGATTCAAACACGGAAAATACCCAGGACCTGGCCAACAAGTATGCGAAGAAGGCAAAATCATGAGCCAGATGCGGGCATAACCCAGACCTAACCCAGACCTAACCGGTGTTATCCTCTAAAATATTGATCGAAACCAGGTTTAATTGACTGCTTCAGTGTGTTACCACATTACTACGTGATTCAAACACGAAAAAAACCCAGGATCTGGCCAACAAGTTTGCGAAAAAGGCGAAAGTATAAGCCAGATGCGCGCATTTCCCAGACCTAACCCAGACCTAACCGGTGTTATCGTCTGAAATATTGATCGAAACCAGGTTTAATTGACTGCTTCAGTGTGGTACCACATTACTGCGTTATTCAAACCGGAAAAAAACCCAGGATCTAGCCAACAAGTTTGCGAAAAAGGCGAAAGTATAAGCCAGATGCGGGCATATCCCGGACCTATCCCAGACCTAACCGGTGTTATCCTCTAAAATATTGATCGAAACTAGGTTTTATTGACTGCTTCAGTGTGTTACCACATTACTACGTGATTCAAACACGAAAAATACCCAGGATCTGGCCAAGAAGTTTGCGAAAAAGGCGAAAGTATAAGCCAGATGCGCGCAAATCCCAGACCTAACCCAGACCTAACCGGTGTTATCCTCTAAAATATTGATCGAAACCAGGTTTTATTGACTGCTTCAGTGTGTTACCACATTACTACGTGATTCAAACACGGAAAAAACCCAGGATCTGGCCAACAAGTTTGCGAAAATGGCGAAGGTATAAGCCAGATGCGCGAAAATCCCAGACCTAACCCAGACCTAACCGGTGTTATCCTCTAAAATATTGATCGAAACCAGGTTTAATTGACTGCTTCAGTGTGTTACCACATTACGACGTGATTCAAACACGGAAAATACCCAGGATCTGGCCAACAAGTATGCGAAGAAGGCAAAATCATGAGCCAGATGCGGGCATAACCCAGACCTAACCCAGACCTAACCGGTGTTATCCTCTAAAATATTGATCGAAACCAGGTTTAATTGACTGCTTCAGTGTGTTACCACATTACTACGTGATTCAAACACGAAAAAAACCCAGGATCTGGCCAACAAGTTTGCGAAAAAGACGAAAGTATAAGCCAGATGCGCGCATTTCCCAGACCTAACCCAGACCTAACCGGTGTTATCGTCTGAAATATTGATCGAAACCAGGTTTAATTGACTGCTTCAGTGTCTTACCACATTACTGCGTTATTCAAACCGGAAAAAAACCCAGGATCTAGCCAACAAGTTTGCGAAAAAGGCGAAAGTATAAGCCAGATGCGGGGCATATCCCGGACCTATCCCAGACCTAACCGGTGTTATCCTCTAAAATATTGATCGAAACCAGGTTTAATTGACTGCTTCAGTGTGTTACCACATTACTACGTGATTCAAACACGAAAAAAACCCAGGATCTGGCCAACAAGTATGCGAAGAAGGCAAAATCATGAGCCAGATGCGGGCATAACCCAGACCTAACCCAGACCTAACCGGTGTTATCCTCTAAAATATTGATCGAAACCAGGTTTAATTGACTGCTTCAGTGTATTACCACATTACTACGTGATTCAAACACGACAAAAACCCAGGATCTGGCCAACAAGTATGCGAAGAAGTCAAAATCATGAGCCAGATGCGGGCATAACCCAGACCTAACCCAGACCTAACCGGTGTTATCCTCTGAAATATTGATCGAAACCAGGTTTAATTGACTGCTTCAGTGTGTTACCACATTACTACAAGATTCAAACACGAAAAAAACCCAGGGTCTGGCCAACAAGTATGCGAAGAAGGCAAAATCATGAGCCAGATGCGGGCATAACCCAGACCTAACCCAGACCTAACCGGTGTTATCCTCTGAAATATTGATCGAAACCAGGTTTTATTGACTGCTTCAGTGTATTACCACATTACTACGTGATTCAAACACGAAAAAAACCCAGGATCTGGCCAACAAGTATGCGAAGAAGGCAAAATCATGAGCCAGATGCGGGCATATCCCGGACCTAACCTAGACCTAACCGGTGTTATCCTCTAAAATATTGATCGAAACCAGGTTTAATTGACTGCTTCAGTGTGTTACCACATTCCTACGTGATTCAAACACGAAAAAAACCCAGGATCTGACCAACAAGTATGCTAAGAAGGCGAAAGTATAAGCCAGATGCGCGCATTTCCCAGACCTAACCCAGACCTAACCGGCGTTATCCTCTAAAATATTGATCGATACCAGGTTTAATTGACTGCTTCAGTGTGTTACCACATTACTACGTGATTCAACCACGAAAAAAACCCAGGATCTGGCCAACAAGTATGCGAAGAAGGCAAAATCATGAGCCAGATGAGGGCATATCCCGGACCTAACCCAGACCTAACCGGTGTTATCCTCTAAAATATTGATCGAAACCAGGATTAATTGACTGCTTCAGTGTGTTACCACATTCCTACGTGATTCAAACACGAAAAAAACCCAGGATCTGACCAACAAGTATGCGAAGAAGGCGAAAGTATAAGCCAGATGCGCGCATTTCCCAGACCTAACCCAGACCTAACCGGCGTTATCCTCTAAAATATTGATCGAAACCAGGTTTAATTGACTGCTTCAGTGTGTTACCACATTACTACGTGATTCAACCACGAAAAAAACCCAGGATCTGGCCAACAAGTATGCGAAGAAGGCAAAATCATGAGCCAGATGCGGGCATATCCCGGACCTATCCCAGACCTGACCGGTGTTATCCTCTAAAATATTGATCGAAACCAGGTTTAATTGACTGCTTCAGTGTGTTACCACATTACTACGTGATTCAAACACGAAAAAACCCCAGGATCTGGCCAACAAGTATGCGAAGAAGGCAAAATCATGAGCTAGATGCGGGCATAACCCAGACCTAACCCAGACCTAACCGGTGTTATCCTCTAAAATATTGATCGAAACCAGGTTTTATTGACTGCTTCAGTGTATTACCACATTACTACGTGATTCAAACACGAAAAAAACCCAGGATCTGGCCAACAAGTATGCGAAGAAGGCAAAATCATGAGCCAGATGCGGGCATAACCCAGACCTAACCCAGACCTAACCGGTCTTATCCTCTGAAATATTGATCGAAACCAGGTTTAATTGACTGCTTCAGTGTGTTACCACATTACTACGTGATTCAAACACGGAAAAAACCCAGGATCTGGCCAACAAGTTTGCGAAAAAGGCGAAGGTATAAGCCAGATGCGCGCAAATCCCAGACCTAACCCAGACCTAACCGGTGTTATCCTCTAAAATATTGATCGAAACCAGGTTTTATTGACTGCTTCAGTGTGTTACCACATTACTACGTGATTCAAACACGGAAAAAACTCGGGATCTGGCCAACAAGTTTGCGAAAAAGGCGAAGGTATAAGCCAGATGCGCGCAAATCCCAGACCTAACCCAGACCTAACCGATGTTATCCTCTAAAATATTGATCGAAACCAGGTTTAATTGACTGCTTCAGTGTGTTACCACATTACTACGTGATTCAAACACGGGAAATACCCAGGATCTGGCCAACATGTATGCGAAGAAGGCAAAATCATGAGCCAGATGAGGGCATATCCCGGACCTAACCCAGACCTAACCGGTGTTATCCTCTAAAATATTGATCGAAACCAGGATTAATTGACTGCTTCAGTGTGTTACCACATTCCTACGTGATTCAAACACGAAAAAAACCCAGGATCTGACCAACAAGTATGCGAAGAAGGCGAAAGTATAAGCCAGATGCGCGCATTTCCCAGACCTAACCCAGACCTAACCGGCGTTATCCTCTAAAATATTGATCGAAACCAGGTTTAATTGACTGCTTCAGTGTGTTACCACATTACTACGTGATTCAACCACGAAAAAAACCCAGGATCTGGCCAACAAGTATGCGAAGAAGGCAAAATCATGAGCCAGATGCGGGCATATCCCGGACCTATCCCAGACCTGACCGGTGTTATCCTCTAAAATATTGATCGAAACCAGGTTTAATTGACTGCTTCAGTGTGTTACCACATTACTACGTGATTCAAACACGAAAAAACCCCAGGATCTGGCCAACAAGTATGCGAAGAAGGCAAAATCATGAGCTAGATGCGGGCATAACCCAGACCTAACCCAGACCTAACCGGTGTTATCCTCTAAAATATTGATCGAAACCAGGTTTTATTGACTGCTTCAGTGTATTACCACATTACTACGTGATTCAAACACGAAAAAAACCCAGGATCTGGCCAACAAGTATGCGAAGAAGGCAAAATCATGAGCCAGATGCGGGCATAACCCAGACCTAACCCAGACCTAACCGGTCTTATCCTCTGAAATATTGATCGAAACCAGGTTTAATTGACTGCTTCAGTGTGTTACCACATTACTACGTGATTCAAACACGGAAAAAACCCAGGATCTGGCCAACAAGTTTGCGAAAAAGGCGAAGGTATAAGCCAGATGCGCGCAAATCCCAGACCTAACCCAGACCTAACCGGTGTTATCCTCTAAAATATTGATCGAAACCAGGTTTTATTGACTGCTTCAGTGTGTTACCACATTACTACGTGATTCAAACACGGAAAAAACCCGGGATCTGGCCAACAAGTTTGCGAAAAAGGCGAAGGTATAAGCCAGATGCGCGCAAATCCCAGACCTAACCCAGACCTAACCGATGTTATCCTCTAAAATATTGATCGAAACCAGGTTTAATTGACTGCTTCAGTGTGTTACCACATTACTACGTGATTCAAACACGGGAAATACCCAGGATCTGGCCAACATGTATGCGAAGAAGGCAAAATCATGAGCCAGATGCGGGCATAACCCAGACCTAACCCAGACCTAACCGGTGTTATCCTCTAAAATATTGATCGAAACCTGGTTTAATTGACTGCTTCAGTGTGTTACCACATTACTACGTGATTCAACCACGAAAAAAACCCAGGATCTGGCCAACAAGTATGCGAAGAAGGCAAAATCATGAGCCAGATGCGGGCATATCCCGGACCTATCCCAGACCTGACCGGTGTTATCCTCTAAAATATTGATCGAAACCAGGTTTAATTGACTGCTTCAGTGTGTTACCACATTACTACGTGATTCAAACACGAAAAAACCCCAGGATCTGGCCAACAAGTATGCGAAGAAGGCAAAATCATGAGCTAGATGCGGGCATAACCCAGACCTAACCCAGACCTAACCGGTGTTATCCTCTAAAATATTGATCGAAACCAGGTTTTATTGACTGCTTCAGTGTATTACCACATTACTACGTGATTCAAACACGAAAAAAACCCAGGATCTGGCCAACAAGTATGCGAAGAAGGCAAAATCATGAGCCAGATGCGGGCATAACCCAGACCTAACCCAGACCTAACCGGTGTTATCCTCTAAAATATTGATCGAAACCAGGTTTAATTGACTGCTCCAGTGTGTTACCACATTACTACGTGATTCAACCACGAAAAAAACCCAGGATCTGGCCAACAAGTATGCGAAGAAGGCAAAATCATGAGCCAGATGCGGGCATATCCCGGACCTATCCCAGACCTAACCGGTCTTATCCTCTAAAATATTGATCGAAACCAGGTTTAATTGACTGCTTCAGTGTGTTACCACATTACTACGTGATTCAAACACGAAAAAACCCCAGGATCTGGCCAACAAGTATGCGAAGAAGGCAAAATCATGAGCCAGATGCGGGCATATCCTGGACCTAACCCAGACCTAACCGGTGTTATCCTCTAAAATATTGATCGAAACCAGGTTTTATTGGCTGCTTCAGTGTACTACCACATTACTACGTGATTCAAACACGGATAAAACCCAGGATCTGGCCAACAAGTTTGCGAAAAAGGCGAAGGTATAAGCCAGATGCGCGAAAATCCCAGACCTAACCCAGACCTAACCGGTGTAATCCTCTAAAATATTGATCGAAACCAGGTTTAATTGACTGCTTCAGTGTGTTACCACATTACTACGTGATTCAAACACGGAAAATACCCAGGATCTGGCCAACAAGTATGCGAAGAAGGCAAAATCATGAGCCAGATGCGGGCATATCCCGGACCTAACCCAGACCTAACCGGTGTTATCCTCTGAAATATTGATCGAAACCAGGTTTAATTGACTGCTTCAGAGTGGTACCACATTACTGCGTTATTCAAACCGGAAAAACACCCAGGATCTAGCCAACAAGTTTGCGAAAAAGGCTAAAGTATAAGCCAGATGCGGGCATATCCCGGACCTCTCCCAGACCTAACCGGTGTTATCCTCTAAAATATTGATCGAAACCAGGTTTAATTGACAGCTTCAGTGTGTTACCACATTACTACGTGATTCAAACACGAAAAAAACCCAGGATCTGGCCAACAAGTATGCGAAGAAGGCAAAATCATGAGCCAGATGCGGGCATATCACGGACCTAACCCAGACCTAACCGGTGTTATCCTCTAAAATATTGATCGAAACCAGGTTTAATTGACTGCTTCAGTGTGTTACCACATTCCTACGTGATTCAAACACGAAAAAAACCCAGGATCTGACCAACAAGTATGCGAAGAAGGCGAAAGTATAAGCCAGATGCGCGCATTTCCCAGACCTAACCCAGACCTAACCGGCGTTATCCTCTAAAATATTGATCGAAACCAGGTTTAATTGACTGCTTCAGTGTGTTACCACATTACTACGTGATTCAACCACGAAAAAAACCCAGGATCTGGCCAACAAGTATGCGAAGAAGGCAAAATCATGAGCCAGATGCGGGCATATCCTGGACCTAACCCAGACCTAACCGGTGTTATCCTCTAAAATATTGATCGAAACCAGGTTTAATTGACTGCTTCAGTGTGTTACCACATTCCTACGTGATTCAAACACGAAAAAAACCCAGGATCTGACCAACAAGTATGCGACGAAGGCGAAAGTATAAGCCAGATGCGCGCATTTCCCAGACCTAACCCAGACCTAACCGGCGTTATCCTCTAAAATATTGATCGAAACCAGGTTTAATTGACTGCTTCAGTGTGTTACCACATTACTACGTGATTCAACCACGAAAAAAACCCAGGATCTGGCCAACAAGTATGCGAAGAAGGCAAAATCATGAGCCAGATGCGGGCATAACCCAGACCTAACCCAGACCTAACCGGTGTTATCCTCTAAAATATTGATCGAAACCAGGTTTAATTGACTGCTCCAGTGAACTACCACATTACTACGTGATTCAAACACGAAAAAACCCCAGGATCTGGCCAACAAGTATGCGAAGAAGGCAAAATCATGAGCTAGATGCGGGCATAACCCAGACCTAACCCAGACCTAACCGGTGTTATCCTCTAAAATATTGATCGAAACCAGGTTTTATTGACTGCTTCAGTGTATTACCACATTACTACGTGATTCAAACACGAAAAAAACCCAGGATCTGGCCAACAAGTATGCGAAGAAGGCAAAATCATGAGCCAGATGCGGGCATAACCCAGACCTAACCCAGACCTAACCGGTGTTATCCTCTAAAATATTGATCGAAACCAGGTTTAATTGACTGCTCCAGTGTGTTACCACATTACTACGTGATTCAACCACGAAAAAAACCCAGGATCTGGCCAACAAGTATGCGAAGAAGGCAAAATCATGAGCCAGATGCGGGCATATCCCGGACCTATCCCAGACCTAACCGGTCTTATCCTCTAAAATATTGATCGAAACCAGGTTTAATTGACTGCTTCAGTGTGTTACCACATTACTACGTGATTCAAACACGAAAAAACCCCAGGATCTGGCCAACAAGTATGCGAAGAAGGCAAAATCATGAGCCAGATGCGGGCATATCCTGGACCTAACCCAGACCTAACCGGTGTTATCCTCTAAAATATTGATCGAAACCAGGTTTTATTGGCTGCTTCAGTGTACTACCACATTACTACGTGATTCAAACACTGATAAAACCCAGGATCTGGCCAACAAGTTTGCGAAAAAGGCGAAGGTATAAGCCAGATGCGCGAAAATCCCAGACCTAACCCAGACCTAACCGGTGTAATCCTCTAAAATATTGATCGAAACCAGGTTTAATTGACTGCTTCAGTGTGTTACCACATTACTACGTGATTCAAACACGGAAAATACCCAGGATCTGGCCAACAAGTATGCGAAGAAGGCAAAATCATGAGCCAGATGCGGGCATATCCCGGACCTAACCCAGACCTAACCGGTGTTATCCTCTGAAATATTGATCGAAACCAGGTTTAATTGACTGCTTCAGAGTGGTACCACATTACTGCGTTATTCAAACCGGAAAAACACCCAGGATCTAGCCAACAAGTTTGCGAAAAAGGCTAAAGTATAAGCCAGATGCGGGCATATCCCGGACCTCTCCCAGACCTAACCGGTGTTATCCTCTAAAATATTGATCGAAACCAGGTTTAATTGACAGCTTCAGTGTGTTACCACATTACTACGTGATTCAAACACGAAAAAAACCCAGGATCTGGCCAACAAGTATGCGAAGAAGGCAAAATCATGAGCCAGATGCGGGCATATCACGGACCTAACCCAGACCTAACCGGTGTTATCCTCTAAAATATTGATCGAAACCAGGTTTAATTGACTGCTTCAGTGTGTTACCACATTCCTACGTGATTCAAACACGAAAAAAACCCAGGATCTGACCAACAAGTATGCGAAGAAGGCGAAAGTATAAGCCAGATGCGCGCATTTCCCAGACCTAACCCAGACCTAACCGGCGTTATCCTCTAAAATATTGATCGAAACCAGGTTTAATTGACTGCTTCAGTGTGTTACCACATTACTACGTGATTCAACCACGAAAAAAACCCAGGATCTGGCCAACAAGTATGCGAAGAAGGCAAAATCATGAGCCAGATGCGGGCATATCCTGGACCTAACCCAGACCTAACCGGTGTTATCCTCTAAAATATTGATCGAAACCAGGTTTAATTGACTGCTTCAGTGTGTTACCACATTCCTACGTGATTCAAACACGAAAAAAACCCAGGATCTGACCAACAAGTATGCGACGAAGGCGAAAGTATAAGCCAGATGCGCGCATTTCCCAGACCTAACCCAGACCTAACCGGCGTTATCCTCTAAAATATTGATCGAAACCAGGTTTAATTGACTGCTTCAGTGTGTTACCACATTACTACGTGATTCAACCACGAAAAAAACCCAGGATCTGGCCAACAAGTATGCGAAGAAGGCAAAATCATGAGCCAGATGCGGGCATAACCCAGACCTAACCCAGACCTAACCGGTGTTATCCTCTAAAATATTGATCGAAACCAGGTTTAATTGACTGCTCCAGTGTGTTACCACATTACTACGTGATTCAACAACGAAAAAAACCCAGGATCTGGCCAACAAGTATGCGAAGAAGGCAAAATCATGAGCCAGATGCGGGCATATCCCGGACCTATCCCAGACCTAACCGGTCTTATCCTCTAAAATATTGATCGAAACCAGGTTTTATTGGCTGCTTCAGTGTACTACCACATTACTACGTGATTCAAACACGGAAAAAACCCAGGATCTGGCCAACAAGTTTGCGAAAAAGGCGAAGGTATAAGCCAGATGCGCGAAAATCCCAGACCTAACCCAGACCACATTACTACGTGATTCAAACACGGAAAATACCCAGGATCTGGCCAACAAGTATGCGAAGAAGGCAAAATCATGAGCCAGATGCGGGCATAACCCAGACCTAACCCAGACCTAACCGGTGTTATCCTCTAAAATATTGATCGAAACCAGGTTTAATTGACTGCTTCAGTGTGTTACCACATTACTACGTGATTCAAACACGAAAAAAACCCAGGATCTGGCCAACAAGTTTGCGAAAAAGGCGAAAGTATAAGCCAGATGCGCGCAAATCCCAGACCTAACACAGACCTAACCGGTGTTATCCTCTAAAATATTGATCGAAACCAGGTTTTATTGACTGCTTCAGTGTGTTACCACATTACTACGTGATTCAAACACGAAAAATACCCAGGATCTGGCCAAGAAGTTTGCGAAAAAGGCGAAAGTATAAGCCAGATGCGCGCAAATCCCAGACCTAACCCTGACCTAACCGGTGTTATCCTCTAAAATATTGATCGAAACCAGGTTTTATTGACTGCTTCAGTGTGTTACCACATTACTACGTGATTCAAACACGGAAAAAACCCAGGATCTGGCCAACAAGTTTGCGAAAAAGGCGAAGGTATAAGCCAGATGCGCGAAAATCCCAGACCTAACCCAGACCTAACCGGTGTTATCGTCTGAAATATTGATCGAAACCAGGTTTAATTGACTGCTTCAGTGTGGTACCACATTACTGCGTTATTCAAACACGGAAAATACCCAGGATCTGGCCAACAAGTATGCGAAGAAGGCAATATCATGAGCCAGATGCGGGCATAACCCAGACCTAACCCAGACCTAACCGGTGTTATCCTCTAAAATATTGATCGAAACCAGGTTTAATTGACTGCTTCAGTGTGTTACCACATTACTACGTGATTCAAACACGAAAAAAACCCAGGATCTGGCCAACAAGTTTGCGAAAAAGGCGAAAGTATAAGCCAGATGCGCGCAAATCCCAGACCTAACCCAGACCTAACCGGTGTTATCCTCTAAAATATTGATCGAAACCAGGTTTTATTGACTGCTTCAGTATGTTACCACATTACTATGTGATTCAAACACGAAAAATACCCAGGATCTGGCCAAGAAGTTTGCGAAAAAGGCGAAAGTATAAGCCAGATGCGCGCAAATCCCAGACCTAACCCAGACCTAACCGGTGTTATCCTCTAAAATATTGATCGAAACCAGGTTTTATTGACTGCTTCAGTGTGTTACCACATTACTACGTGATTCAAACACGGAAAAAACCCAGGATCTGGCCAACAAGTTTGCGAAAAAGGCGAAGGTATAAGCCAGATGCGCGAAAATCCCAGACCTAACCCAGACCTAACCGGTGTTATCGTCTGAAATATTGATCGAAACCAGGTTTAATTGACTGCTTCAGTGTGGTACCACATTACTGCGTTATTCAAACCGGAAAAAAACCCAGGATCTAGCCAACAAGTTTGCGAAAAAGGCGAAAGTATAAGCCAGATGCGGGCATATCCCGGACCTATCCCAGACCTAACCGGTGTTATCCTCTAAAATATTGATCGAAACTAGGTTTTATTGACTGCTTCAGTGTGTTACCACATTACTACATGATTCAAACACGAAAAATACCCAGGATCTGGCCAAGAAGTTTGCGAAAAAGGCGAAAGTATAAGCCAGATGCGCGCAAATCCCAGACCTAACCCAGACCTAACCGGTGTTATCCTCTAAAATATTGATCGAAACCAGGTTTTATTGACTGCTTCAGTGTGTTACCACATTACTACGTGATTCAAACACGGAAAAAACCCAGGATCTGGCCAACAAGTTTGCGAAAAAGGCGAAGGTATAAGCCAGATGCGCGAAAATCCCAGACCTAACCCAGACCTAACCGGTGTTATCCTCTAAAATATTGATCGAAACCAGGTTTTATTGACTGCTTCAGTGTGTTACCACATTACTACGTGATTCAAACACGAAAAATACCCAGGATCTGGCCAAGAAGTTTGCGAAAAAGGCGAAAGTATAAGCCAGATGCGCGCAAATCCCAGACCTAACCCAGACCTAACCGGTGTTATCCTCTAAAATATTGATCGAAACCAGGTTTTATTGACTGCTTCAGTGTGTTACCACATTACTACGTGATTCAAACACGAAAAATACCCAGGATCTGGCCAAGAAGTTTGCGAAAAAGGCGAAAGTATAAGCCAGATGCGCGCAAATCCCAGACCTAACCCAGACCTAACCGGTGTTATCCTCTAAAATATTGATCGAAACCAGGTTTTATTGGCTGCTTCAGTGTACTACCACATTACTACGTGATTCAAACACGGAAAAAACCCAGGATCTGGCCAACAAGTATGCGAAGAAGGCAAAATCATGAGCCAGATGCGGGCATAACCCAGACCTAACCCAGACCTAACCGGCGCTATCCTCTGAAATATAGATCGAAACCAGGTTTAATTGACTGCTTCAGAGTGTTACCACATTACTACGTGATTCAAACACGAAAAATACCCGGGATCTGGCCAAGAAGTTTGCGAAAAAGGCGAAAGTATAAGCCAGATGCGCGCAAATCCCACACCTAACCCAGACCTAACCGGTGTTATCCTCTAAAATATTGATCGAAACCAGGTTTTATTGACTGCTTCAGTGTGTTACCACATTACTACGTGATTCAAACACGGAAAAAACCCAGGATCTGGCCAACAAGTTTGCGAAAAAGGCGAAGGTATAAGCCAGATGCGCGAAAATCCCAGACCTAACCCAGACCTAACCGGTGTTATCCTCTAAAATATTGATCGAAACCAGGTTTAATTGACTGCTTCAGTGTGTTACCACATTACTACGTGATTCAAACACGGAAAATACCCAGGATCTGGCCAACAAGTATGCGAAGAAGGCAAAATCATGAGCCAGATGCGGGCATAACCCAGACCTAACCCAGACCTAACCGGTGTTATCCTGTAAAATATTGATCGAAACCAGGTTTAATTGACTGCTTCAGTGTGTTACCACATTACTACGTGATTCAAACACGAAAAAAACCCAGGATCTGGCCAACAAGTTTGCGAAAAAGGCGAAAGTATAAGCCAGATGCGCGCATTTCCCAGACCTAACCCAGACCTAACCGGTGTTATCGTCTGAAATACTGATCGAAACCAGGTTTTATTGACTGCTTCAGTGTGGTACCACATTACTGCGTTATTCAAACCGGAAAAAAACCCAGGATCTAGCCAACAAGTTTGCGAAAAAGGCGAAAGTATAAGCCAGATGCGGGCATATCCCGGACCTATCCCAGACCTAACCGGTGTTATCCTCTAAAATATTGATCGAAACTAGGTTTTATTGACTGCTTCAGTGTGTTACCACATTACTACGTGATTCAAACACGAAAAATACCCAGGATCTGGCCAAGAAGTTTGCGAAAAAGGCGAAAGTATAAGCCAGATGCGCGCAAATCCCAGACCTAACCCAGACCTAACCGGTGTTATCCTCTAAAATATTGATCGAAACCAGGTTTTATTGACTGCTTCAGTGTGTTACCACATTACTACGTGATTCAAACACGGAAAAAACCCAGGATCTGGCCAACAAGTTTGCGAAAATGGCGAAGGTATAAGCCAGATGCGCGAAAATCCCAGACCTAACCCAGACCTAACCGGTGTTATCCTCTAAAATATTGATCGAAACCAGGTTTAATTGACTGCTTCAGTGTGTTACCACATTACTACGTGATTCAAACACGGAAAATACCCAGGATCTGGCCAACAAGTATGCGAAGAAGGCAAAATCATGAGCCAGATGCGGGCATAACCCAGACCTAACCCAGACCTAACCGGTGTTATCCTCTAAAATATTGATCGAAACCAGGTTTAATTGACTGCTTCAGTGTGTTACCACATTACTACGTGATTCAAACACGAAAAAAACCCAGGATCTGGCCAACAAGTTTGCGAAAAAGACGAAAGTATAAGCCAGATGCGCGCATTTCCCAGACCTAACCCAGACCTAACCGGTGTTATCGTCTGAAATATTGATCGAAACCAGGTTTAATTGACTGCTTCAGTGTGGTACCACATTACTGCGTTATTCAAACCGGAAAAAAACCCAGGATCTAGCCAACAAGTTTGCGAAAAAGGCGAAAGTATAAGCCAGATGCGGGCATATCCCGGACCTATCCCAGACCTAACCGGTGTTATCCTCTAAAATATTGATCGAAACCAGGTTTAATTGACTGCTTCAGTGTGTTACCACATTACTACGTGATTCAAACACGAAAAAAACCCAGGATCTGGCCAACAAGTATGCGAAGAAGGCAAAATCATGAGCCAGATGCGGGCATAACCCAGACCTAACCCAGACCTAACCGGTGTTATCCTCTAAAATATTGATCGAAACCAGGTTTAATTGACTGCTTCAGTGTATTACCACATTACTACGTGATTCAAACACGACAAAAACCCAGGATCTGGCCAACAAGTATGCGAAGAAGTCAAAATCATGAGCCAGATGCGGGCATAACCCAGACCTAACCCAGACCTAACCGGTGTTATCCTCTGAAATATTGATCGAAACCAGGTTTAATTGACTGCTTCAGTGTGTTACCACATTACTACAAGATTCAAACACGAAAAAAACCCAGGGTCTGGCCAACAAGTATGCGAAGAAGGCAAAATCATGAGCCAGATGCGGGCATAACCCAGACCTAACCCAGACCTAACCGGTGTTATCCTCTGAAATATTGATCGAAACCAGGTTTTATTGACTGCTTCAGTGTATTACCACATTACTACGTGATTCAAACACGAAAAAAACCCAGGATCTGGCCAACAAGTATGCGAAGAAGGCAAAATCATGAGCCAGATGCGGGCATATCCCGGACCTAACCTAGACCTAACCGGTGTTATCCTCTAAAATATTGATCGAAACCAGGTTTAATTGACTGCTTCAGTGTGTTACCACATTCCTACGTGATTCAAACACGAAAAAAACCCAGGATCTGACCAACAAGTATGCTAAGAAGGCGAAAGTATAAGCCAGATGCGCGCATTTCCCAGACCTAACCCAGACCTAACCGGCGTTATCCTCTAAAATATTGATCGATACCAGGTTTAATTGACTGCTTCAGTGTGTTACCACATTACTACGTGATTCAAACACGGAAAATACCCAGGATCTGGCCAACAAGTATGCGAAGAAGGCAAAATCATGAGCCAGATGCGGGCATAACCCAGACCTAACCCAGACCTAACCGGTGTTATCCTCTAAAATATTGATCGAAACCAGGTTTAATTGACTGCTTCAGTGTGTTACCACATTACTACGTGATTCAAACACGAAAAAAACCCAGGATCTGGCCAACAAGTATGCGAAGAAGGCAAAATCATGAGCTAGATGCGGGCATAACCCAGACCTAACCCAGACCTCACCGGTGTTATCCTCTAAAATATTGATCGAAACCAGGTTTTATTGGCTGCTTCAGTGTACTACCACATTACTACGTGATTCAAACACGGAAAAAACCCAGGATCTGGCCAACAAGTATGCGAAGAAGGCAAAATCATGAGCCAGATGCGGGCATAACCCAGACCTAACCCAGACCTAACCGGCGCTATCCTCTGAAATATAGATCGAAACCAGGTTTAATTGACTGCTTCAGAGTGTTACCACATTACTACGTGATTCAAACACTAAAAATACCCGGGATCTGGCCAAGAAGTTTGCGAAAAAGGCGAAAGTATAAGCCAGATGCGCGCAAATCCCACACCTAACCCAGACCTAACCGGTGTTATCCTCTAAAATATTGATCGAAACCAGGTTTTATTGACTGCTTCAGTGTGTTACCACATTACTACGTGATTCAAATACGGAAAAAATCCAGGATCTGGCCAACAAGTTTGCGAAAAAGGCGAAGGTATAAGCCAGATGCGCGAAAATCCCAGACCTAACCCAGACCTAACCGGTGTTATCCTCTAAAATATTGATCGAAACCAGGTTTAATTGACTGCTTCAGTGTGTTACCACATTACTACGTGATTCAAACACGGAAAATACCCAGGATCTGGCCAACAAGTATGCGAAGAAGGCAAAATCATGAGCCAGATGCGGGCATAACCCAGACCTAACCCAGACCTAACCGGTGTTATCCTCTAAAATATTGATCGAAACCAGGTTTAATTGACTGCTTCAGTGTGTTACCACATTACTACGTGATTCAAACACGAAAAAAACCCAGGATCTGGCCAACAAGTTTGCGAAAAAGGCGAAAGTATAAGCCAGATGCGCGCATTTCCCAGACCTAACCCAGACCTAACCGGTGTTATCGTCTGAAATATTGATCGAAACCAGGTTTAATTGACTGCTTCAGTGTGGTACCACATTACTGCGTTATTCAAACCGGAAAAAAACCCAGGATCTAGCCAACAAGTTTGCGAAAAAGGCGAAAGTATAAGCCAGATGCGGGCATATCCCGGACCTATCCCAGACCTAACCGGTGTTATCCTCTAAAATATTGATCGAAACTAGGTTTTATTGACTGCTTCAGTGTGTTACCACATTACTACGTGATTCAAACACGAAAAAAACCCAGGATCTGGCCAACAAGTATGCGAAGAAGGCAAAATCATGAGCCAGATGCGGGCATAACCCAGACCTAACCCAGACCTAACCGGTGTTATCCTCTAAAATATTGATCGAAACCAGGTTTAATTGACTGCTTCAGTGTATTACCACATTACTACGTGATTCAAACACGACAAAAACCCAGGATCTGGCCAACAAGTATGCGAAGAAGTCAAAATCATGAGCCAGATGCGGGCATAACCCAGACCTAACCCAGACCTAACCGGTGTTATCCTCTGAAATATTGATCGAAACCAGGTTTAATTGACTGCTTCAGTGTGTTACCACATTACTACAAGATTCAAACACGAAAAAAACCCAGGGTCTGGCCAACAAGTATGCGAAGAAGGCAAAATCATGAGCCAGATGCGGGCATAATCCAGACCTAACCCAGACCTAACCGGTGTTATCCTCTGAAATATTGATCGAAACCAGGTTTTATTGACTGCTTCAGTGTATTACCACATTACTACGTGATTCAAACACGAAAAAAACCCAGGATCTGGCCAACAAGTATGCGAAGAAGGCAAAATCATGAGCCAGATGCGGGCATATCCCGGACCTAACCTAGACCTAACCGGTGTTATCCTCTAAAATATTGATCGAAACCAGGTTTAATTGACTGCTTCAGTGTGTTACCACATTCCTACGTGATTCAAACACGAAAAAAACCCAGGATCTGACCAACAAGTATGCTAAGAAGGCGAAAGTATAAGCCAGATGCGCGCATTTCCCAGACCTAACCCAGACCTAACCGGCGTTATCCTCTAAAATATTGATCGATACCAGGTTTAATTGACTGCTTCAGTGTGTTACCACATTACTACGTGATTCAACCACGAAAAAAACCCAGGATCTGGCCAACAAGTATGCGAAGAAGGCAAAATCATGAGCCAGATGCGGGCATATCCCGGACCTAACCCAGACCTAACCGGTGTTATCCTCTAAAATATTGATCGAAACCAGGTTTAATTGACTGCTTCAGTGTGTTACCACATTCCTACGTGATTCAAACACGAAAAAAACCCAGGATCTGACCAACAAGTATGCGAAGAAGGCGAAAGTATAAGCCAGATGCGCGCATTTCCCAGACCTAACCCAGACCTAACCGGCGTTATCCTCTAAAATATTGATCGAAACCAGGTTTAATTGACTGCTTCAGTGTGTTACCACATTACTACGTGATTCAACCACGAAAAAAACCCAGGATCTGGCCAACAAGTATGCGAAGAAGGCAAAATCATGAGCCAGATGCGGGCATATCCCGGACCTATCCCAGACCAAACCGGTGTTATCCTCTAAAATATTGATCGAAACCAGGTTTTATTGACTGCTTCAGTGTATTACCACATTACTACGTGATTCAAACACGAAAAAAACCCAGGATCTGGCCAACAAGTATGCCAAGAAGGCAAAATCATGAGCCAGATGCGGGCATAACCCAGACCTAACCCAGACCTAACCGGTCTTATCCTCTGAAATATTGATCGAAACCAGGTTTAATTGACTGCTTCAGTGTGTTACCACATTACTACGTGATTCAAACACGGAAAAAACCCAGGATCTGGCCAACAAGTTTGCGAAAAAGGCGAAGGTATAAGCCAGATGCGCGCAAATCCCAGACCTAACCCAGACCTAACCGGTGTTATCCTCTAAAATATTGATCGAAACCAGGTTTTATTGACTGCTTCAGTGTGTTACCACATTACTACGTGATTCAAACACGGAAAAAACCCGGGATCTGGCCAACAAGTTTGCGAAAAAGGCGAAGGTATAAGCCAGATGCGCGCAAATCCCAGACCTAACCCAGACCTAACCGATGTTATCCTCTAAAATATTGATCGAAACCAGGTTTAATTGACTGCTTCAGTGTGTTACCACATTACTACGTGATTCAAACACGGGAAATACCCAGGATCTGGCCAACATGTATGCGAAGAAGGCAAAATCATGAGCCAGATGCGGGCATAACCCAGACCTAACCCAGACCTAACCGGTGTTATCCTCTAAAATATTGATCGAAACCTGGTTTAATTGACTGCTTCAGTGTGTTACCACATTACTACGTGATTCAACCACGAAAAAAACCCAGGATCTGGCCAACAAGTATGCGAAGAAGGCAAAATCATGAGCCAGATGCGGGCATAACCCAGACCTAACCCAGACCTAACCGGTGTTATCCTCTAAAATATTGATCGAAACCAGGTTTAATTGACTGCTTCAGTGTGTTACCACATTACTACATGATTCAAACACGAAAAAACCCCAGGATCTGGCCAACAAGTATGCGAAGAAGGCAAAATCATGAGCTAGATGCGGGCATAACCCAGACCTAACCCAGACCTAACCGGTGTTATCCTCTAAAATATTGATCGAAACCAGGTTTAATTGACTGCTTCAGTGTGTTACCACATTCCTACGTGATTCAAACACGAAAAAAACCCAGGATCTGACCAACAAGTATGCTAAGAAGGCGAAAGTATAAGCCAGATGCGCGCATTTCCCAGACCTAACCCAGACCTAACCGGCGTTATCCTCTAAAATATTGATCGATACCAGGTTTAATTGACTGCTTCAGTGTGTTACCACATTACTACGTGATTCAAACACGGAAAATACCCAGGATCTGGCCAACAAGTATGCGAAGAAGGCAAAATCATGAGCCAGATGCGGGCATAACCCAGACCTAACCCAGACCTAACCGGTGTTATCCTCTAAAATATTGATCGAAACCAGGTTTAATTGACTGCTTCAGTGTGTTACCACATTACTACGTGATTCAAACACGAAAAAAACCCAGGATCTGGCCAACAAGTATGCGAAGAAGGCAAAATCATGAGCTAGATGCGGGCATAACCCAGACCTAACCCAGACCTCACCGGTGTTATCCTCTAAAATATTGATCGAAACCAGGTTTTATTGGCTGCTTCAGTGTACTACCACATTACTACGTGATTCAAACACGGAAAAAACCCAGGATCTGGCCAACAAGTATGCGAAGAAGGCAAAATCATGAGCCAGATGCGGGCATAACCCAGACCTAACCCAGACCTAACAGGCGCTATCCTCTGAAATATAGATCGAAACCAGGTTTAATTGACTGCTTCAGAGTGTTACCACATTACTACGTGATTCAAACACTAAAAATACCCGGGATCTGGCCAAGAAGTTTGCGAAAAAGGCGAAAGTATAAGCCAGATGCGCGCAAATCCCACACCTAACCCAGACCTAACCGGTGTTATCCTCTAAAATATTGATCGAAACCAGGTTTTATTGACTGCTTCAGTGTGTTACCACATTACTACGTGATTCAAATACGGAAAAAACCCAGGATCTGGCCAACAAGTTTGCGAAAGAGGCGAAGGTATAAGCCAGATGCGCGAAAATCCCAGACCTAACCCAGACCTAACCGGTGTTATCCTCTAAAATATTGATCGAAACCAGGTTTAATTGACTGCTTCAGTGTGTTACCACATTACTACGTGATTCAAACACGGAAAATACCCAGGATCTGGCCAACAAGTATGCGAAGAAGGCAAAATCATGAGCCAGATGCGGGCATAACCCAGACCTAACCCAGACCTAACCGGTGTTATCCTCTAAAATATTGATCGAAACCAGGTTTAATTGACTGCTTCAGTGTGTTACCACATTACTACGTGATTCAAACACGAAAAAAACCCAGGATCTGGCCAACAAGTTTGCGAAAAAGGCGAAAGTATAAGCCAGATGCGCGCATTTCCCAGACCTAACCCAGACCTAACCGGTGTTATCGTCTGAAATATTGATCGAAACCAGGTTTAATTGACTGCTTCAGTGTGGTACCACATTACTGCGTTATTCAAACCGGAAAAAAACCCAGGATCTAGCCAACAAGTTTGCGAAAAAGGCGAAAGTATAAGCCAGATGCGGGCATATCCCGGACCTATCCCAGACCTAACCGGTGTTATCCTCTAAAATATTGATCGAAACTAGGTTTTATTGACTGCTTCAGTGTGTTACCACATTACTACGTGATTCAAACACGAAAAATACCCAGGATCTGGCCAAGAAGTTTGCGAAAAAGGCGAAAGTATAAGCCAGATGCGCGCAAATCCCAGACCTAACCCAGACCTAACCGGTGTTATCCTCTAAAATATTGATCGAAACCAGGTTTTATTGACTGCTTCAGTGTGTTACCACATTACTACGTGATTCAAACACGGAAAAAACCCAGGATCTGGCCAACAAGTTTGCGAAAATGGCGAAGGTATAAGCCAGATGCGCGAAAATCCCAGACCTAACCCAGACCTAACCGGTGTTATCCTCTAAAATATTGATCGAAACCAGGTTTAATTGACTGCTTCAGTGTGTTACCACATTACTACGTGATTCAAACACGGAAAATACCCAGGATCTGGCCAACAAGTATGCGAAGAAGGCAAAATCATGAGCCAGATGCGGGCATAACCCAGACCTAACCCAGACCTAACCGGTGTTATCCTCTAAAATATTGATCGAAACCAGGTTTAATTGACTGCTTCAGTGTGTTACCACATTACTACGTGATTCAAACACGAAAAAAACCCAGGATCTGGCCAACAAATTTGCGAAAAAGACGAAAGTATAAGCCAGATGCGCGCATTTCCCAGACCTAACCCAGACCTAACCGGTGTTATCGTCTGAAATATTGATCGAAACCAGGTTTAATTGACTGCTTCAGTGTGGTACCACATTACTGCGTTATTCAAACCGGAAAAAAACCCAGGATCTAGCCAACAAGTTTGCGAAAAAGGCGAAAGTATAAGCCAGATGCGGGCATATCCCGGACCTATCCCAGACCTAACCGGTGTTATCCTCTAAAATATTGATCGAAACCAGGTTTAATTGACTGCTTCAGTGTGTTACCACATTACTACGTGATTCAAACACGAAAAAAACCCAGGATCTGGCCAACAAGTATGCGAAGAAGGCAAAATCATGAGCCAGATGCGGGCATAACCCAGACCTAACCCAGACCTAACCGGTGTTATCCTCTAAAATATTGATCGAAACCAGGTTTAATTGACTGCTTCAGTGTATTACCACATTACTACGTGATTCAAACACGACAAAAACCCAGGATCTGGCCAACAAGTATGCTAAGAAGGCAAAATCATGAGCCAGATGCGGGCATAACCCAGACCTAACCCAGACCTAACCGGTGTTATCCTCTGAAATATTGATCGAAACCAGGTTTTATTGACTGCTTCAGTGTATTACCACATTACAACGTGATTCAAACACGAAAAAAACCCAGGATCTGGCCAACAAGTATGCGAAGAAGGCAAAATCATGAGCCAGATGCGGGCATATCCCGGACCTAACCTAGACCTAACCGGTGTTATCCTCTAAAATATTGATCGAAACCAGGTTTAATTGACTGCTTCCGTGTGTTACCACATTCCTACGTGATTCAAACACGAAAAAAACCCAGGATCTGACCAACAAGTATGCTAAGAAGGCGAAAGTATAAGCCAGATGCGCGCATTTCCCAGACCTAACCCAGACCTAACCGGCGTTATCCTCTAAAATATTGATCGATACCAGGTTTAATTGACTGCTTCAGTGTGTTACCACATTACTACGTGATTCAACCACGAAAAAAACCCAGGATCTGGCCAACAAGTATGCGAAGAAGGCAAAATCATGAGCCAGATGCGGGCATATCCCGGACCTATCCCAGACCTGACCGGTGTTATCCTCTAAAATATTGATCGAAACCAGGTTTAATTGACTGCTTCAGTGTGTTACCACATTACTACGTGATTCAAACACGAAAAAACCCCAGGATCTGGCCAACAAGTATGCGAAGAAGGCAAAATCATGAGCTAGATGCGGGCATAACCCAGACCTAACCCAGACCTAACCGGTGTTATCCTCTAAAATATTGATCGAAACCAGGTTTTATTGACTGCTTCAGTGTGTTACCACATTACTACGTGATTCAAACACGAAAAAAACCCAGGATCTGGCCAACAAGTATGCGAAGAAGGCAAAATCATGAGCCAGATGCGGGCATAACCCAGACCTAACCCAGACCTAACCGGTCTTATCCTCTGAAATATTGATCGAAACCAGGTTTAATTGACTGCTTCAGTGTGTTACCACATTACTACGTGATTCAAACACGGAAAAAACCCAGGATCTGGCCAACAAGTTTGCGAAAAAGGCGAAGGTATAAGCCAGATGCGCGCAAATCCCAGACCTAACCCAGACCTAACCGGTGTTATCCTCTAAAATATTGATCGAAACCAGGTTTTATTGACTGCTTCAGTGTGTTACCACATTACTACGTGATTCAAACACGGAAAAAACCCGGGATCTGGCCAACAAGTTTGCGAAAAAGGCGAAGGTATAAGCCAGATGCGCGCAAATCCCAGACCTAACCCAGACCTAACCGATGTTATCCTCTAAAATATTGATCGAAACCAGGTTTAATTGACTGCTTCAGTGTGTTACCACATTACTACGTGATTCAAACACGGGAAATACCCAGGATCTGGCCAACATGTATGCGAAGAAGGCAAAATCATGAGCCAGATGCGGGCATAACCCAGACCTAACCCAGACCTAACCGGTGTTATCCTCTAAAATATTGATCGAAACCTGGTTTAATTGACTGCTTCAGTGTGTTACCACATTACTACGTGATTCAACCACGAAAAAAACCCAGGATCTGGCCAACAAGTATGCGAAGAAGGCAAAATCATGAGCCAGATGCGGGCATATCCCGGACCTATCCCAGACCTGACCGGTGTTATCCTCTAAAATATTGATCGAAACCAGGTTTAATTGACTGCTTCAGTGTGTTACCACATTACTACGTGATTCAAACACGAAAAAACCCCAGGATCTGGCCAACAAGTATGCGAAGAAGGCAAAATCATGAGCTAGATGCGGGCATAACCCAGACCTAACCCAGACCTAACCGGTGTTATCCTCTAACATATTGATCGAAACCAGGTTTTATTGACTGCTTCAGTGTATTACCACATTACTACGTGATTCAAACACGAAAAAAACCCAGGATCTGGCCAACAAGTATGCGAAGAAGGCAAAATCATGAGCCAGATGCGGGCATAACCCAGACCTAACCCAGACCTAACCGGTGTTATCCTCTAAAATATTGATCGAAACCAGGTTTAATTGACTGCTCCAGTGTGTTACCACATTACTACGTGATTCAACCACGAAAAAAACCCAGGATCTGGCCAACAAGTATGCGAAGAAGGCAAAATCATGAGCCAGATGCGGGCATATCCCGGACCTATCCCAGACCTAACCGGTCTTATCCTCTAAAATATTGATCGAAACCAGGTTTAATTGACTGCTTCAGTGTGTTACCACATTACTACGTGATTCAAACACGAAAAATACCCAGGATCTGGCCAAGAAGTTTGCGAAAAAGGCGAAAGTATAAGCCAGATGCGCGCAAATCCCAGACCTAACCCAGACCTCACCGGAGTTATCCTCTAAAATATTGATCGAAACCAGGTTTTATTGACTGCTTCAGTGTGTTACCACATTACTACATGATTCAAACACGAAAAAAACCCAGGATCTGGCCAACAAGTATGCGAAGAAGGCAAAATCATGAGCCAGATGCGGGCATAACCCAGACCTAACCCAGAACTAACCGGTGTTATCCTCTGAAATATTGATCGAAACCAGGTTTAATTGACTGCTTCAGTGTGTTACCACATTACTACGTGATTCAAACACGGAAAATACCCGGGATCTGGCCAACAAGTTTGCGAAAAAGGCGAAAGTATAAGCCAGATGCGCGCAAATCCCAGACCTAACCCAGACCTAACCGGTGTTATCCTCTAAAATATTGATCGAAACCAGGTTTAATTGACTGCTTCAGTGTGTTACCACATTACTACGTGATTCAAACACGGAAAATACCCAGGATCTGGCCAACAAATATGCGAAGAAGGCAAAATCATGAGCCAGATGCGGGCATAACCCAGACCTAACCCAGACCTAAACGGTGTTATCCTCTAAAATATTGATCGAAACCAGGTTTAATTGACTGCTTCAGTGTGTTACCACATTACTACGTGATTCAAACACGGAAAATACCCGGGATGTGGCCAACAAGTTTGCGAAAAAGGCGAAAGTATAAGCCAGATGCGCGCAAATCCCAGACCTAACCCAGACCTAACCGGTGTTATCCTCTAAAATATTAATCGAAACCAGGTTTAATTGACTGCTTCAGTGTGTTACCACATTACTACGTGATTCAACCACGAAAAAAACCCAGGATCTGGCCAACAAGTATGCGAAGAAGGGAAAATCATGAGCCAGATGCGGGCAAAACCCAGACCTAACCCAGACCTAACCGGTGTTATCCTCTGAAATATTGATCGAAACCAGGTTTAATTGACTGCTTCAGTGTGTTGCCACATTACTACATGATTCAAACACGAAAAAAACCCAGGATCTGGCCATCAAGTATGCGAAGAAGGCAAAATCATGAGCCAGATGCGGGCATAACCCAGACCTAACCCAGACCTAACCGGTGTTATCCTCTGAAATATTGATCGAAACCAGGTTTAATTGACTGCTTCAGAGTGTTACCACATTACTACGTGATTCAAACACGAAAAATACCCAGGATCTGGCCAAGAAGTTTGCGAAAAAGGCGAAAGTATAAGCCAGATGCGCGCAAATCCCAGACCTAACCCAGACCTCACCGGAGTTATCCTCTAAAATATTGATCGAAACCAGGTTTTATTGACTGCTTCAGTGTGTTACCACATTACTACATGATTCAAACACGAAAAAAACCCAGGATCTGGCCAACAAGTATGCGAAGAAGGCAAAATCATGAGCCAGATGCGGGCATAACCCAGACCTAACCCAGAACTAACCGGTGTTATCCTCTGAAATATTGATCGAAACCAGGTTTAATTGACTGCTTCAGTGTGTTACCACATTACTACGTGATTCAAACACGGAAAATACCCGGGATCAGGCCAACAAGTTTGCGAAAAAGGCGAAAGTATAAGCCAGATGCGCGCAAATCCCAGACCTAACCCAGACCTAACCGGTGTTATCCTCTAAAATATTGATCGAAACCAGGTTTAATTGACTGCTTCAGTGTGTTACCACATTACTACGTGATTCAAACACGGAAGATACCCAGGATCTGGCCAACAAATATGCGAAGAAGGCAAAATCATGAGCCAGATGCGGGCATAACCCAGACCTAACCCAGACCTAACCGGTGTTATCCTCTAAAATATTGATCGAAACCAGGTTTAATTGACTGCTTCAGTGTGTTACCACATTACTACGTGATTCAAACACGGAAAATACCCGGGATGTGGCCAACAAGTTTGCGAAAAAGGCGAAAGTATAAGCCAGATGCGCGCAAATCCCAGACCTAACCCAGACCTAACCGGTGTTATCCTCTAAAATATTAATCGAAACCAGGTTTAATTGACTGCTTCAGTGTGTTACCACATTACTACGTGATTCAACCACGAAAAAAACCCAGGATCTGGCCAACAAGTATGCGAAGAAGGCAAAATCATGAGCCAGATGCGGGCAAAACCCAGACCTAACCCAGACCTAACCGGTGTTATCCTCTGAAATATTGATCGAAACCAGGTTTAATTGACTGCTTCAGTGTGTTGCCACATTACTACATGATTCAAACACGAAAAAAACCCAGGATCTGGCCAACAAGTATGCGAAGAAGGCAAAATCATGAGCCAGATGCGGGCATAACCCAGACCTAACCCAGACCTAACCGGTGTTATCCTCTGAAATATTGATCGAAACCAGGTTTAATTGACTGCTTCAGTGTGTTACCACATTACTACGTGATTCAAACACGGAAAATACCCGGGATCTGGCCAACAAGTTTGCGAAAAAGGCGAAAGTATAAGCCAGATGCGCGCAAATCCCAGACCTAACCCAGACCTAACCGGTGTTATCCTCTAAAATATTGATCGAAACCAGGTTTAATTGACTGCTTCAGTGTGTCACCACATTACTACGTGATTCAAACACGGAAAATACCCAGGATCTGGCCAACATGTTTGCGAAAATGGCGAAAGTATAAGCCAGATGCGCGCAAATCCCAGACCTAACCCAGACCTAACCGGTGTTATCCTCTAAAATATTGATCGAGACCGGGTTTAATTGACAGCTTCAGTGTGTTACCAAATTACTACGTGATTCAAACACGAAAAAAACCCAGGATCTGGCCAACAAGTATGCGAAGAAGGCAAAATCATGAGCCAGATGCGGGCATATCCCGGACCTAACCCAGACCTAACCGGTGTTATCCTCTAAAATATTGATCGCAACCAGGTTTAACTGACTGCTTCAGTGTGTTACCACATTCCTACGTGTTTCAAACACGAAAAAAACCCAGGATCTGACCAACAAGTATGCGAAGAAGGCGAAAGTATAAGCCAGATGCGCGTATTTCCCAGACCTAACCCAGACCTAACCGGCGTTATCCTCTAAAATATTGATCGAAACCAGGTTTAATTGACTGCTTCAGTGTGTTACCACATTACTACGTGATTCAACCACGAAAAAACCCCAGGATCTGGCCAACAAGTTTGCGAAGAAGGCAAAATCATGAGCCAGATGCGGGCATAACCCAGACCTAACCCAGACCTAACCGGTGTTATCCTCTAAAATATTAATCGAAACCAGGTTTAATTGACTGCTCCAGTGTGTTACCACATTACTACGTGATTCAACCACGAAAAAACCCAGGATCTGGCCAACAAGTATGCGAAGAAGGCAAAATCATGAGCCAGATGCGGGCATAACCCAGACCTAACCCAGACCTAACCGGTGTTATCCTCTAAAATATTGATCGAAACCAGGTTTAATTGACTGCTCCAGTGTGTTACCACATTACTACGTGATTCAACCACGAAAAAACCCAGGATCTGGCCAACAAGTATGCGAAGAAGGCAAAATCATGAGCCAGATGCGGGCATATCCCGGACCTATCCCAGACCTAACCGGCGTTATCCTCTGAAATATTGATCGAAACCAGGTATAATTGACTGCTTCAGAGTGTTACCACATTACTACGTGATTGAAACACGAAAAATACCCAGGATCTGGCCAAGAAGTTTGCGAAAAAGGCGAAAGTATAAGCCAGATGCGCGCAAATCCCAGACCTAACCGGTGTTATCCTCTAAAATATTGATCGAAACCAGGTTTTATTGACTGCTTCAGTGTGTTACCACATTACTACGTGATTCAAACACGGAAAAAACCCAGGATCTGGCCAACAAGTATGCGAAGAAGGCAAAATCATGAGCCAGATGCGGGCATAACCCAGACCTAACCCAGACCTAACCGGTGTTATCCTCTGAAATATTGATCGAAACCAGGTTTAATTGACTGCTTCAGTGTGTTACCACATTACTACGTGATTCAAACACGGAAAATACCCAGGATCTGGCCAACAAATATGCGAAGAAGGCAAAATCATGAGCCAGATGCGGGCATAACCCAGACCTAACCCAGACCTAACCGGTGTTATCCTCTAAAATATTGATCGAAACCAGGTTTAATTGACTGCTTCAGTGTGTTACCACATTACTACGTGATTCAAACACGGAAAATACCCGGGATCTGGCCAACAAGTTTGCGAAAAAGGCAAAATCATGAGCCAGATGCGGGCATATCCCGGACCTATCCCAGACCTAACCGGTCTTACCCTCTAAAATATTGATCGAAACCAGGTTTAATTGACTGCTTCAGTGTGTTACCACATTACTACGTGATTCAAACACGAAAAAACCCCAGGATCTGGCCAACAAGTATGCGAAGAAGGCAAAATCATGAGCTAGATGCGGGCATAACCCAGACCTAACCCAGACCTCACCGGTGTTATCCTCTAAAATATTGATCGAAACCAGGTTTTATTGACTGCTTCAGTGTATTACCACATTACTACGTGATTCAAACACGGAAAAAACCCAGGATCTGGCCAACAAGTATGCGAAGAAGGCAAAATCATGAGCCAGATGCGGGCATAACCCAGACCTAACCCAGACCTAACCGGTGTTATCCTCCAAAATATTGATCGAAACCAGGTTTAATTGACTGCTTCAGTGTGTTACCACATTACTACGTGATTCAAACACGGAAAATACCCAGGATCTGGCCAACAAATATGCGAAGAAGGCAAAATCATGAGCCAGATGCGGGCATAACCCACACCTAACCCAGACCTAACCGGTGTTATCCTCCAAAATATTGATCGAAACCAGGTTTAATTGACTGCTTCAGTGTGTTACCACATTACTACGTGATTCAAACACGGAAAATACCCGGGATCTGGCCAACAAGTTTGTGAAAAAGGCGAAAGTATAAGCCAGATGCGCGCAAATCCCAGACCTAACCCAGACCTAACCGGTGTTATCCTCTAAAATATTAATCGAAACCAGGTTTAATTGACTGCTTCAGTGTGTTACCACATTACTACGTGATTCAACCACGAAAAAAACCCAGGATCTGGCCAACAAGTATGCGAAGAAGGCAAAATCATGAGCCAGATGCGGGCAAAACCCAGACCTAACCCAGACCTAACCGGTGTTATCCTCTGAAATATTGATCGAAACCAGGTTTAATTGACTGCTTCAGTGTGTTGCCACATTACTACATGATTCAAACACGAAAAAAACCCAGGATCTGGCCAACAAGTATGCGAAGAAGGCAAAATCATGAGCCAGATGCGGGCATAACCCAGACCTAACCCAGACCTAACCGGTGTTATCCTCTGAAATATTGATCGAAACCAGGTTTAATTGACTGCTTCAGTGTGTTACCACATTACTACGTGATTCAAACACGGAAAATACCCGGGATCTGGCCAACAAGTTTGCGAAAAAGGCGAAAGTATAAGCCAGATGCGCGCAAATCCCAGACCTAACCCAGACCTAACCGGTGTTATCCTCTAAAATATTGATCGAAACCAGGTTTAATTGACTGCTTCAGTGTGTTACCACATTACTACGCGATTCAAACACGGAAAATACCCAGGATCTGGCCAACAAGTATGCGAAGAAGGCAAAATCATGAGCCAGATGCGGGCATAACCCAGACCTAACCCAGACCTAACCGGTGTTATCCTCTAAAATATTGATCGAAACCAGGTTTAATTGACTGCTTCAGTGTGTCACCACATTACTACGTGATTCAAACACGGAAAATACCCAGGATCTGGCCAACATGTTTGCGAAAATGGCGAAAGTATAAGCCAGATGCGCGCAAATCCCAGACCTAACCCAGACCTAACCGGTGTTATCCTCTAAAATATTGATCGAAACCAGGTTTAATTGACAGCTTCAGTGTGTTACCAAATTACTACGTGATTCAAACACGAAAAAAACCCAGGATCTGGCCAACAAGTATGCGAAGAAGGCAAAATCATGAGCCAGATGCGGGCATATCCCGGACCTAACCCAGACCTAACCGGTGTTATCCTCTAAAATATTGATCGCAACCAGGTTTAACTGACTGCTTCAGTGTGTTACCACATTCCTACGTGTTTCAAACACGAAAAAAACCCAGGATCTGACCAACAAGTATGCGAAGAAGGCGAAAGTATAAGCCAGATGCGCGTATTTCCCAGACCTAACCCAGACCTAACCGGCGTTATCCTCTAAAATATTGATCGAAACCAGGTTTAATTGACTGCTTCAGTGTGTTACCACATTACTACGTGATTCAACCACGAAAAAACCCCAGGATCTGGCCAACAAGTTTGCGAAGAAGGCAAAATCATGAGCCAGATGCGGGCATAACCCAGACCTAACCCAGACCTAACCGGTGTTATCCTCTAAAATATTAATCGAAACCAGGTTTAATTGACTGCTCCAGTGTGTTACCACATTACTACGTGATTCAACCACGAAAAAACCCAGGATCTGGCCAACAAGTATGCGAAGAAGGCAAAATCATGAGCCAGATGCGGGCATAACCCAGACCTAACCCAGACCTAACCGGTGTTATCCTCTAAAATATTGATCGAAACCAGGTTTAATTGACTGCTCCAGTGTGTTACCACATTACTACGTGATTCAACCACGAAAAAACCCAGGATCTGGCCAACAAGTATGCGAAGAAGGCAAAATCATGAGCCAGATGCGGGCATATCCCGGACCTATCCCAGACCTAACCGGTCTTATCCTCTAAAATATTGATCGAAACCAGGTTTAATTGACTGCTTCAGTGTGTTACCACATTACTACGTGATTCAAACACGAAAAAACCCCAGGATCTGGCCAACAAGTATGCGAAGAAGGCAAAATCATGAGCTAGATGCGGGCATAACCCAGACCTAACCCAGACCTCACCGGTGTTATCCTCTAAAATATTGATCGAAACCAGGTTTTATTGACTGCTTCAGTGTATTACCACATTACTACGTGATTCAAACACGGAAAAAACCCAGGATCTGGCCAACAAGTATGCGAAGAAGGCAAAATCATGAGCCAGATGCGGGCATAACCCAGACCTAAGCCAGACCTAACCGGCGTTATCCTCTGAAATATTGATCGAAACCAGGTATAATTGACTGCTTCAGAGTGTTACCACATTACTACGTGATTGAAACACGAAAAATACCCAGGATCTGGCCAAGAAGTTTGCGAAAAAGGCGAAAGTATAAGCCAGATGCGCGCAAATCCCAGACCTAACCGGTGTTATCCTCTAAAATATTGATCGAAACCAGGTTTTATTGACTGCTTCAGTGTGTTACCACATTACTACGTGATTCAAACACGGAAAAAACCCAGGATCTGGCCAACAAGTATGCGAAGAAGGCAAAATCATGAGCCAGATGCGGGCATAACCCAGACCTAACCCAGACCTAACCGGTGTTATCCTCTGAAATATTGATCGAAACCATGTTTAATTGACTGCTTCAGTGTGTTACCACATTACTACGTGATTCAAACACGGAAAATACCCAGGATCTGGCCAACAAATATGCGAAGAAGGCAAAATCATGAGCCAGATGCGGGCATAACCCAGACCTAACCCAGACCTAACCGGTGTTATCCTCCAAAATATTGATCGAAACCAGGTTTAATTGACTGCTTCAGTGTGTTACCACATTACTACGTGATTCAAACACGGAAAATACCCGGGATCTGGCCAACAAGTTTGTGAAAAAGGCGAAAGTATAAGCCAGATGCGCGCAAATCCGAGACCTAACCCAGACCTAACCGGTGTTATCCTCTAAAATATTAATCGAAACCAGGTTTAATTGACTGCTTCAGTGTGTTACCACATTACTACGTGATTCAACCACGAAAAAAACCCAGGATCTGGCCAACAAGTATGCGAAGAAGGCAAAATCATGAGCCAGATGCGGGCAAAACCCAGACCTAACCCAGACCTAACCGGTGTTATCCTCTGAAATATTGATCGAAACCAGGTTTAATTGACTGCTTCAGTGTGTTGCCACATTACTACATGATTCAAACACGAAAAAAACCCAGGATCTGGCCAACAAGTATGCGAAGAAGGCAAAATCATGAGCCAGATGCGGGCATAACCCAGACCTAACCCAGACCTAGCCGGTGTTATCCTCTGAAATATTGATCGAAACCAGGTTTAATTGACTGCTTCAGTGTGTTACCACATTACTACGTGATTCAAACACGGAAAATACCCGGGATCTGGCCAACAAGTTTGCGAAAAAGGCGAAAGTATAAGCCAGATGCGCGCAAATCCCAGACCTAACCCAGACCTAACCGGTGTTATCCTCTAAAATATTGATCGAAACCAGGTTTAATTGACTGCTTCAGTGTGTTACCACATTACTACGCGATTCAAACACGGAAAATACCCAGGATCTGGCCAACAAGTATGCGAAGAAGGCAAAATCATGAGCCAGATGCGGGCATAACCCAGACCTAACCCAGACCTAACCGGTGTTATCCTCTAAAATATTGATCGAAACCAGGTTTAATTGACTGCTTCAGTGTGTCACCACATTACTACGTGATTCAAACACGGAAAATACCCAGGATCTGGCCAACATGTTTGCGAAAATGGCGAAAGTATAAGCCAGATGCGCGCAAATCCCAGACCTAACCCAGACCTAACCGGTGTTATCCTCTAAAATATTGATCGAAACCAGGTTTAATTGACAGCTTCAGTGTGTTACCAAATTACTACGTGATTCAAACACGAAAAAAACCCAGGATCTGGCCAACAAGTATGCGAAGAAGGCAAAATCATGAGCCAGATGAGGGCATATCCCGGACCTAACCCAGACCTAACCGGTGTTATCCTCTAAAATATTGATCGCAACCAGGTTTAACTGACTGCTCCAGTGTGTTACCACATTACTACGTGATTCAACCACGAAAAAACCCAGGATCTGGCCAACAAGTATGCGAAGAAGGCAAAATCATGAGCCAGATGCGGGCATATCCCGGACCTATCCCAGACCTAACCGGTCTTATCCTCTAAAATATTGATCGAAACCAGGTTTAATTGACTGCTTCAGTGTGTTACCACATTACTACGTGATTCAAACACGAAAAAACCCCAGGATCTGGCCAACAAGTATGCGAAGAAGGCAAAATCATGAGCTAGATGCGGGCATAACCCAGACCTAACCCAGACCTCACCGGTGTTATCCTCTAAAATATTGATCGAAACCAGGTTTTATTGACTGCTTCAGTGTATTACCACATTACTACGTGATTCAAACACGGAAAAAACCCAGGATCTGGCCAACAAGTATGCGAAGAAGGCAAAATCATGAGCCAGATGCGGGCATAACCCAGACCTAAGCCAGACCTAACCGGCGTTATCCTCTGAAATATTGATCGAAACCAGGTATAATTGACTGCTTCAGAGTGTTACCACATTACTACGTGATTGAAACACGAAAAATACCCAGGATCTGGCCAAGAAGTTTGCGAAAAAGGCGAAAGTATAAGCCAGATGCGCGCAAATCCCAGACCTAACCGGTGTTATCCTCTAAAATATTGATCGAAACCAGGTTTTATTGACTGCTTCAGTGTGTTACCACATTACTACGTGATTCAAACACGGAAAAAACCCAGGATCTGGCCAACAAGTATGCGAAGAAGGCAAAATCATGAGCCAGATGCGGGCATAACCCAGACCTAACCCAGACCTAACCGGTGTTATCCTCTAAAATATTGATCGAAACCAGGTTTAATTGACTGCTTCAGTGTGGTACCACATTACTGCGTTATTCAAACCGGAAAAAACCCAGGATCTAGCCAACAAGTTTGCGAAAAAGGCGAAAGTATAAGCCAGATGCGGGCATATCCCGGACCTATCCCAGACCTAACCGGTGTTATCCTCTAAAATATTGATCGAAACCAGGTTTAATTGACTGCTTCAGTGTGTTACCACATTACTACGTGACTCAAACACGGAAAATACCCAGGATCTGGCCAACAAGTATGCGAAGAAGGCAAAATCATGAGCCAGATGCGGGCATAACCCAGACCTAACCCAGACCTAACCGGTGTTATCCTCTAAAATATTGATCGAAACCAGGTTTAATTGACTGCTTCAGTGTGTTACCACATTACTACGTGATTCAAACACGGAAAATACCCGGGATCTGGCCAACGAGTTTGCGAAAAAGGCGAAAGTATAAGCCAGATGCGAGCAAATCCCAGACCTAACCCAGACCTAACCGGTGTTATCCTCTAAAATATTAATCGAAACCAGGTTTTATTGACTGCTTCAGTGTATTACCACATTACTACGTGATTCAAACACGAAAAAAACCCAGGATCTGGCCAACAAGTTTGCGAAAAAGGCGAAAGTATAAGCCAGATGCGCGCAAATCCCAGACCTAACCCAGACCTAACCGGTGTTATCGTCTGAAATATTGATCGAAACCAGGTTTAATTGACTGCTTCTGTGTGTTACCACATTACTACTTGATTCAAACACGGAAAATACCCAGGATCTGGCCAACAAGTTTGCGAAAAAGGCGAAAGTATAAGCCAGATGCGCGCATTTCCCAGACCTAACCCAGACCTAACCGGTGTTATCCTCTGAAATATTGATCGAAACCAGGTTTAATTGACTGCTTCAGTGTGTTACCACATTACTACGTGATTCAAACACGAAAAAAATCCAGGATCTGGCCAACAAGTATGCGAAGAAGGCAAATTCATGAGCCAGATGCGGGCATATCCCGGACCTAACCCAGACCTAACCGGTGTTATCCTCTGAAATATTGATCGAAACCAGGTTTAATTGACTGCTTCAGTGTGGTACCACATTACTGCGTTATTCAAACCGGAAAAAACCCAGGATCTAGCCAACAAGTTTGCGAAAAAGGCGAAAGTATAAGCCAGATGCGGGCATATCCCGGACCTATCCCAGACCTAACCGGTGTTATCCTCTAAAATATTGATCGAAACCAGGTTTAATTGACTGCTTCAGTGTGTTACCACATTACTACGTGATTCAAACACGAAAAAAACCCAGGATCTGGCCAACAAGTATGCGAAGAAGGCAAAATCATGAGCCAGATGCGGGCATAACCCAGACCTAACCCAGACCTAACCGGTGTTATCCTCTAAAATATTGATCGAAACCAGGTTTAATTGACTGCTTCAGTGTGTTACCACATTACTACATGATTCAAACACGAAAAAAACCCAGGATCTGGCCAACAAGTATGCGAAGAAGGCAAAATCATGAGCCAGATGCGGGCATAACCCAGACCTAACCCAGACCTAACCGGTGTTATCCTCTGAAATATTGATCGAAACCAGGTTTAATTGACTGCTTCAGTGTGTAACCACATTACTACGTGATTCAAACACGGAAAATACCCGGGATCTGGCCAACAAGTTTGCGAAAAAGGCGAAAGTATAAGCCAGATGCGCGCAAATCCCAGACCTAACCCAGACCTAACCGGTGTTATCCTCTAAAATATTGATCGAAACCAGGTTTAATTGACTGCTCCAGTGTGTTACCACATTACTACGTGATTCAAACACGGAAAATACCCAGGATCTGTCCAACATGTTTGCGAAAATGGCGAAAGTATAAGCCAGATGCGCGCAAATCCCAGACCTAACCCAGACCTAACCGGTGATATCCTCTAAAATATTGATCGAAACCAGGTTTAATAGACTGCTTCAGTGTGTTACCACATTACTACGTGATTCAAACACGGAAAAAATCCAGGATCTGGCCAACAAGTATGCGAAGAAGGCAAAATCATGAGCCAGATGCGGGCATATCCCGGACCTAACCCAGACCTAACCGGTGTTATCCTCTGAAATATTGATCGAAACCAGGTTTAATTGACTGCTTCAGTGTGTTACCACATTACTACGTGATTCAAACACGAAAAAAATCCAGGATCTGGCCAACAAGTATGCGAAGAAGGCAAAATCATGAGCCAGATGCGGGCATATCCCGGACCTAACCCAGACCTAACCGGTGTTATCCTCTGAAATATTGATCGAAACCAGGTTTAATTGACTGCTTCAGTGTGGTACCACATTACTACGTGATTCAAACACGGAAAATAGCCAGGATCTGGCCAACAAGTATGCGAAGAAGGCAAAATCATGAGCCAGATGCGGGCATAACCCAGACCTAACCCAGACCTAACCGGTGTTATCCTCTAAAATATTGATCGAAACCAGGTTTAATTGACTGCTTCAGTGTGTTACCACATTACTACGTGATTCAAACACGGAAAATACCCAGGATCTGGCCAACAAGTATGCGAAGAAGGCAAAATCATGAGCCAGATGCGGGCATAACCCAGACCTAACCCAGACCTAACCGGTGTTATCCTCTAAAATATTGATCGAAACCAGGTTTAATTGACTGCTTCAGTGTGTTACCACATTACTACGTGATTCAAACACGGAAAATACCCGGGATCTGGCCAACAAGTTTGCGAAAAAGGCGAAAGTATAAGCCAGATGCGGGCATAACCCAGACCTAACCCAGACCTAACCGGTGTTATCCTCTGAAATATTGATCGAAACCAGGTTTAATTGACTGCTTCAGTGTGTTACCACATTACTACGTGATTCAAACACGGAAAATACCCAGGATCTGGCCAACATGTTTGCGAAAATGGCGAAAGTATAAGCCAGATGCGCGCAAATCCCAGACCTAACCCAGACCTAACCGGTGTTATCCTCTAAAATATTGATCGAAACCAGGTTTAATAGACTGCTTCAGTGTGTTACCACATTACTACGTGATTCAAACACGGAAAATACCCAGAATCTGGCCAACAAGTATGCGAAGAAGGCAAAATCATGAGCTAGATGCGGGCATAACCCAGACCTAACCCAGACCTAACCGGTGTTATCCTCTAAAATATTGATCGAAACCAGGTTTTATTGACTGCTTCAGTGTACTACCACATTACTACGTGATTCAAACACGAAAAAACCCCAGGATCTGGCCAACAAGTATGCGAAGAAGGCAAAATCATGAGCCAGATACGGGCATATCCCGGACCTATCCCAGACCTAACCGGTCTTATCCTCTAAAATATTGATCGAAACCAGGTTTAATTGACTGCTTCAGTGTGTTACCACATTACTACGTGATTCAAACACGAAAAAACCCCAGGATCTGGCCAACAAGTATGCGAAGAAGGCAAAATCATGAGCTAGATGCGGGCATAACCCAGACCTAACCCAGACCTCACCGGTGTTATCCTCTAAAATATTGATCAAAACCAGGTTTTATTGACTGCTTCAGTGTATTACCACATTACTACGTGATTCAAACACGGAAAAAACCCAGGATCTGGCCAACAAGTATGCGAAGAAGGCAAAATCATGAGCCAGATGCGGGCATAACCCAGACCTAACCCAGACCTAACCGGCGTTATCCTCTGAAATATTGATCGAAACCAGGTTTAATTGACTGCTTCAGAGTGTTACCACATTACTACGTAATTGAAACACGAAAAATACCCAGGATCTGGCCAAGAAGTTTGCGAAAAAGGCGAAAGTATAAGCCAGATGCGCGCAAATCCCAGACCTAACCCAGACCTAACCGGTGTTATCCTCAAAAATATTGATCGAAACCAGGTTTAATTGACTGCTTCAGTGTGTTACCACATTACTACGTGATTCAAACACGGGAAATACCCAGGATCTGGCCAACAAGTATGCGAAGAAGGCAAAATCATGAGCCAGATGCGGGCAAAACCCAGACCTAACCCAGACCTAACCGGTGTTATCCTCTGAAATATTGATCGAAACCAGGTTTAATTGACTGCTTCAGTGTGTTACCACATTACTACATGATTCAAACACGGAAAATACCCGGGATCTGGCCAACAAGTTTGCGAAAAAGGCGAAAGTATAAGCCAGATGCGCGCAAATCCAAGACCTAAGCCAGACCTAACCGGTGTTATCCTCTAAAATATTGATCGAAACCAGGTTTAATTGACTGCTTCAGTGTGTTACCACATTAGTCCGTGATTCAAACACGGAAAATACCCAGGATCTGGCCAACAAGTATGCGAAGAAGGCAAAATCATGAGCCAGATGCGGGCATAACCCAGACGTAACCCAGACCTAACCGGTGTTATCCTCTAAAATATTGATCGAAACCAGGTTTAATTGATCGCTTCAGTGTGTTACCACATTACTACGTGATTCAAACACGGAAAATACCCGGGATCTGGCCAACAAGTTTGCGAAAAAGGCGAAAGTATAAGCCAGATGCGCGCAAATCCCAGACCTAACCCAGACCTAACCGGTGTTATCCTCTAAAATATTAATCGAAACCAGGTTTAATTGACTGCTTCAGTGTGTTACCACATTTCTACGTGATTCAAACACGAAAAAAATCCAGGATCTGGCCAACAAGTATGCGAAGAAGGCAAAATCATGAGCCAGATGCGGGCATATCCCGGACCTAACCCAGACCTAACCGGTGTTATCCTCTGAAATATTGATCGAAACCAGGTTTAATTGACTGCTTCAGTGTGTTACCACATGACTACGTGATTCAAACACGGAAAATACCCAGGATCTGGCCAACAAGTTTGCGAAAAAGGCGAATGTATAAGCCAGATGCGCGCATTTCCCAGACCTAACCCAGACCTAACCGGTGTTATCCTCTAAAATATTGATCGAAACCAGGTTTAATTGACTGCTTCAGTGTATTACCACATTACTACGTGATTCAAACACGAAAAAAACCCAGGATCTGGCCAACAAGTTTGCGAAAAAGGCGAAAGTATAGGCCAGATGCGCGCATTTCCCAGACCTAACCCAGACCTAACCGGTGTTATCGTCTGAAATATTGATCGAAACCAGGTTTAATTGACTGCTTCAGTGTGTTACCACATTACTACGTGATTCAAACACGGAAAATACCCAGGATCTGGCCAACAAGTTTGCGAAAAAGGCGAATGTATAAGCCAGATGCGCGCATTTCCCAGACCTAACCCAGACCTAACCGGTGTTATCCTCTGAAATATTGATCGAAACCAGGTTTAATTGACTGCTTCAGTGTGTTTCCACATTACTACGTGATTCAAACACGAAAAAAATCCAGGATCTGGCCAACAAGTATGCGAAGAAGGCAAAATCATGAGCCAGATGCGGGCATATCCCGGACCTAACCCAGACCTAACCGGTGTTATCCTCTGAAATATTGATCGAAACCAGGTTTAATTGACTGCTTCAGTGTGGTACCACATTACTGCGTTATTCAAACCGGAAAAAAACCCAGGATCTAGCCAACAAGTTTGCGAAAAAGGCGAAAGTATAAGCCAGATGCGGGCATATCCCGGACCTATCCCAGACCTAACCGGTGTTATCCTCTAAAATATTGATCGAAACCAGGTTTAATTGACTGCTTCAGTGTGTTACCACATTACTACGTGATTCAAACACGAAAAAAACTCAGGATCTGGCCAACAAGTATGCGAAGAAGGCAAAATCATGAGCCAGATGCGGGCATAACCCAGACCTAACCCGGACCTAACCGGTGTTATCCTCTAAAATATTGATCGAAACCAGGTTTAATTGACTGCTTCAGTGTATTACCACATTACTACGTGATTCAAACACGAAAAAAACCCAGCATCTGGCCAACAAGTATGCGAAGAAGGCAAAATCATGAGCCAGATGCGGGCATAACCCAGACCTAACCCAGACCTAACCGGTGTTATCCTGTGAAATATTGATCGAAACCAGGTTTAATTGACTGCTTCAGTGTGTTACCACATTACTACATGATTCAAACACGAAAAAAACCCAGGGTCTGGCCAACAAGTATGCGAAGAAGGCAAAATCATGAGCCAGATGCGGGCATAACCCAGACCTAACCCAGACCTAACCGGTGTTATCCTCTGAAATATTGATCGAAACCAGGTTTAATTGACTGCTTCAGTGTGTTACCACATTACTACGTGATTCAACCACGGAAAATACCCAGGATCTGGCCAACATGTTTGCGAAAATGGCGAAAGTATAAGCCAGATGCGGGCATAACCCAGACCTAACCCAGACCTAACCGGTGTTATCCTCTAAAATATTGATCGAAACCAGGTTTAATAGACTGCTTCAGTGTGTTACCACATTACTACGTGATTCAAACACGGAAAATACCCAGGATCTGGCCAACAAGTATGCGAAGAAGGCAAAATCATGAGCCAGATGCGGGCAAAACCCAGACCTAACCCAGACCTAACCGGTGTTATCCTCTGAAATATTGATCGAAACCAGGTTTAATTGACTGCTTCAGTGTGTTACCACATTACTACATGATTCAAACACGGAAAATACCCGGGATCTGGCCAACAAGTTTGCGAAAAAGGCGAAAGTATAAGCCAGATGCGCGCAAATCCAAGACCTAAGCCAGACCTAACCGGTGTTATCCTCTAAAATATTGATCGAAACCAGGTTTAATTGACTGCTTCAGTGTGTTACCACATTACTCCGTGATTCAAACACGGAAAATACCCAGGATCTGGCCAACAAGTATGCGAAGAAGGCAAAATCATGAGCCAGATGCGGGCATAACCCAGACGTAACCCAGACCTAACCGGTGTTATCCTCTAAAATATTGATCGAAACCAGGTTTAATTGATCGCTTCAGTGTGTTACCACATTACTACGTGATTCAAACACGGAAAATACCCGGGATCTGGCCAACAAGTTTGCGAAAAAGGCGAAAGTATAAGCCAGATGCGCGCATATCCCGGACCTAACCCAGACCTAACCGGTGTTATCCTCTGAAATATTGATCGAAACCAGGTTTAATTGACTGCTTCAGTGTGGTACCACATTACTGCGTTATTCAAACCGGAAAAAAACCCAGGATCTAGCCAACAAGTTTGCGAAAAAGGCGAAAGTATAAGCCAGATGCGGGCATAACCCAGACCTAACCCGGACCTAACCGGTGTTATCCTCTAAAATATTGATCGAAACCAGGTTTAATTGACTGCTTCAGTGTGTTACCACATTACTACGTGATTCAAACACGAAAAAAACTCAGGATCTGGCCAACAAGTATGCGAAGAAGGCAAAATCATGAGCCAGATGCGGGCATAACCCAGACCTAACCCGGACCTAACCGGTGTTATCCTCTAAAATATTGATCGAAACCAGGTTTAATTGACTGCTTCAGTGTATTACCACATTACTACGTGATTCAAACACGAAAAAAACCCAGCATCTGGCCAACAAGTATGCGAAGAAGGCAAAATCATGAGCCAGATGCGGGCATAACCCAGACCTCTTTTTTTTTTTTTTTTTTTTTAACGTGGTGAAATCCTCATGGACACCCCGGCTCCCTGGGGGGGAGGCCGGGGTAGTGCCGGACTCTTACCGGCTAAAACACCACGGTGACCGCCTGCGCCCTTTTTCTGGGGAGAGTCACGGGAACCAAACTAGCGATACTACCGTGACTCTCCCCGTTGGCGCAACGCCCTACTACGGGCCCTTCCCGGGGGAGGAATATTATCTCCTCCCCCAATGGGGGGCAAACATATTTGATTGCCCCCCGGCGACGCCGCGCGGTCACACGCGACGACGCCTCCACTCGTGCCGTTACTACCAGCCGCGACCGGGCCCCCACCCGATCGCGACCACGGCTGCGGGGCCGGCTAACACTGCCGCCCCCGCTGGACGGAGCCCCTGCCACGGGCCCCCGGTCCGATGATGGGCTGGGTGCGAGGTGGAATGAGGGAATAAAGTCCCTCACCTCGCACCACAAACACCATCACCGACCCCTTCTCGCTCCCCCTGCCATGGGGAGCGGTGGAGGGTCTTACGGTCGGCGTCGCCGCCTGCCCGCCACCTCCTCTCGCGCCCTTTCGGCGTCCTCCTTGGCGGCCATGACCTCTTCGCAAAACAAGGCCATGGCCGCCCACGCCTCCCCACTGCCGACCATCGCACGAATGACGGCCGGCAACGAGAGGTCCGCTCCAATCGCTCTAATAAGGACACCGCGCTGCGCTGCCCACGCCGGGCAAAACTCCAGCGTGTGCTGCGCGGTGTCCTCCCTTCCCCTACAATGATGGCACGCAGCCGTCGCCTCCCGCCCTATCCGATGCAGGTACCGACCGAAGCAACCGTGTCCGGTCAGTACCTGTGTCAGGCGGTAGGTGGGCGTACCCCAGCTACGGCCCACCCAGGCATAAAACACTGGGCGGACCGCCGCGGCGACGCGATCATCCCGCTGGTCTGGCTTGGATAGCCACACCAGCCACCGACTATAGACGCGTCGCCGCGCCTGGCTTCGGGCCCTGGCGGCCTCCTCGCCGTGCGGGTCCACGCCCCGCTGGCGAAGGTCGCAGAGGTATTGATAGACCTCTGCGTCCATTTTCGCCAGCAGGTGAAACGGTGCGGAACCCGCCAGCAAGGTGGCGGCAGTGTAGGAGATCGTGCGATATCCCCGCACGACTCTGATGGCGACCAACCTCTGTAATCGACGGAGTACAAATGCACCCCGCCGATTGGCCATCAGACCGCCGGCCCATATTGGCGCGCCATAAAGCGCCATGGACCGGACGACTCCCAAATACAGCCGCCGTGCCGCCATGTTGGGCCCACCGAGATTAGGCATTATGCGACCTAACGCGGCCGCTGCCCTCTCGATGCGGGGACCCAACCCTTCCAAATGATGCCCGAAGCGCCAGTAGCTGTCGAGGGTGAGACCCAGATACTTCATCCGGCGCCCCACCCCGACTTGGGCTCCGCCCACCCGTAGAGACGCCTGGCGCGGCACCCCCCGACCACTGACATTACACATCCAGATGGCCTCGGTCTTCTGGGGTGCCACGCGCAACCCCAGACGCTCTACTTCGGCGACGACACGTGCCGTCCCATCCTCCGCGAGGGCCACGGCCCTCCTCCACGTATCCCCGCCGGCTATCACCAGAGTGTCGTCGGCGTAACATACCAACGACACGCCGACGGGGAGATCAGCCCGCAGCACCGCATCATAGGCCAAGTTCCACAGAAGTGGCCCGAGCACCGACCCCTGTGGAACCCCGCGGTGCACCGCTCTCTGCTCCATTCCGTTCCGACCCGGATATTGGACTACCCTGCCCCGCAGATAATCCCCGATCAATCGGCATAGATAGGCGGGCACCCGGTGGTACTGAAGTGCCCGACCTATCGCCCCCCAGGAGACGGTGTTAAAGGCGTTGGCAATGTCGAGAGATACTGCCAACGCCACACCCCCCCGGGAGATTGCCGATTCCGCCAGGGTCCGCACTGTCGCTATGGCGTCGACTGTGGAGCGGCCCCGGCGGAAGCCGAACTGTCGGTCGGCCAGATCAGGGCCGACGCGGGACAGGTGCCCCTCAAGCCGGGATACAATGACCCGCTCGAGGAGCTTTCCAGCCTCGTCCAACAGACAAATGGGTCGGAACGCAGATGGAGAATCCGCGGGCTTCCCCGGCTTGTGGAGGAGGACCAACCTCGCCACCTTCCATATGGGGGGGAACTGACCGGTCCGCAGGCACGCGTCAAAGACGCTTATCAGCCCGGCCCCCAGAGTGCCCACCGCTATAGCCCAGGCCCTGCCAGGTATGCCGTCCGGTCCTGGCGCCGTCTTCTTGGCAGCCATTCTCCGGACGGCCCTAGCTAGCTCCTCCTCGGAGACCCCCAGTTCGTCGGACCACCAAGGCGGATGATCCGGCTGTGGCTCGGGGGGATGCAGGAACGCCTCTCCCCCAACGGGGAAGAGGACGCGCATAGTTTCCCCGAGCAGCTGGGGGTCGAGGCTCTCTGTGATCGGGGGCGCCCATGATCGCATCTTCCCTGCGACCATGTGATAGGGGCGCCCCCATGGATTTGCATCCAGAGAGCCGAGGAGCTCCGTCCATGCCTGGGCTTTCGCGGTCGCGATGGCCCGGCGGAGGGTTCTGCGTGCCAGGGAAAATTCCCCGCGCAATCCCACCACCTCTGCCTCCGTCGCCCCGCGCCGTCTCCTGGCGCGGGTGTACCGGCGTCGAGCGACCACGCACCGACTGCGTAAGTCCTCGATCTCGCCCGACCACCAGTACACGGACCCCCCACGGCTCGGGGCGGTGGCCCGGGGCATGACCGCGTCACACAACGACGACATGGTCTCCCGGAACCAACGCGCCCCGGCAGAAGGATTGCCGAGGGTCCGGCGTGGCATCTCCTGCCATGCCACAACGGAGGCTGCCATCGCTAGGGCGTCCGGGTCCAGCCTCTTGGCGGACCAGCGTGGCGCCGGGTGTGCTTCCCTGCCCGGTTGGCGGGGTCCATTTACGCCGGGGGTCGCGGATACGGAGAACGTAATATAGAGGTGGTCGCTTAACGTGGCCACCTCTTCCGCGACCCTCCAGTCGGACACACGGCGCGCTATGGCGGGGCTCGCCAACGAAATGTCGACGATCGACTCGCCCCGCGCGTGCACGCACGTGCTCACGGCCCCCTCATTCAACACTACGAGGCCGTGACCCGCCGCCCATTCGAGCATCGCGTCGCCCTTGACGGTCGTCCTGGAGCAGCCCCACGCTGCAGCGTGGGCATTAAAATCGCCCAGGACGAGTACCCCACTGACGAGATGTGGGGAGATGCATCTCCCCACCTCGTCGAGGTACGTCTCAAAATCGCTGAGGCCCATAGCGGGCGACGCATAACACCCGGCAACCACAAGTTCCCCCCATTTAACCGCCACAAACCCGCGGCCCCTCCCCACTACGGAGCATGGCAACGTGCCGCGCCCGTACTGCCAGGTGATCGCCGAGACCCCGGTAAGGTCCCCTACCCAAGCTGGGTGTTTGGGGACAATATAGGGCTCGGCGATCACCGCCATCCCGATGTTCCACTGCCGGAGGGTTTGAAGCATAAGATCCTGGGCCCCCCGGCAGTGGTTCAAATTGACCTGGAGGAGGCGTTGAGACATTATTGGGTCTCACCCGCGGCCTCCTCCAGGCCTCCCCGTCCAACGTTTTGGGGCGGCTTCGCGCACCCCGGGTCTTTGCCGCCGTACGAGGCCATCACCCCCCTACTAAGGGGCTCTGACCCGCACGGCGACTGATTTGCCGCTTGCGGTGGGGGTACTGCAGTTCCCCCACCCGAAAACACAACTTCCGAGTTTGTGGAGGTGGAGGGCGCTGAGTCGTTAGGCGCCACATCCACCTCCATCATCTCCGTCATCGGTGGGGGTGCGGGTGCACACCCCACCACCTTCACTGCCGCCGCGACAGGTGCTGGGGCGGGAGTAACCCCCGACACCACAGCTGGGGACGGCTGGGAACAAGCCGCCCCCTGAACACCCATCGCGACGGACAGCGGTGCCGGCTCAACACCAGCCGGCACCGTGGATGGGGGCACACCCACCCCCTTCCCATTCTTCCCCTTCCGTTTGGGGGGACGGCACGCCGCCCCACCCATTCGGTGATCAGCTGGCCGCCCCAAGCCCACACAAAGGGGACATTTTGGGGCGGCCGTACACTCCCTGGCTGTGTGGGAGGCCCCTCCGCAGCGGTAGCAGAGGCCGCTGCGATCTACGGTGCTGGTGCACCGCTGCCGGACATGACCGAACTCCAAGCAGCGGTGGCACTGCAGCGGCCTCGCTGCGAGCACCGCCAGCCGGGCCTCGAAGAAGCCGACCATCAAGCGGCCTGACTTCGCGAGCTTAGTTGCGGCGCGAAGGGGACAGCGGGCCCAGGCGGTGAACATGCCCGAGCTGTCCCGGCGGAGGTCACCAACGTTGACCTCCGCAGCGCCGCAACCCCCGGCTGTGGCAAGGGCCTCCCTGACAGTCTGCTGGGTGGCTGCCTCCGACAGGCCGGAAATACGTATCTCGGCCTGTTTTTGGGGGCAAGCCACCCTAACACCCTCCACCTGGAGGGCCCCCTCGAGACGCGCCCTTAGGGCGATCGCCTTCTCTTTTCCCTTTTCACCGGGGATCGCTAATAAAAGCGCCCCGGTGACCGCCCTGGTGGGCCGCATCCCGGTGATCCCGAGATCACTGCAGATCTCGGGCATCACCCGATTGAGGAGGGGGCCCAATTCTCCCTCCCGTCCCGTGGCGGCGGTCACCGAGACTGCCGCATTTTTCGGCAGCCTCGGTAACTTGACCGCCGCATGCTGGGCGCCATGCTTACTCTTACAGCCAGCCGCTGTATTGGTGGCTGGCCGTCTGGCTGCGGGTGTTTTCCCGCCCTTAGGGGAGGATGTGGCAGCAGCCGCACCCTTCTCGCCGTCCTTCTTCTTGCCCCTCTTGACTACCGCAGCCCAGGATCCCTGCCCATCTTTGGTGGTGTCTGGGGCAGGGATGGACTTCGCGTCGTTGTCCTTGTCGGGCCGAGCGGTCTTGCCACTATCTGACTTGGAAGGTGGAGGAGGGGCACTTTGAGCAGCCTTAGCTGGCGCCTTCGGCTTCGCCACTGCAGCACTATCAGCCGCCGGTGTGCGACAATGCACCTTGCCAGCAGCCTTCTTCCCCAGAGTTGGTTGCTTGGTTGCCGCAAGCACTTTCACGGGGGCAGACGCGCCTCCAAAATTCGCCACCGCGGCCGCTTTCGTCCTCCTGCTGGTCGTATCCGTCCCTGCCGGCTTAGAACGTTTCGACGTGGTCGGCGGGGCGGCGGTTGCCCCCACGGATGGACATGGAGGAACCGGGCTTTTCCCCAGTGGCGGGCGGGACACTGCTCGCCAAACCGCTTCCAACCGAGCTTCGACCCGGTCCTCTACGGCCGCTATCTGCCCCGCCATCGCGGAAACCCTTTTGACAACCTCGGTCATCATGACCACTAAAGGGTTTCCGGACGCGGAGCTCTCCTGCTCAGGTGGGTCGGGCCGAACTGCAGGGGACGGTCCGGGTGCCGCCGGCTCGACTTCCATATCCGTGTCCCCCCCGGCAAAGGTGGACGGAAGAAGATCTTTCCGCCGTGGCCGGGGGACACAGGGCAATTGGTGGTCCGGCGGTGTCTCGCCGGCCACCTCCTCTCCCGCTTTCAGCAGCCTCCGCTGCTCCTCTTTGTACCTCAGGCGGCCCACTTCCCGCCTGAGGTGCTCCAGCTCCCTGTCCTTAACCCTGACAGTTTCGGACAGGGTGGTGGCGGTGGAATCGGCCACCTCCAGCCTCTTCTCGAGAGCCTTCGCCCTCTTCTCCCATTCGCCTTGGCGAATGACAACCTCCCGGGCCGGCCTATTCGGGTTTTCGGCGCGGTCAGCTCTGCCGTGCAGCTCTTCGGCGCTGACCAACGCCACCCGCGCAGCCAAACGTAGGCCGCGGATGTCCGTCGTCTTCAGGTGACTCGCGGTGTCTGCCACCCTGACGACGGACTCCAGCTGCTCCTTCAGCCGGCCCAGCAGCTCGTCCAGCTTCATGACCTCCGCTATATTGCGGAGGTCCGCCTGCTTGGGGAGATGTTTCATCCCCGGACCCAACTTTTTTGGGTCCACGAATATACCCCTAGGTCTTCTCGGCCCAGGGCCCTTCCGCTTCCGCTTACCGGGTTCAAAACCCTCTTCGCTTGAGTCGGCGCTCGAATGACGAGGCGCCCACTCGTCGCCGTCCTCGGACTCGCCGTCGAGAAGGGTGAAAGTCTCCCCGATGCTCGGCGTCGTCCCCTCGGCATCATGCCTTTTGCAGGGAGGAGATTCCCTCCCAGCCTTACGCCACTCTGCGACATTTAGCCGCTCCAGGCTGACTCTAGGGGCGGGGCTGGCTCTCAGAAGGCCAACCTCACCCTCCAGGCGGATCCCCGGCGGAGGATTTACTACCTCCACACTCCTGACCGCGGGTTTCACCCCACCAGGATGTGGTCCATTTGTTCCATTGCCGATTGCCGATTCGTGTGCCAGTCCGTTATCAATGTTGCCAGTCCTTTCATTGTTAAATTGATTAAGTTCCATAATTTATCCCACGAGAGTGGTCGGAAAATAGGTCACCCCAGGCAGAGCCGCCTTGCCTCGGGAAGCCTAATACTCCGGGGGTTCGGCAGGTGCCCCCGGAGGTGGTCGCTAGGGATTGGGCCTTCTCTCCCAACCATGCATCCCATCGCCGCGCACCATAACTTAGGATTAGAGGGTAATTTATAGAGTTACCATCCTCACGGCCCAGGCGGTTAAGCCAAGGCCCCCGTTCCTCCTGCCGTCACGTACCATTCACAAAACCAAAAATGGAGTTGTGAATGGGTCGTTGCGACGACCAACAGGAGGCTTACGGTGTGATTAGCATCAGGTACCTCGGGGTCGCTACGCCCCGTACTGCGCCGGACACCTGGCCGGACACAGCCCCTGAGGGAAGCATAACCCAGACCTAACCCAGACCTAACCGGTGTTATCCTGTGAAATATTGATCGAAACCAGGTTTAATTGACTGCTTCAGTGTGTTACCACATTACTACATGATTCAAACACGAAAAAAACCCAGGGTCTGGCCAACAAGTATGCGAAGAAGGCAAAATCATGAGCCAGATGCGGGCATAACCCAGACCTAACCCAGACCTAACCGGTGTTATCCTCTGAAATATTGATCGAAACCAGGTTTAATTGACTGCTTCAGTGTGTTACCACATTACTACGTGATTCAACCACGGAAAATACCCAGGATCTGGCCAACATGTTTGCGAAAATGGCGAAAGTATAAGCCAGATGCGGGCATAACCCAGACCTAACCCAGACCTAACCGGTGTTATCCTCTAAAATATTGATCGAAACCAGGTTTAATAGACTGCTTCAGTGTGTTACCACATTACTACGTGATTCAAACACGGAAAATACCCAGGATCTGGCCAACAAGTATGCGAAGAAGGCAAAATCATGAGCCAGATGCGGGCATAACCCAGACCTAACCCAGACCTAACCGGTGTTATCCTCTAAAATATTGATCGAAACCAGGTTTAATTGACAGCTTCAGTGTGTTACCACATTACTACGTGATTCAAACACGAAAAAAACCCAGGATCTGGCCAACAAGTATGCGAAGAAGGCAAAATCATGAGCCAGATGCGGGCATATCCCGGACCTAACCCAGACCTAACCGGTGTTATCCTCTAAAATATTGATCGAAACCAGGTTTAATTGACTGCTTCAGTGTGTTATCACATTCCTACGTGATTCAAACACGAAAAAAACCCAGGATCTGACCAACAAGTATGCGAAGAAGGCGAAAGTATAAGCCAGATGCGCGCATTTCCCAGACCTAACCCAGACCTAACCGGCGTTATCCTCTAAAATATTGATCGAAACCAGGTTTAATTGACTGCTTCAGTGTGTTACCACATTACTACGTGTTTCAACCACGAAAAAAACCCAGGATCTGGCCAACAAGTATGCGAAGAAGGCAAAATCATGAGCCAGATGCGGGCATATCCCGGACCTAACCCAGACCTAACCGGTGTTATCCTCTAAAATATTGATCGAAACCAGGTTTAATTGACTGCTTCAGTGTGTTACCACATTCCTACGTGATTCAAACACGAAAAAAACCCAGGATCCGACCAACAAGTATGCGAAGAAGGCGAAAGTATAAGCCAGATGCGCGCATTTCCCAGACCTAACCCAGACCTAACCGGCGTTATCCTCTAAAATATTGATCGAAACCAGGTTTAATTGACTGCTTCAGTGTATTACCACATTACTACGTGATTCAAACACGGAAAAAACCCAGGATCTGGCCAACAAGTATGCGAAGAAGGCAAAATCATGAGCCAGATGCGGGCATATCCCGGACCTAACCCGGACCTAACCGGTGTTATCCTCTAAAATATTGATCGAAACCAGGTTTAATTGACTGCTTCAGTGTGTTACCACATTCCTACGTGATTCAAACACGAAAAAACCCCAGGATCTGGCCAACAAGTATGCGAAGAAGGCAAAATCATGAGCTAGATGCGGGCATAACCCAGACCTAACCCAGACCTAACCGGTGTTATCCTCTAAAATATTGATCGAAACCAGGTTTAATTGACTGCTTCAGTGTGTTACCACATTACTACGTGATTCAAACACGGAAAATACCCAGAATCTGGCCAACATGTTTGCGAAAATGGCGAAAGTATAAGCCAGATGCGCGCAAATCCCAGACCTAACCCAGACCTAACCGGTGTTATCCTCTAAAATATTGATCGAAACCGGGTTTAATTGACTGCTTGAGTGTGTTACCACATTCCTACGTGATTCAAACACGAAAAAACCCCAGGATCTGACCAACAAGTATGCGAAGAAGGCGAAAGTATAAGCCAGATGCGCGCATTTCCCGGACCTAACCCAGACCTAACCGGCGTTATCCTCTAAAATATTGATCGAAACCAGGTTTAATTGACTGCTTCAGTGTGTTACCACATTACTACGTGATTCAACCACGAAAAAAACCCAGGATCTGGCCAACAAGTATGCGAAGAAGGCAAAATCATGAGCCAGATGCGGGCATATCCCGGACCTAACCCTGACCTAACCGGTGTTATCCTCTAAAATATTGATCGAAACCAGGTTTAATTGACTGCTTCAGTGTGTTACCACATTCCTACGTGATTCAAACACGAAAAAAACCCAGGATCTGGCCAACAAGTTTGCGAAAAAGGCGAAGGTATAAGCCAGATGCGCGCAAATCCCAGTCCTAACCCAGACCTAACCGGCGTTATCCACTAAAATATTGATCGAAACCAGGTTTAATTGACTGCTTCAGTGTGTTACCACATTCCTACGTGATTCAAACACGAAAAAAACCCAGGATCTGGCCAACAAGTATGCGAAGAAGGCAAAATCATGAGCCAGATGCGGGCATAACCCAGACCTAACCCAGACCTAACCGGTGTTATCCTCTAAAATATTGATCGAAACCAGGTTTAATTGACTGCTTCAGTGTGTTACCACATTACTACGTGATTCAACCACGAAAAAAACCCAGGATCTGGCCAACAAGTATGCGAAGAAGGCAAAATCATGAGCCAGATGCGGGCAAAACCCAGACCTAACCCAGACCTAACCGGTGTTATCCTCTGAAATATTGATCGAAACCAGGTTTAGTTGACTGCTTCAGTGTGTTACCACATTACTACATGATTCAAACACGAAAAAAACCCAGGATCTGGCCAACAAGTATGCGAAGAAGGCAAAATCATGAGCCAGATGCGGGCATAACCCAGACCTAACCCAGACCTAACCGGTGTTATCCTCTAAAATATTGATCGAAACCAGGTTTAATTGACTGCTTCAGTGTGTTACCACATTACTACGTGATTCAAACACGGAAAATACCCAGGATCTGGCCAACATGTTTGCGAAAATGGCGAAAGTATGAGCCAGATGCGCGCAAATCCCAGACCTAACCCAGACCTAACCGGTGTTATCCTCTAAAATATTGATCGAAACCAGGTTTAATTGACTGCTTCAGTGTGTTACCACATTCCTACGTGATTCAAACACGAAAAAACCCCAGGATCTGACCAACAAGTATGCGAAGAAGGCGAAAGTATAAGCCAGATGCGCGCATTTCCCAGACCTAACCCAGACCTAACCGGCGTTATCCTCTAAAATATTGATCGAAACCAGGTTTAAGTGACTGCTTCAGTGTGTTACCACATTACTACGCGATTCAACCACGAAAAAAACCCAGGATCTGGCCAACAAGTATGCGAAGAAGGCAAAATCATGAGCCAGATGCGGGCATATCCCGGACCTAACCCTGACCTAACCGGTGTTATCCTCTAAAATATTGATCGAAACCAGGTTTAATTGACTGCTTCAGTGTGTTACCACATTCCTACGTGATTCAAACACGAAAAAAACCCAGGATCTGACCAACAAGTATGCGAAGAAGGCGAAAGTATAAGCCAGATGCGCGCATTTCCCAGACCTAACCCAGACCTAACCGGCGTTATCCTCTAAAATATTGATCGAAACCAGGTTTAATTGACTGCTTCAGTGTGTTACCACATTACTACGTGATTCAAACACGAAAAAAATCCAGGATCTGGCCAACAAGTATGCGAAGAAGGCAAAATCATGAGCCAGATGCGGGCATATCCCGGACCTATCCCAGACCTAACCGGTGTTATCCTCTAAAATATTGATCGAAACCAGGTTTAATTGACTGGTTCAGTGTGTTACCACATTACTACGTGATTCAAACACGAAAAAACCCCAGGATCTGGCCAACAAGTATGCGAAGAAGGCAAAATCATGAGCTAGATGCGGGCATAACCCAGACCTAACCCAGACCTCACCGGTGTTATCCTCTAAAATATTGATCGAAACCAGGTTTTATTGACTGCTTCAGTGTATTACCACATTACTACGTGATTCAAACACGGAAAAAACCCAGGATCTGGCCAACAAGTATGCGAAGAAGGCAAAATCATGTGCCAGATGCGGGCATAACCCAGACCTAACCCAGACCTAACCGGCGTTATCCTCTGAAATATTGATCGAAACCAGGTTTAATTGACTGCATCAGAGTGTTACCACATTACTACGTGATTCAAACACGAAAAATACCCAGGATCTGGCCAAGAAGTTTGCGAAAAAGGCGAAAGTATAAGCCAGATGCGCGCAAATCCCAGACCTAGCCCAGACCTAACCGGTGTTATCCTCTAAAATATTGATCGAAACCAGGTTTTATTGACTGCTTCAGTGTGTTACCACATTACTACGTGATTCAAACACGGAATAAACCCAGGATCTGGCCAACAAGTTTGCGAAAAAGGCGAAGGTATAAGCCAGATGCGCGCAAATCCCAGACCTAACCCAGACCTAACCGGTGTTATCCTCTAAAATATTGATCGAAACCAGGTTTAATTGACTGCTTCAGTGTGTTACCACATTACTACGTGATTCAAACACGGGAAATACCCAGGATCTGGCCAACAAGTATGCGAAGAAGGCAAAATCATGAGCCAGATGCGGGCATAACCCAGACCTAACCCAGACCTAACCGGTGTTATCCTCTAAAATATTGATCGAAACCAGGTTTAATTGACTGCTTCAGTGTGTTACCACATTACTACGTGATTCAACCACGAAAAAAACCCAGGATCTGGCCAACAAGTATGCGAAGAAGGCAAAATCATGAGCCAGATGCGGGCAAAACCCAGACCTAACCCAGACCTAACCGGTGTTATCCTCTGAAATATTGATCGAAACCAGGTTTAATTGACTGCTTCAGTGTGTTACCACATTACTACATGATTCAAACACGGAAAATACCCGGGATCTGGCCAACAAGTTTGCGAAAAAGGCGAAAGTATAAGCCAGATGCGCGCAAATCCAAGACCTAACCCAGACCTAACCGGTGTTATCCTCTAAAATATTGATCGAAACTAGGTTTAATTGACTGCTTCAGTGTGTTACCACATTACTACGTGATTCAAACACGGAAAATACCCAGGATCTGGCCAACAAGTATGCGAAGAAGGCAAAATCATGAGCCAGATGCGGGCATAACCCAGACCTAACCCAGACCTAACCGGTGTTATCCTCTAAAATATTGATCGAAACCAGGTTTAATTGACTGCTTCAGTGTGTTACCACATTACTACGTGATTCAAACACGGAAAATACCCGGGATCTGGCCAACAAGTTTGCGAAAAAGGCGAAAGTATAAGCCAGATGCGCGCAAATCCCAGACCTAACCCAGACCTAACCGGTGTTATCCTCTAAAATATTAATCGAAACCAGGTTTAATTGACTGCTTCAGTGTGTTACCACATTACTACGTGATTCAAACACGAAAAAAATCCAGGATCTGGCCAACAAGTATGCGAAGAAGGTAAAATCATGAGCCAGATGCGGGCATATCCCGGACCTAACCCAGACCTAACCGGTGTTATCCTCTGAAATATTGATCGAAACCAGGTTTAATTAACTGCTTCAGTGTGTTACCACATTACTACGTGATTCAAACACGGAAAATACCCAGGATCTGGCCAACAAGTTTGCGAAAAAGGCGAATGTATAAGCCAGATGCGCGCATTTCCCAGACCTAACCCGGACCTAACCGGTGTTATCCTCTAAAATATTGATCGAAACCAGGTTTAATTGACTGCTTCAGTGTATTACCACATTACTACGTGATTCAAACACGAAAAAAACCCAGGATCTGGCCAACAAGTTTGCGAAAAAGGCGAAAGTATAAGCCAGATGCGCGCATTTCCCAGACCTAACCCAGACCTAACCGGTGTTATCGTCTGAAATATTGATCGAAACCAGGTTTAATTGACTGCTTCAGTGTGTTACCACATTGCTACGTGATTCAAACACGGAAAATACCCAGGATCTGGCCAACAAGTTTGCGAAAAAGGCGAATGTATAAGCCAGATGCGCGCATTTCCCAGACCTAACCCAGACCTAACCGGTGTTATCCTCTGAAATATTAATCGAAACCAGGTTTAATTGACTGCTTCAGTGTGTTACCACATTAGTACGTGATTCAAACACGAAAAAAATCCAGGATCTGGCCAACAAGTATGCGAAGAAGGCAAAATCATGAGCCAGATGCGGGCATATCCCGGACCTAACCCAGACCTAACCGGTGTTATCCTCTGAAATATTGATCGAAACCAGGTTTAATTCACTGCTTCAGTGTGGTACCACATTACTGCGTTATTCAAACCGGAAAAAAACCCAGGATCTAGCCAACAAGTTTGCGAAAAATGCGAAAGTATAAGCCAGATGCGCGCAAATCCCAGACCTAACCCAGACCTAACCGGTGTTATCCTGTGAAATATTGATCGAAACCAGGTTTAATTGACTGCTTCAGTGTGTTACCACATTACTACGTGATTCAAACACGAAAAAAACTCAGGATCTGGCCAACAAGTATGCGAAGAAGGCAAAATCATGAGCCAGATGCGGGCATAACCCAGACCTAACCCAGACCTAACCGGTGTTATCCTCTAAAATATTGATCGAAACCAGGTTTAATTGACTGCTTCAGTGTATTACCACATTACTACGTGATTCAAACACGAAAAAAACCCAGCATCTGGCCAACAAGTATGCGAAGAAGGCAAAATCATGAGCCAGATGCGGGCATAACCCAGACCTAACCCAGACCTAACCGGTGTTATCCTGTGAAATATTGATCGAAACCAGGTTTAATTGACTGCTTCAGTGTGTTACCACATTACTACATGATTCAAACACGAAAAAAACCCAGGGTCTGGCCAACAAGTATGCGAAGAAGGCAAAATCATGAGCCAGATGCGGGCAAAACCCAGACCTAACCCAGACCTAAACGGTGTTATCCTCTGAAATATTGATCGAAACCAGGTTTAATTGACTGCTTCAGTGTGTTACCACATTACTACATGATTCAAACACGAAAAAAACCCAGGATCTGGCCAACAAGTATGCGAAGAAGGCAAAATCATGAGCCAGATGCGGGCATAACCCAGACCTAACCCAGACCTAACCGGTGTTATCCTCTGAAATATTGATCAAAACCAGGTTTAATTGACTGCTTCAGTGTGTTACCACATTACTACGTGATTCAAACACGGAAAATACCCGGGATCTGGCCAACAAGTTTGCGAAAAAGGCGAAAGTATAAGCCAGATGCGCGCAAATCCCAGACCTAACCCAGACCTAACCGGTGTTATCCTCTAAAATATTGATCGAAACCAGGTTTAATTGACTGCTTCAGTGTGTTACCACATTACTACGTGATTCAAACACGGAAAATACCCAGGATCTGGCCAACAAGTATGCGAAGAAGGCAAAATCATGAGCCAGATGCGGGCATAACCCAGACCTAACCCAGACCTAACCGGCGTTATCCTCTGAAATATTGATCGAAACCAGGTTTAATTGACTGCTTCAGTGTGTTACCACATTACTACGTGATTCAAACACGGAAAATACCCGGGATCTGGCCAACAAGTTTGCGAAAAAGGCGAAAGTATAAGCCAGATGCGCGCAAATCCCAGACCTAACCCAGACCTAACCGGTGTTATCCTCTAAAATATTAATCGAAACCGGGTTTTATTGACTGCTTCAGTGTATTACCACATTACTACGTGATTCAAACACGAAAAAAACCCAGGATCTGGCCAACAAGTTTGCGAAAAAGGCGAAAGTATAAGCCAGATGCGCGCATTTCCCAGACCTAACCCAGACCTAACCGGTGTTATCGTCTGAAATATTAATCGAAACCAGGTTTAATTGACTGCTTCAGTGTGTTACCACATTACTACGTGATTCAAACACGGAAAATACCCAGGATCTGGCCAACAAGTTTGCGAAAAAGGCGAATGTATAAGCCAGATGCGCGCATTTCCCAGACCTAACCCAGACCTAACCGGTGTTATCCTCTGAAATATTGATCGAAACCAGGTTTAATTGACTGCTTCAGTGTGTTACCACATTACTATGTGATTCAAACACGAAAAAAATCCAGGATCTGGCCAACAAGTATGCGAAGAAGGCAAAATCATGAGCCAGATGCGGGCATATCCCGGACCTAACCCAGACCTAACCGGTGTTATCCTCTGAAATATTGATCGAAACCAGGTTTAATTGACTGCTTCAGTGTGGTACCACATTACTGCGTTATTCAAACCGGAAAAAAACCCAGGATCTAGCCAACAAGTTTGCGAAAAAGGCGAAAGTATAAGCCAGATGCGGGCATATCCCGGACCTATCCCAGACCTAACCGGTGTTATCCTCTAAAATATTGATCGAAACCAGGTTTAATTGACTGCTTCAGTGTGTTACCACATTACTACGTGATTCAAACACGAAAAAAACTCAGGATCTGGCCAACAAGTATGCGAAGAAGGCAAAATCATGAGCCAGATGCGGGCATAACCCAGACCTAACCCAGACCTAACCGGTGTTATCGTCTGAAATATTAATCGAAACCAGGTTTAATTGACTGCTTCAGTGTGTTACCACATTACTACGTGATTCAAACACGGAAAATACCCAGGATCTGGCCAACAAGTTTGCGAAAAAGGCGAATGTATAAGCCAGATGCGCGCATTTCCCAGACCTAACCCAGACCTAACCGGTGTTATCCTCTAAAATATTGATCGAAACCAGGTTTAATTGACTGCTTCAGTGTATTACCACATTACTACGTGATTCAAACACGAAAAAAACCCAGGATCTGGCCAACAAGTTTGCGAAAAAGGCGAAAGTATAAGCCAGATGCGCGCATTTCCCAGACCTAACCCAGACCTAACCGGTGTTATCGTCTGAAATATTGATCGAAACCAGGTTTAATTGACTGCTTCAGTGTGTTACCACATTACTACGTGATTCAAACACGGAAAATACCCAGGATCTGGCCAACAAGTTTGCGAAAAAGGCGAATGTATAAGCCAGATGCGCGCATTTCCCAGACCTAACCCAGACCTAACCGGTGTTATCCTCTGAAATATTGATCGAAACCAGGTTTAATTGACTGCTTCAGTGTGTTACCACATTAGTACGTGATTCAAACACGAAAAAAATCCAGGATCTGGCCAACAAGTATGCGAAGAAGGCAAAATCATGAGCCAGATGCGGGCATATCCCGGACCTAACCCAGACCTAACCGGTGTTCTCCTCTGAAATATTGATCGAAACCAGGTTTAATTCACTGCTTCAGTGTGGTACCACATTACTGCGTTATTCAAACCGGAAAAAAACCCAGGATCTAGCCAACAAGTTTGCGAAAAAGGCGAAAGTATAAGCCAGATGCGCGCATTTCCCAGACCTAACCCAGACCTAACCGGTGTTATCGTCTGAAATATTGATCGAAACCAGGTTTAATTGACTGGTTCAGTGTGTTACCACATTACTACGTGATTCAAACACGAAAAAACCCCAGGACCTGGCCAACAAGTATGCGAAGAAGGCAAAATCATGAGCTAGATGCGGGCATAACCCAGACCTAACTCAGACCTAACCGGTGTTATCCTCTAAAATATTGATCGAAACCAGGTTTTATTGACTGCTTCAGTGTATTACCACATTACTACGTGATTCAAACACGAAAAAACCCCAGGATCTGGCCAACAAGTATGCGAAGAAGGCAAAATCATGAGCCAGATGCGGGCATATCCCGGACCTATCCCAGACCTAACCGGTCTTATCCTCTAAAATATTGATCGAAATCAGGTTTAATTGACTGCTTCAGTGTGTTACCACATTACTACGTGATTCAAACACGAAAAAACCCCAGGATCTGGCCAACAAGTATGCGAAGAAGGCAAAATCATGAGCTAGATGCGGGCATAACCCAGACCTAACCCAGACCTCACCGGTGTTATCCTCTAAAATATTGATCGAATCCAGGTTTTATTGACTGCTTCAGTGTATTACCACATTACTACGTGATTCAAACACGGAAAAAACCCAGGATCTGGCCAACAAGTATGCGAAGAAGGCAAAATCATGAGCCAGATGCGGGCATAACCCAGACCTAACCCAGACCTAGCCGGCGTTATCCTCTGAAATATTGATCGAAACCAGGTTTAATTGACTGCATCAGAGTGTTACCACATTACTACGTGATTCAAACACGAAAAATACCCAGGATCTGGCCAAGAAGTTTGCGAAAAAGGCGAAAGTATAAGCCAGATGCGCGCAAATCCCAGACCTAGCCCAGACCTAACCGGTGTTATCCTCTAAAATATTGATCGAAACCAGGTTTTATTGACTGCTTCAGTGTGTTACCACATTACTACGTGATTCAAACACGGAATAAACCCAGGATCTGGCCAACAAGTTTGCGAAAAAGGCGAAGGTATAAGCCAGATGCGCGCAAATCCCAGACCTAACCCAGACCTAACCGGTGTTATCCTCTAAAATATTGATCGAAACCAGGTTTAATTGACTGCTTCAGTGTGTTACCACATTACTACGTGATTCAAACACGGGAAATACCCAGGATCTGGCCAACAAGTATGCGAAGAAGGGAAAATCATGAGCCAGATGCGGGCATAACCCAGACCTAACCCAGACCTAACCGGTGTTATCCTCTAAAATATTGATCGAAACCAGGTTTAATTGACTGCTTCAGTGTGTTACCACATTACTACGTGATTCAACCACGAAAAAAACCCAGGATCTGGCCAACAAGTATGCGAAGAAGGCAAAATCATGAGCCAGATGCGGGCAAAACCCAGACCTAACCCAGACCTAACCGGTGTTATCCTCTGAAATATTGATCGAAACCAGGTTTAATTGACTGCTTCAGTGTGTTACCACATTACTACATGATTCAAACCACGGAAAATACCCGGGATCTGGCCAACAAGTTTGCGAAAAAGGCGAAAGTATAAGCCAGATGCGCGCAAATCCAAGACCTAACCCAGACCTAACCGGTGTTATCCTCTAAAATATTGATCGAAACCAGGTTTAATTGACTGCTTCAGTGTGTTACCACATTACTACGTGATTGAAACACGGAAAATACCCAGGATCTGGCCAACAAGTATGCGAAGAAGGCAAAATCATGAGCCAGATGCGGGCATAACCCAGACCTAACCCAGACCTAACCGGTGTTATCCTCTAAAATATTGATCGAAACCAGGTTTAATTGACTGCTTCAGTGTGTTACCACATTACTACGTGATTCAAACACGGAAAATACCCGGGATCTGGCCAACAAGTTTGCGAAAAAGGCGAAAGTATAAGCCAGATGCGCGCAAATCCCAGACCTAACCCAGACCTAACCGGTGTTATCCTCTAAAATATTAATCGAAACCAGGTTTAATTGACTGCTTCAGTGTGTTACCACATTACTACGTGATTCAAACACGAAAAAAATCCAGGATCTGGCCAACAAGTATGCGAAGAAGGCAAAATCATGAGCCAGATGCGGGCATATCCCGGACCTAACCCAGACCTAACCGGTGTTATCCTCTGAAATATTGATCGAAACCAGGTTTAATTAACTGCTTCAGTGTGTTTCCACATTACTACGTGATTCAAACACGGAAAATACCCAGGATCTGGCCAACAAGTTTGCGAAAAAGGCGAATGTATAAGCCAGATGCGCGCATTTCCCAGACCTAACCCAGACCTAACCGGTGTTATCCTCTAAAATATTGATCGAAACCAGGTTTAATTGACTGCTTCAGTGTATTACCACATTACTACGTGATTCAAACACGAAAAAAACCCAGGATCTGGCCAACAAGTTTGCGAAAAAGGCGAAAGTATAAGCCAGATGCGCGCATTTCCCAGACCTAACCCAGACCTAACCGGTGTTATCGTCTGAAATATTGATCGAAACCAGGTTTAATTGACTGCTTCAGTGTGTTACCACATTACTACGTGATTCAAACACGGAAAATACCCAGGATCTGGCCAACAAGTTTGCGAAAAAGGCGAATGTATAAGCCAGATGCGCGCATTTCCCAGACCTAACCCAGACCTAACCGGTGTTATCCTCTGAAATATTGATCGAAACCAGGTTTAATTGACTGCTTCAGTGTGTTACCACATTAGTACGTGATTCAAACACGAAAAAAATCCAGGATCTGGCCAACAAGTATGCGAAGAAGGCAAAATCATGAGCCAGATGCGGGCATATCCCGGACCTAACCCAGACCTAACCGGTGTTATCCTCTGAAATATTGATCGAAACCAGGTTTAATTCACTGCTTCAGTGTGGTACCACATTACTGCGTTATTCAAACCGGAAAAAAACCCAGGATCTAGCCAACAAGTTTGCGAAAAATGCGAAAGTATAAGCCAGATGCGCGCAAATCCCAGACCTAACCCAGACCTAACCGGTGTTATCCTGTGAAATATTGATCGAAACCAGGTTTAATTGACTGCTTCAGTGTGTTACCACATTACTACGTGATTCAAACACGAAAAAAACTCAGGATCTGGCCAACAAGTATGCGAAGAAGGCAAAATCATGAGCCAGATGCGGGCATAACCCAGACCTAACCCAGACCTAACCGGTGTTATCCTCTAAAATATTGATCGAAACCAGGTTTAATTGACTGCTTCAGTGTATTACCACATTACTACGTGATTCAAACACGAAAAAAACCCAGCATCTGGCCAACAAGTATGCGAAGAAGGCAAAATCATGAGCCAGATGCGGGCATAACCCAGACCTAACCCAGACCTAACCGGTGTTATCCTGTGAAATATTGATCGAAACCAGGTTTAATTGACTGCTTCAGTGTGTTACCACATTACTACATGATTCAAACACGAAAAAAACCCAGGGTCTGGCCAACAAGTATGCGAAGAAGGCAAAATCATGAGCCAGATGCGGGCAAAACCCAGACCTAACCCAGACCTAAACGGTGTTATCCTCTGAAATATTGATCGAAACCAGGTTTAATTGATTGCTTCAGTGTGTTACCACATTACTACATGATTCAAACACGAAAAAAACCCAGGATCTGGCCAACAAGTATGCGAAGAAGGCAAAATCATGAGCCAGATGCGGGCATAACCCAGACCTAACCCAGACCTAACCGGTGTTATCCTCTGAAATATTGATCAAAACCAGGTTTAATTGACTGCCTCAGTGTGTTACCACATTACTACGTGATTCAAACACGGAAAATACCCGGGATCTGGCCAACAAGTTTGCGAAAAAGGCGAAAGTATAAGCCAGATGCGCGCAAATCCCAGACCTAACCCAGACCTAACCGGTGTTATCCTGTGAAATATTGATCGAAACCAGGTTTAATTGACTGCTTCAGTGTGTTACCACATTACTACGTGATTCAAACACGGAAAATACCCAGGATCTGGCCAACAAGTATGCGAAGAAGGCAAAATCATGAGCCAGATGCGGGCATAACCCAGACCTAACCCAGACCTAACCGGCGTTATCCTCTGAAATATTGATCGAAACCAGGTTTAATTGACTGCTTCAGTGTGTTACCACATTACTACGTGATTCAAACACGGAAAATACCCGGGATCTGGCCAACAAGTTTGCGAAAAAGGCGAAAGTATAAGCCAGATGCGCGCAAATCCCAGACCTAACCCAGACCTAACCGGTGTTATCCTCTAAAATATTAATCGAAACCGGGTTTTATTGACTGCTTCAGTGTATTACCACATTACTACGTGATTCAAACACGAAAAAAACCCAGGATCTGGCCAACAAGTTTGCGAAAAAGGCGAAAGTATAAGCCAGATGCGCGCATTTCCCAGACCTAACCCAGACCTAACCGGTGTTATCGTCTGAAATATTAATCGAAACCAGGTTTAATTGACTGCTTCAGTGTGGTACCACATTACTGCGTTATTCAAACCGGAAAAAAACCCAGGATCTAGCCAACAAGTTTGCGAAAAAGGCGAAAGTATAAGCCAGATGCGGGCATATCCCGGACCTATCCCAGACCTAACCGGTGTTATCCTCTAAAATATTGATCGAAACCAGGTTTAATTGACTGCTTCAGTGTGTTACCACATTACTACGTGATTCAAACACGAAAAAAACTCAGGATCTGGCCAACAAGTATGCGAAGAAGGCAAAATCATGAGCCAGATGCGGGCATAACCCAGACCTAACCCAGACCTAACCGGTGTTATCGTCTGAAATATTAATCGAAACCAGGTTTAATTGACTGCTTCAGTGTGTTACCACATTACTACGTGATTCAAACACGGAAAATACCCAGGATCTGGCCAACAAGTTTGCGAAAAAGGCGAATGTATAAGCCAGATGCGCGCATTTCCCAGACCTAACCCAGACCTAACCGGTGTTATCCTCTAAAATATTGATCGAAACCAGGTTTAATTGACTGCTTCAGTGTATTACCACATTACTACGTGATTCAAACACGAAAAAAACCCAGGATCTGGCCAACAAGTTTGCGAAAAAGGCGAAAGTATAAGCCAGATGCGCGCATTTCCCAGACCTAACCCAGACCTAACCGGTGTTATCGTCTGAAATATTGATCGAAACCAGGTTTAATCGACTGCTTCAGTGTGTTACCACATTACTACGTGATTCAAACACGGAAAATACCCAGGATCTGGCCAACAAGTTTGCGAAAAAGGCGAATGTATAAGCCAGATGCGCGCATTTCCCAGCCCTAACCCAGACCTAACCGGTGTTATCCTCTGAAATATTGATCGAAACCAGGTTTAATTGACTGCTTCAGTGTGTTACCACATTAGTACGTGATTCAAACACGAAAAAAATCCAGGATCTGGCCAACAAGTATGCGAAGAAGGCAAAATCATGAGCCAGATGCGGGCATATCCCGGACCTAACCCAGACCTAACCGGTGTTATCCTCTGAAATATTGATCGAAACCAGGTTTAATTCACTGCTTCAGTGTGGTACCACATTACTGCGTTATTCAAACCGGAAAAAAACCCAGGATCTAGCCAACAAGTTTGCGAAAAAGGCGAAAGTATAAGCCAGATGCGCGCATTTCCCAGACCTAACCCAGACCTAACCGGTGTTATCGTCTGAAATATTAATCGAAACCAGGTTTAATTGACTGCTTCAGTGTGGTACCACATTACTGCGTTATTCAAACCGGAAAAAAACCCAGGATCTAGCCAACAAGTTTGCGAAAAAGGCGAAAGTATAAGCCAGATGCGGGCATATCCCGGACCTATCCCAGACCTAACCGGTGTTATCCTCTAAAATATTGATCGAAACCAGGTTTAATTGACTGCTTCAGTGTGTTACCACATTACTACGTGATTCAAACACGAAAAAAACTCAGGATCTGGCCAACAAGTATGCGAAGAAGGCAAAATCATGAGCCAGATGCGGGCATAACCCAGACCTAACCCAGACCTAACCGGTGTTATCGTCTGAAATATTAATCGAAACCAGGTTTAATTGACTGCTTCAGTGTGTTACCACATTACTACGTGATTCAAACACGGAAAATACCCAGGATCTGGCCAACAAGTTTGCGAAAAAGGCGAATGTATAAGCCAGATGCGCGCATTTCCCAGACCTAACCCAGACCTAACCGGTGTTATCCTCTAAAATATTGATCGAAACCAGGTTTAATTGACTGCTTCAGTGTATTACCACATTACTACGTGATTCAAACACGAAAAAAACCCAGGATCTGGCCAACAAGTTTGCGAAAAAGGCGAAAGTATAAGCCAGATGCGCGCATTTCCCAGACCTAACCCAGACCTAACCGGTGTTATCGTCTGAAATATTGATCGAAACCAGGTTTAATTGACTGCTTCAGTGTGTTACCACATTACTACGTGATTCAAACACGGAAAATACCCAGGATCTGGCCAACAAGTTTGCGAAAAAGGCGAATGTATAAGCCAGATGCGCGCATTTCCCAGCCCTAACCCAGACCTAACCGGTGTTATCCTCTGAAATATTGATCGAAACCAGGTTTAATTGACTGCTTCAGTGTGTTACCACATTAGTACGTGATTCAAACACGAAAAAAATCCAGGATCTGGCCAACAAGTATGCGAAGAAGGCAAAATCATGAGCCAGATGCGGGCATATCCCGGACCTAACCCAGACCTAACCGGTGTTATCCTCTGAAATATTGATCGAAACCAGGTTTAATTCACTGCTTCAGTGTGGTACCACATTACTGCGTTATTCAAACCGGAAAAAAACCCAGGATCTAGCCAACAAGTTTGCGAAAAATGCGAAAGTAAAAGCCAGATGCGCGCAAATCCCAGACCTAACCCAGACCTAACCGGTGTTATCCTGTGAAATATTGATCGAAACCAGGTTTAATTGACTGCTTCAGTGTGTTACCACATTACTACGTGATTCAAACACGAAAAAAACTCAGGATCTGGCCAACAAGTATGCGAAGAAGGCAAAATCATGAGCCAGATGCGGGCATAACCCAGACCTAACCCAGACCTAACCGGTGTTATCCTCTAAAATATTGATCGAAACCAGGTTTAATTGACTGCTTCAGTGTATTACCACATTACTACGTGATTCAAACACGAAAAAAACCCAGCATCTGGCCAACAAGTATGCGAAGAAGGCAAAATCATGAGCCAGATGCGGGCATAACCCAGACCTAACCCAGACCTAACCGGTGTTACCCTGTGAAATATTGATCGAAACCAGGTTTAATTGACTGCTTCAGTGTGTTACCACATTACTACATGATTCAAACACGAAAAAAACCCAGGGTCTGGCCAACAAGTATGCGAAGAAGGCAAAATCATGAGCCAGATGCGGGCAAAACCCAGACCTAACCCAGACCTAAACGGTGTTATCCTCTGAAATATTGATCGAAACCAGGTTTAATTGACTGCTTCAGTGTGTTACCACATTACTACATGATTCAAACACGAAAAAAACCCAGGATCTGGCCAACAAGTATGCGAAGAAGGCAAAATCATGAGCCAGATGCGGGCATAACCCAGACCTAACCCAGACCTAACCGGTGTTATCCTCTGAAATATTGATCAAAACCAGGTTTAATTGACTGCTTCAGTGTGTTACCACAATACTACGTGATTCAAACACGGAAAATACCCGGGATCTGGCCAACAAGTTTGCGAAAAAGGCAAAATCATGAGCCAGATGCGGGCATAACCCAGACCTAACCCAGACCTAACCGGCGTTATCCTCTGAAATATTGATCGAAACCAGGTTTAATTGACTGCTTCAGTGTGTTACCACATTACTACGTGATTCAAACACGGAAAATACCCGGGATCTGGCCAACAAGTTTGCGAAAAAGGCGAAAGTATAAGCCAGATGCGCGCAAATCGCAGACCTAACCCAGACCTAACCGGTGTTAACCTCTAAAATATTAATCGAAACCGGGTTTTATTGACTGCTTCAGTGTATTACCACATTACTACGTGATTCAAACACGAAAAAAACCCAGGATCTGGCCAACAAGTTTGCGAAAAAGGCGAAAGTATAAGCCAGATGCGCGCATTTCCCAGACCTAACCCAGACCTAACCGGTGTTATCGTCTGAAATATTAATCGAAACCAGGTTTAATTGACTGCTTCAGTGTGTTACCACATTACTACGTGATTCAAACACGGAAAATACCCAGGATCTGCCCAACAAGTTTGCGAAAAAGGCGAATGTATAAGCCAGATGCGCGCATTTCCCAGACCTAACCCAGACCTAACCGGTGTTATCCTCTGAAATATTGATCGAAACCAGGTTTAATTGACTGCTTCAGTGTGTTACCACATTACTACGTGATTCAAACACGAAAAAAATCCAGGATCTGGCCAACAAGTATGCGAAGAAGGCAAAATCATGAGCCAGATGCGGGCATATCCCGGACCTAACCCAGACCTAACCGGTGTTATCCTCTGAAATATTGATCGAAACCAGGTTTAATTGACTGCTTCAGTGTGGTACCACATTACTGCGTTATTCAAACCGGAAAAAAACCCAGGATCTAGCCAACAAGTTTGCGAAAAAGGCGAAAGTATAAGCCAGATGCGGGCATATCCCGGACCTATCCCAGACCTAACCGGTGTTATCCTCTCAAATATTGATCGAAACCAGGTTTAATTGACTGCTTCAGTGTGTTACCACATTACTACGTGATTCAAACACGAAAAAAACTCAGGATCTGGCCAACAAGTATGCGAAGAAGGCAAAATCATGAGCCAGATGCGGGCATAACCCAGACCTAACCCAGACCTAACCGGTGTTATCCTCTAAAATATTGATCGAAACCAGGTTTAATTGACTGCTTCAGTGTATTACCACATTACTACGTGATTCAAACACGAAAAAAACCCACGATCTGGCCAACAAGTATGCGAAGAAGGCAAAATCATGAACCAGATGCGGGCATAACCCAGACCTAACCCAGACCTAACCGGTGTTATCCTCTGAAATATTGATCGAAACCAGGTTTAATTGACTGCTTCAGTGTATTACCACATTACTACGTGATTCAAACACGAAAAAAACCCACGATCTGGCCAACAAGTATGCGAAGAAGGCAAAATCATGAGCCAGATGCGGGCATAACCCAGACCTAACCCAGACCTAACCGGTGTTATCCTCTGAAATATTGATCGAAACCAGGTTTAATTGACTGCTTCAGTGTGTTACCACATTACTACGTGATTCAAACACGGAAAATACCCAGGATCTGGCCAACATGTTTGCGAAAATGGCGAAAGTATAAGCCACATGCGCGCAAATCCCAGACCTAACCCAGACCTAACCGGTGCTATCCTCTAAAATATTGATCGTAACCAGGTTTAATAGACTGCTTCAGTGTGTTACCACATTACTACGTGATTCAAACACGGAAAATACCCAGGATCTGGCCAACAAGTATGCGAAGAAGGCAAAATCATGAGCCAGATGCGGGCATAACCCAGACCTAACCGGTGATATCCTCTAAAATATTGATCGAAACCAGGTTTAATTGACAGCTTCAGTGTGTTACCACATTACTACGTGATTCAAACACGAAAAAAACCCAGGATCTGGCCAACAAGTATGCGAAGAAGGCAAAATCATGAGCCAGATGCGGGCATATCCCGGACCTAACCCAGACCTAACCGGTGTTATCCTCTAAAATATTGATGGAAACCAGGTTTAATTGACTGCTTCAGTGTGTTACCACATTCCTACGTGATTCAAACACGAAAAAAACCCAGGATCTGACCAACAAGTATGCGAAGAAGGCGAAAGTATAAGCCAGATGCGCGCATTTCCCAGACCTAACCCAGACCTAACCGGCGTTATCCTCTAAAATATTGATCGAAACCAGGTTTAATTGACTGCTTCAGTGTGTTACCACATTACTACGTGATTCAACCACGAAAAAAACCCAGGATCTGGCCAACAAGTATGCGAAGAAGGCAAAATCATGAGCCAGATGCGGGCATATCCCGGACCTAACCCAGACCTAACCGGTGTTATCCTCTAAAATATTGATCGAAACCAGGTTTAATTGACTGCTTCAGTGTGTTACGACATTCCTACGTGATTCAAACACGAAAAAAACCCAGGATCTGACCAACAAGTATGCGAAGAAGGCGAAAGTATAAGCCAGATGCGCGCATTTCCTAGACCTAACCCAGACCTAACCGGCGTTATCCTCTAAAATATTGATCGAAACCAGGTTTAATTGACTGCTTCAGTGTGTTACCACATTACTACGTGATTCAACCACGAAAAAAACCCAGGATCTGGCCAACAAGTATGCGAAGAATGCAAAATCATGAGCTAGATGCGGGCATAACCCAGACCTAACCCAGACCTCACCGGTGTTATCCTCTAAAATATTGATCGAAACCAGGTTTTATTGACTGCTTCAGTGTATTACCACATTACTACGAGATTCAAACACGGAAAAAACCCAGGATCTGGCCAACAAGTGTGCGAAGAAGGCAAAATCATGAGCCAGATGCGGGCATAACCCAGACCTAACCCAGACCTAACCGGCGTTATCCTCTGAAATATTGATCGAAACCAGGTTTAATTGACTGCTTCAGAGTGTTACCACATTACTACGTGATTCAAACACGAAAAATACCCAGGATCTGGCCAAGAAGTTTGCGAAAAAGGCGAAAGTATAAGCCAGATGCGCGCAAATCCCAGACCTAACCCAGACCTAACCGGTGTTATCCTCTAAAATATTGATCGAAACCAGGTTTTATTGACTGCTTCAGTGTGTTACCACATTACTACGTGATTCAAACACGGAAAAAACCCAGGATCTGGCCAACAAGTTTGCGAAAAAGGCGAAGGTATAAGCCAGATGCGCGCAAATCCCAGACCTAACCCAGACCTAACCGGTGTTATCCTCTAAAATATTGATCGAAACCAGGTTTAATTGACTGCTTCAGTGTGTTACCACATTACTACGTGATTCAAACACGGAAAATACCCAGGATCTGGCCAACAAGTTTGCGAAAAAGGCGAATGTATAAGCCAGATGCGCGCATTTCCCAGACCTAACCCAGACCTAACCGGTGTTATCCTCTGAAATATTGATCGAAACCAGGTTTAATTGACTGCTTCAGTGTGTTACCACATTAGTACGTGATTCAAACACGAAAAAAATCCAGGATCTGGCCAACAAGTATGCGAAGAAGGCAAAATCATGAGCCAGATGCGGGCATATCCCGGACCTAACCCATACCTAACCGGTGTTATCCTCTGAAATATTGATCGAAACCAGGTTTAATTCACTGCTTCAGTGTGGTACCACATTACTGCGTTATTCAAACCGGAAAAAAACCCAGGATCTAGCCAACAAGTTTGCGAAAAATGCGAAAGTATAAGCCAGATGCGCGCAAATCCCAGACCTAACCCAGACCTAACCGGTGTTATCCTGTGAAATATTGATCGAAACCGGGTTTAATTGACTGCTTCAGTGTATTACCACATTACTACGTGATTCAAACACGAAAAAAACCCAGCATCTGGCCAACAAGTATGCGAAGAAGGCAAAATCATGAGCCAGATGCGGGCATAACCCAGACCTAACCCAGACCTAACCGGTGTTATCCTGTGAAATATTGATCGAAACCAGGTTTAATTGACTGCTTCAGTGTGTTACCACATTACTACATGATTCAAACACGAAAAAAACCCAGGGTCTGGCCAACAAGTATGCGAAGAAGGCAAAATCATGAGCCAGATGCGGGCAAAACCCAGATCTAACCCAGACCTAAACGGTGTTATCCTCTGAAATATTGATCGAAACCAGGTTTAATTGACTGCTTCAGTGTGTTACCACATTACTACATGATTCAAACACGAAAAAAACCCAGGATCTGGCCAACAAGTATGCGAAGAAGGCAAAATCATGAGCCAGATGCGGGCATAACCCAGACCTAACCCAGACCTAACCGGTGTTATCCTCTGAAATATTGATCAAAACCAGGTTTAATTGACTGCTTCAGTGTGTTACCACATTACTACGTGATTCAAACACGGAAAATACCCGGGATCTGGCCAACAAGTTTGCGAAAAAGGCGAAAGTATAAGCCAGATGCGCGCAAATCCCAGACCTAACCCAGACCTAACCGGTGTTATCCTCTAAAATATTGATCGAAACCAGGTTTAATTGACTGCTTCAGTGTGTTACCACATTACTACGTGATTCAAACACGGAAAATACCCAGGATCTGGCCAACAAGTATGCGAAGAAGGCAAAATCATGAGCCAGATGCGGGCATAACCCAGACCTAACCCAGACCTAACCGGCGTTATCCTCTGAAATATTGATCGAAACCAGGTTTAATTGACTGCTTCAGTGTGTTACCACATTACTACGTGATTCAAACACGGAAAATACCCGGGATCTGGCCAACAAGTTTGCGAAAAAGGCGAAAGTATAAGCCAGATGCGCGCAAATCCCAGACCTAACCCAGACCTAACCGGTGTTATCCTCTAAAATATTAATCGAAACCGGGTTTTATTGACTGCTTCAGTGTATTACCACATTACTACGTGATTCAAACACGAAAAAAACCCAGGATCTGGCCAACAAGTTTGCGAAAAAGGCGAAAGTATAAGCCAGATGCGCGCATTTCCCAGACCTAACCCAGACCTAACCGGTGTTATCGTCTGAAATATTAATCGAAACCAGGTTTAATTGACTGCTTCAGTGTGTTACCACATTACTACGTGATTCAAACACGGAAAATACCCAGGATCTGGCCAACAAGTTTGCGAAAAAGGCGAATGTATAAGCCAGATGCGCGCATTTCCCAGACCTAACCCAGACCTAACCGGTGTTATCCTCTGAAATATTGATCGAAACCAGGTTTAATTGACTGCTTCAGTGTGTTACCACATTACTACGTGATTCAAACACGAAAAAAATCCAGGATCTGGCCAACAAGTATGCGAAGAAGGCAAAATCATGAGCCAGATGCGGGCATATCCCGGACCTAACCCAGACCTAACCGGTGTTATCCTCTGAAATATTGATCGAAACCAGGTTTAATTGACTGCTTCAGTGTGGTACCACATTACTGCGTTATTCAAACCGGAAAAAAACCCAGGATCTAGCCAACAAGTTTGCGAAAAAGGCGAAAGTATAAGCCAGATGCGGGCATATCCCGGACCTATCCCAGACCTAACCGGTGTTATCCTCTAAAATATTGATCGAAACCAGGTTTAATTGACTGCTTCAGTGTGTTACCACATTACTACGTGATTCAAACACGAAAAAAACTCAGGATCTGGCCAACAAGTATGCGAAGAAGGCAAAATCATGAGCCAGATGCGGGCATAACCCAGACCTAACCCAGACCTAACCGGTGTTATCCTCTAAAATATTGATCGAAACCAGGTTTAATTGACTGCTTCAGTGTATTACCACATTACTACGTGATTCAAACACGAAAAAAACCCACGATCTGGCCAACAAGTATGCGAAGAAGGCAAAATCATGAACCAGATGCGGGCATAACCCAGACCTAACCCAGACCTAACCGGTGTTATCCTCTGAAATATTGATCGAAACCAGGTTTAATTGACTGCTTCAGTGTATTACCACATTACTACGTGATTCAAACACGAAAAAGCCCACGATCTGGCCAACAAGTATGCGAAGAAGGCAAAATCATGAGCCAGATGCGGGCATATCCCGGACCTAACCCAGACCTAACCGGTGTTATCCTCTAAAATATTGATGGAAACCAGGTTTAATTGACTGCTTCAGTGTGTTACCACATTCCTACGTGATTCAAACACGAAAAAAACCCAGGATCTGACCAACAAGTATGCGAAGAAGGCGAAAGTATAAGCCAGATGCGCGCATTTCCCAGACCTAACCCAGACCTAACCGGCGTTATCCTCTAAAATATTGATCGAAACCAGGTTTAATTGACTGCTTCAGTGTGTTACCACATTACTACGTGATTCAACCACGAAAAAAACCCAGGATCTGGCCAACAAGTATGCGAAGAAGGCAAAATCATGAGCCAGATGCGGGCATATCCCGGACCTAACCCAGACCTAACCGGTGTTATCCTCTAAAATATTGATCGAAACCAGGTTTAATTGACTGCTTCAGTGTGTTACGACATTCCTACGTGATTCAAACACGAAAAAAACCCAGGATCTGACCAACAAGTATGCGAAGAAGGCGAAAGTATAAGCCAGATGCGCGCATTTCCTAGACCTAACCCAGACCTAACCGGCGTTATCCTCTAAAATATTGATCGAAACCAGGTTTAATTGACTGCTTCAGTGTGTTACCACATTACTACGTGATTCAACCACGAAAAAAACCCAGGATCTGGCCAACAAGTATGCGAAGAATGCAAAATCATGAGCTAGATGCGGGCATAACCCAGACCTAACCCAGACCTCACCGGTGTTATCCTCTAAAATATTGATCGAAACCAGGTTTTATTGACTGCTTCAGTGTATTACCACATTACTACGAGATTCAAACACGGAAAAAACCCAGGATCTGGCCAACAAGTGTGCGAAGAAGGCAAAATCATGAGCCAGATGCGGGCATAACCCAGACCTAACCCAGACCTAACCGGCGTTATCCTCTGAAATATTGATCGAAACCAGGTTTAATTGACTGCTTCAGAGTGTTACCACATTACTACGTGATTCAAACACGAAAAATACCCAGGATCTGGCCAAGAAGTTTGCGAAAAAGGCGAAAGTATAAGCCAGATGCGCGCAAATCCCAGACCTAACCCAGACCTAACCGGTGTTATCCTCTAAAATATTGATCGAAACCAGGTTTTATTGACTGCTTCAGTGTGTTACCACATTACTACGTGATTCAAACACGGAAAAAACCCAGGATCTGGCCAACAAGTTTGCGAAAAAGGCGAAGGTATAAGCCAGATGCGCGCAAATCCCAGACCTAACCCAGACCTAACCGGTGTTATCCTCTAAAATATTGATCGAAACCAGGTTTAATTGACTGCTTCAGTGTGTTACCACATTACTACGTGATTCAAACACGGGAAATACCCAGGATCTGGCCAACAAGTATGCGAAGAAGGCAAAATCATGAGCCAGATGCGGGCATAACCCGGACCTAACCCAGACCTAGCCGGTGTTATCCTCTGAAATATTGATCAAAACCAGGTTTAATTGACTGCTTCAGTGTGTTACCACATTACTACGTGATTCAAACACGGATCTGGCCAACAAGTTTGCGAAAAAGGCGAAAGTATAAGCCAGATGCGCGCAAATCCCAGACCTAACCCAGACCTAACCGGTGTTATCCTCTAAAATATTGATCGAATCCAGGTTTAATTGACTGCTTCAGTGTGTTACCACATTACTACGTGATTCAAACACGGAAAATACCCAGGATCTGGCCAACAAGTATGCGAAGAAGGCAAAATCATGAGCCAGATGCGGGCATAATCCAGACCTAACCCAGACCTAACCGGTGTTATCCTCTAAAATATTGATCGAAACCAGGTTTAATTGACTGCTTCAGTGTGTTACCACATTACTACGTGATTCAAACACGGAAAATACCCGGGATCTGGCCAACTAGTATGCGAAGAATGCAAAATCATGAGCTAGATGCGGGCATAACCCAGACCTAACCCAGACCTCACCGGTGTTATCCTCTAAAATAATGATCGAAACCAGGTTTTATTGACTGCTTCAGTGTATTACCACATTACTACGTGATTCAAACACGGAAAAAACCCAGGATCTGGCCAACAAGTATGCGAAGAAGGCAAAATCATGAGCCAGATGCGGGCATAACCCAGACCTAACCCAGACCTAACCGGCGTTATCCTCTGAAATATTGATCGAAACCAGGTTTAATTGACTGCTTCAGAGTGTTACCACATTACTACGTGATTCAAACACGAAAAATACCCAGGATCTGGCCCAGAAGTTTGCGAAAAAGGCGAAAGTATAAGCCAGATGCGCGCAAATCCCAGACCTAACCCAGACCTAACCGGTGTTATCCTCTAAAATATTGATCGAAACCAGGTTTTATTGACTGCTTCAGTGTGTTACCACAATACTACGTTATTCAAACACGGGAAATACCCAGGATCTGGCCAACAAGTATGCGAAGAAGGCAAAATCATGAGCCAGATGCGGCCATAACCCAGACCTAACCCAGACCTAACCGGTGTTATCCTCTAAAATATTGATCGAAACCAGGTTTAATTGACTGCTTCAGTGTGTTACCACATTACTACGTGATTCAACCACGAAAAAAACCCAGGATCTGGCCAACAAGTATGCGAAGAAGGCAAAATCATGAGCCAGATGCGGGCAAAACCCAGACCTAACCCAGACCTAACCGGTGTTATCCTCTGAAATATTGATCGAAACCAGGTTTAATTGACTGCTTCAGTGTGTTACCACATTACTACATGATTCAAACACGAAAAAAACCCAGGATCCGGCCAACAAGTATGCGAAGAAGGCAAAATCATGAGCCAGATGCGGGCATAATCCAGACCTAACCCAGACCTAACCGGTGTTATCCTCTAAAATATTGATCGAAACCAGGTTTAATTGACAGCTTCAGTGTCTTACCACATTACTACGTGATTCAAACACGGAAAATACCCAGGATCTGGCCAACAAGTATGCGAAGAAGGCAAAATCATGAGCCAGATGCGGGCATACCCCAGACCTAACCGGTGTTATCCTCTAAAATATTGATCGAAACCAGGTTTAATAGACTGCTTCAGTGTCTTACCACATTACTACGTGATTCAAACACGAAAAAAACCCAGGATCTGGCCAACAAGTATGCGAAGAAGGCAAAATCATGAGCCAGATGCGGGCATACCCCAGACCTAACCGGTGTTATCCTCTAAAATATTGATCGAAACCAGGTTTAATAGACTGCTTCAGTGTCTTACCACATTACTACGTGATTCAAACACGGAAAATACCCAGGATCTGGCCAACAAGTATGCGAAGAAGGCAAAATCATGAGCCAGATGCGGGCATAACCCAGACCTAACCCAGACCTAACCGGTGTTATCCTCTAAAATATTGATCGAAACCAGGTTTAATTGACTGCTTCAGTGTGTTACCACATTACTACGTGATTCAAACACGGAAAATACCCGGGATTTGCCCAACAAGTTTGCGAAAAAGGCGAAAGTATAAGCCAGATGCGCGCAAATCCCAGACCTAACCCAGACCTAACCGGTGTTATCCTCTAAAATATTAATCGAAACCAGGTTTTATTGACTGCTTCAGTGTATTACCACATTACTACGTGATTCAAACACGAAAAAAACCCAGGATCTGGCCAACAAGTTTGCGAAAAAGGCGAAAGTATAAGCCAGATGCGCGCATTTCCCAGACCTAACCCAGACCTAACCGGTGTTATCGTCTGAAATATTGATCGAAACCAGGTTTAATTGACTGCTTCAGTGTGTTACCACATTACTACGTGATTCAAACACGGAAAATACCCAGGATCTGGCCAACAAGTTTGCGAAAAAGGCGAAAGTATAAGCCAGATGCGGGCATATCCCGGACCTAACCCAGACCTAACCGGTGTTATCCTCTAAAATATTGATCGAAACCAGGTTTAATTGACTGCTTCAGTGTGGTACCACATTACTGCGTTATTCAAACCGGAAAAAAACCCAGGATCTGGCCAACAAGTTTGCGAAAAAGGCGAAAGTATAAGCCAGATGCGGGCATATCCCGGACCTATCCCAGACCTAACCGGTGTTATCCTCTAAAATATTGATCGAAACCAGGTTTAATTGACTGCTTCAGTGTGGTACCACATTACTACGTGATTCAAACACGAAAAAAACCCAGGATCTGGCCAACAAGTATGCGAAGAAGGCAAAATCATGAGCCAGATGCGGGCATAACCCAGACCTAACCCAGACCTAACCGGTGTTATCCTCTAAAATATTGATCGCAACCAGGTTTAATAGACTGCTTCAGTGTCTTACCACATTACTACGTGATTCAAACACGGAAAATACCCAGGATCTGGCCAACAAGTATGCGAAGAAGGCAAAATAATGAGCCAGATGCGGGCATAATCTAGACCTAACCCAGACCTAACCGGTGTTATCCTCTAAAATATTGATCGAAACCAGGTTTAATTGACAGCTTCAGTGTCTTACCACATTACTACGTGATTCAAACACGGAAAATACCCAGGATCTGGCCAACAAGTATGCGAAGAAGGCAAAATCATGAGCCAGATGCGGGCATACCCCAGACCTAACCGGTGTTATCCTCTAAAATATTGATCGAAACCAGGTTTAATAGACTGCTTCAGTGTCTTACCACATTACTACGTGATTCAAACACGAAAAAAACCCAGGATCTGGCCAACAAGTATGCGAAGAAGGCAAAATCATGAGCCAGATGCGGGCATACCCCAGACCTAACCGGTGTTATCCTCTAAAATATTGATCGAAACCTGGTTTAATAGACTGCTTCAGTGTCTTACCACATTACTACGTGATTCAACCACGAAAAAAACCCAGGATCTGGCCAACAAGTATGCGAAGAAGGCAAAATCATGAGCCAGATGCGGGCATATCCCGGACCTATCCCAGACCTAACCGGTGTTATCCTCTAAAATATTGATCGAAACCAGGTTTAATTGACTGCTTCAGTGTGTTACCACATTACTACGTGATTCAAACACGAAAAAACCCCAGGATCTGGCCAACAAGTATGCGAAGAAGGCAAAATCATGAGCTAGATGCGGGCATAACCCAGACCTATCCCAGACCTAACCGGTGTTATCCTCTAAAATATTGATCGAAACCAGGTTTTATTGACTGCTTTAGTGTATTACCACATTACTACGTGATTCAAACACGAAAAAAACCCAGGATCTGTCCAACAAGTATGCGAAGAAGGCAAAATCATGAGCCAGATGCGGGCATAACCAAGACCTAACCCAGACCTAACCGGTGTTATCCTCTAAAATATTGATCGAAACTAGGTTTTATTGACTGCTTCAGTGTATTACCACATTACTACGTGATTCAAACACGAAAAAAACCCAGGATCTGGCCAACAAGTATGCGAAGAAGGCAAAATCATGAGCCAGATGCGGCCATAACCCAGACCTAACCCAGACCTAACCGGTGTTATCCTCTAAAATATTGATCGAAACCAGGTTTAATTGACTGCTTCAGTGTGTTACCACATTACTACGTGATTCAACCACGAAAAAAACCCAGGATCTGGCCAACAAGTATGCGAAGAAGGCAAAATCATGAGCCAGATGCGGGCAAAACCCAGACCTAACCCAGACCTAACCGGTGTTATCCTCTGAAATATTGATCGAAACCAGGTTTAATTGACTGCTTCAGTGTGTTACCACATTACTACATGATTCAAACACGAAAAAAACCCAGGATCCGGCCAACAAGTATGCGAAGAAGGCAAAATCATGAGCCAGATGCGGGCATAATCCAGACCTAACCCAGACCTAACCGGTGTTATCCTCTAAAATATTGATCGAAACCAGGTTTAATTGACAGCTTCAGTGTCTTACCACATTACTACGTGATTCAAACACGGAAAATACCCAGGATCTGGCCAACAAGTATGCGAAGAAGGCAAAATCATGAGCCAGATGCGGGCATACCCCAGACCTAACCGGTGTTATCCTCTAAAATATTGATCGAAACCAGGTTTAATAGACTGCTTCAGTGTCTTACCACATTACTACGTGATTCAAACACGAAAAAAACCCAGGATCTGGCCAACAAGTATGCGAAGAAGGCAAAATCATGAGCCAGATGCGGGCATACCCCAGACCTAACCGGTGTTATCCTCTAAAATATTGATCGAAACCAGGTTTAATAGACTGCTTCAGTGTCTTACCACATTACTACGTGATTCAAACACGGAAAATACCCAGGATCTGGCCAACAAGTATGCGAAGAAGGCAAAATCATGAGCCAGATGCGGGCATAACCCAGACCTAACCCAGACCTAACCGGTGTTATCCTCTAAAATATTGATCGAAACCAGGTTTAATTGACTGCTTCAGTGTGTTACCACATTACTACGTGATTCAAACACGGAAAATACCCGGGATTTGCCCAACAAGTTTGCGAAAAAGGCGAAAGTATAAGCCAGATGCGCGCAAATCCCAGACCTAACCCAGACCTAACCGGTGTTATCCTCTAAAATATTAATCGAAACCAGGTTTTATTGACTGCTTCAGTGTATTACCACATTACTACGTGATTCAAACACGAAAAAAACCCAGGATCTGGCCAACAAGTTTGCGAAAAAGGCGAAAGTATAAGCCAGATGCGCGCATTTCCCAGACCTAACCCAGACCTAACCGGTGTTATCGTCTGAAATATTGATCGAAACCAGGTTTAATTGACTGCTTCAGTGTGTTACCACATTACTACGTGATTCAAACACGGAAAATACCCAGGATCTGGCCAACAAGTTTGCGAAAAAGGCGAAAGTATAAGCCAGATGCGGGCATATCCCGGACCTAACCCAGACCTAACCGGTGTTATCCTCTAAAATATTGATCGAAACCAGGTTTAATTGACTGCTTCAGTGTGGTACCACATTACTGCGTTATTCAAACCGGAAAAAAACCCAGGATCTGGCCAACAAGTTTGCGAAAAAGGCGAAAGTATAAGCCAGATGCGGGCATATCCCGGACCTATCCCAGACCTAACCGGTGTTATCCTCTAAAATATTGATCGAAACCAGGTTTAATTGACTGCTTCAGTGTGGTACCACATTACTACGTGATTCAAACACGAAAAAAACCCAGGATCTGGCCAACAAGTATGCGAAGAAGGCAAAATCATGAGCCAGATGCGGGCATAACCCAGACCTAACCCAGACCTAACCGGTGTTATCCTCTAAAATATTGATCGCAACCAGGTTTAATAGACTGCTTCAGTGTCTTACCACATTACTACGTGATTCAAACACGGAAAATACCCAGGATCTGGCCAACAAGTATGCGAAGAAGGCAAAATCATGAGCCAGATGCGGGCATAATCCAGACCTAACCCAGACCTAACCGGTGTTATCCTCTAAAATATTGATCGAAACCAGGTTTAATTGACAGCTTCAGTGTCTTACCACATTACTACGTGATTCAAACACGGAAAATACCCAGGATCTGGCCAACAAGTATGCGAAGAAGGCAAAATCATGAGCCAGATGCGGGCATACCCCAGACCTAACCGGTGTTATCCTCTAAAATATTGATCGAAACCAGGTTTAATAGACAGCTTCAGTGTCTTACCACATTACTACGTGATTCAAACACGAAAAAAACCCAGGATCTGGCCAACAAGTATGCGAAGAAGGCAAAATCATGAGCCAGATGCGGGCATACCCCAGACCTAACCGGTGTTATCCTCTAAAATATTGATCGAAACCAGGTTTAATAGACTGCTTCAGTGTCTTACCACATTACTACGTGATTCAAACACGGAAAATACCCAGGATCTGGCCAACAAGTATGCGAAGAAGGCAAAATCATGAGCCAGATGCGGGCATACCCCAGACCTAACCGGTGTTATCCTCTAAAATATTGATCGAAACCAGGTTTAATAGACTGCTTCAGTGTCTTACCACATTACTACGTGATTCAACCACGAAAAAAACCCAGGATCTGGCCAACAAGTATGCGAAGAAGGCAAAATCATGAGCCAGATGCGGGCATATCCCGGACCTATCCCAGACCTAACCGGTGTTATCCTCTAAAATATTGATCGAAACCAGGTTTAATTGACTGCTTCAGTGTGTTACCACATTACTACGTGATTCAAACACGAAAAAACCCCAGGATCTGGCCAACAAGTATGCGAAGAAGGCAAAATCATGAGCTAGATGCGGGCATAACCCAGACCTATCCCAGACCTAACCGGTGTTATCCTCTAAAATATTGATCGAAACCAGGTTTTATTGACTGCTTTAGTGTATTACCACATTACTACGTGATTCAAACACGAAAAAAACCCAGGATCTGTCCAACAAGTATGCGAAGAAGGCAAAATCATGAGCCAGATGCGGGCATAACCAAGACCTAACCCAGACCTAACCGGTGTTATCCTCTAAAATATTGATCGAAACTAGGTTTTATTGACTGCTTCAGTGTATTACCACATTACTACGTGATTCAAACACGAAAAAAACCCAGGATCTGGCCAACAAGTATGCGAAGAAGGCAAAATCATGAGCCAGATGCGGGCATAACCCAGACCTAACCCAGACCTAACCGGTGTTATCCTCTAAAATATTGATCGAAACCAGGTTTAATTGACTGCTCCAGTGTGTTACCACATTACTACGTGATTCAACCACGAAAAAAACCCAGGATCTGGCCAACAAGTATGCGAAGAAGGCAAAATCATGAGCCAGATGCGGGCATATCCCGGACCTATCCCAGACCTAACCGGTCTTATCCTCTAAAATATCGATCGAAACCAGGTTTAATTGACTGCTTCAGTGTGTTACCACATTACTACGTGACTCAAACACGAAAAAACCCCAGGATCTGGCCAACAAGTATGCGAAGAATGCAAAATCATGAGCTAGATGCGGGCATAACCCAGACCTAACCCAGACCTCACCGGTGTTATCCTCTAAAATATTGATCGAAACCAGGTATTATTGACTGCTTCAGTGTATTACCACATTACTACGTGATTCAAACACGGAAAAAACCCAGGATCTGGCCAACAAGTATGCGAAGAAGGCAAAATCATGAGCCAGATGCGGGCATAACCCAGACCTAACCCAGACCTAACCGGCGTTATCCTCTGAAATATTGATCGAAACCAGGTTTAATTGACTGCTTCAGTGTGTTACCACATTACTACGTGATTCAACCACGAAAAAAACCCAGGATCTGGCCAACAAGTATGCGAAGAAGGCAAAATCATGAGCCAGATGCGGGCATATCCCGGACCTATCCCAGACCTAACCGGTGTTATCCTCTAAAATATTGATCGAAACCAGGTTTAATTGACTGCTTCAGTGTGTTACCACATTCCTACGTGATTCAAACACGAAAAAAACCCAGGATCTGACCAACAAGTATGCGAAGAAGGCGAAAGTATAAGCCAGATGCGCGTATTTCCCAGACCTAACCCAGACCTAACCGGTGTTATCCTCTAAAATATCGATCGAAACCAGGTTTAATTGACTGCTTCAGTGTGTTACCACATTACTACGTGATTCAACCACGAAAAAACCCCAGGATCTGGCCAACAAGTATGCGAAGAAGGCAAAATCATGAGCTAGATGTGGCATAACCCAGACCTAACCCAGACCTAACCGGTGTTATCCTCTAAAATATTGATCGAAACTAGGTTTTATTGACTGCTTCAGTGTATTACCACATTACTACGTGATTCAAACACGAAAAAAACCCAGGATCTGGCCAACAAGTATGCGAAGAAGGCAAAATCATGAGCCAGATGCGGGCATAACCCAGACCTAACCCAGACCTAACCGGTGTTATCCTCTAAAATATTGATCGAAACCAGGTTTAATTGACTGCTCCAGTGTGTTACCACATTACTACGTGATTCAACCACGAAAAAAGCCCAGGATCTGGCCAACAAGTATGCGAAGAAGGCAAAATCATGAGCCAGATGCGGGCATATCCCGGACCTATCCCAGACCTAACCGGTCTTATCCTCTAAAATATTGATCGAAACCAGGTTTAATTGACTGCTTCAGTGTGTTACCACATTACTACGTGATTCATACACGAAAAAACCCCAGGATCTGGCCAACAAGTATGCGAAGAATGCAAAATCATGAGCTAGATGCGGGCATAACCCAGACCTAACCCAGACCTCACCGGTGTTATCCTCTAAAATATTGATCGAAACCAGGTTTTATTGACTGCTTCAGTGTATTACCACATTACTACGTGATTCAAACACGGAAAAAACCCAGGATCTGGCCAACAAGTATGCGAAGAAGGCAAAATCATGAGCCAGATGCGGGCATAACCCAGACCTAACCCAGACCTAACCGGCGTTATCCTCTGAAATATTGATCGAAACCAGGTTTAATTGACTGCTTCAGTGTGTTACCACATTACTACGTGATTCAACCACGAAAAAAACCCAGGATCTGGCCAACAAGTATGCGAAGAAGGCAAAATCATGAGCCAGATGCGGGCAAATCCCGGACCTATCCCAGACCAAACCGGTGTTATCCTCTAAAATATTGATCGAAACCAGGTTTAATTGACTGCTTCAGTGTGTTACCACATTCCTACGTGATTCAAACACGAAAAAAACCCAGGATCTGACCAACAAGTATGCGAAGAAGGCGAAAGTATAAGCCAGATGCGCGCATTTCCCAGACCTAACCCAGACCTAACCGGCGTTATCCTCTAAAATATTGATCGAAACCAGGTTTAATTGACTGCTTCAGTGTGTTACCACATTACAACGTGATTCAACCACGAAAAAAACCCAGGATCTGGCCAACAAGTATGCGAAGAAGGCAAAATCATGAGCCAGATGCGGGCATATCCCGGACCTATCCCAGACCTAACCGGTGTTATCCTCTAAAATATTGATCGAAACCAGGTTTAATTGACTGCTTCAGTGTGTTACCACATTACTACGTGATTCAAACACGAAAAAACCCCAGGATCTGGCCAACAAGTATGCGAAGAAGGCAAAATCACGAGCTAGATGCGGGCATAACCCAGACCTAACCCAGACCTAACCGGTGTTATCCTCTAAAATATTGATCGAAACTAGGTTTTATTGACTGCTTCAGTGTATTACCACATTACTACGTGATTCAAACACGAAAAAAACCCAGGATCTGGCCAACAAGTATGCGAAGAAGGCAAAATCATGAGCCAGATGCGGGCATAACCCAGACCTAACCCAGACCTAACCGGTGTTATCCTCCAAAATATTGATCGAAACCAGGTTTAATTGACTGCTCCAGTGTGTTACCACATTACTACGTGATTCAACCACGAAAAAAACCCAGGATCTGGCCAACAAGTTTGCGAAAAAGGCGAAAGTATAAGCCAGATGCGCGCATTTCCCAGACCTAACCCAGACCTAACCGGTGTTATCGTCTGAAATATTGATCGAAACCAGGTTTAATTGACTGCTTCAGTGTGTTACCACATTACTACGTGATTCAAACACGGAAAATACCCAGGATCTGGCCAACAAGTTTGCGAAAAAGGCGAAAGTATAAGCCAGATGCGGGCATATCCCGGACCTAACCCAGACCTAACCGGTGTTATCCTCTAAAATATTGATCGAAACCAGGTTTAATTGACTGCTTCAGTGTGGTACCACATTACTGCGTTATTCAAACCGGAAAAAAACCCAGGATCTGGCCAACAAGTTTGCGAAAAAGGCGAAAGTATAAGCCAGATGCGGGCATATCCCGGACCTATCCCAGACCTAACCGGTGTTATCCTCTAAAATATTGATCGAAACCAGGTTTAATTGACTGCTTCAGTGTGTTACCACATTACTACGTGATTCAAACACGAAAAAAACCCAGGATCTGGCCAACAAGTATGCGAAGAAGGCAAAATCATGAGCCAGATGCGGGCATAACCCAGACCTAACCCAGACCTAACCGGTGTTATCCTCTAAAATATTGATCGCAACCAGGTTTAATAGACTGCTTCAGTGTCTTACCACATTACTACGTGATTCAAACACGGAAAATACCCCGGATCTGGCCAACAAGTATGCGAAGAAGGCAAAATCATGAGGCAGATGCGGGCATAACCCAGACCTAACCCAGACCTAACCGGCGTTATCCTCTGAAATATTGATCGAAACCAGGTTTAATTGACTGCTTCAGTGTGTTACCACATTACTACGTGATTCAACCACGAAAAAAACCCAGGATCTGGCCAACAAGTATGCGAAGAAGGCAAAATCATGAGCCAGATGCGGGCATATCCCGGACCTATCCCAGACCTAACCGGTGTTATCCTCTAAAATATTGATCGGAACCAGGTTTAATTGACTGCTTCAGTGTCTTACCACATTACTACGTGATTCAAACACGGAAAATACCCAGGATCTGGCCAACAAGTATGCGAAGAAGGCAAAATCATGAGCCAGATGCGGGCATAACCCAGACCTAACCCAGACCTAACCGGCGTTATCCTCTGAAATATTGATCGAAACCAGGTTTAATTGACTGCTTCAGTGTGTTACCACATTACTACGTGATTCAACCACGAAAAAAACCCAGGATCTGGCCAACAAGTATGCGAAGAAGGCAAAATCATGAGCCAGATGCGGGCATATCCCGGACCTATCCCAGACCTAACCGGTGTTATCCTCTAAAATATTGATCGGAACCAGGTTTAATTGACTGCTTCAGTGTGTTACCACATTACTACGTGATTCAAACACGAAAGAACCCCAGGATCTGGCCAACAAGTATGCGAAGAAGGCAAAATCATGAGCTAGATGCGGGCATAACCCAGACCTAACCCAGACCTAACCGGCGTTATCCTCTGAAATATTGATCGAAACCAGGTTTAATTGACTGCTTCAGTGTGTTACCACATTACTACGTGATTCAACCACGAAAAAAACCCAGGATCTGGCCAACAAGTATGCGAAGAAGGCAAAATCATGAGCCAGATGCGGGCATATCCCGGACCTATCCCAGACCTAACCGGTGTTATCCTCTAAAATATTGATCGGAACCAGGTTTAATTGACTGCTTCAGTGTGTTACCACATTACTACGTGATTCAAACACGAAAGAACCCCAGGATCTGACCAACAAGTATGCGAAGAAGGCGAAAGTATAAGCCAGATGCGCGTATTTCCCAGACCTAACCCAGACCTAACCGGTGTTATCCTCTGAAATATCGATCGAAACCAGGTTTAATTGACTGCTTCAGTGTGTTACCACATTACTACGTGATTCAACCACGAAAATAACCCAGGATCTGGCCAACAAGTATGCGAAGAAGGCAAAATCATGAGCCAGATGCGGGCATATCCCGGACCTATCCCAGACCTAACCGGTGTTATCCTCTAAAATATTCATCGAAACCAGGTTTAATTGACTGCTTCAGTGTGTTACCACATTACTACGTGATTCAAACACGAAAAAACCCCAGGATCTGGCCAACAAGTATGCGAAGAATGCAAAATCATGAGCTAGATGCGGGCATAACCCAGACCTAACCCAGACCTCACCGGTGTTATCCTCTAAAATATTGATCGAAACCAGGTTTTATTGACTGCTTCAGTGTATTACCACATTACTACGTGATTCAAACACGGAAAAAACCCAGGATCTGGCCAACAAGTATGTGAAGAAGGCAAAATCATGAGCCAGATGCGGGCATAACCCAGACCTAACCCAGACCTAACCGGCGTTATCCTCTGAAATATTGATCGAAACCAGGTTTAATTGACTGCTTCAGTGTGTTACCACATTACTACGTGATTCAACCACGAAAAAAACCCTGGATCTGGCCAACAAGTATGCGAAGAAGGCAAAATCATGAGCCAGATGCGGGCATAACCAAGACCTAACCCAGACCTCACCGGTGTTATCCTCTAAAATATTGATCGAAACCAGGTATTATTGACTGCTTCAGTGTATTACCACATTACTACGTGATTCAAACACGGAAAAAACCCAGGATCTGGCCAACAAGTATGCGAAGAAGGGAAAATCATGAGCCAGATGCGGGCATAACCCAGACCTAACCCAGACCTAACCGGCGTTATCCTCTGAAATATTGATCGAAACCAGGTTTAATTGACTGCTTCAGTGTGTTACCACATTACTACGTGATTCAACCACGAAAAAAACCCAGGATCTGGCCAACAAGTATGCGAAGAGGGCAAAATCATGAGCCAGATGCGGGCATATCCCGGACCTATCCCAGACCTAACCGGTGTTATCCTCTAAAATATTGATCGGAACCAGGTAAATTGACTGCTTCAGTGTGTTACCACATTACTACGTGATTCAAACACGAAAAAACCCCAGGATCTGGCCAACAAGTATGCGAAGAAGGCAAAATCATGAGCTAGATGCGGGCATAACCCAGACCTATCCCAGACCTAACCGGTGTTATCCTCTAAAATATTGATCGAAACCAGGTTTTATTGACTGCTTTAGTGTATTACCACATTACTACGTGATTCAAACACGAAAAAAACCCAGGATCTGTCCAACAAGTATGCGAAGAAGGCAAAATCATGAGCCAGATGCGGGCATAACCAAGACCTAACCCAGACCTAACCGGTGTTATCCTCTAAAATATTGATCGAAACCAGGTTTATTTGACTGCTCCAGTGTGTTACCACATTACTACGTGATTCAAACACGAAAAAACCCCAGGATCTGGCCAACAAGTATGCGAAGAATGCAAAATCATGAGCTAGATGCGGGCATAACCCAGACCTAACCCAGACCTCACCGGTGTTATCCTCTAAAATATTGATCGAAACCAGGTTTTATTGACTGCTTCAGTGTATTACCACATTACTACGTGATTCAAACACGAAAAAACCCCAGGATCTGGCCAACAAGTATGCGAAGAAGGCAAAATCATGAGCCAGATGCGGGCAGAACCCAGACCTAACCCAGACCTAACCGGTGTTATCCTCTGAAATATTGATCGAAACCAGGTTTAATTGACTGCTTCAGTGTGTTACCACATTACTACATGATTCAAACACGAAAAAAACCCAGGATCCGGCCAACAAGTATGCGAAGAAGGCAAAATCATGAGCCAGATGCGGGCATAACCCAGACCTAACCCAGACCTAACCGGTGTTATCCTCTGAAATATTGCTCGAAACCAGATTTAATTGACTGCTTCAGTGTGTTACCACATTACTACGTGATTCAAACACGGAAAAAACCCAGGATCTGGCCAACAAGTATGCGAAGAAGGCAAAATCATGAGCCAGATGCGGGCATATCCCGGACCTATCCCAGACCTAACCGGTGTTATCCTCTAAAATATTCATCGAAACCAGGTTTAATTGACTGCTTCAGTGTGTTACCACATTACTACGTGATTCAAACACGAAAAAACCCCAGGATCTGGCCAACAAGTATGCGAAGAAGGCAAAATCATGAGCTAGATGTGGCATAACCCAGACCTAACCCAGACCTAACCGGTGTTATCCTCTAAAATATTGATCGAAACTAGGTTTTATTGACTGCTTCAGTGTATTACCACTTTACTACGTGATTCAAACACGAAAAAAACCCAGGATCTGGCCAACAAGTATGCGAAGAAGGCAAAATCATGAGCCAGATGCGGGCATATCCCGGACCTATCCCAGACCTAACCGGTGTTATCCTCTAAAATATTGATCGAAACCAGGTTTAATTGACTGCTTCAGTGTGTTACCACATTCCTACGTGATTCAAACACGAAAAGAACCCAGGATCTGACCAACAAGTATGCGAAGAAGGCGAAAGTATAAGCCAGATGCGCGTATTTCCCAGACCTAACCCAGACCTAACCGGTGTTATCCTCTAAAATATCGATCGAAACCAGGTTTAATTGACTGCTTCAGTGTGTTACCACATTACTACGTGATTCAACCACGAAAAAAACCCAGGATCTGGCCAACAAGTATGCGAAGAAGGCAAAATCATGAGCCAGATGCGGGCATATCCCGGACCTATCCCAGACCTAACCGGTGTTATCCTCTAAAATATTCATCGAAACCAGGTTTAATTGACTGCTTCAGTGTGTTACCACATTACTACGTGATTCAAACACGAAAAAACCCCAGGATCTGGCCAACAAGTATGCGAAGAAGGCAAAATCATGAGCTAGATGTGGCATAACCCAGACCTAACCCAGACCTAACCGGTGTTATCCTCTAAAATATTGATCGAAACTAGGTTTTATTGACTGCTTCAGTGTATTACCACATTACTACGTGATTCAAACACGAAAAAAACCCAGGATCTGGCCAACAAGTATGCGAAGAAGGCAAAATCATGAGCCAGATGCGGGCATAACCCAGACCTAACCCAGACCTAACCGGTGTTATCCTCTAAAATATTGATCGAAACCAGGTTTAATTGACTGCTCCAGTGTGTTACCACATTACTACGTGATTCAACCACGAAAAAAGCCCAGGATCTGGCCAACAAGTATGCGAAGAAGGCAAAATCATGAGCCAGATGCGGGCATATCCCGGACCTATCCCAGACCTAACCGGTCTTATCCTCTAAAATATTGATCGAAACCAGGTTTAATTGACTGCTTCAGTGTGTTACCACATTACTACGTGATTCATACACGAAAAAACCCCAGGATCTGGCCAACAAGTATGCGAAGAATGCAAAATCATGAGCTAGATGCGGGCATAACCCAGACCTAACCCAGACCTCACCGGTGTTATCCTCTAAAATATTGATCGAAACCAGGTTTTATTGACTGCTTCAGTGTATTACCACATTACTACGTGATTCAAACACGGAAAAAACCCAGGATCTGGCCAACAAGTATGCGAAGAAGGCAAAATCATGAGCCAGATGCGGGCATAACCCAGACCTAACCCAGACCTAACCGGCGTTATCCTCTGAAATATTGATCGAAACCAGGTTTAATTGACTGCTTCAGTGTGTTACCACATTACTACGTGATTCAACCACGAAAAAAACCCAGGATCTGGCCAACAAGTATGCGAAGAAGGCAAAATCATGAGCCAGATGCGGGCAAATCCCGGACCTATCCCAGACCTAACCGGTGTTATCCTCTAAAATATTGATCGAAACCAGGTTTAATTGACTGCTTCAGTGTGTTACCACATTCCTACGTGATTCAAACACGAAAAAAACCCAGGATCTGACCAACAAGTATGCGAAGAAGGCGAAAGTATAAGCCAGATGCGCGCATTTCCCAGACCTAACCCAGACCTAACCGGCGTTATCCTCTAAAATATTGATCGAAACCAGGTTTAATTGACTGCTTCAGTGTGTTACCACATTACAACGTGATTCAACCACGAAAAAAACCCAGGATCTGGCCAACAAGTATGCGAAGAAGGCAAAATCATGAGCCAGATGCGGGCATATCCCGGACCTATCCCAGACCTAACCGGTGTTATCCTCTAAAATATTGATCGAAACCAGGTTTAATTGACTGCTTCAGTGTGTTACCACATTACTACGTGATTCAAACACGAAAAAACCCCAGGATCTGGCCAACAAGTATGCGAAGAAGGCAAAATCATGAGCTAGATGCGGGCATAACCCAGACCTAACCCAGACCTAACCGGTGTTATCCTCTAAAATATTGATCGAAACTAGGTTTTATTGACTGCTTCAGTGTATTACCACATTACTACGTGATTCAAACACGAAAAAAACCCAGGATCTGGCCAACAAGTATGCGAAGAAGGCAAAATCATGAGCCAGATGCGGGCATAACCCAGACCTAACCGGTGTTATCCTCTAAAATATTGATCGAAACCAGGTTTAATTGACTGCTTCAGTGTGTTACCACATTACTACGTGATTCAAACACGAAAAAAACCCAGGATCTGGCCAACAAGTATGCGAAGAAGGCAAAATCATGAGCCAGATGCGGGCACAACCCAGACCTAACCCAGACCTAACCGGTGTTATCCTCTAAAATATTGATCGCAACCAGGTTTAATAGACTGCTTCAGTGTCTTACCACATTACTACGTGATTCAAACACGGAAAATACCCAGGATCTGGCTAACAAGTATGCGAAGAAGGCAAAATCATGAGCCAGATGCGGGCATAACCCAGACCTAACCCAGACCTAACCGGTGTTATCCTCTAAAATATTGATCGAAACCAGGTTTAATTGACAGCTTCAGTGTGTTACCACATTACCACGTGATTCAAACACGAAAAAAACCCAGGATCTGGCCAACAAGTATGCGAAGAAGGCAAAATCATGAGCCAGATGCGGGCATACCCCAGACCTAACCGGTGTTATCCTCTAAAATATTGATCGAAACCAGGTTTAATAGACTGCTTCAGTGTCTTACCACATTACTACGTGATTCAACCACGAAAAAAACCCAGGATCTGGCCAACAAGTATGCGAAGAAGGCAAAATCATGAGCCAGATGCGGGCATATCCCGGACCTATCCCAGACCTAACCGGTGTTATCCTCTAAAATATTGATCGAAACCAGGTTTAATTGACTGCTTCAGTGTGTTACCACATTACTACGTGATTCAAACACGAAAAAACCCCAGGATCTGGCCAACAAGTATGCGAAGAAGGCAAAATCATGAGCTAGATGCGGGCATAACCCAGACCTATCCCAGACCTAACCGGTGTTATCCTCTAAAATATTGATCGAAACCAGGTTTTATTGACTGCTTTAGTGTATTACCACATTACTACGTGATTCAAACACGAAAAAAACCCAGGATCTGTCCAACAAGTATGCGAAGAAGGCAAAATCATGAGCCAGATGCGGGCATAACCAAGACCTAACCCAGACCTAACCGGTGTTATCCTCTAAAATATTGATCGAAACTAGGTTTTATTGACTGCTTCAGTGTATTACCACATTACTACGTGATTCAAACACGAAAAAAACCCAGGATCTGGCCAACAAGTATGCGAAGAAGGCAAAATCATGAGCCACATGCGGGCATAACCCAGACCTAACCCAGACCTAACCGGTGTTATCCTCTAAAATATTGATCGAAACCAGGTTTAATTGACTGCTCCAGTGTGTTACCACATTACTACGTGATTCAACCACGAAAAAAACCCAGGATCTGGCCAACAAGTATGCGAAGAAGGCAAAATCATGAGCCAGATGCGGGCATATCCCGGACCTATCCCAGACCTAACCGGTCTTATCCTCTAAAATATCGATCGAAACCAGGTTTAATTGACTGCTTCAGTGTGTTACCACATTACTACGTGACTCAAACACGAAAAAACCCCAGGATCTGGCCAACAAGTATGCGAAGAATGCAAAATCATGAGCTAGATGCGGGCATAACCCAGACCTAACCCAGACCTCACCGGTGTTATCCTCTAAAATATTGATCGAAACCAGGTATTATTGACTGCTTCAGTGTATTACCACATTACTACGTGATTCAAACACGGAAAAAACCCAGGATCTGGCCAACAAGTATGCGAAGAAGGGAAAATCATGAGCCAGATGCGGGCATAACCCAGACCTAACCCAGACCTAACCGGCGTTATCCTCTGAAATATTGATCGAAACCAGGTTTAATTGACTGCTTCAGTGTGTTACCACATTACTACGTGATGCAACCACGAAAAAAACCCAGGATCTGGCCAACAAGTATGCGAAGAAGGCAAAATCATGAGCCAGATGCGGGCATATCCCGGACCTATCCCAGACCTAACCGGTGTTATCCTCTAAAATATTGATCGAAACCAGGTTTTATTGACTGCTTTAGTGTATTACCACATTACTACGTGATTCAAACACGAAAAAAACCCAGGATCTGTCCAACAAGTATGCGAAGAAGGCAAAATCATGAGCCAGATGCGGGCATAACCAAGACCTAACCCAGACCTAACCGGTGTTATCCTCTAAAATATTGTTCGAAACTAGGTTTTATTGACTGCTTCAGTGTATTACCACATTACTACGTGATTCAAACACGAAAAAAACCCAGGATCTGGCCAACAAGTATGCGAAGAAGGCAAAATCATGAGCCACATGCGGGCATAACCCAGACCTAACCCAGACCTAACCGGTGTTATCCTCTAAAATATTGATCGAAACCAGGTTTAATTGACTGCTCCAGTGTGTTACCACATTACTACGTGATTCAACCACGAAAAAAACCCAGGATCTGGCCAACAAGTATGCGAAGAAGGCAAAATCATGAGCCAGATGCGGGCATATCCCGGACCTATCCCAGACCTAACCGGTCTTATCCTCTAAAATATCGATCGAAACCAGGTTTAATTGACTGCTTCAGTGTGTTACCACATTACTACGTGACTCAAACACGAAAAAACCCCAGGATCTGGCCAACAAGTATGCGAAGAATGCAAAATCATGAGCTAGATGCGGGCATAACCCAGACCTAACCCAGACCTCACCGGTGTTATCCTCTAAAATATTGATCGAAACCAGGTATTATTGACTGCTTCAGTGTATTACCACATTACTACGTGATTCAAACACGGAAAAAACCCAGGATCTGGCCAACAAGTATGCGAAGAAGGGAAAATCATGAGCCAGATGCGGGCATAACCCAGACCTAACCCAGACCTAACCGGCGTTATCCTCTGAAATATTGATCGAAACCAGGTTTAATTGACTGCTTCAGTGTGTTACCACATTACTACGTGATGCAACCACGAAAAAAACCCAGGATCTGGCCAACAAGTATGCGAAGAAGGCAAAATCATGAGCCAGATGCGGGCATATCCCGGACCTATCCCAGACCTAACCGGTGTTATCCTCTAAAATATTGATCGAAACCAGGTTTTATTGACTGCTTTAGTGTATTACCACATTACTACGTGATTCAAACACGAAAAAAACCCAGGATCTGTCCAACAAGTATGCGAAGAAGGCAAAATCATGAGCCAGATGCGGGCATAACCAAGACCTAACCCAGACCTAACCGGTGTTATCCTCTAAAATATTGATCGAAACCAGGTTTATTTGACTGCTCCAGTGTGTTACCACATTACTACGTGATTCAAACACGAAAAAACCCCAGGATCTGGCCAACAAGTATGCGAAGAATGCAAAATCATGAGCTAGATGCGGGCATAACCCAGACCTAACCCAGACCTCACCGGTGTTATCCTCTAAAATATTGATCGAAACCAGGTTTTATTGACTGCTTCAGTGTATTACCACATTACTACGTGATTCAAACACGAAAAAACCCCAGGATCTGGCCAACAAGTATGCGAAGAAGGCAAAATCATGAGCCAGATGCGGGCATAACCCAGACCTAACCCAGACCTAACCTGCGTTATCCTCTGAAATATTGATCGAAACCAGGTTTAATTGACTGCTTCAGTGTGTTACCACATTACTACGTGATTCAACCACGAAAAAAACCCAGGATCTGGCCAACAAGTATGCGAAGAATGCAAAATCATGAGCCAGATGCGGGCATAACCCAGACCTAACCCAGACCTAACCGGTGTTATCCTCTGAAATATTGCTCGAAACCAGATTTAATTGACTGCTTCAGTGTGTTACCACATTACTACGTGATTCAAACACGGAAAATACCCGGGATCTGGCCAACAAGTTTGCGAAAAAGGCGAAAGTATAAGCCAGATGCGCGCAAATCCCAGACCTAACCCAGACCTAACCGGTGTTATCCCCTAAAATATTGATCGAAACCAGGTTTAATTGACTGCTTCAGTGTGTTACCACATTACTACGTGATTCAAACACGGAAAATACCCGGGATCTGGCCAACAAGTTTGCGAAAAAGGCGAAAGTATAAGCCAGATGCGCGCAAATCCCAGACCTAACCCAGACCTAACCGGTGTTATCCTCTAAAATATTGATCGAAACCAGGTTTAATTGACTGCTTCAGTGTGTTACCACATTACTACGTGATTCAAACACGGAAAATACCCAGGATCTGGCCAACAAGTATGCGAAGAAGGCAAAATCATGAGCCAGATGCGGGCATAACCCAGACCTAACCCAGACCTAACCGGTGTTATCCTCTAAAATATTGATCGAAACCAGGTTTAATTGACTGCTTCAGTGTGTTACCACATTACTACGTGATTCAAACACGGAAAATACCCGGGATCTGGCCAACAAGTTTGCGAAAAAGGCGAAAGTATAAGCCAGATGCGCGCAAATCGCAGACCTAACCCAGACCTAACCGGTGTTATCCTCTAAAACATTAATCGAAACCTGGTTTTATTGACTGCTTCAGTGTATTACCACATTACTACGTGATTCAAACACGAAAAAAACCCAGGATCTGGCCAACAAGTTTGCGAAAAAGGCGAAAGTATAAGCCAGATGCGCGCATTTCCCAGACCTAACCCAGACCTAACCGGTGTTATCGTCTGAAATATTGATCGAAACCAGGTTTAATTGACTGCTTCAGTGTGTTACCACATTACTACGTGATTCAGACACGGAAAATACCCAGGATCTGGCCAACAAGTTTGCGAAAAAGGCGAAAGTATAAGCCAGATGCGCGCATTTCCCAGACCTAACCCAGACCTAACCGGTGTTATCCTCTGAAATATTGATCGAAACCAGGTTTAATTGACTGCTTCAGTGTGTTACCACATTACTACGTGATTCAAACACGAAAAAAACCCAGGATCTGGCCAACAAGTATGCGAAGAAGGCAAAATCATGAGCCAGATGCGGGCATAACCCAGACCTAACCCAGACCTAACCGGTGTTATCCTCTAAAATATTGATCGAAACCAGGTTTAATTGACTGCTTCAGTGTGTTACCACATTACTACATGATTCAAACACGAAAAAAACCCAGGATCCGGCCAACAAGTATGCGAAGAAGGCAAAATCATGAGCCAGATGCGGGCATAACCCAGACCTAGCCCAGACCTAACCGGTGTTATCCTCTGAAATATTGATCGAAACCAGATTTAATTGACTGCATCAGTGTGTTACCACATTACTACGTGATTCAAACACGGAAAATACCCGGGATCTGGCCAACAAGTTTGCGAAAAAGGCGAAAGTATAAGCCAGATGCGCGCAAATCCCAGACCTAACCCAGACCTAACCGGTGTTATCCTCTAAAATATTGATCGAAACCAGGTTTAATTGACTGCTTCAGTGTGTTACCACATTACTACGTGATTCAAACACGGAAAATACCCAGGATCTGGCCAACAAGTATGCGAAGAAGGCAAAATCATGAGCCAGATGCGAGCATAACCCAGACCTAACCCAGACCTAACCGGTGTTATCCTCTAAAATATTGATCGAAACCAGGTTTAATTGACTGCTTCAGTGTGTTACCACATTACTACGTGATTCAAACACGGAAAATACCCGGGATCTGGCCAACAAGTTTGCGAAAAAGGCGAAAGTACAAGCCAGATGCGCGCAAATCCCAGACCTAACCCAGACCTAACCGGTGTTATCCTCTAAAATATTAATCGAAACCAGGTTTTACTGACTGCTTCAGTGTATTACCACATTACTACGTGATTCAAACACGAAAAAAACCCAGGATCTGGCCAACAAGTTTGCGAAAAAGGCGAAAGTATAAGCCAGATGCGCGCATTTCCCAGACCTAACCCAGACCTAACCGGTGTTATCGTCTGAAATATTGATCGAAACCAGGTTTAATTGACTGCTTCAGAGTGTTACCACATTACTACGTGATTCAAACACGAAAAATACCCAGGATCTGGCCAAGAAGTTTGCGAAAAAGGCGAAAGTATAAGCCAGATGCGCGCAAATCCCAGACCTAACACAGACCTAACCGGTGTTATCCTCTAAAATATTGATCGAAACCAGGTTTAATTGACTGCTTCAGTGTGTTACCACATTACTACGTTATTCAAACACGGAAAATACCCGGGATCTGGCCAACAAGTTTGCGAAAAAGGCGAAAGTATAAGCCAGATGCGCGCAAATCCCAGACCTAACCAAGACCTAACCGGTGTTATCCTCTAAAATATTGATCGAAACCAGGTTTAATTGACTGCTTCAGTGTGTTACCACATTACTACGTGATTCAAACACGGAAAATACCCAGGATCTGGCCAACAAGTATGCGAAGAAGGCAAAATCATGAGCCAGATGCGGGCATAACCCAGACCTAACCCAGACCTAACCGGTGTTATCCTCTAAATTATTGATCGAAACCAGGTTTAATTGACTGCTTCAGTGTGTTACCACATTACTACGTGATTCAAACACGGAAAATACCCGGGATCTGGCCAACAAGTTTGCGAAAAAGGCGAAAGTGTAAGCCAGATGCGCGCAAATCGCAGACCTAACCCAGACCTAACCGGTGTTATCCTCTAAAATATTAATCGAAACCAGGTTTTATTGACTGCTTCAGTGTATTACCACATTACTACGTGATTCAAACACGAAAAAAACCCAGGATCTGGCCAACAAGTATGCGAAAAAGGCGAAAGTATAAGCCAGATGCGCGCAGTTCCCAGACCTAACCCAGACCTAACCGGTGTTATCGTCTGAAATATTGATCGAAACCAGGTTTAATTGACTGCTTCAGTGTGTTACCACATTACTACGTGATTCGGACACGGAAAATACCCAGGATCTGGCCAACAAGTTTGCGAAAAAGGCGAAAGTATAAGCCAGATGCACGCATTTCCCAGACCTAACCCAGACCTAACCGGTGTTATCCTCTGAAATATTGATCGAAACCAGGTTTAATTGACTGCTTCAGTGTGTTACCACATTACTACGTGATTCAAACACGAAAAAAACCCAGGATCTGGCCAACAAGTATGCGAAGAATGCAAAATCATGAGCCAGATGCGGGCATAACCCAGACCTAACCCAGACCTAACCGGTGTTATCCTCTAAAATATTGATCGAAACCAGGTTTAATTGACTGCTTCAGTGTGTTACCACATTACTACGTGATTCAAACACGGAAAATACCCGGGATCTGGCCAACAAGTTTGCGAAAAAGGCGAAAGTGTAAGCCAGATGCGCGCAAATCGCAGACCTAACCCAGACCTAACCGGTGTTATCCTCTAAAATATTAATCGAAACCAGGTTTTATTGACTGCTTCAGTGTATTACCACATTACTACGTGATTCAAACACGAAAAAACCCCAGGATCTGGCCAACAAGTTTGCGAAAAAGGCGAAAGTATAAGCCAGATGCGCGCATTTCCCAGACCTAACCCAGACCTAACCGGTGTTATCGTCTGAAATATTGATCGAAACCAGGTTTAATTGACTGCTTCAGTGTGTTACCACATTACTACGTGATTCAAACACGAAAAAAACCCAGGATCTGGCCAACAAGTATGCGAAGAAGGCAAAATCATGAGCCAGATGCGGGCATAACCCAGGCCTAACCCAGACCTAACCGGTGTTATCCTCTAAAATATTGATCGAAACCAGGTTTAATTGACTGCTTCAGTGTGTTACCACATTACTACGTGATTCAAACACGGGAAATACCCAGGATCTGGCCAACAAGTATGCGAAGAAGGCAAAATCATGAGCCAGATGCGGGCAGAACCCAGACCTAACCCAGACCTAACCGGTGTTATCCTCTGAAATATTGATCGAAACCAGGTTTAATTGACTGCTTCAGTGTGTTACCACATTACTACATGATTCAAACACGAAAAAAACCCAGGATCCGGCCAACAAGTATGCGAAGAAGGCAAAATCATGAGCCAGATGCGGGCATAACCCAGACCTAACCCAGACCTAACCGGTGTTATCCTCTGAAATATTGCTCGAAACCAGATTTAATTGACTGCTTCAGTGTGTTACCACATTACTACGTGATTCAAACACGGAAAATACCCGGGATCTGGCCAACAAGTTTGCGAAAAAGGCGAAAGTATAAGCCAGATGCGCGCAAATCCCAGACCTAACCCAGACCTAACCGGTGTTATCCCCTAAAATATTGATCGAAACCAGGTTTAATTGACTGCTTCAGTGTGTTACCACATTACTACGTGATTCAAACACGGAAAATACCCGGGATCTGGCCAACAAGTTTGCGAAAAAGGCGAAAGTATAAGCCAGATGCGCGCAAATCCCAGACCTAACCCAGACCTAACCGGTGTTATCCTCTAAAATATTGATCGAAACCAGGTTTAATTGACTGCTTCAGTGTGTTACCACATTACTACGTGATTCAAACACGGAAAATACCCAGGATCTGGCCAACAAGTATGCGAAGAAGGCAAAATCATGAGCCAGATGCGGGCATAACCCAGACCTAACCCAGACCTAACCGGTGTTATCCTCTGAAATATTGATCGAAACCAGGTTTAATTGACTGCTTCAGTGTGTTACCACATTACTACGTGATTCAAACACGAAAAAAACCCAGGATCTGGCCAACAAGTATGCGAAGAAGGCAAAATCATGAGCCAGATGCGGGCATAACCCAGACCTAACCCAGACCTAACCGGTGTTATCCTCTAAAATATTGATCGAAACCAGGTTTAATTGACTGCTTCAGTGTGTTACCACATTACTACATGATTCAAACACGAAAAAAACCCAGGATCCGGCCAACAAGTATGCGAAGAAGGCAAAATGATGAGCCAGATGCGGGCATAACCCAGACCTAGCCCAGACCTAACCGGTGTTATCCTCTGAAATATTGATCGAAACCAGATTTAATTGACTGCTTCAGTGTGTTACCACATTACTACGTGATTCAAACACGGAAAATACCCGGGATCTGGCCAACAAGTTTGCGAAAAAGGCGAAAGTATAAGCCAGATGCGCGCAAATCCCAGACCTAACCCAGACCTAACCGGTGTTATCCTCTAAAATATTGATCGAAACCAGGTTTAATTGACTGCTTCAGTGTGTTACCACATTACTACGTGATTCAAACACGGAAAATACCCGGGATCTGGCCAACAAGTTTGCGAAAAAGGCGAAAGTACAAGCCAGATGCGCGCAAATCCCAGACCTAACCCAGACCTAACCGGTGTTATCCTCTAAAATATTAATCGAAACCAGGTTTTACTGACTGCTTCAGTGTATTACCACATTACTACGTGATTCAAACACGAAAAAAACCCAGGATCTGGCCAACAAGTTTGCGAAAAAGGCGAAAGTATAAGCCAGATGCGCGCATTTCCCAGACCTAACCCAGACCTAACCGGTGTTATCGTCTGAAATATTGATCGAAACCAGGTTTAATTGACTGCTTCAGAGTGTTACCACATTACTACGTGATTCAAACACGAAAAATACCCAGGATCTGGCCAAGAAGTTTGCGAAAAAGGCGAAAGTATAAGCCAGATGCGCGCAAATCCCAGACCTAACACAGACCTAACCGGTGTTATCCTCTAAAATATTGATCGAAACCAGGTTTAATTGACTGCTTCAGTGTGTTACCACATTACTACGTTATTCAAACACGGAAAATACCCGGGATCTGGCCAACAAGTTTGCGAAAAAGGCGAAAGTATAAGCCAGATGCGCGCAAATCCCAGACCTAACCAAGACCTAACCGGTGTTATCCTCTAAAATATTGATCGAAACCAGGTTTAATTGACTGCTTCAGTGTGTTACCACATTACTACGTGATTCAAACACGGAAAATACCCAGGATCTGGCCAACAAGTATGCGAAGAAGGCAAAATCATGAGCCAGATGCGGGCATAACCCAGACCTAACCCAGACCTAACCGGTGTTATCCTCTAAATTATTGATCGAAACCAGGTTTAATTGACTGCTTCAGTGTGTTACCACATTACTACGTGATTCAAACACGGAAAATACCCGGGATCTGGCCAACAAGTTTGCGAAAAAGGCGAAAGTGTAAGCCAGATGCGCGCAAATCGCAGACCTAACCCAGACCTAACCGGTGTTATCCTCTAAAATATTAATCGAAACCAGGTTTTATTGACTGCTTCAGTGTATTACCACATTACTACGTGATTCAAACACGAAAAAAACCCAGGATCTGGCCAACAAGTATGCGAAAAAGGCGAAAGTATAAGCCAGATGCGCGCAGTTCCCAGACCTAACCCAGACCTAACCGGTGTTATCGTCTGAAATATTGATCGAAACCAGGTTTAATTGACTGCTTCAGTGTGTTACCACATTACTACGTGATTCAGACACGGAAAATACCCAGGATCTGGCCAACAAGTTTGCGAAAAAGGCGAAAGTATAAGCCAGATGCACGCATTTCCCAGACCTAACCCAGACCTAACCGGTGTTATCCTCTGAAATATTGATCGAAACCAGGTTTAATTGACTGCTTCAGTGTGTTACCACATTACTACGTGATTCAAACACGAAAAAAACCCAGGATCTGGCCAACAAGTATGCGAAGAATGCAAAATCATGAGCCAGATGCGGGCATAACCCAGACCTAACCCAGACCTAACCGGTGTTATCCTCTAAAATATTGATCGAAACCAGGTTTAATTGACTGCTTCAGTGTGTTACCACATTACTACGTGATTCAAACACGGAAAATACCCGGGATCTGGCCAACAAGTTTGCGAAAAAGGCGAAAGTGTAAGCCAGATGCGCGCAAATCGCAGACCTAACCCAGACCTAACCGGTGTTATCCTCTAAAATATTAATCGAAACCAGGTTTTATTGACTGCTTCAGTGTATTACCACATTACTACGTGATTCAAACACGAAAAAACCCGAGGATCTGGCCAACAAGTTTGCGAAAAAGGCGAATGTGTAAGCCAGATGCGCGCAAATCGCAGACCTAACCCAGACCTAACCGGCGTTATCCTCTAAAATATTGATCGAAACCAGGTTTAATTGACTGCTTCAGTGTGTTACCACATTACTACGTGATTCAGACACGGAAAATACCCGGGATCTGGCCAACAAGTTTGCGAAAAAGGCGAATGTGTAAGCCAGATGCGCGCAAATCGCAGACCTAACCCAGACCTAACCGGCGTTATCCTCTAAAATATTAATCGAGACCAGGTTTTATTGACTGCTTCAGTGTATTACCACATTACTACGTGATTCAAACACGAAAAAAACCCAGGATCTGGCCAACAAGTATGCGAAAAAGGCGAAAGTATAAGCCAGATGCGCGCATTTCCCAGACCTAACCCAGACCTAACCGGTGTTATCGTCTGAAATATTGATCGAAACCAGGTTTAATTGACTGCTTCAGTGTGTTACCACATTACTACGTGATTCAGACACGGAAAATACCCAGGATCTGGCCAACAAGTTTGCGAAAAAGGCGAAAGTATAAGCCAGATGCACGCATTTCCCAGACCTAACCCAGACCTAACCGGTGTTATCCTCTGAAATATTGATCGAAACCAGGTTTAATTGACTGCTTCAGTGTGTTACCACATTACTACGTGATTCAAACACGAAAAAAACCCAGGATCTGGCCAACAAGTATGCGAAGAATGCAAAATCATGAGCCAGATGGGGCATAACCCAGACCTAACCCAGACCTAACCGGTGTTATCCTCTAAAATATTGATCGAAACCAGGTTTAATTGACTGCTTCAGTGTGTTACCACATTACTACGTGATTCAAACACGGAAAATACCCGGGATCTGGCCAACAAGTTTGCGAAAAAGGCGAAAGTGTAAGCCAGATGCGCGCAAATCGCAGACCTAACCCAGACCTAACCGGTGTTATCCTCTAAAATATTAATCGAAACCAGGTTTTATTGACTGCTTCAGTGTATTACCACATTACTACGTGATTCAAACACGAAAAAACCCCAGGATCTGGCCAACAAGTTTGCGAAAAAGGCGAAAGTATAAGCCAGATGCGCGCATTTCCCAGACCTAACCCAGACCTAACCGGTGTTATCCTCTAAAATATTGATCGAAACCAGGTTTAATTGACTGCTTCAGTGTGTTACCACATTACTACGTGATTCAATTACGGGAAATACCCAGGATCTGGCCAACAAGTATGCGAAGAAGGCAAAATCATGAGCCAGATGCGAGCAGAACCCAGACCTAACCCAGACCTAACCGGTGTTATCCTCTGAAATATTGATCGAAACCAGGTTTAATTGACTGCTTCAGTGTGTTACCACATTACTACATGATTCAAACACGAAAAAAACCCAGGATCCGGCCAACAAGTATGCGAAGAAGGCAAAATCATGAGCCAGATGCGGGCATAACCCAGACCTAACCCAGACCTAACCGGTGTTATCCTCTGAAATATTGCTCGAAACCAGATTTAATTGACTGCTTCAGTGTGTTACCACATTACTACGTGATTCAAACACGGAAAATACCCGGGATCTGGCCAACAAGTTTGCGAAAAAGGCGAAAGTATAAGCCAGATGCGCGCAAATCCCAGACCTAACCCAGACCTAACCGGTGTTATCCCCTAAAATATTGATCGAAACCAGGTTTAATTGACTGCTTCAGTGTGTTACCACATTACTACGTGATTCAAACACGGAAAATACCCGGGATCTGGCCAACAAGTTTGCGAAAAAGGCGAAAGTATAAGCCAGATGCGCGCAAATCCCAGACCTAACCCAGACCTAACCGGTGTTATCCTCTAAAATATTGATCGAAACCAGGTTTAATTGACTGCTTCAGTGTGTTACCACATTACTACGTGATTCAAACACGGAAAATACCCAGGATCTGGCCAACAAGTATGCGAAGAAGGCAAAATCATGAGCCAGATGCGGGCATAACCCAGACCTAACCCAGACCTAACCGGTGTTATCCTCTAAAATATTGATCGAAACCAGGTTTAATTGACTGCTTCAGTGTGTTACCACATTACTACGTGATTCAAACACGGAAAATACCCGGGATCTGGCCAACAAGTTTGCGAAAAAGGCGAAAGTATAAGCCAGATGCGCGCAAATCGCAGACCTAACCCAGACCTAACCGGTGTTATCCTCTAAAACATTAATCGAAACCTGGTTTTATTGACTGCTTCAGTGTATTACCACATTACTACGTGATTCAAACACGAAAAAAACCCAGGATCTGGCCAACAAGTTTGCGAAAAAGGCGAAAGTATAAGCCAGATGCGCGCATTTCCCAGACCTAACCCAGACCTAACCGGTGTTATCGTCTGAAATATTGATCGAAACCAGGTTTAATTGACTGCTTCAGTGTGTTACCACATTACTACGTGATTCAGACACGGAAAATACCCAGGATCTGGCCAACAAGTTTGCGAAAAAGGCGAAAGTATAAGCCAGATGCGCGCATTTCCCAGACCTAACCCAGACCTAACCGGTGTTATCCTCTGATATATTGATCGAAACCAGGTTTAATTGACTGCTTCAGTGTGTTACCACATTACTACGTGATTCAAACACGAAAAAAACCCAGGATCTGGCCAACAAGTATGCGAAGAATGCAAAATCATGAGCCAGATGCGGGCATAACCCAGACCTAACCCAGACCTAACCGGTGTTATCCTCTAAAATATTGATCGAAACCAGGTTTAATTGACTGCTTCAGTGTGTTACCACATTACTACATGATTCAAACACGAAAAAAACCCAGGATCCAGCCAACAAGTATGCGAAGAAGGCAAAATCATGAGCCAGATGCGGGCATAACCCAGACCTAACCCAGACCTAACCGGTGTTATCCTCTGAAATATTGATCGAAACCAGATTTGATTGACTGCTTCAGTGTGTTACCACATTACTACGTGATTCAAACACGGAAAATACCCGGGATCTGGCCAACAAGTTTGCGAAAAAGGCGAAAGTATAAGCCAGATGCGCGCAAATCCCAGACCTAACCCAGACCTAACCGGTGTTATCCTCTAAAATATTGATCGAAACCAGGTTTAATTGACTGCTTCAGTGTGTTACCACATTACTACGTGATTCAAACACGGAAAATACCCAGGATCTGGCCAACAAGTATGCGAAGAAGGCAAAATCATGAGCCAGATGCGGGCATAACCCAGACCTAACCCAGACCTAACCGGTGTTATCCTCTAAAATATTGATCGAAACCAGGTTTAATTGACTGCTTCAGTGTGTTACCACATTACTACGTGATTCAAACACGGAAAATACCCGGGATCTGGCCAACAAGTTTGCGAAAAAGGCGAAAGTACAAGCCAGATGCGCGCAAATCCCAGACCTAACCCAGACCTAACCGGTGTTATCCTCTAAAATATTAATCGAAACCAGGTTTTACTGACTGCTTCAGTGTATTACCACATTACTACGTGATTCAAACACGAAAAAAACCCAGGATCTGGCCAACAAGTTTGCGAAAAAGGCGAAAGTATAAGCCAGATGCGCGCATTTCCCAGACCTAACCCAGACCTAACCGGTGTTATCGTCTCAAATATTGATCGAAACCAGGTTTAATTGACTGCTTCAGAGTGTTACCACATTACTACGTGATTCAAACACGAAAAATACCCAGGATCTGGCCAAGAAGTTTGCGAAAAAGGCGAAAGTATAAGCCAGATGCGCGCAAATCCCAGACCTAACACAGACCTAACCGGTGTTATCCTCTAAAATATTGATCGAAACCAGGTTTAATTGACTGCTTCAGTGTGTTACCACATTACTACGTTATTCAAACACGGAAAATACCCGGGATCTGGCCAACAAGTTTGCGAAAAAGGCGAAAGTATAAGCCAGATGCGCGCAAATCCCAGACCTAACCAAGACCTAACCGGTGTTATCCTCTAAAATATTGATCGAAACCAGGTTTAATTGACTGCTTCAGTGTGTTACCACATTACTACGTGATTCAAACACGGAAAATACCCAGGATCTGGCCAACAAGTATGCGAAGAAGACAAAATCATGAGCCAGATGCGGGCATAACCCAGACCTAACCCAGACCTAACCGGTGTTATCCTCTAAAATATTGATCGAAACCAGGTTTAATTGACTGCTTCAGTGTGTTACCACATTACTACGTGATTCAAACACGGAAAATACCCGGGATCTGGCCAACAAGTTTGCGAAAAAGGCGAAAGTGTAAGCCAGATGCGCGCAAATCGCAGACCTAACCCAGACCTAACCGGTGTTATCCTCTAAAATATTAATCGAAACCAGGTTTTATTGACTGCTTCAGTGTATTACCACATTACTACGTGATTCAAACACGAAAAAAACCCAGGATCTGGCCAACAAGTATGCGAAAAAGGCGAAAGTATAAGCCAGATGCGCGCATTTCTCAGACCTAACCCAGACCTAACCGGTGTTATCGTCTGAAATATTGATCGAAACCAGGTTTAATTGACTGCTTCAGTGTGTTACCACATTACTACGTGATTCAGACACGGAAAATACCCAGGATCTGGCCAACAAGTTTGCGAAAAAGGCGAAAGTATAAGCCAGATGCACGCATTTCCCAGACCTAACCCAGACCTAACCGGTGTTATCCTCTGAAATATTGATCGAAACCAGGTTTAATTGACTGCTTCAGTGTGTTACCACATTACTACGTGATTCAAACACGAAAAAAACCCAGGATCTGGCCAACAAGTATGCGAAGAATGCAAAATCATGAGCCAGATGCGGGCATAACCCAGACCTAACCCAGACCTAACCGGTGTTATCCTCTAAAATATTGATCGAAACCAGGTTTAATTGACTGCTTCAGTGTGTTACCACATTACTACGTGATTCAAACACGGAAAATACCCGGGATCTGGCCAACAAGTTTGCGAAAAAGGCGAAAGTGTAAGCCAGATGCGCGCAAATCGCAGACCTAACCCAGACCTAACCGGTGTTATCCTCTAAAATATTAATCGAAACCAGGTTTTATTGACTGCTTCAGTGTATTACCACATTACTACGTGATTCAAACACGAAAAAACGCCAGGATCTGGCCAACAAGTTTGCGAAAAAGGCGAAAGTATAAGCCAGATGCACGCATTTCCCAGACCAAACCCAGACCTAACCGGTGTTATCGTCTGAAATATTGATCGAAACCAGGTTTAATTGACTGCTTCAGTGTGTTACCACATTACTACGTGATTCAAACACGAAAAAAACCCAGGATCTGGCCAACAAGTATGCGAAGAAGGCAAAATCATGAGCCGGATGCGGGCATAACCCAGACCTAACCCAGACCTAACCGGTGTTATCCTCTAAAATATTGATCGAAACCAGGTTTAATTGACTGCTTCAGTGTGTTACCACATTACTACGTGATTCAAACACGGGAAATACCCAGGATCTGGCCAACAAGTATGCGAAGAAGGCAAAATCATGAGCCAGATGCGGGCAGAACCCAGACCTAACCCAGACCTAACCGGTGTTATCCTCTGAAATATTGATCGAAACCAGGTTTAATTGACTGCTTCAGTGTGTTACCACATTACTACATGATTCAAACACGAGAAAAACCCAGGATCCGGCCAACAAGTATGCGAAGAAGGCAAAATCATGAGCCAGATGCGGGCATAACCCAGACCTAACCCAGACCTAACCGCTGTTATCCTCTGAAATATTGCTCGAAACCAGATTTAATTGACTGCTTCAGTGTGTTACCACATTACTACGTGATTCAAACACGGAAAATACCCGGGATCTGGCCAACAAGTTTGCGAAAAAGGCGAAAGTATAAGCCAGATGCGCGCAAATCCCAGACCTAACCCAGACCTAACCGGTGTTATCCCCTAAAATATTGATCGAAAGCAGGTTTAATTGACTGCTTCAGTGTGTTACCACATTACTACGTGATTCAAACACGGAAAATACCCGGGATCTGGCCAACAAGTTTGCGAAAAAGGCGAAAGTATAAGCCAGATGCGCGCAAATCCCAGACCTAACCCAGACCTAACCGGTGTTATCCTCTAAAATATTGATCGAAACCAGGTTTAATTGACTGCTTCAGTGTGTTACCACATTACTACGTGATTCAAACACGGAAAATACCCAGGATCTGGCCAACAAGTATGCGAAGAAGGCAAAATCATGAGCCAGATGCGGGCATAACCCAGACCTAACCCAGACCTAACCGGTGTTATCCTCTAAAATATTGATCGAAACCAGGTTTAATTGACTGCTTCAGTGTGTTACCACATTACTACGTGATTCAAACACGGAAAATACCCGGGATCTGGCCAACAAGTTTGCGAAAAAGGCGAAAGTATAAGCCAGATGCGCGCAAATCGCAGACCTAACCCAGACCTAACCGGTGTTATCCTCTAAAACATTAATCGAAACCTGGTTTTATTGACTGCTTCAGTGTATTACCACATTACTACGTGATTCAAACACGAAAAAAACCCAGGATCTGGCCAACAAGTTTGCGAAAAAGGCGAAAGTATAAGCCAGATGCGCGCATTTCCCAGACCTAACCCAGACCTAACCGGTGTTATCGTCTGAAATATTGATCGAAACCAGGTTTAATTGACTGCTTCAGTGTGTTACCACATTACTACGTGATTCAGACACGGAAAATACCCAGGATCTGGCCAACAAGTTTGCGAATAAGGCGAAAGTATAAGCCAGATGCGCGCATTTCCCAGACCTAACCCAGACCTAACCGGTGTTATCCTCTGAAATATTGATCGAAACCAGGTTTAATTGACTGCTTCAGTGTGTTACCACATTACTACGTGATTCAAACACGAAAAAAACCCAGGATCTGGCCAACAAGTATGCGAAGAAGGCAAAATCATGAGCCAGATGCGGGCATAACCCAGACCTAACCCAGACCTAACCGGTGTTATCCTCTAAAATATTGATCGAAACCAGGTTTAATTGACTGCTTCAGTGTGTTACCACATTACTACGTGATTCAAACACGGAAAATACCCAGGATCTGGCCAACAAGTATGCGAAGAAGGCAAAATCATGAGCCAGATGCGGGCATAACCCAGACCTAACCCAGACCTAACCGGTGTTATCCTCTAAAATATTGATCGAAACCAGGTTTAATTGACTGCTTCAGTGTGTTACCACATTACTACGTGATTCAAACACGGAAAATACCCGGGATCTGGCCAACAAGTTTGCGAAAAAGGCGAATGTACAAGCCAGATGCGCGCAAATCCCAGACCTAACCCAGACCTAACCGGTGTTATCCTCTAAAATATTAATCGAAACCAGGTTTTACTGACTGCTTCAGTGTATTACCACATTACTACGTGATTCAAACACGAAAAAAACCCAGGTTCTGGCCAACAAGTTTGCGAAAAAGGCGAAAGTATAAGCCAGATGCGCGCATTTCCCAGACCTAACCCAGACCTAACCGGTGTTATCGTCTGAAATATTGATCGAAACCAGGTTTAATTGACTGCTTCAGAGTGTTACCACATTACTACGTGATTCAAACACGAAAAATACCCGGGATCTGACCAACAAGTTTGCGAAAAAGGCGAAAGTGTAAGCCAGATGCGCGCAAATCGCAGACCTAACCCAGACCTAACCGGTGTTATCCTCTAAAATATTAATCGAAACCAGGTTTTATTGACTGCTTCAGTGTATTACCACATTACTACGTGATTCAAACACGAAAAAAACCCAGGATCTGGCCAACAAGTATACGAAAAAGGCGAAAGTATAAGCCAGATGCACGCATTTCCCAGACCTAACCCAGACCTAACCGGTGTTATCGTCTGAAATATTGATCGAAACCAGGTTTAATTGACTGCTTCAGTGTGTTACCACATTACTACGTGATTCAGACACGGAAAATACCCAGGATCTGGCCAACAAGTTTGCGAAAAAGGCGAAAGTATAAGCGAGATGCGCGCATTTCCCAGACCTAACCCAGACCTAACCGGTGTTATCCTCTGAAATATTGATCGAAACCAGGTTTAATTGACTGCTTCAGTGTGTTACCACATTACTACGTGATTCAAACACGAAAAAAACCCAGGATCTGGCCAACAAGTATGCGAAGAAGGCAAAATCATGAGCCAGATGCGGGCATAACCCAGACCTAACCCAGACCTAACCGGTGTTATCCTCTAAAATATTGATCGAAACCAGGTTTAATTGACTGCTTCAGTGTGTTACCACATTACTACGTGATTCAAACACGGAAAATACCCAGGATCTGGCCAACAAGTATGCGAAGAAGGCAAAATCATGAGCCAGATGCGGGCATAACCCAGACCTAACCCAGACCTAACCGGTGTTATCCTCTAAAATATTGATCGAAACCAGGTTTAATTGACTGCTTCAGTGTGTTACCACATTACTACGTGATTCAAACACGGAAAATACCCGGGATCTGGCCAACAAGTTTGCGAAAAAGGCGAAAGTACAAGCCAGATGCGCGCAAATCCCAGACCTAACCCAGACCTAACCGGTGTTATCCTCTAAAATATTAATCGAAACCAGGTTTTACTGACTGCTTCAGTGTATTACCACATTACTACGTGATTCAAACACGAAAAAAACCCAGGATCTGGCCAACAAGTTTGCGAAAAAGGCGAAAGTATAAGCCAGATGCGCGCATTTCCCAGACCTAACCCAGACCTAACCGGTGTTATCGTCTGAAATATTGATCGAAACCAGGTTTAATTGACTGCTTCAGAGTGTTACCACATTACTACGTGATTCAAACACGAAAAATACCCAGGATCTGGCCAAGAAGTTTGCGAAAAAGGCAAAATCATGAGCCAGATGCGGGCATAACCCAGACCTAACCCAGACCTAACCGGTGTTATCCTCTAAAATATTGATCGAAACCAGGTTTAATTGACTGCTTCAGTGTGTTACCACATTACTACGTGATTCAAACACGGAAAATACCCAGGATCTGGCCAACAAGTATGCGAAGAAGGCAAAATCATGAGCCAGATGCGGGCATAACCCAGACCTAACCCAGACCTAACCGGTGTTATCCTCTAAAATATTGATCGAAACCAGGTTTAATTGACTGCTTCAGTGTGTTACCACATTACTACGTGATTCAAACACGGAAAATACCCGGGATCTGGCCAACAAGTTTGCGAAAAAGGCGAAAGTACAAGCCAGATGCGCGCAAATCCCAGACCTAACCCAGACCTAACCGGTGTTATCCTCTAAAATATTAATCGAAACCAGGTTTTACTGACTGCTTCAGTGTATTACCACATTACTACGTGATTCAAACACGAACAAAACCCAGGATCTGGCCAACAAGTTTGCGAAAAAGGCGAAAGTATAAGCCAGATGCGCGCATTTCCCAGACCTAACCCAGACCTAACCGGTGTTATCGTCTGAAATATTGATCGAAACCAGGTTTAATTGACTGCTTCAGAGTGTTACCACATTACTACGTGATTCAAACACGAAAAATACCCAGGATCTGGCCAAGAAGTTTGCGAAAAAGGCGAAAGTATAAGCCAGATGCGCGCAAATCCCAGACCTAACACAGACCTAACCGGTGTTATCCTCTAAAATATTGATCGAAACCAGGTTTAATTGACTGCTTCAGTGTGTTACCACATTACTACGTTATTCAAACACGGAAAATACCCGGGATCTGGCCAACAAGTTTGCGAAAAAGGCGAAAGTATAAGCCAGATGCGCGCAAATCCCAGACCTAACCAAGACCTAACCGGTGTTATCCTCTAAAATATTGATCGAAACCAGGTTTAATTGACTGCTTCAGTGTGTTACCACATTACTACGTGATTCAAACACGGAAAATACCCAGGATCTGGCCAACAAGTATGCGAAGAAGGCAAAATCATGAGCCAGATGCGGGCATAACCCAGACCTAACCCAGACCTAACCGGTGTTATCCTCTAAAATATTGATCGAAACCAGGTTTAATTGACTGCTTCAGTGTGTTACCACATTACTACGTGATTCAAACACGGAAAATACCCGGGATCTGGCCAACAAGTTTGCGAAAAAGGCGAAAGTGTAAGCCAGATGCGCGCAAATCGCAGACCTAACCCAGACCTAACCGGTGTTATCCTCTAAAATATTAATCGAAACCAGGTTTTATTGACTGCTTCAGTGTATTACCACATTACTACGTGATTCAAACACGAAAAAAACCCAGGATCTGGCCAACAAGTATGCGAAAAAGGCGAAAGTATAAGCCAGATGCGCGCATTTCCCAGACCTAACCCAGACCTAACTGGTGTTATCGTCAGAAATATTGATCGAAACCAGGTTTAATTGACTGCTTCAGTGTGTTACCACATTACTACGTGATTCAGACACGGAAAATACCCAGGATCTGGCCAACAAGTTTGCGAAAAAGGCGAAAGTATAAGCCAGATGCACGCATTTCCCAGACCTAACCCAGACCTAACCGGTGTTATCCTCTGAAATATTGATCGAAACCAGGTTTAATTGACTGCTTCAGTGTGTTACCACATTACTACGTGATTCAAACACGAAAAAAACCCAGGATCTGGCCAACAAGTATGCGAAGAATGCAAAATCATGAGCCAGATGCGGGCATAACCCAGACCTAACCCAGACCTAACCGGTGTTATCCTCTAAAATATTGATCGAAACCAGGTTTAATTGACTGCTTCAGTGTGTTACCACATTACTACGTGATTCAAACACGGAAAATACCCGGGATCTGGCCAACAAGTTTGCGAAAAAGGCGAAAGTGTAAGCCAGATGCGCGCAAATCGCAGACCTAACCCAGACCTAACCGGTGTTATCCTCTAAAATATTAATCGAAACCAGGTTTTATTGACTGCTTCAGTGTATTACCACATTACTACGTGATTCAAACACGAAAAAACCCCAGGATCTGGCCAACAAGTTTGCGAAAAAGGCGAAAGTATAAGCCAGATGCGCGCATTTCCCAGACCTAACCCAGACCTAACCGGTGTTATCGTCTGAAATATTGATCGAAACCAGGTTTAATTGACTGCTTCAGTGTGTTACCACATTACTACGTGATTCAAACACGAAAAAAACCCAGGATCTGGCCAACAAGTATGCGAAGAAGGCAAAATCATGAGCCAGATGCGGGCATAACCCAGACCTAACCCAGACCTAACCGGTGTTATCCTCTAAAATATTGATCGAAACCAGGTTTAATTGACTGCTTCAGTGTGTTACCACATTACTACGTGATTCAAACACGGGAAATACCCAGGATCTGGCCAACAAGTATGCGAAGAAGGCAAAATCATGAGCCAGATGCGGGCAGAACCCAGACCTAACCCAGACCTAACCGGTGTTATCCTCTGAAATATTGATCGAAACCAGGTTTAATTGACTGCTTCAGTGTGTTACCACATTACTACATGATTCAAACACGAAAAAAACCCAGGATCCGGCCAACAAGTATGCGAAGAAGGCAAAATCATGAGCCAGATGCGGGCATAACCCAGACCTAACCCAGACCTAACCGGTGTTATCCTCTGAAATATTGCTCGAAACCAGATTTAATTGACTGCTTCAGTGTGTTACCACATTACTACGTGATTCAAACACGGAAAATACCCGGGATCTGGCCAACAAGTTTGCGAAAAAGGCGAAAGTATAAGCCAGATGCGCGCAAATCCCAGACCTAACCCAGACCTAACCGGTGTTATCCCCTAAAATATTGATCGAAACCAGGTTTAATTGACTGCTTCAGTGTGTTACCACATTACTACGTGATTCAAACACGGAAAATACCCGGGATCTGGCCAACAAGTTTGCGAAAAAGGCGAAAGTATAAGCCAGATGCGCGCAAATCCCAGACCTAACCCAGACCTAACCGGTGTTATCCTCTAAAATATTGATCGAAACCAGGTTTAATTGACTGCTTCAGTGTGTTACCACATTACTACGTGATTCAAACACGGAAAATACCCAGGATCTGGCCAACAAGTATGCGAAGAAGGCAAAATCATGAGCCAGATGCGGGCATAACCCAGACCTAACCCAGACCTAACCGGTGTTATCCTCTAAAATATTGATCGAAACCAGGTTTAATTGACTGCTTCAGTGTGTTACCACATTACTACGTGATTCAAACACGGAAAATACCCGGGATCTGGCCAACAAGTTTGCGAAAAAGGCGAAAGTATAAGCCAGATGCGCGCAAATCGCAGACCTAACCCAGACCTAACCGGTGTTATCCTCTAAAACATTAATCGAAACCTGGTTTTATTGACTGCTTCAGTGTATTACCACATTACTACGTGATTCAAACACGAAAAAAACCCAGGATCTGGCCAACAAGTTTGCGAAAAAGGCGAAAGTATAAGCCAGATGCGCGCATTTCCCAGACCTAACCCAGACCTAACCGGTGTTATCGTCTGAAATATTGATCGAAACCAGGTTTAATTGACTGCTTCAGTGTGTTACCACATTACTACGTGATTCAGACACGGAAAATACCCAGGATCTGGCCAACAAGTTTGCGAAAAAGGCGAAAGTATAAGCCAGATGCGCGCATTTCCCAGACCTAACCCAGACCTAACCGGTGTTATCCTCTGAAATATTGATCGAAACCAGGTTTAATTGACTGCTTCAGTGTGTTACCACATTACTACGTGATTCAAACACGAAAAAAACCCACGATCTGGCCAACAAGTATGCGAAGAAGGCAAAATCATGAGCCAGATGCGGGCATAACCCAGACCTAACCCAGACCTAACCGGTGTTATCCTCTAAAATATTGATCGAAACCAGGTTTAATTGACTGCTTCAGTGTGTTACCACATTACTACATGATTCAAACACGAAAAAAACCCAGGATCCGGCCAACAAGTATGCGAAGAAGGCAAAATCATGAGCCAGATGCGGGCATAACCCAGACCTAACCCAGACCTAACTGGTGTTATCCTCTGAAATATTGATCGAAACCAGATTTAATTGACTGCTTCAGTGTGTTACCACATTACTACGTGATTCAAACACGGAAAATACCCGGGATCTGGCCAACAAGTTTGCGAAAAAGGCGAAAGTATAAGCCAGATGCGCGCAAATCCCAGACCTAACCCAGACCTAACCGGTGTTATCCTCTAAAATATTGATCGAAACCAGGTTTAATTGACTGCTTCAGTGTGTTACCACATTACTACGTGATTCAAACACGGAAAATACCCAGGATCTGGCCAACAAGTATGCGAAGAAGGCAAAATCATGAGCCAGATGCGGGCATAACCCAGACCTAACCCAGACCTAACCGGTGTTATCCTCTAAAATATTGATCGAAACCAGGTTTAATTGACTGCTTCAGTGTGTTACCACATTACTACGTGATTCAAACACGGAAAATACCCGGGATCTGGCCAACAAGTTTGCGAAAAAGGCGAAAGTACAAGCCAGATGCGCGCAAATCCCAGACCTAACCCAGACCTAACCGGTGTTATCCTCTAAAATATTAATCGAAACCAGGTTTTACTGACTGCTTCAGTGTATTACCACATTACTACGTGATTCAAACACGAAAAAAACCCAGGATCTGGCCAACAAGTTTGCGAAAAAGGCGAAAGTATAAGCCAGATGCGCGCATTTCCCAGACCTAACCCAGACCTAACCGGTGTTATCGTCTGAAATATTGATCGAAACCAGGTTTAATTGACTGCTTCAGTGTGTTACCACATTACTACGTGATTCAACCACGAAAAAAACCCAGGATCTGGCCAACAAGTATGCGAAGAAGGCAAAATCATGAGCCAGATGCGGGCATATCCCGGACCTATCCCAGACCTAACCGGTGTTATCCTCTAAAATATTGATCGGAACCAGGTTTAATTGACTGCTTCAGTGTGTTACCACATTACTACGTGATTCAAACACGAAAGAACCCCAGGATCTGGCCAACAAGTATGCGAAGAAGGCAAAATCATGAGCTAGATGCGGGCATAACCCAGACCTATCCCAGACCTAACCGGTGTTATCCTCTAAAATATTGATCGAAACCAGGTTTTATTGACTGCTTTAGTGTATTACCACATTACTACGTGATTCAAACACGAAAAAAACCCAGGATCTGTCCAACAAGTATGCGAAGAAGGCAAAATCATGAGCCAGATGCGGGCATAACCAAGACCTAACCCAGACCTAACCGGTGTTATCCTCTAAAATATTGATCGAAACCAGGTTTATTTGACTGCTCCAGTGTGTTACCACATTACTACGTGATTCAAACACGAAAAAACCCCAGGATCTGGCCAACAAGTATGCGAAGAATGCAAAATCATGAGCTAGATGCGGGCATAACCCAGACCTAACCCAGACCTCACCGGTGTTATCCTCTAAAATATTGATCGAAACCAGGTTTTATTGACTGCTTCAGTGTGTTACCACATTACTACGCGATTCAAACACGAAAAAACCCCAGGATCTGGCCAACAAGTATGCGAAAAAGGCGAAAGTGTAAGCCAGATGCGCGCAAATCGCAGACCTAACCCAGACCTAACCGGTGTTATCCTCTAAAATATTAATCGAAACCAGGTTTTATTGACTGCTTCAGTGTATTACCACATTACTACGTGATTCAAACACGGAAAATACCCGGGATCTGGCCAACAAGTTTGCGAAAAAGGCGAAAGTGTAAGCCAGATGCGCGCAAATCGCAGACCTAACCCAGACCTAACCGGTGTTATCCTCTAAAATATTAATCGAAACCAGGTTTTATTGACTGCTTCAGTGTATTACCACATTACTACGTGATTCAAACACGAAAAAAACCCAGGATCTGGCAACAAGTATGCGAAAAAGGCGAAAGTATAAGCCAGATGCGCGCATTTCCCAGACCTAACCCAGACCTAACCGGTGTTATCGTCTGAAATATTGATCGAAACCAGGTTTAATTGACTGCTTCAGTGTGTTACCACGTTACTACGTGATGCAACCACGAAAAAAACCCAGGATCTGGCCAACAAGTATGCGAAGAAGGCAAAATCATGAGCCAGATGCGGGCATAACCCAGACCTAACCCAGACCTAACCGGTGTTATCCTCTAAAATATTGATCGAAACCAGGTTTAATTGACTGCTTCAGTGTGTTACCACATTACTACGTGATTCAAACACGGAAAATACCCAGGATCTGGCCAACAAGTTTGCGAAAAAGGCGAAAGTATAAGCCAGATGCACGCATTTCCCAGACCTAACCCAGACCTAACCGGTGTTATCCTCTGAAATATTGATCGAAACCAGGTTTAATTGACTGCTTCAGTGTGTTACCACATTACTACGTGATTCAAACACGAAAAAAACCCAGGATCTGGCCAACAAGTATGCGAAGAATGCAAAATCATGAGCCAGATGCGGGCATAACCCAGACCAAACCCAGACCTAACCGGTGTTATCCTCTAAAATATTGATCGAAACCAGGTTTAATTGACTGCTTCAGTGTGTTACCACATTACTACGTGATTCAAACACGGAAAATACCCGGGATCTGGCCAACAAGTTTGCGAAAAAGGCGAAAGTGTAAGCCAGATGCGCGCAAATCGCAGACCTAACCCAGACCTAACCGGTGTTATCCTCTAAAATATTAATCGAAACCAGGTTTTATTGACTGCTTCAGTGTATTACCACATTACTACGTGATTCAAACACGAAAAAACCCCAGGATCTGGCCAACAAGTTTGCGAAAAAGGCGAAAGTATAAGCCAGATGCGGGCATAACCCAGACCTAACCCAGACCTAACCGGTGTTATCCTCTAAAATATTGATCGAAACCAGGTTTAATTGACTGCTTCAGTGTGTTACCACATTACTACGGGATTCAAACACGGAAAATACCCGGGATCTGGCCAACAAGTTTGCGAAAAAGGCGAAAGTGTAAGCCAGATGCGCGCAAATCGCAGACCTAACCCAGACCTAACCGGTGTTATCGTCTGAAATATTGATCGAAACCAGGTTTAATTGACTGCTTCAGTGTGTTACCACATTACTACGTGATTCAAACACGAAAAAAACCCAGGATCTGGCCAACAAGTATGCGAAGAAGGCAAAATCATGAGCCAGATGCGGGCATAACCCAGACCTAACCCAGACCTAACCGGTGTTATCCTCTAAAATATTGATCGAAACCAGGTTTAATTGACTGCTTCAGTGTGTTACCACATTACTACGTGATTCAAACACGGGAAATACCCAGGATCTGGCCAACAAGTATGCGAAGAAGGCAAAATCATGAGCCAGATGCGGGCAGAACCCAGACCTAACCCAGACCTAACCGGTGTTATCCTCTGAAATATTGATCGAAACCAGGTTTAATTGACTGCTTCAGTGTGTTACCACATTACTACGTGATTCAAACACGGAAAATACCCAGGATCTGGCCAACAAGTATGCGAAGAAGGCAAAATCATGAGCCAGATGCGGGCATAACCCAGACCTAACCCAGACCTAACCGGTGTTATCCTCTAAAATATTGATCGAAACCAGGTTTAATTGACTGCTTCAGTGTGTTACCACATTACTACGGGATTCAAACACGGAAAATACCCGGGATCTGGCCAACAAGTTTGCGAAAAAGGCGAAAGTGTAAGCCAGATGCGCGCAAATCGCAGACCTAACCCAGACCTAACCGGTGTTATCCTCTAAAATATTAATCGAAACCAGGTTTTATTGACTGCTTCAGTGTATTACCACATTACTACGTGATTCAAACACGAAAAAAACCCAGGATCTGGCCAACAAGTATGCGAAAAAGGCGAAAGTATAAGCCAGATGCGCGCATTTCCCAGACCTAACCCAGACCTAACCGGTGTTATCGTCTGAAATATTGATCGAAACCAGGTTTAATTGACTGCTTCAGTGTGTTACCACATTACTACGTGATTCAGACACGGAAAATACCCAGGATCTGGCCAACAAGTTTGCGAAAAAGGCGAAAGTATAAGCCAGATGCACGCATTTCCCAGACCTAACCCAGACCTAACCGGTGTTATCCTCTGAAATATTGATCGAAACCAGGTTTAATTGACTGCTTCAGTGTGTTACCACATTACTACGTGATTCAAACACGAAAAAAACCCAGGATCTGGCCAACAAGTATGCGAAGAATGCAAAATCATGAGCCAGATGCGGGCATAACCCAGACCTAACCCAGACCTAACCGGTGTTATCCTCTAAAATATTGATCGAAACCAGGTTTAATTGACTGCTTCAGTGTGTTACCACATTACTACGTGATTCAAACACGGAAAATACCCGGGATCTGGCCAACAAGTTTGCGAAAAAGGCGAAAGTGTAAGCCAGATGCGCGCAAATCGCAGACCTAACCCAGACCTAACCGGTGTTATCCTGTAAAATATTAATCGAAACCAGGTTTTATTGACTGCTTCAGTGTATTACCGCATTACTACGTGATTCAAACACGAAAAAACCCCAGGATCTGGCCAACAAGTTTGCGAAAAAGGCGAAAGTATAAGCCAGATGCGCGCATTTCCCAGACCTAACCCAGACCTAACCGGTGTTATCGTCTGAAATATTGATCGAAACCAGGTTTAATTGACTGCTTCAGTGTGTTACCACATTACTACGTGATTCAAACACGAAAAAAACCCAGGATCTGGCCAACAAGTATGCGAAGAAGGCAAAATCATGAGCCAGATGCGGGCATAACCCAGACCTAACCCAGACCTAACCGGTGTTATCCTCTAAAATATTGATCGAAACCAGGTTTAATTGACTGCTTCAGTGTGTTACCACATTACTACGTGATTCAAACACGGGAAATACCCAGGATCTGGCCAACAAGTATGCGAAGAAGGCAAAATCATGAGCCAGATGCGGGCAGAACCCAGACCTAACCCAGACCTAACCGGTGTTATCCTCTGAAATATTGATCGAAACCAGGTTTAATTGACTGCTTCAGTGTGTTACCACATTACTACATGATTCAAACACGAAAAAAACCCAGGATCCGGCCAACAAGTATGCGAAGAAGGCAAAATCATGAGCCAGATGCGGGCATAACCCAGACCTAACCCAGACCTAACCGGTGTTATCCTCTGAAATATTGCTCGAAACCAGATTTAATTGACTGCTTCAGTGTGTTACCACATTACTACGTGATTCAAACACGGAAAATACCCGGGATCTGGCCAACAAGTTTGCGAAAAAGGCGAAAGTATAAGCCAGATGCGCGCAAATCCCAGACCTAACCCAGACCTAACCGGTGTTATCCCCTAAAATATTGATCGAAACCAGGTTTAATTGACTGCTTCAGTGTGTTACCACATTACTACGTGATTCAAACACGGAAAATACCCGGGATCTGGCCAACAAGTTTGCGAAAAAGGCGAAAGTATAAGCCAGATGCGCGCAAATCCCAGACCTAACCCAGACCTAACCGGTGTTATCCTCTAAAATATTGATCGAAACCAGGTTTAATTGACTGCTTCAGTGTGTTACCACATTACTACGTGATTCAAACACGGAAAATACCCAGGATCTGGCCAACAAGTATGCGAAGAAGGCAAAATCATGAGCCAGATGCGGGCATAACCCAGACCTAACCCAGACCTAACCGGTGTTATCCTCTAAAATATTGATCGAAACCAGGTTTAATTGACTGCTTCAGTGTGTTACCACATTACTACGTGATTCAAACACGGAAAATACCCGGGATCTGGCCAACAAGTTTGCGAAAAAGGCGAAAGTATAAGCCAGATGCGCGCAAATCCCAGACCTAACCCAGACCTAACCGGTGTTATCCCCTAAAATATTGATCGAAACCAGGTTTAATTGACTGCTTCAGTGTGTTACCACATTACTACGTGATTCAAACACGGAAAATACCCGGGATCTGGCCAACAAGTTTGCGAAAAAGGCGAAAGTATAAGCCAGATGCGCGCAAATCCCAGACCTAACCCAGACCTAACCGGTGTTATCCTCTAAAATATTGATCGAAACCAGGTTTAATTGACTGCTTCAGTGTGTTACCACATTACTACGTGATTCAAACACGGAAAATACCCAGGATCTGGCCAACAAGTATGCGAAGAAGGCAAAATCATGAGCCAGATGCGGGCATAACCCAGACCTAACCCAGACCTAACCGGTGTTATCCTCTAAAATATTGATCGAAACCAGGTTTAATTGACTGCTTCAGTGTGTTACCACATTACTACGTGATTCAAACACGGAAAATACCCGGGATCTGGCCAACAAGTTTGCGAAAAAGGCGAAAGTATAAGCCAGATGCGCGCAAATCGCAGACCTAACCCAGACCTAACCGGTGTTATCCTCTAAAACATTAATCGAAACCTGGTTTTATTGACTGCTTCAGTGTATTACCACATTACTACGTGATTCAAACACGAAAAAAACCCTGGATCTGGCCAACAAGTTTGCGAAAAAGGCGAAAGTATAAGCCAGATGCGCGCATTTCCCAGACCTAACCCAGACCTAACCGGTGTTATCGTCTGAAATATTGATCGAAACCAGGTTTAATTGACTGCTTCAGTGTGTTACCACATTACTACGTGATTCAGACACGGAAAATACCCAGGATCTGGCCAACAAGTTTGCGAAAAAGGCGAAAGTATAAGCCAGATGCGCGCATTTCCCAGACCTAACCCAGACCTAACCGGTGTTATCCTCTGAAATATTGATCGAAACCAGGTTTAATTGACTGCTTCAGTGTGTTACCACATTACTACGTGATTCAAACACGAAAAAAACCCAGGATCTGGCCAACAAGTATGCGAAGAAGGCAAAATCATGAGCCAGATGCGGGCATAACCCAGACCTAACCCAGACCTAACCGGTGTTATCCTCTAAAATATTGATCGAAACCAGGTTTAATTGACTGCTTCAGTGTGTTACCACATTACTACATGATTCAAACACGAAAAAAACCCAGGATCCGGCCAACAAGTATGCGAAGAAGGCAAAATCATGAGCCAGATGCGGGCATAACCCAGACCTAACCCAGACCTAACTGGTGTTATCCTCTGAAATATTGATCGAAACCAGATTTAATTGACTGCTTCAGTGTGTTACCACATTACTACGTGATTCAAACACGGAAAATACCCGGGATCTGGCCAACAAGTTTGCGAAAAAGGCGAAAGTATAAGCCAGATGCGCGCAAATCCCAGACCTAACCCAGACCTAACCGGTGTTATCCTCTAAAATATTGATCGAAACCAGGTTTAATTGACTGCTTCAGTGTGTTACCACATTACTACGTGATTCAAACACGGAAAATACCCAGGATCTGGCCAACAAGTATGCGAAGAAGGCAAAATCATGAGCCAGATGCGGGCATAACCCAGACCTAACCCAGACCTAACCGGTGTTATCCTCTAAAATATTGATCGAAACCAGGTTTAATTGACTGCTTCAGTGTGTTACCACATTACTACGTGATTCAAACACGGAAAATACCCGGGATCTGGCCAACAAGTTTGCGAAAAAGGCGAAAGTACAAGCCAGATGCGCGCAAATCCCAGACCTAACCCAGACCTAACCGGTGTTATCCTCTAAAATATTAATCGAAACCAGGTTTTACTGACTGCTTCAGTGTATTACCACATTACTACGTGATTCAAACACGAAAAAAACCCAGGATCTGGCCAACAAGTTTGCGAAAAAGGCGAAAGTATAAGCCAGATGCGCGCATTTCCCAGACCTAACCCAGACCTAACCGGTGTTATCGTCTGAAATATTGATCGAAACCAGGTTTAATTGACTGCTTCAGTGTGTTACCACATTACTACGTGATTCAACCACGAAAAAAACCCAGGATCTGGCCAACAAGTATGCGAAGAAGGCAAAATCATGAGCCAGATGCGGGCATATCCCGGACCTATCCCAGACCTAACCGGTGTTATCCTCTAAAATATTGATCAGAACCAGGTTTAATTGACTGCTTCAGTGTGTTACCACGTTACTACGTGATTCAAACACGAAAGAACCCCAGGATCTGGCCAACAAGTATGCGAAGAAGGCAAAATCATGAGCTAGATGCGGGCATAACCCAGACCTAACCGGTGTTATCCTCTAAAATATTGATCGAAACCAGGTTTTATTGACTGCTTTAGTGTATTACCACATTACTACGTGATTCAAACACGAAAAAAACCCAGGATCTGTCCAACAAGTATGCGAAGAAGGCAAAATCATGAGCCAGATGCGGGCATAACCAAGACCTAACCCAGACCTAACCGGTGTTATCCTCTAAAATATTGATCGAAACCAGGTTTATTTGACTGCTCCAGTGTGTTACCACATTACTACGTGATTCAAACACGAAAAAACCCCAGGATCTGGCCAACAAGTATGCGAAGAATGCAAAATCATGAGCTAGATGCGGGCATAACCCAGACCTAACCCAGACCTCACCGGTGTTATCCTCTAAAATATTGATCGAAACCAGGTTTTATTGACTGCTTCAGTGTGTTACCACATTACTACGTGATTCAAACACGAAAAAACCCCAGGATCTGGCCAACAAGTATGCGAAGAAGGCAAAATCATGAGCCAGATGCGGGCATAACCCAGACCTAACCCAGACCTAACCGGCGTTATCCTCTGAAATATTGATCGAAACCTGGTTTAATTGACTGCTTCAGTGTGTTACCACATTACTACGTGATTCAACCACGAAAAAAACCCAGGATCTGGCCAACAAGTATGCGAAGAAGGCAAAATCATGAGCCTGATGCGGGCATATCCCCGACCTATCCCAGACCTAACCGGTGTTATCCTCTAAAATATTGATCGAAACCAGGTTTAATTGACTGCTTCAGTGTGTTACCACAATCCTACGTGATTCAAACACGAAAAAAACCCAGGATCTGACCAACAAGTATGCGAAGAAGGCGAAAGTATAAGCCAGATGCGCGTATTTCCCAGACCTAACCCAGACCTAACCGGTGTTATCCTCTAAAATATCGATCGAAACCAGGTTTAATTGACTGCTTCAGTGTGTTACCACATTACTACGTGATTCAACCACGAAAATAACCCAGGATCTGGCCAACAAGTATGCGAAGAAGGCAAAATCATGAGCCAGATGCGGGCATATCCCGGACCTATCCCAGACCTAACCGGTGTTATCCTCTAAAATATTGATCGAAACCAGGTTTAATTGACTGCTTCAGTGTGTTACCACATTACTACGTGATTCAAACACGGAAAATACCCGGGATCTGGCCAACAAGTTTGCGAAAAAGGCGAAAGTGTAAGCCAGATGCGCGCAAATCGCAGACCTAACCCAGACCTAACCGGTGTTATCCTCTAAAATATTAATCGAAACCAGGTTTTATTGACTGCTTCAGTGTATTACCACATTACTACGTGATTCAAACACGAAAAAAACCCAGGATCTGGCAACAAGTATGCGAAAAAGGCGAAAGTATAAGCCAGATGCGCGCATTTCCCAGACCTAACCCAGACCTAACCGGTGTTATCGTCTGAAATATTGATCGAAACCAGGTTTAATTGACTGCTTCAGTGTGTTACCACGTTACTACGTGATTCAGACACGGAAAATACCCAGGATCTGGCCAACAAGTTTGCGAAAAAGGCGAAAGTATAAGCCAGATGCACGCATTTCCCAGACCTAACCCAGACCTAACCGGTGTTATCCTCTGAAATATTGATCGAAACCAGGTTTAATTGACTGCTTCAGTGTGTTACCACATTACTACGTGATTCAAACACGAAAAAAACCCAGGATCTGGCCAACAAGTATGCGAAGAATGCAAAATCATGAGCCAGATGCGGGCATAACCCAGACCTAACCCAGACCTAACCGGTGTTATCCTCTAAAATATTGATCGAAACCAGGTTTAATTGACTGCTTCAGTGTGTTACCACATTACTACGTGATTCAAACACGGAAAATACCCGGGATCTGGCCAACAAGTTTGCGAAAAAGGCGAAAGTGTAAGCCAGATGCGCGCAAATCGCAGACCTAACCCAGACCTAACCGGTGTTATCCTCTAAAATATTAATCGAAACCAGGTTTTATTGACTGCTTCAGTGTATTACCACATTACTACGTGATTCAAACACGAAAAAACCCCAGGATCTGGCCAACAAGTTTGCGAAAAAGGCGAAAGTATAAGCCAGATGCGCGCATTTCCCAGACCTAACCCAGACCTAACCGGTGTTATCGTCTGAAATATTGATCGAAACCAGGTTTAATTGACTGCTTCAGTGTGTTACCACATTACTACGTGATTCAAACACGAAAAAAACCCAGGATCTGGCCAACAAGTATGCGAAGAAGGCAAAATCATGAGCCAGATGCGGGCATAACCCAGACCTAACCCAGACCTAACCGGTGTTATCCTCTAAAATATTGATCGAAACCAGGTTTAATTGACTGCTTCAGTGTGTTACCACATTACTACGTGATTCAAACACGGGAAATACCCAGGATCTGGCCAACAAGTATGCGAAGAAGGCAAAATCATGAGCCAGATGCGGGCAGAACCCAGACCTAACCCAGACCTAACCGGTGTTATCCTCTGAAATATTGATCGAAACCAGGTTTAATTGACTGCTTCAGTGTGTTACCACATTACTACATGATTCAAACACGAAAAAAACCCAGGATCCGGCCAACAAGTATGCGAAGAAGGCAAAGTCATAAGCCAGATGCGGGCATAACCCAGACCTAACCCAGACCTAACCGGTGTTATCCTCTGAAATATTGCTCGAAACCAGATTTAATTGACTGCTTCAGTGTGTTACCACATTACTACGTGATTCAAACACGGAAAATACCCGGGATCTGGCCAACAAGTTTGCGAAAAAGGCGAAAGTATAAGCCAGATGCGCGCAAATCCCAGACCTAACCCAGACCTAACCGGTGTTATCCCCTAAAATATTGATCGAAACCAGGTTTAATTGACTGCTTCAGTGTGTTACCACATTACTACGTGATTCAAACACGGAAAATACCCGGGATCTGGCCAACAAGTTTGCGAAAAAGGCGAAAGTATAAGCCAGATGCGCGCAAATCCCAGACCTAACCCAGACCTAACCGGTGTTATCCTCTAAAATATTGATCGAAACCAGGTTTAATTGACTGCTTCAGTGTGTTACCACATTACTACGTGATTCAAACACGGAAAATACCCAGGATCTGGCCAACAAGTATGCGAAGAAGGCAAAATCATGAGCCAGATGCGGGCATAACCCAGACCTAACCCAGACCTAACCGGTGTTATCCTCTAAAATATTGATCGAAACCAGGTTTAATTGACTGCTTCAGTGTGTTACCACATTACTACGTGATTCAAACACGGAAAATACCCGGGATCTGGCCAACAAGTTTGCGAAAAAGGCGAAAGTATAAGCCAGATGCGCGCAAATCGCAGACCTAACCCAGACCTAACCGGTGTTATCCTCTAAAACATTAATCGAAACCTGGTTTTATTGACTGCTTCAGTGTATTACCACATTACTACGTGATTCAAACACGAAAAAAACCCAGGATCTGGCCAACAAGTTTGCGAAAAAGGCGAAAGTATAAGCCAGATGCGCGCATTTCCCAGACCTAACCCAGACCTAACCGGTGTTATCGTCTGAAATATTGATCGAAACCAGGTTTAATTGACTGCTTCAGTGTGTTACCACATTACTACGTGATTCAGACACGGAAAATACCCAGGATCTGGCCAACAAGTTTGCGAAAAAGGCGAAAGTATAAGCCAGATGCGCGCATTTCCCAGACCTAACCCAGACCTAACCGGTGTTATCCTCTGAAATATTGATCGAAACCAGGTTTAATTGACTGCTTCAGTGTGTTACCACATTACTACGTGATTCAAACACGAAAAAAACCCAGGATCTGGCCAACAAGTATGCGAAGAAGGCAAAATCATGAGCCAGATGCGGGCATAACCCAGACCTAACCCAGACCTAACCGGTGTTATCCTCTAAAATATTGATCGAAACCAGGTTTAATTGACTGCTTCAGTGTGTTACCACATTACTACATGATTCAAACACGAAAAAAACCCAGGATCCGGCCAACAAGTATGCGAAGAAGGCAAAATCATGAGCCAGATGCGGGCATAACCCAGACCTAACCCAGACCTAACCGGTGTTATGCTCTGGAATATTGATCGAAACCAGATTTAATTGACTGCTTCAGTGTGTTACCACATTACTACGTGATTCAAACACGGAAAATACCCGGGATCTGGCCAACAAGTTTGCGAAAAAGGCGAAAGTATAAGCCAGATGCGCGCAAATCCCAGACCTAACCCAGACCTAACCGGTGTTATCCTCTAAAATATTGATCGAAACCAGGTTTAATTGACTGCTTCAGTGTGTTACCACATTACTACGTGATTCAAACACGGAAAATACCCAGGATCTGGCCAACAAGTATGCGAAGAAGGCAAAATCATGAGCCAGATGCGGGCATAACCCAGACCTAACCCAGACCTAGCCGGTGTTATCCTCTAAAATATTGATCGAAACCAGGTTTAATTGACTGCTTCAGTGTGTTACCACATTACTACGTGATTCAAACACGGAAAATACCCGGGATCTGGCCAACAAGTTTGCGAAAAAGGCGAAAGTACAAGCCAGATGCGCGCAAATCCCAGACCTAACCAGGACCTAACCGGTGTTATCCTCTAAAATATTAATCGAAACCAGGTTTTACTGACTGCTTCAGTGTATTACCACATTACTACGTGATTCAAACACGAAAAAAACCCAGGATCTGGCCAACAAGTTTGCGAAAAAGGCGAAAGTATAAGCCAGATGCGCGCATTTCCCAGACCTAACCCAGACCTAACCGGTGTTATCGTCTGAAATATTGATCGATACCAGGTTTAATTGACTGCTTCAGAGTGTTACCACATTACTACGTGATTCAAACACGAAAAATACCCAGGATCTGGCCAAGAAGTTTGCGAAAAAGGCGAAAGTATAAGCCAGATGCGCGCAAATCCCAGACCTAACACAGACCTAACCGGTGTTATCCTCTAAAATATTGATCGAAACCAGGTTTAATTGACTGCTTCAGTGTGTTACCACATTACTACGTTATTCAAACACGGAAAATACCCGGGATCTGGCCAACAAGTTTGCGAAAAAGGCGAAAGTATAAGCCAGATGCGCGCAAATCCCAGACCTAACCAAGACCTAACCGGTGTTATCCTCTAAAATATTGATCGAAACCAGGTTTAATTGACTGCTTCAGTGTGTTACCACATTACTACGTGATTCAAACACGGAAAATACCCAGGATCTGGCCAACAAGTATGCGAAGAAGGCAAAATCATGAGCCAGATGCGGGCATAACCCAGACCTAACCCAGACCTAACCGGTGTTATCCTCTAAAATATTGATCGAAACCAGGTTTAATTGACTGCTTCAGTGTGTTACCACATTACTACGTGATTCAAACACGGAAAATACCCGGGATCTGGCCAACAAGTTTGCGAAAAAGGCGAAAGTGTAAGCCAGATGCGCGCAAATCGCAGACCTAACCCAGACCTAACCGGTGTTATCCTCTAAAATATTAATCGAAACCAGGTTTTATTGACTGCTTCAGTGTATTACCACATTACTACGTGATTCAAACACGAAAAAAACCCAGGATCTGGCCAACAAGTATGCGAAAAAGGCGAAAGTATAAGCCAGATGCGCGCATTTCCCAGACCTAACCCAGACCTAACCGGTGTTATCGTCTGAAATATTGATCGAAACCAGGTTTAATTGACTGCTTCAGTGTGTTACCACATTACTACGTGATTCAGACACGGAAAATACCCAGGATCTGGCCAACAAGTTTGCGAAAAAGGCGAAAGTATAAGCCAGATGCACGCATTTCCCAGACCTAACCCAGACCTAACCGGTGTTATCCTCTGAAATATTGATCGAAACCAGGTTTAATTGACTGCTTCAGTGTGTTACCACATTACTACGTGATTCAAACACGAAAAAAACCCAGGATCTGGCCAACAAGTATGCGAAGAATGCAAAATCATGAGCCAGATGCGGGCATAACCCAGACCTAACCCAGACCTAACCGGTGTTATCCTCTAAAATATTGATCGAAACCAGGTTTAATTGACTGCTTCAGTGTGTTACCACATTACTACGTGATTCAAACACGGAAAATACCCGGGATCTGGCCAACAAGTTTGCGAAAAAGGCGAAAGTGTAAGCCAGATGCGCGCAAATCGCAGACCTAACCCAGACCTAACCGGTGTTATCCTCTAAAATATTAATCGAAACCAGGTTTTATTGACTGCTTCAGTGTATTACCACATTACTACGTGATTCAAACACGAAAAAACCCCAGGATCTGGCCAACAAGTTTGCGAAAAAGGCGAAAGTATAAGCCAGATGCGCGCATTTCCCAGACCTAACCCAGACCTAACCGGTGTTATCGTCTGAAATATTGATCGAAACCAGGTTTAATTGACTGCTTCAGTGTGTTACCACATTACTACGTGATTCAAACACGAAAAAAACCCAGGATCTGGCCAACAAGTATGCGAAGAAGGCAAAATCATGAGCCAGATGCGGGCATAACCCAGACCTAACCCAGACCTAACCGGTGTTATCCTCTAAAATATTGATCGAAACCAGGTTTAATTGACTGCTTCAGTGTGTTACCACATTACTACGTGATTCAAACACGGGAAATACCCAGGATCTGGCCAACAAGTATGCGAAGAAGGCAAAATCATGAGCCAGATGCAGGCAGAACCCAGACCTAACCCAGACCTAACCGGTGTTATCCTCTGAAATATTGATCGAAACCAGGTTTAATTGACTGCTTCAGTGTGTTACCACATTACTACATGATTCAAACACGAAAAAAACCCAGGATCCGGCCAACAAGTATGCGAAGAAGGCAAAATCATGAGCCAGATGCGGGCATAACCCAGACCTAACCCAGACCTAACCGGTGTTATCCTCTGAAATATTGCTCGAAACCAGATTTAATTGACTGCTTCAGTGTGTTACCACATTACTACGTGATTCAAACACGGAAAATACCCGGGATCTGGCCAACAAGTTTGCGAAAAAGGCGAAAGTATAAGCCAGATGCGCGCAAATCCCAGACCTAACCCAGACCTAACCGGTGTTATCCCCTAAAATATTGATCGAAACCAGGTTTAATTGACTGCTTCAGTGTGTTACCACATTACTACGTGATTCAAACACGGAAAATACCCGGGATCTGGCCAACAAGTTTGCGAAAAAGGCGAAAGTATAAGCCAGATGCGCGCAAATCCCAGACCTAACCCAGACCTAACCGGTGTTATCCTCTAAAATATTGATCGAAACCAGGTTTAATTGACTGCTTCAGTGTGTTACCACATTACTACGTGATTCAAACACGGAAAATACCCAGGATCTGGCCAACAAGCATGCGAAGAAGGCAAAATCATGAGCCAGATGCGGGCATAACCCAGACCTAACCCAGACCTAACCGGTGTTATCCTCTAAAATATTGATCGAAACCAGGTTTAATTGACTGCTTCAGTGTGTTACCACATTACTACGTGATTCAAACACGGAAAATACCCGGGATCTGGCCAACAAGTTTGCGAAAAAGGCGAAAGTATAAGCCAGATGCGCGCAAATCGCAGACCTAACCCAGACCTAACCGGTGTTATCCTCTAAAACATTAATCGAAACCTGGTTTTATTGACTGCTTCAGTGTATTACCACATTACTACGTGATTCAAACACGAAAAAAACCCAGGATCTGGCCAACAAGTTTGCGAAAAAGGCGAAAGTATAAGCCAGATGCGCGCATTTCCCAGACCTAACCCAGACCTAACCGGTGTTATCGTCTGAAATATTGATCGAAACCAGGTTTAATTGACTGCTTCAGTGTGTTACCACATTACTACGTGATTCAGACACGGAAAATACCCAGGATCTGGCCAACAAGTTTGCGAAAAAGGCGAAAGTATAAGCCAGATGCGCGCATTTCCCAGACCTAACCCAGACCTAACCGGTGTTATCCTCTGAAATATTGATCGAAACCAGGTTTAATTGACTGCTTCAGTGTGTTACCACATTACTACGTGATTCAAACACGAAAAAAACCCAGGATCTGGCCAACAAGTATGCGAAGAAGGCAAAATCATGAGCCAGATGCGGGCATAACCCAGACCTAACCCAGACCTAACCGGTGTTATCCTCTAAAATATTGATCGAAACCAGGTTTAATTGACTGCTTCAGTGTGTTACCACATTACTACATGATTCAAACACGAAAAAAACCCAGGATCCGGCCAACAAGTATGCGAAGAAGGCAAAATCATGAGCCAGATGCGGGCATAACCCAGACCTAACCCAGACCTAACCGGTGTTATCCTCTGAAATATTGATCGAAACCAGATTTAATTGACTGCTTCAGTGTGTTACCACATTACTACGTGATTCAAACACGGATAATACCCGGGATCTGGCCAACAAGTTTGCGAAAAAGGCGAAAGTATAAGCCAGATGCGCGCAAATCCCAGACCTAACCCAGACCTAACCGGTGTTATCCTCTAAAATATTGATCGAAACCAGGTTTAATTGACTGCTTCAGTGTGTTACCACATTACTACGTGATTCAAACACGGAAAATACCCAGGATCTGGCCAACAAGTATGCGAAGAAGGCAAAATCATGAGCCAGATGCGGGCATAACCCAGACCTAACCCAGACCTAACCGGTGTTATCCTCTAAAATATTGATCGAAACCAGGTTTAATTGACTGCTTCAGTGTGTTACCACATTACTACGTGATTCAAACACGGAAAATACCCGGGATCTGGCCAACAAGTTTGCGAAAAAGGCGAAAGTACAAGCCAGATGCGCGCAAATCCCAGACCTAACCCAGACCTAACCGGTGTTATCCTCTAAAATATTAATCGAAACCAGGTTTTACTGACTGCTTCAGTGTATTACCGCATTACTACGTGATTCAAACACGAAAAAAACCCAGGATCTGGCCAACAAGTTTGCGAAAATGGCGAAAGTATAAGCCAGATGCGCGCATTTCCCAGACCTAACCCAGACCTAACCGGTGTTATCGTCTGAAATATTGATCGAAACCACGTTTAATTGACTGCTTCAGAGTGTTACCACATTACTACGTGATTCAAACACGAAAAATACCCAGGATCTGGCCAAGAAGTTTGCGAAAAAGGCGAAAGTATAAGCCAGATGCGCGCAAATCCCAGACCTAACACAGACCTAACCGGTGTTATCCTCTAAAATATTGATCGAAACCAGGTTTAATTGACTGCTTCAGTGTGTTACCACATTACTACGTTATTCAAACACGGAAAATACCCGGGATCTGGCCAACAAGTTTGCGAAAAAGGCGAAAGTATAAGCCAGATGCGCGCAAATCCCAGACCTAACCAAGACCTAACCGGTGTTATCCTCTAAAATATTGATCGAAACCAGGTTTGATTGACTGCTTCAGTGTGTTACCACATTACTACGTGATTCAAACACGGAAAATACCCAGGATCTGGCCAACAAGTATGCGAAGAAGGCAAAATCATGAGCCAGATGCGGGCATAACCCAGACCTAACCCAGACCTAACCGGTGTTATCCTCTAAAATATTGATCGAAACCAGGTTTAATTGACTGCTTCAGTGTGTTACCACATTACTACGTGATTCAAACACGGAAAATACCCGGGATCTGGCCAACAAGTTTGCGAAAAAGGCGAAAGTGTAAGCCAGATGCGCGCAAATCGCAGACCTAACCCAGACCTAACCGGTGTTATCCTCTAAAATATTAATGGAAACCAGGTTTTATTGACTGCTTCAGTGTATTACCACATTACTACGTGATTCATACACGAAAAAAACCCAGGATCTGGCCAACAAGTATGCGAAAAAGGCGAAAGTATAAGCCAGATGCGCGCATTTCCCAGACCTAACCCAGACCTAACCGGTGTTATCGTCTGAAATATTGATCGAAACCAGGTTTAATTGACTGCTTCAGTGTGTTACCACATTACTACGTGATTCAGACACGGAAAATACCCAGGATCTGGCCAACAAGTTTGCGAAAAAGGCGAAAGTATAAGCCAGATGCACGCATTTCCCAGACCTAACCCAGACCTAACCGGTGTTATCCTCTGAAATATTGATCGAAACCAGGTTTAATTGACTGCTTCAGTGTGTTACCACATTACTACGTGATTCAAACACGAAAAAAACCCAGGATCTGGCCAACAAGTATGCGAAGAATGCAAAATCATGAGCCAGATGCGGGCATAACCCAGACCTAACCCAGACCTAACCGGTGTTATCCTCTAAAATATTGATCGAAACCAGGTTTAATTGACTGCTTCAGTGTGTTACCACATTACTACGTGATTCAAACACGGAAAATACCCGGGATCTGGCCAACAAGTTTGCGAAAAAGGCGAAAGTGTAAGCCAGATGCGCGCAAATCGCAGACCTAACCCAGACCTAACCGGTGTTATCCTCTAAAATATTAATCGAAACCAGGTTTTATTGACTGCTTCAGTGTATTACCACATTACTACGTGATTCAAACACGAAAAAACCCCAGGATCTGGCCAACAAGTTTGCGAAAAAGGCGAAAGTATAAGCCAGATGCGCGCATTTCCCAGACCTAACCCAGACCTAACCGGTGTTATCGTCTGAAATATTGATCGAAACCAGGTTTAATTGACTGCTTCAGTGTGTTACCACATTACTACGTGATTCAAACACGAAAAAAACCCAGGATCTGGCCAACAAGTATGCGAAGAAGGCAAAATCATGAGCCAGATGCGGGCATAACCCAGACCTAACCCAGACCTAACCGGTGTTATCCTCTAAAATATTGATCGAAACCAGGTTTAATTGACTGCTTCAGTGTGTTACCACATTACTACGTGATTCAAACACGGGAAATACCCAGGATCTGGCCAACAAGTATGCGAAGAAGGCAAAATCATGAGCCAGATGCGGGCAGAACCCAGACCTAACCCAGACCTAACCGGTGTTATCCTCTGAAATATTGATCGAAACCAGGTTTAATTGACTGCTTCAGTGTGTTACCACATTACTACATGATTCAAACACGAAAAAAACCCAGGATCCGGCCAACAAGTATGCGAAGAAGGCAAAATCATGAGCCAGATGCGGGCATAACCCAGACCTAACCCAGACCTAACCGGTGTTATCGTCTGAAATATTGATCGAGACCAGGTTTAATTGACTGCTTCAGTGTGTTACCACATTACTACGTGATTCAAACACGGAAAATACCCGGGATCTGGCCAACAAGTTTGCGAAAAAGGCGAAAGTACAAGCCAGATGCGCGCAAATCCCAGACCTAACCCAGACCTAACCGGTGTTATCCTCTAAAATATTAATCGAAACCAGGTTTTACTGACTGCTTCAGTGTATTACCACATTACTACGTGATTCAAACACGAAAAAAACCCAGGATCTGGCCAACAAGTTTGCGAAAATGGCGAAAGTATAAGCCAGATGCGCGCATTTCCCAGACCTAACCCAGACCTAACCGGTGTTATCGTCTGAAATATTGATCGAAACCACGTTTAATTGACTGCTTCAGAGTGTTACCACATTACTACGTGATTCAAACACGAAAAATACCCAGGATCTGGCCAAGAAGTTTGCGAAAAAGGCGAAAGTATAAGCCAGATGCGCGCAAATCCCAGACCTAACACAGACCTAACCGGTGTTATCCTCTAAAATATTGATCGAAACCAGGTTTAATTGACTGCTTCAGTGTGTTACCACATTACTACGTTATTCAAACACGGAAAATACCCGGGATCTGGCCAACAAGTTTGCGAAAAAGGCGAAAGTATAAGCCAGATGCGCGCAAATCCCAGACCTAACCAAGACCTAACCGGTGTTATCCTCTAAAATATTGATCGAAACCAGGTTTAATTGACTGCTTCAGTGTGTTACCACATTACTACGTGATTCAAACACGGAAAATACCCAGGATCTGGCCAACAAGTATGCGAAGAAGGCAAAATCATGAGCCAGATGCGGGCATAACCCAGACCTAACCCAGACCTAACCGGTGTTATCCTCTAAAATATTGATCGAAACCAGGTTTAATTGACTGCTTCAGTGTGTTACCACATTACTACGTGATTCAAACACGGAAAATACCCGGGATCTGGCCAACAAGTTTGCGAAAAAGGCGAAAGTGTAAGCCAGATGCGCGCAAATCGCAGACCTAACCCAGACCTAACCGGTGTTATCCTCTAAAATATTAATGGAAACCAGGTTTTATTGACTGCTTCAGTGTATTACCACATTACTACGTGATTCATACACGAAAAAAACCCAGGATCTGGCCAACAAGTATGCGAAAAAGGCGAAAGTATAAGCCAGATGCGCGCATTTCCCAGACCTAACCCAGACCTAACCGGTGTTATCGTCTGAAATATTGATCGAAACCAGGTTTAATTGACTGCTTCAGTGTGTTACCACATTACTACGTGATTCAGACACGGAAAATACCCAGGATCTGGCCAACAAGTTTGCGAAAAAGGCGAAAGTATAAGCCAGATGCACGCATTTCCCAGACCTAACCCAGACCTAACCGGTGTTATCCTCTGAAATATTGATCGAAACCAGGTTTAATTGACTGCTTCAGTGTGTTACCACATTACTACGTGATTCAAACACGAAAAAAACCCAGGATCTGGCCAACAAGTATGCGAAGAATGCAAAATCATGAGCCAGATGCGGGCATAACCCAGACCTAACCCAGACCTAACCGGTGTTATCCTCTAAAATATTGATCGAAACCAGGTTTAATTGACTGCTTCAGTGTGTTACCACATTACTACGTGATTCAAACACGGAAAATACCCGGGATCTGGCCAACAAGTTTGCGAAAAAGGCGAAAGTGTAAGCCAGATGCGCGCAAATCGCAGACCTAACCCAGACCTAACCGGTGTTATCCTCTAAAATATTAATCGAAACCAGGTTTTATTGACTGCTTCAGTGTATTACCACATTACTACGTGATTCAAACACGAAAAAACCCCAGGATCTGGCCAACAAGTTTGCGAAAAAGGCGAAAGTATAAGCCAGATGCGCGCATTTCCCAGACCTAACCCAGACCTAACCGGTGTTATCGTCTGAAATATTGATCGAAACCAGGTTTAATTGACTGCTTCAGTGTGTTACCACATTACTACGTGATTCAAACACGAAAAAAACCCAGGATCTGGCCAACAAGTATGCGAAGAAGGCAAAATCATGAGCCAGATGCGGGCATAACCCAGACCTAACCCAGACCTAACCGGTGTTATCCTCTAAAATATTGATCGAAACCAGGTTTAATTGACTGCTTCAGTGTGTTACCACATTACTACGTGATTCAAACACGGGAAATACCCAGGATCTGGCCAACAAGTATGCGAAGAAGGCAAAATCATGAGCCAGATGCGGGCAGAACCCAGACCTAACCCAGACCTAACCGGTGTTATCCTCTGAAATATTGATCGAAACCAGGTTTAATTGACTGCTTCAGTGTGTTACCACATTACTACATGATTCAAACACGAAAAAAACCCAGGATCCGGCCAACAAGTATGCGAAGAAGGCAAAATCATGAGCCAGATGCGGGCATAACCCAGACCTAACCCAGACCTAACCGGTGTTATCCTCTGAAATATTGCTCGAAACCAGATTTAATTGACTGCTTCAGTGTGTTACCACATTACTACGTGATTCAAACACGGAAAATACCCGGGATCTGGCCAACAAGTTTGCGAAAAAGGCGAAAGTATAAGCCAGATGCGCGCAAATCCCAGACCTAACCCAGACCTAACCGGTGTTATCCCCTAAAATATTGATCGAAACCAGGTTTAATTGACTGCTTCAGTGTGTTACCACATTACTACGTGATTCAAACACGGAAAATACCCGGGATCTGGCCAACAAGTTTGCGAAAAAGGCGAAAGTATAAGCCAGATGCGCGCAAATCCCAGACCTAACCCAGACCTAACCGGTGTTATCCTCTAAAATATTGATCGAAACCAGGTTTAATTGACTGCTTCAGTGTGTTACCACATTACTACGTGATTCAAACACGGAAAATACCCAGGATCTGGCCAACAAGTATGCGAAGAAGGCAAAATCATGAGCCAGATGCGGGCATAACCCAGACCTAACCCAGACCTAACCGGTGTTATCCTCTAAAATATTGATCGAAACCAGGTTTAATTGACTGCTTCAGTGTGTTACCACATTACTACGTGATTCAAACACGGAAAATACCCGGGATCTGGCCAACAAGTTTGCGAAAAAGGCGAAAGTATAAGCCAGATGCGCGCAAATCGCAGACCTAACCCAGACCTAACCGGTGTTATCCTCTAAAACATTAATCGAAACCTGGTTTGATTGACTGCTTCAGTGTATTACCACATTACTACGTGATTCAAACACGAAAAAAACCCAGGATCTGGCCAACAAGTTTGCGAAAAAGGCGAAAGTATAAGCCAGATGCGCGCATTTCCCAGACCTAACCCAGACCTAACCGGTGTTATCGTCTGAAATATTGATCGAAACCAGGTTTAATTGACTGCTTCAGTGTGTTACCACATTACTACGTGATTCAGACACGGAAAATACCCAGGATCTGGCCAACAAGTTTGCGAAAAAGGCGAAAGTATAAGCCAGATGCGCGCATTTCCCAGACCTAACCCAGACCTAACCGGTGTTATCCTCTGAAATATTGATCGAAACCAGGTTTTATTGACTGCTTCAGTGTATTACCACATTACTACGTGATTGAAACACGAAAAAAACCCAGGATCTGGCCAACAAGTTTGCGAAAAAGGCGAAAGTATAAGCCAGATGCGCGCATTTCCCAGACCTAACCCAGACCTAACCGGTGTTATCGTCTGAAATATTGATCGAAACCAGGTTTAATTGACTGCTTCAGTGTGTTACCACATTACTACGTGACTCAAACACGGAAAATACCCAGGATCTGGCCAAGAAGTTTGCGGAGAAGGCGAAAGTTAAGCCAGATGCGCGCATTTCCCAGACCTAACCCAGACCTAACCGGTGTTATCCTCTGAAATATTGATCGAAACCAGGTTTAATTGACTGCTTCAGTGTGTTACCACATTACTACGTGATTCAAACACGAAAAAAACCCAGGATCTGGCCAACAAGTATGCGAAGAAGGCAACATCATGAGCCAGATGCGGGCATATCCCGGACCTAACCCAGACCTAACCGGTGTTATCCTCTGAAATATTGATCGAAACCAGGTTTAATTGACTGCTTCAGTGTGGTACCACATTACTGCGTTATTCAAACCGGAAAAAAACCCAGGATCTAGCCAACAAGTTTGCGAAAAAGGCGAAAGTATAAGCCAGATGCGCGCAATTCCCAGACCTAACCCAGACCTAACCGGTGTTATCCTCTGAAATATTGATCGAAACCAGGTTTAATTGACTGCTTCAGTGTGTTACCACATTACTACGTGATTCAAACACGAAAAAAACCCAGGATCTGGCCAACAAGTATGCGAAGAAGGCAAAATCATGAGCCAGATGCGGGCATAACCCAGACCTAACCCAGACCTAACCGGTGTTATCCTCTAAAATATTGATCGAAACCAGGTTTAATTGACTGCTTCAGTGTATTACCACATTACTACGTGATTCAAACACGAAAAAAACCCAGGATCTGGCCAACAAGTATGCGAAGAAGGCAAAATCATGAGCCAGATGCGGGCATAACCCAGACCTAACCCAGACCTAACCGGTGTTATCCTCTGTAGTATTGATCGAAACCAGGTTTAATTGACTGCTTCAGTGTGTTACCACATTACTACGTGATTCAAACACGGAAAATACCCAGGATCTGGCCAACATGTTTGCGAAAATGGCGAAAGTATAAGCCAGATGCGCGCAAATCCCAGACCTAACACAGACCTAACCGGTGTTATCCTCTAAAATATTGATCGAAACCAGGTTTAATAGACTGCTTCAGTGTGTTACCACATTACTACGTGATTCAAACACGGAAAATACCCAGGAAATGGCCAACAAGTATGCGAAGAAGGCAAAATCATGAGCTTGATGCGGGCATAACCCAGACCTAACCCAGACCTAACCGGTGTTATGCTCTAAAATATTGATCGAAACCAGGTTTAATTGACAGCTTCAGTGTGTTACCACATTACTACGTGATTCAAACACGAAAAAAACCCAGGATCTGGCCAACAAGTATGCGAAGAAGGCAAAATCATCAGCCAGATGCGGGCATATCCCGGACCTAACCCAGACCTGACCGGTGTTATCCTCTAAAATATTGATCGAAACCAGGTTTAATTGACTGCTTCAGTGTGTTACCACATTCCTACGTGATTCAAACACGAAAAAAACCCAGGATCTGACCAACAAGTATGCGAACAAGGCGAAAGTATAAGCCTGATGCGCGCATTTCCCAGACCTAACCCAGACCTAACCGGCGTTATCCTCTAAAATATTGATCGAAACCAGGTTTAATTGACTGCTTCAGTGTGTTACCACATTACTACGTGATTCAACCACGAAAAAAACCCAGGATCTGGCCAACAAGTATGCGAAGAAGGCAAAATCATGAGCCAGATGCGGGCATATCCCGGACCTAACCCAGACCTAACCGGTGTTATCCTCTAAAATATTGATCGAAACCAGGTTTAATTGACTGCTAAAGTGTGTTACCACATTCCTACGTGATCCAAACACGAAAAAAACCCAGGATCTGACCAACAAGTATGCGAAGAAGGCGAAAGTATAAGCCAGATGCGCGCATTTCCCAGACCTAACCCAGACCTAACCGGCGTTATCCTCTAAAATATTGATCGAAACCAGGTTTAATTGACTGCTTCAGTGTGTTACCACATTACTACGTGATTCAAACACGAAAAAAACCCAGGATCTGGCCAACAAGTATGCGAAGAAGGCAAAATCATGAGCCAGATGCGGGCATATCCCGGACCTATCCCAGACCTAACCGGTGTTATCCTCTAAAATATTGATCGAAACCAGGTTTAATTGACTGCTTCAGTGTGTTACCACATTACTACGTGATTCAAACACGAAAAAACCCCAGGATCTGGCCAACAAGTATGCGAAGAATGCAAAATCATGAGCTAGATGCGGGCATAACCCAGACCTAACCCAGACCTCACCGGTGTTATCCTCTAAAATATTGATCGAAACCAGGTTTCATTGACTGCTTCAGTGTATTACCACATTACTACGTGATTCAAACACGGAAAAAACCCAGGATCTGGCCAACAAGTATGCGAAGAAGGCAAAATCATGAGCCAGATGCGGGCATTACCGAGACCTAACCCAGACCTAACCGGCGTTATCCTCTGAAATATTGATCGAAACCAGGTTTAATTGACTGCTTCAGAGTGTTACCACATTACTACGTGATTCAAACACGAAAAATACCCAGGATCTGGCCAAAAAGTTTGCGAAAAAAGCGAAAGTATAAGCCAGATGCGCGCAAATCCCAGACCTAACCCAGACCTAACCGGTGTTATCCTCTAAAATATTGATCGAAACCAGGTTTAATTGACTGCTTCAGTGTGTTACCACATTACTACGTGATTCAAACACGGGAAATACCCAGGATCTGGCCAACAAGTATGCGAAGAAGGCAAAATCATGAGCCAGATGCGGGCAAAACCCAGACCTAACCCAGACCTAACCGGTGTTATCCTCTGAAATATTGATCGAAACCAGGTTTAATTGACTGCTTCAGTGTGTTACCACAACACTACATGATTCAAACACGAAAAAAACCCAGGATCTGGCCAACAAGTATGCGAAGAAGGCAAAATCATGAGCCAGATGCGGGCATAACCCAGACCTAACCCAGACCTAACCGGTGTTATCCTCTGAAATATTGATCGAAACCAGGTTTAATTGACTGCTTCAGTGTGTTACCACATTACTACGTGATTCAAACACGGAAAATACCCGGGATCTGGCCAACAAGTTTGCGAAAAAGGCGAAAGTATAAGCCAGATGCGCGCAAATCCCAGACCTAACCCAGACCTAACCGGTGTTATCCTCTAAAATATTGATCGAAACCAGGTTTAATTGACTGCTTCAGTGTGTTACCACATTACTACGTGATTCAAATACGGAAAATACCCAGGATCTGGCCAACAAGTATGCGAAGAAGGCAAAATCATGAGCCAGATGCGGGCATAACCCAGACCTAACCCAGACCTAACCGGTGTTATCCTCTAAAATATTGATCGAAACCAGGCTTAATTGACTGCTTCAGTGTGTTACCACATTACTACGTGATTCAAACACGGAAAATACCCGGGATCTGGCCAACAAGTTTGCGAAAAAGGCGAAAGTATAAGCCAGATGCGCGCAAATCCCAGACCTAACCCAGACCTAACCGGTGTTATCCTCTAAAATATTAATCGAAACCAGGTTTTATTGACTGGTTCAGTGTATTACCACATTACTACGTGGTTCAAACGCGAAAAAAACCCAGGATCTGGCCAACAAGTTTGCGAAAAAGGCGAAAGTATAAGCCAGATGCGCGCATTTCCCAGACCTAACCCAGACCTAACCGGTGTTATCGTCTGAAATATTGATCGAAACCAGGTTTAATTGACTGCTTCAGTGTGTTTCCACATTACTACGTGATTCAATCACGGAAAATACCCAGGATCTGGCCAACAAGTTTGCGAATAAGGCGAAAGTATAAGCCAGATGCGGGCATATCCCGGATCTATCCCAGACCTAACCGGTGTTATCCTCTAAAATATTGATCGAAACCAGGTTTAATTGACTGCTTCAGTGTGTTACCACATTACTACGTGATTCAAACACGAAAAAAACCCAGGATCTGTCCAACAAGTATGCGAAGAAGGCAAAATCATGAGCCAGATGCGGGCATAACCCAGATCTAACCCAGACCTAACCGGTGTTATCCTCTAAAATATTGATCGAAACCAGGTTTAATAGACTGCTTCAGTGTCTTACCACATTACTACGTGATTCAAACACGGAAAATACCCAGGATCTGGCCAACAAGTATGCGAAGAAGGCAAAATCATGAGCCAGATGCGGGCATATCCCGGACCTATCCCAGACCTAACCGGTGTTATCCTCTAAAATATTGATCGAAACCAGGTTTAATTGACTGCTTCAGTGTGTTACCACATTACTACGTGATTCAAACACGAAAAAACCCCAGGATCTGGCCAACAAGTATGCGAAGAAGGCAAAATCATGAGCTAGATGCGGGCATAACCCAGACCTAACCCAGACCTAACCGGTGTTATCCTCTAAAATATTGATCGAAACCAGGTTTAATTGACTGCTCCAGTGTGTTACCACATTACTACGTGATTCAACCACGAAAAAAAGCCAGGATCTGGCCAACAAGTATGCGAAGAAGGCAAAATCATGAGCCAGATGCGGGCATATCCCGGACCTATCCCAGACCTAACCGGTCTTATCGTCTAAAATATTGATCGAAACCAGGTTTAATTGACTGCTTCAGTGTGTTACCACATTACTACGTGATTCAAACACGAAAAAACCCCAGGATCTGGCCAACAAGTATGCGAAGAATGCAAAATCATGAGCTAGATGCGGGCATAACCCAGACCTAACCCAGACCTCACCGGTGTTATCCTCTAAAATATTGATCGAAACCAGGTTTTATTGACTGCTTCAGTGTATTACCACATTACTACGTGATTCAAACACGGAAAAAACCCAGGATCTGGCCAACAAGTATGCGAAGAAGGCAAAATCATGAGCCAGATGCGGGCATAACCCAGACCTAACCCAGACCTAACCGGCGTTATCCTCTGAAATATTGATCGAAACCAGGTTTAATTGACTGCTTCAGAGTGTTACCACATTACTACGTGATTCAAACACGAAAAATACCCAGGATCTGGCCAAGAAGTTTGCGAAAAAGGCGAAAGTATAAGCCAGATGCGCGCAAATCCCAGACCTAACCCAGACCTAACCGGTGTTATCCTCTAAAATATTGATCGAAACCAGGTTTTATTGACTGCTTCAGTGTGTTACCACATTACTACGTTATTCAAACACGGAAAAAACCCAGGATCTGGCCAACAAGTTTGCGAAAAAGGCGAAGGTATAAGCCAGATGCGCGCAAATCCCAGACCTAACCCAGACCTAACCGGTGTTATCCTCTAAAATATTGATCGAAACCAGGTTTAATTGACTGCTTCAGTGTGTTACCACATTACTACGTGATACAAACACGGAATATACCCAGGATCTGGCCAACAAGTATGCGAAGAAGGCAAAATCATGAGCCAGATGCGGGCATAACCCAGACCTAACCCAGACCTAACCGGTGTTATCCTCTAAAATATTGATCGAAACCAGGTTTAATTGACAGCTTCAGTGTGTTACCACATTACTACGTGATTCAAACACGAAAAAAACCCAGGATCTGGCCAACAAGTATGCGAAGAAGGCAAAATCATGAGCCAGATGCGGGCATAACCCAGACCTAACCGGTGTTATCCTCTAAAATATTGATCAAAACCAGGTTTAATAGACTGCTTCAGTGTCTTACCACATTACTACGTGATTCAAACACGGAAAATACCCAGGATCTGGCCAACAAGTATGCGAAGAAGGCAAAATCATGAGCCAGATGCGGGCATAACCCAGACCTAACCCAGACCTAACCGGTGTTATCCTCTAAAATATTGATCGAAACCAGGTTTAATTGACAGCTTCAGTGTGTTACCACATTCCTACGTGATTCAAACACGAAAAAAACCCAGGATCTGACCAACAAGTATGCGAAGAAGGCGAAAGTATAAGCCAGATGCGCGCATTTCCCAGACCTAACCCAGACCTAACCGGCGTTATCCTCCAAAATATTGATCGAAACCAGGTTTAATTGACTGCTTCAGTGTGTTACCACATTACTACGTGATTCAACCACGAAAAAAACCCAGGATCTGGCCAACAAGTATGCGAAGAAGGCAAAATCATGAGCCAGATGCGGGCATATCCCGGACCTATCCCAGACCTAACCGGCGTTATCCTCTAAAATATTGATCGAAACCAGGTTTAATTGACTGCTTCAGTGTGTTACCACATTACTACGTGATTCAAACACGAAAAAACCCCAGGATCTGGCCAACAAGTATGCGAAGAAGGCAAAATCATGAGCTAGATGCGGGCATAACCCAGACCTAACCCAGACCTCACCGGTGTTATCCTCTAAAATATTGATGGAAACCAGGTTTTATTGACTGCTTCAGTGTATTACCACATTACTACGTGATTCAAACACGGAAAAAACCCAGGATCTGGCCAACAAGTATGCGAAGAAGGCAAAATCATGAGCCAGATGCGGGCATAACCCAGACCTAACCCAGACCTAACCGGCGTTATCCTCTGAAATATTGATCGAAACCAGGTTTAATTGACTGCTTCAGAGTGTTACCACATTACTACGTGATTCAAACACGAAAAATACCCAGGATCTGGCCAAGAAGTTTGCGAAAAAGGCGAAAGTATAAGCCAGATGCGCGCAAATCCCAGACCTAACCCAGACCTAACCGGTGTTATCCTCTAAAATATTGATCGAAACCAGGTTTTATTGACTGCTTCAGTGTGTTACCACATTACTACGTTATTCAAACACGGAAAAAACCCAGGATCTGGCCAACAAGTTTGCGAAAAAGGCGAAGGTATAAGCCAGATGCGCGCAAATCCCAGACCTAACCCAGACCTAACCGGTGTTATCCTCTAAAATATTGATCGAAACCAGGTTTAATTGACTGCTTCAGTGTGTTACCACATTACTACGTGATTCAAACACGGGAAATACCCAGGATCTGGCCAACAAGTATGCGAAGAAGGCAAAATCATGAGCCAGATGCGGGCATAACCCAGACCTAACCCAGACCTAACCGGTGTTATCCTCTAAAATATTAATCGAAACCAGGTTTAATTGACTGCTTCAGTGTGTTACCACATTACTACGTGATTCAACCACGAAAAAAACACAGGATCTGGCCAACAAGTATGCAAAGAAGGCAAAATCATGAGTCAGATGCGCGCATTTCCCAGACCTAACCCAGACCTAACCGGTGTTATCGTCTGAAATATTGATCGAAACCAGGTTTAATTGACTGCTTCAGTGTGTTACCACATTACTACGTGATTCAAACACGGAAAATACCCAGGATCTGGCCAACAAGTTTGCGAAAAAGGCGAAAGTATAAGCCAGATGCGGGCATATCCCGGACCTAACCCAGACCTAACCGGTGTTATCCTCTAAAATATTGATCGAAACCAGGTTTAATTGACTGCTTCAGTGTGGTACCACATTACTGCGTTATTCAAACCGGAAAAAAACCCAGGATCTGGCCAACAAGTTTGCGAAAAAGGCGAAAGTATAAGCCAGATGCGCGCAAATCCCAGACCTAACCCAGACCTAACCGGTGTTATCCTCTAAAATATTGATCGAAACCAGGTTTTATTGACTGCTTCAGTGTGTTACCACATTACTACGTTATTCAAACACGGAAAAAACCCAGGATCTGGCCAACAAGTTTGCGAAAAAGGCGAAGGTAAAAGCCAGATGCGCGCAAATCCCAGACCTAACCCAGACCTAACCGGTGTTATCCTCTAAAATATTGATCGAAACCAGGTTTAATTGACTGCTTCAGTGTGTTACCACATTACTACGTGATACAAACACGGAAAATACCCAGGATCTGGCCAACAACTATGCGAAGAAGGCAAAATCATGAGCCAGATGCGGGCATAACCCAGACCTAACCCAGACCTAACCGGTGTTATCCTCTAAAATATTGATCGAAACCAGGTTTAATTGACAGCTTCAGTGTGTTACCACATTACTACGTGATTCAAACACGAAAAAAACCCAGGATCTGGCCAACAAGTATGCGAAGAAGGCAAAATCATGAGTCAGATGCGGGCATAACCCAGACCTAACCGGTGTTATCCTCTAAAATATTGATCAAAACCAGGTTTAATAGACTGCTTCAGTGTCTTACCACATTACTACGTGATTCAAACACGGAAAATACCCAGGATCTGGCCAACAAGTATGCGAAGAAGGCAAAATCATGAGCCAGATGCGGGCATAACCCAGACCTAACCCAGACCTAACCGGTGTTATCCTCTAAAATATTGATCGAAACCAGGTTTAATTGACAGCTTCAGTGTGTTACCACATTCCTACGTGATTCAAACACGAAAAAAACCCACGATCTGACCAACAAGTATGCGAAGAAGGCGAAAGTATAAGCCAGATGCGCGCATTTCCCAGACCTAACCCAGACCTAACCGGCGTTATCCTCCAAAATATTGATCGAAACCAGGTTTAATTGACTGCTTCAGTGTGTTACCACATTACTACGTGATTCAACCACGAAAAAAACCCAGGATCTGGCCAACAAGTATGCGAAGAAGGCAAAATCATGAGCCAGATGCGGGCATATCCCGGACCTATCCCAGACCTAACCGGCGTTATCCTCTAAAATATTGATCGAAACCAGGTTTAATTGACTGCTTCAGTGTGTTACCACATTACTACGTGATTCAAACACGAAAAAACCCCAGGATCTGGCCAACAAGTATGCGAAGAAGGCAAAATCATGAGCTAGATGCGGGCATAACCCAGACCTAACCCAGACCTCACCGGTGTTATCCTCTAAAATATTGATGGAAACCAGGTTTTATTGACTGCTTCAGTGTATTACCACATTACTACGTGATTCAAACACGGAAAAACCCAGGATCTGGCCAACAAGTATGCGAAGAAGGCAAAATCATGAGCCAGATGCGGGCATAACCCAGACCTAACCCAGACCTAACCGGCGTTATCCTCTGAAATATTGATCGAAACCAGGTTTAATTGACTGCTTCAGAGTGTTACCACATTACTACGTGATTCAAACACGAAAAATACCCAGGATCTGGCCAAGAAGTTTGCGAAAAAGGCGAAAGTATAAGCCAGATGCGCGCAAATCCCAGACCTAACCCAGACCTAACCGGTGTTATCCTCTAAAATATTGATCGAAACCAGGTTTTATTGACTGCTTCAGTGTGTTACCACATTACTACGTTATTCAAACACGGAAAAACCCAGGATCTGGCCAACAAGTTTGCGAAAAAGGCGAAGGTATAAGCCAGATGCGCGCAAATCCCAGACCTAACCCAGACCTAACCGGTGTTATCCTCTAAAATATTGATCGAAACCAGGTTTAATTGACTGCTTCAGTGTGTTACCACATTACTACGTGATTCAAACACGGGAAATACCCAGGATCTGGCCAACAAGTATGCGAAGAAGGCAAAATCATGAGCCAGATGCGGGCATAACCCAGACCTAACCCAGACCTAACCGGTGTTATCCTCTAAAATATTGATCGAAACCAGGTTTAATTGACTGCTTCAGTGTGTTACCACATTACTACGTGATTCAACCACGAAAAAAACACAGGATCTGGCCAACAAGTATGCAAAGAAGGCAAAATCATGAGTCAGATGCGCGCATTTCCCAGACCTAACCCAGACCTAACCGGTGTTATCGTCTGAAATATTGATCGAAACCAGGTTTAATTGACTGCTTCAGTGTGTTACCACATTACTACGTGATTCAAACACGGAAAATACCCAGGATCTGGCCAACAAGTTTGCGAAAAAGGCGAAAGTATAAGCCAGATGCGGGCATATCCCGGACCTAACCCAGACCTAACCGGTGTTATCCTCTAAAATATTGATCGAAACCAGGTTTAATTGACTGCTTCAGTGTGGTACCACATTACTGCGTTATTCAAACCGGATAAAAACCCAGGATCTGGCCAACAAGTTTGCGAAAAAGGCGAAAGTATAAGCCAGATGCGCGCAAATCCCAGACCTAACCCAGACCTAACCGGTGTTATCCTCTAAAATATTGATCGAAACCAGGTTTTATTGACTGCTTCAGTGTGTTACCACATTACTACGTTATTCAAACACGGAAAAAACCCAGGATCTGGCCAACAAGTTTGCGAAAAAGGCGAAGGTATAAGCCAGATGCGCGCAAATCCCAGACCTAACCCAGACCTAACCGGTGTTATCCTCTAAAATATTGATCGAAACCAGGTTTAATTGACTGCTTCAGTGTGTTACCACATTACTACGTGATACAAACACGGAAAATACTCAGGATCTGGCCAACAAGTATGCGAAGAAGGCAAAATCATGAGCCAGATGCGGGCATAACCCAGACCTAACCCAGACCTAACCGGTGTTATCCTCTAAAATATTGATCGAAACCAGGTTTAATTGACAGCTTCAGTGTGTTACCACATTACTACGTGATTCAAACACGAAAAAAACCCAGGATCTGGCCAACAAGTATGCGAAGAAGGCAAAATCATGAGCCAGATGCGGGCATAACCCAGACCTAACCCAGACCTAACCGGTGTTATCCTCTAAAATATTGATCGAAACAAGGTTTTATTGACTGCTTCAGTGTATTACCACATTACTACGTGATTCAAACACGAAAAAAACCCAGGATCTGGCCAACAAGTATGCGAAGAAGGCAAAATCATGAGCCAGATGCGGGCATAACCCAGACCTAACCCAGACCTAACCGGTGTTATCCTCTAAAATATTGATCGAAACCAGGTTTAATTGACTGCTCCAGAGTGTTACCACATTACTACGTGATTCAACCACGAAAAAAACCCAGGATCTGGCCAACAAGTATGCGAAGAAGGCAAAATCATGAGCCAGATGCGGGCATATCCCGGACCTATCCCAGACCTAACCGGTCTTATCCTCTAAAATATTGATCGAAACCAGGTTTAATTGACTGCTTCAGTGTGTTACCACATTACTACGTGATTCAAACACGAAAAAACCCCAGGATCTGGCCAACAAGTATGCGAAGAATGCAAAATCATGAGCTAGATGCGGGCATAACCCAGACCTAACCCAGACCTCACCGGTGTTATCCTCTAAAATATTGATCGAAACCAGGTTTCATTGACTGCTTCAGTGTATTACCACATTACTACGTGATTCAAACACGGAAAAAACCCAGGATCTGGCCAACAAGTATGCGAAGAAGGCAAAATCATGAGCCAGATGCGGGCATTACCGAGACCTAACCCAGACCTAACCGGCGTTATCCTCTGAAATATTGATCGAAACCAGGTTTAATTGACTGCTTCAGAGTGTTACCACATTACTACGTGATTCAAACACGAAAAATACCCAGGATCTGGCCAAGAAGTTTGCGAAAAAGGCGAAAGTATAAGCCAGATGCGCGCAAATCCCAGACCTAACCCAGACCTAACCGGTGTTATCCTCTAAAATATTGATCGAAACCAGGTTTAATTGACTGCTTCAGTGTGTTACCACATTACTACGTGATTCAAACACGGGAAATACCCAGGATCTGGCCAACAAGTATGCGAAGAAGGCAAAATCATGAGCCAGATGCGGGCAAAACCCAGACCTAACCCAGACCTAACCGGTGTTATCCTCTGAAATATTGATCGAAACCAGGTTTAATTGACTGCTTCAGTGTGTTACCACATTACTACATGATTCAAACACGAAAAAAACCCAGGATCTGGCCAACAAGTATGCGAAGAAGGCAAAATCATGAGCCAGATGCGGGCATAACCCAGACCTAACCCAGACCTAACCGGTGTTATCCTCTGAAATATTGATCGAAACCAGGTTTAATTGACTGCTTCAGTGTGTTACCACATTACTACGTGATTCAAACACGGAAAATACCCGGGATCTGGCCTACAAGTTTGCGAAAAAGGCGAAAGTATAAGCCAGATGCGCGCAAATCCCAGACCTAACCCAGACCTAACCGGTGTTATCCTCTAAAATATTGATCGAAACCAGGTTTAATTGACTGCTTCAGTGTGTTACCACATTACTACGTGATTCAAACACGGAAAATACCCAGGATCTGGCCAACAAGTATGCGAAGAAGGCAAAATCATGAGCCAGATGCGGGCATAACCCAGACCTAACCCAGACCTAACCGGTGTTATCCTCTAAAATATTGATCGAAACCAGGCTTAATTGACTGCTTCAGTGTGTTACCACATTACTTCGTGATTCAAACACGGAAAATACCCGGGATCTGGCCAACAAGTTTGCGAAAAAGGCGAAAGTATAAGCCAGATGCGCGCAAATCCCAGACCTAACCCAGACCTAACCGGTGTTATCCTCTAAAATATTGATCGAAACCAGGCTTAATTGACTGCTTCAGTGTGTTACCACATTACTTCGTGATTCAAACACGGAAAATACCCGGGATCTGGCCAACAAGTATGCGAAGAAGGCAAAATCATGAGCCAGATGCGGGCATATCCCGGACCTATCCCAGACCTAACCGGTCTTATCGTCTAAAATATTGATCGAAACCAGGTTTAATTGACTGCTTCAGTGTGTTACCACATTACTACGTGATTCAAACACGAAAAAACCCCAGGATCTGGCCAACAAGTATGCGAAGAATGCAAAATCATGAGCTAGATGCGGGCATAACCCAGACCTAACCCAGACCTCACCGGTGTTATCCTCTAAAATATTGATCGAAACCAGGTTTTATTGACTGCTTCAGTGTACTACCACATTACTACGTGATTCAAACACGGAAAAAACCCAGGATCTGGCCAACAAGTATGCGAAGAAGGCAAAATCATGAGCCAGATGCGGGCATAACCCAGACCTAACCCAGACCTAACCGGCGTTATCCTCTGAAATATTGATCGAAACCAGGTTTAATTGACTGCTTCAGAGTGTTACCACATTACTACGTGATTCAAACACGAAAAATACCCAGGATCTGGCCAAGAAGTTTGCGAAAAAGGCGAAAGTATAAGCCAGATGCGCGCAAATCCCAGACCTAACCCAGACCTAACCGGTGTTATCCTCTAAAATATTGATCGAAACCGGGTTTAATTGACTGCTTCAGTGTGTTACCACATTACTACGTGATTCAAACACGGAAAATACCCAGGATCTGGCCAACAAGTATGCGAAGAAGGCAAAATCATGAGCCAGATGCGGGCATAACCCAGACCTAACCCAGACCTAACCGGTGTTATCCTCTAAAATATTGATCGATACCAGGTTTAATTGACAGCTTCAGTGTGTTACCACATTACTACGTGATTCAAACACGAAAAAAACCCAGGATCTGGCCAACAAGTATGCGAAGAAGGCAAAATCATGAGCCAGATGCGGGCATAACCCAGACCTAACCGGTGTTATCCTCTAAAATATTGATCAAAACCAGGTTTAATAGACTGCTTCAGTGTCTTACCACATTACTACGTGATTCAAACACGGAAAATACCCAGGACCTGGCCAACAAGTATGCGAAGAAGGCAAAATCATGAGCCAGATGCGGGCATAACCCAGACCTAACCCAGACCTAACCGGTGTTACCCTCTAAAATATTGATCGAAACCAGGTTTAATAGACTGCTTCAGTGCCTTACTACATTACTACGTGATTCAAACACGGAAAATACCCAGGATCTGGCCAACAAGTATGCGAAGAAGGCAAAATCATGAGCCAGATGCGGGCATAACCCAGACCTAACCCAGACCTAACCGGTGTTATCCTCTAAAATATTGGTCGAAACCAGGTTTAATTGACAGCTTCAGTGTGTTACCACATTCCTACGTGATTCAAACACGAAAAAAACCCAGGATCTGACCAACAAGTATGCGAAAAAGGCGAAAGTATAAGCCAGATGCGCGCATTTCCCAGACCTAACCCAGACCTAACCGGCGTTATCCTCCAAAATATTGATCGAAACCAGGTTTAATTGACTGCTTCAGTGTGTTACCACATTACTACGTGATTCAACCACGAAAAAAACCCAGGATCTGGCCAACAAGTATGCGAAGAAGGCAAAATCATGAGCCAGATGCGGGCATATCCCGGACCTATCCCAGACCTAACCGGCGTTATCCTCTAAAATATTGATCGAAACCAGGTTTAATTGACTGCTTCAGTGTGTTACCACATTACTACGTGATTCAAACACGAAAAAACCCCAGGATCTGGCCAACAAGTATGCGAAGAAGGCAAAATCATGAGCTAGATGCGGGCATAACCCAGACCTAACCCAGACCTAACCGGTGTTATCCTCTAAAATATTGATCGAAACCAGGTTTTATTGACTGCTTTAGTGTATTACCACATTACTACGTGATTCAAACACGAAAAAAACCCAGGATCTGTCCAACAAGTATGCGAAACAGGCAAAATCATGAGCCAGATGCGGGCATAACCAAGACCTAACCCAGACCTAACCGGTGTTATCCTCTAAAATATTGATCGAAACCAGGTTTAATTGACTGCTCCAGTGTGTTACCACATTACTACGTGATTCAACCACGAAAAAAACCCAGGATCTGGCCAACAAGTATGCGAAGAAGGCAAAATCATGAGCCAGATGCGGCATATCCCGGACCTATCCCAGACCTAACCGGTCTTATCCTCTAAAATATTGATCGAAACCAGGTTTAATTGACTACTTCAGTGTGTTACCACATTACTACGTGATTCAAACCAGAAAAAGGCAAGGATCTGGCCAAACAGTATGAGTAAAATGCAAAAGCATGAGCCAGATGAGGGCAAATCCCAGATCTAACCCAGGCCTAACCTGTGTTATTCTCTAAAATATTGATCGTATCCAGGATCTGGCCAAACAGCCCAGGATCTGGCCAAAAAGTATGAGAAAAATGCAAAGGCATGAGCCAGATGAGGGCAAATCCCAGATCTAACCCAGGCCTAACCTGTGTTATCCTCTAAAATATTAATCGTATGCAGGTTTCACTCACTGTGACAGTGTGGTACGACAATACTACGTGATCCTAACCAGAAAGAGCCCAGGATCTGGCCAAAAAGTATTCGAAAAATGCAAAAGCATGAGCCAGATGAGGGCAAATCCCAGATCTAACCCAGGCTTAACCTGTGTTAGCCTCTAAAATATTGATCGTATCCAGGTTTCACTCACTGTGACAGTGTGGTACCACAATACTACGTGATCCAAACCAGAAAGAGCCCAGGATCTGCCCTACAAGTGTACAAAAAATGCAAAAGCATGAGCCAGATGCGGGCAAATCCCTGATATAACCCAGGCCTAACCTGTGTAATCCTCTAAAATATTGACCGTATCCAGGTTAAATTGACTGTTTCAGTGTGGTACCACATTACTACGTGATCCAATCCAGAAAAAGCACAGGATCTGGCCAACAAGTATGCGAAAATTGCGAAGGTATGAGCCAGATGAGCGTGTAACCCAGGCCTAACACAGACCAAACCGGTGTTATCTCCTAAAATATGGGTCGAAACCAGGTTTCATTGACTGTCTCGTTGTGATACAACATTACTACGTGATCCGAACCAGAAAAAGCCCAGGATCTGGCCAACAAGTATACGAAAGGTGCAAAAGCATGAGCCAGATGGGGGCAAATCCCAGACCTAACCGGCATTATCCTCTAAAATATTGATCGAGACCAGGTTTAGTCGACTGTTTCAGTGCGGTACCACATTACTACGTGATCCAAACCTGAAAAAACCCATGATCTTGTCAGGAAGCATGCGAAAAATGCGAAAGTATGAGCCAGATGCGGGTATAGCCCAGACCTAACCGGCGTTATTCTCTAAAATATTGATCGTATCCAGGATTAATCGACTGTTGCAGTGTGGTACCACATTACTACGTGATCCAAACCAGAAAAAGCCCAGGATCTATCCAACAAGTATACGAAAGGTGCAAAAGCATGAGCCAGATGAGGGCAAATCCCAGATCTAACCCAGACCTAAGCTGTGGTAGCCTCTAAAATATTGATCGAATCCAGGATTAACTCACTGTGACTGTGTGGTACCACATTAGAACGTGATACGAACCAGAAAACGCCCAGGATCGGGCCACAACTATGCGAAAAATGCGAAAGTATGATCCAGATGATGGCAAATACCAGACCTAACCCAGACCTAACCAGTGTTTGCTCTAAAATATTGATCGGATCCAGGTTAGACTCACCGTTTCAGTGTGGTACCACATTACTACGTGATCCAAACCAGAAAACGCCCAGGATCTGGGCATCAAGTATGCGAAAAATGCAAAAGTATGAGCCAGGTGATGGCAAATACCTGCCCTAACGCAGACCTAACCGGTGTTATCCTGTAAAATATAGATTGAATCCCGGTTTAACCCACTGTTTCAGTATGGTACCACATTACTACGTGATCCAACCCAGAAAACGCCCAGAATCTTGCAATCAAATATGCGAAAAATGTGAAAGTATGTGCCAGTTGATGGCAAATATAAGAAATAACCTAGACCTAACCGGTGTTATCCTCTAGAATATTGATCGTACCCAGCCTTAACTCACTGTTTCAGTGTGGTACCACATTACTACGTGATCCAACCTAGAAAACGCCCATGATCTGGCCAACAAGTAGGTGAAAAATGCGAAGGTATGAGCCAGACAGGACTTGATGTCCCAAGTCCTCGCGGAGTGGGGGGTTGGCCTGGCGGTCGCCGCCGAGCCGTACCGCGTCCCTGATCACCCTCATTGGGTGGGCGACGCGGACGGCTTGGTGGCGACGGTATGGGGAGGGGGCGACGGGTCCCCACCGTTCTCCTTGTTGGAGCGCGGTCGGGGATTCGTCGCCGTGGACTGGGGGGGAGTCGCTGTGGTGGGGTGCTACATTTCGCCCCGTAGCGGTCACGCTGCGTTCGAGCTGTACTTGGCCGAGGTCGCGGCATGCGTGCAGCGCTACGCGGCCCGGCCGGTGTTGGTCCTGGGGGATTTTAATGCCAAGTCGGTGGCTTGGGGATCCCCCAGGACCTCCGTTCGCGGCGGGATCCTGGGCGATTGGGCGGCGGGGCTCGACCTCCGGGTATTGAACCGGGGGTCGGAGCACACATGCGTGCGGCGATATGGGGGGTCCATCGTGGATGTTGGATTCGCGACCCCCAACGCCGTGCGCATGGTGTCGGGTTGGCACGTGGTCGCGGGGGCAGAGACACTCTCCGATCACCGGTACATCCGGATGGAGGTCTCTGCCGCCGCGAGTGCATCCCGACACGGCCGCCTGCGTGGCACCCCACCACGCCGCTGGGCGCTTCGGCGCCTGGACAAGGACGCCCTGATGGCAGCTGCCCTCGCTGCAACTTGGCCGCAGGGAGCGGCCGAGTTGCCGAGCATAGAGGGGGAGGTCGCCCGGCTCGGAGCATTGGTCGCGGGTATTTGCGACGCGGCGATGCCTCCGGTCGGGCGGGCTTCTCCTCGCCGGGCGGTGTACTGGTGGTCGGACGCGATCGCGGAGTTGCGAGTCGCGACTGTCCGCGCCCGACGCCAGTACACCCGCGCGCGCCGTCGTCAACGTACAGGCGACGGCGTGGCGCGAGCGAGGGCAGCTGATGACCTGTATGGAGCATACCGCGTGGCGCGGGTTGCTCTGCAGGTCGCCATCAAACGGGCTAAGACCCAGGCATGGAAGGAGCTCCTCCAGACCCTTGATGACGATCCATGGGGGCGCCCATATAAGGTGGTGCTGAATAAGCTCCGCCCGTGGGCGCCCCCCGTCACCGAGGGTCTTGACCCCCGGCTGCTGGAGGACGTGGTCAATACACTCTTCCCAATTGGGGAGAGGGGACCGCGTCCTCCGGCGGCGGCGGCTGTCCCAGTGGAGTGGACGGCCGAGCTGGGGGTCACGCAGGAGGAGCTGGCAGCGGCCATCAGACGGCTCGGGGTTCGTAACACGGCCCCGGGTCCGGATGGTGTGCCCGGCCGGGTTTGGGTCTTGACCCAGGGCGTCCTTGGGGCCGACCTCAGGCGGTTGTTCGACCGCTGCCTGAGGGACGGGCGATTCCCCCCCAGTTGGAAGGTGGCGAGGATGGTCCTCCTCCGGAAGGAGGGTCGGCCCGCGGAGTCTCCCTCCGCATACCGGCCCATTTGTCTCCTCGACGAGGTGGGCAAGCTCTTCGAGCGTGTGATTGCTGCCCGCCTCGTCGAGCACCTGTCGCGGGGTGATCCCGGTCTGGCCGACTGCCAGTTCGGTTTCCGGGGGGGCCGATCGACTATCGACGCGATAGGTCGTGTGAGGGCCCTCTCGGAGGCGGCCGTCTCCCGGGGAGGGGTGGCATTGGCAATATCCTTGGATATTGCCAATGCCTTTAACACCCTCCCCTGGGAAGAGATAAGGAGGGGGCTCGAATATCATCGAGTCCCCCCTTGTCTCAGGGCGGTCGTCGGGGATTATCTCCGCGGCAGGTGGATCGAGTATCCGGGCCGGGATGGTGATATGCGGAGGGAGGTGTACTGCGGTGTTCCGCAGGGGTCGGTCCTCGGGCCACTCCTGTGGAACATCGCGTACGACTCGGTGTTGCGGGCCGGCCTCCCCGACGGCGTCAGCACGGTGTGTTATGCGGATGACACACTGGTGCTGGCCGTCGGGGCGCACTGGGGGAGGGCCATGCGTCGCGCGGAGGAGGGGTCGCAACGCGTCGTCGACCGGATCAGGGGGATGGGGATGACGGTGGCGGTCCATAAGACCGAGGTGATTGCGTTTCATTCACCTCGGCAGGATCCGCCACCCCCTCTGATTCGGGTGGGTGGGGCTGACATCGAGGTGAAGCCCCAGATCAGGTATCTGGGGCTGATCCTCGATAGCCACTGGCGTTTCGAGAAGCATTTCCGCTGCCTGGTCCCCCGGTTGGAAAGGATGGTTGCGGCTCTGGGCCGGATCCTGCCCAACCTGGGGGGCCCGGCGGGCCGAGTTCGTCGCCTCTATGTGGCAATGGTCCAGTCGGTGGCCCTATACGGGGCCCCCGTCTGGGCGGACGACCTGGCTGCCTCCCGGCGCAGCATGACTATGCTGCGTCGGGTGCAGAGGCGCATGGCGCTCAGGGTCGTCCGCGGGTATCGGACCGTGTCACATGAGGCGGCGACGGTTCTAGCGGGGATGCCGCCCATGGACCTGCTCGCGCGGTCGCACGCGGTGATGTACCGGCACCGCGTCGACCGTCGCGCGGGGATGGGGGCGGTCCCGGGCGGGCAGGAACCTGCTTGGGGCGATTTGAAGCGCCAGGCCCGGCAGTCCGTGTTGCTCGCGTGGCAGGAGCGGCTGGCTCTGCCAACCGCGGGGCACCGGACTGTCGAGGCTGTTCGGCCACTCCTGAAGGAGTGGCTGGACAGAGGCCATGGCAGCCTCACCTACCGGCTGGCACAGGTATTTTCCGGGCATGGCAGCTTCGGAAGATACCTGTGCCGAATAGGGAAGGAGCCGACGGCGCGTTGCTGCCACTGCGACGCTGAGCAGGACACGGCGGATCATACCCTGGAGGTATGCCCCGCGTGGGAGGGGGAGCGCCGTGTCCTGGTCGGCGTCGTCGGGCGGGATGTCTCGCTGCCGGGCGTGGTGCGCGCCATGCTCGGCAGCGAGAAGAAGTGGAGGGCCGTGGCCTCCTTCTGCGAGAACGTAATGTTGCAGAAGGAGGCCGCGGGGAGGGAGCGCGAGCTTCAGCGGCGCGCTGAAGCTCGCGCTCGTGCGGTGGCCCGAGGTCGTCGCCCGGTCGCGAGGCGTCGCGGGCGGCCGCCTCGGCGTGGCGGATGACCTAGGCTGGGAGGGGGGTCCTGAGGGGACCCTCCTCCCGCCAGGCGGCGCCGGGTCGGACCGGTTGGGGGTAGGAGTGCCTCCCCCTACCGGTCCGACGCAAGGGGAGGCACCCTCGGCGGTCTGGTGTGGCCATGAACGCCCGGCCGCCGAGGGGTGGAAACGGGGTCGCGGGCGGTTGCGGGTTGGGGCTCGCAGCCGCCACTAAACGCGGCCCCGGGACGGATAGCGGCGGGATGGAGTGGCCCCGTCCCGCCGCTATGAGGCAGTGTGTCTACTGGGGGGAACGATTGTCCCCCCGGGGGATGGGCGCGAAAGCGCGGGCACGGGGAGGATACCGGAAGAATGCTTCGAGCGATTCCCGGTATCCTCTCAAAGCGTGCCGAAGGGTCACCGTGGGGTTTTTAGTGGGTAGGTCCCGCGCCTGTCGTTGTACGGGCGCGGGGAATCCCACACACCCCTCCCACCTCTCCCCAAGGAGGTGGGAGGGAGTCTTTCGAAGATTTTCCCCACGACAAAAAAAAAAAAAAAAAAAAAAAAGGTATGAGCCAGATGATGGCAAATACCAGACCTAACCCTGACCTAACCGGTATTATCCTCTAAAATATAGATTGAATCCAGGTTTAACTCACTGTTGCAGTGTGGTACCGACTTACCTCGTGATCCAACCTAGATAACGCCCAGCATCTGTCGAACAAGTATGCGAAAAATGCAAAAGTATGAGGCAGATGATGGCAAATACCAGGCCTAACCCTGACCTAACCGGTGTTGTCCTCTAAAATATTGATCGAATCCAGGATTAACTCACTGTGACTGTGTGGTACCACATTAGAACGTGATACGAACCAGAAAACGCCCAGGATCGGGCCACAACTATGCGAAAAATGCGAAAGTATGTTCCAGATGAGGGCAAATCCCAGACCTAACCCTGACCTAACCGGAGTTTTCCTCTAAGATATAGATTGAGTCCAGGCTTAACTCACTGTTTCAGTGTGGTACCACATTACTACGTGATCCAAACCAGAAAAAGCCCAGCATCTGGCCAACAAGTATGCGATAGAAGCGAAATTATGTTCCAGATGAGGGCAAATCCCAGACCTAACCCTCACCTAACCGGTGTAATCCTGTAAAATATAGATTGAATCCCGGTTTAACCCACTGTTTCAGTATGGTACCACATTACTACGTGATCCATCCCAGAAAACGCCCAGGATCTGGCCAACAAGTATGCGAAAAATGCGAAGGTATGAGGCAGATGATGGCAAATACCAGACCTAACCCTTACCTAACCGGAGTTATCCTCTAATATATAGATTGAACCCAGGTTTAACTCACTGTTTCAGTGTAGTACCACACTACTACGTGATCCAAACCAGAAAAGGCCCAGGATCTGGCCAACAAGAAGACGGAAAATGAGAAAGTATGAGCGAGATGAGGGCAAATCCCAGACCTAACCCTGACCTAACCGGAGTTTTCCTCTAAAATATAGATTGAGTCCAGGCTTAACTCACTGTTTCAGTGTGGTACCACATTACTACGTGATCCAAACCAGAAAAAGCCCAGCATCTGGCCAACAAGTATGCGATAGAAGCAAAATTATGTTCCAGATGAGGGCAAATCCCAGACCTAACCCTCACCTAACCGGTGTAATCCTGTAAAATATAGATTGAATCCCGGTTTAACCCAATGTTTCAGTATGGTACCACATTACTACGTGATCCAACCCAGAAAACGCCCAGAATCTGTCCAACAAGTATGCGAAAAATGCGAAAGTATGAGCCAGATGATGACAAATACCAGACCCAATCCCGACCTAACCGGTGTTATCCACTAAAATATTGATCGGATCCAGGCTTAACTCACTGTTTCAGTGTGGTACCACATTACTACGTGATACAAAGCAGAAAAAGCCCAGGATCTTGCAATCAAGTATGCGAAAAATGCGAAAGTATGAGCCAGACCCCCTCAGGGGCTGCCAGCCTTTCAGCTGCAGTACGGGCTTAACGAACCCGGGGTACCCGAGTCATACACACACCGTAAGCCTCCTGTTGGTCGTCACAACGACCCATTCACAATTCCCTATTGGTTTTGTGAATGGTACGTGACGGCAGGAGGAACGGGGGTCTTGGCTTAACCGCCTGGGCCACGAGTATGGCGACTCTATAAAATCGCCCTCCAATCCTAAGCTATGGTGCGCGGCGATGGGATGCATGGTTGGGGGAGAAGGCCCAATCCCAAGCGACCACCTCCGGGGAACCTGCCGAACCCCCGGAGTATTAGGCTTACCCGGGTAAGGCGGCTCTGCCCGGGTGGACCTTTATTTCCGACCATCTCGTGGGATTATTATGGACACAGAAAATAAAATGGGGATGGGGCGGGTTTTGTCGGTTGGGGAGGACGGAGACGGGGTTGGGGTTAGGGTGGCGGCGCTCGCGCCCCACTCAGCGCCAGGTCCGGCTTCGTGGAGGGTGGAGGAGGACGACGAGACGGCGTCGGTCTCGTCCTTCTCCTCCAGCACGAGCCACATAGGCTCTAAGAGGAAGAGGACGGGGCAGGCCGTCGTCGAGGTGGGCGGGGCGATGAGCCCGTCGGTGAGGCTGAGTTGCCTCAGGGACGAGGTGACCGAGGAGATGTCGGAGAGGATCTCCTCGTCCCTGAGGCGGGTGGAGAAAGTCGCCGCTGCCTGCGCCTTTAAGGGGCAGAAAAGCGGTGGCGCGGAGGCCCTGAAGGCCGCGGCGGAGGAAATGAGGGAAGCGGCGCGGGAGCTCAGAGGGCGGAACGCCCGTCTGCAGCTCCTGTTGGAGGAGGAGCGACAGGGGAGGAGGAGGGCAGAGGCGCTGTGGAACAGCGCGGCCCTCCCTCCCATCCTCCCTCCTCCTCCACCGCCGCGTCCCTCGGCGGAGGTAAATAAGCGGAGTGCGGCGGCAGTGGTGCGGGGCACCGCGGGCCCCTCCACCCGCACTCCGCCCGTGAAGAAGTCCCCGTCCTTCTCAGAAGACGATCTTCTGAGGAGGATTGGGGACATGATTGATGGCAAGCTGGCCGCCTTCCGGGAGGAGCTCCTCGCCGGAAGAGCGGTCAGCAGGAAGGCGGTGCCTCCCCGACCTGTTCCGGTACAGTCGGGGAAGGCAAAGAAGGGCGGAGTGAAGGCTCCGCCTAGCGTTGCGGCACCAGGGCCCCGGGTCGCGACCCCCAAGGGGGGTGGTGTACCCGTGGTCGCGGTGGTCGCGTCCTCCTCCACAGCACCCTCCCAAGGGGGGGTGGCGTGGAGTGAGGTGGTGGGGCGGAAGGCGAAGCGGGTGGCGAGGAAGGCCTCGCAACCGCAGCCTCCGCCTCCGCCGCCGGCGGCCAAGGTAAAGGCCGCGAAGGTCGGGAAGGCACGACCAGGTCGTCCCCCAAAAACGGCAGCGGTGACGCTGACCGTTGCGCAGGGGGGCGACCTGACCCTCGCGGAGGCGATGCGGCTCGCCAGGGAGAATATCTCCCTGGAAGAGCTGGGCATCGCCTCCGTGAGGGCGAAGAGGGCCGTGACCGGGGGTCTCTTGCTGGAGATCCCCGGTGCAGAAGGCGGCGCGAAGGCGGATCGTCTCGCCCAGAGGCTCCGGGAGCAGCTGGGCGAGCGAGGTGTCCGGGTCGCCCGGCCCACGAAGCGCACGGAGATGCGCGTTTGTGGGCTGGACGACTCGGTCAGCGCACAGGATGTGTCCCGTGCCCTTGCGAGGGCGGGGGACTGTCCTGTGGAGGACCTGCGGATCGGAGAGATCCGCAGGTCGCCCTCCGGCCTCGGGTCGGTGTGGGCCCGGTGCCCCCTCTCCGCCGCCCGTAAGGTGGCGGAATCCGGGAGGGTGTTGGTGGGGTGGGTTTCGGCACGAGTGGAAATCCTCGCGCCGCGCCCGCTCCAGTGTCACCGCTGCCTCGAATTGGGGCACGTGAGGCAGTGGTGCACCTCGCCGGTGGACCGCAGCGGTCAGTGTTACCGCTGCGGTGCCAAAGAGCACCGTGCGAGCCAGTGCTCGGCGGCCCCCCACTGCCCGCTGTGTGCGGACATGGGGAGGCCAGCCGATCACAGGGTGGGGAGCAAGAAGTGCTCCCCCCCCCTCCCGGAAGGAGAGGAAGAGGCGGGCTGCACCGGCTCCGGTGCCGAGGGCGGTGGCATCGTCCTCCATGGAGGTGGACGGTGCTACGGGGACGGACGGCCGGGAGGAGGCTGGCGCGGCCATTAATTAATGCCGCCCCGCCTCCTCCTCCAGGCCAACCTCAACCACTGCCGCGCGGCACAGGACTTGATGTCCCAAGTCCTCGCGGAGTGGGGGGTTGGCCTGGCGGTCGCTGCCGAGCCGTACCGCGTCCCTGATCACCCTCATTGGGTGGGCGACGCGGACGGCTTGGTGGCGACGGTATGGGGAGGGGGCGACGGGTCCCCACCGTTCTCCTTGTTGGAGCGCGGTCGGGGATTCGTCGCCGTGGACTGGGGGGGAGTCGCTGTGGTGGGGTGCTACATTTCGCCCCGTAGCGGTCACGCTGCGTTCGAGCTGTACTTGGCCGAGGTCGCGGCATGCGTGCAGCGCTACGCGGCCCGGCCGGTGCTGGTCCTGGGGGATTTTAATGCCAAGTCGGTGGCTTGGGGATCCCCCAGGACCTCCGTTCGCGGCGGGATCCTGGGCGATTGGGCGGCGGGGCTCGACCTCCGGGTATTGAACCGGGGGTCGGAGCACACATGCGTGCGGCGATATGGGGGGTCCATCGTGGATGTTGGATTCGCGACCCCCAACGCCGTGCGCATGGTGTCGGGTTGGCACGTGGTCGCGGGGGCAGAGACACTCTCCGATCACCGGTACATCCGGATGGAGGTCTCTGCCGCCGCGAGTGCATCCCGACACGGCCGCCTGCGTGGCACCCCACCACGCCGCTGGGCGCTTCGGCGCCTGGACAAGGACGCCCTGATGGCAGCTGCCCTCGCTGCAACTTGGCCGCAGGGAGCGGCCGAGTTGCCGAGCATAGAGGAGGAGGTCGCCCGGCTCGGAGCATTGGTCGCGGGTATTTGCGACGCGGCGATGCCTCGGGTCGGGCGGGCTTCTCCTCGCCGGGCGGTGTACTGGTGGTCGGACGCGATCGCGGAGTTGCGAGTCGCGACTGTCCGCGCCCGACGCCAGTACACCCGCGCGCGCCGTCGTCAACGTACAGGCGACGGCGTGGCGCGAGCGAGGGCAGCTGATGACCTGTATGGAGCATACCGCGTGGCGCGGATTGCTCTGCAGGTCGCCATTAAACGGGCCAAGACCCAGGCATGGAAGGAGCTCCTCCAGACCCTTGATGACGATCCATGGGGGCGCCCATATAAGGTGGTGCTGAATAAGCTCCGCCCGTGGGCGCCCCCCGTCACCGAGGGTCTTGACCCCCGGCTGCTGGAGGACGTGGTCAATACACTCTTCCCAATTGGGGAGAGGGAACCGCGTCCTCCGGCGGCGGCGGCTGTCCCAGTGGAGTGGACGGCCGAGCTGGGGGTCACGCAGGAGGAGCTGGCAGCGGCCATCAGACGGCTCGGGGTTCGTAACACGGCCCCGGGTCCGGATGGTGTGCCCGGCCGGGTTTGGGTCTTGACCCAGGGCGTCCTTGGGGCCGACCTCAGGCGGTTGTTCGACCGCTGCCTGAGGGACGGGCGATTCCCCCCCAGTTGGAAGGTGGCGAGGATGGTCCTCCTTCGGAAGGAGGGTCGGCCCGCGGAGTCTCCCTCCGCATACCGGCCTATTTGTCTCCTCGACGAGGTGGGCAAGCTCTTCGAGCGTGTGATTGCTGCCCGCCTCGTCGAGCACCTGTCGCGGGGTGATCCCGGTCTGGCCGACTGCCAGTTCGGTTTCCGGGGGGGCCGATCGACTATCGACGCGATAGGTCGTGTGAGGGCCCTCTCGGGGGCGGCCGTCTCCCGGGGAGGGGTGGCATTGGCAATATCCTTGGATATTGCCAATGCCTTTAACACCCTCCCCTGGGAAGAGATAAGGAGGGGGCTCGAATATCATCGAGTCCCCCCTTGTCTCAGGGCGGTCGTCGGGGATTATCTCCGCGGCAGGTGGATCGAGTATCCGGGCCGGGATGGTGATATGCGGAGGGAGGTGTACTGCGGTGTTCCGCAGGGGTCGGTCCTCGGGCCACTCCTGTGGAACATCGCGTACGACTCGGTGTTGCGGGCCGGCCTCCCCGACGGCGTCAGCACGGTGTGTTATGCGGATGACACACTGGTGCTGGCCGTCGGGGCGCACTGGGGGAGGGCCATGCGTCGCGCGGAGGAGGGGTCGCAACGCGTCGTCGACCGGATCAGGGGGATGGGGATGACGGTGGCGGTCCATAAGACCGAGGTGATTGCGTTTCATTCACCTCGGCAGGATCCGCCACCCCCTCTGATTCGGGTGGGTGGGGCTGACATCGAGGTGAAGCCCCAGATCAGGTATCTGGGGCTGATCCTCGATAGCCACTGGCGTTTCGAGAAGCATTTCCGCTGCCTGGTCCCCCGGTTGGAAAGGATGGTTGCGGCTCTGGGCCGGATCCTGCCCAACCTGGGGGGCCCGGCGGGCCGAGTTCGTCGCCTCTATGTGGCAATGGTCCAGTCGGTGGCCCTATACGGGGCCCCCGTCTGGGCGGACGACCTGGCTGCCTCCCGGCGCAGCATGACTATGCTGCGTCGGGAGCAGAGGCGCATGGCGCTCAGGGTCGTCCGCGGGTATCGGACCGTGTCACATGAGGCGGCGACGGTTCTAGCGGGGATGCCGCCCATGGACCTGCTCGCGCGGTCGCACGCGGTGATGTACCGGCACCGCGTCGACCGTCGCGCGGGGATGGGGGCGGTCCCGGGCGGGCAGGAACCTGCTTGGGGCGATTTGAAGCGCCAGGCCCGGCAGTCCGTGTTGCTCGCGTGGCAGGAGCGGCTGGCTCTGCCAACCGCGGGGCACCGGACTGTCGGGGCGGTTCGGCCACTCCTGAAGGAGTGGCTGGACAGAGGCCATGGCAGCCTCACCTACCGGATGGCACAGGTATTTTCCGGGCATGGCAGCTTCGGAAGATACCTGTGCCGGATAGGGAAGGAGCCGACGGCGCGTTGCTGCCACTGCGACGCTGAGCAGGACACGGCGGATCATACCCTGGAGGTATGCCCCGCGTGGGAGGGGGAGCGCCGTGTCCTGGTCGGCGTCGTCGGGCGGGATGTCTCGCTGCCGGGCGTGGTGCGCGCCATGCTCGGCAGCGAGGAGAAGTGGAGGGCCGTGGCCTCCTTCTGCGAGAACGTAATGTTGCAGAAAGAGGCCGCGGGCAGGGAGCGCGAGCTTCAGCGGCGTGCTGAAGCGCGCGCTCGTGCGGTGGCCCGAGGTCGTCGCCCGGTCGCGAGGCGTCGCGGGCGGCCGCCTCGGCGTGGCGGATGACCTAGGCTGGGAGGGGGGTCCTGAGGGGACCCTTCTCCCGCCAGGCGGCGCCGGGTCGGACCGGTTGGGGGTAGGAGTGCCTCCCCCTACCGGTCCGACGCAAGGGGAGGCACCCTCGGCGGTCTGGTGCGGCCATGAACGCCCGGCCGCCGAGGGGTGGAAACGGGGTCGCGGGCGGTTGCGAGTTGGGGCTCGCAGCCGCCACTAAACGCGGCCCCGGGACGGATAGCGGCGGGATGGAGTGGCCCCGTCCCGCCGCTATGAGGCGTTGTGTCTACTGGGGGGACCGATTGTCCCCCCGGGGGATGGGCGCGAAAGCGCGGGCACGGGGAGGATACCGGAAGAATGCTTCGAGCGATTCCCGGTATCCTCCCAAAGCGTGCCGAAGGGTCACCGTGGGGTTTTCAGTGGGTAGGTCCTGCGCCCGTCGTTGTACGGGCGCGGGGAATCCCACACACCCCTCCCACCTCTCCCCAAGGAGGTGGGAGGGAGTCTTTCGAAGATTTTCCCCACGACAAAAAAAAAAAAAAAAAAAAAAAAAAGTATGAGCCAGACGATGGCAAATACCAGACCTAACCCTCACCTAACCGGTGTTATCCTGTAAAATATAGATTGAAAGCAGGTTTAACTCACTGATTCAGTGTGGTACCACATTGCTGCGTGATCCAACCCAGAAAAAGCCCAGGATCTGGCCAACAAGTATGCGAAAAATGCGAAAGTATCAGCCAGATGATGGCAAATACCAGAACCCTCACCTAACCGGTGTTATCCTCTAAAATATAGATTGAAACCAGGTTTAACTCACTATTTCAGTGTGGTACCACATTACTACGTGATACAAACCAGAAAACGCCCAAGATCTGGCCAACAAGTATGCGAAAAATGCGAAAGTATGAGCCAGATGATGGCTAATACCAGAACCCACACCTAACCGGTGTTATCCTCTAAAATATACATTGAATCCAGGCTTAACTCACTGTTTCAGTGTGGTACAACATTACTACGTGATCCAACCCAGAAAACGCCTAGGATCTGGCAAACTTGTAGGTGAAAAATGCGAAAGGATTAGCCAGATGATACCAAGTACCAGACATAACCCTCACCTAACTAGTGTTATCCTCTAAAATATAGATTGAATCCAGGATTAACTCACTGCTGCAGTGTGGTACCACATTACTACGTGATCCAAACCAGAAAACGCCCAGGATCTAGCCAACAAGTATGCGAAAAATGCGAAAGTATGAGCCAGTTGATGGCAAATATAAGAAATAACCCAGACCTAACCGCTGTTATCCTCTAGAATATTGATCGTACCCAGTCTTAACTCACTGTTTCAGTGTGGTACCACATTACTACGTGATCCAACCTAGAAAACGCCCATGATCTGGCCAACAAGTAGGTGATAAATGCGAAGGTAAGGGCCAGATGATGGCAAATACCAGACCTAACCCTGACCTAACCGGTGTTATCCTCTAAAATATAGATTGAATCCAGGTTTAACCCACTGTTTCAGTGTGGTACCACACTACTACGTGATCCAACCCAGAAAAAGCCCAGCATCTGGCCAACAAGTATGCGATAGAAGCGAAATTATGTTCCAGATGAGGGCAAATCCCAGACCTAACCCTCACCTAACCGGTGTAATCCTGTAAAATATAGATTGAATCCCGGTTTAACCCACTGTTTCAGTATGGTACCACATTACTACGTGATCCAACCCAGAGAACGCCCAGAATCTGTCCAACAAGTATGCGAAAAATGCGAAAGTATGAGCCAGATGATGACAAATACCAGACCCAATCCCGACCTAACCGGTGTTATCCACTAAAATATTGATCGGATCCAGGCTTAACTCACTGTTTCAGTGTGGTACCACATTACTACGTGATCCAAAGCAGAAAAATCCCAGGATCTTGCAATCAAATATGCGAAAAATGTGAAAGTATGAGCCAGTTGATGGCAAATATAAGAAATAACCCAGACCTAACCGGTGTTATCCTCTAGAATATTGATCGTACCCAGTCTTAACTCACTGTTTCAGTGTGGTACCACATTACTACGTGATCCAACCTAGAAAACGCCCATGATCTGGCCAACAAGTAGGTGATAAATGCGAAGGTATGAGCCAGATGATGGCAAATACCAGACCTAACCCTGACCGAACGTGTGTTATCCTCTAAAATGTAGATTGAATCCAGGATTAACTCACCGTTTCAGTGTGGTACCGCATTACTACGTGATCCACCACAGAAAACGCCCAGGATCTCGCCAACAAGTAGGCGAAAAATGCGAAAGTATGAGCCAGATGATGACAAATACAAGTCCTAACCCTGACCTAACCGGTATTACCCTCTAAAATATAGATTGAATCCCGGTTTAACTCACTGTTTCAGTGTGGTACCACACTACTACGTGATCCAACCCAGAAAAAGCCCAGCATCTGGCCAACAAGTATGCGAAGAATGCGAAAGTATGATCCAGATGATGGCAAATACCAGACCTAACCCTGACCTAACCGGTGTTATCCTCTAAAATATAGATTGAATCCAGGTTTAACTCACTGTATCAGTGTGGTACCACATTACTACGTGATCCAAACCAGAAAACGCCCAGGATCTATCCAAGAAGTAAGCGAAAAATGCGAAAGTATGACGCAGATGATGGCAAATACCAGACCTAACCCTTACCTAACCGGTGTTATCCTCTAATATATAGATTGAACCCAGGTTTAACTCACTGTTTCAGTGTAGTACCACACTACTACGTGATCCAACCCAGAAAAAGCCCAGCATCTGGCCAACAAGTATGCGAAAGAAGCGAAATTATGTTCCAGATGAGGGCAAATCCCAGACCTAACTCAGACTTATCGGGGGTTATCCTCTAATGTATTAATCGGACCCAGGTTTAATTGCCTGTTTCGGTGTGGTACCACATTGCTACGTGATCCAAACAAGAAAAAGCCCAGGATCTGGCCAACAAGTATGCGAAGAATGCGAAAGTATGAGCGAGATGAGGGCAAATCTTAGACCTAATCCTGACCTAACCGGTGTTATCTTCTAAAATATAGATTGAGGCCAGGTTTAAATCACTGCAGCAGTGCGGTACCACATTACTACGTGATCCAAACCAGAAAACGCCCAGGATCTGGCCAACAAGTAGACGGAAAATGAGAAAGTATGAGCGAGATGAGGGCAAATCCCAGACCTAACCCTGACCTAACCGGAGTTATCCTCTAAAATATAGATTGAATCCAGGTTTAACTCACTGTTTCAGTGTGTGTACCACATTATTACGTGATCCAACCCAGAAAAAGCCCAGCATTTGGCCAACAATTACGCGAAAAATGCGAAAGTATTAGCCAGATGATGGCAAATCCCAGACCTAACCCTGACCTAACCGGAGTTCTCCTCTAAAATATAGATTGAATCCAGGCTTAACTCACTGTTTCAGTGTGGTACCACATTACTACGTGATCCAAACCAGAAAAAGCCCAGGATCTTGCAATCATGTATGCGAAAAATGCGAATGTATGAGCCAGACGATGGCAAATACCAGACCTCACCCTTACCTAACCGGTGTTATCCTCTAATATATAGATTGAATCCAGGTTTAACCCACTGTTTCAGTGTGCTACCACACTACTACGTGATCCAACCCAGAAAAAGCCCAGCATCTGGCCAACAAGTATGCGATAGAAGCGAAATTATGTTCCAGATGAGGGCAAATCCCAGACCTAACCCTCACCTAACCGGTGTTATCCTGTAAAATATAGATTGAATCCCGTTTTAACCCACTGTTTCAGTATGGTACCACATTACTACGTGATCCAACCCAGAGAACGCCCAGAATCTGTCCAACAAGTATGCGAAAAATGCGAAAGTATGGGCCAGATGATGACAAATACCAGACCCAATCCCGACCTAACCGGTGTTATCCACTAAAATATTGATCGGATCCAGGCTTAACTCACTGTTTCAGTGAGGTACCACATTACTACGTGATCCAAAGCAGAAAAAGCCCAGGATCTTGCAATCAAATATGCGAAAAATGTGAAAGTATGAGCCAGTTGATGGCAAATATAAGAAATAACCCAGACCTAACCGGTGTTATCCTCTAGAATATTGATCGTACCCAGTCTTAACTCACTGTTTCAGTGTGGTACCACATTACTACATGATCCAACCTAGAAAACGCCCATGATCTGGCCAACAAGTAGGTGATAAATGCGAAGGTATGAGCCAGATGATGGCAAATACCAGACCTAACCCTGACCGAACGTGTGTTATCCTCTAAAATGTAGATTGAATCCAGGATTAACTCACCGTTTCAGTGTGGTACCGCATTACTACGTGATCCACCACAGAAAACGCCCAGGATCTCGCCAACAAGTAGGCGAAAAATGCGAAAGTATGAGCCAGATGATGACAAATACAAGACCTAACCCTGACCTAACCGGTATTATCCTCTAAAATATAGATTGAATCCCGGTTTAACTCACTGTTTCAGTGTGGTACCACACTACTACGTGATCCAACCCAGAAAAAGCCCAGCACCTGGCCAACAAGTATGCGAAAAATGCGAAAGTATGATCCAGATGATGGCAAATACCAGACCTAACCCTGACCTAACCGGTGTTATCCTCTAAAATATAGATTGAATCCAGGTTTAACTCACTGTTTCAGTGTGGTACCACATTACTACGTGATCCAAACCAGAAAACGCCCAGGATCTATCCAAGAAGTAAGCGAAAAATGCGAAAGTATGAGGCAGATGATGGCAAATACCAGACCTAACCCTTACCTAACCGGTGTTATCCTCTAATATATAGATTGAACCCAGGTTTAACTCACTGTTTCAGTGTAGTACCACACTACTACGTGATCCAACCCAGAAAAAGCCCAGCATCTGGCCAACAAGTATGCGAAAGAAGCGAAATTATGTTCCAGATGAGGGCAAATCCCAGACCTAACTCAGACTTATCGGGGGTTATCCTCTAATGTATTAATCGGACCCAGGTTTAATTGCCTGTTTCGGTGTGGTACCACATTACTACGTGATCCAAAGAAGAAAAAGCCCAGGATCTGGCCAACAAGTATGCGAAGAATGCGAAAGTATGAGCGAGATGAGGGCAAATCTTAGACCTAACCCTGACCTAACCGGTGTTATCTTCTAAAATATAGATTGAGTCCAGGTTTAAATCACTGCAGCAGTGTGGTACCACATTACTACGTGATCCAAACCAGAAAACACCCAGGATCTGGCCAACAAGTAGACGGAAAATGAGAAAGTATGAGCGAGATGAGGGCAAATCCCAGACCTAACCCTGACCTAACCGGAGTTATCCTCTAAAATATAGATTGAATCCAGGTTTAACTCACTGTTTCAGTGTGTGTTCCACGTTACTACGTGATCTAACCCAGAAAAAGCCCAGCATTTGGCCAACAATTACGCGAAAAATGCGAAAGTATGAGCCAGATGATGGCAAATCCCCGACCTAACCCTGACCTAACCGGAGTTTTCCTCTAAAATATAGATTGAATCCAGGCTTAACTCACTGTTTCAGTGTGGTACCACATTACTACGTGATCCAAACCAGAAAACGCCCAGGATCTGGCCAACAAGAAGACGGAAAATGAGAAAGTATGAGGCAGATAGGCGCATGGCGCTCAGGGTCGTCCGCGGGTATCGGACCATGTCACATGAGGCGGCGACGGTTCTAGCGGGGATGCCGCCCATGGACCTGCTCGCGCGGTCGCACGCGGTGATGTACCGGCACCGCGTCGACCGTCGCGCGGGGGTGGGGGCGGTCCCGGGCGGGCAGGAACCTGCTTGGGGCGATTTGAAGCGCCAGGCCCGGCAGTCCGTGTTGCTCGCGTGGCAGGAGCGGCTGGCTCTGCCAACCGCGGGGCACCGGACTGTCGGGGCGGTTCGGCCACTCCTGAAGGAGTGGCTGGACAGAGGCCATGGCAGCCTCACCTACCGGATGGCACAGGTATTTTCCGGGCATGGCAGCTTCGGAAGATACCTGTGCCGGATAGAGAAGGAGCCGACGGCGCGTTGCTGCCACTGCGACGCTGAGCAGGACACGGCGGATCATACCCTGGAGGTATGCCCCGCGTGGGAGGGGGAGCGCCGTGTCCTGGTCGGCGTCGTCGGGCGGGATGTCTCGCTGCCGGGCGTGGTGCGCGCCATGCTCGGCAGCGAGGAGAAGTGGAGGGCCGTGGCCTCCTTCTGCGAGAACGTAATGTTGCCGAAGGAGGCCGCGGGGAGGGAGCGCGAGCTTCAGCGGCGCGCTGAGGCTCGCGCTCGTGCGGTGGCCCGAGGTCGTCGCCCGGTCGCGAGGCGTCGCGGGCGGCCGCCTCGGCGTGGCGGATGACCTAGGCTGGGAGGGGGGTCCTGAGGGGACCCTCCTCCCGCCAGGCGGCGCCGGGTCGGACCGGTTGGGGGTAGAAGTGCCTCCCCCTACCGGTCCGACGCAAGGGGAGGCACCCTCGGCGGTCTGGTGCGGCCATGAACGCCCGGCCGCCGAGGGGTGGAAACGGGGTCGCGGGCGGTTGTGAGTTGGGGCTCGCAGCCGCCACTAAACGCGGCCCCGGGACGGATAGCGGCGGGATGGAGTGGCCCCGTCCGGCCGCTATGAGGCAGTGTGTCTACGGGGGGGACCGATTGTCCCCCCGGGGGATGGGCGCGAAAGCGCGGGCACGGGGAGGATACCGGAAGAATGCTTCGAGCGATTCCCGGTATCCTCCCAAAGCGTGCCGAAGGGTCACCGTGGGGTTTTTAGTGGGTAGGTCCCGCGCCTGTCGTTGTACGGGCGCGGGGAATCCCACACACCCCTCCCACCTCTCCCCAAGGAGGTGGGAGGGAGTCTTTCGAAGATTTTCCCCACGACAAAAAAAAAAAAAAAAAAAAAAGTATGAGGCAGATGATGGCAAATACCAGACCTCACCCTTACCTAACCGGTGTTATCCTCTAATATATAGATTGAATCCAGGTTCAACCCACTGTTTCAGTGTGGTACCACACTACTACGTGATCCAACGCAGAAAAAGTCCAGCATCTGGCCAACAACTATGCGATAGAAGCGAAATTATGTTCCAGGTGAGGGCAAATCCCAGACCTAACCGTGACCTAACCGGAGTTATCCTCTAAAATATAGATTGAATCCAGGCTTAACTCACTGTTTCAGTGTGGTATCACATTACTACGTAATCCAAACCAGAAAAAGCCCAGGATCTTGCAATCATGTATGCGAAAAATGCGAATGTATGAGCCAGACGATGGCAAATACCAGACCTCACCCTTACCTAACCGGTGTTATCCTCTAATATATATATTGAATCCAGGTTTAACCCACTGTTTCAGTGTGGTACCACACTACTACGTGATCCAACCCAGAAAAAGCCCAGCATCTGGCCAACAAGTATGCGATAGAAGCGAAATTATGTTCCAGATGAGGGCAAATCCCAGACCTAACCCTCACCTAACCGGTGTTATCCTGTAAAATATAGATTGAATCCCGGTTTAACCCACTGTTTCAGTATGGTACCACATTACTACGTGATCCAACCCAGAAAACGCCCAGAATCTGTTCAACAAGTATGCGAAAAATGTGAAAGTATGAGCCAGTTGATGGCAAATATAAGAAATAACCCAGACCTAACCGGTGTTATCCTCTAGAATATTGATCGTACCCAGTCTTAACTCACTGTTTCAGTGTGGTACCACATTACTACGTGATCCAACCTAGAAAACGCCCATGATCTGGCCAACAAGTAGGTGATAAATGCGAAGGTATGAGCCAGATGATGGCAAATACCAGACCTAACCCTGACCGAACGTGTGTTATCCTCTAAAATGTAGATTGAATCCAGGTTTAACTCACTGTTTCAGTGTGGTACCACATTACTACGTGATCCAAACCAGAAAACGCCCAGGATCTATCCAAGAAGTAAGCGAAAAATGCGAAAGTATGAGGCAGATGATGGCAAATACCAGACCTAACCCTTACCTAACCGGTGTTATCCTCTAATATATAGATTGAACCCAGGTTTAACTCACTGTTTCAGTGTAGTACCACACTACAACGTGATCCAACCCAGAGAACGCCCAGGATCTGGCCAACAAGTATGCGAAAAATGCGAAAGTATGAGCCAGATAATATCAAACGCCAGACCTAACCCTGTCCTAACCGGTGTTATCCTCTAAAATATACATTGAATCCAGGTTTAACTCACTGTTTGAGTGTGGTACCACATTACTACGTGATCCAACCCAGAAAAAACCCAGGATCTGGCCAACATGTAGGTGAGAAATGCGAAAATATGGGCCAGATCATGGCGAATACCAGACCCAATCCCGACCTAACCGGTGTTATCCTCTAAAATATTGATCGGATCCAGGCTTAGCTCACTGTTTCAGTGTCGTACCACATTACTACGTGATCCAAACCAGAAAACGCCCAGGATCTGGCCAACAAGTATGCGAAAAATGCAAAGGTAAGAGCCAGATGATGGCAAATACCAGACCTAACCCTTACCTAACCGGTGTTATCCTCTAATATATAGATTGAATCCCGGTTTAACTCACTGTTTCAGTGTGGTACCACACTACTACGTGATCCAACCCAGAAAAAGCCCAGCATCTGGCCAACAGGTACGCGATAGAAGCGAAATTATGTTCCAGATGATGGCAAATACCAGGCCTAACCCTGACCTAACCGGTGTTATCTTCTAAAATATTGATTGAATCCAGGTTTAACCCATTGTCCCAGAGTGGTACCAAATTACTACGTGATCCAACCTAGAGAACGCCCAGGATCTGGCCAACAAGAGTGCGGAAAATGCGAAAGTATGAGCCAGATGATGGCAAATACCAGAACTAATCCTGACATAACCGGTGTTATCCTCTAAAATATTGATCGTACCCAGGCTTAACTGTTTCAGTGTGGTACCACACTACTACGTGATCCAACCCAGAAAAAGCCCAGGATCTGGCCAACAAGTATGCGCAAAATGCGAAAGTATAATCCAGATGGCGCATGGCGCTCAGGGTCGTCCGCGGGTATCGGACCATGTCACATGAGGCGGCGACGGTTCTAGCGGGGATGCCGCCCATGGACCTGCTCGCGCGGTCGCACGCGGTGATGTACCGGCACCGCGTCGACCGTCGCGCGGGGGTGGGGGCGGTCCTGGGCGGGCAGGAACCTGCTTGGGGCGATTTGAAGCGCCAGGCCCGGCAGTCCGTGTTGCTCGCGTGGCAGGAGCGGCTGGCTCTGCCAACCGCGGGGCACCGGACTGTCGGGGCTGTTCGGCCACTCCTGAAGGAGTGGCTGGACAGAGGCCATGGCAGCCTCACCTACCGGCTGGCACAGGTATTTTCCGGGCATGGCAGCTTCGGAAGATACCTGTGCCGGATAGGGAAGGAGCCGACGGCGCGTTGCTGCCACTGCGACGCTGAGCAGGACACGGCGGATCATACCCTGGAGGTATGCCCCGCGTGGGAGGGGGAGCGCCGTGTCCTGGTCGGCGTCGTCGGGCGGGATGTCTCGCTGCCGGGCGTGGTGCGCGCCATGCTCGACAGCGAGGAGAAGTGGAGGGCCGTGGCCTCCTTCTGCGAGAACGTAATGTTGCAGAAGGAGGCCGCGGGGAGGGAGCGCGAGCTTCAGCGGCGCGCTGAAGCTCGCGCTCGTGCGGTGGCCCGAGGTCGTCGCCCGGTCGCGAGGCGTCGCGGGCGGCCGCCTCGGCGTGGCGGATGACCTAGGCTGGGAGGGGGGTCCTGAGGGGACCCTCCTCCCGCCAGGCGGCGCCGGGTCGGACCGGTTGGGGGTAGGAGTGCCTCCCCCTACCGGTCCGACGCAAGGGGAGGCACCCTCGGCGGTCTGGTGCGGCCATGAACGCCCGGCCGCCGAGGGGTGGAAACGGGGTCGCGGGCGGTTGCGAGTTGGGGCTCGCAGCCGCCACTAAACGCGGCCCCGGGACGGATAGCGGCGGGATGGAGTGGCCCCGTCCCGCCGCTATGAGGCAGTGAGTCTACTGGGGGGACCGATTGTCCCCCCGGGGGATGGGCGCGAAAGCGCGGGCACGGGGAGGATACCGGAAGAATGCTTCGAGCGATTCCCGGTATCCTCCCAAAGCGTGCCGAAGGGTCACCGTGGGGTTTTTAGTGGGTAGGTCCCGCGCCTGTCGTTGTACGGGCGCGGGGAATCCCACACACCCCTCCCACCTCTCCCCAAGGAGGTGGGAGGGAGTCTTTCGAAGATTTTCCCCACGACAAAAAAAAAAAAAAAAAAAAAAAAAAAAAAAAAGTATAATCCAGATGATGGAAAATACCAGACGTAACCCTGACCTAACCGGTGTTATCCTCTAAAATCTAGATTGAATCCAGGTTTAACTCACTGTTTCAGTGTGGTACCACACTACTACGTGGTCCAACCTAGGAAACGCCCACGATCTGGCCAACAAGTAGGCGAAAAATGCGAAAGTATGAGCCAGATAAAAACAAATACCAGACCTAACCCTGACCTAACCGGTGTTATCCTCTAAAATAGTGATCGTACCCAGGCATATCTCACTGTTTCAGTGTGTTACCACATTATTACGTGATCCAAACCAGAAAGAGCCCAGGATCTTGCAATCAAGTATGTGAAAAATGCGAAAGTATGTGCCAGACGATGGCAAATACCAGACCTAACGCTCACCTAACCGGTGTTATCCTGTAAAATATAGATTGAATCCAGGTTTAACTCACCGTTGCAGAGTGGTACCACATTACTCCGTGATCCAAACCACAAAACGCCCAGGATCTGGCCAACAAGTATGCGAAAAATGCGAAGGTATGAGCCAGATGATGGCAAATACCAGAACTAATCCTGACATAACCGGTGTTATCCTCTAAAATATTGGTCGTACCCAGGCTTAACTGTTTCAGTATGGTACCACATTACTACGTGATCCAACCCAGAAAACGCCCAGTATCTGTCCAACAAGTATGCGAAAAATGCGAAAGTATGAGCCAGATGATGACAAATACCAGACCCAATCCCGACCTAACCGGTGTTATCCACTAAAATATTGATCGGATCCAGGCTTAACTCACTGTTTCAGTGTGGTACCACATTACTACGTGATCCAAAGCAGAAAAAGCCCAGGATCTTGCAATCAGATATGCGAAAAATGTGAAATTATGTTCCAGATGATGGCAAATACCAGACCTAACCCTTACCTAACCGGTGTTATCCTCTAATATATAGATTGAATCCCGATTTAACTCACTGTTTCAGTGTGGTAGCACATTACTACGTGATCCAACCTAGAAAACGCCCAGGATCTGGCCAACAAGTATGCGAAGAATGCGAAAGTATGAGCCAGATGATGGCAAATACCAGAACTAATCCTGACATAACCGGTGTTATCCTCTAAAATATTGATCGTACCCAGGCTTAACTGTTTCAGTGTGGTACCACACTACTACGTGATCCAACCCAGAAAAGGCCAGGATCTGGCCAACAAGTATGCGCAAAATGCGAAAGTATAATCCAGATGATGGAAAATACCAGACGTAACCCTGACCTAACCGGTGTTATCCTCTAAAATCTAGATTGAATCCAGGTTAAACTCACTGTTTCAGTGTGGTACCACACTACTACGTGGTCCAACCTAGGAAACGCCCACGATCTGGCCAACAAGTAGGCGAAAAATGCGAAAGTATGAGCCAGATAAAAACAAATACCAGACCTAACCCTGACCTAACCGGTGTTATCCTCTAAAATAGTGATCGTACCCAGGCTTATCTCACTGTTTCAGTTACCACATTATTACGTGATCCAAACCAGAAAGTGCCCAGGATCTTGCAATCAAGTATGTGAAAAATGCGAAAGTATGTGCCAGACGATGGCAAATACCAAACCTAACCCTCACCTAACCGGTGTTATCCTGTAAAATACAGATTGAATCCAGGTTTAACTCACCGTTGCAGAGTGGTACCACATTACTCCGTGATCCAAACCACAAAACGCCCAGGATCTGGCCAACACGTATGCGCAAAATGCGAAAGTATAAGCCAGATGATGGAAAATATCAGACCTAACCCTGACCTAACCTGTGTTATCCTCTAAAATTTTATATTGAATCCAGATTTAACTCACAATTTCAGTGTGGTACCACATTACTACGTGATCCAACCTAGAAAACGCCGAGGATCTCGCCAACAAGTAGGCGAATAATGCAAAAGTATGAGCCAGATGATGGAAAATACCAGACCTAACCCTGACCTAACCGGTGTTATCCTGTAAAATATTGAACGGATCCAGGCATAGCTCACTGTTTCATTGTGGTACCACATTACTACGTGATCCAACCCAGAAAAAGCCCAGCACTTGGCCAACAATCATGCGAAAAATGCGAAAGTATGAGCGAGATGAGGGCAAATCCCAGACCTAACCCAGACCTAACCGGTGTTATCCTCTAAAATATAGATTGAATCCATATTTAACTCACTATTACAATGTAGTACCACATTACTACGTGATCCAACCCAGAAAACGCCGAGGATCTCGCCAACAAGTAGGCGAAAAATGCAAAAGTATGAGTCAGATGATGGAAAATACCAGACCTAACCCTGACCGAACCGGTGATATCCTCTAAAATATAGATTGAATCCTGGTTTAACTCACTATTTCAGTGTGGTACCACATTACTACGTGATACAAACCAGAAAACGCCCAGGATCTCGCCAACAAGTAGGCGAAAAATGCAAAAGTATGATCCAGATGATGGCAAATACCAGTCCTAACCCTGACCTAACCGGTGATATCCTCTAGAGTATTGATCGTATGCCGGTTTAATCCGCTGTTTCAGTGTGGTAACACATTACTTCGTGATCCAACCCAGAAAACGCCCAGGATTTGGCCAACTTGTACGTGAAAAATGCTAAAGCATGAGCCAGATGATACCAAATACCATACCTAACCCTGACCTAACCTGCTTTATCCTCCAAAATGTAGATTGAATCCAGGATTAACTCACCGTTTCAGTGTGGTACCGCATAACTACGTGATCCAACCCAGAAAACGCCCAGTCTCTGGCCAACAAGTATGCGAAAAATGCGAAAGTATCAGGCAGATGATGACAATTACCAGACCTAACCCTTACGTAACGGGTGATATCCTCTAATATATAGATTGAATCCAGGTTTAACCCACTGTTTCAGTGTGGTACCACACTACTACGTGATCCAACCCAGAAGAAGCCCTGCATCTGGCCATCAAGTATGCGATAGAAGCGAAATTATGTTATACATGAGGGCAAATCCCAGACCTAACCCTCACCTAACCGGTGTTATCCTCTAAAATATAGATTGAATCCCGGTTTAACCCACTGTTTCAGTATGGTACCACATTACTACGTGATCCAACCCAGAAAACACCCAGGATCTGGCCAACTTCTAGGTGAAAAATGCGAAAGTATGAGCCAGATGATTGCAAATTCCAGAACTAATCCTGACCTAACCGGTGTTATCCTCTAAAATATTGATCGGAGCCGGGTTTAACTCGCTGTTTCAGTGTCGTATCACATTACTACGTGATCCAACCTAGAAAACGCCCAGGATCTGTCGAACAAGTAGGTGAGAAATGCAAAAATATGAGCCAGATCATGGCGAATACCAGACCCAACCCCGACCTAACCGGTGTTATCCACTAAAATATTGATCGGATCCTGGCTTAGCTCACTGTTTCAGTGTGGTACCACATTACTACGTGATCCAAACCAGAAAACGCCCAGGATCTGGCCAACAAGTATGCGAAAAATGCGAAGGTATGAGCCAGATGATTGCAAATACCAGACCTAGCCCTTACCTAACCGGTGTTATCCTGTAATATATAGATTGAATCCAGGTTTAACTCACTTTTTCAGTGTGGTACCACATTACTACGTTATCCAAACCAGAAAACACCCAGGATCTATCCAAGAAGTAAGCGAAAAATGCGAAAGTATGAGGCAGATGATGGCAAATGCCACACCTAACCCTGACCTAACCGGTGTTATACTCTAAAATATTGATCGGATCCAGGCTTAGCTCACTGTTTCAGTGTGGTACCACATTACTACGTGATCCAAACCAGAAAACGCCCAGGATCTGGCCAACAAGTATGCGAAAAATGCGAAGGTATGAGCCAGATGAGGGCAAATACCAGAACTAATCCTGACATAACCGGTGTTATCCTCTAAAATATTGATCGTACCCAGGCTTAACTGTTTCAGTGTGGGACCATACTACTACGTGATCCAACCCAGAAAAAGCCTAGGATCTGGCCAACAAGTATGCGAAAAATGCGAAAGTATAATCCAGATGATGGAAAATACCAGTCCTAACCCTGACCTAACCGGTGTTATCCTCTAAAATATAGATTGAATCCATGTTTAACTCACTGTTGCAGTGTGGTACAACATTACTACGTGATCCAAACCAGAGAATGCCCTGGATCTGGCCAACAAGTATGCGAAAAATTCGAAAGTATGAGGCAGAGGATGGCAAATACCAGGCCTAACCCTGACCTAACCGGTCTTGCCCTCTGAAATATTGATCGGATGGAGGCTTAACTCACTGTTTCAGTGTAGTACCACATTACTACGTGATCCAACCCAGAAATCGTCCAGGATTTGGCCAAATTGTACGTGAAAAATGCGAAAGGATGAGCAAGATGATACAAAATACCAGACCTAACCCAGACCTAACCTGTGTTATCCTCTAAAATGTAGATTGAATCCAGGATTAACTCGCCGTTTCAATGTGGTACCACATTACTACGTGATCCAACCTAGAAAACGCCCAGGATCTGGCCAACTTGTAGGTGAAAAATGCGAAAGCATGAGCCAGATGATGGCAAATACCAGACCTAACCCTCACCTAACCGGTGTTATCCTCTAAAATGTAGATTGAATCCAGGATTAACTCACCGTTTCAGTGTGGTACCACATTACTACGTGATCCAACCCAGAAAAAGCCCCGGATCTTGCAATCAAGTATGCGAAAAATGTGAAAGTATGAGCCAGGTAATATCAAATACCAGACCTAACCCAGACCTAACCGCCGTTATCCTCTAAGATATAGATTGAATCCAGGTTTAACTCACTGTTTCAGTGTGGTACCACACTACTACGTGATCCAACCCAGAAAACGCCCAGGATCTGGCCAACAAGTATGCGAAAAATGCGAAAGTATGAGCCAGATAATATCAAACGCCAGACCTAACCCTGACCTAACCGGTGTTATCCTCTAAAGTATTCATTGAATCCAGGTTTAACTCACTGTTTCAGTGTGGTACCACACTACTACGTGATCCAACCCAGAAAAAGCCCAGCATCTGGCCAACAAGTATGCGATAGAAGCGAAACTATGTTCCAGATGATGGCAAATACCAGGCCCAACCCTGACCTAACCGGTGTTATCTTCTAAAATATTGATTGAATCCAGGTTTAACCCACTGTTCCAGTGTGGTTCCACATGACTACGTGATCCAAACCAGAAAAAGCCAAGGATCTTGCAATCAAGTATGCGAAAAATGTGAAAGTATGAGCCAGATGATGGCAAATACAAGAACTAACTCAGACCTAACCGGTGTTATCCTCTAAAATATAGATCGAATCCAGGTTTAACTCACTGTTTCAGTGTGGTACCACTCTACTACGTGATCCAACCCAGAAAAAGCCCAGGATCTGGCCAACAAGTATGCGCAAAATGCGAAAGTATAATCAAGATGATGGAAAATACCAGACCTAACCCTGACCTAACCGGTGTTATCCTGTAAAATATAGATTGAATCCAGGTTTAACTCACTGTTTCAGTGTGGTACCACACTACTACGTGATCCAACCCAGAAAGAGCCCTGCATCTGGCCAACAAGTATGCGAAAGAAGCGAAATTATGTTCCAGATGAGGGCGAATCCCAGACCTAACTCAGACTTAACGGGGGTTATCCTCTAATGTATTAATCGGACGCAGGTTTACTTGCCTGTTTCGGTGTGGTACCACATTACTACGTGATCCAAACAAGAGAAAGCACGGGATCTGGCTAACAAGTATGCGAAGATTGCGAAAGTATGACCCAGATGATGGCAAATACCAGCCCTAACCGTGACCTAACCGGTGTTATCCTCTAAAATATTGATTGAGTCCAGGTTTAACCCACGGTTCCAGTGTGGTACCACATTACTACGTGATCCAACCTAGAAAACGCTCACGATCTGGCCAACAAGTAGGCGAAAAATGCGAAAGTATGAGCCAGATAAAAACAAATACCAGACCTAACCCTGACCTAACCGGTGTTATCCTCTAAAATAGTGATCGTACCCAGGCTTAACTCACTGTTTCAGTGTGTTACCACATTACTACGTGATCCAAACCAGAAAAAGCCCAGAATCTTGCAATCAAGTATGCGAAAAATGCGAAAGTATGAGCCAGACGATGGCAAATACCAGACCTAACCCTCACCTAACCGGTGTTATCCTGTAAAATATAGATTGAAACCAGGTTTAACTCACTATTTCAGTGTGGTACCACATTACTACGTGATACAAACCAGAAAACGCCCAGGATCTGGCCAACGAGTATGCGAAAAATGCGAAAGTATGAGCCAGATGATGGCTAATACCAGAACCCACACCTAACCGGTGTTATCCTCTAAAATATACATTGAATCCAGGCTTAACTCACCGTTTCAGTGTGGTACCGCATTACTACGTGATCCACCACAGAAAACGCCCAGGATCTCGCCAACAAGTAGGCGAAAAATGCGAAAGTATGAGCCAGATGATGACAAATACAAGACCTAACCCTGACATAACCGGTGTTATCCTCTAAAATATTGGTCGTACCCAGGCTTAACTGTTTCAGTGTGGTACCACACTACTACGTGATCCAACCCAGAAAAAGCCCAGGATCTGGCCAACAAGTATGCGCAAAATGCGAAAGTATAATCCAGATGATGGAAAATTCCAGTCCCAACCCTGACCTAACCGGTGTTATCCTCCAAAATATAGATTGAATCCAGGTTTAACTCACCGTTGCAGAGTGGTACCACATTACTCCGTGATCCAAACCAGAAAAAGCCCAGGATCTTGCAATCATGTATGCGAAAAATGCGAATGTATGAGCCAGACGATGGCAAATACCAGACCTCACCCTTACCTAACCGGTGTTATCCTCTAATATATATATTGAATCCAGGTTTAACCCACTGTTTCAGTGTGGTACCACACTACTACGTGATCCAACCCAGAAAAAGCCCAGCATCTGGCCAACAAGTATGCGATAGAAGCGAAATTATGTTCCAGATGAGGGCAAATCCCAGACCTAACCCTCACCTAACCGGTGTTATCCTGTAAAATATAGATTGAATCCCGGTTTAACCCACTGCTTCGGTATGGTACCACATTACTACGTGATCCAACCCAGAAAACGCCCAGAATCTGTCCAACAAGTATGCGAAAGAAGCGAAATTATGTTCCAGATGAGGGCAAATCCCAGACCTAACTCAGACTTATCGGGGGTTATCCTCTAATGTATTAATCGGACCCAGGTTTAATTGCCTGTTTCGGTGTGGTACCACATTACTACGTGATCCGAACAAGAAAAAGCCCAGGATCTGGCCAACAAGTATGCGAAGAATGCGAAAGTATGAGCGAGATGAGGGCAAATCCTAGACCTAAACCTGACCTAACCGGTGTTATCTTCTAAAATATAGATTGAGTCCAGGTTTAAATCACTGCTGCAGTGTGGTACCACATTACTACGTGATCCAAACCAGAAAACGCCCAGGATCTGGCCAACAAGTAGACGGAAAATGAGAAAGTATGAGCGAGATGAGGGCAAATCCCAGACCTAACCCTGACCTAACCGGAGTTATCCTCTAAAATATAGATTGAATCCAGGTTTAACTCACTGTTTCAGTGTGTGTACCACATTACTACGTGATCCAACCCAGAAAAAGCCCAGCATTTGGCCAACAATTACGCGAAAAATGCGAAAGTATGAGCCAGATGATGGCAAATCCCAGACCTAACCCTGACCTAACCGGAGTTTTCCACTAAAATATAGATTGAATCCAGGTTTAACTCACTGTTTCAGTCTGGTACCACATTACTACGTGATCCAAACCAGAGAACGCCCAGGATCTATCCAAGAAGTAAGCGAAAAATGCGAAAGTATCAGGCAGATGATGACAATTACCAGACCTAACCCTTACCTAACCGTTGTTATCCTCTAATATATAGATTGAATCCAGGTTTAACCCACTGTTTCAGTGTGGTACCACACTACTACGTGATCCAACCCAGAAAAAGCCCAGCATCTGGCCAACAAGTATGCGATAGAAGCGTAATTATGTTCCAGATGAGGGCAAATCCCAGACCTAACCCTCACCTATCCGGTGTTATCCTCTAAAATATAGATTGAATCCCGGTTTAACCCACTGTTTCAGTATGGTACCACATTACTACGTGATCCAACCCAGAAAACGCCCAGAATCTGTCCAACAAGTATGCGAAAAATGCGAAAGTATGAGCCAGATGATGACAAATACCAGACCTAACCCTGACCTAACCGGAGTTTTCCTGTAAAATATAGATTGAATCCAGACTTAACTCACTGTTTTAGTGTGGTACCACATTACTACGTGATCCAAACCAGAAAAAGGCCAGGATCGTGCAATCATGTATGCGAAAAATGCGAATGTATGAGCCAGACGATGGCAAATACCAGACCTCACCCTTACATAACCGGTGTTATCCTCTAATATATAGATTGAATCCTGGTTTAACCCACTGTTTCAGTGTGGTACCACACTGCTACGTGATCCAACCCAGAAAAAGCCCAGCATCTGGCCAACAAGTATGCGATAGAAGCGAAATTATGTTCCAGATGAGGGCAAATCCCAGACCTAACCCTCACCTAACCGGTGTTATCCTGTAAAATATAGATTGAATCCCGGTTTAACCCACTGTTTCAGTATGGTACCACATTACTACGTGATCCAACCCAGAAAACGCCCAGAATCTGTTCAACAAGTATGCGAAAAATGTGAAAGTATGAGCCAGTTGATGGCAAATATAAGAAATAACCCAGACCTAACCGGTGTTATCCTCTAGAATATTGATCGTACCCAGTCTTAACTCACTGTTTCAGTGTGGTACCACATTACTACGTGATCCAACCTAGAAAACGCCCACGATCTGGCCAACAAGTAGGTGATAAATGCGAAGGTATGAGCCAGATGATGGCAAATACCAGACCTAAACCTGACCGAACGTGTGTTATCCTCTAAAATGTAGATTGAATCCAGGATTAACTCACCGTTTCAGTGTGGTACCGCATTACTACGTGATCCACCACAGAAAACGCCCAGGATCTCGCCAACAAGTAGGCGAAAAATGCGAAAGTATGAGCCAGATGATGACAAATACAAGACCTAACCCTGACCTAACCGGTATTATCCTCTAAAATATAGATTGAATCCCGGTTTAACTCATTGTTTCAGTGTGGTACCACACTACTACGTGAGCCAACCCAGAAAAAGCCCAGCATCTGGCCAACAAGTATGCGAAAAATGCGAAAGTATGATCCAGATGATGGCAAATACCAGACCTAACCCTGACCTAACCGGTGTTATCCTCTAAAATATAGATTGAATCCAGGTTTAACTCACTGTTTCAGTGTGGTACCACATTACTACGTGATCCAAACCAGAAAACGCCCAGGATCTATCCAAGAAGTAAGCGAAAAATGCGAAAGTATGAGGCAGATGATGGCAAATACCAGACCTAACCCTTACCTAACCGGTGTTATCCTCTAATATATAGATTGAACCCAGGTTTAACTCACTGTTTCAGTGTAGTACCACACTACAACGTGATCCAACCCAGAGAACGCCCAGGATCTGGCCAACAAGTATGCGAAAAATGCGAAAGTATGAGCCAGATAATATCAAACGCCAGACCTAACCCTGACCTAACCGGTGTTATCCTCTAAAATATACATTGAATCCAGGTTTAACTCACTGTTTGAGTGTGGTACCACATTACTACGTGATCCAAACCAGAAAAAACCCAGGATCTGGCCAACATGTAGGTGAGAAATGCGAAAATATGAGGCAGATGATGGCAAATACCAGACCTAACCCTTACCTAACCGGTGTTATCCTCTAATATATAGATTGAACCCAGGTTTAACTCACTGTTTCAGTGTAGTGCCACACTACAACGTGATCCAACCCAGAGAACGCCCAGGATCTGGCCAACAAGTATGCGAAAAATACGAAAGTATGAGCCAGATAATATCAAACGCCAGACCTAACCCTGACCTAACCGGTGTTATACTCTAAAATATACATTGAATCCAGGTTTAACTCACTGTTTGAGTGTGGTACCACACTACTACGTGATCCAACCCAGAAAAAGCCCAGCATCTGGCCAACAGGTATGCGATAGAAGCGAAATTATGTTCCAGATGATGGCAAATACCAGGCCTAACCCTGACCTAACCGGTGTTATCTTCTAAAATATTGATTGAATCCAGGTTTAACCCATTGTCCCAGAGTGGTACCAAATTACTACGTGATCCAACCTAGAGAACGCCCAGGATCTGGCCAACAAGTATGCGAAGAATGCGAAAGTATGAGCCAGATGATGGCAAATACCAGAACTAATCCTGACATAACCGGTGTTATCCTCTAAAATATTGATCGTACCCAGGCTTAACTGTTTCAGTGTGGTACCACACTACTACGTGATCCAACCCAGAAAAAGCCCAGGATCTGGCCAACAAGTATGCGCAAAATGCGAAAGTATAATCCAGATGATGGAAAATACCAGACGTAACCCTGACCTAACCGGTGTTATCCTCTAAAATCTAGATTGAATCCAGGTTTAACTCACTGTTTCAGTGTGGTACCACACTACTACGTGGTCCAACCTAGGAAACGCCCACGATCTGGCCAACAAGTAGGCGAAAAATGCGAAAGTATGAGCCAGATAAAAACAAATACCAGACCTAACCCTGACCTAACCGGTGTTATCCTCTAAAATAGTGATCGTACCCAGGCATATCTCACTGTTTCAGTGTGCTACCACATTATTACGTGATCCAAACCAGAAAGAGCCCAGGATCTTGCAATCAAGTATGTGAAAAATGCGAAAGTATGTGCCAGACGATGGCAAATACCAGACCTAACCCTCACCTAACCGGTGTTATCCTGTAAAATACAGATTGAATCCAGGTTTAACTCACCGTTGCAGAGTGGTACCACATTACTCCGTGATCCAAACCACAAAACGCCCAGGATCTGGCCAACACGTATGCGCAAAATGCGAAAGTATAAGCCAGATGATGGAAAATATCAGACCTAACCCTGACCTAACCTGTGTTATCCTCTAAAATTTTATATTGAATCCAGATTTAACTCACTATTTCAGTGTGGTACCACATTACTACGTGATCCAACCTAGAAAACGCCGAGGATCTCGCCAACAAGTAGGCGAATAATGCAAAAGTATGAGCCAGATGATGGAAAATACCAGACCTAACCCTGACCTAACCGGTGTTATCCTGTAAAATATAGATTGAAACCAGGTTTAACTCACTATTTCAGTGTGGTACCACATTACTACGTGATACAAACCAGAAAACGCCCAGGATCTGGCCAACGAGTATGCGAAAAATGCGAAAGTATGAGCCAGATGATGGCTAATACCAGAACCCACACCTAACCGGTGTTATCCTCTAAAATATACATTGAATCCAGGCTTAACTCACCGTTTCAGTGTGGTACCGCATTACTACGTGATCCACCACAGAAAACGCCCAGCATCTCGCCAACAAGTAGGCGAAAAATGCGAAAGTATGAGCCAGATGATGACAAATACAAGACCTAACCCTGACATAACCGGTGTTATCCTCTAAAATATTGGTCGTACCCAGGCTTAACTGTTTCAGTGTGGTACCACACTACTACGTGATCCAACCCAGAAAAAGCCCAGGATCTGGCCAACAAGTATGCGCAAAATGTGAAAGTATAATCCAGATGATGGAAAATTCCAGTCCCAACCCTGACCTAACCGGTGTTATCCTCCAAAATATAGATTGAATCCAGGTTTAACTCACCGTTGCAGAGTGGTACCACATTACTCCGTGATCCAAACCAGAAAAAGCCCAGGATCTTGCAATCATGTATGCGAAAAATGCGAATGTATGAGCCAGACGATGGCAAATACCAGACCTCACCCTTACCTAACCGGTGTTATCCTCTAATATATATATTGAATCCAGGTTTAACCCACTGTTTCAGTGTGGTACCACACTACTACGTGATCCAACCCAGAAAAAGCCCAGCATCTGGCCAACAAGTATGCGATAGAAGCGAAATTATGTTCCAGATGAGGGCAAATCCCAGACCTAACCCTCACCTAACCGGTGTTATCCTGTAAAATATAGATTGAATCCCGGTTTAACCCACTGCTTCGGTATGGTACCACATTACTACGTGATCCAACCCAGAAAACGCCCAGAATCTGTCCAACAAGTATGCGAAAGAAGCGAAATTATGTTCCAGATGAGGGCAAATCCCAGACCTAACTCAGACTTATCGGGGGTTATCCTCTAATGTATTAATCGGACCCAGGTTTAATTGCCTGTTTCGGTGTGGTACCACATTACTACGTGATCCGAACAAGAAAAAGCCCAGGATCTGGCCAACAAGTATGCGAAGAATGCGAAAGTATGAGCGAGATGAGGGCAAATCCTAGATCTAAACCTGACCTAACCGGTGTTATCTTCTAAAATATAGATTGAGTCCAGGTTTAAATCACTGCTGCAGTGTGGTACCACATTACTACGTGATCCAAACCAGAAAACGCCCAGGATCTGGCCAACAAGTAGACGGAAAATGAGAAAGTATGAGCGAGATGAGGGCAAATCCCAGACCTAACCCTGACCTAACCGGAGTTATCCTCTAAAATATAGATTGAATCCAGGTTTAACTCACTGTTTCAGTGTGTGTACCACATTACTACGTGATCCAACCCAGAAAAAGCCCAGCATTTGGCCAACAATTACGCGAAAAATGCGAAAGTATGAGCCAGATGATGGCAAATCCCAGACCTAACCCTGACCTAACCGGAGTTTTCCTCTAAAATATAGATTGAATCCAGGTTTAACTCACTGTTTCAGTCTGGTACCACATTACTACGTGATCCAAACCAGAGAACGCCCAGGATCTATCCAAGAAGTAAGCGAAAAATGCGAAAGTATCAGGCAGATGATGACAATTACCAGACCTAACCCTTACCTAACCGTTGTTATCCTCTAATATATAGATTGAATCCAGGTATAACCCACTGTTTCAGTGTGGTACCACACAACTACGTGATCCAACCCAGAAAAAGCCCAGCATCTGGCCAACAAGTATGCGATAGAAGCGAAATTATGTTCCAGATGAGGGCAAATCCCAGACCTAACCCTCACCTATCCGGTGTTATCCTCTAAAATATAGATTGAATCCCGGTTTAACCCACTGTTTCAGTATGGTACCACATTACTACGTGATCCAACCCAGAAAACGCCCAGAATCTGTCCAACAAGTATGCGAAAAATGCGAAAGTATGAGCCAGATGATGACAAATACCAGACCTAACCCTGACCTAACCGGAGTTTTCCTGTAAAATATAGATTGAATCCAGACTTAACTCACTGTTTCAGTGTGGTACCCCATTACTACGTGATCCAAACCAGAAAAAGGCCAGGATCGTGCAATCATGTATGCGAAAAATGCGAATGTATGAGCCAGACGATGGCAAATACCAGACCTCACCCTTACATAACCGGTGTTATCCTCTAATATATAGATTGAATCCTTGTTTAACCCACTGTTTCAGTGTGGTACCACACTACTACGTGATCCAACCCAGAAAAAGCCCAGCATCTGGCCTACAAGTATGCGATAGAAGCGAAATTATGTTCCAGATGAGGGCAAATCCCAGACCTAACCCTCACCTAACCGGTGTTATCCTGTAAAATATAGATTGAATCCCGGTTTAACCCACTGTTTCAGTATGGTACCACATTACTACGTGATCCAACCCAGAAAACGCCCAGAATCTGTTCAACAAGTATGCGAAAAATGTGAAAGTATGAGCCAGTTGATGGCAAATATAAGAAATAACCCAGACCTAACCGGTGTTATCCTCTAGAATATTGATCGTACCCAGTCTTAACTCACTGTTTCAGTGTGGTACCACATTACTACGTGATCCAACCTAGAAAACGCCCACGATCTGGCCAACAAGTAGGTGAAAAATGCGAAGGTATGAGCCAGATGATGGCAAATACCAGACCTAACCCTGACCGAACGTGTGTTATCCTCTAAAATGTAGATTGAATCCAGGATTAACTCACCGTTTCAGTGTGGTACCGCATTACTACGTGATCCACCACAGAAAACGCCCAGGATCTCGCCAACAAGTAGGCGAAAAATGCGAAAGTATGAGCCAGATGATGACAAATACAAGACCTAACCCTGACCTAACCGGTATTATCCTCTAAAATATAGATTGAATCCCGGTTTAACTCATTGTTTCAGTGTGGTACCACACTACTACGTGAGCCAACCCAGAAAAAGCCCAGCATCTGGCCAACAAGTATGCGAAAAATGCGAAAGTATGATCCAGATGATGGCAAATACCAGACCTAATCCTGACCTAACCGGTGTTATCCTCTAAAATATAGATTGACTCCAGGTTTAACTCACTGTTTCAGTGTGGTACCACATTACTACGTGATCCAAACCAGAAAACGCCCAGGATCTATCCAAGAAGTAAGCGAAAAATGCGAAAGTATGAGGCAGATGATGGCAAATACCAGACCTAACCCTTACCTAACCGGTGTTATCCTCTAATATATAGATTGAACCCAGGTTTAACTCACTGTTTCAGTGTAGTACCACACTACAACGTGATCCAACCCAGAGAACGCCCAGGATCTGGCCAACAAGTATGCGAAAAATGCGAAAGTATGAGCCAGATAATATCAAACGCCAGACCTAACCCTGACCTAACCGGTGTTATCCTCTAAAATATACATTGAATCCAGGTTTAACTCACTGTTTGAGTGTGGTACCACATTACTACGTGATCCAACCCAGAAAAAACCCAGGATCTGGCCAACATGTAGGTGAGAAATGCGAAAATATGAGGCAGATGATGGCAAATACCAGACCTAACCCTTACCTAACCGGTGTTATCCTCTAATATATAGATTGAACCCAGGTTTAACTCACTGTTTCAGTGTAGTACCACACTACAACGTGATCCAACCCAGAGAACGCCCAGGATCTGGCCAACAAGTATGCGAAAAATACGAAAGTATGAGCCAGATAATATCAAACGCCAGACCTAACCCTGACCTAACCGGTGTTATCCTCTAAAATATACATTGAATCCAGGTTTAACTCACTGTTTGAGTGTGGTACCACACTACTACGTGATCCAACCCAGAAAAAGCCCAGCATCTGGCCAACAGGTATGCGATAGAAGCGAAATTATGTTCCAGATGATGGCAAATACCAGGCCTAACCCTGACCTAACCGGTGTTATCTTCTAAAATATTGATTGAATCCAGGTTTAACCCATTGTCCCAGAGTGGTACCAAATTACTACGTGATCCAACCTAGAGAACGCCCAGGATCTGGCCAACAAGTATGCGAAGAATGCGAAAGTATGAGCCAGATGATGGCAAATACCAGAACTAATCCTGACATAACCGGTGTTATCCTCTAAAATATTGATCGTACCCAGGCTTAACTGTTTCAGTGTGGTACCACTCTACTACGTGATCCAACCCAGAAAAAGCCCAGGATCTGGCCAACAAGTATGCGCAAAATGCGAAAGTATAATCCAGATGATGGAAAATACCAGACGTAACCCTGACCTAACCGGTGTTATCCTCTAAAATCTAGATTGAATCCAGGTTTAACTCACTGTTTCAGTGTGGTACCACACTACTACGTGGTCCAACCTAGGAAACGCCCACGATCTGGCCAACAAGTAGGCGAAAAATGCGAAAGTATGAGCCAGATAAAAACAAATACCAGACCTAACCCTGACCTAACCGGTGTTATCCTCTAAAATAGTGATCGTACCCAGGCATATCTCACTGTTTCAGTGTGCTACCACATTATTACGTGATCCAAACCAGAAGGAGCCCAGGATCTTGCAATCAAGTATGTGAAAAATGCGAAAGTATGTGCCAGACGATGGCAAATACCAGACCTAACCCTCACCTAACCGGTGTTATCCTGTAAAATACAGATTGAATCCAGGTTTAACTCACCGTTGCAGAGTGGTACCACATTACTCCGTGATCCAAACCACAAAACGCCCAGGATCTGGCCAACACGTATGCGCAAAATGCGAAACTATAAGCCAGATGATGGAAAATATCAGACCTAACCCTGACCTAACCTGTGTTATCCTCTAAAATTTTATATTGAATCCAGATTTAACTCACTATTTCAGTGTGGTACCACATTACTACGTGATCCAACCTAGAAAACGCCGAGGATCTCGCCAACAAGTAGGCGAATAATGCAAAAGTATGAGCCAGATGATGGAAAATACCAGACCTAACCCTGACCTAACGGGTGTTATCCTGTAAAATATTGATCGGATCCAGGCATAGCTCACTGTTTCATTGTGGTACGACATTACTACGTGATCCAACCCAGAAATAGCCCAGCACTTGGCCAACAATTATGCGAAAAATGCGAAAGTATGAGCGAGATGAGGGCAAATCCCAAACCTAACCCAGACCTAACCGGTGTTATCCTCTAAAATATAGATTGAATCCATATTTAACTCACTATTACAATGTAGTACCACATTACTACGTGATCCAACCCAGAAAACGCCGAGGATCTCGCCAACAAGTAGGCGAAAAATGCAAAAGTATGAGCCAGATGATGGAAAATACCAGACCTAACCCTGACCGAACCGGTGATATCCTCTAAAATATAGATTGAATCCTGGTTTAACTCACTATTTCAGTGTGGTACCACATTACTACGTGATACAAACCAGAAAACGCCCAGGATCTCGCCAACAAGTAGGCGAAAAATGCAAAAGTATGATCCAGATGATGGCAAATACCAGTCCTAACCCTGACCTAACCGGTGTTATCCTCTAAAGTATTGATCGTATGCCGGTTTAATCCGCTGTTTCAGTGTGGTAACACATTACTTCGTGATCCAACCCAGAAAACGCCCAGGATTTGGCCAACTTGTACGTGAAAAATGCTAAAGCATGAGCCAGATGATACCAAATACCATACCTAACCCTGACCTAACCTGCTTTATCCTCCAAAATGTAGATTGAATCCAGGATTAACTCACCGTTTCAGTGTGGTACCGCATAACTACGTGATCCAACCCAGAAAACGACCAGTCTCTGGCCAACAAGTATGCGAAAAATGCGAAAGTATCAGGCAGATGATGACAATTACCAGACCTAACCCTTACGTAACGGGTGATATCCTCTAATATATAGATTGAATCCAGGTTTAACCCACTGTTTCAGTGTGGTACCACACTACTACGTGATCCAACCCAGAAGAAGCCCTGCATCTGGCCATCAAGTATGCGATAGAAGCGAAATTATGTTATACATGAGGGCAAATCCCAGACCTAACCCTCACCTAACCGGTGTTATCCGCTAAAATATAGATTGAATCCCGGTTTAACCCACTGTTTCAGTATGGTACCACATTACTACGTGATCCAACCCAGAAAACACCCAGGATCTGGCCAACTTGTAGGTGAAAAATGCGAAAGTATGAGCCAGATGATTGCAAATTCCAGAACTAATCCTGACCTAACCGGTGTTATCCTCTAAAATATTGATCGGAGCCGGGTTTAACTCGCTGTTTCAGTGTCGTACCACATTACTACGTGATCCAACCTAGAAAACGCCCAGGATCTGTCGAACAAGTAGGTGAGAAATGCAAAAATATGAGCCAGATCATGGCGAATACCAGACCCAACCCCGACCTAACCGGTGTTATCCACTAAAATATTGATCGGATCCTGGCTTAGCTCACTGTTTCACTGTGGTACCACATTACTACGTGATCCAAACCAGAAAACGCCCAGGATCTGGCCAACAAGTATGCGAAAAATGCGAAGGTATGAGCCAGATGATTGCAAATACCAGACCTAGCCCTTACCTAACCGGTGTTATCCTGTAATATATAGATTGAATCCAGGTTTAACTCACTTTTTCAGTGTGGTACCACATTACTACGTTATCCAAACCAGAAAACACCCAGGATCTATCCAAGAAGTAAGCGAAAAATGCGAAAGTATGAGGCAGATGATGGCAAATGCCACACCTAACCCTGACCTAACCGGTGTTATACTCTAAAATATTGATCGGATCCAGGCTTAGCTCACTGTTTCAGTGTGGTACCACATTACTACGTGATCCAAACCAGAAAACGCCCAGGATCTGGCCAACAAGTATGCGAAAAATGCGAAGGTATGAGCCAGATGATGGCAAATACCAGAACTAATCCTGACATAACCGGTGTTAGCCTCTAAAATATTGATCGTACCCAGGCTTAACTGTTTCAGTGTGGGACCATACTACTACGTGATCCAACCCAGAAAAAGCCCAGGATCTGGCCAACAAGTATGCGAAAAATGCGAAAGTATAATCCAGATGATGGAAAATAACAGTCCTAACCCTGACCTAACCGGTGTTATCCTCTAAAATATAGATTGAATCCATGTTTAACTCACTGTTGCAGTGTGGTACAACATTACTACGTGATCCAAACCAGAGAATGCCCTGGATCTGGCCAACAAGTATGCGAAAAATTCGAAAGTATGAGGCAGAGGATGGCAAATACCAGGCCTAACCCTGACCTAACCGGTCTTGCCCTCTGAAATATTGATCGGATGGAGGCTTAACTCACTGTTTCAGTGTAGTACCACATTACTACGTGATCCAACCCAGAAATCGTCCAGGATTTGGCCAAATTGTACGTGAAAAATGCGAAAGGATGAGCAAGATGATACAAAATACCAGACCTAACCCAGACCAAACCTGTGTTATCCTCTAAAATGTAGATTGAATCCAGGATTAACTCGCCGTTTCAATGTGGTACCACATTACTACGTGATCCAACCTAGAAAACGCCCAGGATCTGGCCAACTTGTAGGTGAAAAATGCGAAAGCATGAGCCAGATGATGGCAAATACCAGACCTAACCCTCACCTAACCGGTGTTATCCTCTAAAATGTAGATTGAATCCAGGATTAACTCACCGTTTCAGTGTGGTACCACATTACTACGTGATCCAACCCAGAAAAAGCCCCGGATCTTGCAATCAAGTATGCGAAAAATGTGAAAGTATGAGCCAGGTAATATCAAATACCAGACCTAACCCAGACCTAACCGCCGTTATCCTCTAAGATATAGATTGAATCCAGGTTTAACTCACTGTTTCAGTGTGGTACCACATTACTACGTGATCCAAACCAGAAAACGCCCAGGATCTGGCCAACAAGTATGCGAAAAATGCGAAGGTATGAGCCAGATGATGGCAAATACCAGAACTAATCCTGACATAACCGGTGTTATCCTCTAAAATATTGATCGTACCCAGGCTTAACTGTTTCAGTGTGGGACCATACTACTACGTGATCCAACCCAGAAAAAGCCCAGGATCTGGCCAACAAGTATGCGAAAAATGCGAAAGTATAATCCAGATGATGGAAAATACCAGTCCTAACCCTGACCTAACCGGTGTTATCCTCTAAAATATAGATTGAATCCATGTTTAACTCACTGTTGCAGTGTGGTACAACATTACTACGTGATCCAAACCAGAGAATGCCCTGGATCTGGCCAACAAGTATGCGAAAAATTCGAAAGTATGAGGCAGAGGATGGCAAATACCAGGCCTAACCCTGACCTAACCGGTCTTGCCCTCTGAAATATTGATCGGATGGAGGCTTAACTCACTGTTTCAGTGTAGTACCACATTACTACGTGATCCAACCCAGAAATCGTCCAGGATTTGGCCAAATTGTACGTGAAAAATGCGAAAGGATGAGCAAGATGATACAACATACCAGACCTAACCCAGACCTAACCTGTGTTATCCTCTAAAATGTAGATTGAATCCAGGATTAACTCGCCGTTTCAATGTGGTACCACATTACTACGTGATCCAACCTAGAAAACGCCCAGGATCTGGCCAACTTGTAGGTGAAAAATGCGAAAGCATGAGCCAGATGATGGCAAATACCAGACCTAACCCTCACCTAACCGGTGTTATCCTCTAAAATGTAGATTGAATCCAGGATTAACTCACCGTTTCAGTGTGGTACCACATTACTACGTGATCCAACCCAGAAAAAGCCCCGGATCTTGCAATCAAGTATGCGAAAAATGTGAAAGTATGAGCCAGGTAATATCAAATACCAGACCTAACCCAGACCTAACCGCCGTTATCCTCTAAGATATAGATTGAATCCAGGTTTAACTCACTGTTTCAGTGTGGTACCACACTACTACGTGATCCAACCCAGAAAACGCCCAGGATCTGGCCAACAAGTATGCGAAAAATGCGAAAGTATAATCCAGATGATGGAAAATACCAGTCCTAACCCTGACCTAACCGGTGTTATCCTCTAAAATATAGATTGAATCCATGTTTAACTCACTGTTGCAGTGTGGTACAACATTACTACGTGATCCAAACCAGAGAATGCCCTGGATCTGGCCAACAAGTATGCGAAAAATTCGAAAGTATGAGGCAGAGGATGGCAAATACCAGGCCTAACCCTGACCTAACCGGTCTTGCCCTCTGAAATATTGATCGGATGGAGGCTTAACTCACTGTTTCAGTGTAGTACTACATTACTACGTGATCCAACCCAGAAATCGTCCAGGATTTGGCCAAATTGTACGTGAAAAATGCGAAAGGATGAGCAAGATGATACAAAATACCAGACCTAACTCAGACCTAACCGGTGTTATCCTCTAAAATATAGATCGAATCCAGGTTTAACTCACTGTTTCAGTGTGGTACCACTCTACTACGTGATCCAACCCAGAAAAAGCCCAGGATCTGGCCAACAAGTATGCGCAAAATGCGAAAGTATAATCAAGATGATGGAAAATACCAGACCTAACCCTGACCTAACCGGCGTTATCCTCTAAAATAGTGATCGTACCCAGGCTTAACTCACTGTTTCAGTGTGTTACCACATTACTACGTGATCCAAACCAGAAAAAGCCCAGAATCTTGCAATCAAGTATGCGAAAAATGCGAAAGTATGAGCCAGACGATGGCAAATACCAGACCTAACCCTCACCTAACCGGTGTTATCCTGTAAAATATAGATTGAAACCAGGTTTAACTCACTATTTCAGTGTGGTAACACATTACTACGTGATACAAACCAGAAAACGCCCAGGATCTGGCCAACAAGTATGCGAAAAATGCGAAAGTATGAGCCAGATGATGGCTAATACCAGAACCCACACCTAACCGGTGTTATCCTCTAAAATATACATTGAATCCAGGCTTAACTCACTGTTTCAGTGTGGTATCACATTACTACGTGATCCAACCCAGAAAACGCCTAGCATCTGGCCAACTTGTAGGTGAAAAATGCGAAAGGATTAGCCAGATGTTACCAAGTACCAGACATAACCCTCACCTAACTGGTGTTATCCTCTAAAATATAGATTGAATCCAGGATTAACTCACTGCTGCAGTGTGGTACTACATTACTACGTGATCCAAACCAGAAAACGCCCAGGATCTAGCCAACAATTATGCGAAAAATGCGAAAGTATGAGCCAGATAATATCAAACGCCTGACCTAAGCCTGACCTAACCGGTGTTATCCTCTAAAGTATTGATCGGAGCCGGGTTTAACTCGCTGTTTCAGTGTCGTACCACATTACTACGTGATCCAACCTAGAAAACGCCCAGGATCTGTCGAACAAGTAGGTGAGAAATGCGAAAATATGAGCCAGATGATGGCAAATACCAGACCTAGCCCTTACCTAACCGGTGTCATCCTGTAATATAAAGATTGAATCCAGGTTTAGCTCACTGTTTCAGAGTGGTACCACACTACTACGTGATCCAACCCAGAAAAAGCCCAGGATCTTGCCAACAAGTATGCGAAAAATGCGAAGGTATGAGCCAGATGACGGCAAATACCAGACCTAGCCCTTACCTAACCGGTGTTATCCTCTAAAATATAGATTGAATCCATGTTTAACTCACTGTTGCAGTGTGGTACAACATTACTACCTGATCCAAACCAGAGAATGCCCTGGATCTGGCCAACAAGTATGCGAAAAATTCGAAAGTATGAGGCAGAGGATGGCAAATACCAGGCCTAACCCTGACCTAACCGGTCTTGCCCTCTGAAATATTGATCGGATGCAGGCTTAACTCACTGTTTCAGTGTAGTACCACATTACTACGTGATCCAACCCAGAAATCGTCCAGGATTTGGCCAACTTGTACGTGAAAAATGCGAAAGGATGAGCAAGATGATACAAAATACCAGACCTAACCCAGACCTAACCTGTGTTATCCTCTAAAATGTAGATTGAATCCAGGATTAACTCACCGTTTCAGTGTGGTACCACATTACTACGTGATCCAACCTAGAAAACGCCCAGGATCTGGCCAACTTGTAGGTGAAAAATGCGAAAGCATGAGCCAGATGATGGCAAATACCAGACCTAACCCTCACCTAACCGGTGTTATCCTCTAAAATGTAGATTGAATCCAGGATTAACTCACCGTTTCAGTGTGGTACCACATTACTACGTGATCCAACCCAGAAAAAGCCCCGGATCTTGCAATCAAGTATGCGAAAAATGTGAAAGTATGAGCCAGGTAATATCAAATACCAGACCTAACCCAGACCTAACCGCCGTTATCCTCTAAGATATAGATTGAATCCAGGTTTAACTCACATTTTCAGTGTGGTACCACATTACTACGTGATCCAAACCAGAAAACACCCAGGATCTATCCAAGAAGTAAGCGAAAAATGCGAAAGTATGAGGCAGATCATGTGCAAATGCCAGACCTAACCCTGACCTAACCGGTGTTATCCTCTAAAGTATTCATTGAATCCAGGTTTAACTCACTGTTTCAGTGTGGTACCACACTACTACGTGATCCAACCCAGAAAAAGCCCAGCATCTGGCCAACAAGTATGCGACAGAAGCGAAACTATGTTCCAGATGATGGCAAATACCAGGCCTAACCCTGACCTAACCGGTGTTATCTTCTAAAATATTGATTGAATCCAGGTTTAACCCACTGTTCCAGTGTGGTTCCACATGACTACGTGATTCAAACCAGAAAAAGCCAAGGATCTTGCAATCAAGTATGCGAAAAATGTGAAAGTATGACACAGATGATGGCAAATACCAGCCCTAACCGTGACCTAACCGGTGTTATCCTCTAAAATATTGATTGAGTCCAGGTTTAACCCACTGTTCCAGTGTGGTACCACATTACTACGTGATCCAACCTAGAAAACGCCCACGATCTGGCCAACAAGTATGCGAAAAATGCGAAAGTATGAGCCAGATGATGGCAAATACCAGACCTAACCCTGACCTAACCGGTGTTATCCTCTAAAATATAGATTGTATCCAGGTTTAACTCTCTGATGCAGTGTGGAAACACATTACTGCGTGATCCAAACCAGAAAAACCCCCGCAACCTGGCCAATAAGTATGCGAAAAATGAGAAAGTATGAGGCAGACGATGGCAAATACCAGACCTAACCCAAACCTAACCGGTGTTACCCTCTAATATATAGATCGAATCCAGGATTAACTCACTGTTTGAGTGCGGTGCCACATTACTACGTGATCCAAACCATAAAACGCCCAGGATCTGGCCAACAAGTATATGAAAAATGCGAAAGTATGAGCCAGATGATGGCAAATACCAGACCTAACCCTGACCTAACCGGTGTTATCCTCTAAAATATAGATTGAATCCAGGTTTAACTCACTGTTGCAGTGTGGTGCCACATTACCACGGGATCCAAACCAGAAAACGCCCAGGATCTGGCCAACAAGTATGCGAAAAATGCGAAAGTATGAGCCAGATGATAGCAAATACCAGACCTAACCCAAACCTAACCGGTGATATCCTCTAAAATATAGATTGAATCCAGGTTTAACTCACTGTTGCAGAGTGGTACCACATTACTACATGACCCAAACCAGAAAACGCCCAGGATCTGACCAACAAGTATGCGAAGAATGCGAAAGTATGAGCCAGATGATGGCAAATACCAGACCTAACCCTGACCTAACCAGTGTTATCCTCTAAAATATAGATTGAATCCAGGTTTAACTCACTGTTGCAGTGTGGTGCCACATTACCACGGGATCCAAACCAGAAAAGGCCCAGGATCTGGCCAACAAGTATATGAAAAATGCGAAAGTATGGGTCAGATGATGGCAAATACCAGACCTAACCCTGACCTAACCGGTGTTATTCTCTAAAATATAGATTGAATCCAGGTTTAACTCACTGTTGCAGTGTGGTGCCACATTACTACGTGATCCAAACCAGAAATCGCCCTGGATCTGGCCATCAAGTATGCGAAAAATGCGAAAGTATGGGCCAGATGATGGCAAATACCAGACCTAACCCTGATCCAACCGGTGTTATCCTCTAAACTATAGATTCAATCCAAATAAACTCACTGTTTCAGTGTGGTACCATATTACTACGTGATCCAAACCAGAAAACGCCCAGGATCTGGCCAACAAGTATGCGAAAAATGCGAAAGTATGGGCCAGATGATGGCAAATACCAGACCTAACCCTGACCTAACCAGTGTTATCCTCTAAAATATAGATTGACTCCAGGTTTAACTCACAGTTGCAGTGTCGTACCACATTACTACGTGACTCAAACCAGAAAACGCCCAGGATCTGGCCAACAAGTATGCGAAAAATGCGAAGGTATGGGTCAGATGATGGCAAATACCAGACCTAACCCTGACCTAACCATTGTTATCCTCTAAAATATAGATTGACCCCAGGTTTAACTCACTGTTTCAGTGTGGTACCACTTTACTACGTGTTCCAAACTAGAAAACACCCAGGATCTGGCCATCAAGTATGCCAAAAATGCCAAAGCATGAGCCAGATGATGGCAAATACCAGACGTAACCCTCACCTAACCGGTGTTATCCTCTAAAATATAGATTGAATTCAGGTTTACAAAATGTGGCTGTGTGGTACCACATTACTACGTGACCCAAACCAGAAAACGCCCAGGTTCTGGCCAACAAGTATGCGAAAAATGCGAAAGCATGAGCCAGATGATGGCAAATACCAGACCTAACCCTGACCTAACCAGTGTTATCCTCTAAAATATAGATTGACTTCAGGTTTAACTCACAGTTGCAGTGTCGTACCACATTACTACGTGACTCAAACCAGAAAAAGCCCAGGATCTGGCCAACAAGTATGCGAAAAATGCGAAAGTATGGGCCAGATGATGGCAAATACCAGACCTAACCCTGACCTAACCAGTGTTATCCTCTAAAATATAGATTGACCCCAGGTTTAACTCATTGTTTCAGTGTGGTACCGCATTACTACGTGATCCAAACCAGAAAACGCCCAGGATCTGGCCATCAAGTATGCGAAAAATGCTAAAGCATGAGCCAGATGATGGCAAATACCAGACGTAACCCAAACCTAACCGGTGTTACCCTCTAATATATAGATCAAATCCAGGATTAACTCACTGTTTCAGTGGGGTGCCACATTACTACGTGTTCCAAAACAGAAAACGCCCAGGATCTGGCCATCAAGTATGCGTAAAATGCTAAAGCATGAGCCAGATGATGGCAAATACCAGACCTAGCCCTGACCTAATCGGTGTTATCCTCTAAAATACAGATTGAATCCAGGTTTAACTCACTGTTTCAGTGTGGTACCAGATTACTGCGTGATCCAAACAAGAAAACGCCCAGGATCTGGCCAACAAGTATGCGAAAAATGCGAAAGTATGAGCCAGATGATGGCAAATACCAGAACTATCCCAAACCTAACCGGTGTTACCCTCTAATAGATAGATCAAATCCAGGATTAACTCACTGTTTCAGTGTGGTGCCACATTACTACGTGTTCCAAAGCAGAAAACGCCCAGGATCTGGCCATCAAGTATGCGTAAAATGCTAAAGCATGAGCCAGATGATGGCAAATACTAGACGTAACCCTCACCTAACCGGTGTTATCCTCTAAAATATAGATTGAATTCAGGTTTAACTAATGTGGCTGTGTGGTACCACATTACTACGTGATCCAAACCAGAAAACTCCCAGGATCTGGCCAACAAATATGCGAAAAATGCGAAAGTATGGGCCAGATGATGGCAAATACCAGACCTAACCCTGACCTAACCAGTGTTATCCTCTAAAATAAAGATTGACCCCAGGTTTAACTCAGTGTTTCAGTGTGGTACCACTTTACTACGTGTTCCAAACTAGAAAACACCCAGGATCTGGCCATCAAGTAAGCGAAAAATGCCAAAGCATGAGCCAGATGATGGCAAATACCAGACGTAACCCTCACCTAACCGGTGTTATCCTCTAAAATATAGATTGAATCCAGGTTTACAAAATGTGGCTGGGTGGTACCACATTACTACGTGATCCAAACCAGAAAACGCCCAGGATCTGGCCAACAAGTATGCGAAAAATGCGAAAGTATGGGCCAGATGATGGCAAATACCAGACCTAACCCTGACCTAACCAGTGTTATCCTCCAAAATATAGATTGACTCCAGGTTTAACTCACTGTTTCAGAGTGGTTCTACATTACTACGTGATCCAAACCTGAAAACGGCCAGTATCTGGCCAACAAGTATGCGAAAAATGCGAAAGTATGAGCCAGATGATGGCAAATACCAGACCTAACCCTGACGTAACCGGTGTTATCCTCTAAACGATAGATTGAATTCATATAAACTCACTGTTTCAGTGTGGTACCACATTACTACGTGATCCAAACCAGAAAACGCCCAGGATCTGACCAACAAGTATGCGAAAAATGCGAAAGTGTGGGCCAGATGATGGCAAATACCAGACCTAACCCTGACCTAACCGGTGTTATTCTCTAAAATATAGATTGAATCCAGGTTTAACTGACTGTTTGAGTGTGGTGCCACATTACTACGTGATCCAAACCAGAAAACGCCCAGGATCTGGCCAACAAGTATGCGAAAAATGCGAAAGTATGGGCCAGATGATGGCAAATACCAGACCTAACCCTGACCTAACCGGTGTTATCCTCTAAAATATAGATTGAATTCAGGTTTACAAAATGTGGCTGTGTGGTACCACATTACTACGTGATCCAAACCAGAAAACGCCCAGGATCTGGCCATCAAGTATGCGAAAAATGCTAAAGCATGAGCCAGATGATGGCAAATACCAGACCTAACCCAAACCTAACCGGTGTTACCCTCTAATAGATAGATCAAATCCAGGATTAACTCACTGTTTCAGTGTGGTGCCACATTACTACGTGTTCCAAAACAGAAAACGCCCAGGATCTGGCCATCAAGTATGCGTAAAATGCTAAAGCATGAGCCAGATGATGGCAAATACCAGACCTAGCCCTGACCTAATCGGTGTTATCCTCTAAAATACAGATTGAATCCAGGTTTAACTCACTGTTTCAGTGTGGTACCAGATTACTGCGTGATCCAAACAAGAAAACGCCCAGGATCTGGCCAACAAGTATGCGAAAAATGCGAAAGTATGGGCCAGATGATGGCAAATACCAGACCTAACCCTGACCTAACCGGTGTTATTCTCTAAAATATAGATTGAATCCAGGTTTAACTGACTGTTTGAGTGTGGTGCCACATTACTACGTGATCCAAACCAGAAAACGCCCAGGATCTGGCCAACAAGTATGCGAAAAATGCGAAAGTATGGGCCAGATGATGGCAAATACCAGACCTAACCCTGACCTAACCAGTGTTATCCTCTAAAATATAGATTGACTCCAGGTTTAACTCACAGTTGCAGTGTCGTACCACATAACTACGTGACTCAAACCAGAAAACGCCCAGGATCTGGTCAACAAGTATGCGAAAAATGCGAAAGTATGAGCCAGATGATGGCAAATACCAGACCTTACCCTGACGTAACCGGTGTTATCCTCTAAACGATAGATTGAATTCATATAAACTCACTGTTTCAGTGTGGTACCACATTACTACGTGATCCAAACCAGAAAACGCCCAGGATCTGGCCATCAAGTATGCGAAAAATGCTAAAGCATGAGCCAGATGATGGCAAATACCAGACGTAAGTCAAACCTAACCGGTGTTACCCTCTAATATATAGATCAAATCCAGGATTAGCTCACTGTTTCAGTGTGGTGCCACATTACTACGTGTTCCAAACCAGAAAACGCCCAGGATCTGGCCATCAAGTATGCGAAAAATGCGAAAGCATGAGCCAGATGATGGCAAATACCAGACGTAACCCTCACCTAACCGGTGTTATCCTCTAAAATATAGATTGAATTCAGGTTTAACTAATGTGGCTGTGTGGTAGCACATTACTACGTGTTCCAAACCAGAAAACGCCCAGGATCTGGCCATCAAGTATGCGTAAAATGCTAAAGCATGAGCCAGATGATGGCAAATACCAGACGTAACCCTCACCTAACCGGTGTTATCCTCTAAAATATTGTTGCGACGGTATGAAGATGCCGCGCAATACCGCGAAATTGCATCGTCGCAATGGTGTGAAGAGGCTTCGCGATGAAGTGAAGCTGCCACACGAAAAACGAGCGGATGCGAGATCCCGAGCCTTCCGGTTGCTGAGAAACCGGCAACGTTTTGAAGATGAGAATTACGACAGATCGCAAGGCGAACAGACGTATTGAAAAGCACTGTTGTTAATAAAGTTCCCAGTTTACATTAGTTTGTTACGTTGTGCTGTTTTAATTGTGTTGAGACAATATGAGGCGAGCGACGAGCAATACTCCCCGGCGCAACAGTGGTGTCAGAAGTGGGATGTCGACCCGATCTACCGCCGGGGAGGGAGAGGCCGTTCCTTCCTTGGAACTGTTGTTCGAGGGCCTGCAGAGGAGCCTCGCGGCGCAGTTCCAGGGGCAGCAGAGAACTTTCGAGTCCAGGTGGGAAGAGGATCGGAAGCGGACCGAAGAGAGGCAGGCCGCGAAGGAGGCTGCCGCTTCGGCGAAGGAGGCTGCTGTGGAAGGAAGGATAAGGGCCATGGAAGGCCGTTATCAGGTGCTTGCGGAGAATTTTAAAAGTGTGATCGATAACCTGTCGGCCGCGGCGTTCCGTAGCGAGGATCGCGAGTCCAGCCTTGTTAATAATTTTGTTAGGGATAATCCTGTTGTTGCTGGACTCGCGATGCCTTCCACTTCGCAGTCGGCTCCTCCGTTGGAAGCGACTGGTGGATTTCTGGGGTACGTCCTAAAACCACCAGCGTTTGATGGAAGAGTTTGTTGGGAGGAGTACCGGGTGCAATTCGAGGCGATTGCGAAGGCGAATGGATGGGATGCACCAAGGAAAGCGTTGGCCTTGGTCGCATGTCTGGAGGGGCCCGCTCGGAGTGTTTTAACTACTCTTTCCGAGGAGTCGCGTTGTGATTTTGGTGTCTTGGTTTCCGCTTTGGAGTTCCGTTTCGGAACCAAGAATTTCGCGAATCTAAATTACGTGAAATTCCAAAATTATACTCAACGGAAGGGGGAGTCGATTTCTGATTTGGCTTCGGAGATTGAGAGGTTGGCGCAGGCTTCCTTTTGTGATTGTCCAATGGAAGTCAGGGATAAGCTGGCCGCCTCTCAGTTCGTCTCCGCCCTGGCCAATGAGGAAATGAGGAGGACGCTGAGGTTAGGCGGTTTCACTACTCTCAGGGCGGCTGTGATCAGAGCCCTGGAGATTGAGGCCGTCGAGTCTGTGGCCCCTGGTCCTTGCCGTGTTAAGGACTGCATTCAGGGTGTCACTTGTTTTCCCAAGGGAAAGTTGGAGAAGAGGACTGCTGGGAAGCCGGTCTCGGAGTGCTGGAACTGCGGACAGGAGGGACATTTACAGCGGAACTGCCCGAAGAAGAGGAGGAGAGAAGAGGCCCCCTAGAAGAAGGGAAACTGGAAGAAGTTGGCGTAGTGGGGCTCCCGCCGACTTCGTCTTCATCCGCCCCCGTCGTGCGCAGGATCGCTGTCAAGGATAGTTCTTCCGTCGAGGAGGGAGAGTCTCGCAAGAGAAGATATCCGGACGAAGAAGAGGATACACCGGAAAAGGGGACTGAATGCGAAAGACCCATGGAGTGTTGGAACTGCGGGGAAACGGGACCTATGCGGTGGAATTGCCCCAGGAAGTACCAGCAGAAGGCGGCGTAGAAGGAGAATTGTTCCGCGTTGAAGGAATCGCCGAGATGATTTGGAAAATGAATCATCGTCATGGTCAACTGACTGCAATGGAAGGACCTTTTAAGAAGGGAAGAGGAGTACCCTTTGGAGGGATAAGGCTCGCCGGAGCACCTTCTCAGGGGATGGCGCTCGGCGGGGCATCTTTTGGAAGGATAGGGCTCGTGGGAGCACCTTTCGAAGGGATAAGGCTCGTCGCAGCACTCTTTGAAGGGATAGGGCTCGCCAGAGCACCTTCTGGAGGGATGGCGCTCGTCGGGGCATCTTTCGGAAGGATAGGGCTTATGGGAGCACCTTCTGAAGGGAAAGCGCTGTATGTTATGGGTTCCCTGCCAAGGTCTGTGCTGAAGGTGACAACAAGAAGGCGATGTGAAGAATCGGCTGCATAAGTTGGGTTTCCGTATAGTCCGTTTCCAGAAGTCCAAACCAAGGGTTGAGCATGTGAAGCGACTGGCTCGGTACGATTCACGAGACGTCCCCTGCGAAGATATTGCGAGGTGAGGATCGAGGAAGATGGCCGACATCTTCGCCCAAGAAGAGGACGTTTCATCGCAGAAGGCGAGGATCGGGTTTTCCTACCGGCCGCGGAGGACTCTCCATTTCCGCAGGTCAGAACGGCCGGGGAAGTGCGATTCTCCCCGGGGAGGGTCGCCCCCCAGTCATGCTCGACTCTAATAGCGGAGTGGGGCACAGACGGTCGGACGGCGGAATTGTGGTATGTTCCACAACCGATCTTCGAGGAAATTCTCCTTGGAGATCGGGGAACATCCCATGGGAAGTTCTCTCGTGAGGCTGGGGGGAATCCGCATCCGGGAAGTCCTCAAGAAAGAAGCACGCAAGCCGCAAGAGTCAAGGGGAAGGGCGAGGAGCAGTCGGGATTTCCTCATCCTCGAAGATGTCTAAGTTCGGATGAAGTATTCCGAAGGTTACACCGGCGCCTTGCTCAAGGTTTTTGAGTGGTTTTCCTTGGGACGAAGGACGAATGTCAAGGTGCTGACTGTCTGATAAAGGCCACTCAGGTAAATGATCGACCTATTAGTTTATCTACTTTACAGGCAGAGGTGTACAGGTTCGACGCAGCTTCGCGACAACCCGGAGGTTAGGAGACTACGGGTGAAGTTGGCTGTTCGAACGGAATTTGCAGCGGTCGCGACGACCGCTCTGAAGGAAGAGGGAGCAGTGTTGCGACGGTATGAAGATGCCGCGCAATACCGCGAAATTGCATCGTCGCAATGGTGTGAAGAGGCTTCGCGATGAAGTGAAGCTGCCACACGAAAAACGAGCGGATGCGAGATCCCGAGCCTTCCGGTTGCTGAGAAACCGGCAACGTTTTGAAGATGAGAATTACGACAGATCGCAAGGCGAACAGACGTATTGAAAAGCACTGTTGTTAATAAAGTTCCCAGTTTACATTAGTTTGTTACGTTGTGCTGTTTTAATTGTGTTGAGACAATATGAGGCGAGCGACGAGCAATACTCCCCGGCGCAACAATATAGATTGAATTCAGGTTTAACTAATGTGGCTGTGTGGTACCACATTACTACGTGATCCAAACCAGAAAACGCCCAGGATCTGGCCAACAAGTATGCGAAAAATGCGAAAGTATGGGCCAGATGATGGCAAATACCAGACCTAACCCTGGCCTAACCAGTGTTGTCCTCTAAAATATAGATTGACCCCAGGTTTAACTCACTGTTTCAGTGTGGTACCACTTTACTACGTGTTCCAAACTAGGAAACACCCAGGATCTGGCCATCAAGTATGCGAAAAATGCCAAAGCATGATGCAGATGATGGCGAATACCAGACCTAACCCTGACCTAACCAGTGTTATCCTCTAAAATATAGATTGACCCCAGGTTTAACTCACTGTTTCAGTGTGGTACCACTTTACTACGTGTTCCAAACTAGAAAACACCCAGGATCTGGCCATCAAGTATGCGAAAAATGCCAAAGCATGAGCCAGATGATGGCGAATACCAGACCTAACCCTGACCTAACCGGTGTTATCCTCTAAAATATAGATTGAATCTAAGATAAACTCACTGTTTCAATGTGGTGCCACATTACTGCGTGATCCAAACCAGAAAACGCCCAGGATCTGGCCAACAAGTATGCGAAAAATGCGAAAGCATGAGCCAGATGATGGCAAATACCAGACCTAACCCTGACCCAACCGGTGTTATCCTCTAAAATATAGATCGAATCCAGGATCAACTCACTGTTTGAGTGTGGTACCACTTTACTACGTGTTCCAAACTAGAAAACACCCAGGATCTGGCCATCAAGTATGCGAAAAATGCCAAAGCATGAGCCTGATGATGGCGAATACCAGACCTAGCCCTGACCTAACCGGTGTTATCCTCTAAAATATAGATTGAATCTAAGATAAACTCACTGTTTCAATGTGGTGCCACATTACTGCGTGATCCAAACCAGAAAACGCCCAGGATCTGGCCAACAAGTATGCGAAAAATGCGAAAGTATGGGCCAGATGATGGCAAATACCAGACCTAACCCTGACCTAACCAGTGTTATCCTCTAAAATATAGATTGAATCTAAGATAAACTCACTGTTTCAGTGTCGTACCACATTACTGCGTGATCCAAACCAGAAAACGCCCAGGTTCTGGCCAACAAGTATGCGAAAAATGCGAAAGCATGAGCCAGATGATGGCAAATACCAGACCTAGCCCTGACCTAACTGGTGTTATCCTCTAAAATATAGATTGAAACCAGGTGTAACTCACTGTTGCAGTGTGGTGCCACATTACTACGTGATCCAAACCAGAAAACGCCCAGGATCTGGCCAACAAGTATATGAAAAATGCGAAAGTATGAGCCAGATGATGGCAAATACCAGACCTAACCCTGACCTAACCGGTGTTATTCTCTAAAATATAGATTGAATCCAGGTTTAACTCACTGTTGCAGTGTGGTGCCACATTACTACGTGATCCAAACCAGAAAACGCCCAGGATCTGCCCAACAAGTATGCGAGAAATGCGAAAGTATGGGCCAGATGATGGCAAATACCAGACCTAACCCTGACCTAACCAGTGTTATCCTCCAAAATATAGATTGACTCCAGGTTTAACTCACTGTTTCAGAGTGGTTCTACATTACTACGTGATCCAAACCTGAAAACGGCCAGTATCTGGCCAACAAGTATGCGAAAAATGCGAAAGTATGAGCCAGATGATGGCAAATACCAGACCTAACCCAAACGTAACCGGTGTTACCTTCTAATATATAGATTGTATCCAGGATTAACTCACTGTTGCAGTGTGGAATCACATTACTACGTGAGCCAAACCAGAAAAACGCCGAGGATCTGGCCAATGAGATGATGGCAAATACCAGACTTAACCCTGACCTAACCGGTGTTATCCTCTAAAATATAGATTGAATCCAGGTTTAACTCACTGTTGCAGTGTGGAACCACATTACTACGTGATCCAAACCACAAAACGCCCAGGATCTGGCCAACAAGTATGCGAAAAATGCGAAAGTATGTGCCAGATGATGGCAAATTCCAGACCTAACCCTGACGTAACCGGTGTTATCCTCTAAAATATCGATTGTATCCAGGTTAAACTGAGTGTTGCAGTGAGGAACCACATTACTATGTGTTCCAAACCAGAAAACGCCCAGGATCTGGCCATCAAGTATGCGAAAAATGCCAAAGCATGAGCCAGATGATGGCAAATACCAGACCTAACCCAAACGTAACCGGTGTTACCTTCTAATATATAGATTGTATCCAGGATTAACTCACTGTTGCAGTGTGGAATCACATTACTACGTGAGCCAAACCAGAAAAACGCCGAGGATCTGGCCAATGAGATGATGGCAAATACCAGACTTAACCCTGACCTAACCGGTGTTATCCTCTATTATATAGATCGAATCCAGGATTAACTCACTGTTTCAGTGTGGTACCACACTACTACGTGATCCAATCCTGAGAACGCCCTGGATCTGGCCAACAAGTTGGCGAAAAATGCGAAAGTATGAGGCAGACGTTGGCAAATACCAGACCTAACCCTGACCTAACCGGTGTTATCCTCTAAAATATAGATTGTATCCAGGTTTAACTCTCTGATGCGGTGTGGAATCACATTACTACGTGTTCCAAACCAGAAAAACCCCCGCAACCTGGCCAATAAGTATGGGAAAAATGCGAAAGTATGAGGCAGACGATGGCAAATACCAAACCTAACCCAAACCTAACCGGTGTTACCCTCTAATATATAGATCGAATCCAGGATTAACTCACTGTTTCAGCGTGGTACCACATTAGTACGTGATCCAATCCAGAAAACGCCCAGGTTCTGACCAACAGGTATGCGAAAAATGCGAAAGCATGAGCCAGATGATGGCAAACACCAGACCTAGCCCTGATCTAACCGGTGTTATCCCCTAAAATATAGATTGTATCCTGGTTTAACTCACTGTTGCAGTGTGGAACCACATTACTACGTGAGCCAAACCAGAAAAACGTCCAGGATCTGGCCAATAAGATGATGGCAAATACCAGACTTAACCCTGACCTAACCGGTGGTATCCTCTAAAATATAGATTGAATCCAGGTTTAACTCACTGTTGCAGTGTGGAACCACATTACTACGTGATCCAAACCACAAAACGCCCAGGATCTGGCCAACAAGTATACGAAAAATGCGAAAGTATGAGCCAGATGATGGCAAATACCAGACCTAACCCTGACCTAACCGGTGTTATCATCTAAAATATAGATTGAATCTAAGATAAACTCACTGTCTCAGTGTGGTGCCACATTACTACGTGATCCAAACCAGAAAACGCCCAGGATCTGGCCAACAAGTATATGAAAAATGCGAAAGTATGAGCCAGATGATGGCAAATACCAGACCTAACCCTGACCTAACCGGTGTTATCCTCTAAAATATAGATTGAATCCAGGTTTAACTCACAGTTTCAGTGTGGTACCACATTACTGCGTGATCCAAACCAGAAAACGCCCAGGTTCTGACCAACAGGTATGCGAAAAATGCGAAAGCATGAGCCAGATGATGGCAAATACCAGACCTAGCCCTGACCTAACCGGTGTTATCCTCTAAAATATAGATTGTATCCAGGTTTAACTCACTGTTGCAGCGTGGAACCACATTACTACGTGATCCAAACCAGAAAACCCCCCGCAACCTGGCCAATAAGTATGCGAAAAATGCGGAAGTGTGAGGCAGACGATGGCAAATACTAGACCTAACCCAAACCTAACCGGTGTTACCCTCTAATATATAGATCGAATCCAGGATTTACTCACTGTTTCAGTGTGGTACCACATTACTACGTGATCCAAACCAGAAAACGCCCTGGATCTGGCCAACTAGTTGGCGAAAAATGCGAAAGTATGAGGCAGACGTTGGCAAATACCAGACCTAACCCTGACCTAACCGGTGTTACCCTCTAAAATATAGATCGAATCCAGGATCAACTCACTGTTTGAGTGTGGTACCACTTTACGACGTGTTCCAAACCAGAAAACGCCCAGGATCTGGCCAACAAGTATGCGAAGAATGCGAAAGCGTGAGCCAGATGATGGCAAGTACCAGACCTAACCCTGACCTAACCGGTGTTATCCTCTAAAATATAGATTGAATCTAAGATAGACACCCAGTTTCAGTGTGGTACCACATTACTACGTGATCCAAACCAGAAAACGCCCAGGTTCTGACCAACAGGTATGCGGAAAATGCAAAAGCATGAGCCAGATGATGGCAAATACCAGACCTAGCCCTGACCTAACCGGTGTTATCCTCTAAAATATAGATTGCATCCAGGTTTAACTCACTGTTGCAGTGTGGAACCACATTACTACGTGATCCAAACCACAAAACGCCCAGGATCTGGCCAACAAGTATGCGAAAAATGCGAAAGTATGTGCCAGTTGAAGGCAAATTCCAGACCTAACCCTGACGTATCCGGTGTTATCCTCTAATATATAGATTGTATCCAGGTTAAACTCAGTGTTGCAGTGTGGAACCACATCACCACGTGTTCCAAACCAGAAAACGCCCAGGATCTGGCCATGAAGTATGCGAAAAATGCCAAAGCATGAGCCAGATGATGGCAAATACCAGACCTAACCCTGACCTAACCGGTGTTATCCTCTAAAATATAGATTCAATCCAGGTTTAACTCATGTGGCAGTGCGGTACCACATTACATCGTGATCCAAACCAGAAAACGCTCCGGATCTGGCCAACAAATATGCGAAAAATGCGAAAGTATGAGCCAGATGATGGCAAATACCAGACCTAACCCTGACCTAACCGGTGTTATCCTCTAAAATATAGATTGAATCCAGGTTTAACTCACAGTTTCAGTGTGGTACCACATTACTGCGTGATCCAAACCAGAAAACACCCAGGTTCTGACCAACAGGTATGCGAAAAAGGCGAAAGCATGAGCCAGATGATGGCAAATGCCAGACCTAACCCTGACCCAACCGGTGTTATCCTCTAAAATATAGATCGAATCCAGGCTCAACTCACAGTTTCAGTGTGGTACCACATTACTGCGTGATCCAAACCAGAAAACGCCCAGGTTCTGACCAACAGGTATGCGAAAAATGCGAAAGCATGAGCCAGATGATGGCAAATACCAGACCTAGCCCTGACCTAACCGGTGTTATCCTCTAAAATATAGATTGTATCCAGGTTTAACTCACTGTTGCAGTGTGGAACCACATTACTACGTGATCCAAACCAGAAAACCCCCCGCAACCTGGCCAATAAGTATGCGAAAAATGCGGAAGTGTGAGGCAGACGATTGCAAATACTAGACCTAACCCAAACCTAACCGGTGTTACCCTCTAATATATAGATCGAATCCAGGATTTACTCACTGTTTCAGTGTGGTACCACATTACTACGTGATCCAAACCAGAAAACGGCCTGGATCTGGCCAACTAGTTGGCGAAAAATGCGAAAGTATGAGGCAGACGTTGGCAAATACCAGACCTAACCCTGACCTAACCGGTGTTATCCTCTAAAATATAGATCGAATCCAGGATCAACTCACTGTTTGAGTGTGGTACCACTTTACGACGTGTTCCAAACCAGAAAACGCCCAGGATCTGGCCAACAAGTATGCGAAGAATGCGAAAGCGTGAACCAGATGATGGCAAATACCAGACCTAACCCTGACCTAACCGGTGTTATCCTCTAAAATTTAGATTGAATCTAAGATAGACACCCAGTTTCAGTGTGGTACCACATTACTGCGTGATCCAAACCAGAAAACGCCCAGGTTCTGACCAACAGGTATGCGAAAAATGCAAAAGCGTGAACCAGATGATGGCAAATACCAGACCTAACCCTGACCTAACCGGTGTTATCCTCTAATATATAGATCAAATCCAGGATTAACTCACTGTTTCAGTGTGGTACCACATTACTACGTGATCCAATCCTGAAAACGCCCTTGATCTGGCCAACAAGTATGCGAAAAATGCGAAAGTATGTGCCAGATGATGGCAAATTCCAGACCTAACCCTGACGTAACCGGTGTTATCCTCTAAAATATAGATTGTATCCAGGTTAAACTGAGCGTTGCAGTGTGGAACCACATTACTATGTGTTCCAAACCAGAAAACGCCCAGGATCTGGCCATCAAGTATGCGAAAAATGCCAAAGCATGAGCCAGATGATGGCAAATACCAGACCTAACCCTGACCTAACCGGTGTTATCCTCTAATATATAGATCAAATCCAGGATTAACTCACTGTTTCAGTGTGGTACCACATTACTACGTGATCCAATCCTGAAAACGCCCTTGATCTGGCCAACAAGTTGGCGAAAAATGCGAAAGTATGAGGCAGACGTTGGCAAACACCAGACCTAACCCTGACCTAACCGGTGTTATCCTCTAGAATATAGATTGTATCCAGGTTTAACTCTCTGATGCGGTGTGGAATCACATTACTACGTGTTCCAAACCAGAAAAACCCCCGCAACCTGGCCAATAAGTATGGGAAAAATGCGAAAGTATGAGGCAGACGATGGCAAATACCAAACCTAACCCAAACCTAACCGGTGTTACCCTCTAATATATAGATCGAATCCAGGATTAACTCACTGTTTCAGTGTGGTACCACATTAGTACGTGATCCAATCCAGAAAACGCCCAGGTTCTGACCAACAGGTATGCGAAAAATGCGAAAGCATGAGCCAGATGATGGCAAACACCAGACCTAGCCCTGATCTAACCGGTGTTATCCCCTAAAATATAGATTGTATCCTGGTTTAACTCACTGTTGCAGTGTGGAACCACATTACTACGTGAGCCAAACCAGAAAAACGTCCAGGATCTGGCCAATAAGATGATGGCAAATACCAGACTTAACCCTGACCTAACCGGTGGTATCCTCTAAAATATAGATTGAATCCAGGTTTAACTCACTGTTGCAGTGTGGAACCACATTACTACGTGATCCAAACCACAAAACGCCCAGGATCTGGCCAACAAGTATACGAAAAATGCGAAAGTATGAGCCAGATGATGGCAAATACCAGACCTAACCCTGACCTAACCGGTGTTATCATCTAAAATATAGATTGAATCTAAGATAAACTCACTGTGTCAGTGTGGTGCCACATTACTACGTGATCCAAACCAGAAAACGCCCAGGATCTGGCCAACAAGTATATGAAAAATGCGAAAGTATGAGCCAGATGATGGCAAATACCAGACCTAACCCTGACCTAACCGGTGTTATCCTCTAAAATATAGATTGAATCCAGGTTTAACTCACAGTTTCAGTGTGGTACCACATTACTGCGTGATCCAAACCAGAAAACGCCCAGGTTCTGACCAACAGGTATGCGAAAAATGCGAAAGCATGAGCCAGATGATGGCAAATACCAGACCTAGCCCTGACCTAACCGGTGTTATCCTCTAAAATATAGATTGTATCCAGGTTTAACTCACTGTTGCAGCGTGGAACCACATTACTACGTGATCCAAACCACAAAACGCCCAGGATCTGGCCAACAAGTATGCGAAAAATGCGAAAGTATGAGGCAGACGTTGGCAAATACCAGACCTAACCCTGACCTAACCGGTGTTATCCTCTAAAATATAGATCGAATCCAGGATCAACTCACTGTTTGAGTGTGGCACCACTTTACGACGTGTTCCAAACCAGAAAACGCCCAGGATCTGGCCAACAAGTATGCGAAGAATGCGAAAGCGTGAGCCAGATGATGGCAAGTACCAGACCTAACCCTGACCTAACCGGTGTTATCCTCTAAAATATAGATTGAATCTAAGATAGACACCCAGTTTCTGTGTGGTACCACATTACTGCGTGATCCAAACCAGAAAACGCCCAGGTTCTGACCAACAGGTATGCGTAAAATGCAAAAGCATGAGCCAGATGATGGCAAATACCAGACCTAGCCCTGACCTAACCGGTGTTATCCTCTAAAATATAGATTGTATCCAGGTTTAACTCACTGTTGCAGTGTGGAACCACATTACTACGTGATCCAAACCACAAAACGCCCAGGATCTGGCCAACAAGTATGCGAAAAATGCGAAAGTATGTGCCAGATGGAGGCAAATACCAGACCTAACCCTGACGTAATCGGTGTTATCCTCTAATATATAGATTGTATCCAGGTTAAACTCAGTGTTGCAGTGTGGAGCCACATCACCACGTGTTCCAAACCAGAAAACGCCCAGGATCTGGCCATGAAGTATGCGAAAAATGCCAATGCATGAGCCAGATGATGGCAAATACCAGACCTAACCCTGACCTAACCGGTGTTATCCTCTAAAATATAGATTGAATCCAGGTTTAACTCACAGTTTCAGTGTGGTACCACATTACTGCGTGATCCAATCCAGAAAACGCCCAGGTTCTGACCAACAGGTATGCGAAAAATGCGAAAGCATGAGCCAGATGATGGCAAATACCAGAACCAACCCTGACCTAACCGGTGTTATCCTCTAATATATAGATTCAATCCAGGTTTAACTCATGTGACAGTGCGGTACCACATTACTTCGTGATCCAAACCAGAAAACGCCCAGGTTCTGACCAACAGGTATGCGAAAAATGCGAAAGCATGAGCCAGATGATGGCAAATACCAGACCTAGCCCTGACCTAACCGGTGTTATCCTCTAAAATATAGATTGTATCCAGGTTTAACTCACTGTTGCAGTGTGGAACCACATTACTACGTGATCCAAACCAGAAAACGCCCAGGATCTGGCCAACAAGTATGCGAAAAATGCGAAAGTATGGGCCAGATGATGGCAAATACCAGACCTAACCCTGACCTAACCAGTGTTATCCTCTAAAATATAGATTGACCCCAGGTTTAACTCACTGTTTCAGTGTGGTACCACTTTACTACGTGTTCCAAACTAGAAAACACCCAGGATCTGGCCATCAAGTATGCGAAAAATGCCAAAGCATGATGCAGATGATGGCGAATACCAGACCTAACCCTGACCTAACCAGTGTTATCCTCTAAAATATAGATTGACCCCAGGTTTAACTCACTGTTTCAGTGTGGTACCACTTTACTACGTGTTCCAAACTAGAAAACACCCAGGATCTGGCCATCAAGTATGCGAAAAATGCCAAAGCATGAGCCAGATGATGGCGAATACCAGACCTAACCCTGACCTAACCGGTGTTATCCTCTAAAATATAGATTGAATCTAAGATAAACTCACTGTTTCAATGTGGTGCCACATTACTGCGTGATCCAAACCAGAAAACGCCCAGGATCTGGCCAACAAGTATGCGAAAAATGCGAAAGCATGAGCCAGATGATGGCAAATACCAGACCTAACCCTGACCCAACCGGTGTTATCCTCTAAAATATAGATCGAATCCAGGATCAACTCACAGTTTCAGTGTGGTACCACATTACTGCGTGATCCAAACCAGAAAACGCCCAGGTTCTGACCAACAGGTATGCGAAAAATGCGAAAGCATGGGGCAGATGATGGCAAATACCAGACCTAGCCCTGACCTAACCGGTGTTATCCTCTAAAATATAGATTGTATCCGGGTTTAACTCACTGTTGCAGTGTGGAACCACATTACTACGTGATCCAAACCAGAAAACCCCCCGCAACCTGGCCAATAAGTATGCGAAAAATGCGGAAGTGTGAGGCAGACGATTGCAAATACTAGACCTAACCCAAACCTAAGCGGTGTTACCCTCTAATATATAGATCGAATCCAGGATTTACTCACTGTTTCAGTGTGGTACCACATTACTACGTGATCCAAACCAGAAAACGCCCTGGATCTGGCCAACTAGTTGGCGAAAAATGCGAAAGTATGAGGCAGACGTTGGCAAATACCAGACCTAGCCCTGACCTAACCGGTGTTATCCTCTGAAATATAGATCGAATCCAGGATCAACTCACTGTTTGAGTGTGGTACCACTTTACGACGTGTTCCAGACCAGAAAACGCCCAGGATCTGGCCAACAAGTATGCGAAGAATGCGAAAGCGTGAACCAGATGATGGCAAATACCAGACCTAACCCTGACCTAACCGGTGTTATCCTCTAAAATATAGATTGAATCTAATATAGACACCCAGTTTCAGTGTGGTACCACATTACTGCGTGATCCAAACCAGAAAACGCCCAGGTTCTGACCAACAGGTATGCGAAAAATGCAAAAGCATGAGCCAGATGATGGCAAATACCAGACCTAGCCCTGACCTAACCGGTGCTATCCTCTAAAATATAGATTGTATCCAGGTTTAACTCACTGTTGCAGTGTGGAACCACATTACTACGTGATCCAAACCACAAAACGCCCAGGATCTGGCCAACAAGTATGCGAAAAATGCAAAAGTATGTGCCAGATGATGGCAAAATCCAGACCTAACCCTGACGTAACCGGTGTTATCCTCTAAAATATAGATTGTATCCAGGTTAAACTGAGTGTTGCAGTGTGGAACCACATTACTATGTGTTCCAAACCAGAAAACGCCCAGGATCTGGCCATCAAGTATGCGAAAAATGCCAAAGCATGAGCCAGATGATGGCAAATACCAGACCTAACCCTGACCTAACCGGTGTTATCCTCTAATATATAGATCGAATCCAGGATTAACTCACTGTTTCAGTGTGGTACCACATTACTACGTGATCCAATCCTGAAAACGCCCTGGATCTGGCCAACAAGTTGGCGAAAAATGCGAAAGTATGAGGCAGACGTTGGCAAATACCAGACCTAACCCTGACCTAACCGGTGTTATCCTCTAAAATATAGATTGTATCCAGGTTTAACTCTCTGATGCGGTGTGGAATCACATTACTACGTGTTCCAAACCAGAAAAACCCCCGCAACCTGGCCAATAAGTATGGGAAAAATGCGAAAGTATGAGGCAGACGATGGCAAATACCAAACCTAACCCAAACCTAACCGGTGTTACCCTCTAATATATAGATCGAATCCAGGATTAACTCACTGTTTCAGTGTGGTACCACATTAGTACGTGATCCAATCCAGAAAACGCCCAGGTTCTGACCAACAGGTATGCGAAAAATGCGAAAGCATGAGCCAGATGATGGCAAACACCAGACCTAGCCCTGATCTAACCGGTGTTATCCCCTAAAATATAGATTGTATCCTGGTTTAACTCACTGTTGCAGTGTGGAACCACATTACTACGTGAGCCAAACCAGAAAAACGTCCAGGATCTGGCCAATAAGATGATGGCAAATACCAGACTTAACCCTGACCTAACCGGTGGTATCCTCTAAAATATAGATTGAATCCAGGTTTAACTCACTGTTGCAGTGTGGAACCACATTACTACGTGATCCAAACCACAAAACGCCCAGGATCTGGCCAACAAGTATACGAAAAATGCGAAAGTATGAGCCAGATGATGGCAAATACCAGGCCTAACCCTGACCTAACCGGTGTTATCATCTAAAATATAGATTGAATCTAAGATAAACTCACTGTTTCAGTGTGGTGCCACATTACTACGTGATCCAAACCAGAAAACGCCCAGGATCTGGTCAACAAGTATATGAAAAATGCGAAAGTATGAGCCAGATGATGGCAAATACCAGACCTAACCCTGACCTAACCGGTGTTATCCTCTAAAATATAGATTGAATCCAGGTTTAACTCACAGTTTCAGTGTGGTACCACATTACTGCGTGATCCAAACCAGAAAACGCCCAGGTTCTGACCAACAGGTATGCGAAAAATGCGAAAGCATGAGCCAGATGATGGCAAATACCAGACCTAGCCCTGACCTAACCGGTGTTATCCTCTAAAATATAGATTGTATCCAGGTTTAACTCACTGTTGCAGCGTGGAACCACATTACTACGTGATCCAAACCAGAAAACCCCCCGCAACCTGGCCAATAAGTATGCGAAAAATGCGGAAGTGTGAGGCAGACGATGGCAAATACTAGACCTAACCCAAACCTAACCGGTGTTACCCTCTAATATATAGATCGAATCCAGGATTTACTCACTGTTTCAGTGTGGTACCACATTACTACGTGATCCAAACCAGAAAACGCCCTGGATCTGGCCAACTAGTTGGCGAAAAATGCGATAGTATGAGGCAGACGTTGGCAAATGCCAGACCTAACCCTGACCTAACCGGTGTTATCCTCTAAAATATAGATCAAATCCTGGATCAACTCACTGTTTGAGTGTGGTACCACTTTACGACGTGTTCCAAACCAGAAAACGCCCAGGATCTGGTCAACAAGTATGCGAAGAATGCGAAAGCGTGAGCCAGATGGTGGCAAGTACCAGACCTAACCCTGACCTAACCGGTGTTATCCTCTAAAATATAGATTGAATCTAAGATAGACACCCAGTTTCAGTGTGGTACCACATTACTGCGTGATCCAAACCAGAAAACGCCCAGGTTCTGACCAACAGGTATGCGAAAAATGCAAAAGCATGAGCCAGATGATGGCAAATACAAGACCTAGCCCTGACCTAACCGGTGTTATCCTCTAAAATATATATTGTATCCAGGTTTAACTCACTGTTGCAGTGTGGAACCACATTACTACGTGATCCAAACCACAAAACGCCCAGGATCTGGCCAACAAGTATGCGAAAAATGCGAAAGTATGTGCCAGATGAAGGCAAATACCAGACCTAACCCTGACGTAACCGGTGTTATCCTCTAATATATAGATTGTATCCAGGTTAAACACAGTGTTGCAGTGTGGAACCACATCACCACGTGTTCCAAACCAGAAAACGCCCAGGATCTGGCCATGAAGTATGCGAAAAATGCCAAAGCATGAGCCAGATGATGGCAAATACCAGACCTAACCCTGACCTAACCGGTGTTATCCTCTAAAATATAGATTCAATCCAAGTTTAACTCATGTGGCAGTGCGGTACCACGTTACTTCGTGATCCAAACCAGAAAACGCCCCGGATCTGGCCAACAAATATGCGAAAAATGCGAAAGTATGAGCCAGATGATGGCAAATACCAGACCTAGCCCTGACCTAACCGGTGTTATCCTCTAAAATATAGATTGAATCCAGGTTTAACTCACAGTTTCAGTGTGGTACCACATTACTGCGTGATCCAAACCAGAAAACGCCCAGGTTCTGACCAACAAATATGTGAAAAATGCGGAAGTGTGAGGCAGACGATTGCAAATAGTAGACCTAACCCAAACCTAAGCGGTGTTACCCTCTAATATATAGATCGAATCCAGGATTTACTCACTGTTTCAGTGTGGTACCACATTACTACGTGATCCAATCCTGAAAACGCCCTGGATCTGGCCAACAAGTTGGCGAAAAATGCGAAAGTATGAGGCAGACGTTGGCAAATACCAGACCTAACCCTGACCTAACCGGTGTTATCCTCTAAAATATAGATTGTATCCAGGTTTAACTCTCTGATGCGGTGTGGAATCACATTACTACGTGTTCCAAACCAGAAAAACCCCCGCAACCTGGCCAATAAGTATGGGAAAAATGCGAAAGTATGAGGCAGACGATGGCAAATACCAAACCTAACCCAAACCTAACCGGTGTTACCCTCTAATATATAGATCGAATCCAGGATTAACTCACTGTTTCAGTGTGGTACCACATTAGTACGTGATCCAATCCAGAAAACGCCCAGGTTCTGACCAACAGGTATGCGAAAAATGCGAAAGCATGAGCCAGATGATGGCAAACACCAGACCTAGCCCTGATCTAACCGGTGTTATCCCCTAAAATATAGATTGTATCCTGGTTTAACTCACTGTTGCAGTGTGGAACCACATTACTACGTGAGCCAAACCAGAAAAACGTCCAGGATCTGGCCAATAAGATGATGGCAAATACCAGACTTAACCCTGACCAAACCGGTGGTATCCTCTAAAATATAGATTGAATCCAGGTTTAACTCACTGTTGCAGTGTGGAACCACATTACTACGTGATCCAAACCACAAAACGCCCAGGATCTGGCCAACAAGTATGCGGAGAATGCGAGAGCGTGAACCAGATGATGGCAAATACCAGACCTAACCCTGACCTAACAGGTGTTATCCTATAAAATATAGATTGAATCTAAGATAGACACCCAGTTTCAGTGTGGTACCACATTACTGCGTGATCCAAACCAGAAAACGCCCAGGTTCTGACCAACAGGTATGCGAAAAATGCAAAAGCATGAGCCAGATGATGGCAAATACCAGACCTAGCCCTGACCTAAACGGTGCTATCCTCTAAAATATACATTGTATCCAGGTTTAACTCACTGTTGCAGTGTGGAACCACATTACTACGTGATCCAAACCACAAAACGCCCAGGATCTGGCCAACAAGTATGCGAAAAATGCGAAAGTATGTGCCAGATGATGGCAAATTCCAGACCTAACCCTGACGTAACCGGTGTTATCCTCTAAAATATAGATTGTATCCAGGTTAAACTGAGTGTTGCAGTGTGGAACCACATTACTATGTGTTCCAAACCAGAAAACGCCCAGGATCTGGCCATCAAGTATGCGAAAAATGCCAAAGCATGAGCCAGATGATGGCAAATACCAGACCTAACCCTGACCTAACCGGTGTTATCCTCTAATATATAGATCGAATCCAGGATTAACTCACTGTTTCAGTGTGGTACCACATTACTACGTGATCCAATCCTGAAAACGCCCTGGATCTGGCCAACAAGTTGGCGAAAAATGCGAAAGTATGAGGCAGACGTTGGCAAATACCAGACCTAACCCTGACCTAACCGGTGTTATCCTCTAAAATATAGATTGTATCCAGGTTTAACTCTCTGATGCGGTGTGGAATCACATTACTACGTGTTCCAAACCAGAAAAACCCCCGCAACCTGGCCAATAAGTATGGGAAAAATGCGAAAGTATGAGGCAGACGATGGCATATACCAAACCTAACCCAAACCTAACCGGTGTTACCCTCTAATATATAGATCGAATCCAGGATTAACTCACTGTTTCAGTGTGGTACCAGATTAGTACGTGATCCAAACCACAAAACGCCCAGGATCTGGCCAACAAGTATACGAAAAATGCGAAAGTATGAGCCAGATGATGGCAAATACCAGACCTAACCCTGACCTAACCGGTGTTATCATCTAAAATATAGATTGAATCTAAGATAAACTCACTGTTTCAGTGTGGTGCCACATTACTACGTGATCCAAACCAGAAAACGCCCAGGATCTGGTCAACAAGTATATGAAAAATGCGAAAGTATGAGCCAGATGATGGCAAATACCAGACCTAACCCTGACCTAACCGGTGTTATCCTCTAAAATATAGATTGAATCCAGGTTTAACTCACAGTTTCAGTGTGGTACCACATTACTGCGTGATCCAAACCAGAAAACGCCCAGGTTCTGACCAACAGGTATGCGAAAAATGCGAAAGCATGAGCCAGATGATGGCAAATACCAGACCTAGCCCTGACCTAACCGGTGTTATCCTCTAAAATATAGATTGTATCCAGGTTTAACTCACTGTTGCAGCGTGGAACCACATTACTACGTGATCCAAACCAGAAAACCCCCCGCAACCTGGCCAATAAGTATGCGAAAAATGCGGAAGTGTGAGGCAGACGATGGCAAATACTAGACCTAACCCAAACCTAACCGGTGTTACCCTCTAATATATAGATCGAATCCAGGATTTACTCACTGTTTCAGTGTGGTACCACATTACTACGTGATCCAAACCAGAAAACGCCCTGGATCTGGCCAACTAGTTGGCGAAAAATGCGATAGTATGAGGCAGACGTTGGCAAATGCCAGACCTAACCCTGACCTAACCGGTGTTATCCTCTAAAATATAGATCAAATCCTGGATCAACTCACTGTTTGAGTGTGGTACCACTTTACGACGTGTTCCAAACCAGAAAACGCCCAGGATCTGGTCAACAAGTATGCGAAGAATGCGAAAGCGTGAGCCAGATGGTGGCAAGTACCAGACCTAACCCTGACCTAACCGGTGTTATCCTCTAAAATATAGATTGAATCTAAGATAGACACCCAGTTTCAGTGTGGTACCACATTACTGCGTGATCCAAACCAGAAAACGCCCAGGTTCTGACCAACAGGTATGCGAAAAATGCAAAAGCATGAGCCAGATGATGGCAAATACAAGACCTAGCCCTGACCTAACCGGTGTTATCCTCTAAAATATATATTGTATCCAGGTTTAACTCACTGTTGCAGTGTGGAACCACATTACTACGTGATCCAAACCACAAAACGCCCAGGATCTGGCCAACAAGTATGCGAAAAATGCGAAAGTATGTGCCAGATGAAGGCAAATACCAGACCTAACCCTGACGTAACCGGTGTTATCCTCTAATATATAGATTGTATCCAGGTTAAACACAGTGTTGCAGTGTGGAACCACATCACCACGTGTTCCAAACCAGAAAACGCCCAGGATCTGGCCATGAAGTATGCGAAAAATGCCAAAGCATGAGCCAGTTGATGGCAAATACCAGACCTAACCCTGACCTAACCGGTGTTATCCTCTAAAATATAGATTCAATCCAAGTTTAACTCATGTGGCAGTGCGGTACCACGTTACTTCGTGATCCAAACCAGAAAACGCCCCGGATCTGGCCAACAAATATGCGAAAAATGCGAAAGTATGAGCCAGATGATGGCAAATACCAGACCTAGCCCTGACCTAACCGGTGTTATCCTCTAAAATATAGATTGAATCCAGGTTTAACTCACAGTTTCAGTGTGGTACCACATTACTGCGTGATCCAAACCAGAAAACGCCCAGGTTCTGACCAACAAATATGTGAAAAATGCGGAAGTGTGAGGCAGACGATTGCAAATAGTAGACCTAACCCAAACCTAAGCGGTGTTACCCTCTAATATATAGATCGAATCCAGGATTTACTCACTGTTTCAGTGTGGTACCACATTACTACGTGATCCAATCCTGAAAACGCCCTGGATCTGGCCAACAAGTTGGCGAAAAATGCGAAAGTATGAGGCAGACGTTGGCAAATACCAGACCTAACCCTGACCTAACCGGTGTTATCCTCTAAAATATAGATTGTATCCAGGTTTAACTCTCTGATGCGGTGTGGAATCACATTACTACGTGTTCCAAACCAGAAAAACCCCCGCAACCTGGCCAATAAGTATGGGAAAAATGCGAAAGTATGAGGCAGACGATGGCAAATACCAAACCTAACCCAAACCTAACCGGTGTTACCCTCTAATATATAGATCGAATCCAGGATTAACTCACTGTTTCAGTGTGGTACCACATTAGTACGTGATCCAATCCAGAAAACGCCCAGGTTCTGACCAACAGGTATGCGAAAAATGCGAAAGCATGAGCCAGATGATGGCAAACACCAGACCTAGCCCTGATCTAACCGGTGTTATCCCCTAAAATATAGATTGTATCCTGGTTTAACTCACTGTTGCAGTGTGGAACCACATTACTACGTGAGCCAAACCAGAAAAACGTCCAGGATCTGGCCAATAAGATGATGGCAAATACCAGACTTAACCCTGACCAAACCGGTGGTATCCTCTAAAATATAGATTGAATCCAGGTTTAACTCACTGTTGCAGTGTGGAACCACATTACTACGTGATCCAAACCACAAAACGCCCAGGATCTGGCCAACAAGTATGCGGAGAATGCGAGAGCGTGAACCAGATGATGGCAAATACCAGACCTAACCCTGACCTAACAGGTGTTATCCTATAAAATATAGATTGAATCTAAGATAGACACCCAGTTTCAGTGTGGTACCACATTACTGCGTGATCCAAACCAGAAAACGCCCAGGTTCTGACCAACAGGTATGCGAAAAATGCAAAAGCATGAGCCAGATGATGGCAAATACCAGACCTAGCCCTGACCTAAACGGTGCTATCCTCTAAAATATACATTGTATCCAGGTTTAACTCACTGTTGCAGTGTGGAACCACATTACTACGTGATCCAAACCACAAAACGCCCAGGATCTGGCCAACAAGTATGCGAAAAATGCGAAAGTATGTGCCAGATGATGGCAAATTCCAGACCTAACCCTGACGTAACCGGTGTTATCCTCTAAAATATAGATTGTATCCAGGTTAAACTGAGTGTTGCAGTGTGGAACCACATTACTATGTGTTCCAAACCAGAAAACGCCCAGGATCTGGCCATCAAGTATGCGAAAAATGCCAAAGCATGAGCCAGATGATGGCAAATACCAGACCTAACCCTGACCTAACCGGTGTTATCCTCTAATATATAGATCGAATCCAGGATTAACTCACTGTTTCAGTGTGGTACCACATTACTACGTGATCCAATCCTGAAAACGCCCTGGATCTGGCCAACAAGTTGGCGAAAAATGCGAAAGTATGAGGCAGACGTTGGCAAATACCAGACCTAACCCTGACCTAACCGGTGTTATCCTCTAAAATATAGATTGTATCCAGGTTTAACTCTCTGATGCGGTGTGGAATCACATTACTACGTGTTCCAAACCAGAAAAACCCCCGCAACCTGGCCAATAAGTATGGGAAAAATGCGAAAGTATGAGGCAGACGATGGCATATACCAAACCTAACCCAAACCTAACCGGTGTTACCCTCTAATATATAGATCGAATCCAGGATTAACTCACTGTTTCAGTGTGGTACCAGATTAGTACGTGATCCAATCCAGAAAACGCCCAGGTTCTGACCAACAGGTATGCGAAAAATGCGAAAGCATGAGCCAGATGATGGCAAACACCAGACCTAGCCCTGATCTAACCGGTGTTATCCCCTAAAATATAGATTGTATCCTGGTTTAACTCACTGTTGCAGTGTGGAACCACATTACTACGTGAGCCAAACCAGAAAAACGTCCAGGATCTGGCCAATAAGATGATGGCAAATACCAGACTTAACCCTGACCTAACCGGTGGTATCCTCTAAAATATAGATTGAATCCAGGTTTAACTCACTGTTGCAGTGTGGAACCACATTACTACGTGATCCAAACCAGAAAACGCCCAGGATCTGGCCAACAAGTATACAAAAAATGCGAAAGTATGAGCCAGATGATGGCAAATACCAGACCTAACCCTGACCTAACCGGTGTTATCATCTAAAATATAGATTGAATCTAAGATAAACTCACTGTTTCAGTGTGGTGCCACATTACTACGTGATCCAAACCAGAAAACGCCCAGGATCTGGTCAACAAGTATATGAAAAATGCGAAAGTATGAGCCAGATGATGGCAAATACCAGACCTAACCCTGACCTAACCGGTGTTATCCTCTAAAATATAGATTGAATCCAGGTTTAACTCACAGTTTCAGTGTGGTACCACATTACTGCGTGATCCAAACCAGAAAACGCCCAGGTTCTGACCAACAGGTATGCGAAAAATGCGAAAGCATGAGCCAGATGATGGCAAATACCAGACCTAGCCCTGACCTAACCGGTGTTATCCTCTAAAATATAGATTGTATCCAGGTTTAACTCACTGTTGCAGCGTGGAACCACATTACTACGTGATCCAAACCAGAAAACCCCCCGCAACCTGGCCAATAAGTATGCGAAAAATGCGGAAGTGTGAGGCAGACGATGGCAAATACTAGACCTAACCCAAACCTAACCGGTGTTACCCTCTAATATATAGATCGAATCCAGGATTTACTCACTGTTTCAGTGTGGTACCACATTACTACGTGATCCAAACCAGAAAACGCCCCGGATCTGGCCAACTAGTTGGCGAAAAATGCGAAAGTATGAGGCAGACGTTGGCAAATACCAGACCTAACCCTGACCTAACCGGTGTTATCCTCTAAAATATAGATCAAATCCAGGATCAACTCACTGTTTGAGTGTGGTACCACTTTTCGACGTGTTCCAAACCAGAAAACGCCCAGGATCTGGCCAACAAGTATGCGATGAATGCGAAAGCGTGAGCCAGATGATGGCAAGTACCAGACCTAACCCTGACCTAACCGGTGTTATCCTCTAAAATATAGATTGAATCTAAGATAGACACCCAGTTTCAGTGTGGTACCACATTACTGCGTGATCCAAACCAGAAAACGCCCAGGTTCTGACCAACAGGTATGCGAAAAATGCAAAAGCATGAGCCAGATGATGGCAAATACCAGACCTAGCCCTGACCTAACCGGTGTTATCCTCTAAAATATATATTGTATCCAGGTTTAACTCACTGTTGCAGTGTGGAACCACATTACTACGTGATCCAAACCACAAAACGCCCAGGATCTGGCCAACAAGTATGCGAAAAATGCGAAAGTATGTGCCAGATGAAGGCAAATACCAGACCTAACCCTGACGTAACCGGTGTTATCCTCTAATATATAGATTGTATCCAGGTTAAACTCAGTGTTGCAGTGTGGAACCACATCACCACGTGTTCCAAACCTGAAAACGCCCAGGATCTGGCCATGAAGTATGCGAAAAATGCCAAAGCATGAGCCAGATGATGGCAAATACCAGACCTAACCCTGACCTAACCGGTGTTATCCTCTAAAATATAGATTCAATCCAGGTTTAACTCATGTGGCAGTGCGGTACCACATTACTTCGTGATCCAAACCAGAAAACGCCCCGGATCTGGCCAACAAATATGCGAAAAATGCGAAAGTATGAGCCAGATGATGGCAAATACCAGACCTAACCCAAACCTAACCGGTGTTACCCTCTAATATATAGATCGAATCCAGGATTAACTCACTGTTTCAGTGTGGTACCACATTACTACGTGATCCAAACCAGAAAACGCCCTGGATCTGGCCAACAAGTTGGCGAAAAATGCGAAAGTATGAGGCAGACGTTGGCAAATACCAGACCTAACCCTGACCTAACCGGTGTTATCCTCTAAAATATAGATTGAATCCAGGTTTAACTCACTGTTTGAGTGTGGTACCACTTTACTACGTGTTCCAAACCAGAGAACGCCCAGGATCTGGCCAACAAATATGCGAAAAATGCGAAAGTATGAGCCAGATGATGGCAAATACCAGACCTAGCCCTGACCTAACCGGTGTTATCCTCTAAAATATAGATTGAATCCAGGTTTAACTCACAGTTTCAGTATGGTACCACATTACTGCGTGATCCAAACCAGAAAACGCCCAGGTTCTGACCAACAGGTATGCGAAAAATGCGAAAGCATGAGCCAGATGATGGCAAATACCGGACCCAACCCTGACCTAACCGGTGTTATCCTCTAATATATAAATTCAATCCAGGTTTAACTCATGTGACAGTGCGGTACCACATTACTTCGTGATCCAAACCAGAAAACGCCCAGGTTCTGACCAACAGGTATGCGAAAAATGCGAAAGTATGAGCCAGATGATGGCAAATACCAGACCTAACCCAAACCTAACCGGTGTTACCCTCTAATATATAGATCGAATCCAGGATTAACTCACTGTTTCAGTGTGGTACCACATTACTACGTGATCCAAACCAGAAAACGCCCAGGATCTGGCCAACAAGTTGGCGAAAAATGGGAAAGTATGTGCCAGATGAAGGCAAATACCAGACCTAACCCTGACGTAACCGGTGTTATCCTCTATAATATAGATTGTATCCAGGTTAAACTCAGTGTTGCAGTGTGGAACCACATTACTACGTGTTCCAAACCAGAAAACGCCCAGGATCTGGCCATCAAGTATGCGAAAAATGCCAAAGCATGAGCCAGATGATGGCAAATACCTGACCTAACCCTGACCTAACCGGTGTTATCCTCTAAAATATATATTCAATCCAGGTTTAACTCATGTGGCAGTGCGGTACCACATTACTTCGTGATCCAAACCAGAAAACGCCCCGGATCTGGCCAACAAATATGCGAAAAATGCGAAAGTATGAGCCAGATGATGGCAAATACCAGACCTAACCCTGACCTAACCGGTGTTATCCTCTAAAATATAGATTCAATCCAGGTTTAACTCATGTGGCAGTGCGGTACCACATTACTTCGTGATCCAAACCAGAAAACGCCACGGATCTGGCCAACAAATATGCGAAAAATGCGAAAGTATGAGCCAGATGATGGCAAATACCAGACCTAACCCAAACCTAACCGGTGTTACCCTCTAATATATAGATCGAATCCAGGATTAACTCACTGTTTCAGTGTGATACCACATTACTACGTGATCCAAACCAGAAAACGCCCTGGATCTGGCCAACAAGTTGGCGAAAAATGCGAAAGTATGAGCCAGATGGTGGCAAATACCAGACCTAACCCTCAACTAACCGGTGTTATCCTCTAAAATATAGATTGACTCCAGGTTTAACTCACAGTTGCAGTGTCGTACCACATTACTACGTGACTCAAATCAGAAAACGCCCAGGATCTGGCCTACAAGTATGCGAAAAATGCGAAAGTATGAGCCAGATGATGGCAAATACCAGTCCTAACCCTGACCTAACCAGTGTTATCCTCTAAAATATAGATTGACTCCAGGTTTAACTCACAGTTGCAGTGTCGTACCACATTACTACGTGACTCAAACCAGAAAACGCCCAGGATCTGGCCAACAAGTATGCGAAAAATGCGAAAATATGAGCCAGATGATGGCAAATACCAGACCTAACCCTCACCTAACCGGTGTTATCCTCTAAAATATAGATTGACTCCAGGTTTAACTCACAGTTGCAGTGTCGTACCACATTACTACGTGACTCAAACCAGAAAACGCCCAGGATCTGGCCAACAAGTATGCGAAAAATGCGAAAGTATGAGCCAGATGGTGGCAAATACCAGACCTAACCCTGACCTAACCGGTGTTATCCTCTAAAATATAGATTGGATCCAGGTTTAACTCACTGTTGCAGTGTGTTGCCACATTACTACGTGATCCAAACCAGAAAACGCCCTGGATCTGGCCAACAAGTTGGCGAAAAATGCGAAAGTATGAGGCAGACGTTGGCAAATACCAGACCTAACCCTGACCTACCCGGTGTTATCCTCTAAAATATAGATTGAATCCAGGTTTAACTCACTGTTTGAGTGTGGTACCACTTTACTACGTGTTCCAAACCAGAAAACGCCCAGGATCTGGCCATCAAGTATGCGAAGAATGCCAAAGCATGAGCCAGATGATGGCAAATACCAGACCTAACCTTCACCTAACCGGTGTTATCCCCTAAAATATAGATTGAATCCAGGTTTAACTCAGTGTTGCAGTGAGGAACCACATTACTACGTGATCCAAACCAGAAAACGCCCAGGATCTGGCCAACAAGTATGCGAAAAATGGGAAAGTATGTGCCAGATGATGGCAAATACCAGACCTAACCCTGACCTAACCGGTGTTATCCTCTAAAATATATATTCAATCCAGGTTTAACTCATGTGGCAGTGCGGTACCACATTACTTCGTGATCCAAACCAGAAAACGCCCCGGATCTGGCCAACAAATATGCGAAAAATGCGAAAGTATGAGCCAGATGATGGCAAATACCAGACCTAACCCAAACCTAACCGGTGTTACCTTCTAATATATAGATCGAATCCAGGATTAACTCACTGTTTCAGTGTGGTACCACATTACTACGTGATCCAAACCAGAAAACGCCCAGGATCTGGCCAACAAGTTGGCGAAAAATGGGAAAGTATGTGCCAGATGAAGGCAAATACCAGACCTAACCCTGACGTAACCGGTGTTATCCTCTATAATATAGATTGTATCCAGGTTAAACTCAGTGTTGCAGTGTGGAACCACATTACTACGTGTTCCAAACCAGAAAACGCCCAGGATCTGGCCATCAAGTATGCGAAAAATGCCAAAGCATGAGCCAGATGATGGCAAATACCAGACCTAACCCTGACCAAACCGGTGTTATCCTCTAAAATATATATTCAATCCAGGTTTAACTCATGTGGCAGTGCGGTACCACATTACTTCGTGATCCAAACCAGAAAACGCCCAGGATCTGGCCTACAAGTATGCGAAAAATGCGAAAGTATGAGCCAGATGATGGCAAATACCAGACCTAACCCTGACCTAACCAGTGTTATCCTCTAAAATATAGATTGACTCCAGGTTTAACTCACAGTTGCAGTGTCGTACCACATTACTACGTGACTCAAACCAGAAAACGCCCAGGATCTGGCCAACAAGTATGCGAAAAATGCGAAAATATGAGCCAGGTGATGGCAAATACCAGACCTAACCCTCACCTAACCGGTGTTATCCTCTAAAATATAGATTGACTCCAGGTTTAACTCACAGTTGCAGTGTCGTACCACATTACTACGTGACTCAAACCAGAAAACGCCCAGGATCTGGCCAACAAGTATGCGAAAAATGCGAAAGTATGAGCCAGATGGTGGCAAATACCAGACCTAACCCTGACCTAACCGGTGTTATCCTCTAAAATATAGATTGGATCCAGGTTTAACTCACTGTTGCAGTGTGTTGCCACATTACTACGTGATCCAAACCAGAAAACGCCCTGGATCTGGCCAACAAGTTGGCGAAAAATGCGAAAGTATGAGGCAGACGTTGGCAAATACCAGACCTAACCCTGACCTACCCGGTGTTATCCTCTAAAATATAGATTGAATCCAGGTTTAACTCACTGTTTGAGTGTGGTACCACTTTACTACGTGTTCCAAACCAGAAAACGCCCAGGATCTGGCCATCAAGTATGCGAAAAATGCCAAAGCATGAGCCAGATGATGGCAAATACCAGACCTAACCTTCACCTAACCGGTGTTATCCCCTAAAATATAGATTGAATCCAGGTTTAACTCAGTGTTGCAGTGAGGAACCACATTACTACGTGATCCAAACCAGAAAACGCCCAGGATCTGGCCAACAAGTATGCGAAAAATGGGAAAGTATGTGCCAGATGATGGCAAATACCAGACCTAACCCTGACCTAACCGGTGTTATCCTCTAAAATATATATTCAATCCAGGTTTAACTCATGTGGCAGTGCGGAACCACATTACTTCGTGATCCAAACCAGAAAACGCCCCGGATCTGGCCAACAAATATGCGAAAAATGCGAAAGTATGAGCCAGATGATGGCAAATACCAGACCTAACCCAAACCTAACCGGTGTTACCTTCTAATATATAGATCGAATCCAGGATTAACTCACTGTTTCAGTGTGGTACCACATTACTACGTGATCCAAACCAGAAAACGCCCAGGATCTGGCCAACAAGTTGGCGAAAAATGGGAAAGTATGTGCCAGATGAAGGCAAATACCAGACCTAACCCTGACGTAACCGGTGTTATCCTCTATAATATAGATTGTACCCAGGTTAAACTCAGTGTTGCAGTGTGGAACCACATTACTACGTGTTCCAAACCAGAAAACGCCCAGGATCTGGCCATCAAGTATGCGAAAAATGCCAAAGCATGAGCCAGATGATGGCAAATACCAGACCTAACCCTGACCAAACCGGTGTTATCCTCTAAAATATATATTCAATCCAGGTTTAACTCATGTGGCAGTGCGGTACCACATTACTTCGTGATCCAAACCAGAGAACGCCCAGGATCTGGCCAACAAATATGCGAATAATGCGAAAGTATGAGCCAGATGATGGCAAATACCAGACCTAACCCGGACCTACACGGTGTTATCCTCTAAAATATAGATCGAATCCAGGATCAACTCACTGTTTGAGTGTGGTACCACTTTACTACGTGTTCCAAACCAGAAAACGCCCAGGATCTGGCCAACAAGTATGCGAAAAATGCGAAAGTATGAGCCCGATGATGGCAAATGCCAGACCTAACCCTGACATAACCGGTGTTATCCTCTAAAATATAGATTGAATCTAAGATAAACTCACTGTTTCAGTGTGGTACCACATTACTACGTGATCCAAACCAGAAAACGCCCAGGATCTGGCCAACAAGTATATGAAAACTGCGAAAGTATGAGCCAGATGATGGCAAATACCATACTTAACCCTGACTTAACCAGTGTTATCCTCTAAAATATAGATTGACTCCAGGTTTAACTCACTGTTTCAGTGTGGTACCACTTTACTACGTGATCCAAACCAGAACACGGGCAGGATCTGGCCAACAAGTATATGAAAAATGCGAAAGTATGGGCCAGATGATGGCAAATTCCGGACCTAACCCTGACCTAACCAGCGTTATCCTCTAAAATATAGATTGACTCCAGGTTTAACTCACAGTTGCAGTGTCGTACCACATTACTACGTGACTCAAACCAGAAAACGCCCAGGATCTGGCCAACAAGTACGCGAAAAATGAGAAAGTATGAGACAGATGATGGCAAATACCAGACCTTACCCTGACCTAACCGGTGTTATCCTCTAAAATATAGATTGAATCCAGGGTTAACTCACTGTTGCAGTGTGGAACCACATTACTACGTGAGCCAAACCAGAAAACGCCCAGGTTCTGGCCAACAAGTATTTGAAAAATGCGAAACCGTGAGCCAGATGATGGCAAATACCAGACCTAACCCTGACCTAACCAGTGTTATCCTCTAAAATATAGATTGACTCCAGGTTTAACTCACAGTTGCAGTGTCGTACCACATTACTACGTGACTCAAACCAGAAAACGCCCAGGATCTGGCCAACAAGTATGCGAAAAATGCGAAAATATGAGCCAGATGATGGCAAATACCAGACCTAACCCTCACCTAACCGGTGTTATCCTCTAAAATATAGATTGACTCCAGGTTTAACTCACAGTTGCAGTGTCGTACCACATTACTACGTGACTCAAACCAGAAAACGCCCAGGATCTGGCCAACAAGTATGCGAAATATGCGAAAGTATGAGCCAGATGATGGCAAATACCAGACCTAACCCTCACCTAACCGGTGTTATCCTCTAAAATATAGATTGACTCCAGGTTTAACTCACAGTTGCAGTGTCGTACCACATTACTACGTGTTCCAAACCAGAAAACGCCCAGGATCTGGCCATCAAGTATGCGAAAAATGCCAAAGCATGAGCCAGATGATGGCAAATACCAGACCTAACCTTCACCTAACCGGTGTTATCCCCTAAAATATAGATTGAATCCAGGTTTAACTCAGTGTTGCAGTGAGGAACCACATTACTACGTGATCCAAACCAGAAAACGCCCAGGATCTGGCCAACAAGTATGCGAAAAATGCGAAAGTATGAGCCCGATGATGGCAAATGCCAGACCTAACCCTGACATAACCGGTGTTATCCTCTAAAATATAGATTGAATCCAGGATTAACTGACTGTTGCAGTGTGGTGCCACATTACTACGTGATCCAAACCAGAAAACGGGCAGGATCAGGCCAACAAGTATGCGAAAAATGCGAAAGTATGAGCCAGATGATGGCAAATACCAGACCTAACCCTGACCTAACCGGTGTTACCCTCTAAAATATAGATTGAATCCAGGTTTAACTCAGTGTTGCAGTGTGGAACCACATTACTACGTGAGCCAAACCAGAAAACGCCCAGGTTCTGGCCAACAAGTATTTGAAAAATGCGAAACCGCGAGCCAGATGATGGCAAATACCAGACCTAACCCTGACCTAACCGGTGTTATCCTCTAAAATATAGATTGAATCCAGGGTTAACTGACTGTTGCAGTGTGGTGCCACATTACTACGTGATCCAAACCAGAAAACGCCCTGGATCTGGCCAACAAGTTGGCGAAAAATGCGAAAGTATGAGGCAGACGTTGGCAAATACCAGACCTAACCCCGACCTAACCGGTGTTATACTCTAAAATATAGATTGAATCCAGGATTAACTCACTGTTGCAGTGTGGTGCCACATTACTACGTGATCCAAACCAGAAAACGGGCAGGATCAGGCCAACAAGTATGCGAAAAATGCGAAAGTATGAGCCAGATGATGGCAAATACCAGACCTAACCCTGACCTAACCGGTGTTACCCTCTAAAATATAGATCGCATCCGGTATTAACAAACTGTTTCAGTGTGGTACCACATTACTACGTGATCCAAACCAGAAAACGCCCAGGATCTGGCCAGCAAGTATGCGAAAAATGCGAAAGCATGAGCCGGATGATAGCATATACCAGACCTAACCCAAACCTAACCGGTGATACCCTTTAATATATAGATCGAAACCAGGATTACTTCACTGTTTCAGTGCCGTACCACACTACTACCTGATCCAACCCAGAAAACGCCCAGGATCTGGCCAACAAGTATGCGAAAAATGCGAAAGCATGAGCCAGATGATGGCAAATACCAGACCTAACCCTGATCTAACCGGTGTTATCCTCTAAAATATAGATTGAATCTAAGATAAACTCACTGTTTCAATATGGTACCACATTACTGCGTGATCCAAACCTGAAAACGCCCAGGTTCTGGCCAACAAGTATGCGAAAAATGCGAAAGTATGAGCCAGATGATGGCAAATACCAGACCTAACCCTGACCTAACCGGTGTTATCCTCTAAAATTTAAATTGAATCCAGGTTTAACTCACTGTTTCAATATGGTACCACATTACTGCGTGATCCAAACCTGAAAACGCCCAGGTTCTGGCCAACAAGTATGCGAAAAATGCGAAAGTATGAGCCAGATGATGGCAAATACCAGACCTAACCCTCACCTAACCGGTGTTATCCACTAAAATATAGATTGAATCCAGGTTTAACTAATGTGGCTGTGTGGTACCACATTACTACGTGACTCATACCAGAAAACGCCCAGGATCTGGCCAACAAGTATGCGAAAAATGCCAAAGCATGAGCCAGATGATGGCAATTACCAGACCTAACCCTCACCTAACCGGTGTTATCCTCTAAAATATACATCGAATCCAGGATCAACTCACTGTTTGAGTGTGGTACCACATTACTACGTGTTCCAAACCAGAAAACGCCCAGGATCTGGCCATCAAGTATGCGAAAAATGCCAAAGCATGAGCCAGATGATGGCAAATACCAGACCTAATCCTGACCTAACCGGTGTTATCCTCTAAAATATAGATTGAATCTAAGATAAACTCACTGTTTCAATGTGGTACCACAATACTGCGTGATCCAAACCTGAAAACGCCCAGGTTCTGGCCAACAAATATGCGAAAAATGCGAAAGTATGAGCCTGATGATGGCAAATACCAGATCTAACCCAAACCTAACCGGTGTTATCCTCTAAAATATAGATTGAATCCAGGGTTAACTCACTGTTGCAGTGTGGAACCACATTACTACGTGAGCCAAACCAGAAAACGCCCAGGTTCTGGCCAACAAGTATTCGAAAAATGCGAAAGCGTGAGCCAGATGATGGCAAATACCAGTCCTAACCCTGACCTAACCGGTGTTATCCAATAATATATAGATTGAATCTAAGATAGACTCACAGTTTCAGTGTGGTACCACATTACTGCGTGATCCAAACCAGAAGACGCCCAGGTTCTGACCAACAGGTATGTGAGAAATGCGAAAGCATGAGCCAGATGATGGCAAATACCAGACCTAGCCCTGACCTAACAGGTGTTATCCTCTAAAATATAGATTGTATCCAGGCTTATCTCACTGTTGCACTGTGGAACCACATTACTACGTGAGCCAAACCAGAGAAACGCCCAGGTTCTGACCAACAGGTATGCGAAAAATGCGAAAGCATGAGCCAGATGATGGCATATACCAGACCTAGCCCTGACCTAACCGGTGTTATCCTCTAAAATATAGATTGTATCCAGGTTAAACTCAGTGTCGCAGTGTGGAACCACATTACTACGTGTTCCAAACCAGAAAACGCCCAGGATCTGGCCATCAAGTATGCGAAAAATGCCAAAGCATGAGCCAGATGATGGCAAATACCAGACCTAACCCTGACCTAACCGGTGTTATCCTCTAAAATATAGATTGAATCTAAGGTAAACTCACTGTGTCAATGTGGTACCACATTACTGCGTGATCCAAAACTGAAAACGCCCAGGTTCTGGCCAACAAGTATGCGAAAAATGCGAAAGTATCAGCCTGATGATGGCAAATACCAGATCTAACCCAAACCTAACCGGTGTTATCCTCTAAAATATAGATCGAATCCAGGATCAACTCACTGTTTGAGTGTGGTACCACTTTACTACGTGTTCCAAACCAGAAAACGCCCAGGATCTGGTCATCAAGTATGCGAAAAATGCCAAAGCATGAGCCAGACGTTGGCAAATACCAGACCTAACACTGACCTAACCGGTGTTATCCTCTAAAATATATATTGAATCCAGGTTTAACTCACTGTTGCAGTGTGTTGCCACATTACTACGTGTTCCAAACCAGAAAATGCCCAGGTTCTGACCAACAGGTATGCGAAAAATGCCAAAGCATGAGCCGGATGATGGCAAATACCAGACCTAACCCTGACCTAACCGGTGTTATCCTCTAAAATATAGATTGAATCTAAGATAAACTCACTGTTTCAATGTGGTACCACATTACTGCGTGATCCAAACCTGAAAACGCCCAGGATCTGGTCATCAAGTATGCGAAAAATGCCAAAGCATGAGCCAGACGTTGGCAAATACCAGACCTAACCCTGACCTAACCGGTGTTATCCTATAAAATATAGATTGAATCCAGGTTTAACTCATGTGGCAGTGTGGTACCACATTACTTCGTGATCCAAACCAGAAAACACCCCGGATCTGGCCAACAAGTATGCGAAAAATGCGAAAGTATGAGCCAGATGATGGCAAATACCAGACCTAACCCAAACCTAACCGGTGTTACCCTCTAATATATGGATCGAATCCTGGATTAACTCACTGTTTCAGTGTGGTACCACATTACTACGTGATCCAAACCAGAAAACGCCCTGGATCTGGCCAACAAGTATGCGAAAAATGCCAAAGCATGAGCCAGATGATGGCAAATACCAGACCTAACCCTCACCTAACCGGTGTTATCCTCTAAAATATAGATCGAATCCAGGATCAACTCACTGTTTGAGTGTGGTACCACATTACTACGTGTTCCAAACCAGAAAACGCCCAGGATCTGGCCATCAAGTATGCGAAAAATGCCAAAGCATGAGCCAGATGATGGCAAATACCAGACCTAACCCTGACCTAACCGGTGTTATCCTCTAAAATATAGATTGAATCTAAGATAAACTCACTGTTTCAATGTGGTACCACATTACTGCGTGATCCAAACCTGAAAACGCCCAGGTTCTGGCCAACAAGTATGCGAAAAATGCGAAAGTATCAGCCTGATGATGGCAAATACCAGATCTAACCCAAACCTAACCGGTGTTATCCTCTAAAATATAGATTGAATCCAGGGTTAACTCACTGTTGCAGTGTGGAACCACATTACTACGTGAGCCAAAACAGAAAACGCCCAGGTTCTGGCCAACAAGTATTGGAAAAATGCGAAAGCGTGAGCCAGATGATGGCAAATACCTGTCCTAACCCTGACCTAACCGGTGTTATAAAATAATATATAGATTGAATCTAAGATAGACTCACAGTTTCAGTGTGGTACCACATTACTGCGTGATCCAAACCAGAAGACGCCCAGGTTCTGTCCAACAGGTATGTGAGAAATGCGAAAGCATGAGCCAGATGATGGCAAATACCAGACCTAGCCCTGACCTAACCGGTGTTATCCTCTAAAATATAGATTGTATCCAGGCTTATCTCACTGTTGCACTGTGGAACCACATTACTACGTGAGCCAAACCAGAGAAACGCCCAGGTTCTGACCAACAGGTATGCGAAAAATGCGAAAGCATGAGCCAGATGATGGCATATACCAGACCTAGCCCTGACCTAACCGGTGTTATCCTCTAAAATATAGATTGTATCCAGGTTAAACTCAGTGTTGCAGTGTGGAACCACATTACTACGTGTTCCAAACCAGAAAACGCCCAGGATCTGGTCATCAAGTATGCGAAAAATGCTAAAGCATGAGCCAGATGATGGCAAATACCAGACCTAACCCTGACCTAACCGGTGTTATCCTCTAAAATATAGATTGAATCTAAGATAAACTCACTGTTTCAATGTGGTACCACATTACTGCGTGATCCAAACCTGAAAACGCCCAGGTTCTGGCCAACAAGTATGCGAAAAATGCGAAAGTATCAGCCTGATGATGGCAAATACCAGATCTAACCCAAACCTAACCGGTGTTATCCTCTAAAATATAGATCGAATCCAGGATCAACTCACTGTTTGAGTGTGGTACCACTTTACTACGTGTTCCAAACCAGAAAACGCCCAGGATCTGGTCATCGAGTATGCGAAAAATGCCAAAGCATGAGCCAGACGTTGGCAAATACCAGACCTAACCCTGACCTAACCGGTGTTATCCTCTAAAATATATATTGAATCCAGGTTTAACTCACTGTTGCAGTGTGTTGGCACATTACTACGTGTTCCAAACCAGAAAACGCCCAGGTTCTGACCAACAGGTATGCGAAAAATGCCAAAGCATGAGCCGGATGATGGCAAATACCAGACCTAACCCTGACCTAACCGGCGTTATCCTCTAAAATATAGATTGAATCCAGGATTAACTCACTGTTTCAGAGTGGTTCTACATTACTACGTGATCCAAACCAGAAAACGCCCAGGATCTGGCCAACAAGTATGCGAAAAATGCGAAAGTATGAGCCAGATGATGGCAAATACCAGACCTAACCCGAACGTAACTGGTGTTAACCTCTAATATATAGATCGAATCCAAGAATAACTCACTGTGTCAGTGTGGTACCACACTACTACCTGATCCAACCCAGAAAACGCCCAGGATCTGGCCAACAAGTATGCGAAAAATGCGAAAGCATGAGCCAGATGATGGCAAATACCAGACCTAACCCAAACCTAACAGGTGTTATCCTCTAAAATATTGATCGAATCCAGGATTAGCCCACTGTTTCTGTGTGGTACCACATTACCACGTGATCCAAACCAGAAAAAGCCCTGGATCTGACAAACATGTATGTGACAAATGCGAAGGTATGAGCCAGATGATGGCAAATACCAGACCTAACCCAAACCTAACAGGTGTTATCCTCTAAAATATACATCGAATCCAGGATTAATTCACTGTTACAGTGTGGAACCACACTACTACGTGATCCAACCCGGAAAAAGCCCAGCATCAGTCCAACAAGTATGCGAAGGATGCGAAAGTATCAGCCAGGTGATGGCAAACACCAGACCTAACCCAGACGTAACCGGTTTTATCCTCTAAAATATTGATCGGACCCAAGTTTAACTCACTGATTCAGTGTGTTACCACATTACTACGTGATCCGAACCAGAAAGAGCCCTGGATCTGTCCAACAAGTATGCAAAAATGCGAAAGTTTAAGCCAGATGATGGCAAACACCAGACCTAACCCTGACGTAACCGGTGTTATCCTCTAAAATATAGATCGAATCCAGGTTTAACTCACTGTTTCAGTGTGGTACCACATTACTACGTGATGCAAACCAGAAAACGCCCTGGATCTGGCCAACAAGTTGGCGAAAAATACGAAAGTATGAGCCAGATGATGGCAAATACCAGACCTAACCCTGACCTAACCGGTGTTATACTCTAAAATATAGATCGAATCCGGGATTAACAAACTGTTTCAGTGTGGTACCACATTACTACGTGATCCAAACCAGAAAACGCCCAGGATCTGGCCAGCAAGTATGCGAAAAATGCGAAAGCATGAGCCGGATGATAGCATATACCAGACCTAACCCAAACCTAACCGGTGATACCCTCTAAAATATAGATCGAATCCAGGTTTAATTCACTGTTTCAGTGTGGTACCATGCCACTACGTGATCCATCCCAGAAAACGGCCAGGATCTGGCCAAGAAGTTCGCGAAAAATGCGAACGTATTAGCCGAATGATGGCAAATACCAGAACTAACCCTGAACTAACCGGTGTTATCCTCTAAAATATAGATCGAATCCAGGATTAATTCACTGTTTCAGTGTGGTACCATGCTACTACGTGATCCATCCCACAAAACGCCCAGGATCTGGCCAAAAAGTTCGCGAAAAATGCGAACGTATCAGCCGAATGATGCCCAATACCAGACCTAACCCTGACCTAACCTGTGTTATCCTCTAAAATATAGATTGAATCCAGGTTTAACTCACTGTTTCAGTGTGGTACCACATTACTACGTGATGCAAACCAGAAAAAGCCCAGGATCTGCCAATCAAGTATGCGAAAAATGAGAAAGTATGAGCCAGATGATGGCAAGTACCAGACCGAACCCTGACCTAACCAGTGTTATCCTCTAAAATATTGATCGGACCCAGGCTTAACACACTCTTTCAGTGTGGAGCACATTACTACGTCATCCAAACCAGAAAACGCCCAGGATCTGCCCAACAAGTATGCGAAAAATGTGAAAATATGAACCAGATGATGGCAAACACCAGACCTAACCCTGACCAAACCGGTGTTATCCTCTAAAATATAGATCGAATCCAGGTTTAATTCACTGTTTCAGTGTGGTACCATGCCACTACGTGATCCATCCCAGAAAACGGCCAGGATCTGGCCAAGAAGTTCGCGAAAAATGCGAACGTATTAGCCGAATGATGGCAAATACCAGAACTAACCCTGAACTAACCGGTGTTATCCTCTAAAATATAGATCGAATCCAGGATTAATTCACTGTTTCAGTGTGGTACCATGCTACTACGTGATCCATCCCAGAAAACGCCCAGGATCTGGCCAAAAAGTTCGCGAAAAATGCGAACGTATCAGCCGAATGATGCCCAATACCAGACCTAACCCTGACCTAACCTGTGTTATCCTCTAAAATATAGATTGAATCCAGGTTTAACACACTGTTTCAGTGTGGTACCACATTACTACGTGATAAAAAACCAGAAAGAGCCCAGTATCTGGCCAACAAGTATGCCAAAAATGCGAAAGTATGAGCCAGATGATGGCAAATAGCAGACCTAACCCAAACATAACCGCTGCGATCCTATAAAATATAGAGCGAATCCAAGACTAATTCACTGTTTCAGAGTGGTACCACACTACTACGTGATCCAAACCAGAAAACGCCGAGGATCTGGCCAACACGTATGCGAAAAGTGCGAAATTAAGACCCAGATGATGGCAAATACGAGACCTAAACCAAACCTAACCGGTGTTATCCTCTAAAATATAGAGCGAATCCAGGATTATTTCACTGTTACAGTGTGGAACCACACTACTACGTGATCCAACCCGGAAAATGCCCAGCATCTGTCCAACAAGTATGCGAAAAATGCGAAAGTATGAGCCAGATGATGGCAAACACCAGATCTAACCCTGACGTAACCGGTGTTATCCTCTAAAATATAGATCGAATCGAGGATTAATTCACTGTTTCTGTGTGGTACCTCACTACTACATGGTGCAACCCGGTAAACGCCCAGGATCTGGCGAAGAAGTATGCGAAAAATGAGAAAGTATGAGCAAGATGATGGCAAATACCAGAACTAACCCTGACATAACCGGTGTTACCCCCTAAAATATAGATCGAATCCAGGCTTAACTCACTGAGTCAGTGTGGTACCACATTACTGCGTGATCCAAACCAGAAAACGCCCAGGTTCTGGCCAACAAGTATGCGAAAAATGCGAAAGTATGAGCCAGATGATGGCAAATACCAGACCTAGCCCTGACCTAACCGGTGTTATCCTCTAAAATATAGATTGTATCCAGGTTTAACTCACTGTTGCAGTGTGGAACCACATTACTACGTGAGCCAAACTAGAAAAACGCCCAGGATCTGGCCAATAAGATGATGGCAAATACCAGACCTAACCCTGACCTAACCGATGTTATCCTCTAAAATATTGATCGAATCCAGGATTAACCCACTGTTTCTGTGTGGTACCACATTACAACGTGACCCAAGCCAGAAAAAGCGCAGGATTGTGCCAACAAGTATGCGAAAAATGCCAAAGCATGAGCCAGATGATGTCAAATACCAGACCGAACCCTGACCTAACCAGTGTTATCCTCTAAAATATTGATCGGACCCAGGCTTAACACACTCTTTCAGTGTGGAGCACATTACTACGTCATCCAAACCAGAAAACGCCCAGGATCTGCCGAACAAGTATGCGAAAAATGTGAAAATATGAACCAGATGATGACAAACACCAGACCTAACCCTGACCTAACCGGTGTTATCCACTAAAATATAGATCGAATCCAGGTTTAATTCACTGTTTCAGTGTGGTACCATGCTACTACGTGATGCATCCCAGAAAACGCCCAGGATCTGGCCAAAAAGTTCGCGAAAAATGCGAACGTATTAGCCGAATGGTGGCAAATACCAGAACTAACCCTGACCTAACCGGTGTTATCCTCTAAAATATAGATCGAATCCAGGATTAATTCACTGTTTCAGTGTGGTACCATGCTACTACGTGATCTATCCCAGAAAACGCCCAGGATCTGGCCAAAAAGTTCGCGAAAAATGCGCACGTATCAGCCGGATGATGGCCAATACCAGACCTAACCCTGACCTAACCTGTGTTATCCTCTAAAATATAGATTGAATCCAGGATTAACCCACTGTTTCTGAGCGGTACCACATTACTACGTGATCCAAACCAGAAAAAGCCCTGGATCTGACAAACATGTATGTGACAAATGCGAAGGTATGAGCCAGATGATGGCAAATAACAGACCTAACCCAAACCTAACAGGTGTTATCCTCTAAAATATTGATCGAATCCAGGATTAATTCACTGTTACAGTGTGGAACCACACTACTACGTGATCCAACCCGAAAAAAGCCCAGCATCTGTCCAACAAGTATGCGAAAAATGCGAAAGTTTAAGCCAGATGATGGCAAACACCAGACCTAACCCAGACGTAACCGGTGTTGTCCACTAAAATATTGATCGGACCCAGGATTAACTCACTGATTCAGTGTGTTGCCACATTACTACGTGATCCGAACCAGAAAGAGCCCTGGATCTGTCCAACAAGTATGCGAAAAATGCGAAAGTATGAGCCAGGTGATGGCAAATACCAGACCTAACCCAGACCTAACCGGTGTTACCTTCTAAAATATCGATCGAATCCAGGATTAATTCACTCTTACAGTGTGGAGCCACACTACTACGTGATCCAACCCGGAAAAACCCCAGCATCTGTCCAACAAGTATGCGAAGGATGCAAAAGTACGAGCCAGATGATGGAAAACACCAGACCTAACCCAGACGTAAACGGTGTTATCCTCTAAAATATAGATCGAATCCAGGTTTAACTCACTGTTTCAGTGTGGTACCACATTACTACGTGATCCAAACCAGAAAATGTCCAGGATCTTGCAATCAAGTATGCGAAAAATGTGAAAGTATGACCCAGATGATGGCAAATACCAGACCTAACTCAAACCTTACCGGTGTTATCCTCTAAAATATAGATCGAATCCAGGATTAATTCACTGTTTCTGTATGGTACCTCACTACTACATGATGCAATCCGGAAAACGCCCAGGATCGTGCCAACAAGTATGCGAAGAATGCGAAAGTATGAGCCAGGTGATGGCAAATACCAGACCTAACCCAGACCTAACCGGTGTTACCTTCTAAAATATCGATCGAATCCAGGATTAATTCACTCTTACAGTGTGGAGCCACACTACTACGTGATCCAACCCGGAAAAACCCCAGCATCTGTCCAACAAGTATGCGAAGGATGCAAAAGTACGAGCCAGATGATGGAAAACACCAGACCTAACCCAGACGTAAACGGTGTTGTCCTCTAAAATATTGATAGAATCCAGGATTAACCCACTCTTTCTGTGTGGTACCACATTACAACGTGACCCAAGCCAGAAAAAGCCCAGGATCTGGCGAATATGTATGTGAAAATTGCGAAAGTATGAGCCAGATGATGGCAAATACCAGACCTAACCGCGACCTAATCGGTGTTATCCTCTAAAATATAGATCGAATCCAGGTTTAACTCACTGATTCAGTGTGGTACCACATTACTACGTGATCCAAACCAGAAAAAGTCCACGATCTTGCAATCAAGTATGCGAAAAATGCGAATGTATGAGCCAGATGATGGCAAATACCAGACCTAACCCAAACCTAACCGGTGTTATCCTCTAAAATGTAGATCGAATCCAGGATTAACTCCCTGTTTCTGTGTGGTACCACACTACTACGTGATCCAAACCACAAAATGCCCAGGATCTGACAATAAAATATGTGACAAATGCGAAGGTATGTGCGATATGAGGGCAAATTCCAGACCTAACTCAGACTTAACCGGGGTTATCCTCTAAAATATTGATCTAATCCAGGTTTAGTTGCCCGTTTCGGTGAGGTACCACATTCCTACGTGATCCATAACAGGAGAAAGCCCAGGATCTATCCTAAAGGTATCCGAAAAATGCGAATGTATGAGCCAGATGATGGCAAATACCAAACCTGACCCTGACCTAACGGGAGATATCCTCTAAAATATAGATTGAATCCAGGTTTAACTCACTGTTTCAGTGTGGTACCACATTACTACGTGATCCAAACCAGAAAACGCCCAGCATCTGTCCAACAAGTAGGCGAAGGATGCGAAAGTACGAGCCAGATGATGGAAAACACCAGACCTAACCCAGACGTAACCGGTGTTATCCTCTAAAATGTTGATCGAATCCAGGATTAACCCACTGTTTCTGAGTGGTACCACATTACTACGTGATCCAAACCAGAAAAAGCCCTGGATCTGACAAACAAGTATGTGACAAATGCGAAGGTATGAGCCAGATGATGGCAAATAACAGACCTGACCCTGACCTAACGGGAGATATACTCTAAAACATAGATCGAATCCAGGTTTAACTCACTGTTTCTGTGTGGTACCCCATTACTACGTGATCTAAACCACAGTATACCCAGTATCAAGCCAACAAGTACGCAAAAAATGAGAAAGTATGAGCCAGATGATGGCAAATACCAGACCTAACCCTGACATAACCGGTGTTATCCTCTAAAATATAGATCGAATCCAGGCTTAACTCACTGCTTAAGTGTGGTACCATGTTACTACGTGATCCAAACCTGAAAACGCCCAGGATCTGGCCAACAAGTAAGCGAAAAATGCGCAAGTTTGAGCCAGGTGATGGCAAATACCAGATCTAACCCAGACCTAACCGGTGATATCCTCTAAAATATTGATCGAATCCAGGATTAACTCACTGTTTCAGTGTGGTACCACAATACTGCGTGATCCAAACCAGAAAAAGGCCAGGATCTTGCAATCAAGTATGCGAAAAATGTGAAAGTATGACACAGATGATGACAAATACCAGACCTAACCCTGACTTAAGCGGTGATATCCTCAAAAACATAGATCGAATCCAGGTTTAACTCACTGTTTCAGTGTTGTACCACATTACTACGTGATCTAAACCACAGTAAACCCAGGATCAAGCTAACAAGTACGCGAAAAATGTGAAAGTATGACCCAGATGATAGCAAATACCAGACCTAACCCTGACCCAACCTGTGTTGTCCTATAAAATATAGATTCAATCCAGGTTTAACTCATGTGGCAGTGCGGTACCACATTACTTCGTGATCCAAACCAGAAAACGCCCCGGATCTGGCCAACAAATATGCGAAAAATGCGAAAGTATGAGCCAGATGATGGCAAATGCCAGACCTAACCCCGACCTAACCGGTGTTATCCTCTAAAATATAGATCGAATCCAGGTTTAACTCACTGTTTCAGTGTGGTACCACATTACTACGTGATCCAAACCAGAAAAAGCCCAGGATCATGCAATCAAGTATGCGAAAAATGTGAAGGTATGACCCAGATGATGGCAAATACCAGACCTAACCCAAACCTAAACGGAGTTATCCTCTAAAATATAGATCGAATCCAGGATTAACTCACTGTTTCAGTGTGGTACCACATTACTGCGTGATCCAAACCTGAAAACGCCCAGGATCTGGCCAACAAGTAAGCGAAAAATGCGAAAGTATGAGACAGGAGATGGCAAATACCAGAAACCCAGACCTAACCGGTGTTATCCTCTAAAATATTGATCGGACCCAAGTTTAACTCACTGATTCAGTGTGTTACCACATTACTACGTGATCCGAACCGGAAGGAGCCCTGGATCTGTCCAACAAGTATGCAAAAATGCCAAAGTTTAAGCCAGATGATGGCAAACACCAGACCTAACCCTGGCGTAACCGGTGTTATCCTCTAAAATATTGATCTAATCCAGGTTTAGTTGCCTGTTTCGGTGAGGTACCACATTCCTACGTGATCCATAAGAGGAGAAAGCCCAGGATCTAGCCTAAAGGTATCCGAAAAATGCGAATGTATGAGCCAGATGATGGCAAATACCAAACCTGAACCTGACCTAACCGGTGATGTCCTCTAAAATATAGATTGAATCCAGGTTTAACTCACTGTTTCAGTGTGGTACCACATTACTACGTGATCCAAACCAGCAAACGCCCAGGATAGTGCCATCAAGTATGCGAATAATGCGAAAGTATCAGCCAGATGATGGCAAATACCAGACCTAAACCAAACCTAACCGGTGTTATCCTCTAAAATATAGAGCGAGTCCAGGATTATTTCACTGTTACAGTGTGGAACCACACTACTACGTGATCCAACCGGGAAAATGCCCAGCATCTGTCCTACAAGTATGCGAAAAATGCGAAACTATGAGCCAGATGATGGCAAACACCAGACCTAACCCAGACGTAACCGGTGTTATCCTCTAAAATATAGATCGAATCCAGGATTAACTCCCTGTTTCTGTTTGGTACCACACTACTACGTGATTCAAACCAGAAAAAGCCCAGGATCATGCAATCAAGTATGCGAAAAATGTGAAAGTATGACCCAGATGATGGCAAATACCAGACCTAACCCAGACGTAACCGGTGTTATCCTCTGAAATATTGATCGGACCCAGGTTTAACTCACTGATTCAGTGTGTTACCACATTACTACGTGATCCGAACCAGAAAGAGCCCCGGATCTGTCCAACAAGTATGCGAAGGATGCGAAAGTACGAGCCAGATGATGGCAAACACCAGACCTAACCCAGACGTAACCGGAGTTATCCTCTAAAATATTGATCGGACTCAGGTTTAACTCACTGATTCAGTGTGTTGCCACATTACTACGTGATCCGAACAAGAAAGAGCCCAAGATCATGCAATCAAGTATGCGAAAAATGTGAAAGTATGACCCAAATGATGGCAAATACCAGACCAAACCCTGGTCTAACCGGTGTTATCCTCTAAAATATAGATTGAATCCAGGTTTATCTCACGGTTTCAGTGTGGCACCACATTACTACGTGATCCAAACCTGAAAACGCCCAGGATCTGGCCAACAAGTAAGCGAAAAATGCGCAAGTTTGAGCCAGATGATGGCAAATACCAGACCTAACCCAAACCTAAACGGTGTTATCCTCTAAAATATAGATCGAATCCAGGATTATCTCACTGTTTCAGTGTGGTACGCCATTACTACGTGATCTAAACCACAGTATACCCAGTATCAAGCCAACAAGTACGTGAAAATTGAGAAAGTATGAGCCAGATGATGGCAAATACCAGACCTAACCCTGACATAACCGGTGTTATCCTCTAAAATATAGATCGAATCCAGGCTTAACTCACTGCTTAAGTGTGGTACCATGTTACTAAGTGATCCAAACCTGAAAACGTCCAGGATCTGGCCAACAAGTAAGCGAAAAATGCGCAAGTTTGAGCCAGGTGATGGCAAATACCAGATCTAACCCAGACCTAACCGGTGATATCCTCTAAAATATTGATCGAATCCAGGATTAACCCACTGTTTTTGAGTGGTACCACATTACTACGTGATCCAAACCAGAAAAAGCCCTGGATCTGACAAACAAGTATGTGACAAATGCGAAGGTATGAGCCAGATGATGGCAAATAACAGACTTAACCCAAACCTAACCGGTGTTATCCTCTAAAATATAGATCGAATCCAGGATTAATTCACTGTTACAGTGTGGAACCACACTACTACGTGATCCAACCCGAAAAAAGCCCAGCATCTGTCCAACAAGTATGCGAAGGATGCGAAAGTACGAGGCAGATAATGGCAAACACCAGACCTAACCCAGACGTAACCGGTTTTATCCTCTAAAATATAGATCGAATCCAGGCTTAACTCACTGTTACAGTGTGGTACCACGTTACTTCGTGATCCAAACCTGAAAACTCCCAGCATCTGTCCAACAAGTATGCGAAGGATGCGAAAGTACGAGCCAGATAATGGAAAACACCAGACCTAACCCTGACGTAAACGGTGTTATCCTCTAAAATATAGATCGAATCCAGGATTAACTCACTGTTTCAGTGTGGTACCACATTACTGCGTGATCCAAACCTGAAAACGCCCAGAATCTGGCCAACAAGTAAGCGAATAATGCGAAAGTATGAGCCAGGTGATGGCAAATACCAGACCTAACCCAGACCTAACCGGTGTTATCCTCTAAAACATAGATCGAATCCAGGATTAATTTACTGTTTCTGTAGGGTACCTCACTATTACATGATGCAACCCGGTAAACGCCCAGGATCGTGCCAACAAGTATGCGAAAAATGCGAAGGTATAAGCCAGAAGATAGCAAAGACCAGACCTGACCCTGACTTTAGCGGTGGTATACTCTAAAACATAGACCGAATCCAGGTTTAACTCACTGTTTCAGTGTGGTACCACATTACTACGTGATCTAAACCACAGTAAACCCAGGATCAAGCCAACAAGTACGCGAAAAATGAGAAAGTATGAGCCAGATGATGGCAAATACCAGACCTAACCCAGACCTAACCGGTGTTATCCTCTAAAATATAGACCGAATCTAGGATTAATTCACTGTTACAGTGTGGAACCACACTACTACGTGATCCAACCCGGAAAAAGCGCAGCATCTGTCCAACAAGTATGCGAAGGATGCGAAAGTACGAGCCAGATGATGGCAAACACCAGACCTAACCCAGACGTAACCGGTTTTTTCCTCTAAAATATTAATCGGACCCAAGTTTAACTCACTGATTCAGTGTGTTACCACATTACTACGTGATCCGAACCAGAAGGAGCCCTGGATCTGTCCAACAAGTATGCAAAAATGCCAAAGTTTAAGCCAGATGATGGCAAACACCAGACCTAACCCTGGCGTAACCGGTGTTATCCTCTAAAATATTGATCGAATCCAGGTTTAACTCACTGTCTCAGTGTGGTACCACATTACTACGTGATCTAAACCACAGTAAACCCAGGATCTGGCAAACAAGTATGCGAAAAATGCGAATGTATGAGCCAGATGATGGCAAATACCAGACCTAACCCAAACCTAACCGGTGTTATCCTCTAAAATGTAGATCGAATCCAGCATTAACTCCCTGTTTCTGTGTGGTACCACACTACTACGTGATCCAAACCACAAAAAGCCCAGGATCTGACAATAAAGTATGTGACAAATGCGAAGGTATGTGCGAGCTGATGGCAAATCCCAGACCTAACTCAGACTTAACCGGAGTTATCCTCTAAAATATTGATCTAATCCAGGTTTCGTTGCCTGTTTCGGTGAGGTACCACATTCCTACGTGATCCATAACAGGAGAAAGCCCAGGATCTAGCCTAAAGGTATCCGAAAAACGCGAATGTATGAGCCAGATGATGGCAAATACCAAACCTGACCCCGACCTAACCGGTGATGTCCTCTAAAATATAGATTGAATCCAGGTTTAACTCACTGTTTCAGTGTGGTACCACATTACTACGTGATCCAAACCAGCAAACGCCTAGGATAGTGCCAACAAGTATGCGAAAAATGCGAAAGTATGAGCCAGATGATGGCAAACACCAGACCTGACCCAGACGTAACCGGTGTTATCCTCTAAAATATAGATCGAATCCAGGATTAATTACCTGTTTCTTGTGGTACCTCACTACTACATGATGCAACCCGGTAGACGCCCAGGATCTGGCCAAGAAGTATGCGAAGGATGCGAAAATACGAGCCAGATGATGGCAAACACCAGACCTAACCCAGACGTAACCGGTTTTTTCCTCTAAAATATTAATCGGACCCAAGTTTAACTCACTGATTCAGTGTGTTACCACATTACTACGTGATCCGAACCAGAAGGAGCCCTGGATCTGTCCAACAAGTATGCAAAAATGCCAAAGTTTAAGCCAGATGATGGCAAACACCAGACCTAACCCTGGCGTAACCGATGTTATCCTCTAAAATATTGATCGAATCCAGGTTTAACTCACTGTTTCAGTGTGGTACCACGTTACTACGTCATCGAAACCTGAAATCGCCCAGGATCTGGCCAACATGTAAGCGAAAAATGCGAAAGTCTGAGCCAGGTGATGGCAAATACCAGACCTAACCCAGACCTAACCGGTGTTATCCTCTAAAATATAGACCGAATCTAGGATTAATTCACTGTTACAGTGTGGAACCACACTACTACGTGATCCAACCCGGAAAAAGCGCAGCATCTGTCCAACAAGTATGCGAAGGATGCGAAAGTACGAGCCAGATGATGGCAAACACCAGACCTAACCCAGACGTAACCGGTTTTTTCCTCTAAAATATTAATCGGACCCAAGTTTAACTCACTGATTCAGTGTGTTACCACATTACTACGTGATCCGAACCAGAAGGAGCCCTGGATCTGTCCAACAAGTATGCAAAAATGCCAAAGTTTAAGCCAGATGATGGCAAACACCAGACCTAACCCTGGCGTAACCGGTGTTATCCTCTAAAATATTGATCGAATCCAGGTTTAACTCACTGTCTCAGTGTGGTACCACATTACTACGTGATCTAAACCACAGTAAACCCAGGATCTGGCCAACAAGTATGCGAAAAATGCGAATGTATGAGCCAGATGATGGCAAATACCAGACCTAACCCAAACCTAACCGGTGTTATCCTCTAAAATGTAGATCGAATCCAGCATTAACTCCCTGTTTCTGTGTGGTACCACACTACTACGTGATCCAAACCACAAAAAGCCCAGGATCTGACAATAAAGTATGTGACAAATGCGAAGGTATGTGCGAGCTGATGGCAAATCCCAGACCTAACTCAGACTTAACCGGAGTTATCCTCTAAAATATTGATCTAATCCAGGTTTCGTTGCCTGTTTCGGTGAGGTACCACATTCCTACGTGATCCATAACAGGAGAAAGCCCAGGATCTAGCCTAAAGGTATCCGAAAAACGCGAATGTATGAGCCAGATGATGGCAAATACCAAACCTGACCCCGACCTAACCGGTGATGTCCTCTAAAATATAGATTGAATCCAGGTTTAACTCACTGTTTCAGTGTGGTACCACATTACTACGTGATCCAAACCAGCAAACGCCCAGGATAGTGCCAACAAGTATGCGAAAAATGCGAAAGTATGAGCCAGATGATGGCAAATACCAGACCTAAACCAAACCTAACCGGTGTTATCCTCTAAAATATAGAGGGAGTCCAGGATTATTTCACTGTTACAGTGTGGAACCACACTACTACGTGATCCAACCGGGAAAATGCCCAGCATCTGTCCAACAAGAATGCGAAAAATGCGAAACTATGAGCCAGATGATGGCAAACACCAGACCTGACCCAGACGTAACCGGTGTTATCCTCTAAAATATAGATCGAATCCAGGATTAATTACCTGTTTCTTGTGGTACCTCACTACTACATGATGCAACCCGGTAGACGCCCAGGATCTGGCCAAGAAGTATGCGAAAAATGAGAAAGTATGAGCCAGATGATGGCAAATACCAGACCAAACCCGGTCTAACCGGTGTTATCCTATAAAATATAGATTGAATCCAGGTTTAACTCACAGTTTCAGTGTGGTGCCACATTACTACGTGATCCAATCCAGAAAAAGTCCAGGATCTGGCCAACAAGTATGCGAAGAATGCGAAAGTATGAGCCAGGTGATGGCAAATACCAGACCTGACCCAGACCTAACCGGTGTTACCTTCTAAAATATCGATCGAATCCAGGATTAATTCACTCTTACAGTGTGGAACCACACTACTACGTGATCCAACCCGGAAAAAGCCCAGCATCTGTCCAACAAGTATGCGAAGGATGCGAAAGTACGAGCCAGATGATGGCAAACACCAGACCTAACCCAGACGTAACCGGAGTTATCCTCTAAAATATTGATCGGACTCAGGTTTAACTCACTGATTCAGTGTGTTGCCATATTACTACGTGATCCGAACCAGAAAGAGCCCTGGATCTGTCCAACAAGTATGCGAAAATTGCGAAAGTTTAAGCCAGATGATGGCAAACACCAGACCTAACCCAGACGTAACCGGTGTTATCCTCTAAAATATAGATCGGACCCAGGTTTAACTCACTGATTCAGTGTGTTACCACATTACTACGTGATCCGAACCAGAAGGAGCCCCGGATCTGTCCAACAAGTATGCGAAAAATGCGAAAGTATGAGCCAGGTGATGGCAAATACCAGACCTAACCCAGACCTAACCGGTGTTATCCTCTAAATTATAGATGGAATCCAGGATTAATTCACTGTTTCAGTGTGGTACCACGTTACTACGTGATCCAAACCAGCAAACGCCCAGGATAGTGCCAACAAGTATGCGAAAAATGCGAAAGTATGAGCCAGATGATGGCAAATACCAGACCTAACCCTGATCTAACCTGTGTTATCCTCTAAAATATAGATTGAATCCAGGTTTAGCTCACTGTTTCAGTGTGGTACCACATTACTACGTGATCCAAACTAGAAAACGCCCAGGATCTGCCCAACAAGTATGCGAAAAATGTGAAAATATGAGCCAGATGATGGCAAATACCAGACCTAACCCTGACCTAACCGGTGTTATCCTCTAAAATATAGATGGAATCCAGGATTAATTCACTGTTTCAGTGTGGTACCACGTTACTACGTGATCCAAACCAGAAAAAGCCCAGGATCTTGCAATCAAGTATGCGAAAAATGTGAAAGTATGACCCAGATGATAGCAAATACCAGACCTAACCCTGACCCAACCTGTGTTGTCGTATAAAATATAGATTGAATCCAGGTTTAACTCACTGTTGCAGTGTGGTACCACATTACTACGTGATCCAAACCAGAAATGGCCTAGGATCTTACAATCAAGTATGCGAAAAATGCGAAAGTATAAACCAGATGATGGCAAATACTAGACCTACCCCTGACCTAACCGGTGTTATCCTCGAAAATATAGATTGAATCCAGGATTAACTCACTGTTTCATTGTGGTACCACGTTAGTACGTGATTCAAACCGGAAAGAGCCCAGGTTCAGGCCAACAAGTATACGAAGAATGCGAACGTATGAGCCAGATGATGGCAAAGACCAGACCTGACCCTGACTTAAGCGGTGTTATCCTCTAAAACATTGATCGAATCCGGGTTTAACTCACTGTTTCAGTGTGGTACCACATTGCAACGTGATCTAAACCACAGTAACCCCAGGATCAAGCCAACAAGTCCCCGAAAAATGACAAAGTATGAGCCAGATGATGGGAAAGACCAGACTTGACCCTGACTTAAGCGGTGTTATCCTCTAAAACATTGATCGAATCCAGGTCTAACTCACTGTTTCAGTGTGGTACCACATTACTACGTGATCCAAACCAGAAAAGGCCCAGGATCTGACCAACAACTATGCGAAAAATGCGAAAGTATGAGCCGCATGATGGCAAATACCAGACCTAACCCTGACCTAACCTGTGTTATCCTGTAAAATATAGATTGAATCCAGGTTTAGCTCACTGTTTCAGTGTGGTACCACATTACTACGTGATCCAAACCAGAAAAAGCCCAGGATCTGGCCAACAAGTATGCGAAGAATGCGAAAATATGATCCAGATGATGGCAAAGACCAGACCTGACCCTGTCTTAAGCGGTGTTATCCTCTATACCATTGATCGAATCCAGGTTTAACTCACCGATTCGGTGTGGTACAACATTACTACAAGATCCGAAGCAGAAAGAGCCCTAGATATGGCCAACAAGTATGGGAAAAATGCGAAAGTATGAGCCAGATGATTGCAAAAATCAATCCTAACACTGACCTAACCGGTGCTATCCACTAAAATATAGATCGAATCCAGGTTTAACTCAAGGCTTCAGTGTGGTACCACATTACTACATGATCAAAACCGGAGAAGGCCCAGGATCTGGCCAACAAGTATGCGAAAATGCGAAAGTTTGAGCCAGATGATGGCAAATACCAGACCTAACCCAAACCTAACCGCTGCTATCCTATAAAATATAGAGCGAATCCAAGACTACTTCACTGTTTCAGTGTGGCACCACACTACTACGTGATCCAATCCAGAAAACGCCGAGGATCTGGCCAACAGCTATGCGAAAAATGCGAAAGTATGAGACGCATGATGGCAAATACCAGACCTAACCCTGACCTAGCCGATGTTATTCTCTAAAATATAGATTGAATCCTGGTTTAGCTCACTGTTTCAGTGTGGTACCACATTACTACGTGATCCAAACCAGAAAAAGCCCAGGATCTGGCCAACAAGTATGCGAAGAATGCGAAAATATGATCCAGATGATGGCAAAGACCAGACCTGACCCTGACTTAAGCGGTGTTATCCTCTATACCATTGATAGAATCCAGGTTTAACTCACCGATTCGGTGTGGTACAACATTACTACAAGATCCGAAGCAGAAAGAGCCCTAGATATGGCCAACAAGTATGGGAAAAATGCGAAAGTATGAGCCAGATGATTGCAAAAATCAATCCTAACACTGACCTAACCGCTGCTATCCACTAAAATATAGATCGAATCCAGGATTAACTCAAGGCTTCAGTGTGGTACCACATTACTACGTGATCAAAACCGGAGAAGGCCCAGGATCTGGCCAACAGGTATGCGAAAAATGCGAAAGTATGAGCCGCACGATGGCAAATACCAGACCTAACCCTGACCTAACCTGTGTTATCCTGTAAAATATAGATTGAATCCAGGTTTAACTCACTGTTTCAGTGTGGTACCACATTACTACGTGATCCAAACCAGAAAACGCCCAGGATCTGCCCAACAAGTATGCGAAAAATGTGAGAATATGAGCCAGATGATGGCAAATACCAGACCTAACCCTGACCTAGCCGATGTTATTCTCTAAAATATAGATTGAATCCTGGTTTAACTCACTGTTGCAGTGTGGTACCACATTACTACGTGATCCAAACCAGAAATGGCCTAGGATCTTACAATCAAGTATGCGAAAAATGCGAAAGTATAAACCAGATGATGGCAAATACCAGACCTACCCCTGACCTAACCGGTGTTATCCTCGAAAATATAGATTGAATCCAGGATTAACTCACTGTTTCATTGTGGTACCACGTTAGTACGTGATTCAAACCCGAAAGAGCCCAGGTTCAGGCCAACAAGTATACGAAGAATGCGAACGTATGAGCCAGATGATGGCAAAGACCAGACCTGACCCTGACTTTAGCGGTGCTATCCTCTAAAATATAGATTGAATCCAGGATTAACTCACTGTTTCATTGTGGTACCACGTTACTAAGTGATCCATCCCAGAAAACGCCCAGGATCTGCCCAACAAGTATGCCAAAAATGCGAAAGTATGAGCCAGGTGATGGCAAATACCAGAACTAACCCTGACCTAACCGGTGTTATCCTCTAAAATATAGATCGAATCCAGGGTTAGCTCACTGTTTCAGTGTGGTACCACATTACTACGTGATCCAAACCAGAAAAAGCCCAGGATCTGGCCAACAAGTATGCGAAAAATGCGAAAGTATGAGCGAGATGATTGCAAATACCAGACCTAACCCTGGCCTAGCCGGTGTTATCCTCTAAAATATAGAACGAATCCAGGATTAATTCACTGTTTCAGTGTGGCATCACACTATCACGTGATCCAACCCAGAAAACGCCCAGGATATGGCCAAAAACTATGCGAAAATTGCGAAAGTATGTGCCAGATGATGGAAAATACCAGACCTAACCCAAACCTAACCGGTGTTACCCTCTAATATATAGATTGAAACCTGCTTTAACCCACTGTTTCAGTGTGGTAGCACATTACTACGTGATCCAACCTAGAAAACGCCCATGATCAGGCCAACAAGTAGGTGAAAAAGGCGAAAGCATGAGCCAGATTATTCCAAATACCAGACCTAACCCAAACCTAACCGGTGTTACCCTCTAATATGTAGATCGAATCCAGGATTAACTCACTGTTTCAATGTGGTACCTCATTACTACGTGATCCAGACCAGAAAACGCCCAGGATCTGGCCAACAAGTATGCGAAAAATGCGAAAGCATGAGCCAGATTATTCCAAATACCAGACCTAACCCAAACCTAACCGGTGTTACCCTCTAATATGTAGATCGAATCCAAGATTAACTCACTGTTTCAATGTGGTACCTCATTACTACGTGATCCAGACCAGAAAACGCCCAGGATCTGGCCAACAAGTATGCGAAAAATGCGAAAGCATGAGCCAGATTATTCCAAATACCAGACCTAACCCAAACCTAACCGGTGTTACCCTCTAATATGTAGATCGAATCCAGGTTTAACTCACTGTTGCAGCGTGGAACCACATTAATACGTGATCCAAACCAGCAAACGCCCAGGATCTGGCCAACAAGTATGCGAAAAATGCGAAAGTATGAGCGAGATGATTGCAAATACCAGATCTAATCCTGACCTAACCAGTGTTATCCTCTAAAATATAGATTGATTCCAGGTTTAGCTCACTGTATCAGACTGGTGCTACATTACTACGTGATCCAAACCAGAAAACGCCCAGGATCTGGCCAACAAGTATGCGAAAAATGCGGAAGTATGAGCCAGATTATTCCAAATACCAGACCTAACCCAAACCTAACCGGTGTTACCCTCTAATATGTAGATCGAATCCAGGTTTAACTCACTGTTGCAGCGTGGAACCACATTACTACGTGATCCAAACCAGCAAACGCCCAGGATCTGGCCAACAAGTATGCGAAAAATGCGAAAGTATGAGCGAGATGATTGCAAATACCAGATCTAATCCTGACCTAACCAGTGTTATCCTCTAAAATATAGATTGATTCCAGGTTTAGCTCACTGTATCAGACTGGTGCTACATTACTACGTGATCCAAACCAGAAAACGCCCAGGATCTGGCCAACAAGTATGCGAAAAATGCGGAAGTATGAGCCAGATGATGGCAAATACCAGACCTAACCCAATCCTAACCGGTGTTATCCTCTAAAATATAGATTGAATCCAGGTTTAACCCACTGTTGCAACGTGGAACCACATTACTACGTGATGCAAACAAGCAAACGCCCAGGATCTGCCCAACAAGTATGCGAAAAATGCGAAAGCATGAGCCAGATTATTCCAAATACCAGACCTAACCCAAACCTAACCAGTGTTATCCTCTAAAATATAGATTGAATCCTGGTTTAACTCACTGTTGCAGTGTGGTGCCACATTACTACGTGATCCAAACCAGAAAACGTCCAGGATCTGGCCAACAAGTATGCGAAAAATGCGAAAGTATGAGCCAGATGATGGCAAATACCAGACCTAACCCTGACATAACCGGTGTTATCCTCTAAAATATAGATTGAATCCAGGTTTAGCTCACTGTTGCAGTGTGGTACCACATTACTACGTGATCCAAACCAGAAAACGCCCAGGATCTGCCTAACAAGTATGCGAAAAATGTGAAAATATGTGCCAGATGATGGCAAATACCAGACCTAACCCTGACCTAACCGGTGTCATCCCCTAAAATATAGATTGAATCCAGGTTTAGCTCACTGTTGCAGTGTGGTACCACACTACTACGTGATCCAAGCCAGAAAAGGCCCTTGATCTGGCCACCAAGTACGCGAGAAATGCGAAAGTATGAGCCAGATGATGGCGAATACCAGACCTAACCCTGACCTAACCGTTGTTATTCTCTAAAATATAGTTTGAATCCTGGTTTAACTCACTGTTGCAGTGTGGTATCACATGACTACGTGATCCAAACCAGAAAAGGCCCTTGATCTGGCCACCAAGTACGCGAGAAATGCGAAAGTATGAGCCAGATGATGGCAAAGACTAGACCTAACCCTGACATAACCAGTGTTATCCTCTAAAATATAGATTGAACCCAGGTTTAACTCACTGTTGCAGTGTGGTGCGACATTCCTACGTGATCCAAACCGAAAACGCCCAGGATCTGCCCAACAAGTATGCGAAAAATGTGAAAATATGAGCCAGATGATGGCAAATTCCAGACCTAACCCTGACCTAACCTGTGTTATCCTCTAAAATATAGATTGAATCCAGGTTTAGCTCACTGATGCAGTGTGGTACCACATTACTACGTGATCCAAACCAGAAAACGCCCAGGATCTGCCTAACAAGTATGCGAAAAATGTGAAAATATGTGCCAGATGATGGCAAATACCAGACCTAACCCTGACCTAACCGGTGTCATCCCCTAAAATATAGATTGAATCCAGGTTTAGCTCACTGATGCAGTGTGGTACCACATTACTACGTGATCCAAACCAGAAAACGCCCAGGATCTGCCTAACAAGTATGCGAAAAATGTGAAAATATGTGCCAGATGATGGCAAATACCAGACCTAACCCTGACCTAACCGGTGTCATCCCCTAAAATATAGATTGAATCCAGGTTTAGCTCACTGTTGCAGTGTGGTACCACACTACTACGTGATCCAAGCCAGAAAAGGCCCTTGATCTGGCCACCAAGTACGCGAGAAATGCGAAAGTATGAGCCAGATGATGGCAAAGACTAGACCTAACCCTGACATAACCAGTGTTATCCTCTAAAATATAGATTGAACCCAGGTTTAACTCACTGTTGCAGTGTGGTGCGACATTCCTACGTGATCCAAACCGAAAACGCCCAGGATCTGCCCAACAAGTATGCGAAAAATGTGAAAATATGAGCCAGATTATAGAAAATACCAGACCTAACTCTGACCTAACCGTTGTTATTCTCTAAAATATAGATTGAATCCAAGATTAACTCAGTGATGCAGTGTGGTACCACATTACTACGTGACCCACACCAGAAAACGCCCAGGATCTGGCCAGCAAGTATGCGAAAAATGCGAAAGTATGAGCCAGATGAAGGCAAATACAAGACCTAACCCAAACCTAACCGGTGTTACCCTTCTAATATATAGATCGAATCCAGGATTAACTCACTGTTTCAATGTGGTACCTCATTACTACGTGATCCAGACCAGAAAACGCCCAGGATCTGGCCAACAAGTATGCGAAAAATGCGAAAGCATGAGCCAGATTATTCCAAATACCAGACCTAACCCAAACCTAACCGGTGTTACCCTCTAATATGTAGATCGAATCCAGGATTAACTCACTGTTTCAATGTGGTACCTCATTACTACGTGATCCAGACCAGAAAACGCCCAGGATCTGGCCAACAAGTATGCGAAAAATGCGAAAGCATGAGCCAGATTATTCCAAATACCAGACCTAACCCAAACCTAACCTGTGTTATCCTCTAAAATATAGATTGAATCCAGGTTTAGCTCACTGATGCAGTGTGGTACCACATTACTACGTGATCCAAACCAGAAAACGCCCAGGATCTGCCTAACAAGTATGCGAAAAATGTGAAAATATGTGCCAGATGATGGCAAATACCAGACCTAACCCTGACCTAACCGGTGTCATCCCCTAAAATATAGATTGAATCCAGGTTTAGCTCACTGTTGCAGTGTGGTACCACACTACTACGTGATCCAAGCCAGAAAAGGCCCTTGATCTGGCCACCAAGTACGCGAGAAATGCGAAAGTATGAGCCAGATGATGGCGAATACCAGACCTAACCCTGACCTAACCGTTGTTATTCTCTAAAATATAGATTGAATCCTGGTTTAACTCACTGTTGCAGTGTGGTATCACATGACTACGTGATCCAATCCAGAAAAGGCCCTTGATCTGGCCACCAAGTACGCGAGAAATGCGAAAGTATGAGCCAGATGATGGCAAAGACCAGACCTAACCCTGACATAACCAGTGTTATCCTCTAAAATATAGATTGAACCCAGGTTTAACTCACTGTTGCAGTGTGGTGCGACATTCCTACGTGATCCAAACCGAAAACGCCCAGGATCTGCCCAAGAAGTATGCGAAAAATGTGAAAATATGAGCCAGATTATAGAAAATACCAGACCTAACCCTGACATAACCAGTGTTATCCTCTAAAATATAGATTGAACCCAGGTTTAACTCACTGTTGGAGTGTGGTGCGACATTCCTACGTGATCCAAACCGAAAACGCCCAGGATCTGCCCAACAAGTATGCGAAAAATGTGAAAATATGAGCCAGATGATGGCAAATACCAGACCTAACCCTGACCTAACCGTTGTTATTCTCTAAAATATAGATTGAATCCAAGATTAACTCAGTGATGCAGTGTGGTACCACATTACTACGTGACCCACACCAGAAAACGCCCAGGATCTGGCCAGCAAGTATGCCAAAAATGCGAAAGTATGAGCCAGATGAAGGCAAATACAAGACCTAACCCAAACCTAAGCGGTGTTACCCTTCTAATATATAGATCGAATCCAGGATTAACTCACTGTTTCAATGTGGTACCTCATTACTACGTGATCCAGACCAGAAAACGCCCAGGATCTGGCCAACAAGTATGCGAAAAATGCGAAAGCATGAGCCAGATTATTCCAAATACCAGACCTAACCCAAACCTAACCGGTGTTACCCTCTAATATGTAGATCGAATCCAGGATTAACTCACTGTTTCAATGTGGTACCTCATTACTACGTGATCCAGACCAGAAAACGCCCAGGATCTGGCCAACAAGTATGCGAAAAATGCGAAAGCATGAGCCAGATTATTCCAAATACCAGACCTAACCCAAACCTAACCGGTGTTACCCTGTAATATGTAGATCGAATCCAGGTTTAACTCACTGTTGCAGCGTGGAACCACATTTCTACGTGATCCAAACCAGCAAACGCCCAGGATCTGGCCAACAAGTATGCGAAAAATGCGAAAGTATGAGCGAGATGATTGCAAATACCAGACCTAATCCTGACCTAACCAGTGTTATCCTCTAAAATATAGATTGATTCCAGGTTTAGCTCACTGTATCAGAGTGGTGCTACATTACTACGTGATCCAAACCAGAAAACGCCCAGGATCTGGCCAACAAGTATGCGAAAAATGCGGAAGTATGAGCCAGATGATGGCAAATACCAGACCTATCCCAATCCTAACCGGTGTTATCTTCTAAAATATAGATTGAATCCAGGTTTAACCCACTGTTGCAACGTGGAACCACATTACTACGTGATCCAAACCAGCAAACGCCCAGGATCTGTCCAACAAGTATGCGAAAAATGCGAAAGTATGAGCCAGATGATGGCAAATACCAGACCTAACCCTGACCTAACCGGTGTTATCCTCTAAAATATAGATTGAATTCAGGTTTGACTCACTGTTGCAGTGTGGTACCACATTACTACCTAACCCAAACCAGAAAACGCCCAGGATCTGGCCAACAAGTATGCGAAAAATGCGAAAGTATGAGCCAGATGATGGCAAATACCAGACCTAATCCTGACCTAACCAGTGTTATCCTCTAAAATATAGATTGAATCCTGGTTTAACTCACTGTTGCAGTGTGGTGCCACATTACTACGTGATCCAAACCAGAAAACGCCCAGGATCTGGCCAACAAGTATGCGAAAAATGCGAAAGTATGAGCCAGATGATGGCAAATACCAGACCTAACCCTGACATAACCGGTGTTATCCTCTAAAATATAGATTGAATCCAGGTTTAGCTCACTGTTGCAGTGTGGTACCACATTACTACGTGATCCAAACCAGAAAACGCCCAGGATCTGCCCAACAAGTATGCGAAAAATGTGAAAATATGAGCCAGATAATGGCAAATACCAGACCTAACCCTGACCTAACCGGTGTCATCCACTAAAATGTAGATTGAATCCAGGTTTATCTCACTGTTGCAGTGTGGTGCCACATTGCTACGTGATCCAAACCGAAAACGCCCAGGATCTGCCCAAGAAGTATGCGAAAAATGTGAAAATATGAGCCAGATTATAGAAAATACCAGACCTAACCCTGACATAACCAGTGTTATCCTCTAAAATATCGATTGAACCCAGGTTTAACTCACTGTTGGAGTGTGGTGCGACATTCCTACGTGATCCAAACCGAAAACGCCCAGGATCTGCCCAACAAGTATGCGAAAAATGTGAAAATATGAGCCAGATGATGGCAAATACCAGACCTAACCCTGACCTAACCGTTGTTATTCTCTAAAATATAGATTGAATCCAAGATTAACTCAGTGATGCAGTGTGGTACCACATTACTACGTGACCCACACCAGAAAACGCCCAGGATCTGGCCAGCAAGTATGCGAAAAATGCGAAAGTATGAGCCAGATGAAGGCAAATACAAGACCTAACCCAAACCTAAGCGGTGTTACCCTTCTAATATATAGATCGAATCCAGGATTAACTCACTGTTTCAATGTGGTACCTCATTACTACGTGATCCAGACCAGAAAACGCCCAGGATCTGGCCAACAAGTATGCGAAAAATGCGAAAGCATGAGCCAGATTATTCCAAATACCAGACCTAACCCAAACCTAACCGGTGTTACCCTCTAATATGTAGATCGAATCCAGGATTAACTCACTGTTTCAATGTGGTACCTCATTACTACGTGATCCAGACCAGAAAACGCCCAGGATCTGGCCAACAAGTATGCGAAAAATGCGAAAGCATGAGCCAGATTATTCCAAATACCAGACCTAACCCAAACCTAACCGGTGTTACCCTGTAATATGTAGATCGAATCCAGGTTTAACTCACTGTTGCAGCGTGGAACCACATTACTACGTGATCCAAACCAGCAAACGCCCAGGATCTGGCCAACAAGTATGCGAAAAATGCGAAAGTATGAGCGAGATGATTGCAAATACCAGACCTAATCCTGACCTAACCAGTGTTATCCTCTAAAATATAGATTGATTCCAGGTTTAGCTCACTGTATCAGAGTGGTGCTACATTACTACGTGATCCAAACCAGAAAACGCCCAGGATCTGGCCAACAAGTATGCGAAAAATGCGGAAGTATGAGCCAGATGATGGCAAATACCAGACCTATCCCAATCCTAACCGGTGTTATCCTCTAAAATATAGATTGAATCCAGGTTTAACCCACTGTTGCAACGTGGAACCACATTACTACGTGATCCAAACCAGCAAACGCCCAGGATCTGTCCAACAAGTATGCGAAAAATGCGAAAGTATGAGCCAGATGATGGCAAATACCAGACCTAACCCTGACCTAACCGGTGTTATCCTCTAAAATATAGATTGAATTCAGGTTTGACTCACTGTTGCAGTGTGGTACCACATTACTACCTAACCCAAACCAGAAAACGCCCAGGATCTGGCCAACAAGTATGCGAAAAATGCGAAAGTATGAGCCAGATGATGGCAAATACCAGACCTAATACTGACCTAACCAGTGTTATCCTCTAAAATATAGATTGAATCCTGGTTTAACTCACTGTTGCAGTGTGGTGCCACATTACTACGTGATCCAAACCAGAAAACGCCCAGGATCTGGCCAACAAGTATGCGAAAAATGCGAAAGCATGAGCCAGATTATTCCAAATACCAGACCTAACCCAAACCTAACCGGTGTTACCCTCTAATATGTAGATCGAATCCAGGATTAACTCACTGTTTCAATGTGGTACCTCATTACTACGTGATCCAGACCAGAAAACGCCAAGGATCTGGCCAACAAGTATGCGAAAAATGCGAAAGCATGAGCCAGATTATTCCAAATACCAGACCTAACCCAAACCTAACCTGTGTTATCCTCTAAAATATAGATTGAATCCAGGTTTAGCTCACTGATGCAGTGTGGTACCACATTACTACGTGATCCAAACCAGAAAACGCCCAGGATCTGCCTAACAAGTATGCGAAAAATGTGAAAATATGTGCCAGATGATGGCAAATACCAGACCTAACCCTGACCTAACCGGTGTCATCCCCTAAAATATAGATTGAATCCAGGTTTAGCTCACTGTTGCAGTGTGGTACCACACTACTACGTGATCCAAGCCAGAAAAGGCCCTTGATCTGTCCACCAAGTACGCGAGAAATGCGAAAGTATGAGCCAGATGATGGCGAATACCAGACCTAACCCTGACCTAACCGTTGTTATTCTCTAAAACATTGATCCGACCCAGGTTTAACTCACTGTTTCAGTGTGGTACCACATTTCTACGTGATCCAAGACCAGAAAAAGCCCAGGATCTTGCAATCAAGTATGCGAAAAATGAGAAAGTATGAGCCAGATGATGGCAAATACCAGACCGAATCCTGACCTAACCGGTGTTATCCTCTAAAATATAGATTGAACCCTGGTTTAACTCACTGTTGCAGTGTGGTGCGACATTCCTACGTGATCCAAACCGAAAACGCCCAGGATCTGCCCAACAAGTATGCGAAAAATGTGAAAATATGAGCCAGATTATAGAAAATACCAGACCTAACCCTGACATAACCAGTGTTATCCTCTAAAATATAGATTGAACCCAGGTTTAACTCACTGTTGCAGTGTGGTGCGACATTCCTACGTGATCCAAACCGAAAACGCCCAGGATCTGCCCAACAAGTATGCGAAAAATGTGAAAATATGAGCCAGATGATGGCAAATACCAGACCTAACCCTGACCCAACCGTTGTTATTCTCTAAAATATAGATTGAATCCAAGATTAACTCAGTGATGCAGTGTGGTACCACATTACTACGTGACCCACACCAGAAAACGCCCAGGATCTGGCCAGCAAGTATGCGAAAAATGCGAAAGTATGAGCCATATGAAGGCAAATACAAGACCTAACCCAAACCTAACCGGTGTTATCCTCTAAAATATAGATTGAATTCAGGTTTGACTCACTGTTGCAGTGTGGTACCACATTACTACCTAACCCAAACCAGAAAACGCCCAGGATCTGGCCAACAAGTATGCGAAAAATGCGAAAGTATGAGCCAGATGATGGCAAATACCAGACCTAATCCTGACCTAACCAGTGTTATCCTCTAAAATATAGATTGAATCCTGGTTTAACTCACTGTTGCAGTGTGGTGCCACATTACTACGTGATCCAAACCAGAAAACGCCCAGGATCTGGCCAACAAGTATGCGAAAAATGCGAAAGTATGAGCCAGATGATGGCAAATACCAGACCTAACCCTGACCCAACCGTTGTTATTCTCTAAAATATAGATTGAATCCAAGATTAACTCAGTGATGCAGTGTGGTACCACATTACTACGTGATCCAAACCAGAAAACGCCCAGGATCTGCCCAACAAGTATGCGAAAAATGTGAAAATATGAGCCAGATAATGGCAAATACCAGACCTAACCCTGACCTAACCGGTGTCATCCACTAAAATGTAGATTGAATCCAGGTTTATCTCACTGTTGCAGTGTGGTGCCACATTGCTACGTGATCCAAACCAGAAAAGGCCCTGGATCTTGCAATCAAGTTTGCGAAAAATGCGAACGTATGAGCCAGATGAAGGCAAATACAAGACCTAACCCAAACCTAACCGGTGTTACTCTTCTAATATATAGATCGAATCCAGGATTAACTCACTGTTTCAATGTGGTACCTCATTACTACGTGATCCAGACCAGAAAACGCCCAGGATCTGGCCAACAAGTATGCGAAAAATGCGAAAGCATGAGCCAGATTATTCCAAATACCAGACCTAACCCAAACCTAACCGGTGTTACCCTCTAATATGTAGATCGAATCCAGGATTAACTCACTGTTTCAATGTGGTACCTCATTACTACGTGATCCAGACCAGAAAACGCCCAGGATCTGGCCAACAAGTATGCGAAAAATGCGAAAGCATGAGCCAGATTATTCCAAATACCAGACCTAACCCAAACCTAACCTGTGTTATCCTCTAAAATATAGATTGAATCCAGGTTTAGCTCACTGATGCAGTGTGGTACCACATTACTACGTGATCCAAACCAGAAAACGCCCAGGATCTGCCTAACAAGTATGCGAAAAATGTGAAAATATGTGCCAGATGATGGCAAATACCAGACCTAACCCTGACCTAACCGGTGTCATCCCCTAAAATATAGATTGAATCCAGGTTTAGCTCACTGTTGCAGTGTGGTACCACACTACTACGTGATCCAAGCCAGAAAAGGCCCTTGATCTGGCCACCAAGTACGCGAGAAATGCGAAAGTATGAGCCAGATGATGGCGAATACCAGACCTAACCCTGACCTAACCGTTGTTATTCTCTAAAATATAGATTGAATCCTGGTTTAACTCACTGTTGCAGTGTGGTATCACATGACTACGTGATCCAAACCAGAAAAGGCCCTTGATCTGGCCACCAAGTACGCGAGAAATGCGAAAGTATGAGCCAGATGATGGCAAAGACCAGACCTAACCCTGACATAACCAGTGTTATCCTCTAAAATATAGATTGAACCCAGGTTTAACTCACTGTTGCAGTGTGGTGCGACATTCCTACGTGATCCAAACCGAAAACGCCCAGGATCTGCCCAACAAGTATGCGAAAAATGTGAAAATGTGAGCCAGATTATAGAAAATACCAGACCTAACCCTGACATAACCAGTGTTATCCTCTAAAATATAGATTGAACCCAGGTTTAACTCACTGTTGCAGTGTGGTGCGACATTCCTACGTGATCCAAACCGAAAACGCCCAGGATCTGCCCAACAAGTATGCGAAAAATGTGAAAATATGAGCCAGATGATGGCAAATACCAGACCTAACCCTGACCTAACCGTTGTTATTCTCTAAAATATAGAATGAATCCAAGATAAACTCAGTGATGCAGTGTGGTACCACATTACTACGTGACCCACACCAGAAAACGCCCAGGATCTGGCCAGCAAGTATGCGAAAAATGCGAAAGTATGAGCCAGATGAAGGCAAATACAAGACCTAACCCAAACCTAACCGGTGTTACCCTTCTAATATATAGATCGAATCCAGGATTAACTCACTGTTTCAATGTGGTACCTCATTACTACGTGATCCAGACCAGAAAACGCCCAGGATCTGGCCAACAAGTATGCGAAAAATGCGAAAGCATGAGCCAGATTATTCCAAATACCAGACCTAACCCAAACCTAACCGGTGTTACCCTCTAATATGTAGATCGAATCCAGGATTAACTCACTGTTTCAATGTGGTACCTCATTACTACGTGATCCAGACCAGAAAACGCCCAGGATCTGGCCAACAAGTATGCGAAAAATGCGAAAGCATGACCCAGATGATGGCAAATACCAGACCTAACCCAAACCTAACCGGTGTTACCCTCTAATATGTAGATCGAATCCAGGTTTAACTCACTGTTGCAGCGTGGAACCACATTACTACGTGATCCAAACCAGCAAACGCCCAGGATCTGGCCAACAAGTATGCGAAAAATGCGAAAGTATGTGCCAGATGATTGCAAATACCAGACCTAATCCTGACCTAACCAGTGTTATCCTCTAAAATATAGATTGATTCCAGGTTTAGCTCACTGTATCAGAGTGGTGCTACATTACTACGTGATCCAAACCAGAAAACGCCCAGGATCTGGCCAACAAGTATGCGAAAAATGCGGAAGTATGAGCCAGATGATGGCAAATACCAGACCTAACCCAATCCTAACCGGTGTTATCCTCTAAAATATAGATTGAATCCAGGTTTAACCCACTGTTGCAACGTGGAACCACATTACTACGTGATCCAAACCAGCAAACGCCCAGGATCTGTCCAACAAGTATGCGAAAAATGCGAAAGTATGAGCCAGATGATGGCAAATACCAGACCTAACCCTGACCTAACCGGTGTTATCCTCTAAAATATAGATTGAATTCAGGTTTGACTCACTGTTGCAGTGTGGTACCACATTACTACCTAACCCAAACCAGAAAACGCCCAGGATCTGGCCAACAAGTATGCGAAAAATGCGAAAGTATGAGCCAGATGATGGCAAATACCAGACCTAATCCTGACCTAACCAGTGTTATCCTCTAAAATATAGATTGAATCCTGGTTTAACTCACTGTTGCAGTGTGGTGCCACATTACTACGTGATCCAAACCAGAAAACGCCCAGGATCTGGCCAACAAGTATGCGAAAAATGCGAAAGTATGAGCCAGATGATGGCAAATACCAGACCTAACCCTGACATAACCGGTGTTATCCTCTAAAATATAGATTGAATCCAGGTTTAGCTCACTGTTGCAGTGTGGTACCACATTACTACGTGATCCAAACCAGAAAACGCCCAGGATCTGCCCAACAAGTATGCGAAAAATGCGAAAGTATGAGCCAGGTGATGGCAAATACCAGACCTAACCCAAACCTAACTGGTGTTACCCTCTAATATATAGATCGAATCCAGGATTAACTCACTGTTTCAGTGTGGTACCACATTCCAACGTGATCCAAACCAGAAAACGCCCAGGATCAGGCCAACAAGTAAGTGAAAAATGCGAAAGTATGTGCCAGATGATGGCAAATTCCAGACCTAAACCCTGACCTAACCTGTGTTTTCCTCTAAAATATAGATTGAATCCAGGTTTAGCTCACTGTTGCAGTGTGGTGCCACATTACTACGTGATCCAAACCAGAAAACGCCCAGGATCTGCCCAACAAGTATGCGAAAAATGTGAAAATATGAGCCAGATGATGGCAAATACCAGACCTAACCCTGACCTAACCGGTGTCATCCCCCAAAATATAGATTGAATCCAGGTTTAGCACACTGTTGCAGTGTGGTGCCACACTACTACGTGATCCAAACCAGAAAAGGCCCTTGATCTGGCCACCAAGTACGCGAGAAATGCGAAAGTATGAGCCAGATGATGGCAAAGACCAGACCTGACACTGACTTAAGCGGTGCTATCCTCTAAAATATAGATTGAATCCAGGATTAACTCACTGTTTCATTGTGGTACCACGTTACTAAGTGATACATCCCAGAAAACGCCCAGGATCTGGCCAACAAGTATGCCAAAAATGCGAAAGTATGAGCCACGTGATGGCAAAGACCAGACCTGACCCTGACTTAAGCGGTGCTATCCTCTAAAATATAGATTGAATCCAGGATTAACTCACTGTTTCATTGTGGTACCACGTTACTAAGTGATCCATCCCAGAAAACGCCCAGGATCTGGCCAACAAGTATGCGAAAAATGAGAAAGTATGAGCCAGATGATGGCAAATGCCAGACCGAACCCTGACCTAACCGGTGTTATCCTCTAAAATATAGAACGAATCCAGGATTAATTCACTGTTTCAGTGTGGCATCACATTATCACGTGATCCAACCCAGAAAACGCCCAGGATCTGCCCAACAAGTATGCGAAAGATGTGAAAATATGAGCCAGATGATGGCAAATACCAGACCTAACCCTGACCTAACCGGTGTCATCCCCTAAAATATAGATTGAATCCAGGTTTATCTCACTGTTGCAGTGTGGTGCCACATTACTACGTGATCCAAACCAGAAAACGCCCATGATCAGGCCAACAAGTAGGTGAAAAAGGCGAAAGTATGAGCCAGATGATGGCAAATACCAGACCTAACCCAAACCTAACCGGTGTCACCCTCTAATATATAGATCGAATCCAGGATTACTTCACTGTTTCAGTGCGGTACCATACTACTACCTGATCCAACCCAGAGAACGCCCTGGATCTGGCCAACAAGTATGCGAAAAATGCGAAAGTATGAGCCAGATGATGGCAAATACCAGACCTAACCCAAACCTAACTGGTGTTACCCTCTAATATATAGATCGAATCCAGGATTAACTCACTGTTTCAGTGTGGTACCACATTCCAACGTGATCCAAACCAGAAAACGCCCAGGATCAGGCCAACAAGTAAGTGAAAAATGCGAAAGTATGAGCCAGATGATGGCAAATTCCAGACCTAACCCTGACCTAACCTGTGTTATCCTCTAAAATATAGATTGAATCCAGGTTTAGCTCACTGTTGCAGTGTGGTACCACATTACTACGTGATCCAAACCAGAAAACGCCCAGGATCTGCCCAACAAGTATGCGAAAAATGTGAAAATATGAGCCAGATGATGGCAAACACCAGACCTAACCCTGACCTAACCGGTGTCATCCCCCAAAATATAGATTGAATCCAGGTTTAGCTCACTGTTGCAGTGTGGTACCACACTACTACGTGATCCAAACCAGAAAAGGCCCTTGATCTGGCCACCAAGTACGCGAGAAATGCGAAAGTATGAGCCAGATGATGGCGAATACCAGACCTAACCCTGTCCTAACCGTTGTTATTCTCTAAAATGTAGATTGAAACCTGGTTTAACTCACTGTTGCAGTGTGGTATCACATGACTACGTGATCCAAACCAGAAAAGGCCCTTGATCTGGCCACCAAGTACGCGAGAAATGCGAAAGTATGAGCCAGATGATGGCAAAGACCAGACCAGACCCTGACTTAAGCGGTGCTATCCTCTAAAATATAGATTGAATCCAGGATTAACTCACTGTTTCATTGTGGTACCACGTTAGTAAGTGATCCATCCCAGAAAACACCCAGGATCTGGCAAACAAGTATGCCAAAAATGCGAAAGTATGAGCCAGGTGATGGCAAAGACCAGACCTGACCCTGACTTAAGCGGTGCTATCCTCTAAAACATTGATCCGACCCAGGTTTAACTCACTGTTTCAGTGTGGTACCACATTTCTACGTGATCCAAAACCAGAAAAAGCCCAGGATCTTGCAATCAAGTATGCGAAAAATGAGAAAGTATGAGCCAGATGATGGCAAATACCAGACCGAATCCTGACCTAACCGGTGTTATCCTCTAAAATATAGAACGAATCCAGGATTAATTCACTGTTTCAGTGTGGCATCACACTATCACGTGATCCAACCCAGAAAACGCCCAGGATATGTCCAAAAACTATGCGAAAATTGCGAAAGTATGTGCCAGATGATGGAAAATACCAGCCCTAACCCAAACCTAACCGGTGTTACCCTCTAGTATATAGATTGGAACCTGCTTTAACCCACTGTTTCAGTGTGGTAGCACATTACTACGTGATCCAACCTAGAAAACGCCCATGATCAGGCCAGCAAGTAGGTGAAAAAGGCGAAAGTATGAGCCAGATGATGGCAAATACCAGACCTAACCCAAACCTAACCGGTGTCACCCTCTAATATATAGATCGAATCCAGGATTACTTCACTGTTTCAGTGCGGTACCATACTACTACCTGATCCAACCCAGAGAACGCCCTGGATCTGGCCAACAAGTATGCGAAAAATGCGAAAGTATGAGCCAGATGATGGCAAATTCCAGACCTAACCCAAACCTAACTGGTGTTACCCTCTAATATATAGATCGAATCCAGGATTAACTCACTGTTTCAGTGTGGTACCACATTCCAACGTGATCCAAACCAGAAAACGCCCAGGATCAGGCCAACAAGTAAGTGAAAAATGCGAAAGTATGAGCCAGATGATGGCAAATTCCAGACCTAACCCTGACCTAACCTGTGTTATCCTCTAAAATATAGATTGAATCCAGGTTTAGCTCACTGATGCAGTGTGGTACCACATTACTACGTGATGCAAACCAGAAAACGCCCAGGATCTGCCCAACAAGTATGCGAGAAATGTGAAAATATGAGCCAGATGATGGCAAATACCAGACCTAACCCTGACCTAACCGGTGTCATCCCCTAAAATATAGATTGAATCCAGGTTTAGCTCACTGTTGCAGTGTGGTACCACACTACTACGTGATCCAAGCCAGAAAAGGCCCTTGATCTGGCCACCAAGTACGCGAGAAATGCGAAAGTATGAGCCAGATGATGGCGAATACCAGACCTGACCCTGACTTAAGCGGTGCTATCCTCTAAAACATTGATCCGACCCAGGTTTAACTCACTGTTTCAGTGTGGTACCACATTTCTACGTGATCCAAACCAGAAAAAGCCCAGGATCTTGCAATCAGGTATGCGAAAAATGAGAAAGTATGAGCCAGATGATGGCAAATACCAGACCGAACCCTGACCTAACCGGTGTTATCCTCTAAAATATAGATCGAATCCAGGATTAATTCACTGTTTCAGTGTAGTACCATGCTACTACGTGATCCATCTTAGAAGACGCCCAGGATCTGGCCAAGAAGTTCCCGAATAATGCGAACGTATGAGCCGGATGATGGCAAATACCAGAACTAACCCTGACCTAACCTTTGTTATCCTCTAAAATATAGATTGAATCCAGGTTTAGCTCACTGTTTCAGTGTGGTACCACATTACTACGTGATCCAAACCAGAAAAAGCCCAGGATCTGGCCAACAAGTATGCCAAAAATGCGATAGTATGAGCCAGATGAAGGCAAATACAAGACCTAACCCAAACCTAACCGGTGTTACCCTTCTAATATATAGGTCGAATCCAGGATTAACTCACTGTTTCAATGTGGTACCTCATTACTACTTGATCCAGACCAGAAAACGCCCAGGATCTGGCCAACAAGTATGCGAAAAATGCGAAAGTATGAGCCAGATTGTGGCATATACCAGACCTAACCCTGACCCAACCAGTGTTATCCTGTAAAATATAGATTGCATCCAGGTTTAAGTCACTGTTGCAGTGTGGTGCCTCATTACTACGTGATCCAAAACAGAAAACGCCCAGGATCTGTCCAACAAGTATGCGAAAAATGCGAAAGTATGAGCCAGATGATGGCAAATACCAGACCTAACCCAATCCTAACCGGTGTTATCCTCTAAAATATAGATTGAATCCAAGATTAACTCAGTGATGCAGTGTGGTACCACATTACTACGTGACCCACACCAGAAAACGCCCAGGATCTGGCCAGCAAGTATGCGAAAAATGCGAAAGTATGAGCCAGATGAAGGCAAATACAGGACCTAACCCAAACCAAACCGGTGTTACCCTTCTAATATATAGATCGAATCCAGGATTAACTCACTGTTTCAATGTGGTACCTCATTACTACGTGATCCAGACCAGAAAACGCCCAGGATATGGCCAACAAGTATGCGAAAAATGCGAAAGCATGAGCCAGATTATTCCAAATACCAGACCTAACCCAAACCTAACCGGTGTTACCCTCTAATATATAGATCGAATCCAGGTTTAACTCACTGTTGCAGCATGGAACCACATTACTACGTGATCCAAACCAGCAAACGCCCAGGATCTGGCCAACAAGTATGCGAAAAATGCGAAAGTATGAGCGAGATGATGGCAAATACCAGACCTAATCCTGACCTAACCAGTGTTATCCTCTAAAATATAGATTGATTCCAGGTTTAGCCCACTGTATCAGAGTGGTGCTACATTACTACGTGATCCAAACCAGAAAGCTCCCAGGATCTAGCCAACAAGTATGCGAAAAATGCGAAAGTATGAGCCAGATGATGGCAAATACCAGACCTAACCCAATCCTAACCGGTGTTGTCCTCTAAAATATAGATTGAATCCAAGATTAACTCAGTGATGCAGTGTGGTACCACATTACTACGTGACCCACACCAGAAAACGCCCAGGATCTGGCCAGCAAGTATGCGAAAAATCGAAAGTATGAGCCAGATGAAAGCAAATACATGACCTAACCCAAACCTAACCGGTGTTACCCTTCTAATATATAGATCGAATCCAGGATTAACTCACTGTTTCAATGTGGTACCTCATTACTACGTGACCCACACCAGAAAACGCCCAGGATCTGGCCAACAAGTATGCGAAAAATGCGAAAGTATGAGCCAGATGATGGCAAATACCAGACCTAACCCTGACCTAACCGGTGTTATCCTCTAAAATATAGATTGAATCCAGGTTTAACCCACTGTTGCAGCGTGGAACCACATTACTACGTGATCCAAACCAGCAAACGCCCAGGATCTGGCCAACAGGTATGCGAAAAATGCGAAAGCATGAGCCAGATTATTCCAAATACCAGACCTAACCCAATCCTAACCGGTGTCATCCCCCAAAATATAGATTGAATCCAGGTTTAGCTCACTGTTGCAGTGTGGTACCACACTACTACGTGATCCAAACCAGAAAAGGCCCTTGATCTGGCCACCAAGTACGCGAGAAATGCGAAAGTATGAGCCAGATGATGGCGAATACCAGACCTAACCCTGTCCTAACCGTTGTTATTCTCTAAAATGTAGATTGAATCCTGGTTTAACTCACTGTTGCAGTGTGGTATCACATGACTACGTGATCCAAACCAGAAAAGGCCCTTGATCTGGCCACCAAGTACGCGAGAAATGCGAAAGTATGAGCCAGATGATGGCAAAGACCAGACCTGACCCTGACTTAAGCGGTGCTATCCTCTAAAATATAGATTGAATCCAGGATTAACTCACTGTTTCATTGTGGTACCACGTTAGTAAGTGATCCATCCCAGAAAACACCCAGGATCTGGCAAACAAGTATGCCAAAAATGCGAAAGTATGAGCCAGGTGATGGCAAAGACCAGACCTGACCCTGACTTAAGCGGTGCTATCCTCTAAAACATTGATCCGACCCAGGTTTAACTCACTGTTTCAGTGTGGTACCACATTTCTACGTGATCCAAGACCAGAAAAAGCCCAGGATCTTGCAATCAAGTATGCGAAAAATGAGAAAGTATGAGCCAGATGATGGCAAATACCAGACCGAATCCTGACCTAACCGGTGTTATCCTCTAAAATATAGAACGAATCCAGGATTAATTCACTGTTTCAGTGTGGCATCACACTATCACGTGATCCAACCCAGAAAACGCCCAGGATATGGCCAAAAACTATGCGAAAATTGCGAAAGTATGTGCCAGATGATGGAAAATACCAGTCCTAACCCAAACCTAACCGGTGTTACCCTCTAGTATATAGATTGGAACCTGCTTTAACCCACTGTTTCAGTGTGGTAGCACATTACTACGTGATCCAACCTAGAAAACGCCCATGATCAGGCCAGCAAGTAGGTGAAAAAGGCGAAAGTATGAGCCAGATGATGGCAAATACCAGACCTAACCCAAACCTAACCGGTGTCACCCTCTAATATATAGATCGAATCCAGGATTACTTCACTGTTTCAGTGCGGTACCATACTACTACCTGATCCAACCCAGAGAACGCCCTGGATCTGGCCAACAAGTATGCGAAAAATGCGAAAGTATGAGCCAGATGATGGCAAATTCCAGACCTAACCCAAACCTAACTGGTGTTACCCTCTAATATATAGATCGAATCCAGGATTAACTCACTGTTTCAGTGTGGTACCACATTCCAACGTGATCCAAACCAGAAAACGCCCAGGATCAGGCCAACAAGTAAGTGAAAAATGCGAAAGTATGAGCCAGATGATGGCAAATTCCAGACCTAACCCTGACCTAACCTGTGTTATCCTCTAAAATATAGATTGAATCCAGGTTTAGCTCACTGATGCAGTGTGGTACCACATTACTACGTGATGCAAACCAGAAAACGCCCAGGATCTGCCCAACAAGTATGCGAGAAATGTGAAAATATGAGCCAGATGATGGCAAATACCAGACCTAACCCTGACCTAACCGGTGTCATCCCCTAAAATATAGATTGAATCCAGGTTTAGCTCACTGTTGCAGTGTGGTACCACACTACTACGTGATCCAAGCCAGAAAAGGCAATTGATCTGGCCACCAAGTACGCGAGAAATGCGAAAGTATGAGCCAGATGATGGCGAATACCAGACCTGACCCTGACTTAAGCGGTGCTATCCTCTAAAACATTGATCCGACCCAGGTTTAACTCACTGTTTCAGTGTGGTACCACATTTCTACGTGATCCAAACCAGAAAAAGCCCAGGATCTTGCAATCAGGTATGCGAAAAATGAGAAAGTATGAGCCAGATGATGGCAAATACCAGACCGAACCCTGACCTAACCGGTGTTATCCTCTAAAATATAGATCGAATCCAGGATTAATTCACTGTTTCAGTGTAGTACCATGCTACTACGTGATCCATCTTAGAAGACGCCCAGGATCTGGCCAAGAAGTTCCCGAATAATGCGAACGTATGAGCCGGATGATGGCAAATACCAGAACTAACCCTGACCTAACCTTTGTTATCCTCTAAAATATAGATTGAATCCAGGTTTAGCTCACTGTTTCAGTGTGGTACCACATTACTACGTGATCCAAACCAGAAAAAGCCCAGGATCTGGCCAACAAGTATGCCAAAAATGCGATAGTATGAGCCAGATGAAGGCAAATACAAGACCTAACCCAAACCTAACCGGTGTTACCCTTCTAATATATAGGTCGAATCCAGGATTAACTCACTGTTTCAATGTGGTACCTCATTACTACTTGATCCAGACCAGAAAACGCCCAGGATCTGGCCAACAAGTATGCGAAAAATGCGAAAGTATGAGCCAGATTGTGGCAAATACCAGACCTAACCCTGACCCAACCAGTGTTATCCTGTAAAATATAGATTGCATCCAGGTTTAAGTCACTGTTGCAGTGTGGTGCCTCATTACTACGTGATCCAAAACAGAAAACGCCCAGGATCTGTCCAACAAGTATGCGAAAAATGCGAAAGTATGAGCCAGATGATGGCAAATACCAGACCTAACCCAATCCTAACCGGTGTTATCCTCTAAAATATAGATTGAATCCAAGATTAACTCAGTGATGCAGTGTGGTACCACATTACTACGTGACCCACACCAGAAAACGCCCAGGATCTGGCCAGCAAGTATGCGAAAAATGCGAAAGTATGAGCCAGATGAAGGCAAATACAGGACCTAACCCAAACCAAACCGGTGTTACCCTTCTAATATATAGATCGAATCCAGGATTAACTCACTGTTTCAATGTGGTACCTCATTACTACGTGATCCAGACCAGAAAACGCCCAGGATATGGCCAACAAGTATGCGAAAAATGCGAAAGCATGAGCCAGATTATTCCAAATACCAGACCTAACCCAAACCTAACCGGTGTTACCCTCTAATATGTAGATCGAATCCAGGTTTAACTCACTGTTGCAGCATGGAACCACATTACTACGTGATCCAAACCAGCAAACGCCCAGGATCTGGCCAACAAGTATGCGAAAAATGCGAAAGTATGAGCGAGATGATGGCAAATACCAGACCTAATCCTGACCTAACCAGTGTTATCCTCTAAAATATAGATTGATTCCAGGTTTAGCCCACTGTATCAGAGTGGTGCTACATTACTACGTGATCCAAACCAGAAAGCTCCCAGGATCTAGCCAACAAGTATGCGAAAAATGCGAATGCATGAGCCAGATTATAGAAAATACCAGACCTAACCCTGACCTAACCAGTGTTATCCTCTAAAATATAGATTGATGCCAGGTTTAGCTCACTGTATCAGAGTGGTGCTACATTACTACGTGATCCAAACGAGAAAGCTCCCAGGATCTAGCCAACAAGTATGCGAAAAATGCGCAAGTATGAGCCAGATGAAAGCAAATACATGACCTAACCCAAACCTAACCGGTGTTACCCTTCTAATATATAGATCGAATCCAGGATTAACTCACTGTTTCAATGTGGTACCTCATTACTACGTGACCCACACCAGAAAACGCCCAGGATCTGGCCAACAAGTATGCGAAAAATGCGAAAGTATGAGCCAGATGATGGCAAATACCAGACCTAACCCTGACCTAACCGGTGTTATCCTCTAAAATATAGATTGAATCCAGGTTTAACCCACTGTTGCAGCGTGGAACCACATTACTACGTGATCCAAACCCGCAAACGCCCAGGATCTGGCCAACAGGTATGCGAAAAATGCGAAAGCATGAGCCAGATTATTCCAAATACCAGACCTAACCCAAACCTAACCGGTGTTACCCTCTAATATGTAGATCGAATCCAGGTTTAACTTACTGTTGCAGCGTGGAACCACATTACTACGTGATCCAAACCAGCAAACGCCCAGGATCTGGCCAACAAGTATGCGAAAAATGCGAAAGTATGAGCGAGATGATGGCAAATACCAGACCTAATCCTGACCTAACCAGTGTTATCCTCTAAAATATAGATTGATTCCAGGTTTAGCTCACTGTTTCAGAGTGGTGCTACAGTACTACGTGATCCAAACCAGAAAGCTCCCAGGATCTAGCCAACAAGTATGCGAAAAATGCGAAAGTATGAGCCAGATGATGGCAAATACCAGACCTAACCCAATCCTAACCGGTGTTGTCCTCTAAAATATAGATTGAATCCAAGATTAACTCAGTGATGCAGTGTGGTACCACATTACTACGTGACCCACACCAGAAAACGCCCAGGATCTGGCCAGCAAGTATGCGAAAAATCGAAAGTATGAGCCAGATGAAAGCAAATACATGACCTAACCCAAACCTAACCGGTGTTACCCTTCTAATATATAGATCGAATCCAGGATTAACTCACTGTTTCAATGTGGTACCTCATTACTACGTGACCCACACCAGAAAACGCCCAGGATCTGGCCAACAAGTATGCGAAAAATGCGAAAGTATGAGCCAGATGATGGCAAATACCAGACCTAACCCTGACCTAACCGGTGTTATCCTCTAAAATATAGATTGAATCCAGGTTTAACCCACTGTTGCAGCGTGGAACCACATTACTACGTGATCCAAACCAGCAAACGCCCAGGATCTGGCCAACAGGTATGCGAAAAATGCGAAAGCATGAGCCAGATTATAGAAAATACCAGACCTAACCCTGACCTAACCAGTGGTATCCTCTAAAATATAGATTGAATCCAGGTTTAACTCACTGTTGCAGTGTGGTGCGACATTACTACGTGATCCAAACCGAAAACGCCCAGGATCTGGCCAACAAGTATGCGAAAAATGCGAAAGTATGAGCCAGATGATGGCAAATACCAGACCTAACCCAATCCTAACCGGTGTTATCCTCTAAAATATAGATTGAATCCAGGTTTAACTCACTGTTGCAGTGTGGTGCGACATTACTACGTGATCCAAACCGAAAACGCCCAGGATCTGGCCAACAAGTATGCGAAAAATGCGAAAGTATGAGCCAGATGATGGCAAATACCAGACCTAACCCTGACCTAACCGGTGTTATCCTCTAATATATAGATTGAATCCAGGGTTAACTCACTGTTGCAGTGTGGAACCACATTACTACGTGTCCCAAACCAGAAAACGCCCAGGATCTGGCCAACAAGTATGCGAAAAATGCGATAGCATGAGCCAGATTATAGAAAATACCAGACCTAACACAGACCTAACCAGTGTTATCCTCTAAAATATAGATTGAATCCAGGTTTAACTCACTGTTGCAGTGTGGTGCGACATTACTACGTGGTCCAAACCAGAAAACGCCCAGGATCTGGCCAACAAGTATGCGAAAAATGCGAAAGTATGAGCCAGATGATGGCAAATACCAGACCTAACCCAATCCTAACCGGTGTTATCCTCTAAAATATAGATTGATTCCAGGTTTAGCTCACTGTTTCAGAGTGGTGCTACATTACTACGTGATCCAAACCAGAAAGCTCCCAGGATCTAGCCAACAAGTATGCGAAAATTGCGAAAGTATGAGTCAGATGATGGCAAATACCAGACCTAACCCTGACCTACTCGGTGTTATACTCCAAAATATAGATTGAATCCAGGTTTAACTCACTGTTGCAGTGTGGAACCACATTACTACGTGATCCAAACCAGAAAACGCCCAGGATCTGGCCAACAAGTATGCGAAAAATGCGAAAGCATGTGCCAGATTATAGAAAATACCAGACCTAACCCAATCCTAACCGGTGTTATCCTCTAAAATATAGATTGAATCCAGGTTTAACTCACTGTTGCAGTGTGGTGCGACATTACTACGTGATCCAAACCGAAAACGCCCAGGATCTGGCCAAGAAGTATGCGAAAAATGCGAATGCATGAGCCAGATTATAGAAAATACCAGACCTAACCCTGACCTAACCAGTGTTATCCTCTAAAATATAGATTGATGCCAGGTTTAGCTCACTGTATCAGAGTGGTGCTACATTACTACGTGATCCAAACCAGAAAGCTCCCAGGATCTAGCCAACAAGTATGCGAAAAATGCGCAAGTATGAGCCAGATGAAAGCAAATACATGACCTAACCCAAACCTAACCGGTGTTACCCTTCTAATATATAGATCGAATCCAGGATTAACTCACTGTTTCAATGTGGTACCTCATTACTACGTGACCCACACCAGAAAACGCCCAGGATCTGGCCAACAAGTATGCGAAAAATGCGAAAGTATGAGCCAGATGATGGCAAATACCAGACCTAACCCTGACCTAACCGGTGTTATCCTCTAAAATATAGATTGAATCCAGGTTTAACCCACTGTTGCAGCGTGGAACCACATTACTACGTGATCCAAACCCGCAAACGCCCAGGATCTGGCCAACAGGTATGCGAAAAATGCGAAAGCATGAGCCAGATTATTCCAAATACCAGACCTAACCCAAACCTAACCGGTGTTACCCTCTAATATGTAGATCGAATCCAGGTTTAACTTACTGTTGCAGCGTGGAACCACATTACTACGTGATCCAAACCAGCAAACGCCCAGGATCTGGCCAACAAGTATGCGAAAAATGCGAAAGTATGAGCGAGATGATGGCAAATACCAGACCTAATCCTGACCTAACCAGTGTTATCCTCTAAAATATAGATTGATTCCAGGTTTAGCTCACTGTTTCAGAGTGGTGCTACAGTACTACGTGATCCAAACCAGAAAGCTCCCAGGATCTAGCCAACAAGTATGCGAAAAATGCGAAAGTATGAGCCAGATGATGGCAAATACCAGACCTAACCCAATCCTAACCGGTGTTGTCCTCTAAAATATAGATTGAATCCAAGATTAACTCAGTGATGCAGTGTGGTACCACATTACTACGTGACCCACACCAGAAAACGCCCAGGATCTGGCCAGCAAGTATGCGAAAAATCGAAAGTATGAGCCAGATGAAAGCAAATACATGACCTAACCCAAACCTAACCGGTGTTACCCTTCTAATATATAGATCGAATCCAGGATTAACTCACTGTTTCAATGTGGTACCTCATTACTACGTGACCCACACCAGAAAACGCCCAGGATCTGGCCAACAAGTATGCGAAAAATGCGAAAGTATGAGCCAGATGATGGCAAATACCAGACCTAACCCTGACCTAACCGGTGTTATCCTCTAAAATATAGATTGAATCCAGGTTTAACCCACTGTTGCAGCGTGGAACCACATTACTACGTGATCCAAACCAGCAAACGCCCAGGATCTGGCCAACAGGTATGCGAAAAATGCGAAAGCATGAGCCAGATTATAGAAAATACCAGACCTAACCCTGACCTAACCAGTGGTATCCTCTAAAATATAGATTGAATCCAGGTTTAACTCACTGTTGCAGTGTGGTGCGACATTACTACGTGATCCAAACCGAAAACGCCCAGGATCTGGCCAACAAGTATGCGAAAAATGCGAAAGTATGAGCCAGATGATGGCAAATACCAGACCTAACCCAATCCTAACCGGTGTTATCCCCTAAAATATAGATTGAATCCAGGTTTAACTCACTGTTGCAGTGTGGTGCGACATTACTACGTGATCCAAACCGAAAACGCCCAGGATCTGGCCAACAAGTATGCGAAAAATGCGAAAGTATGAGCCAGATGATGGCAAATACCAGACCTAACCCTGACCTAACCGGTGTTATCCTCTAATATATAGATTGAATCCAGGGTTAACTCACTGTTGCAGTGTGGAACCACATTACTACGTGTCCCAAACCAGAAAACGCCCAGGATCTGGCCAACAAGTATGCGAAAAATGCGAAAGCATGAGCCAGATTATAGAAAATACCAGACCTAACACAGACCTAACCAGTGTTATCCTCTAAAATATAGATTGAATCCAGGTTTAACTCACTGTTGCAGTGTGGTGCGACATTACTACGTGGTCCAAACCAGAAAACGCCCAGGATCTGGCCAACAAGTATGCGAAAAATGCGAAAGTATGAGCCAGATGATGGCAAATACCAGACCTAACCCAATCCTAACCGGTGTTATCCTCTAAAATATAGATTGATTCCAGGTTTAGCTCACTGTTTCAGAGTGGTGCTACATTACTACGTGATCCAAACCAGAAAGCTCCCAGGATCTAGCCAACAAGTATGCGAAAATTGCGAAAGTATGAGTCAGATGATGGCAAATACCAGACCTAACCCTGACCTACTCGGTGTTATACTCCAAAATATAGATTGAATCCAGGTTTAACTCACTGTTGCAGTGTGGAACCACATTACTACGTGATCCAAACCAGAAAACGCCCAGGATCTGGCCAACAAGTATGCGAAAAATGCGAAAGCATGTGCCAGATTATAGAAAATACCAGACCTAACCCAATCCTAACCGGTGTTATCCTCTAAAATATAGATTGAATCCAGGTTTAACTCACTGTTGCAGTGTGGTGCGACATTACTACGTGATCCAAACCGAAAACGCCCAGGATCTGGCCAACAAGTATGCGAAAAATGCGAAAGTATGAGCCAGATGATGGCAAATACCAGACCTAACCCTGACCTAACCGGTGTTATACTCCAAAATATAGATTGAATCCAGGTTTAACTCACTGTTGCAGTGTGGAACCACATTACTACGTGATCCAAACCAGAAAACGCCCAGGATCTGGCCAACAAGTATGCGAAAAATGCGAATGCATGAGCCAGATTATAGAAAATACCAGACCTAACCCTGACCTAACCAGTGTTATCCTCTAAAATATAGATTGATTCCAGGTTTAGCTCACTGTTTCAGAGTGGTGCTACATTACTACGTGATCCAAACCAGAAAACGCCCAGGATCTGGCCAACAAGTATGCGAAAAATGCGAATGCATGAGCCAGATTATAGAAAATACCAGACCTAACCCTGACCTAACCAGTGTTATCCTCTAAAATATAGATTGATTCCAGGTTTAGCTCACTGTATCAGAGTGGTGCTACATTACTACGTGATCCAAACCAGAAAGCTCCCAGGATCTAGCCAACAAGTATGCGAAAAATGCGCAAGTATGAGCCAGATGATGGCAAATACCAGACCTAACCCAATCCTAACCGGTGTTGTCCTCTAAAATATAGATTGAATCCAGGTTTAGCTCACTGTTGCAGTGTGGTGCGACATTACTACGTGATCCAAACCGAAAACGCCCAGGATCTGGCCAACAAGTATGCGAAAAATGCGAAAGTATGAGCCAGATGATGGCAAATACCAGACCTAACCCTGACCTAACCGGTGTTATCCTCTAAAATATAGATTGATTCCAGGTTTAGCTCACTGTTTCAGAGTGGTGCTACATTACTACGTGATCCAAACCAGAAAACGCCCAGGATCTGGCCAACAAGTATGCGAAAAATGCGAAAGCATGAGCCAGATTATAGAAAATACCAGACCTAACCCTGACCTAACCAGTGTTATCCTCTAAAATATAGATTGATTCCAGGTTTAGCTCACTGTTTCAGAGTGGTGCTACATTACTACGTGATCCAAACCAGAAAGCTCCCAGGATCTAGCCAACAAGTATGCGAAAAATGCGAAAGTATGGGCCACATGATGGCAAATACCAGACCTAATCCTGACCTAACCGGTGTTATGCTCTAAAATATAGATTGAATCCTGGTTTAACCCACTGTTTCTGTGTGGTACCACATTACTACGCGATACAACCCAGAAAACGCCCAGGATCTGGTCAACAAGTATGCGAAAAATGCGAAAGTATGACCCAGATGATGGCAAATACCAGACCTAACCCTGACCTAACCGCTATCATCCTCTAAAGTATAGATTGTATCCAAGATTAACTCACTGTTGCAGCCTGGTACCACATTACGACGTGACACAAACCAGAAAACGCCCAGGATCTGGCCAACAAGTATGCGAAAAATGCGAAAGCATGAGCCAGATTATAGAAAATACCAGACCTAACCCTGACCTAACCAGTGGTATCCTCTAAAATATAGATTGAATCCAGGTTTAGCTCACTGTTGCAGTGTGGGTCGACATTACTACGTGATCCAAACCGAAAACGCCCAGGATCTGGCCAACAAGTATGCGAAAAATGCGAAAGTATGAGCCAGATGATGGCAAATACCAGACATAACCCAATCCTAACCGGTGTTATCCTCTAAAATATAGATTGAATCCAGGTTTAACTCACAGTTGCAGTGTGGTGCGACATTACTACGTGATCCAAACCGAAAACGCCCAGGATCTGGCCAACAAGTATGCGAAAAATGCGAAAGTATGAGCCAGATGATGGCAAATACCAGACCTAACCCTGACCTAACCGGTGTTATCCTCTAAAATATAGATTGATTCCAGGTTTAGCTCACTGTTTCAGAGTGGTGCTACATTACTACGTGATCCAAACCAGAAAACGCCCAGGATCTGGCCAACAAGTATGCGAAAAATGCGAAAGCATGAGCCAGATTATAGAAAATACCTGACCTAACCAGTGGTATCCCCTAAAATATAGATTGAATCCAGGTTTAACTCACTGTTGCAGTGTGGTGCGACATTACTACGTGATCCAAACCGAAAACGCCCAGGATCTGGCCAACAAGTATGCGAAAAATGCGAAAGTATGAGCCAGATGATGGCAAATACCAGACCTAACCCTGACCTAACCGGTGTTATCCTCTAAAATATAGATTGAATCCAGGGTTAACTCACTGTTGCAGTGTGGTGCGACATTACTACGTGATCCAAACCAGAAAACGCCCAGGATCCGGCCAACAAGTATGCGAAAAATGCGAAAGCATGAGCCAGATTACAGAAAATACCTGACCTAACCAGTGGTATCCCCTAAAATATAGATTGAATCCAGGTTTAACTCACTGTTGCAGTGTGGTGCGACATTACTACGTGATCCAAACCGAAAACGCCCAGGATCTGGCCAACAAGTATGCGAAAAATGCGAAAGTATGAGCCAGATGATGGCAAATACCAGACCTAACCCAATCCTAACCGGTGTTATCCTCTAAAATATAGATTGAATCCAGGTTTAACTCACTGTTGCAGTGTGGTGCGACATTACTACGTGATCCAAACCGAAAACGCCCAGGATCTGGCCAACAAGTATGCGAAAAATGCGAAAGTATGAGCCAGATGATGGCAAATACCAGACCTAACCCTGACCTAACCGGTGTTATCCTCTAAAATATAGATTGATTCCAGGTTTAGCTCACTGTTTCAGAGTGGTGCTACATTACTACGTGATCCAAACCAGAAAGCTCCCAGGATCTGGCCAACAAGTATGCGAAAAATGCGAAAGCATGAGCCAGATTATAGAAAATACCAGACCTAACCCTGACCTAACCAGTGTTATCCTCTAAAATATAGATTGAATCCTGGTTTAACTCACTGTTGCAGTGTGGTGCGACATTACTACGAGATCCAAACCGAAAACGCCCAGGATCTGGCCAACAAGTATGCGAAAAATGCGAAAGCATGAGCGAGATTATAGAAAATACCAGACCTAACCCTGACCTAACCAGTGGTATCCTCTAAAATATAGATTGAATCCAGGTTTAACTCACTGTTGCAGTGTGGTGCGACATTACTACGTGATCCAAACCGAAAACGCCCAGGATCTGGCCAACAAGTATGCGAAAAATGCGAAAGTATGAGCCAGATGATGGCAAATACCAGACCTAACCCTGACCTAACCGGTGTTATCCTCTAAAATATAGATTGAATCCAGGGTTAACTCACTGTTGCAGTGTGGAACCACATTACTACGTGTCCCAAACCAGAAAACGCCCAGGATCTGGCCAACAAGAATGCGGAAAATGCGAAAGCATGAGCCAGATTATAGAAAATACCAGACCTAACCCTGACCTAACCAGTGTTATCCTCTAAAATATAGATTGAATCCTGGTTTAACTCACTGTTGCAGTGTGGTGCGACATTACTACGTGATCCAAACCGAAAACGCCCAGGATCTGGCCAACAAGTATGCGAAAAATGCGAAAGTACGAGCCAGATGATGGCAAATACCAGACCTACCCCTGACCTAACCGGTGTCACCCTCTAATATATAGATCGAATCCAGGATTACTTCACTGTTTCAGTGCGGTACCACACTACTACCTGATCCAACCCAGAAAACGCCCTGGATCTGGCCAACAAGTATGCGAAAAATGCGAAAGTACGAGCCAGATGATGGCGAATACCAGACCTAACCCAAACCTAACTGGTGTTACCCTCTAATATATAGATCGAATCCAGGATTAACTCACTGTTTCAGTGTGGTACCACATTCCAACGTGATCCAAACCAGAAAACGCCCAGGATCAGGCCAACAAGTAAGTGAAAAATGCGAAAGTATGAGCCAGATGATGGCAAATTCCAGACCTAACCCTGACCTAACCTGTGTTATCCTCTAAAATATAGATTGAATCCAGGTTTAGCTCACTGTTGCAGTGTGGCACCACATTACTACGTGATCCAAACCAGAAAACGCCCAGGATCTGCCCAACAAGTATGCGAAAAATGTGAAAATATGAGCCAGATGATGGCAAATACCAGACCTAACCCTGACCTAACCGGTGTCATCCCCCAAAATATAGAATGAATCCAGGTTTAGCTCACTGTTGCAGTGTGGAACCACATTACTACGTGTCCCAAACCAGAAAACGCCCAGGATCTGGCCAACAAGTATGCGAAAAATGCGAAGGTATGAGCCAGATGATGGCAAATACCAGACCTAACCCTGACCTAACAGTGGTATCCTCTAAAATATAGATTGAATCCAGGTTTAACTCACTGTTGCAGTGTGGTGCGACATTACTACGTGATCCAAACCGAAAACGCCCAGGATCTGGCCAACAAGTATGCGAAAAATGCGAAAGTATGAGCCAGATGATGGCAAATACCAGACCTAACCCTGACCTAACCGGTGTTATCCTCTAAAATATAGATTGAATCCAGGGTTAACTCACTGTTGCAGTGTGGAACCACATTACTACGTGTCCCAAACCAGAAAACGCCCAGGATCTGGCCAACAAGTATGCGAAAAATGCGAAAGCATGAGCCAGATTATAGAAAATACCAGACCTAACCCTGACCTAACCAGTGTTATCCTCTAAAATATAGATTGAATCCAGGTTTAACTCACTGTTGCAGTGTGGTGCGACATTACTACGTGATCCAAACCGAAAACGCCCAGGATCTGGCCAACAAGTATGCGAAAAATGCGAAGGTATGAGCCAGATGATGGCAAATACCAGACCTAACCCTGACCTAACAGTGGTATCCTCTAAAATATAGATTGAATCCAGGTTTAACTCACTGTTGCAGTGTGGTGCGACATTACTACGTGATCCAAACCGAAAACGCCCAGGATCTGGCCAACAAGTATGCAAAAAATGCGAAAGTATGAGCCAGATGATGGCAAATACCAGACCTAACCCTGACCTAACCGGTGTTATCCTCTAAAATATAGATTGAATCCAGGGTTAACTCACTGTTGCAGTGTGGAACCACATTACTACGTGTCCCAAACCAGAAAACGCCCAGGATCTGGCCAACAAGTATGCGAAAAATGCGAAAGCATGAGCCAGATTATAGAAAATACCAGACCTAACCCTGACCTAACCAGTGGTATCCTCTAAAATATAGATTGAATCCAGGTTTAACTCACTGTTGCAGTGTGGTGCTACATTACTACGTGATCCAAACCAGAAAGCTCCCAGGATCTGGCCAACAAGTATGCGAAAAATGCGAAAGTATGAGCGAGATGATGGCAAATACCAGACCTAATCCTGACCTAACCAGTGTTATCCTCTAAAATATAGATTGATTCCAGGTTTAGCTCACTGTTTCAGAGTGGTGCTACATTACTACGTGATCCAAACCAGAAAGCTCCCAGGATCTGGCCGACAAGTATGCGAAAAATGCGAAAGTATGACCCAGATGATGGCAAATACCAGACCTAACCCTGACCTAACCGCTATCATCCTCTAAAGTATAGATTGTATCCAAGATTAACTCACTGTTGCAGCCTGGTACCACATTACGACGTGACACAAACCAGAAAACGCCCAGGATCTGGCCAACAAGTATGCGAAAAATGCGAAAGCATGAGCCAGATTATAGAAAATACCAGACCTAACCCTGTCCTAACCAGTGGTATCCTCTAAAATATAGATTGAATCCAGGTTTAGCTCACTGTTGCAGTGTGGGGCGACATTACTACGTGATCCAAACCGAAAACGCCCAGGATCTGGCCAACAAGTATGCGAAAAATGCGAAAGTATGAGCCAGATGATGGCAAATACCAGACCTAACCCTGACCTAACCGGTGTTATCCTCTAAAATATAGATTGATTCCAGGTTTAGCTCACTGTTTCAGAGTGGTGCTACATTACTACGTGATCCAAACCAGAAAACGCCCAGGATCTGGCCAACAAGTATGCGAAAAATGCGAAAGCATGAGCCAGATTATAGAAAATACCAGACCTAACCCTGACCTTACCAGTGGTATCCTCTAAAATATAGATTGATTCCAGGTTTAGCTCACTGTTTCAGAGTGGTGCTACATTACTACGTGATCCAAACCAGGAAGCTCCCAGGATCTAGCCAACAAGTATGCGAAAAATGCGAAAGTATGGGCCACATGATGGCAAATACCAGACCTAATCCTGACCTAACCGGTGTTATGCTCTAAAATATAGATTGAATCCTGGTTTAACCCACTGTTTCTGTGTGGTACCACATTACTACGCGATACAACCCAGAAAACGCCCAGGATCTGGTCAACAAGTATGCGAAAAATGCGAAAGTATGACCCAGATGATGGCAAATACCAGACCTAACCCTGACCTAACCGCTATCATCCTCTAAAGTATAGATTGTATCCAAGATTAACTCACTGTTGCAGCCTGGTACCACATTACGACGTGACACAAACCAGAAAACGCCCAGGATCTGGCCAACTAGTATGCGAAAAATGCGAAAGCATGAGCCAGATTATAGAAAATACCAGACCTAACCCTGACCTAACCAGTGGTATCCTCTAAAATATAGATTGAATCCAGGTTTAGCTCACTGTTGCAGTGTGGTGCGACATTACTACGTGATCCAAACCGAAAACGCCCAGGATCTGGCCAACAAGTATGCGAAAAATGCGAAAGTATGAGCCAGATGATGGCAAATACCAGACATAACCCAATCCTAACCGGTGTTATCCTCTAAAATATAGATTGAATCCAGGTTTAACTCACTGTTGCAGTGTGGTGCGACATTACTACGTGATCCAAACCGAAAACGCCCAGGATCTGGCCAACAAGTATGCGAAAAATGCGAAAGTATGAGCCAGATGATGGCAAATACCAGACCTAACCCTGACCTAACCGGTGTTATCCTCTAAAATATAGATTGATTCCAGGTTTAGCTCACTGTTTCAGAGTGGTGCTACATTACTACGTGATCCAAACCAGAAAACGCCCAGGATCTGGCCAACAAGTATGCGAAAAATGCGAAAGCATGAGCCAGATTATAGAAAATACCTGACCTAACCAGTGGTATCCCCTAAAATATAGATTGAATCCAGGTTTAACTCACTGTTGCAGTGTGGTGCGACATTACTACGTGATCCAAACCGAAAACGCCCAGGATCTGGCCAACAAGTATGCGAAAAATGCGAAAGTATGAGCCAGATGATGGCAAATACCAGACCTAACCCTGACCTAACCGGTGTTATCCTCTAAAATATAGATTGAATCCAGGGTTAACTCACTGTTGCAGTGTGGTGCGACATTACTACGTGATCCAAACCAGAAAACGCCCAGGATCTGGCCAACAAGTATGCGAAAAATGCGAAAGCATGAGCCAGATTATAGAAAATACCTGACCTAACCAGTGGTATCCCCTAAAATATAGATTGAATCCAGGTTTAACTCACTGTTGCAGTGTGGTGCGACATTACTACGTGATCCAAACCGTAAACGCCCAGGATCTGGCCAACAAGTATGCGAAAAATGCGAAAGTATGAGCCAGATGATGGCAAATACCAGACCTAACCCTGACCTAACCGGTGTTATCCTCTAAAATATAGATTGATTCCAGGTTTAGCTCACTGTTTCAGAGTGGTGCTACATTACTACGTGATCCAAACCAGAAAGCTCCCAGGATCTAGCCAACAAGTATGCGAAAAATGCGAAAGTATGACCCAGATGATGGCAAATACCAGACCTAACCCTGACCTAACCGCTATCATCCTCTAAAGTATAGATTGTATCCAAGATTAACTCACTGTTGCAGCCTGGTACCACATTACGACGTGACACAAACCAGAAAACGCCCAGGATCTGGCCAACAAGTATGCGAAAAATGCGAAAGCATGAGCCAGATTATAGAAAATACCAGACCTAACCCTGACCTAACCAGTGGTATCCTCTAAAATATAGATTGAATCCAGGTTTAACTCACTGTTGCAGTGTGGTGCGACATTACTACGTGATCCAAACCGAAAACGCCCAGGATCTGGCCAACAAGTATGCGAAAAATGCGAAAGTATGAGCCAGATGATGGCAAATACCAGACCTAACCCTGACCTAACCGGTGTTATCCTCTAAAATATAGATTGAATCCAGGGTTAACTCACTGTTGCAGTGTGGAACCACATTACTACGTGTCCCAAACCAGAAAACGCCCAGGATCTGGCCAACAAGAATGCGGAAAATGCGAAAGCATGAGCCAGATTATAGAAAATACCAGACCTAACCCTGACCTAACCAGTGTTATCCTCTAAAATATAGATTGAATCCTGGTTTAACTCACTGTTGCAGTGTGGTGCGACATTACTACGTGATCCAAACCGAAAACGCCCAGGATCTGGCCAACAAGTATGCGAAAAATGCGAAAGTACGAGCCAGATGATGGCAAATACCAGACCTACCCCTGACCTAACCGGTGTCACCCTCTAATATATAGATCGAATCCAGGATTACTTCACTGTTTCAGTGCGGTACCACACTACTACCTGATCCAACCCAGAAAACGCCCTGGATCTGGCCTACAAGTATGCGAAAAATGCGAAAGTATGAGCCAGATGATGGCAAATACCAGACCTAACCCAAACCTAACTGGTGTTACCCTCTAATATATAGATCGAATCCAGGATTAACTCACTGTTTCAGTGTGGTACCACATTCCAACGTGAGCCAAACCAGAAAACGCCCAGGATCAGGCCAACAAGTAAGTGAAAAATGCGAAAGTATGAGCCAGATGATGGCAAATTCCAGACCTAACCCTGACCTAACCTGTGTTATCCTCTAAAATATAGATTGAGTCCAGGTTTAGCTCACTGTTGCAGTGTGGTACCACATTACTACGTGATCCAAACCAGAAAACGCCCAGGATCTGCCCAACAAGTATGCGAAAAATGTGAAAATATGAGCCAGATGATGGCAAATACCAGACCTAACCCTGACCTAACCGGTGTCATCCCCCAAAATATAGAATGAATCCAGGTTTAGCTCACTGTTGCAGTGTGGAACCACATTACTACGTGTCCCAAACCAGAAAACGCCCAGGATCTGGCCAACAAGTATGCGAAAAATGCGAAGGTATGAGCCAGATGATGGCAAATACCAGACCTAACCCTGACCTAACCAGTGGTATCCTCTAAAATATAGATTGAATCCAGGTTTAACTCACTGTTGCAGTGTGGTGCGACATTACTACGTGATCCAAACCGAAAGCGCCCAGGATCTGGCCAACAAGTATGCGAAAAATGCGAAAGTATGAGCCAGATGATGGCAAATACCAGACCTAACCCTGACCTAACCGGTGTTATCCTCTAAAATATAGATTGAATCCAGGGTTAACTCACTGTTGCAGTGTGGAACCACATTACTACGTGTCCCAAACCAGAAAACGCCCAGGATCTGGCCAACAAGTATGCGAAAAATGCGAAAGCATGAGCCAGATTATAGAAAATACCAGACCTAACCCTGACCTAACCAGTGTTATCCTCTAAAATATAGATTGAATCCAGGTTTAACTCACTGTTGCAGTGTGATGCGACATTACTACGTGATCCAAACCAGAAAACGCCCAGGATCTGGCCAACAAGTATGCGAAAAATGCGAAAGCATGAGCCAGATTATAGAAAATACCAGACCTAACCCTGACCTAACCAGTGGTATCCTCTAAAATATAGATTGAATCCAGGTCTAACTCACTGTTGCAGTGTGGTGCGACATTACTACGTGATCCAAACGGAAAACGCCCAGGATCTGGCCAACAAGTATGCGAAAAATGCGAAAGTATGAGCCAGATGATGGCAAATACCAGACCTAACCCTGACCTAACCGGTGTTATCCTCTAAAATATAGATTGATTCCAGGTTTAGCTCACTGTTTCAGAGTGGTGCTACATTACTACGTGATCCAAACCAGAAAGCTCCCAGGATCTGGCCAACAAGTATGCGAAAAATGCGAAAGTATGAGCCAGATGATGGCAAATACCAGACCTAACCCTGACCTAACCGGTGTTATCCTCTAAAATATAGATTGATTCCAGGTTTAGCTCACTGTTTCAGAGTGGTGCTACATTACTACGTGATCCAAACCAGAAAGCTCCCAGGATCTGGCCAACAAGTATGCGAAAAATGCGAAAGCATGAGCCAGATTATAGAAAATACCAGAACTAACCCTGACCTAACCAGTGTTATCCTCTAAAATATAGATTGAATCCTGGTTTAACTCACTGTTGCAGTGTGGTGCGACATTACTACGTGATCCAAACCGAAAACGCCCAGGATCTGGCCAACAAGTATGCGAAAAATGCGAAAGCATGAGCGAGATTATAGAAAATACCAGACCTAACCCTGACCTAACCAGTGGTATCCTCTAAAATATAGATTGAATCCAGGTTTAACTCACTGTTGCAGTGTGGTGCGACATTACTACGTGATCCAAACCGAAAACGCCCAGGATCTGGCCAACAAGTATGCGAAAAATGCGAAAGTATGAGCCAGATGATGGCAAATACCAGACCTAACCCTGACCTAACCGGTGTTATCCTCTAAAATATAGATTGAATCCAGGTTTAACTCACTGTTGCAGTGTGGTGCGACATTACTACGTGATCCAAACCGAAAACGCCCAGGATCTGGCCAACAAGTATGCGAAAAATGCGAAAGCATGAGCCAGATTATATAAAATACCAGACCTAACCCTGACCTAACCAGTGTTATCCTCTAAAATATAGATTGAATCCTGGTTTAACTCACTGTTGCAGTGTGGTGCGACATTACTACGTGATCCAAACCGAAAACGCCCAGGATCTGGCCAACAAGTATGCGAAAAATGCGAAAGCATGAGCGAGATTATAGAAAATACCAGACCTAACCCTGACCTAACCAGTGGTATCCTCTAAAATATAGATTGAATCCAGGTTTAACTCACTGTTGCAGTGTGGTGCGACATTACTACGTGATCCAAACCGAAAACGCCCAGGATCTGGCCAACAAGTATGCGAAAAATGCGAAAGTATGAGCCAGATGATGGCAAATACCAGACCTAACCCTGACCTAACCGGTGTTATCCTCTAAAATATAGATTGAATCCAGGGTTAACTCACTGTTGCAGTGTGGAACCACATTACTACGTGTCCCAAACCAGAAAACGCCCAGGATCTGGCCAACAAGAATGCGAAAAATGCGAAAGCATGAGCCAGATTATAGAAAATACCAGACCTAACCCTGACCTAACCAGTGTTATCCTCTAAAATATAGATTGAATCCTGGTTTAACTCACTGTTGCAGTGTGGTGCGACATTACTACGTGATCCAAACCGAAAACGCCCAGGATCTGGCCAACAAGTATGCGAAAAATGCGAAAGTACGAGCCAGATGATGGCAAATACCAGACCTACCCCTGACCTAACCGGTGTCACCCTCTAATATATAGATCGAATCCAGGATTACTTCACTGTTTCAGTGCGGTACCACACTACTACCTGATCCAACCCAGAAAACGCCCTGGATCTGGCCAACAAGTATGCGAAAAATGCGAAAGTATGAGCCAGATGATGGCAAATACCAGACCTAACCCAAACCTAACTGGTGTTACCCTCTAATATATAGATCGAATCCAGGATTAACTCACTGTTTCAGTGTGGTACCACATTCCAACGTGATCCAAACCAGAAAACGCCCAGGATCAGGCCAACAAGTAAGTGAAAAATGCGAAAGTATGAGCCAGATGATGGCAAATTCCAGACCTAACCCTGACCTAACCTGTGTTATCCTCTAAAATATAGATTGAATCCAGGTTTAACTCACTGTTGCAGTGTGGTGCGACATTACTACGTGATCCAAACCGAAAACGCCCAGGATCTGGCCAACAAGTATGCGAAAAATGCGAAAGTATGAGCCAGATGATGGCAAATACCAGACCTAACCTTGACCTAACCGGTGTTATCCTCTAAAATATAGATTGAATCCAGGGTTAACTCACTGTTGCAGTGTGGAACCACATTACTACGTGTCCCAAACCAGAAAACGCCCAGGATCTGGCCAACAAGTATGCGAAAAATGCGAAAGCATGAGCCAGATTATAGAAAATACCAGACCTAACCCTGACCTAACCAGTGTTATCCTCTAAAATATAGATTGAATCCAGGTTTAACTCACTGTTGCAGTGTGATGCGACATTACTACGTGATCCAAACCGAAAACGCCCAGGATCTGGCCAACAAGTATGCGAAAAATGCGAAAGCATGAGCCAGATTATAGAAAATACCAGACCTAACCCTGACCTAACCAGTGGTATCCTCTAAAATATAGATTGAATCCAGGTTTAACTCACTGTTGCAGTGTGGAACCACATTACTACGTGATCCAAACCAGAAAACGCCCAGGATCTGGCCAACAAGTATGCGAAAAATGCGAAAGCATGAGCCAGATTATAGAAAATACCAGACCTAACCCTGACCTAACCAGTGTTATCCTCTAAAATATAGATTGAATCCTGGTTTAACTCACTGTTGCAGTGTGGTGCGACATTACTACGTGATCCAAACCGAAAACGCCCAGGATCTGGCCAACAAGTATGCGAAAAATGCGAAAGTATGAGCCAGATGATGGCAAATACCAGACCTACCCCTGACCTAACCGGTGTCACCCTCTAATATATAGATCGAATCCAGGATTACTTCACTGTTTCAGTGCGGTACCACACTACTACCTGATCCAACCCAGAAAACGCCCTGGATCTGGCCAACAAGTATGCGAAAAATGCGAAAGTATGAGCCAGATGATGGCAAATACCAGACCTAACCCAAACCTAACTGGTGTTACCCTCTAATATATAGATCGAATCCAGGATTAACTCACTGTTTCAGTGTGGTACCACATTCCAACGTGATCCAAACCAGAAAACGCCCAGGATCAGGCCAACAAGTAAGTGAAAAATGCGGAAGTATGAGCCAGATGATGGCAAATTCCAGACCTAACCCTGACCTAACCTGTGTTATCCTCTAAAATATAGATTGAATCCAGGTTTAGCTCACTGTTGCAGTGTGGTACCACATTACTACGTGATCCAAACCAGAAAACGCCCAGGATCTGGCCAACAAGTATGCGAAAAATGCGAAGGTATGAGCCAGATGATGGCAAATACCAGACCTAACCCTGACCTAACCAGTGTTATCCTCTAAAATATAGATTGATTCCGGGTTTAGCTCACTGTTTCAGAGTGGTGCTACATTACTACGTGACACAAACCAGAAGACGCCCAGGATCTGGCCAACAGGTATGCGAAAAATGCGAAAGTATGAGCCAGATGATGGCAAATACCAGACCTAACCCTGACCTAACCGGTGTCATCCCCCAAAATATAGAATGAATCCAGGTTTAGCTCACTGTTGCAGTGTGGAACCACATTACTACGTGATCCAAACCAGAAAACGCCCAGGATCTGGCCAACAAGTATGCGAAAAATGCGAAAGCATGAGCCAGATTATAGAAAATACCAGACCTAACCCTGACCTAACCAGTGTTATCCTCTAAAATATAGATTGAATCCAGGTTTAACTCACTGTTGCAGTGTGGTGCGACATTACTACGTAATCCAAACCGAAAACGCCCAGGATCTGGCCAACAAGTATGCGAAAAATGCGAAAGTATGAGCCAGATGATGGCAAATACCAGACCTAATCCTGACCTAACCGGTGTTATCCTCTAAAATATAGATTGAATTCAGGTTTGACTCACTGTTGCAGTGTGGTACCACATTACTACGTAACCCAAACCAGAAAACGCCCAGGATCTGGCCAACAAGTATGCGAAAAATGCGAAAGTATGAGCCAGATGATGGCAAATACCAGACCTAATCCTCACCTAACCGGTGTTATCCTCTAAAATATAGATTGAATCCAGGTTTAACTCACTGTTGCAGTGTGGTGCGACATTACTACGTAATCCAAACCGAAAACGCCCAGGATCTGGCCAACAAGTATGCGAAAAATGCGAAAGTATGAGCCAGATGATGGCAAATACCAGACCTAATCCTGACCTAACCAGTGTTATCCTCTAAAATATAGATTGAATCCAGGTTTAACTCACTGTTGCAGTGTGGTGCGACATTACTACGTAATCCAAACCGAAAACGCCCAGGATCTGGCCAACAAGTATGCGAAAAATGCGAAAGTATGAGCCAGATGATGGCAAATACCAGACCTAACCCTGACCTAACCAGTGTTATCCTCTAAAATATAGATTGAATCCAGGTTTAACTCACTGTTGCAGTGTGGTGCGACATTACTACGTAATCCAAACCGAAAACGCCCAGGATCTGGCCAACAAGTATGCGAAAAATGCGAAAGTATGAGCCAGATGATGGCAAATACCAGACCTAATCCTGACCTAACCGGTGTTATCCTCTAAAATATAGATTGAATTCAGGTTTGACTCACTGTTGCAGTGTGGTACCACATTACTACGTAACCCAAACCAGAAAACGCCCAGGATCTGGCCAGGAAGTATGCGAAAAATGCGAATGTATGAGCCAGATGATGGCAAATACCAGACCTAATCCTGACCTAACCAGTGTTATCCTCTAAAATATAGATTGATTCCAGGTTTAGCTCACTGTATCAGAGTGGTGCTACATTACTACGTGATCCAAACCAGAAAGCTCCCAGGATCTAGCCAACAAGTATGCGAAAAATGCGAAAGTGTGAACCAGATGATGGCAAATACCAGACCTAACCCTGACCTAACCGGTGTTATCCTCTAAAATATAGATTGAATTCAGGTTTGACTCACTGTTGCAGTGTGGTACCACATTACTACCTAACCCAAACCAGAAAACGCCCAGGATCTGGCCAACAAGTATGCGAAAAAAGCGAAAGTATGAGCCAGATGATGGCAAATACCAGACCTAATCCTGACCTAACCAGTGTTATCCTCTAAAATATAGATTGAATCCTGGTTTAACTCACTGTTGCAGTGTGGTGCGACATTACTACGTGATCCAAACCGAAAACGCCCAGGATCTGGCCAACAAGTATGCGAAAAATGCGAAAGTATGAGCCAGATGATGGCAAATACCAGACCTAACCCTGACCTAACCGGTGTTATCCTCTAAAATATAGATTGAATCCAGGGTTAACTCACTGTTGCAGTGTGGAACCACATTACTACGTGTCCCAAACCAGAAAACGCCCAGGATCTGGCCAACAAGAATGCGAAAAATGCGAAAGCATGAGCCAGATTATAGAAAATACCAGACCTAACCCTGACCTAACCAGTGTTATCCTCTAAAATATTGATTGAATCCTGGTTTAACTCACTGTTGCAGTGTGGTGCGACATTACTACGTGATCCAAACCGAAATCGCCCAGGATCTGGCCAACAAGTATGCGAAAAATGCGAAAGTACGAGCCAGATGATGGCAAATACCAGACCTACCCCTGACCTAACCGGTGTCACCCTCTAATATATAGATCGAATCCAGGATTACTTCACTGTTTCAGTGCGGTACCACACTACTACCTGATCCAACCCAGAAAACGCCCTGGATCTGGCCAACAAGTATGCGAAAAATGCGAAAGTATGAGCCAGATGATGGCAAATACCAGACCTAACCCAAACCTAACTGGTGTTACCCTCTAATATATAGATCGAATCCAGGATTAACTCACTGTTTCAGTGTGGTACCACATTCCAACGTGATCCAAACCAGAAAACGCCCAGGATCAGGCCAACAAGTAAGTGAAAAATGCGAAAGTATGAGCCAGATGATGGCAAATTCCAGACCTAACCCTGACCTAACCTGTGTTATCCTCTAAAATATAGATTGAATCCAGGTTTAACTCACTGTTGCAGTGTGGTACGACATTACTACGTGATCCAAACCGAAAACGCCCAGGATCTGGCCAACAAGTATGCGAAAAATGCGAAAGTATGAGCCAGATGATGGCAAATACCAGACCTAACCCTGACCTAACCGGTGTTATCCTCTAAAATATAGATTGAATCCAGGGTTAACTCACTGTTGCAGTGTGGAACCACATTACTACGTGTCCCAAACCAGAAAACGCCCAGGATCTGGCCAACAAGTATGCGAAAAATGCGAACGCATGAGCCAGATTATAGAAAATACCAGACCTAACCCTGACCTAACCAGTGTTATCCTCTAAAATATAGATTGAATCCAGGTTTAACTCACTGTTGCAGTGTGATGCGACATTACTACGTGATCCAAACCAGAAAACGCCCATGATCTGGCCAACAAGTATGCGAAAAATGCGAAAGCATGAGCCAGATTATAGAAAATACCAGACCTAACCCTGACCTAACCAGTGGTATCCTCTAAAATATAGATTGAATCCAGGTTTAACTCACTGTTGCAGTGTGGTGCGACATTACTACGTGATCCAAACCGAAAACGCCCAGGATCTGGCCAACAAGTATGCGAAAAATGCGAAAGTATGAGCCAGATGATGGCAAATACCAGACCTAACCCAAACCTAACCGGTGTTATCCTCTAAAATATAGATTGAATCCAGGTTTAACTCACTGTTGCAGTGTGGTGCGACATTACGACGTGATCAAAACCGAAAACGCCCAGGATCTGGCTAACAAGTATGCGAAAAATGCGAAAGTATGAGCCAGATGATGGCAAATACCAGACCTAACCCTGACCTAACCGGTGTTATACTCCAAAATATAGATTGAATCCAGGTTTAACTCACTGTTGCAGTGTGGAACCACATTACTACGTGATCCAAACCAGAAAACGCCCAGGATCTGGCCAACAAGTATGCGAAAAATGCGAAAGCATGAGCCAGATTATAGAAAATACCAGACGTAACCCTGACCTAACCAGTGTTATCCTCTAAAATATAGATTGAATCCTGGTTTAACTCACTGTTGCAGTGTGGTGCGACATTACTACGTGATCCAAACCGAAAACGCCCAGGATCTGGCCAACAAGTATGCGAAAAATGCGAAAGTATGAGCCAGATGATGGCAAATACCAGACCTACCCCTGACCTAACCGGTGTCACCCTCTAATATATAGATCGAATCCAGGATTACTTCACTGTTTCAGTGCGGTACCACACTACTACCTGATCCAACCCAGAAAACGCCCTGGATCTGGCCAACAAGTATGCGAAAAATGCGAAAGTATGAGCCAGATGATGGCAAATACCAGACCTAACCCAAACCTAACTGGTGTTACCCTCTAATATATAGATCGAATCCAGGATTAACTCACTGTTTCAGTGTGGTACCACATTCCAACGTGATCCAAACCAGAAAACGCCCAGGATCAGGCCAACAAGTAAGTGAAAAATGCGAAAGTATGAGCCAGATGATGGCAAATTCCAGACCTAACCCTGACCTAACCTGTGTTATCCTCTAAAATATAGATTGAATCCAGGTTTAGCTCACTGTTGCAGTGTGGTACCACATTACTACGTGATCCAAACCAGAAAACGCCCAGGATCTGGCCAACAAGTATGCGAAAAATGCGAAGGTATGAGCCAGATGATGGCAAATACCAGACCTAACCCTGACCTAACCAGTGTTATCCTCTAAAATATAGATTGATTCCGGGTTTAGCTCACTGTTTCAGAGTGGTGCTACATTACTACGTGATCCAAACCAGAAAACGCCCAGGATCTGGTCAACAAGTATGCGAAAAATGCGAAAGTATGACCCAGATGATGGCAAATACCAGACCTAACCCTGACCTAACCGCTATCATCCTCTAAAGTATAGATTGTATCCAAGATTAACTCACTGTTGCAGCGTGGTACCACATTACGACGTGACACAAACCAGAAGACGCCCAGGATCTGGCCAACAGGTATGCGAAAAATGCGAAAGTATGAGCCAGATGATGGCAAATACCAGACCTAACCCTGACCTAACCGGTGTCATCCCCCAAAATATAGAATGAATCCAGGTTTAGCTCACTGTTGCAGTGTGGAACCACATTACTACGTGATCCAAACCAGAAAACGCCCAGGATCTGGCCAACAAGTATGCGAAAAATGCGAAAGCATGAGCCAGATTATAGAAAATACCAGACCTAACCCTGACCTAACCAGTGTTATCCTCTAAAATATAGATTGAATCCAGGTTTAACTCACTGTTGCAGTGTGGTGCGACATTACTACGTAATCCAAACCGAAAACGCCCAGGATCTGGCCAACAAGTATGCGAAAAATGCGAAAGTATGAGCCAGATGATGGCAAATACCAGACCTAATCCTGACCTAACCGGTGTTATCCTCTAAAATATAGATTGAATTCAGGTTTGACTCACTGTTGCAGTGTGGTACCACATTACTACGTAACCCAAACCAGAAAACGCCCAGGATCTGGCCAGGAAGTATGCGAAAAATGCGAATGTATGAGCCAGATGATGGCAAATACCAGACCTAATCCTGACCTAACCAGTATTATCCTCTATAATACAGATTGATTCCAGGTTTTGCTCACTGTTTCAGAGTGGTGCTACATTACTACGTGATCCAAACCAGAAAGCTCCCAGGATCTAGCCAACAAGTATGCGAAAAATGCGAAAGTATGAGCCAGATGATGGCAAATACCAGACCTAATCCTGACCTAACCAGTGTTATCCTCTAAAATATAGATTGATTCCAGGTTTAGCTCACTGTATCAGAGTGGTGCTACATTACTACGTGATCCAAACCAGAAAGCTCCCAGGATCTAGCCAACAAGTATGCGAAAAATGCGAAAGTGTGAACCAGATGATGGCAAATACCAGACCTAACCCTGACCTAACCGGTGTTATCCTCTAAAATATAGATTGAATTCAGGTTTGACTCACTGTTGCAGTGTGGTACCACATTACTACCTAACCCAAACCAGAAAACGCCCAGGATCTGGCCAACAAGTATGCGAAAAAAGCGAAAGTATGAGCCAGATGATGGCAAATACCAGACCTAATCCTGACCTAACCAGTGTTATCCTCTAAAATATAGATTGATTCCAGGTTTAGCTCACTGTTTCAGAGTGGTGCTACATTACTACGTGATCCAAACCAGAAAACTCCCAGGATCTAGCCAACAAGTATGGGAAAAATGCGAAAGTATGAGCCAGATGATGGCAAATACCAGACCTAACCCTGACCTAACCGGTGTTATCCTCTAAAATATAGATTGAATCCAGGTTTAACTCACTGTTGAAGTGTGGAACCACATTACGACGTGACACAAACCAGAAGACGCCCAGGATCTGGCCAACAAGTATGCGAAAAATGCGAAAGTATGAGCCAGATGATGGCAAATACCAGACCTAATCCTGACCTAACCAGTGTTATCCTCTAAAATATAGATTGAATCCAGGTTTAACTCACTGTTGCAGTGTGGTGCGACATTACTACGTAATCCAAACCGAAAACGCCCAGGATCTGGCCAACAAGTATGCGAAAAATGCGAAAGTATGAGCCAGATGATGGCAAATTCCAGACCTAACCCTGACCTAACCAGTGTTATCCTCTAAAATATAGATTGAATCCAGGTTTAACTCACTGTTGCAGTGTGATGCGACATTACTACGTGATCCAAACCAGAAAACGCCCAGGATCTGGCCAACAAGTATGCGAAAAATGCGAAAGCATGAGCCAGATTATAGAAAATACCAGACCTAACCCTGACCTAACCAGTGGTATCCTCTAAAATATAGATTGAATCCAGGTTTAACTCACTGTTGCAGTGTGGTGCGACATTACTACGTGATCCAAACCGAAAACGCCCAGGATCTGGCCAACAAGTATGCGAAAAATGCGAAAGTATGAGCCAGATGATGGCAAATACCAGACCTAACCCAATCCTAACCGGTGTTATCCTCTAAAATATAGATTGAATCCAGGTTTAACTCACTGTTGCAGTGTGGTGCGACATTACGACGTGATCAAAACCGAAAACGCCCAGGATCTGGCTAACAAGTATGCGAAAAATGCGAAAGTATGAGCCAGATGATGGCAAATACCAGACCTAACCCTGACCTAACCGGTGTTATACTCCAAAATATAGATTGAATCCAGGTTTAACTCACTGTTGCAGTGTGGAACCACATTACTACGTGATCCAAACCAGAAAACGCCCAGGATCTGGCCAACAAGTATGCGAAAAATGCGAAAGCATGAGCCAGATTATAGAAAATACCAGACCTAACCCTGACCTAACCAGTGTTATCCTCTAAAATATAGATTGAATCCTGGTTTAACTCACTGTTGCAGTGTGGTGCGACATTACTACGTGATCCAAACCGAAAACGCCCAGGATCTGGCCAACAAGTATGCGAAAAATGCGAAAGTATGAGCCAGATGATGGCAAATACCAGACCTACCCCTGACCTAACCGGTGTCACCCTCTAATATATAGATCGAATCCAGGATTACTTCACTGTTTCAGTGCGGTACCACACTACTACCTGATCCAACCCAGAAAACGCCCTGGATCTGGCCAACAAGTATGCGAAAAATGCGAAAGTATGAGCCAGATGATGGCAAATACCAGACCTAACCCAAACCTAACTGGTGTTACCCTCTAATATATAGATCGAATCCAGGATTAACTCACTGTTTCAGTGTGGTACCACATTCCAACGTGATCCAAACCAGAAAACGCCCAGGATCAGGCCAACAAGTAAGTGAAAAATGCGAAAGTATGAGCCAGATGATGGCAAATTCCAGACCTAACCCTGACCTAACCTGTGTTATCCTCTAAAATATAGATTGAATCCAGGTTTAGCTCACTGTTGCAGTGTGGTACCACATTACTACGTGATCCAAACCAGAAAACGCCCAGGATCTGGCCAAGAAGTATGCGAAAAATGCGAAGGTATGAGCCAGATGATGGCAAATACCAGACCTAACCCTGACCTAACCAGTGTTATCCTCTAAAATATAGATTGATTCCGGGTTTAGCTCACTGTTTCAGAGTGGTGCTACATTACTACGTGATCCAAACCAGAAAACGCCCAGGATCTGGTCAACAAGTATGCGAAAAATGCGAAAGTATGACCCAGATGATGGCAAATACCAGACCTAACCCTGACCTAACCGCTATCATCCTCTAAAGTATAGATTGTATCCAAGATTAACTCACTGTTGCAGCGTGGTACCACATTACGACGTGACACAAACCAGAAGACGCCCAGGATCTGGCCAACAGGTATGCGAAAAATGCGAAAGTATGAGCCAGATGATGGCAAATACCAGACCTAACCCTGACCTAACCGGTGTCATCCCCCAAAATATAGAATGAATCCAGGTTTAGCTCACTGTTGCAGTGTGGAACCACATTACTACGTGATCCAAACCAGAAAACGCCCAGGATCTGGCCAACAAGTATGCGAAAAATGCGAAAGCATGAGCCAGATTATAGAAAATACCAGACCTAACCCTGACCTAACCAGTGTTATCCTCTAAAATATAGATTGAATCCAGGTTTAACTCACTGTTGCAGTGTGGTGCGACATTACTACGTAATCCAAACCGAAAACGCCCAGGATCTGGCCAACAAGTATGCGAAAAATGCGAAAGTATGAGCCAGATGATGGCAAATACCAGACCTAATCCTGACCTAACCGGTGTTATCCTCTAAAATATAGATTGAATTCAGGTTTGACTCACTGTTGCAGTGTGGTACCACATTACTACGTAACCCAAACCAGAAAACGCCCAGGATCTGGCCAGGAAGTATGCGAAAAATGCGAATGTATGAGCCAGATGATGGCAAATACCAGACCTAATCCTGACCTAACCAGTATTATCCTCTATAATACAGATTGATTCCAGGTTTTGCTCACTGTTTCAGAGTGGTGCTACATTACTACGTGATCCAAACCAGAAAGCTCCCAGGATCTAGCCAACAAGTATGCGAAAAATGCGAAAGTATGAGCCAGATGATGGCAAATACCAGACCTAATCCTGACCTAACCAGTGTTATCCTCTAAAATATAGATTGATTCCAGGTTTAGCTCACTGTATCAGAGTGGTGCTACATTACTACGTGATCCAAACCAGAAAGCTCCCAGGATCTAGCCAACAAGTATGCGAAAAATGCGAAAGTGTGAACCAGATGATGGCAAATACCAGACCTAACCCTGACCTAACCGGTGTTATCCTCTAAAATATAGATTGAATTCAGGTTTGACTCACTGTTGCAGTGTGGTACCACATTACTACCTAACCCAAACCAGAAAACGCCCAGGATCTGGCCAACAAGTATGCGAAAAAAGCGAAAGTACGCGCCAGATGATGGCAAATACCAGACCTACCCCTGACCTAACCGGTGTCACCCTCTAATATATAGATCGAATCCAGGATTACTTCACTGTTTCAGTGCGGTACCACACTACTACCTGATCCAACCCAGAAAACGCCCTGGATCTGGCCAACAAGTATGCGAAAAATGCGAAAGTATGAGCCAGATGATGGCAAATACCAGACCTAACCCAAACCTAACTGGTGTTACCCTCTAATATATAGATCGAATCCAGGATTAACTCACTGTTTCAGTGTGATGCGACATTACTACGTGATCCAAACCAGAAAACGCCCAGGATCTGGCCAACAAGTAAGTGAAAAATGCGAAAGTATGAGCCAGATGATGGCAAATTCCAGACCTAACCCTGACCTAACCTGTGTTATCCTCTAAAATATAGATTGAATCCAGGTTTAACTCACTGTTGCAGTGTGGTGCGACATTACTACGTGATCCAAACCGAAAACGCCCAGGATCTGGCCAACAAGTATGCGAAAAATGCGAAAGTATGAGCCAGATGATGGCAAATACCAGACCTAACCCTGACCTAACCGGTGTTATCCTCTAAAATATAGATTGAATCCAGGGTTAACTCACTGTTGCAGTGTGGAACCACATTACTACGTGTCCCAAACCAGAAAACGCCCAGGATCTGGCCAACAAGTATGCGAAAAATGCGAAAGCATGAGCCAGATTATAGAAAATACCAGACCTAACCCTGACCTAACCAGTGTTATCCTCTAAAATATAGATTGAATCCAGGTTTAACTCACTGTTGCAGTGTGATGCGACATTACTACGTGATCCAAACCAGAAAACGCCCAGGATCTGGCCAACAAGTATGCGAAAAATGCGAAAGCATGAGCCAGATTATAGAAAATACCAGACCTAACCCTGACCTAACCAGTGGTATCCTCTAAAATATAGATTGAATCCAGGTTTAACTCACTGTTGCAGTGTGGTGCGACATTACTACGTGATCCAAACCGAAAACGCCCAGGATCTGGCCAACAAGTATGCGAAAAATGCGAAAGTATGAGCCAGATGATGGCAAATACCAGACCTAACCCAATCCTAACCGGTGTTATCCTCTAAAATATAGATTGAATCCAGGTTTAACTCACTGTTGCAGTGTGGTGCGACATTACGACGTGATCAAAACCGAAAACGCCCAGGATCTGGCTAACAAGTATGCGAAAAATGCGAAAGTATGAGCCAGATGATGGCAAATACCAGACCTAACCCTGACCTAACCGGTGTTATACTCCAAAATATAGATTGAATCCAGGTTTAACTCACTGTTGCAGTGTGGAACCACATTACTACGTGATCCAAACCAGAAAACGCCCAGGATCTGGCCAACAAGTATGCGAAAAATGCGAAAGCATGAGCCAGATTATAGAAAATACCAGACCTAACCCTGACCTAACCAGTGTTATCCTCTAAAATATAGATTGAATCCTGGTTTAACTCACTGTTGCAGTGTGGTGCGACATTACTACGTGATCCAAACCGAAAACGCCCAGGATCTGGCCAACAAGTATGCGAAAAATGCGAAAGTATGAGCCAGATGATGGCAAATACCAGACCTACCCCTGACCTAACCGGTGTCACCCTCTAATATATAGATCGAATCCAGGATTACTTCACTGTTTCAGTGCGGTACCACACTACTACCTGATCCAACCCAGAAAACGCCCTGGATCTGGCCAACAAGTATGCGAAAAATGCGAAAGTATGAGCCAGATGATGGCAAATACCAGACCTAACCCAAACCTAACTGGTGTTACCCTCTAATATATAGATCGAATCCAGGATTAACTCACTGTTTCAGTGTGGTACCACATTCCAACGTGATCCAAACCAGAAAACGCCCAGGATCAGGCCAACAAGTAAGTGAAAAATGCGAAAGTATGAGCCAGATGATGGCAAATTCCAGACCTAACCCTGACCTAACCTGTGTTATCCTCTAAAATATAGATTGAATCCAGGTTTAGCTCACTGTTGCAGTGTGGTACCACATTACTACGTGATCCAAACCAGAAAACGCCCAGGATCTGGCCAACAAGTATGCGAAAAATGCGAAGGTATGAGCCAGATGATGGCAAATACCAGACCTAACCCTGACCTAACCAGTGTTATCCTCTAAAATATAGATTGATTCCGGGTTTAGCTCACTGTTTCAGAGTGGTGCTACATTACTACGTGATCCAAACCAGAAAACGCCCAGGATCTGGTCAACAAGTATGCGAAAAATGCGAAAGTATGACCCAGATGATGGCAAATACCAGACCTAACCCTGACCTAACCGCTATCATCCTCTAAAGTATAGATTGTATCCAAGATTAACTCACTGTTGCAGCGTGGTACCACATTACGACGTGACACAAACCAGAAGACGCCCAGGATCTGGCCAACAGGTATGCGAAAAATGCGAAAGTATGAGCCAGATGATGGCAAATACCAGACCTAACCCTGACCTAACCGGTGTCATCCCCCAAAATATAGAATGAATCCAGGTTTAGCTCACTGTTGCAGTGTGGAACCACATTACTACGTGATCCAAACCAGAAAACGCCCAGGATCTGGCCAACAAGTATGCGAAAAATGCGAAAGCATGAGCCAGATTATAGAAAATACCAGACCTAACCCTGACCTAACCAGTGTTATCCTCTAAAATATAGATTGAATCCAGGTTTAACTCACTGTTGCAGTGTGGTGCGACATTACTACGTAATCCAAACCGAAAACGCCCAGGATCTGGCCAACAAGTATGCGAAAAATGCGAAAGTATGAGCCAGATGATGGCAAATACCAGACCTAATCCTGACCTAACCGGTGTTATCCTCTAAAATATAGATTGAATTCAGGTTTGACTCACTGTTGCAGTGTGGTACCACATTACTACGTAACCCAAACCAGAAAACGCCCAGGATCTGGCCAGGAAGTATGCGAAAAATGCGAATGTATGAGCCAGATGATGGCAAATACCAGACCTAATCCTGACCTAACCAGTATTATCCTCTATAATACAGATTGATTCCAGGTTTTGCTCACTGTTTCAGAGTGGTGCTACATTACTACGTGATCCAAACCAGAAAGCTCCCAGGATCTAGCCAACAAGTATGCGAAAAATGCGAAAGTATGAGCCAGATGATGGCAAATACCAGACCTAATCCTGACCTAACCAGTGTTATCCTCTAAAATATAGATTGATTCCAGGTTTAGCTCACTGTATCAGAGTGGTGCTACATTACTACGTGATCCAAACCAAAAAGCTCCCAGGATCTAGCCAACAAGTATGCGAAAAATGCGAAAGTGTGAACCAGATGATGGCAAATACCAGACCTAACCCTGACCTAACCGGTGTTATCCTCTAAAATATAGATTGAATTCAGGTTTGACTCACTGTTGCAGTGTGGTACCACATTACTACCTAACCCAAACCAGAAAACGCCCAGGATCTGGCCAACAAGTATGCGAAAAAAGCGAAAGTATGAGCCAGATGATGGCAAATACCAGACCTAATCCTGACCTAACCAGTGTTATCCTCTAAAATATAGATTGATTCCAGGTTTAGCTCACTGTTTCAGAGTGGTGCTACATTACTACGTGATCCAAACCAGAAAGCTCCCAGGATCTAGCCAACAAGTATGCGAAAAATGCGAAAGTGTGAACCAGATGATGGCAAATACCAGACCTAACCCTGACCTAACCGGTGTTATCCTCTAAAATATAGATTGAATTCAGGTTTGACTCACTGTTGCAGTGTGGTACCACATTACTACCTAACCCAAACCAGAAAACGCCCAGGATCTGGCCAACAAGTATGCGAAAAAAGCGAAAGTACGAGCCAGATGATGGCAAATACCAGACCTACCCCTGACCTAACCGGTGTTATCCTCTAAAGTATAGATTGAATTCAGGTTTGAATCACTGTTGCAGTGTGGTACCACATTACTACCTAACCCAAACCAGAAAACGCCCAGGATCTGGCCAACAAGTATGCGAAATATGCGAAAGTATGAGCCAGATGATGGCAAATACCAGACCTAATCCTGACCTAACCAGTGTTATCCTCTAAAATATAGATTGATTCCAGGTTTATCTCACTGTTTCAGAGTGGTGCTACATTACTACGTGATCCAAACCAGAAAGCACCCAGGATCTAGCCAACAAGTATGCGAAAAATGCGAAAGTATGAGCCAGATGATGGCAAATACCAGACCTAACCCAATCCTAACCGGTGTTATCCTCTAAAATATAGATTGAATCCAGGTTTAACTCACTGTTGCAGTGTGGTGCGACATTACTACGTGATCCAAACCGAAAACGCCCAGGATCTGGCCAACAAGTATGCGAAAAATGCGAAAGTATGAGCCAGATGATAGCAAATACCATACCTAACCCTGACCTAACCGGTGTTATCCTATAAAATATAGATTGAATACAGGTGTAACTCACTGTCTCAGAGTGGTACCACATTACTACGTGTTCCAAACCAGAAAACGTCCAGGATCTGGCCAACAAGTATGCGAAAAATGCCAAAGCATGAGCCAGATGATGGCAAATACCAGACCTAACCCTGACCTAACCCGTGTTATCCTCTAAAATATAGATTGAATTCAGGTTTGACCCACTGTTACAGTGTGGTACCACATTACTACCTAGCCCAAACCTGAAAACGCCCAGGATCTGGTTAACAAGTCTGCGAAAAATGCGAAAGTATGACCCAGATGATGGCAAATACCAGACCTAACCCTGACCTAACCGCTATCATCGTCTAAAGTATAGACTGTATCCAAGATTAACTCACTGTTGCAGCGTGGTACCACATTACGACGTGACACAAACCAGAAAACGCCCAGGATCTGGCCATCAGGTATGCGAAAAATGCGAAAGTATGAGCCAGATGATGGCAAATACCAGACCTAACCCTGACCTAACCGGTGTCATCCCCCAAAATATAGAATGAATCCAGGTTTAGCTCACTGTTGCAGTGTGGAACCACATTACTACGTGATCCAAACCAGAAAACGCCCAGGATCTGGCCAACAAGTATGCGAAAAATGCGAAAGCATGAGCCAGATTATAGAAAATACCAGACCTAACCCTGACCTAACCAGTGTTATCCTCTAAAATATAGATTGAATCCAGGTTTAACTCACTGTTGCAGTGTGGTGCGACATTACTACGTGATCCAAACCGAAAACGCCCAGGATCTGGCCAACAAGTATGCGAAAAATGCGAAAGTATGAGCCAGATGATGGCAAATGCCAGACCTAATCCTGACCTAACCGGTGTTATCCTCTAAAATATAGATTGAATTCAGGTTTGACTCACTGTTGCAGTGTGGTACCACATTACTACGTAACCCAAACCAGAAAACGCCCAGGATCTGGCCAGGAAGTATGCGAAAAATGCGAATGTATGAGCCAGATGATGGCAAATAGCAGACCTAATCCTGACCTAACCAGTGTTATCCTCTATAATATAGATTGATTCCAGGTTTTGCTCACTGTTTCAGAGTGGTGCTACATTACTACGTGATCCAAACCAGAAAGCTCCCAGGATCTAGCCAACAAGTATGCGAAAAATGCGAAAGTATGAGCCAGATGATGGCAAATACCAGACCTAATCCTGACCTAACCAGTGTTATCCTCTAAAATATAGATTGAATCCAGGTTTAACTCACTGTTGCAGTGTGGAACCACATTACTACGTGATCCAAACCAGAAAACGCCCAGGATCTGGCCAACAAGTATGCGAAAAATGCGAAAGCATGAGCCAGATTATAGAAAATACCAGACCTAACCCTGACCTAACCAGTGTTATCCTCTAAAATATAGATTGAATCCTGGTTTAACTCACTGTTGCAGTGTGGTGCGACATTACTACGTGATCCAAACCAGAAAGCTCCCAGGATCTAGCCAACAAGTATGCGAAAATTGCGAAAGTATGAGCCAGATGATGGCAAATACCAGACCTAACCCTGACCTAACCGGTGTTATACTCCAAAATATAGATTGAATCCAGGGTTAACTCACTGTTGCAGTGTGGTGCCACATTACTACGTGATCCAAACCAGAAAACGCCCAGGATCTGGCCAACAAGTATGCGAAAAATGCGAAAGTATGAGCCAGATGATGGCAAATACCAGACCTAACCCAATCCTAACCGGTGTTATCCTCTAAAATATAGATTGATTCCAGGTTTATCTCATTGTATCAGAGTGGTGCTACATTACTACGTGATCCAAACCAGAAAGCTCCCAGGATCTAGCCAACAAGTATGCGAAAAATGCGAAAGTATGAGCCAGATGATGGCAAATACCAGACCTAACTCTGACCTAACCGGTGTTATCCTCTAAAATATACATTGAATTCAGCTTTAACTCACTGTTGCAGTGTGGCACCACATTACTACGTGACCCAAAGCATAAAACGCCCAGTATCTGGCCAACAAGTATGCCAAAAATGCGAAAGTATGGGCCAGATGATGGCAAATACCAGACCTAATCCTGACCTAACCGGTGTTATGCTCTAAAATATAGATTGAATCCTGGTTTAACCCACTGTTTCTGTGTGGTACCACATTACTACGCGATACAACCCAGAAAACGCCCAGGATCTGGTCAACAAGTATGCGAAAAATGCGAAAGTATGACCCAGATGATGGCAAATACCAGACCTAACCCTGACCTAACCGCTATCATCCTCTAAAGTATTGATTGTATCCAAGATTAACTCACTGTTGCAGCGTGGTACCACATTACGACGTGACACAAACCAGAAAACGCCCAGGATCTGGCCAACAGGTATGCGAAAAATGCGAAAGTATGAGCCAGATGATGGCAAATACCAGACCTAACCCTGACCTAACCAGTGTTATCGTGTAAAATATAGATTGATTCCAGGTTTAGCTCACTGTTTCAGAGTGGTGCTACATTACTACGTGATCCAAACCAGAAAGCTCCCAGGATCTAGCCAACAAGTATGCGAAAATTGCGAAAGTATGAGCCAGATGATGGCAAATACCAGACCTAACCCTGACCTAACCGGTGTTATACTCAAAAATATAGATTGAATCCAGGTTTAACTCACTGTTGCAGTGTGGAACCACATTACTACGTGATCCAAACCAGAAAACGCCCAGGATCTGGCCAACAAGTATGCGAAAAATGCGAAAGTATGAGCCAGATGATGGCAAATACCAGACCTAATCCTGACCTAGCCGGTGTTATCCTCTAAAATATAGATTGAATTCAGGTTTGACTCACTGTTGCAGTGTGGTACCACATTACTACGTAACCCAAACCAGAAAACGCCCAGGATCTGGCCAGGAAGTATGCGAAAAATGCGAATGTATGAGCCAGATGATGGCAAATACCAGACCTAATCCTGACCTAACCAGCGTTATCCTCTATAATATAGATTGATTCCAGGTTTTGCTCACTGTTTCAGAGTGGTGCTACATTACTACGTGATCCAAACCAGAAAGCTCCCAGGATCTAGCCAACAAGTATGCGAAAAATGCGAAAGTATGGGCCAGATGATGGCAAATACCAGTCCTAATCCTGACCTAACCAGTGTTATCCTCTAAAATATAGATTGATTCCAGGTTTAGCTCACTGTATCAGAGTGGTGCTACATTACTATGTGATCCAAACCAGAAAGCTCCCAGGATCTAGCCAACAAGTATGCGAAAAATGCGAAAGTATGAGCCAGATGATGGCAAATACCAGACCTAACCCTGACCTAACCGGTGTTATCCTCTAAAATATAGATTGAATTCAGGTTTGACTCACTGTTGCAGTGTGGTACCACATTACTACCTAACCCAAACCAGAAAACACCCTGGATCTGGCCAACAAGTATGCGAAAAATGCGAAAGTATGAGCCAGATGATGGCAAATACCAGACCTAATCCTGACCTAACCAGTGTTATCCTCTAAAATATAGATTGATTCCAGGTTTAGCTCACTGTTTCAGAGTGGTGCTACATTACTACGTGATCCAAACCAGAAAACTCCCAGGATCTAGCCAACAAGTATGCGAAAAATGCGAAAGTATGAGCCAGATGATGCCAAATACCAGACCTAACCCTGACCTAACCGGTGTTATGCTCTAAAATATAGATTGAATCCAGGTTTAACTCACTGTTGAAGAGTGGAACCACATTACTACGTGACCCAAACCAGAAAACGCCCAGGATCTGGCCAACAAGTATGCGAAAAATGCGAATGTATGAGCCAGATGATGGCAAATACCAGACCTAATCCTGACCTAACCAGTGTTATCCTCTAAAATATAGATTGAATCCAGGTTTAACTCACTGTTGCAGTGTGGAACCACATTACTACGTGATCCAAACCAGAAAACGCCCAGGATCTGGCCAACAAGTATGCGAAAAATGCGAAAGTATGAGCCAGATGATGGCAAACACCAGACCTAACCCAATCCTAATCGGTGTTATCCTCTAAAATATAGATTGAATCCAGGTTTAACTCACTGTTGCAGTGTGGTACCACATTACTACCTAACCCAAACCAGAAAACGCCCAGGATCTGGCCAACAAGTTTGCGAAAAATGCGAAAGTATGAGCCAGATGATGGCAAATACCAGACCTAACCCAATCCTAACCGGTGTTACCCTTTCAATATATAGATCGAATCCAGGATTAACTCACAGTTTCAGGGCGGTACCACACTACTACCTGATCCAACCCAGAAAACGCCCTGGATCTGGCCAACAAGTATGCGAAAAATTCGAAAGTATGAGCCAGATGAAGGCAAATACCAGACCTAATCCTGACCTAACCAGTGTTATCCTCTAAAATATAGATTGATTCCAGGTTTAGCTCACTGTTGCAGTGTGGAACCACATTGCTACGTGATCCAAACCAGAAAACGCCCAGGATCTGGCCAACAAGTATGCGAAAAATGCGAAAGTATGAGCCAGATGATGAGAAATACCAGACCTAACCCTGACCTAACCGGTGTTATCCTCTAAAATATAGATTGAATCCAGGTTTAACTCACTGTTGCAGTGTGGTGCGACATTACTACGTGACCCAAACTAGAAAACGCCCGGGATCTGGCCAACAAGTATGCGAAAAATGCGAAAGTTTGAGCCAGATGATGGCAAATACCAGACCTAATCCTGACCTATCCAGTGTTATCCTCTAAAATATAGATTGATTCCAGGTTTGGCTCACTGTATCAGAGTGGTGCTACATTACTACGTGATCCAAACCAGAAAGCTCCCAGGAACTAGCCAACAAGTATGCGAAAAATGCGAAAGTATGAGCCAGATGATGTGAAATACCAGACCTAACCCTGACCTAACCGGTGTTATCCTGTAAAATATAGATTGAATTCAGGTTTGACTCACTGTTGCAGTGTGGTACTACATTACTACCTAACCCAAACCAGAAAACGCCCAGGATCTGGCCAACAAGTATGCGAAATATGCGAAAGTATGAGCCAGATGATGGCAAATACCAGACCTAATCCTGACCTAACCAGTGTTATCCTCTAAAATATAGATTGATTCCAGGTTTAGCTCACTGTTTCAGAGTGGTGCTACATTACTACGTGATCCAAACCAGAAAGCTCCCAGGATCTAGCCAACAAGTATGCGAAAAATGCGAAAGTATGAGCCAGATGATGGCAAATACCAGACCTAACCCTGACCTAACCGGTGTTATCCTCTAAAATATAGATTGAATCCAGGTTTAACTCACTGTTGCAGTGTGGAACCACATTACTACGTGATCCAAATCAGAAAACGCCCAGGATCTGGCCAACAAGTATGCGAAAAATGCGAAAGCATTAGCCAGAATATAGAAAATACCAGACCTAACCCTGACGTAACCAGTGTTATCCTCTAAAATATAGATTGAATCCAGGTTTAACTCACTGTTGCAGTGTGGTGCGACATTACTACGTGATCCAAACCGAAAACGCCCAGGATCTGGCCAACAAGTATGCGAAATATGCGAAAGTATGAGCCAGATGATGGCAAATACCAGACCTAATCCTGACCTAACCAGTGTTATCCTCTAAAATATAGATTGATTCCAGGTTTAGCTCACTGTTTCAGAGTGGTGCTACATTACTACGTGATCCAAACCAGAAAGCTCCCAGGATCTAGCCAACAAGTATGCGAAAAATGCGAAAGTATGAGCCAGATGATGGCAAATACCAGACCTAACCCTGACCTAACCGGTGTTATCCTCTAAAATATAGATTGAATCCAGGTTTAACTCACTGTTGCAGTGTGGAACCACATTACTACGTGATCCAAATCAGAAAACGCCCAGGATCTGGCCAACAAGTATGCGAAAAATGCGAAAGCATTAGCCAGAATATAGAAAATACCAGACCTAACCCTGACGTAACCAGTGTTATCCTCTAAAATATAGATTGAATCCAGGTTTAACTCACTGTTGCAGTGTGGTGCGACATTACTACGTGATCCAAACCGAAAACGCCCAGGATCTGGCCAAGAAGTATGCGAAAAATGCGAAAGTATGAGCCAGATGGTGGCAAATACCAGACCTAACCCTGACCTAACCGGTGTTATCCTTTAAAATATAGATTGAATACAGGTTTAACTCACTGTTTCAGAGTGGAGCTACATTACTACGTGATCCAAACCAGAAAGCTCCCAGGATCTAGCCAACAAGTATGCGAAAAATTTGAAAGTATGCGCCAGATGATGGCAAATACAAGACCTAACTCAAACCTAACCGGTGTTACCCTTTCAATATATAGATCGAATCCAGGATTAACTCACTGTTTCAGTGTGGTACCTCATTACTACGTGATCCAGACCAGAAAACGCCCAGGATCTGGCCAACAAGTATGCGAAAAATGCGAAAGTATGAGCCAGATGATGGCAAATACCAGACCTAACCCAATCCTAACCGGTGTTACCCTTTCAATATATAGATCGAATCCAGGATTAACTCACAGTTTCAGGGCGGTACCACACTACTACCTGATCCGACCCAGAAAACGCCCTGGATCTGGCCAACAAGTATGCGAAAAATGCGAAAGTATGAGCCAGATGATGGCAAACACCAGACCTAACCCTGACCTAACCGGTGTTATCCACTAAAATATAGATTGAATCCAGGTTTAACTCACTGTTGCAGTGTGGAACCACATTACTACGTGATCCAAACCAGAAAACGCCCAGGATCTGGCCAACAAGTATGCGAAAAATTCGAAAGTATGAGCCAGATGAAGGCAAATACCAGACCTAATCCTGACCTAACCAGTGTTATCCTCTAAAATATAGATTGATTCCAGGTTTAGCTCACTGTTGCAGTGTGGAACCACATTACTACGTGATCCAAACCAGAAAACGCCCAGGATCTGGCCAACAAGTATGCGAAAAATGCGAAAGTATGAGCCAGATGATGGCAAACACCAGACCTAACCCTGACCTAACCGGTGTTATCCTCTAAAATATAGATTGAATCCAGGTTTAACTCACTGTTGCAGTGTGGAACCACATTACTACGTGATCCAAACCAGAAAACGCCCAGGATCTGGCCAACAAGTATGCGAAAAATGCGAAAGTATGAGCCAGATGATGGCAAACACCAGACCTAACCCTGACCTAACCGGTGTTATCCTCTAAAATATAGATTGAATCCAGGTTTAACTCACTGTTGCAGTGTGGAACCACATTACTACGTGATCCAAACCAGAAAACGCCCAGGATCTGGTCAACAAGTATGCGAAAAATGCGAAAGCATGAGCCAGATTATAGAAAATACCAGACCTAACCCTGACATAACCAGTGTTATCCTCTAAAATATAGATTGAATCCAGGTTTAACTCACTGTTGCAGTGTGGAACCACATTACTACGTGATCCAAACCAGAAAACGCCCAGGATCTGGCCAACAAGTATGCGAAAAATGCGAAAGTATGAGCCAGATGATGGCAAACACCAGACCTAACCCAATCCTAACTGGTGTTACCCTTCTAATATATAGATCAAATCCGGGATTAACTCACTGTATCAGTGTGGTACCACATTACGACGTGATCCAAATCAGAAAACGCCCAGGGTCTGGCCAAAAAGTATGCGAAAAATGCGAAAGTATGGGCCAGATGATGGCAAATACCAGACCTAACCCTGACATAACCGGTGTTATCCTCTAAAATATAGATTGAATCCAGGTTTAACTCACTCTTTCAGAGTGGTGCTACATTACTACGTGGTCCAAACCAGAAAGCGCCCAGGATCTGGCCAACAAGTATGCGAAAAATGCGAAAGTATGAGCCAGATGATGGCAAATACAAGACCTAACTCAAACCTAACCGGTGTTACCCTTTCAATATATAGATCGAATCCAGGATTAACTCTCTGTTTCAGTGTGGTACCTCATTACTACGTGATCCAGACCAGAAAACGCCCAGGATCTGGCCAACAAGTATGCGAAAAATGCGAAAGTATGAGCCAGATGATGGCAAACACCAGACCTAACCCAATCCTAACCGGTGTTACCCTTTCAATATATAGATCGAATCCAGGATTAACTCACAGTTTCAGTGCGGTACCACACTACTACCTGATCCAACCCAGAAAACGCCCTGGATCTGGCCAACAAGTATGCGAAAAATGCGAAAGTATGAACCAGATGATGGCAAATACCAGACCTAACCCTGAGCTAACCGTTGTTATCCTCTAAAATATAGATTGAATTCAGGTTTGACTCACTGTTGCAGTGTGGAACCACATTACTACGTGATCCAAACCAGCAAACGCCCAAGATCTGGCCAACAAGTATGCGAAAAATGCGAAAGTATGAGCCAGATGATGGCAAATACCAGACCTAATCCTGACCTAACCGTTGTTATCCTCTAAAATATAGATTGAATCCAGGTTTAGCTCACTGTTTCAGAGTGGTGCTACATTACTACGTGATCCAAACCAGAAAGCGCCCAGGATCTGGCCAACAATTATGCGAAAAATGCGAAAGTATGAGCCAGTGAATGGCAAATACCAGACCTAACCCAATCGTAACCGGTGTTATCCACTAAAAGATAGATTCAATCCAGGTTTAACTCACTGTTGCAGTGTGGAACCACATTACTACGTGATCCAAACCAGAAAGCTCCCAGGATCTGGCCAACAAGTATGCGAAAAATGCGAAAGTATGAGCCAGATGATGGCAAATACCAGACCTAACCCTGCCCTAACCGGTGTTATCCTCTAAAATATAGATTAAATTCAGGTTTGACTCACTGTTGCAGTGTGGTACCACATTACTACCTAACCCAAACCAGAAAACGCCCAGGATCTGGCCAACAAGTATGCGAAAAATGCGAAAGTATGAGCCAGATGATGGCAAATACCAGACCTAATCCTGACCTAACCAGTGTTATCCTCTAAAATATAGATTGATTCCAGGTTTAGCTCACTGTATCAGAGTGGTGCTACATAACTACGTGATCCAAACCAGAAAACGCCCAGGATCTGGCCAACAAGTATGCGAAAAATGCGAAAGTATGAGCCAGATGATGGCAAATACCGGACCTAACTCTGACCTAACCGGTGTTATCCTCTAAAATATAGATTGAATCCAGGGTTAACTCACTGTTGCAGTGTGGAACCACATTACTACGTGACCCAAACCAGAAAACGCCCAGGATCTGGCCAACAAGTATGCGTAAAATGCGAAAGTATGAGCCAGATGATGGCAAATATCAGACCTAACCCTGACCTAACCAGTGTTATACTCTAAAATATAGATTGAATCCAGGTTTAACTCACTGTTGCAGTGGGGTGCCACATTACTACGTGATCCAAACCAGAAAACGCCCAGGATCTGGCCAACAAGTATGCGAAAAATGCGTAAGTAATAGCCCGATGATGGCAAATACCAGACCTAACCCAATCCTAACCGGTGTTATCCTCTAAAATATAGATTGAATCCAGGTTTAACTCACTGTTGCAGCGTGGAACCACATTACTACGTGATCCAAACCAGCAAACGCCCAGGATCTGGCCAACAAGTATGCGAAAAATGCGAAAGTATGAGCCAGATTATGGCAAATACCAGCCCTAACCCTGACCTAACCGGTGTTATCCTCTAAAATATAGATTGAATTCAGGTTTGACTCACTGTTGCAGTGTGGTACCACATTACTACCTAACCCAAACCAGAAAACGCCCAGGATCTGGCCAACAAGTATGTGAAAAATGCGAAAGTATGAGCCAGATGATGGCAAATACCAGACCTAATCCTGACCTAACCAGTGTTACCCTTTAAAATATAAATTGATTCCAGGTTTAGCTCACTGTTGCAGTGTGGAACCACATTACTACGTGATCCAAACCAGAAAACGCCCAGGATCTGGCCAACAAGTATGCGAAAAATGCGAAAGTATGAGCCAGATGATGGCAAACACCAGACCTAACCCTAACCTAACCGGTGTTATCCTCTAAAATATAGATTGAATCCAGGTTTAACTCACTGTTGCAGTGTGGAACCACATTACTACGTGATCCAAACCGGAAAACGCCCAGGATCTGGCCAACAAGTATGCGAAAAATGCGAAAGTATGAGCCAGATGATGGCAAATACCAGACCTAACTATGACCTAACCGGTGTTATCCTCTAAAATATAGATTGAATCCAGGGTTAACTCACTGTTGCAGTGTGGAACCACATTACTACGTGATCCAAACCAGCAAACGCCCAGGATCTGGCCAACAAGTATGCGAAAAATGCGAAAGTATGAGCCAGATTATGGCAAATACCAGCCCTAACCCTGACCTAACCGGTGTTATCCTCTAAAATATAGATTGAATTCAGGTTTGACTCACTGTTGCAGTGTGGTACCACATTACTACCTAACCCAAACCAGAAAACGCCCAGGATCTGGCCAACAAGTATGTGAAAAATGCGAAAGTATGAGCCAGATGATGGCAAATACCAGACCTAATCCTGACCTAACCGGTGTTATCCTCTAAAATATAGATTGAATCCAGGTTTAACTCACTGTTGCAGTGTGGAACCACATTACTACGTGATCCAAACCAGAAAACGCCCAGGATCTGGCCAACAAGTATGCGAAAAATGCGAAAGCATGAGCCACCAGATTATAGAAAATACCAGACCTAACCCTGACCTAACCGCTATCATCCTCTAAAGTATAGATTGTATCCAAGATTAACTCACTGCTGCAGCGTGATACCACATTACGACGTGACACAAACCAGAAAACGCCCAGGATCTGGCCAACAGGTAGGCGAAAAATGCGAAAGTATGAGCCAGATGATGGCAAATACCAGACCTAACTATGACCTAACCGGTGTTATCCTCTAAAATATAGATTGAATCCAGGGTTAACTCACTGTTGCAGTGTGGAACCACATTACTACGTGATCCAAACCAGAAAACGCCCAGGATCTGGCCAACAAGTATGCGAAAAATGCGAAAGTATGAGCCAGATGATGGCAAACACCAGACCTAACCCAATCCTAACTGGTGTTACCCTTCTAATATATAGATCAAATCCGGGATTAACTCACTGTATCAGTGTGGTACCACATTACGACGTGATCCAAATCAGAAAACGCCCAGGGTCTGGCCAAAAAGTATGCGAAAAATGCGAAAGTATGAGCCAGATGATGGCAAATACCAGACCTAAACCTGACCTAACCGGTGTTATCCTCTAAAATATAGATTGAATTCAGGTTTGACTCACTGTTGCAGTCTGGTACCACATTACTACCTAACCCAAACCAGAAAACGCCCAGGATCTGGCCAACAAGTATGCGAAAAATGCGAAAGTATGAGCCAGATGATGGCAAATACCAGACCTAATCCAGAACTAACCAGTGTTATCCTCTAAAATATAGATTGATTCCAGGTTTAGCTCACTGTTTCAGAGTGGTGCTACATTACTACGTGATCCAAACCAGAAAGCTCCCAGGATCTAGCCAACATGTATGCGAAAAATGCGAAAGTATGAGCCAGATGATGGCAAATACCAGACCTAACCCTGACCTAACCGGTGTTATCCTCTAAAATATAGATTGAATCCAGGTTTAACTCACTGTTGCAGCGTGGAACCACATTACTACGTGATCCAAACCAGAAAACGCCCAGGATCTGGCCAACAAGTATGTGAAAAATGCGAAAGTATGAGCCAGATGATGGCAAATACCAGACCTAATCCTGACCTAACCAGTGTTATCCTCTAAAATATAGATTGATTCCAGGTTTAGCTCACTGTTGCAGTGTGGAACCACATTACTACGTGATCCAAACCAGAAAACGCCCAGGATCTGGCCAACAAGTATGCGAAAAATGCGAAAGTATGAGCCAGATGATGGCAAACACCAGACCTAACCCTGACCTAACCGGTGTTATCCTCTAAAATATAGATTGAATCCAGGTTTGACTCACTGTTGCAGTGTGGTACCACATTACTACCTAACCCAAACAAGAAAACGCCCAGGATCTGGCCAACAAGTATGCGAAAAATGCGAAAGTATGAGCCAGATGATGGCAAATACAAGACCTAATCCAGACCTAACCAGTGTTATCCTCTAAAATATAGATTGATTCCAGGTTTAGCTCACTGTTTCAGAGTGGTGCTACATTACTACGTGATCCAAACCAGAAAGCTCCCAGGATCTGGCCAACAAGTATGCGAAAAATGCGAAAGTATTAGCCCGATGATGGCAAATACCAGACCTAACCCAATCCTAACCGGTGTTATCCTCTAAAATATAGATTGAATCCAGGTTTAACTCACTGTTGCAGCGTGGAACCACATTACTGCGTGATCCAAACCAGCAAACGCCCAGGATCTGGCCAACAAGTATGCGAAAAATGCGAAAGTATGAGCCAGATGATGGCAAATACCAGACCTAAACCTGACCTAACCGGTGTTATCCTCTAAAATATAGATTGAATTCAGGTTTGACTCACTGTTGCAGTGTGGTACCACATTACTACCTAACCAAAACAAGAAAACGCCCAGGCTCTGGCCAACAAGTATGCGAAAAATGCGAAAGTATGAGCCAGATGATGGCAAACACCAGACCTAACCCTGACCTAACCGGTGTTATCCTCTAAAATATAGATTGAATCCAGGTTTAACTCACTGTTGCAGTGTGGAACCACATTACTACGTGATCCAAACCGGAAAACGCCCAGGATCTGGCCAACAAGTATGCGAAAAATGCGAAAGTATGAGCCAGATGATGGCAAACACCAGACCTAATCCTGACCTAACCGGTGTTATCCTCTAAAATATAGATTGAATCCAGGTTTAACTCACTGTTGCAGTGTGGAACCACATTACTACGTGATCCAAACCAGAAAACGCCCAGGATCTGGCCAACAAGTATGCGAAAAATGCGAAAGCATGAGCCACCAGATTATAGAAAATACCAGACCTAACCCTGACCTAACCGCTATCATCCTCTAAAGTATAGATTGTATCCAAGATTAACTCACTGTTGCAGCGTGGTACCACATTACGACGTGACACAAACCAGAAAACGCCCAGGATCTGGCCAACAGGTAGGCGAAAAATGCGAAAGTATGAGCCAGATGATGGCAAATACCAGACCTAACTATGACCTAACCGGTGTTATCCTCTAAAATATAGATTGAATCCAGGGTTAACTCACTGTTGCAGTGTGGAACCACATTACTACGTGTCCCAAACCAGTAAACGCCCAGGATCTGGCCAACAAGTATGCGAAAAATGCGAAAGTATGAGCCAGATGATGGCAAATACCAGACCTAAACCTGACCTAACCGGTGTTATCCTCTAAAATATAGATTGAATTCAGGTTTGACTCACTGTTGCAGTGTGGTACCACATTACTACCTAACCCAAACAAGAAAACGCCCAGGATCTGGCCAACAAGTATGCGAAAAATGCGAAAGTATGAGCCAGATGATGGCAAATACAAGACCTAATCCAGACCTAACCAGTGTTATCCTCTAAAATATAGATTGATTCCAGGTTTAGCTCACTGTTTCAGAGTGGTGCTACATTACTACGTGATCCAAACCAGAAAGCTCCCAGGATCTAGCCAACAAGTATGCGAAAAATGCGAAAGTATGAGCCAGATGATGGCAAATACCAGACCTAACCCTGACCTAACCGGTGTTATCCTCTAAAATATAGATTGAATCCAGGTTTAACTCACTGTTGAAGTGTGGAACCACATTACTACGTGACCCAAACCAGAAAACGCCCAGGATCTGACCAACAAGTATGCGAAAAATGCGAAAGTATGAGCCAGATGATGGCAAATACCAGACCTAACCCTGACCTAACCGGTGTTATCCTCTAAAATATAGATTGAATCCAGGTTTAACTCACTGTTGCAGTGTGGAACCACATTACTACGTGATCCAAATCAGAAAACGCCCAAGATCTGGCCAACAAGTATGCGAAAAATGCGAAAGTATGAGCCAGATGATGAGAAATACCAGACCTAACCCTGACCTAACCGGTGTTATCCTCTAAAATATAGATTGAATCCAGGTTTAACTCACTGTTGCAGTGTGGTGCGACATTACTACGTGACCCAAACTAGAAAACGCCCGGGATCTGGCCAACAAGTATGCGAAAAATGGGAAAGTTTGAGCCAGATGATGGCAAATACCAGACCTAATCCTGACCTATCCAGTGTTATCCTCTAAAATATAGATTGATTCCAGGTTTGGCTCACTGTTTCAGAGTGGTGCTACATTACTACGTGATCCAAACCAGAAAGCTCCCAGGATCTAGCCAACAAGTATGCGAAAAATGCGAAAGTATGAGCCAGATGATGGCAAATACCAGACCTAACACTGACCTAACCGGTGTTATCCTCTAAAATATAGATTGAATCTAGGATTAACTCACTGTTTCAGAGTGGTGCTACATTACTACGTAATCCAAACCAGAAAGCGCCCAGGATCTGGTCAACAAGTATGCGAAAAATGCGAAAGTATGAGCCAGATGATGGCAAATACCAGACCTAACGCAAACCTAACCGGTGTTACCCTCTAATATATAGATCGAATCCCGGATTACTTCACTGTTTCAGTGCGGTACCACACTACTACCTGGTCCAAGCCTGAAAACGCCCAGAAACTGGCCAACAAGTAGGTGAAAAAGGCGAAAGGATGAGCCAGATGATGGCAAATGCCAGACCAAACCCAATCCTAAATTGTGTTATCCTCTAAAATATAGATTGAATCCAAGTTTAACTCACTGTTGCAGTGTGGTGCGACATTACTACGTGACCCAAACTAGAAAACGCCCGGGATCTGGCCAACAAGTATGCGAAAAATGCGAAAGTTTGAGCCAGATGATGGCAAATACCAGACCTAATCCTGACCTATCCAGTGTTATCCTCTAAAATATAGATTGATTCCAGGTTTGGCTCACTGTTTCAGAGTGGTGCTACATTACTACGTGATCCAAACCAGAAAGCTCCCAGGATCTAGCCAACAAGTATGCGAAAAATGCGAAAGTATGAGCCAGATGATGGCAAATACCAGACCTAACCCTGACCTAACCGGTGTTATCCTCTAAAATATAGATTGAATCCAGGTTTAGCTCACTGTTTCAGAGTGGTGCTACATTACTACGTGATTCAAACCAGAAAGCTCCCAGGATCTAGCCAACAAGTATGCGAAAAATGCGAAAGTATGAGCCAGATGATGTGAAATACCAGACCTAACCCTGACCTAACCGGTGTTATCCTTTAAAATATAGATTGAATACAGGTTTAACTCACTGTCTCAGAGTGGTACCACATTACTACGTGTTCCAAACCAGAAAACGTCCAGGATCTGGCCAACAAGTATGCGAAAAATGCGAAAGCATTAGCCAGAATATAGAAAATACCAGACCTAACCCTGACGTAACCAGTGTTATCCTCTAAAATATAGATTGAATCCAGGTTTAACTCACTGTTGCAGTGTGGTGCGACATTACTACGTGACCCAAACTAGAAAACGCCCGGGATCTGGCCAACAAGTATGCGAAAAATGCGAAAGTTTGAGCCAGATGATGGCAAATACCAGACCTAACCCTGACCTAACCGGTGTTATCCTGTAAAATATAGATTGAATTCTGGTTTGACTCACTGTTGCAGTGTGGTACCACATTACTACCTAACCCAAACCTGAAAACGCCCAGAATCTGGCCAATAAGTATGCGAAAAATGCGAAAGTATGAGCCAGATGATGGCAAATACCAGACCTAATCCTGACCTAACCAGTGTTATCCTCTAAAATATAGATTGATCCCAGGTTTAGCTCACTGTTTCAGAGTGGTGCTACATTACTACGTGATTCAAACCAGGAAGCTCCCAGGATCTAGCCAACAAGTATGCGAAAAATGCGAAAGTATGAGCCAGATGATGGCAAATACCAGACCTAACCCTGACCTAACCGGTCTTATCCTCTAAAATATAGATTGAATCCAGGTTTAACTCACTGTTGCAGTGTGGGACCACATTACTACGTGATCCAAATCAGAAAACGCCCAGGATCTGGCCAACAAGTATGCAAAAAATGCGAAAGCATTAGCCAGAATATAGAAAATACCAGACCTAACCCTGACGTAACCAGTGTTATCCTCTAAAATATAGATTGAATCCAGGTTTAACTCACTGTTGCAGTGTGGTGCGACATTACTACGTGATCCAAACCGAAAACGCCCAGGATCTGGCCAAGAAGTATGCGAAAAATGCGAAAGTATGAGCCAGATGGTGGCAAATACCAGACCTAACCCTGACCTAACCGGTGTTATCCTTTAAAATATAGATTGAATACAGGTTTAACTCACTGTCTCAGAGTGGTACCACATTACTACGTGTTCCAAACCAGAAAACGTCCAGGATCTGGCCAACAAGTATGCGAAAAATGCCAAAGCATGAGCCAGATGATGGCAAATACCAGACCTAACCCTGACCTGACCGGTGTTATCCTCTAAAATATAGATTGAATTCAGGTTTGACCCACTGTTGCAGTGTGGTACCACATTACTACCTAACCCAAACCTGAAAACGCCCAGGATCTAGCCAACAAGTATGCGAAAAATGCGAAAGTATGAGCCAGATGATGGCAAATACCAGACCTAATCCTGACCTAACCGGTGTTATCCTCTAAAATATAGATTGAATCCAGGTTTAACTCACTGTTGCAGTGTGGAACCACATTACTACGTGACCCAAACCAGAAAACGCCCAGGATCTGGCCAACAAGTATGCGAAAAATGCGAATGTATGAGCCAGATGATGGCAAATACCAGACCTAAACCTGACCTAACCGGTGTTATCCTCTAAAATATAGATTGAATCCAGGTTTAACTCACTGTTGCAGTGTGGAACCACATTACTACGTGATCCAAATCAGAAAACGCCCAAGATCTGGCCAACAAGTATGCGAAAAATGCGAAAGTATGAGCCAGATGATGAGAAATACCAGACCTAACCCTGACCTAACCGGTGTTATCCTCTAAAATATAGATTGAATCCAGGTTTAACTCACTGTTGCAGTGTGGTGCGACATTACTACGTGACCCAAACTAGAAAACGCCCGGGATCTGGCCAACAAGTATGCGAAAAATGGGAAAGTTTGAGCCAGATGATGGCAAATACCAGACCTAATCCTGACCTATCCAGTGTTATCCTCTAAAATATAGATTGATTCCAGGTTTGGCTCACTGTTTCAGAGTGGTGCTACATTACTACGTGATCCAAACCAGAAAGCTCCCAGGATCTAGCCAACAAGTATGCGAAAAATGCGAAAGTATGAGCCAGATGATGGCAAATACCAGACCTAACACTGACCTAACCGGTGTTATCCTCTAAAATATAGATTGAATCTAGGATTAACTCACTGTTTCAGAGTGGTGCTACATTACTACGTAATCCAAACCAGAAAGCGCCCAGGATCTGGTCAACAAGTATGCGAAAAATGCGAAAGTATGAGCCAGATGATGGCAAATACCAGACCTAACGCAAACCTAACCGGTGTTACCCTCTAATATATAGATCGAATCCCGGATTACTTCACTGTTTCAGTGCGGTACAACACTACTACCTGGTCCAAGCCTGAAAACGCCCAGAAACTGGCCAACAAGTAGGTGAAAAAGGCGAAAGGATGAGCCAGATGATGGCAAATGCCAGACCAAACCCAATCCTAAATTGTGTTATCCTCTAAAATATAGATTGAATCCAAGTTTAACTCACTGTTGCAGTGTGGTGCGACATTACTACGTGACCCAAACTAGAAAACGCCCGGGATCTGGCCAACAAGTATGCGAAAAATGCGAAAGTTTGAGCCAGATGATGGCAAATACCAGACCTAATCCTGACCTATCCAGTGTTATCCTCTAAAATATAGATTGATTCCAGGTTTGGCTCACTGTTTCAGAGTGGTGCTACATTACTACGTGATCCAAACCAGAAAGCTCCCAGGATCTAGCCAACAAGTATGCGAAAAATGCGAAAGTATGAGCCAGATGATGGCAAATACCAGACCTAACCCTGACCTAACCGGTGTTATCCTCTAAAATATAGATTGAATCCAGGTTTAGCTCACTGTTTCAGAGTGGTGCTACATTACTACGTGATTCAAACCAGAAAGCTCCCAGGATCTAGCCAACAAGTATGCGAAAAATGCGAAAGTATGAGCCAGATGATGTGAAATACCAGACCTAACCCTGACCTAACCGGTGTTATCCTTTAAAATATAGATTGAATACAGGTTTAACTCACTGTCTCAGAGTGGTACCACATTACTACGTGTTCCAAACCAGAAAACGTCCAGGATCTGGCCAACAAGTATGCGAAAAATGCGAAAGCATTAGCCAGAATATAGAAAATACCAGACCTAACCCTGACGTAACCAGTGTTATCCTCTAAAATATAGATTGAATCCAGGTTTAACTCACTGTTGCAGTGTGGTGCGACATTACTACGTGACCCAAACTAGAAAACGCCCGGGATCTGGCCAACAAGTATGCGAAAAATGCGAAAGTTTGAGCCAGATGATGGCAAATACCAGACCTAACCCTGACCTAACCGGTGTTATCCTGTAAAATATAGATTGAATTCAGGTTTGACTCACTGTTGCAGTGTGGTGCGACATTACTACGTGACCCAAACTAGAAAACGCCCGGGATCTGGCCAACAAGTATGCGAAAAATGCGAAAGTTTGAGCCAGATGATGGCAAATACCAGACCTAATCCTGACCTATCCAGTGTTATCCTCTAAAATATAGATTGATTCCAGGTTTGGCTCACTGTTTCAGAGTGGTGCTACATTACTACGTGATCCAAACCAGAAAGCTCCCAGGATCTAGCCAACAAGTATGCGAAAAATGCGAAAGTATGAGCCAGATGATGGCAAATACCAGACCTAACCCTGACCTAACCGGTGTTATCCTCTAAAATATAGATTGAATCCAGGTTTAGCTCACTGTTTCAGAGTGGTGCTACATTACTACGTGATTCAAACCAGAAAGCTCCCAGGATCTAGCCAACAAGTATGCGAAAAATGCGAAAGTATGAGCCAGATGATGTGAAATACCAGACCTAACCCTGACCTAACCGGTGTTATCCTTTAAAATATAGATTGAATACAGGTTTAACTCACTGTCTCAGAGTGGTACCACATTACTACGTGTTCCAAACCAGAAAACGTCCAGGATCAGGCCAACAAGTATGCGAAAAATGCGAAAGCATTAGCCAGAATATAGAAAATACCAGACCTAACCCTGACGTAACCAGTGTTATCCTCTAAAATATAGATTGAATCCAGGTTTAACTCACTGTTGCAGTGTGGTGCGACATTACTACGTGACCCAAACTAGAAAACGCCCGGGATCTGGCCAACAAGTATGCGAAAAATGCGAAAGTTTGAGCCAGATGATGGCAAATACCAGACCTAACCCTGACGTAACCAGTGTTATCCTCTAAAATATAGATTGAATCCAGGTTTAACTCACTGTTGCAGTGTGGTGCGACATTACTACGTGATCCAAACCGAAAACGCCCAGGATCTGGCCAAGAAGTATGCGAAAAATGCGAAAGTATGAGCCAGATGGTGGCAAATACCAGACCTAACCCTGACCTAACCGGTGTTATCCTTTAAAATATAGATTGAATACAGGTTTAACTCACTGTCTCAGAGTGGTACCACATTACTACGTGTTCCAAACCAGAAAACGTCCAGGATCTGGCCAACAAGTATGCGAAAAATGCCAAAGCATGAGCCAGATGATGGCAAATACCAGACCTAACCCTGACCTAACCGGTGTTATCCTCTAAAATATAGATTGAATTCAGGTTTGACCCACTGTTGCAGTGTGGTACCACATTACTACCTAACCCAAACCTGAAAACGCCCAGGATCTAGCCAACAAGTATGCGAAAAATGCGAAAGTATGAGCCAGATGATGGCAAATACCAGACCTAATCCTGACCTAACCAGTGTTATCCTCTAAAATATAGATTGATTCCAGGTTTAGCTCACTGTTTCAGAGTGGTGCAACATTACTACGTGATCCAAACCAGAAAGCTCCCAGGATCTAGCCAACAAGTATGCGAAAATTGCGAAAGTATGAGCCAGATGATGGCAAATACCAGACCTAACCCTGACCTAACCGGTGTTATCCTCTAAAATATAGATTGAATCTAGGTTTAACTCACTGTTGCAGTGTGGTGCGACATTACTTCGTGATCCAAACCGAAAACGCCCAGGATCTGGCCAACAAGTATGCGAAAAATGCGAAAGTATGAGCCAGATGATGGCAAATACAAGACCTAACTCTGACCTAACCGGTGTTATCCTCTATAATATAGATTGAATCCAGGTTTAGCTCACTGTATCAGAGTGGTGCTACATTACTACGTGATCCAAATCAGAAAGCTCCCAGGATCTAGCCAACAAGTATGCGAAAAATGCGAAAGTATGAGCCAGATGATGGCAAATACCAGACCTAACCCTGACCTAACCGGTGTTATCCTCTAAAATATAGATTGAATCCAGGTTTAACTCACTGTTGCAGTGTGGAACCACATTACTACGTCATCCAAATCAGAAAACGCCCAAGATCTGGCCAACAAGTATGCGAAAAATGCGAAAGCATGAGCCAGATTATAGAAAATACCAGACCTAACCCTGACCTAACCAGTGTTATCCTCTAAAGTATAGATTGAATCCAGGTTTAACTCACTGTTGCAGAGTGGTGCGACATTACTACGTGACCCAAACCAGAAAACGCCCGGGATCTGGCCAACAAGTATGCGAAAAATGCGAAAGTATGAGCCAGATGGTGGCAAATACCAGACCTAACCCTGACCTAACCGGTGTTATCCTCTAAAATATAGATTGAATCCAGGTTTAACTCACTGTTGCACTGTGGTGCGACATTACTACGTGACCCAAACTAGAAAACGCCCGGGATCTGGCCAACAAGTATGCGAAAAATGGGAATGTTTGAGCCAGATGATGGCAAATACCAGACCTAATCCTGACCTATCCAGTGTTATCCTCTAAAATATAGATTGATTCCAGGTTTGGCTCACTGTTTCAGAGTGGTGCTACATTACTACGTGATCCAAACCAGAAAGCTCCCAGGATCTAGCCAACAAGTATGCGAAAAATGCGAAAGTATGAGCCAGATGATGTGAAATACCAGACCTAACCCTGACCTGACCGGTGTTATCCTGTAAAATATAGATTGAATTCAGGTTTGACTCACTGTTGCAGTGTGGTACCACATTACTACCTAACCCAAACCAGAAAACGCCCAGGATCTGGCCAACAAGTATGCGAAATATGCGAAAGTATGAGCCAGATGATGGCAAATACCAGACCTAATCCTGACCTAACCAGTGTTATCCTCTAAAATATAGATTGATTCCAGGTTTAGCTCACTGTTTCAGAGTGGTGCAACATTACTACGTGATCCAAACCAGAAAGCTCCCAGGATCTAGCCAACAAGTATGCGAAAAATGCGAAAGTATGAGCCAGATGATGGCAAATACCAGACCTAACCCTGACCTAACCGGTGTTATCCTCTAAAATATAGATTGAATCCAGGTTTATCTCACTGTTGCAGTGTGGAACCACATTACTACGTGATCCAAATCAGAAAACGCCCAGGATCTGGCCAACAAGTATGCGAAAAATGCGAAAGCATTAGCCAGAATATAGAAAATACCAGACCTAACCCAATCCTAACCGGTGTTATCCTCTAAAATATAGATTGAATCCAGGTTTAACTCTCTCTTTCAGAGTGGTGCTACATTACTACGTGATCCAAACCAGAAAGCGCCCAGGATCTGGCCAACAAGTATGCGAAAAATTTGAAAGTATGGACCAGATGATGGCAAATACAAGACCTAACTCAAACCTAACCGGTGTTACCCTTTCAATATATAGATCGAATCCAGGATTAACTCACTGTTTCAGTGTGGTACCTCATTACTACGTGATCCAGACCAGAAAACGCCCAGGATCTGGCCAACAAGTATGCGAAAAATGCGAAAGTATGAGCCAGATGATGGCAAATACCAGACCTAACCCAATCCTAACCGGTGTTACCCTTTCAATATATAGATCGAATCCAGGATTAACTCACAGTTTCAGGGCGGTACCACACTACTACCTGATCCAACCCAGAAAACGCCCTGGATCTGGCCAACAAGTATGCGAAAAATGCGAAAGTATGAGCCAGATGATGGCAAATACCAGACCTAACCCTGACCTAACCGTTGTTATCCTCTAAAATATAGATTGAATCCAGGTTTAACTCACTGTTTCAGAGTGGTGCCACATTACTACGTGATCCAAACCAGAAAACGCCCAGGATCTGGCCAACAAGTATGCGAAAAATTCGAAAGTATGAGCCAGATGATGGCAAATACCAGACCTAACCCTGACCTAACCGGTGTTATCCTCTAAAATATAGATTGATTCCAGGTTTAGCTCACTGTTTCAGAGTGGTGCTACATTACTACGTGATCCAAACCAGAAAGCTCCCAGGATCTAGCCAACAAGTTTGCGAAAATTGCGAAAGTATGAGTCAGATGATGGCAAATACCAGACCTAACCCTGACCTACTCGATGTTATACTCCAAAATATAGATTGAATCCAGGTTTAACTCACTGTTGCAGTGTGGAACCACATTACTACGTGATCCAAACCAGAAAACGCCCAGGATCTGGCCAACAAGTATGCGAAAAATGCGAAAGCATGAGCCAGATTATAGAAAATACCAGACCTAACCCAATCCTAACCGGTGTTATCCTCTAAAATATAGATTGAATCCAGGTTTAACTCACTGTTGCAGTGTGGTGCGACATTACTACGTGATCCAAACCGAAAACGCCCAGGATCTGGCCAACAAGTATGCGAAAAATGCGAAAGTATGAGCCAGATGATGGCAAATACCAGACCTAACCCTGACCTAACCGGTGTTATACTCCAAAATATAGATTGAATCCAGGTTTAACTCACTGTTGCAGTGTGGAACCACATTACTACGTGATCCAAACCAGAAAACGCCCAGGATCTGGCCAACAAGTATGAGAAAAATGCGAAAGCATGAGCCAGATTATAGAAAATACCAGACCTAACCCTGACCTAACCAGTGTTATCCTCTAAAATATAGATTGAATCCAGGTTTAACTCACTGTTGCAGTGTGGTGCGACATTACTACGTGATCCAAACCGAAAACGCCCAGGATCTGGCCAACAAGTATGCGAAAAATGCGAAAGTGTGAGTCAGATGATGGCAAATACCAGACCTAACCCTGACCTAACCGGTGTTATACTCCAAAATATAGATTGAATCCAGGTTTAACTCACTGTTGCAGTGTGGAACCACATTACTACGTGGTCCAAACCAGAAAACGCCCAGGATCTGGCCAACAAGTATGAGAAAAATGCGAAAGTATGAGCCAGATGATGGCAAATACCAGACCTAACCCAATCCTAACCGGTGTTATCCTTTAAAATATAGATTGATTCCAGGTTTATCTCACTGTATCTGAGTGGTGCTACATTACTACGTGATCCAAACCAGAAAGCTCCCAGGATCTAGCCAACAAGTATGCGAAAAATGCGAAAGTATGAGCCAGATGATGGCAAATACCAGACCTAACTCTGACCTAACCGGTGTTATCGTCTAAAATATACATTGAATTCAGCTTTAACTCACTGTTGCAGTGTGGCACCACATTACTACGTGACCCAAAGCATAAAACGCCCAGTATCTGGCCAACAAGTATGCCAAAAATGCGAAAGTATGGGCCAGATGATGGCAAATACCAGACCTAATCCTGACCTAACCGGTGTTATGCTCTAAAATATAGATTGAATCCTGGTTTAACCCACTGTATCAGAGTGGTGCTACATTACTACGTGATCCAAACCAGAAAGCTCCCAGGATCTAGCCAACAAGTATGCGAAAAATGCGAAAGTATGAGCCAGATGATGGCAAATACCAGACCTAACTCTGACCTAACCGGTGTTATCGTCTAAAATATACATTGAATTCAGCTTTAACTCACTGTTGCAGTGTGGCACCACATTACTACGTGACCCAAAGCATAAAACGCCCAGTATCTGGCCAACAAGTATGCCAAAAATGCGAAAGTATGGGCCAGATGATGGCAAATACCAGACCTAATCCTGACCTAACCGGTGTTATGCTCTAAAATATAGATTGAATCCTGGTTTAACCCACTGTTTCTGTGTGGTACCACATTACTACGCGATACAACCCAGAAAACGCCCAGGATCTGGTCAACAAGTATGCGAAAAATGCGAAAGTATGACCCAGATGATGGCAAATTCCAGACCTAACCCTGACCTAACCGCTATCATCCTCTAAAGTATAGATTGTATCCAAGATTAACTCACTGTTGCAGCGTGGTACCACATTACGACGTGACACAAACCAGAAAACGCCCAGGATCTGGCCAACAGGTATGCGAAAAATGCGAAAGTATGAGCCAGATGATGGCAAATACCAGACTTAACTCTGACCTAACCGGTGTTATCCTCTAAAATATAGATTGAATCCAGGGTTAACTCACTGTTACAGTGTGGAACCACATTACTACGTGTCCCAAACCAGAAAACGCCCAGGATCTGGCCAACAAGTATGCGAAAAATGCGAACGTATGAGCCAGATGATGGCAAATACCAGACCTAACCCTGACCTAACCAGTGTTATCCTCTAAAATATAGATTGATTCCATGTTTAGCTCACTGTTTCAGAGTGGTGCTACATTACTACGTGATCCAAACCAGAAAGCTCCCAGGATCTAGCCAACAAGTTTGCGAAAATTGCGAAAGTATGAACCAGATGATGGCAAATACCAGACCTAACCCTGACCTAACCGGTGTTATACTCAAAAATATAGATTGAATCCAGGTTTAACTCACTGTTGCAGTGTGGAACCACATTACTACGTGATCCAAACCAGAAAACGCCCAGGATCTGGCCAACAAGTATGCGAAAAATGCGAAAGCATGAGCCAGATTATAGAAAATACCAGACCTAACCCTGACCGAACCAGTGTTATCCTCTAAAATATAGATTGAATCCAGGTTTAACTCACTGTTGCAGTGTGGTGCGACATTACTACGTGATCCAAACCGAAAACGCCCAGGATCTGGCCAACAAGTATGCGAAAAATGCGAAAGTATGAGCCAGATGATGGCAAATACCAGACCTAATCCTGACCTAACCGGTGTTATCCTCTAAAATATAGATTGAATTCAGGTTTGACTCACTGTTGCAGTGTGGTACCACATTACTACGTAACCCAAACCAGAAAACGCCCAGGATCTGGCCAGGAAGTCTGCGAAAAATGCGAATGTATGAGCCAGATGATGGCAAATACCAGACCTAATCCTGACCTAACCAGTGTTATCCTCTATAATATAGATTGATTCCAGGTTTTGCTCACTGTTTCAGAGTGGTGCTACATTACTACGTGATGCAAACCAGAAAGCTCCCAGGATCTAGCCAACAAGTATGCGAAAAATGCGAAAGTATGAGCCAGATGATGGCAAATACCAGACCTAATCCTGACCTAACCAGTGTTATCCTCTAAAATATAGATTGATTCCAGGTTTAGCTCACTGTTTCAGAGTGGTGCTACATTACTGCGTGATCCAAACCAGAAAGCACCCAGGATCTAGCCAACAAGTATGCGAAAAATGCGAAAGTATGAGCCAGATGATGTGAAATACCAGACCTAACCCTGATCTAACCGGTGTTATCCTCTAAAATATAGATTGAATCCAGGTTTAACTCACTGTTGAAGTGTGGTACCACATTACTACCTAACCCAAACAAGAAAACGCCCAGGATCTGGCCAACAAGTATGCGAAAAATGCGAAAGTATGAGCCAGATGATGGCAAATACAAGACCTAATCCAGACCTAACCAGTGTTATCCTCTAAAATATAGATTGAATTCAGGTTTGACTCACTGTTGCAGTGTGGTACCACATTACTACCTAACCCAAACAAGAAAACGCCCAGGATCTGGCCAACAAGTATGCGAAAAATGCGAAAGTATGAGCCAGATGATGGCAAATACAAGACCTAATCCTGACCTAACCAGTGTTATCCTCTAAAATATAGATTGATTCCAGGTTTATCTCACTGTTTCAGAGTGGTGCTACATTACTACGTGATCCAAACCAGAAAGCACCCAGGATCGAGCCAACAAGTATGCGAAAAATGCGAAAGTATGAGCCAGATGATGGCAAATACCAGACCTAACCCTGACCTAACCGGTGTTATCCTCTAAAATATAGATTGAATCCAGGTTTAACTCACTGTTGAAGTGTGGAACCACATTACTACGTGACCCAAACCAGAAAACGCCCAGGATCTGGCCAACAAGTATGCGAAATATGCGAAAGTATGAGCCAGATGATGGCAAATACCAGACCTAACCCTGACCTAACCGGTGTTATCCTCTAAAATATAGATTGAATTCAGGTTTGACTCACTGTTGCAGTGTGGTACCACATTACTACCTAACCCAAACAAGAAAACGCCCAGGATCTGGCCAACAAGTATGCGAAAAATGCGAAAGTATGAGCCAGATGATGGCAAATACAAGACCTAATCCAGACCTAACCAGTGTTATCCTCTAAAATATAGATTGATTCCAGGTTTAGCTCACTGTTTCAGAGTGGTGCTACATTACTACGTGATCCAAACCAGAAAGCTCCCAGGATCTAGCCAACAAGTATGCGAAAAATGCGAAAGTATGAGCCAGATGATGGCAAATACCAGACCTAACCCTGACCTAACCGGTGTTATCCTCTAAAATATAGATTGAATCCAGGTTTAACTCACTGTTGAAGTGTGGAACCACATTACTACGTGACCCAAACCAGAAAACGCCCAGGATCTGGCCAACAAGTATGCGAAATATGCGAAAGTATGAGCCAGATGATGGCAAATACCAGACCTAATCCTGACCTAACCAGTGTTATCCTCTAAAATATAGATTGATTCCAGGTTTATCTCACTGTTTCAGAGTGGTGCTACATTACTACGTGATCCAAACCAGAAAGCACCCAGGATCGAGCCAACAAGTATGCGAAAAATGCGAAAGTATGAGCCAGATGATGGCAAATACCAGACCTAACCCTGACCTAACCGGTGTTATCCTCTAAAATATAGATTGAATCCAGGTTTAACTCACTGTTGCAGTGTGGTGCGACATTACTACGTGATCCAAACCGAAAACGCCCAGGATCTGGCCAGGAAGTATGCGAAAAATGCGAAAGTATGAGCCAGATGATGGCAAATACCAGACCTAACCCTGACCTAACCGGTGTTATCCTCTAAAATATAGATTGAATTCAGGTTTGACTCACTGTTGCAGTGTGGTACCACATTAGTACCTAACCCAAACCAGAAAACGCCCAGGATCTGGCCAACAAGTATGCGAAAAATGCGAAAGTATGCGCCAGATGATGGCAAACACCAGACCTAACCCTGACCTAACCGGTGTTATCCTCTAAAATATAGATTGAATCCAGGTTTAACTCACTGTTGCAGTGTGGTGCGACATTACTACGTGATCCAAACCGAAAACGCCCAGGATCTGGCCAGGAAGTATGCGAAAAATGCGAAAGCATGAGCCAGATTATAGAAAATACCAGACCTAATCCTGACCTAACCAGTGTTATCCTCTAAAATATAGATTGAATCCAGGTTTAACTCACTGTTGCAGTGTGGAACCACATTAATACGTGATCCAAACCAGAAAACGCCCAGGATCTGGCCAACAAGTATGCGAAAAATGCGAAAGCATGAGCCAGATTATAGAAAATACCAGACCTAACCCTGACATAACCAGTGTTATCCTCTAAAATATAGATTGAATCCAGGTTTAACTCACTGTTGCAGTGTGGTGCGACATTACTACGTGATCCAAACCGAAAACGCCCAGGATCTAGCCAACAAGTATGCGAAAAATGCGAAAGTATGAGCCAGATGATGGCAAATACCAGACCTAATCCTGACCTAACCAGTGTTATCCTCTAAAATATAGATTGATTCCAGGTTTAGCTCACTGTTTCAGAGTGGTGCTACATTACTGCGTGATCCAAACCAGAAAGCACCCAGGATCTAGCCAACAAGTATGCGAAAAATGCGAAAGTATGAGCCAGATGATGTGAAATACCAGACCTAACCCTGACCTAACCGGTGTTATCCTCTAAAATATAGATTGAATTCAGGTTTGAATCACTGTTGCAGTGTGGAACCACATTACTACCTAACCCAAACCAGAAAACGCCCAGGATCTGGCCAACAAGTATGCGAAATATGCGAAAGTATGAGCCAGATGATGGCAAATACCAGACCTAATCCTGACCTAACCAGTGTTATCCTCTAAAATATAGATTGATTCCAGGTTTATCTCACTGTTTCAGACTGGTGCTACATTACTACGTGATCCAAACCAGAAAGCACCCAGGATCGAGCCAACAAGTATGCGAAAAATGCGAAAGTATGAGCCAGATGATGGCAAATACCAGACCTAACCCTGACCTAACCGGTGTTATCCTCTAAAATATAGATTGAATCCAGGTTTAACTCACTGTTGCAGTGTGGTGCGACATTACTACGTATTCCAAACCGAAAACGCCCAGGATCTGGCCAGGAAGTATGCGAAAAATGCGAAAGTATGAGCCAGATGATGGCAAATACCAGACCTAACCCTGACCTAACCGGTGTTATCCTCTAAAATATAGATTGAATTCAGGTTTGACTCACTGTTGCAGTGTGGTACCACATTACTACCTAACCCAAACCAGAAAACGCCCAGGATCTGGCCAACAAGTATGCGAAAAATGCGAAAGTATGCGCCAGATGATGGCAAATACCAGACCTAATCCTGACCTAACCAGTGTTATCCTCTAAAATAGAGATTGATTCCAGGTTTAGCTCACTGTTTCAGAGTGGTGCTACATTACTACGTGATCCAAACCAGAAAGCTCCCAGGATCTAGCCAACAAGTATGCGAAAATTGCGAAAGTATGAGCCAGATGATGGCAAACACCAGACCTAACCCTGACCTAACCGGTGTTATCCTCTAAAATATAGATTGAATCCAGGTTTAACTCACTGTTGCAGTGTGGAACCACATTAATACGTGATCCAAACCAGAAAACGCCCAGGATCTGGCCAACAAGTATGCGAAAAATGCGAAAGTATGACCCAGATGATGGCAAATACCAGACCTAACCCAATCCTAACCGGTGTTACCCTTTCAATATATAGATCGAATCCAGGATTAACTCACAGTTTCAGGGCGGTACCACACTACTACCTGATCCAACCCAGAAATCGCCCTGGATCTGGCCAACAAGTATGCGAAAAATGCGAAAGTATGAGCCAGATGATGGCAAATACCAGACCTAACCCAATCCTAACCGGTGTTACCCTTTCAATATATAGATCGAATCCAGGATTAACTCACAGTTTCAGGGCGGTACCACACTACTACCTGATCCAACCCAGAAAACGCCCTGGATCTGGCCAACAAGTATGCGAAAAATGCGAAAGTATGAGCCAGATGATGGCAAATACCAGACCTAACCCTGACCTAACCGCTATCATCCTCTAAAGTATAGATTGTATCCAAGATTAACTCACTGTTGCAGCGTGGTACCACATTACGACGTGACACAAACCAGAAAACGCCCAGGATCTGGCCAACAGGTATGCGAAAAATGCGAAAGTATGAGCCAGATGATGGCAAATACCAGACCTAACCCAATCCTAACCGGTGTTACCCTTTCAATATATAGATCGAATCCAGAATTAACTCACTGTTTCAGTGTGGTACCTCATTACTACGTGATCCAGACCAGAAAACGCCCAGGATCTGGCCATCAAGTATGCGAAAAATGCGAAAGTATGAGCCAGATGATGGCAAATACCAGACCTAATCCTGACCTAACCGGTGTTATCCTCTAAAATATAGATTGAATCCAGGTTTAACTCACTGTTTCAGAGTGGTGCCACATTACTACGTGATCCAAACCAGAAAACGCCCAGGATCTGGCCTACAAGTATGCGAAAAATTCGAAAGTATGAGCCAGATGATGGCAAATACCAGACCTAACCCAATCCTAACCGGTGTTATCCTCTAAAATATAGATTGATTCCAGGTTTATCTCACTGTATCAGAGTGGTGCTACTTTACTACGTGATCCAAACCAGAAAGCTCCCAGGATCTAGCCAACAAGTATGCGAAAAATGCGAAAGTATGAGCCAGATGATGGCAAATACCAGACCTAACTCTGACCTAACCGGTGTTATCGTCTAAAATATAGATTGATTCCAGGTTTATCTCACTGTTGCAGCGTGGTACCACATTACGACGTGACACAAACCAGAAAACGCCCAGGATCTGGCCAACAGGTATGCGAAAAATGCGAAAGTATGAGCCAGATGATGGCAAATACCAGACCTAACCCAATCCTAACCGGTGTTACCCTTTCAATATATAGATCGAATCCAGAATTAACTCACTGTTTCAGTGTGGTACCTCATTACTACGTGATCCAGACCAGAAAACGCCCAGGATCTGGCCATCAAGTATGCGAAAAATGCGAAAGTATGAGCCAGATGATGGCAAATACCAGACCTAATCCTGACCTAACCGGTGTTATCCTCTAAAATATAGATTGAATTCAGCTTTAACTCACTGTTGCAGTGTGGCACCACATTACTACGTGACCCAAAGCATAAAACGCCCAGTATCTGGCCAGCAAGTATGCCAAAAATGCGAAAGTATGGGCCAGATGATGGCAAATACCAGACCTAATCCTGACCTAACCGGTGTTATGCTCTAAAATATAGATTGAATCCTGGTTTAACCCACTGTTTCTGTGTGGTACCACATTACTACGCGATACAACCCAGAAAACGCCCAGGATCTGGTCAACAAGTATGCGAAAAATGCGAAAGTATGACCCAGATGATGGCAAATACCAGACCTAACCCTGACCTAACCGCTATCATCCTCTAAAGTATAGATTGTATCCAAGATTAACTCACTGTTGCAGCGTGGTACCACATTACGACGTGACACAAACCAGAAAACGCCCAGGATCTGGCCAACAGGTATGCGAAAAATGCGAAAGTATGAGCCAGATGATGGCAAATACCAGACCTAACCCTGACCGAACCGGTGTTATACTCAAAAATATAGATTGAATCCAGGTTTAACTCACTGTTGCAGTGTGGAACCACATTACTACGTGATCCAAACCAGAAAACGCCCAGGATCTGGCCAACAAGTATGCGAAAAATGCGAAAGCATGAGCCAGATTATAGAAAATACCAGACCTAACCCTGACCTAACCAGTGTTATCCTCTAAAATATAGATTGAATCCAGGTTTAACTCACTGTTGCTGTGTGGTGCGACATTACTACGTGATCCAAACCGAAAACGCCCAGGATCTGGCCAACAAGTATGCGAAAAATGCGAAAGTATGAGCCAGATGATGGCAAATACCAGACCTAATCCTGACCTAACCGGTGTTATCCTCTAAAATATAGATTGAATTCAGGTTTGACTCACTGTTGCAGTGTGGTACCACATTACTACGTAACCCAAACCAGAAAACGCCCAGGATCTGGCCAGGAAGTATGCGAAAAATGCGAATGTATGAGCCAGATGATGGCAAATACCAGACCTAATCCTGACCTAACCAGTGTTATCCTCTATAATATAGATTGATTCCAGATTTTGCTCACTGTTTCAGAGTGGTGCTACATTACTACGTGATCCAAACCAGAAAGCTCCCAGGATCTAGCCAACAAGTATGCGAAAAATGCGAAAGTATGAGCTAGATGATGGCAAATACCAGACCTAATCCTGACCTAACCAGTGTTATCCTCTAAAATATAGATTGATTCCAGGTTTAGCTCACTGTATCAGAGTGGTGCTACATTACTACGTGATCCAAACCAGAAAGCTCCCAGGATCTAGCCAACAAGTATGCGAAAAATGCGAAAGTATGAGCCAGATGATGGCAAATACCAGACCTAACCCTGACCTAACCGGTGTTATCCTCCAAAATATAGATTGAATTCAGGTTTGACTCACTGTTGCAGTGTGGTACCACATTACTACCTAACCCAAACCAGAAAACGCCCAGGATCTGGCCAACAAGTATGCGAAAAATGCGAAAGTATGAGCCAGATGATGGCAAATACCAGACCTAATCCTGACCTAACCAGTGTTATCCTCTAAAATATAGATTGATTCCAGGTTTAGCTCACTGTTTCAGAGTGGTGCTACATTACTACGTGATCCAAACCAGAAAGCACCCAGGATCTAGCCAACAAGTATGCGAAAAATGCGAAAGTATGAGCCAGATGATGTGAAATACCAGACCTAACCCTGACCTAACCGGTGTTATCCTCTAAAATATAGATTGAATTCAGGTTTGACTCACTGTTGCTGTGTGGTACCACATTACTACCTAACCCAAACCAGAAAACGCCCAGGATCTGGCCAACAAGTATGCGAAAAATGCGAAAGTATGAGCCAGATGATGGCAAATACCAGACCTAATCCTGACCTAACCAGTGTTATCCTCTAAAATATAGATTGATTCCAGGTTTAGCTCACTGTTTCAGAGTGGTGCTACATTACTACGTGATCCAAACCAGAAAGCACCCAGGATCTAGCCAACAAGTATGCGAAAAATGCGAAAGTATGAGCCAGATGATGTGAAATACCAGACCTAACCCTGACCTAACCGGTGTTATCCTCTAAAATATAGATTGAATTCAGGTTTGACTCACTGTTGCAGTGTGGTACCACATTACTACCTAACCCAAACCAGAAAACGCCCAGGATCTGGCCAACATGTATGCGAAAAATGCGAAAGTATGAGCCAGATGATGGCAAATACCAGACCTAACCCTGACCTAACCGGTGTTATCCTCTAAAATATAGATTGAATCCAGGTTTAACTCACTGTTGCAGTGTGGTGCGACATTACTACGTGATCCAAACCGAAAACGCCCAGGATCTGGCCAGGAAGTATGCGAAAAATGCGAAAGTATGAGCCAGATGATGGCAAATACCAGACCTAACCCTGACCTAACCGCTATCATCGTCTAAAGTATAGACTGTATCCAAGATTAACTCACTGTTGCAGCGTGGTACCACATTACGACGTGACACAAACCAGAAAACGCCCAGGATCTGGCCATCAGGTATGCGAAAAATGCGAAAGTATGAGCCAGATGATGGCAAATACCAGACCTAACCCTGACCTAACCGGTGTTATCCTCTAAAATATATATTGAATCCAGGTTTAACTCACTGTTGCAGTGTGGAACCACATTACTACGTGACCCAAACCAGAAAACGCCCAGGATCTGGCCATCAGGTATGCGAAAAATGCGAAAGTATGAGCCAGATGATGGCAAATACCAGACCTAACCCTGACCTAACCGGTGTTATCCTCTAAAATATAGACTGAATACAGGTTTAACTCACTGTTTCAGAGTGGTACCACATTACTACGTGTTCCAAACCAGAAAACGTCCAGGATCTGGCCAACAAGTATGCGAAAAATGCCAAAGCATGAGCCAGATGATGGCAAATACCAGACCTAACCCTGACATAACCAGTGTTATCCTCTAAAATATAGATTGAATCCAGGTTTAACTCACTGTTGCAGTGTGGTGCGACATTACTACGTGATCCAAACCGAAAACGCCCAGGATCTAGCCAACAAGTATGCGAAAAATGCGTAAGTATGAGCCAGGTGATGGCAAATACCAGACCTAACTCAAACCTAACCGGTGTTACCCTTTCAATATATAGATCGAATCCAGGATTAACTCACTGTTTCAGTGTGGTACCTCATTACTACGTGATCCAGACCAGAAAACGCCCAGGATCTGGCCATCAAGTATGCGAAAAATGCGAAAGTATGAGCCAGATGATGGGAAATACCAGACCTAACCCAATCCTAACCGGTGTCACCCTTTCAATATACAGATCGAATCCAGGATTAACTCACAGTTCCAGGGCGGTACCACACTACTACCTGATCCAACCCAGAAAACGCCCTGGATCTGGCCAACAAGTATGCGAAAAATGCGAAAGTATGAGCCAGATGATGGCAAATACCAGACCTAACCCTGACCTAACCGGTGTTATCCTCTAAAATATAGATTGAATTCAGGTTTGACTCACTGTTGCAGTGTGGTACCACATTACTACCTAACCCAAACCAGAAAACGCCCAGGATCTGGCCAACAAGTATGCGAAAAATGCGAAAGTATGCGCCAGATGATGGCAAATACCAGACCTAATCCTGACCTAACCAGTGTTATCCTCTAAAATAGAGATTGATTCCAGGTTTAGCTCACTGTTTCAGAGTGGTGCTACATTACTACGTGATCCAAACCAGAAAGCTCCCAGGATCTAGCCAACAAGTATGCGAAAATTGCGAAAGTATGAGCCAGATGATGGCAAACACCAGACCTAACCCTGACCTAACCGGTGTTATCCTCTAAAATATAGATTGAATCCAGGTTTAACTCACTGTTGCAGTGTGGAACCACATTAATACGTGATCCAAACCAGAAAACGCCCAGGATCTGGCCAACAAGTATGCGAAAAATGCGAAAGTATGACCCAGATGATGGCAAATACCAGACCTAACCCAATCCTAACCGGTGTTACCCTTTCAATATATAGATCGAATCCAGGATTAACTCACAGTTTCAGGGCGGTACCACACTACTACCTGATCCAACCCAGAAAACGCCCTGGATCTGGCCAACAAGTATGCGAAAAATGCGAAAGTATGAGCCAGATGATGGCAAATACCAGACCTAACCCAATCCTAACCGGTGTTACCCTTTCAATATATAGATCGAATCCAGGATTAACTCACAGTTTCAGGGCGGTACCACACTACTACCTGATCCAACCCAGAAAACGCCCTGGATCTGGCCAACAAGTATGCGAAAAATGCGAAAGTATGAGCCAGATGATGGCAAATACCAGACCTAACCCTGACCTAACCGCTATCATCCTCTAAAGTATAGATTGTATCCAAGATTAACTCACTGTTGCAGCGTGGTACCACATTACGACGTGACACAAACCAGAAAACGCCCAGGATCTGGCCAACAGGTATGCGAAAAATGCGAAAGTATGAGCCAGATGATGGCAAATACCAGACCTAACCCAATCCTAACCGGTGTTACCCTTTCAATATATAGATCGAATCCAGAATTAACTCACTGTTTCAGTGTGGTACCTCATTACTACGTGATCCAGACCAGAAAACGCCCAGGATCTGGCCATCAAGTATGCGAAAAATGCGAAAGTATGCGCCAGATGATGGCAAATACCAGACCTAATCCTGACCTAACCAGTGTTATCCTCTAAAATAGAGATTGATTCCAGGTTTAGCTCACTGTTTCAGAGTGGTGCTACATTACTACGTGATCCAAACCAGAAAGCTCCCAGGATCTAGCCAACAAGTATGCGAAAATTGCGAAAGTATGAGCCAGATGATGGCAAACACCAGACCTAACCCTGACCTAACCGGTGTTATCCTCTAAAATATAGATTGAATTCAGGTTTGACTCACTGTTGCAGTGTGGTACCACATTACTACCTAACCCAAACCAGAAAACGCCCAGGATCTGGCCAACAAGTATGCGAAAAATGCGAAAGTATGAGCCAGATGATGGCAAATACCAGACCTAATCCTGACCTAACCAGTGTTATCCTCTAAAATATAGATTGATTCCAGGTTTAGCTCACTGTTTCAGAGTGGTGCTACATTACTACGTGATCCAAACCAGAAAGCACCCAGGATCTAGCCAACAAGTATGCGAAAAATGCGAAAGAATGAGCCAGATGATGTGAAATACCAGACCTAACCCTGACCTAACCGGTGTTATCCTCTAAAATATAGATTGAATTCAGGTTTGACTCACTGTTGCTGTGTGGTACCACATTACTACCTAACCCAAACCAGAAAACGCCCAGGATCTGGCCAACAAGTATGCGAAAAATGCGAAAGTATGAGCCAGATGATGGCAAATACCAGACCTAATCCTGACCTAACCAGTGTTATCCTCTAAAATATAGATTGATTCCAGGTTTAGCTCACTGTTTCAGAGTGGTGCTACATTACTACGTGATCCAAACCAGAAAGCACCCAGGATCTAGCCAACAAGTATACGAAAAATGCGAAAGTATGAGCCAGATGATGTGAAATACCAGACCTAACCCTGACCTAACCGGTGTTATCCTCTAAAATATAGATTGAATCCAGGTTTAACTCACTGTTGCAGTGTGGTGCGACATTACTACGTGATCCAAACCGAAAACGCCCAGGATCTGGCCAGGAAGTATGCGAAAAATGCGAAAGTATGAGCCAGATGATGGCAAATACCAGACCTAACCCTGACCTAACCGCTATCATCGTCTAAAGTATAGACTGTATCCAAGATTAACTCACTGTTGCAGCGTGGTACCACATTACGACGTGACACAAACCAGAAAACGCCCAGGATCTGGCCATCAGGTATGCGAAAAATGCGAAAGTATGAGCCAGATGATGGCAAATACCAGACCTAACCCTGACCTAACCGGTGTTATCCTCTAAAATATATATTGAATCCAGGTTTAACTCACTGTTGCAGTGTGGAACCACATTACTACGTGACCCAAACCAGAAAACGCCCAGGATCTGGCCATCAGGTATGCGAAAAATGCGAAAGTATGAGCCAGATGATGGCAAATACCAGACCTAACCCTGACCTAACCGGTGTTATCCTCTAAAATATAGACTGAATACAGGTTTAACTCACTGTTTCAGAGTGGTACCACATTACTACGTGTTCCAAACCAGAAAACGTCCAGGATCTGGCCAACAAGTATGCGAAAAATGCCAAAGCATGAGCCAGATGATGGCAAATACCAGACCTAACCCTGACATAACCAGTGTTATCCTCTAAAATATAGATTGAATCCAGGTTTAACTCACTGTTGCAGTGTGGTGCGACATTACTACGTGATCCAAACCGAAAACGCCCAGGATCTAGCCAACAAGTATGCGAAAAATGCGTAAGTATGAGCCAGGTGATGGCAAATACCAGACCTAACTCAAACCTAACCGGTGTTACCCTTTCAATATATAGATCGAATCCAGGATTAACTCACTGTTTCAGTGTGGTACCTCATTACTACGTGATCCAGACCAGAAAACGCCCAGGATCTGGCCATCAAGTATGCGAAAAATGCGAAAGTATGAGCCAGATGATGGGAAATACCAGACCTAACCCAATCCTAACCGGTGTCACCCTTTCAATATACAGATCGAATCCAGGATTAACTCACAGTTCCAGGGCGGTACCACACTACTACCTGATCCAACCCAGAAAACGCCCTGGATCTGGCCAACAAGTATGCGAAAAATGCGAAAGTATGAGCCAGATGATGGCAAATACCAGACCTAACCCTGACCTAACCGTTGTTATCCTCTAAAATATACATTGAATCCAGGTTTAACTCACTGTTTCAGAGTGGTGCATATTACTACGTGATCCAAACCAGAAAACGCCCAGGATCTGGCCAACAAGTATGCGAAAAATTCGAAAGTATGAGCCAGATGAAGGCAAATACCAGACCTAACCCAATCCTAACCGGTGTTATCCTCTAAAATATTGATTGAATTCAGGTTTGACTCACTGTTGCAGTGTGGTACCACATTACTACCTAACCCAAACCAGAAAACGCCCAGGATCTGGCCAACAAGTATGTGAAAAATGCGAAAGTATGAGCCAGATGATGGCAAATACCAGACCTAATCCTGACCTAACCAGTGTTATCCTCTAAAATATAGATTGATTCCAGGTTTAGCTCACTGTTGCAGTGTGGAACCACATTACTACGTGATCCAAACCAGAAAACGCCCAGGATCTGGCCAACAAGTATGCGAAAAATGCGAAAGTATGAGCCAGATGATGGCAAACACCAGTACCTAACCCTGACCTAACCGGTGTTATCCTCTAAAATATAGACTGAATACAGGTTTAACTCACTGTTTCAGGGCGGTACCACACTACTACCTGATCCAACCCAGAAAACGCCCTGGATCTGGCCAACAAGTATGCGAAAAATGCGAAAGTATGAGCCAGATGATGGCAAATACCAGACCTAACCCTGACCTAACCGCTATCATCCTCTAAAGTATAGATTGTATCCAAGATTAACTCACTGTTGCAGCGTGGTACCACATTACGACGTGACACAAACCAGAAAACGCCCAGGATCTGGCCAACAGGTATGCGAAAAATGCGAAAGTATGAGCCAGATGATGGCAAATACCAGACCTAACCCAATCCTAACCGGTGTTACCCTTTCAATATATAGATCGAATCCAGAATTAACTCACTGTTTCAGTGTGGTACCTCATTACTACGTGATCCAGACCAGAAAACGCCCAGGATCTGGCCATCAAGTATGCGAAAAATGCGAAAGTATGAGCCAGATGATGGCAAATACCAGACCTAATCCTGACCTAACCGGTGTTATCCTCTAAAATATAGATTGAATCCAGGTTTAACTCACTGTTTCAGAGTGGTGCCACATTACTACGTGATCCAAACCAGAAAACGCCCAGGATCTGGCCTACAAGTATGCGAAAAATTCGAAAGTATGAGCCAGATGATGGCAAATACCAGACCTAACCCAATCCTAACCGGTGTTATCCTCTAAAATATAGATTGATTCCAGGTTTATCTCACTGTATCAGAGTGGTGCTACTTTACTACGTGATCCAAACCAGAAAGCTCCCAGGATCTAGCCAAGTATGCGAAAAATGCGAAAGTATGAGCCAGATGATGGCAAATACCAGACCTAACTCTGACCTAACCGGTGTTATCGTCTAAAATATACATTGAATTCAGCTTTAACTCACTGTTGCAGTGTGGCACCACATTACTACGTGACCCAAAGCATAAAACGCCCAGTATCTGGCCAGCAAGTATGCCAAAAATGCGAAAGTATGGGCCAGATGATGGCAAATACCAGACCTAATCCTGACCTAACCGGTGTTATGCTCTAAAATATAGATTGAATCCTGGTTTAACCCACTGTTTCTGTGTGGTACCACATTACTACGCGATACAACCCAGAAAACGCCCAGGATCTGGTCAACAAGTATGCGAAAAATGCGAAAGTATGACCCAGATGATGGCAAATACCAGACCTAACCCTGACCTAACCGCTATCATCCTCTAAAGTATAGATTGTATCCAAGATTAACTCACTGTTGCAGCGTGGTACCACATTACGACGTGACACAAACCAGAAAACGCCCAGGATCTGGCCAACAGGTATGCGAAAAATGCGAAAGTATGAGCCAGATGATGGCAAATACCAGACCTAACCCTGACCGAACCGGTGTTATACTCAAAAATATAGATTGAATCCAGGTTTAACTCACTGTTGCAGTGTGGAACCACATTACTACGTGATCCAAACCAGAAAACGCCCAGGATCTGGCCAACAAGTATGCGAAAAATGCGAAAGCATGAGCCAGATTATAGAAAATACCAGACCTAACCCTGACCTAACCAGTGTTATCCTCTAAAATATAGATTGAATCCAGGTTTAACTCACTGTTGCAGTGTGGTGCGACATTACTACGTGATCCAAACCGAAAACGCCCAGGATCTGGCCAACAAGTATGCGAAAAATGCGAAAGTATGAGCCAGATGATGGCAAATACCAGACCTAATCCTGACCTAACCGGTGTTATCCTCTAAAATATAGATTGAATTCAGGTTTGACTCACTGTTGCAGTGTGGTACCACATTACTACGTAACCCAAACCAGAAAACGCCCAGGATCTGGCCAGGAAGTATGCGAAAAATGCGAATGTATGAGCCAGATGATGGCAAATACCAGACCTAATCCTGACCTAACCAGTGTTATCCTCTATAATATAGATTGATTCCAGATTTTGCTCACTGTTTCAGAGTGGTGCTACATTACTACGTGATCCAAACCAGAAAGCTCCCAGGATCTAGCCAACAAGTATGCGAAAAATGCGAAAGTATGAGCTAGATGATGGCAAATACCAGACCTAATCCTGACCTAACCAGTGTTATCCTCTAAAATATAGATTGATTCCAGGTTTAGCTCACTGTATCAGAGTGGTGCTACATTACTACGTGATCCAAACCAGAAAGCTCCCAGGATCTAGCCAACAAGTATGCGAAAAATGCGAAAGTATGAGCCAGATGATGGCAAATACCAGACCTAACCCTGACCTAACCGGTGTTATCCTCCAAAATATAGATTGAATTCAGGTTTGACTCACTGTTGCAGTGTGGTACCACATTACTACCTAACCCAAACCAGAAAACGCCCAGGATCTGGCCAACAAGTATGCGAAAAATGCGAAAGTATGAGCCAGATGATGGCAAATACCAGACCTAATCCTGACCTAACCAGTGTTATCCTCTAAAATATAGATTGATTCCAGGTTTAGCTCACTGTTTCAGAGTGGTGCTACATTACTACGTGATCCAAACCAGAAAGCACCCAGGATCTAGCCAACAAGTATGCGAAAAATGCGAAAGTATGAGCCAGATGATGTGAAATACCAGACCTAACCCTGACCTAACCGGTGTTATCCTCTAAAATATAGATTGAATTCAGGTTTGACTCACTGTTGCTGTGTGGTACCACATTACTACCTAACCCAAACCAGAAAACGCCCAGGATCTGGCCAACAAGTATGCGAAAAATGCGAAAGTATGAGCCAGATGATGGCAAATACCAGACCTAATCCTGACCTAACCAGTGTTATCCTCTAAAATATAGATTGATTCCAGGTTTAGCTCACTGTTTCAGAGTGGTGCTACATTACTACGTGATCCAAACCAGAAAGCACCCAGGATCTAGCCAACAAGTATACGAAAAATGCGAAAGTATGAGCCAGATGATGTGAAATACCAGACCTAACCCTGACCTAACCGGTGTTATCCTCTAAAATATAGATTGAATTCAGGTTTGACTCACTGTTGCAGTGTGGTACCACATTACTACCTAACCCAAACCAGAAAACGCCCAGGATCTGGCCAACATGTATGCGAAAAATGCGAAAGTATGAGCCAGATGATGGCAAATACCAGACCTAACCCTGACCTAACCGGTGTTATCCTCTAAAATATAGATTGTATCCAGGTTTAACTCACTGTTGCAGTGTGGTGCGACATTACTACGTGATCCAAACCGAAAACGCCCAGGATCTGGCCAGGAAGTATGCGAAAAATGCGAAAGTATGAGCCAGATGATGGCAAATACCAGACCTAACCCTGACCTAACCGCTATCATCGTCTAAAGTATAGACTGTATCCAAGATTAACTCACTGTTGCAGCGTGGTACCACATTACGACGTGACACAAACCAGAAAACGCCCAGGATCTGGCCATCAGGTATGCGAAAAATGCGAAAGTATGAGCCAGATGATGGCAAATACCAGACCTAACCCTGACCTAACCGGTGTTATCCTCTAAAATATATATTGAATCCAGGTTTAACTCACTGTTGCAGTGTGGAACCACATTACTACGTGACCCAAACCAGAAAACGCCCAGGATCTGGCCATCAGGTATGCGAAAAATGCGAAAGTATGAGCCAGATGATGGCAAATACCAGACCTAACCCTGACCTAACCGGTGTTATCCTCTAAAATATAGACTGAATACAGGTTTAACTCACTGTTTCAGAGTGGTACCACATTACTACGTGTTCCAAACCAGAAAACGTCCAGGATCTGGCCAACAAGTATGCGAAAAATGCCAAAGCATGAGCCAGATGATGGCAAATACCAGACCTAACCCTGACATAACCAGTGTTATCCTCTAAAATATAGATTGAATCCAGGTTTAACTCACTGTTGCAGTGTGGTGCGACATTACTACGTGATCCAAACCGAAAACGCCCAGGATCTAGCCAACAAGTATGCGAAAAATGCGTAAGTATGAGCCAGGTGATGGCAAATACCAGACCTAACTCAAACCTAACCGGTGTTACCCTTTCAATATATAGATCGAATCCAGGATTAACTCACTGTTTCAGTGTGGTACCTCATTACTACGTGATCCAGACCAGAAAACGCCCAGGATCTGGCCATCAAGTATGCGAAAAATGCGAAAGTATGAGCCAGATGATGGGAAATACCAGACCTAACCCAATCCTAACCGGTGTCACCCTTTCAATATACAGATCGAATCCAGGATTAACTCACAGTTCCAGGGCGGTACCACACTACTACCTGATCCAACCCAGAAAACGCCCTGGATCTGGCCAACAAGTATGCGAAAAATGCGAAAGTATGAGCCAGATGATGGCAAATACCAGACCTAACCCTGACCTAACCGTTGTTATCCTCTAAAATATACATTGAATCCAGGTTTAACTCACTGTTTCAGAGTGGTGCATATTACTACGTGATCCAAACCAGAAAACGCCCAGGATCTGGCCAACAAGTATGCGAAAAATTCGAAAGTATGAGCCAGATGAAGGCAAATACCAGACCTAACCCAATCCTAACCGGTGTTATCCTCTAAAATATTGATTGAATTCAGGTTTGACTCACTGTTGCAGTGTGGTACCACATTACTACCTAACCCAAACCAGAAAACGCCCAGGATCTGGCCAACAAGTATGCGAAAAATGCGAAAGTATGAGCCAGATGATGGCAAACACCAGTACCTAACCCTGACCTAACCGGTGTTATCCTCTAAAATATAGATTGAATCCAGGTTTAACTCACTGTTGCAGTGTGGAACCACATTACTACGTGATCCAAACCAGAAAACGCCCAGGATCTGGCCATCAAGTATGCGAAAAATGCGAAAGTATGAGCCAGATGATGGCAAATACCAGACCTAACCCTGACCTAACCGTTGTTATCCTCTAAAATATAGATTGAATCCAGGTTTAACTCACTGTTTCAGAGTGGTGCCACATTACTACGTGATCCAAACCAGAAAACGCCCAGGATCTGGCCAACAAGTATGCGAAAAATTCGAAAGTATGAGCCAGATGATGGCAAATACCAGACCTAACCCAATCCTAACCGGTGTTATCCTCTAAAATATAGATTGATTCCAGGTTTATCTCACTGTATCAGAGTGGTGCTACTTTACTACGTGATCCAAACCAGAAAGCTCCCAGGATCTAGCCAACAAGTATGCGAAAAATGCGAAAGTATGAGCCAGATGATGGCAAATACCAGACCTAACTCTGACCTAACCGGTGTTATCGTCTAAAATATACATTGAATTCAGCTTTAACTCACTGTTGCAGTGTGGCACCACATTACTACGTGACCCAAAGCATAAAACGCCCAGTATCTGGCCAGCAAGTATGCCAAAAATGCGAAAGTATGGGCCAGATGATGGCAAATACCAGACCTAATCCTGACCTAACCGGTGTTATGCTCTAAAATATAGATTGAATCCTGGTTTAACCCACTGTTTCTGTGTGGTACCACATTACTACGCGATACAACCCAGAAAACGCCCAGGATCTGGTCAACAAGTATGCGAAAAATGCGAAAGTATGACCCAGATGATGGCAAATACCAGACCTAACCCTGACCTAACCGGTGTTATACTCAAAAATATAGATTGAATCCAGGTTTAACTCACTGTTGCAGTGTGGAACCACATTACTACGTGATCCAAACCAGAAAACGCCCAGGATCTGGCCAACAAGTATGCGAAAAATGCGAAAGCATGAGCCAGATTATAGAAAATACCAGACCTAACCCTGACCTAACCAGTGTTATCCTCTAAAATATAGATTGAATCCAGGTTTAACTCACTGTTGCAGTGTGGTGCGACATTACTACGTGATCCAAACCGAAAACGCCCAGGATCTGGCCAACAAGTATGCGAAAAATGCGAAAGTATGAGCCAGATGATGGCAAATACCAGACCTAATCCTGACCTAACCGGTGTTATCCTCTAAAATATAGAGTGAATTCAGGTTTGACTCACTGTTGCAGTGTGGTACCACATTACTACGTAACCCAAACCAGAAAACGCCCAGGATCTGGCCAGGAAGTATGCGAAAAATGCGAATGTATGAGCCAGATGATGGCAAATACCAGACCTAATCCTGACCTAACCAGTGTTATCCTCTATAATATAGATTGATTCCAGGTTTTGCTCACTGTTTCAGAGTGGTGCTACATTACTACGTGATCCAAACCAGAAAGCTCCCAGGATCTAGCCAACAAGTATGCGAAAAATGCGAAAGTATGAGCTAGATGATGGCAAATACCAGACCTAATCCTGACCTAACCAGTGTTATCCTCTAAAATATAGATTGATTCCAGGTTTAGCTCACTGTATCAGAGTGGTGCTACATTACTACGTGATCCAAACCAGAAAGCTCCCAGGATCTGGCCAACAAGTATGCGAAAAATGCGAAAGTATGAGCCAGATGATGTGAAATACCAGACCTAACCCTGACCTAACCGGTGTTATCCTCTAAAATATAGATTGAATTCAGGTTTGAATCACTGTTGCAGTGTGGTACCACATTACTACCTAACCCAAACCAGAAAACGCCCAGGATCTGGCCAACAAGTATGCGAAATATGCGAAAGTATGAGCCAGATGATGGCAAATACCAGACCTAATCCTGACCTAACCAGTGTTATCCTCTAAAATATAGATTGATTCCAGGTTTATCTCACTGTTTCAGAGTGGTGCTACATTACTACGTGATCCAAACCAGAAAGCACCCAGGATCTAGCCAACAAGTATGCGAAAAATGCGAAAGTATGAGCCAGATGATGGCAAATACCAGACCTAACCCTGACCTAACCGGTGTTATCCTCTAAAATATAGATTGAATCCAGGTTTAACTCACTGTTGCAGTGTGGTGCGACATTACTACGTGATCCAAACCGAAAACGCCCAGGATCTGGCCAGGAAGTATGCGAAAAATGCGAAAGTATGAGCCAGATGATGGCAAATACCAGACCTAACCCTGACCTAACCGTTGTTATCCTCTAAAATATAGATTGAATCCAGGTTTAACTCACTGTTTCAGAGTGGTGCCACATGACTACGTGATCCAAACCAGAAAACGCCCAGGATCTGGCCAACAAGTATGCGAAAAATTCGAAAGTATGAGCCAGATGATGGCAAATACCAGACCTAACCCTGACCTAACCGGTGTTATCCTCTAAAATATAGATTGAATCCAGGTTTAACTCACTGTTTCAGAGTGGTACCACATTACTACGTGACCCAAACCAGAAAACGCCCAGGATCTGGCCATCAGGTATGCGAAAAATGCGAAAGTATGAGCCAGATGATGGCAAATACCAGACCTAACCCTGACCTAACCGGTGTTATCCTCTAAAATATAGACTGAATACAGGTTTAACTCACTGTTTCAGAGTGGTGCCACATGACTACGTGATCCAAACCAGAAAACGCCCAGGATCTGGCCAACAAGTATGCGAAAAATGCGAAAGTATGAGCCAGATGATGGCAAATACCAGACCTAACCCTGACCTAACCGGTGTTATCCTCTAAAATATAGATTGAATCCAGGTTTAACTCACTGTTTCAGAGTGGTACCACATTACTACGTGACCCAAACCAGAAAACGCCCAGGATCTGGCCATCAGGTATGCGAAAAATGCGAAAGTATGAGCCAGATGATGGCAAATACCAGACCTAACCCTGACCTAACCGGTGTTATCCTCTAAAATATAGATTGAATCCAGGTTTAACTCACTGTTTCAGAGTGGTGCCACATGACTACGTGATCCAAACCAGAAAACGCCCAGGATCTGGCCAACAAGTATGCGAAAAATGCGAAAGTATGAGCCAGATGATGGCAAATACCAGACCTAACCCTGACCTAACCGGTGTTATCCTCTAAAATATAGATTGAATCCAGGTTTAACTCACTGTTGCAGTGTGGTGCGACATTACTACGTGATCCAAACCGAAAACGCCCAGGATCTGGCCAGGAAGTATGCGAAAAATGCGAAAGTATGAGCCAGATGATGGCTAATACCAGACCTAAACCTGACCTAACCGCTATCATCGTCTAAAGTATAGACTGTATCCAAGATTAACTCACTGTTGCAGCGTGGTACCACATTACGACGTGACACAAACCAGAAAACGCCCAGGATCTGGCCATCAGGTATGCGAAAAATGCGAAAGTATGAGCCAGATGATGGCAAATACCAGACCTAACCCTGACCTAACCGGTGTTATCCTCTAAAATATATATTGAATCCAGGTTTAACTCACTGTTGCAGTGTGGAACCACATTACTACGTGACCCAAACCAGAAAACGCCCAGGATCTGGCCATCAGGTATGCGAAAAATGCGAAAGTATGAGCCAGATGATGGCAAATACCAGACCTAACCCTGACCTAACCGGTGTTATCCTCTAAAATATAGACTGAATACAGGTTTAACTCACTGTTTCAGAGTGGTACCACATTACTACGTGTTCCAAACCAGAAAACGTCCAGGATCTGGCCAACAAGTATGCGAAAAATGCCAAAGCATGAGCCAGATGATGGCAAATACCAGACCTAACCCTGACCTAACCGGTGTTATCCTCTAAAATATAGATTGAATTCAGGTTTGACTCACTGTTGCAGTGTGGTACCACATTACTACCTAACCCAAACCAGAAAACGCCCAGGATCTGGCCAACAAGTATGCGAAAAATGCGAAAGTATGCGCCAGATGATGGCAAATACCAGACCTAATCCTGACCTAACCAGCGTTATCCTCTAAAATAGAGATTGATTCCAGGTTTAGCTCACTGTTTCAGAGTGGTGCTACATTACTACGTGATCCAAACCAGAAAGCTCCCAGGATCTAGCCAACAAGTATGCGAAAATTGCGAAAGTATGAGCCAGATGATGGCAAACACCAGACCTAACCCTGACCTAACCGGTGTTATCCTCTAAAATATAGATTGAATCCAGGATTAACTCACTGTTTCAGAGTGGTGCTACATTACTACGTGATCCAAACCAGAAAGCACCCAGGATCTAGCCAACAAGTATGCGAAAAATGCGAAAGTATGAGCCAGATGATGGCAAATACCAGACCTAACCCTGACCTAACCGTTGTTATCCTCTAAAATATAGATTGAATCCGGGTTTAACTCACTGTTTCAGAGTGGTGCATATTACTACGTGATCCAAACCAGAAAACGCCCAGGATCTGGCCAACAAGTATGCGAAAAATGCGAAAGCATGAGCCAGATTATAGAAAATACCAGACCTAACCCTGACCTAACCAGTGTTATCCTCTAAAATATAGATTGAATCCAGGTTTAACTCACTGTTGCAGTGTGGTGCGACATTACTACGTGATCCAAACCGAAAACGCCCAGTGTTTAAATATCGCGTTAATTCGACAATCGAAAAACGTCGGTTAAATCATCGCGTGATCGAGAGAAAAACGGACCATTTCTTGTACGGTGTTGTTCCTTGTTTACGCGACATTCCAGAGGCTTCTCTGAGGCGTAATACGTTACGGGAACAATACCGCATAGAAAAACTCCGTATTTACATTCGATAACAGTTCCGCGATCGGCCCAGTGACGGTTCCAAGAGAACAGGTGTTACTACGCCGAAACGAAGAGAGGATTCAAAATTAATAAGAGACAGACAGCTTAGACCAGACAGCGCCACGAGATGAAAATTTCCCCTCCCTCGTGGCCACGGTTAAGCAGGTATGTCTCAGGTGGACTCGCTATTTGGTTCTCGACGAGAGCGGACCTCATCGTCGACCTCGTCTGAAGTCGGAGACCGATTCTCGACAAGTTAGTTTTGTCTAACCTGTCGTAGAATCATGTGAACAAAGTTGCTCGGAATTGAGACTGCAGCGGATTTAAATAATCCTGCCCTTGAGTCAAAATATTCCGGCCATACGTTCACATGCAGAAATCGGTCACCGCGACGAACGAACCATTTTGGAAAGAAACAAAATCCAACTGATTTTCTTTCCACTTCGCTCAAAAAGCAACCGATGGCTAAAAAGTACCAAATTTACACTTTTATAGTGATTGGTTACCGCCATCGGTGCTGAATAAACACGTATTGCTGTAATCAGTGGTCGTGTAGATGTGGAAATGAATCAAAATCAGCGTGATTATCTTTCCAACGATTTAACCCGCAATCGGTGGCTGAGCATAATCAAATTTACACTAAAATAGTGCTTGATTATCGCCACCGTTGCGACGAAGAACACGGATTGCTGTAATCAGTGGTCGTGTTCGAGAACCGAGAGAATTTCTTGATTCTCTGCTTGGCTATTGCACGGTTCAAAAACCCAATCTATAGGGCAACTTTGTTGCATTCTCCCTGGGTTGGATTCGTCGTTTTCCAGGGTCGAAACAAAAGTTTGGGATAACACCCGATAGGGGCCTTATTTGGCATTCCCTGGGTAAATATCTCGGCTGGTTTCGACCTGCTCGAACGTGGGTTCCAGATCGTCAGTGGGTACGGACACTCGACGTAGAACTACGTTCAAAGGGCACCGTGGTGTTAGAACCTTAATAATCAGTCGCTTCTGCGCAGTTAAGGCTCTGCATCACACCGGTCCCGTACGGACCAGGGAACGGCGAGGGACCGCGGAGTTGACAACCTTTGGAGCCTTACAACCTCCACTTGTTGTCCTCTCCTGCAAAAACCAAGCCTGCAGCAGTGGGAAGATAGACCTTAGAATCTCGTCTTCCCCATCTGCAATTCAACGTTTCCAAAAACTGAAACGTTGAAATAATAATACAGTCCACTAACACAGTTGTGTATCGCTGTGTAAGAATCCCGCTCCTGTTTACCGTAAACGGAAGAAGGAGCGTGTGGATTAGAGCGAGTCAGACAACGCACCGAGCGTTGTCAGGTATTAACCGCCGGATTTCGGTATTTCTTTTGATTACAGAAGACCGAGACGAGAGCCGTAGGGGCCAACGGCGGCGCAGGTTTTTTTTCCCGAGCCATCAGCTCGGGGTTTTTTCCTGCAACTTTTTTAAATAATAAATAAATTTGATTTCAATTTTAATTTCCTTCATTTTTTTAGTTTATTTTCAATTTTATTTTGTTTAAATAAACGGCCTGTGTCCGGTGGACCAGGCGAAGGAAATTTTTAAATGTACAATTCACTTTCCCACACAATTCCAATCCCTCGAAATTCGGACACCCCGTTAAAGGGTGAGAGATCAGGTCAGGGGAGAAAACCCCCCACCAGACCGACTCGCACCTATTTTAACACCCAGGATCTGGCCAACAAGTATGCGAAAAATGCGAAAGTATGAGCCAGATGATGGCAAATACCAGACCTAATCCTGACCTAACCGGTGTTATCCTCTAAAATATAGATTGAATTCAGGTTTGACTCACTGTTGCAGTGTGGTACCACATTACTACGTAACCCAAACCAGAAAACGCCCAGGATCTGGCCAGGAAGTATGCGAAAAATGCGAATGTATGAGCCAGATGATGGCAAATACCAGACCTAATCCTGACCTAACCAGTGTTATCCTCTATAATATAGATTGATTCCAGGTTTTGCTCACTGTTTCAGAGTGGTGCTACATTACTACGTGATCCAAACCAGAAAGCTCCCAGGATCTAGCCAACAAGTATGCGAAAAATGCGAAAGTATGAGCCAGATGATGGCAAAACCAGACCTAACCCTGACCTAACCGGTGTTATCCTCCAAAATATAGATTGAATTCAGGTTTGACTCACTGTTGCAGTGTGGTACCACATTACTACCTAACCCAAACCAGAAAACGCCCAGGATCTGGCCAACAAGTATGCGAAAAATGCGAAAGTATGAGCCAGATGATGGCAAATAAGAGACCTAATCCTGACCTAACCAGTGTTATCCTCTAAAATATAGATTGATTCCAGGTTTAGCTCACTGTTTCAGAGTGGTGCTACATTACTACGTGATCCAAACCAGAAAGCACCCAGGATCTAGCCAACAAGTATGCGAAAAATGCGAAAGTATGAGCCAGATGATGTGAAATACCAGACCTAACCCTGACCTAACCGGTGTTATCCTCTAAAATATAGATTGAATTCAGGTTTGAATCACTGTTGCAGTGTGGTACCACATTACTACCTAACCCAAACCAGAAAACGCCCAGGATCTGGCCAACAAGTATGCGAAATATGCGAAAGTATGAGCCAGATGATGGCAAATACCAGACCTAATCCTGACCTAACCAGTGTTATCCTCTAAAATATAGATTGATTCCAGGTTTATCTCACTGTTTCAGAGTGGTGCTACATTACTACGTGATCCAAACCAGAAAGCACCCAGGATCTAGCCAACAAGTATGCGAAAAATGCGAAAGTATGAGCCAGATGATGGCAAATACCAGACCTAACCCTGACCTAACCGGTGTTATCCTCTAAAATATAGATTGAATCCAGGTTTAACTCACTGTTGCTGTGTGGTGCGACATTACTACGTGATCCAAACCGAAAACGCCCAGGATCTGGCCATCAGGTATGCGAAAAATGCGAAAGTATGAGCCAGATGATGGCAAATACCAGACCTAACCCTGACCTAACCGGTGTTATCCTCTAAAATATATATTGAATCCAGGTTTAACTCACTGTTGCAGTGTGGAACCACATTACTACGTGACCCAAACCAGAAAACGCCCAGGATCTGGCCATCAGGTATGCGAAAAATGCGAAAGTATGTGCCAGATGATGGCAAATACCAGACCTAACCCTGACCTAACCGGTGTTATCCTCTAAAATATAGACTGAATACAGGTTTAACTCACTGTTTCAGAGTGGTACCACATTACTACGTGTTCCAAACCAGAAAACGTCCAGGATCTGGCCAACAAGTATGCGAAAAATGCCAAAGCATGAGCCAGATGATGGCAAATACCAGACCTAACCCTGACCTAACCGGTGTTATCCTCTAAAATATAGATTGAATTCAGGTTTGACTCACTGTTGCAGTGTGGTACCACATTACTACCTAACCCAAACCAGAAAACGCCCAGGATCTGGCCAACAAGTATGCGAAAAATGCGAAAGTATGCGCCAGATGATGGCAAATACCAGACCTAATCCTGACCTAACCAGTGTTATCCTCTAAAATAGAGATTGATGCCAGGTTTAGCTCACTGTTTCAGAGTGGTGCTACATTACTACGTGATCCAAACCAGAAAGCTCCCAGGATCTAGCCAACAAGTATGCGAAAATTGCGAAAGTATGAGCCAGATGATGGCAAACACCAGACCTAACCCTGACCTAACCGGTGTTATCCTCTAAAATATAGATTGAATCCAGGTTTAACTCACTGTTGCAGTGTGGAACCACATTAATACGTGATCCAAACCAGAAAACGCCCAGGATCTGGCCAACAAGTATGCGAAAAATGCGAAAGCATGAGCCAGATTATAGAAAATACCAGACCTAACCCTGACATAACCAGTGTTATCCTCTAAAATATAGATTGAATCCAGGTTTAACTCACTGTTGCAGTGTGGTGCGACATTACTACGTGATCCAAACCGAAAACGCCCAGGATCTAGCCAACAAGTATGCGAAAAATGCGTAAGTATGAGCCAGGTGATGGCAAATACCAGACCTAACTCAAACCTAACCGGTGTTACCCTTTCAATATATAGATCGAATCCAGGATTAACTCACTGTTTCAGTGTGGTACCTCATTACTACGTGATCCAGACCAGAAAACGCCCAGGATCTGCCCATCAAGTATGCGAAAAATGCGAAAGTATGAGCCAGATGATGGCAAATACCAGACCTAACCCAATCCTAACCGGTGTCACCCTTTCAATATACAGATCGAATCCAGGATTAACTCACAGTTCCAGGGCGGTACCACACTACTACCTGATCCAACCCAGAAAACGCCCTGGATCTGGCCAACAAGTATGCGAAAAATGCGAAAGTATGAGCCAGATGATGGCAAATACCAGACCTAACCCTGACCTAACCGTTGTTATCCTCTAAAATATAGATTGAATCCAGGTTTAACTCACTGTTTCAGAGTGGTGCATATTACTACGTGATCCAAACCAGAAAACGTCCAGGATCTGGCCAACAAGTATGCGAAAAATTCGAAAGTATGAGCCAGATGAAGGCAAATACCAGACCTAACCCAATCCTAACCGGTGTTATCCTCTAAAATATTGATTGAATTCAGGTTTGACTCACTGTTGCAGTGTGGTACCACATTACTACCTAACCCAAACCAGAAAACGCCCAGGATCTGGCCAACAAGTATGTGAAGAATGCGAAAGTATGAGCCAGATGATGGCAAATACCAGACCTAATCCTGACCTAACCAGTGTTATCCTCTAAAATATAGATTGATTCCAGGTTTAGCTCACTGTTGCAGTGTGGAACCACATTACTACGTGATCCAAACCAGAAAACGCCCAGGATCTGGCCAACAAGTATGCGAAAAATGCGTAAGTATGAGCCAGATGATGGCAAATACCAGACCTAACTCAAACCTAACCGGTGTTACCCTTTCAATATATAGATCGAATCCAGGATTAACTCACAGTTTCAGTGCGGTACCACACTACTACCTGATCCAACCCAGAAAACGCCCTGGATCTGGCCAACAAGTATGCGAAAAATGCGAAAGTATGAGCCAGATGAAGGCAAATACCAGACCTAACCCAATCCTAACCGGTGTTATCCTCTAAAATATAGATTGAATTCAGGTTTGACTCACTGTTGCAGTGTGGTACCACATTACTACCTAACCCAAACCAGAAAACGCCCAGGATCTGGCCAACAAGTATGTGAAAAATGCGAAAGTATGAGCCAGATGATGGCAAATACCAGACCTAATCCTGACCTAACCAGTGTTATCCTCTAAAATATAGATTGATTCCAGGTTTAGCTCACTGTTGCAGTGTGGAACCACATTACTACGTGATCCAAACCAGAAAACGCCCAGGATCTGGCCAACAAGTATGCGAAAAATGCGAAAGTATGAGCCAGATGATGGCAAACACCAGTACCTAACCCTGACCTAACCGGTGTTATCCTCTAAAATATAGATTGAATCCAGGTTTAACTCACTGTTGCAGTGTGGAACCACATTACTACGTGATCCAAACCAGAAAACGCCCAGGATCTGGCCAACAAGTATGCGAAAAATGCGAAAGCATGAGCCAGATTATAGAAAATACCAGACCTAACCCTGACATGACCAGTGTTATCCTCTAAAATATAGATTGAATCCAGGTTTAACTCACTGTTGCAGTGTGGTGCGACATTACTACGTGATCCAAACCGAAAACTCCCAGGATCTGGCCAACAAGTATGCGAAAAATGCGTAAGTATGAGCCAGATGATGGCAAACACCAGACCTAACGCAAACCTAACCGGTGTTACCCTCTAATATATAGATCGAATCCAGGATTACTTCACTGTTTCAGTGCGGTACCACACTACTACCTGATCCAAGCCTGAAAACGCCCAGAATCTGGCCAACAAGTAGGTGAAAAAGGCGAAAGGATGAGCCAGATGATGGCAAATGCCAGACCAAACCCAATCCTAACTTGTGTTATCCTCTAAAATATAGATTGAATCCAGGTTTATCTCACTGTTGCAGTGTGGAACCACATTACTACGTGATCCAAACCAGAAAACGCCCAGGATCTAGCCAACAAGTATGCGAAAAATGCGTAAGTATGAGCCAGATGATGGCAAATACCAGACCTAACTCAAACCTAACCGGTGTTACCCTTTCAATATATAGATCGAATCCAGGATTAACTCACTGTTTCAGTGTGGTACCTCATTACTACGTGATCCAGACCAGAAAACGCCCAGGATCTGGCCATCAAGTATGCGAAAAATGCGAAAGTATGAGCCAGATGATGGCAAATACCAGACCTAACCCAATCCTAACCGGTGTTACCCTTTCAATATATAGATCGAATCCAGGATTAACTCACAGTTTCAGTGCGGTACCACACTACTACCTGATCCAACCCAGAAAACGCCCTGGATCTGGCCAACAAGTTTGCGAAAAATGCGAAAGTATGAGCCAGATGAAGGCAAATACCAGACCTAACCCAATCCTAACCGGTGTTATCCTCTAAAATATAGATTGAATTCAGGTTTGACTCACTGTTGCAGTGTGGTACCACATTACTACCTAACCCAAACCAGAAAACGCCCAGTATCTGGCCAACAAGTATGTGAAAAATGCGAAAGTATGAGCCAGATGATGGCAAACACCAGACCTAACCCTGACCTAACCGGTGTTATCCTCTAAAATATAGATTGAATCCAGGTTTAACTCACTGTTTCAGTGCGGTACCACACTACTACCTGATCCAAGCCTGAAAACGCCCAGAATCTGGCCAACAAGTAGGTGAAAAAGGCGAAAGGATGAGCCAGATGATGGCAAATGCCAGACCAAACCCAATCCTAACTTGTGTTATCCTGTAAAATATAGATTGAATCCAGGTTTAACTCACTGTTGCAGTGTGGTGCGACATTACTACGTGATCCAAACCGAAAACGCCCAGGATCTGGCCAACAAGTATGCGAAAAATGCGAAAGTATGAGCCAGATGATGGCAAATACCAGACCTAATCCTGACCTAACCAGTGTTATCCTCTAAAATATAGATTGATTCCAGGTTTATCTCACTGTTTCAGAGTGGTGCTACATTACTACGTGATCCAAACCAGAAAGCACCCAGGATCTAGCCAACAAGTATGCGAAAAATGCGAAAGTATGAGCCAGATGATGTGAAATACCAGACCTAACCCTGACCTAACCGGTGTTATCCTCTAAAATATAGATTGAATTCAGGTTTGAATCACTGTTGCAGTGTGGTACCACATTACTACCTAACCCAAACCAGAAAACGCCCAGGATCTGGCCAACAAGTATGCGAAATATGCGAAAGTATGAGCCAGATGATGGCAAATACCAGACCTAATCCTGACCTAACCAGTGTTATCCTCTAAAATATAGATTGATTCCAGGTTTATCTCACTGTTTCAGAGTGGTGCTACATTACTACGTGATCCAAACCAGAAAGCACCCAGGATCTAGCCAACAAGTATGCGAAAAATGCGAAAGTATGAGCCAGATGATGGCAAATACCAGACCTAACCCTGACCTAACCGGTGTTATCCTCTAAAATATAGATTGAATCCAGGTTTAACTCACTGTTGCTGTGTGGTGCGACATTACTACGTGATCCAAACCGAAAACGCCCAGGATCTGGCCAGGAAGTATGCGAAAAATGCGAAAATATGAGCCAGATGATGGCAAATACCAGACCTAACCCTGACCTAACCGCTATCATCGTCTAAAGTATAGACTGTATCCAAGATTAACTCACTGTTGCAGCGTGGTACCACATTACGACGTGACACAAACCAGAAAACGCCCAGGATCTGGCCATCAGGTATGCGAAAAATGCGAAAGTATGAGCCAGATGATGGCAAATACCAGACCTAACCCTGACCTAACCGTTGTTATCCTCTAAAATATAGATTGAATCCAGGTTTAACTCACTGTTTCAGAGTGGTGCATATTACTACGTGATCCAAACCAGAAAACGCCCAGGATCTGGCCAACAAGTATGCGAAAAATTCGAAAGTATGAGCCAGATGAAGGCAAATACCAGACCTAACCCAATCCTAACCGGTGTTATCCTCTAAAATATTGATTGAATTCAGGTTTGACTCACTGTTGCAGTGTGGTACCACATTACTACCTAACCCAAACCAGAAAACGCCCAGGATCTGGCCAACAAGTATGTGAAAAATGCGAAAGTATGAGCCAGATGATGGCAAATACCAGACCTAATCCTGACCTAACCAGTGTTATCCTCTAAAATATAGATTGATTCCAGGTTTAGCTCACTGTTGCAGTGTGGAACCACATTACTACGTGATCCAAACCAGAAAACGCCCAGGATCTGGCCAACAAGTATGCGAAAAATGCGAAAGTATGAGCCAGATGATGGCAAACACCAGTACCTAACCCTGACCTAACCGGTGTTATCCTCTAAAATATAGATTGAATCCAGGTTTAGCTCACTGTTGCAGTGTGGAACCACATTACTACGTGATCCAAACCAGAAAACGCCCAGGATCTGGCCAACAAGTATGCGAAAAATGCGAAAGCATGAGCCAGATTAGAGAAAATACCAGACCTAACCCTGACATGACCAGTGTTATCCTCTAAAATATAGATTGAATCCAGGTTTAACTCACTGTTGCAGTGTGGTGCGACATTACTACGTGATCCAAACCGAAAACTCCCAGGATCTGGCCAACAAGTATGCGAAAAATGCGTAAGTATGAGCCAGATGATGGCAAACACCAGACCTAACGCAAACCTAACCGGTGTTACCCTCTAATATATAGATCGAATCCAGGATTACTTCACTGTTTCAGTGCGGTACCACACTACTACCTGATCCAAGCCTGAAAACGCCCAGAATCTGGCCAACAAGTAGGTGAAAAAGGCGAAAGGATGAGCCAGATGATGGCAAATGCCAGACCAAACCCAATCCTAACTTGTGTTATCCTCTAAAATATAGATTGAATCCAGGTTTATCTCACTGTTTCAGTGTGGAACCACATTACTACGTGATCCAAACCAGAAAACGCCCAGGATCTAGCCAACAAGTATGCGAAAAATGCGTAAGTATGAGCCAGATGATGGCAAATACCAGACCTAACTCAAACCTAACCGGTGTTACCCTTTCAATATATAGATCGAATCCAGGATTAACTCACTGTTTCAGTGTGGTACCTCATTACTACGTGATCCAGACCAGAAAACGCCCAGGATCTGGCCATCAAGTATGCGAAAAATGCGAAAGTATGAGCCAGATGATGGCAAATACCAGACCTAACCCAATCCTAACCGGTGTTACCCTTTCAATATATAGATCGAATCCAGGATTAACTCACAGTTTCAGTGCGGTACCACACTACTACCTGATCCAACCCAGAAAACGCCCTGGATCTGGCCAACAAGTATGCGAAAAATGCGAAAGTATGAGCCAGATGAAGGCAAATACCAGACCTAACCCAATCCTAACCGGTGTTATCCTCTAAAATATAGATTGAATTCAGGTTTGACTCACTGTTGCAGTGTGGTACCACATTACTACCTAACCCAAACCAGAAAACGCCCAGGATCTGGCCAACAAGTATGTGAAAAATGCGAAAGTATGAGCCAGATGATGGCAAATACCAGACCTAATCCTGACCTAACCAGTGTTATCCTCTAAAATATAGATTGATTCCAGGTTTAGCTCACTGTTGCAGTGTGGAACCACATTACTACGTGATCCAAACCAGAAAACGCCCAGGATCTGGCCAACAAGTATGCGAAAAATGCGAAAGTATGAGCCAGATGATGGCAAACACCAGTACCTAACCCTGACCTAACCGGTGTTATCCTCTAAAATATAGATTGAATCCAGGTTTAACTCACTGTTGCAGTATGGAACCACATTACTACGTGATCCAAACCAGAAAACGCCCAGGATCTGGCCAAGTATGCGAAAAATGCGAAAGCATGAGCCAGATTATAGAAAATACCAGACCTAACCCTGACATGACCAGTGTTATCCTCTAAAATATAGATTGAATCCAGGTTTAACTCACTGTTGCAGTGTGGTGCGACATTACTACGTGATCCAAACCGAAAACTCCCAGGATCTGGCCAACAAGTATGCGAAAAATGCGTAAGTATGAGCCAGATGATGGCAAACACCAGACCTAACGCAAACCTAACCGGTGTTACTCTCTAATATATAGATCGAATCCAGGATTACTTCACTGTTTCAGTGCGGTACCACACTACTACCTGATCCAAGCCTGAAAACGCCCAGAATCTGGCCAACAAGTAGGTGAAAAAGGCGAAAGGATGAGCCAGATGATGGCAAATGCCAGACCAAACCCAATCCTATCTTGTGTTATCCTCTAAAATATAGATTGAATCCAGGTTTATCTCACTGTTGCAGTGTGGAACCACATTACTACGTGATCCAAACCAGAAAACGCCCAGGATCTAGCCAACAAGTATGCGAAAAATGCGTAAGTATGAGCCAGATGATGGCAAATACCAGACCTAACTCAAACCTAACCGGTGTTACCCTTTCAATATATAGATCGAATCCAGGATTAACTCACTGTTTCAGTGTGGTACCTCATTACTACGTGATCCAGACCAGAAAACGCCCAGGATCTGGCCATCAAGTATGCGAAAAATGCGAAAGTATGAGCCAGATGATGGCAAATACCAGACCTAACCCAATCCTAACCGGTGTTACCCTTTCAATATATAGATCGAATCCAGGATTAACTCACAGTTTCAGTGCGGTACCACACTACTACCTGATCCAACCCAGAAAACGCCCTGGATCTGGCCAACAAGTATGCGAAAAATGCGAAAGTATGAGCCAGATGAAGGCAAATACCAGACCTAACCCAATCCTAACCGGTGTTATCCTCTAAAATATAGATTGAATTCAGGTTTGACTCACTGTTGCAGTGTGGTACCACATTACTACCTAACCCAAACCAGAAAACGCCCAGGATCTGGCCAACAAGTATGTGAAAAATGCGAAAGTATGAGCCAGATGATGGCAAATACCAGACCTAATCCTGACCTAACCAGTGTTATCCTCTGAAATATAGATTGATTCCAGGTTTAGCTCACTGTTGCAGTGTGGAACCACATTACTACGTGATCCAAACCAGAAAACGCCCAGGATCTGGCCAACAAGTATGCGAAAAATGCGAAAGTATGAGCCAGATGATGGCAAACACCAGTACCTAACCCTGACCTAACCGGTGTTATCCTCTAAAATATAGATTGAATCCAGGTTTAACTCACAGTTCCAGGGCGGTACCACACTACTACTTGATCCAACCCAGAAAACGCCCAGGATCTGGCCAACAAGTATGCGAAAAATGCGAAAGTATGAGCCAGATGATGGCAAATACCAGACCTAACCCTGACCTAACCGCTATCATCGTCTAAAGTATAGACTGTATCCAAGATTAACTCACTGTTGCAGCGTGGTACCACATTACGACGTGACACAAACCAGAAAACGCCCAGGATCTGGCCATCAGGTATGCGAAAAATGCGAAAGTATGAGCCAGATGATGGCAAATACCAGACCTAACCCTGACCTAACCGGTGTTATCCTCTAAAATATATATTGAATCCAGGTTTAACTCACTGTTGCAGTGTGGAACCACATTACTACGTGACCCAAACCAGAAAACGCCCAGGATATGGCCATCAGGTATGCGAAAAATGCGAAAGTATGAGCCAGATGATGGCAAATACCAGACCTAACCCTGACCTAACCGGTGTTATCCTCTAAAATATAGACTGAATACAGGTTTAACTCACTGTTTCAGAGTGGTACCACATTACTACGTGTTCCAAACCAGAAAACGTCCAGGATCTGGCCAACAAGTATGCGAAAAATGCCAAAGCATGAGCCAGATGATGGCAAACACCAGCACCTAACCCTGACCTAACCGGTGTTATCCTCTAAAATATAGATTGAATCCAGGTTTAACTCACTGTTGCAGTGTGGAACCACATTACTACGTGATCCAAACCAGAAAACGCCCAGGATCTGGCCAACAAGTATGCGAAAAATGCGAAAGCATGAGCCAGATTATAGAAAATACCAGACCTAACCCTGACATGACCAGTGTTATCCTCTAAAATATAGATTGAATCCAGGTTTAACTCACTGTTGCAGTGTGGTGCGACATTACTACGTGATCCAAACCGAAAACTCCCAGGATCTGGCCAACAAGTATGCGAAAAATGCGTAAGTATGAGCCAGATGATGGCAAACACCAGACCTAACGCAAACCTAACCGGTGTTACCCTCTAATATATAGATCGAATCCAGGATTACTTCACTGTTTCAGTGCGGTACCACACTACTACCTGATCCAAGCCTGAACACGCCCAGAATCTGGCCAACAAGTAGGTGAAAAAGGCGAAAGGATGAGCCAGATGATGGCAAATGCCAGACCAAACCCAATCCTAACTTGTGTTATCCTCTAAAATATAGATTGAATCCAGGTTTATCTCACTGTTGCAGTGTGGAACCACATTACTACGTGATCCAAACCAGAAAACGCCCAGGATCTAGCCAACAAGTATGCGAAAAATGCGTAAGTATGAGCCAGATGATGGCAAATACCAGACCTAACCCAATCCTAACCGGTGTCACCCTTTCAATATACAGATCGAATCCAGGATTAACTCACAGTTCCAGGGCGGTACCACACTACTACCTGATCCAACCCAGAAAACGCCCAGGATCTGGCCATCAAGTATGCGAAAAATGCGAAAGTATGAGCCAGATGATGGCAAATACCAGACCTAACTCTGACCTAACCGTTGTTATCCTCTAAAATATAGATTGAATCCAGGTTTAACTCACTGTTTCAGAGTGGTGCATATTACTACGTGATCCAAACCAGAAAACGCCCAGGATCTGGCCAACAAGTATGCGAAAAATGCGAAAGTATGAGCCAGATGATGGCAAACACCAGTACCTAACCCTGACCTAACCGGTGTTATCCTCTAAAATATAGATTGAATCCAGGTTTAACTCACTGTTTCAGAGTGGTGCATATTACTACGTGATCCAAACCAGAAAACGCCCAGGATCTGGCCAACAAGTATGCGAAAAATGCGTAAGTATGAGCCAGATGATGGCAAATACCAGACCTAACCCAATCCTAACCGGTGTCACCCTTTCAATATACAGATCGAATCCAGGATTAACTCACAGTTCCAGGGCGGTACCACACTACTACCTGATCCAACCCAGAAAACGCCCAGGATCTGGCCATCAAGTATGCGAAAAATGCGAAAGTATGAGCCAGATGATGGCAAATACCAGACCTAACCCAATCCTAACCGGTGTCACCCTTTCAATATACAGATCGAATCCAGGATTAACTCACAGTTCCAGGGCGGTACCACACTACTACCTGATCCAACCCAGAAAACGCCCTGGATCTGGCCAACAAGTATGCGAAAAATGCGAAAGTATGAGCCAGATGATGGCAAATACCAGACCTAACTCTGACCTAACCGTTGTTATCCTCTAAAATATAGATTGAATCCAGGTTTAACTCACTGTTTCAGAGTGGTGCATATTACTACGTGATCCAAACCAGAAAACGCCCAGGATCTGGCCAACAAGTATGCGAAAAATGCGAAAGTATGAGCCAGATGATGGCAAACACCAGTACCTAACCCTGACCTAACCGGTGTTATCCTCTAAAATATAGATTGAATCCAGGTTTAACTCACTGTTGCAGTGTGGAACCACATTACTACGTGATCCAAACCAGAAAACGCCCAGGATCTGGCCAACAAGTATGCGAAAAATGCGAAAGCATGAGCCAGATTATAGAAAATACCAGACCTAACCCTGACATGACCAGTGTTATCCTCTAAAATATAGATTGAATCCAGGTTTAACTCACTGTTGCAGTGTGGTGCGACATTACTACGTGATCCAAACCGAAAACTCCCAGGATCTGGCCAACAAGTATGCGAAAAATGCGTAAGTATGAGCCAGATGATGGCAAATACCAGACCTAACCCAATCCTAACCGGTGTCACCCTTTCAATATACAGATCGAATCCAGGATTAACTCACAGTTCCAGGGCGGTACCACACTACTACCTGATCCAACCCAGAAAACGCCCAGGATCTGGCCATCAAGTATGCGAAAAATGTGAAAGTATGAGCCAGATGATGGCAAATACCAGACCTAACCCAATCCTAACCGGTGTTACCCTTTCAATATATAGATCGAATCCAGGATTAACTCACAGTTTCAGTGCGGTACCACACTGCTACCTGATCCAACCCAGAAAACGCCCTGGATCTGGCCAACAAGTTTGCGAAAAATGCGAAAGTATGAGCCAGATGAAGGCAAATACCAGACCTAACCCAATCCTAACCGGTGTTATCCTCTAAAATATAGATTGAATTCAGGTTTGACTCACTGTTGCAGTGTGGTACCACATTACTACCTAACCCAAACCAGAAAACGCCCAGTATCTGGCCAACAAGTATGTGAAAAATGCGAAAGTATGAGCCAGATGATGGCAAACACCAGACCTAACCCTGACCTAACCGGTGTTATCCTCTAAAATATAGATTGAATCCAGGTTTAACTCACTGTTGCAGTGTGGAACCACATTACTACGTGATACAAACCAGAAAACGCCCAGGATCTGGCCAACAAGTATGCGAAAAATGCGAAAGCATGAGCGAGATTATAGAAAATACCAGACCTAACCCTGACATGACCAGTGTTATCCTCTAAAATATAGATTGAATCCAGGTTTAACTCACTGTTGCAGTGTGGTGCGACATTACTACGTGATCCAAACCGAAAACGCCCAGGATCTGGCCAACAAGTATGCGAAAAATGCGTAAGTATGAGCCAGATCATGGCAAACACCAGACCTAACGCAAACCTAACCGGTGTTACCCTCTAATATATAGATCGAATCCAGGATTACTTCACTGTTTCAGTGCGGTACCACACTACTACCTGATCCAAGCCTGAAAACGCCCAGAATCTGGCCAACAAGTAGGTGAAAAAGGCGAAAGGATGAGCCAGATGATGGCAAATGCCAGACCAATCCCAATCCTAACTTGTGTTATCCTCTAAAATATAGATTGAATCCAGGTTTAACTCACTGTTGCAGTGTGGTGCGACATTACTACGTGATCCAAACCGAAAACGCCCAGGATCTGGCCAACAAGTATGCGAAAAATGCGAAAGTATGAGCCAGATGATGGCAAATACCAGACCTAATCCTGACCTAGCCGGTGTTATCCTCTAAAAAATAGATTGAATTCAGGTTTGACTCACTGTTGCAGTGTGGTACCACATTACTACGTAACCCAAACCAGAAAACGCCCAGGATCTGGCCAGGAAGTATGCGAAAAATGCGAATGTATGAGCCAGATGATGGCAAATACCAGACCTAATCCTGACCTAACCAGTGTTATCCTCTATAATATAGATTGATTCCAGGTTTTGCTCACTGTTTCAGAGTGGTGCTACATTACTACGTGATCCAAACCAGAAAGCTCCCAGGATCTAGCCAACAAGTATGCGAAAAATGCGAAAGTATGAGCTAGATGATGGCAAATACCAGACCTAATCCTGACCTACCCAGTGTTATCCTCTAAAATATAGATTGATTCCAGGTTTAGCTCACTGTATCAGAGTGGTGCTACATTACTACGTGATCCAAACCAGAAAGCTCCCAGGATCTAGCCAACAAGTATGCGAAAAATGCGAAAGTATGAGCCAGATGATGGCAAATACCAGACCTAACCCTGACCTAACCGGTGTTATCCTCCAAAATATAGATTGAATTCAGGTTTGACTCACTGTTGCAGTGTGGTACCACATTACTACCTAACCCAAACCAGAAAACGCCCAGGATCTGGCCAACAAGTATGCGAAAAATGCGAAAGTATGAGCCAGATGATGGCAAATACCAGACCTAATCCTGACCTAACCAGTGTTATCGTCTAAAATATAGATTGATTCCAGGTTTAGCTCACTGTTTCAGAGTGGTGCTACATTACTACGTGATCCAAACCAGAAAGCACCCAGGATCTAGCCAACAAGTATGCGAAAAATGCGAAAGTATGAGCCAGATGATGTGAAATACCAGACCTAACCCTGACCTAACCGGTGTTATCCTCTAAAATATAGATTGAATTCAGGTTTGAATCACTGTTGCAGTGTGGTACCACATTACTACCTAACCCAAACCAGAAAACGCCCAGGATCTGGCCAACAAGTATGCGAAATATGCGAAAGTATGAGCCAGATGATGGCAAATACCAGACCTAATCCTGACCTAACCAGTGTTATCCTCTAAAATATAGATTGATTCCAGGTTTATCTCACTGTTTCAGAGTGGTGCTACATTACTACGTGATCCAAACCAGAAAGCACCCAGGATCTAGCCAACAAGTATGCGAAAAATGCGAAAGTATGAGCCAGATGATGGCAAATACCAGACCTAACCCTGACCTAACCGGTGTTATCCTCTAAAATATAGATTGAATCCAGGTTTAACTCACTGTTGCAGTGTGGTGCGACATTACTACGTGATCCAAACCGAAAGCGCCCAGGATCTGGCCAGGAAGTATGCGAAAAATGCGAAAGTATGAGCCAGATGATGGCAAATACCAGACCTAACCCTGACCTAACCGCTATCATCGTCTAAAGTATAGACTGTATCCAAGATTAACTCACTGTTGCAGCGTGGTACCACATTACGACGTGACACAAACCAGAAAACGCCCAGGATCTGGCCATCAGGTATGCGAAAAATGCGAAAGTATGAGCCAGATGATGGCAAATACCAGACCTAACCCTGACCTAACCGGTGTTATCCTCTAAAATATATATTGAATCCAGGTTTAACTCACTGTTGCAGTGTGGAACCACATTACTACGTGACCCAAACCAGAAAACGCCCAGGATCTGGTCATCAGGTATGCGAAAAATGCGAAAGTATGAGCCAGATGATGGCAAATACCAGACCTAACCCTGACCTAACCGGTGTTATCCTCTAAAATATAGATTGAATCCAGGTTTAACTCACTGTTGCAGTGTGGAACCACATTAATACGTGATCCAAACCAGAAAACGCCCAGGATCTGGCCAACAAGTATGCGAAAAATGCGAAAGCATGAGCCAGATTATAGAAAATACCAGACCTAACCCTGACATAACCAGTGTTATCCTCTAAAATATAGATTGAATCCAGGTTTAACTCACTGTTGCAGTGTGGTGCGACATTACTACGTGATCCAAACCGAAAACGCCCAGGATCTAGCCAACAAGTATGCGAAAAATACGTAAGTATGCGCCAGGTGATGGCAAATACCAGACCTAACTCAAACCTAACCGGTGTTACCCTTTCAATATATAGATCGAATCCAGGATTAACTCACTGTTTCAGTGTGGTACCTCATTACTACGTGATCCAGACCAGAAAACGCCCAGGATCTGGCCATCAAGTATGCGAAAAATGCGAAAGTATGAGCCAGATGATGGCAAATACCAGACCTAACCCAATCCTAACCGGTGTCACCCTTTCAATATACAGATCGAATCCAGGATTAACTCACAGTTCCAGGGCGGTACCACACTACTACCTGATCCAACCCAGAAAACGCCCTGGATCTGGCCAACAAGTATGCGAAAAATGCGAAAGTATGAGCCAGATGATGGCAAATACCAGACCTAACCCTGACCTAACCGTTGTTATCCTCTAAAATATAGATTGAATCCAGGTTTAACTCACTGTTTCATAGTGGTGCATATTACTACGTGATCCAAACCAGAAAACGCCCAGGATCTGGCCAGCAAGTATGCGAAAAATTCGAAAGTATGAGCCAGATGAAGGCAAATACCAGACCTAACCCATTCCTAACCGGTGTTATCCTCTAAAATATTGATTGAATTCAGGTTTGACTCACTGTTGCAGTGTGGTACCACATTACTACCTAACCCAAACCAGAAAACGCCCAGGATCTGGCCAACAAGTATGTGAAAAATGCGAAAGTATGAGCCAGATGATGGCAAATACCAGACCTAATCCTGACCTAACCAGTGTTATCCTCTAAAATATAGATTGATTCCAGGTTTAGCTCACTGTTGCAGTGTGGAACCACATTACTACGTGATCCAAACCAGAAAACGCCCAGGATCTGGCCAACAAGTATGCGAAAAATGCGAAAGTATGAGCCAGATGATGGCAAACACCAGTACCTAACCCTGACCTAACCGATGTTATCCTCTAAAATATAGATTGAATCCAGGTTTAACTCACTGTTGCAGTGTGGAACCACATTACTACGTGATCCAAACCAGAAAACGCCCAGGATCTGGCCAACAAGTATGCGAAAAATGCGAAAGCATGAGCCAGATTATAGAAAATACCAGACCTAACCCTGACATGACCAGTGTTATCCTGTAAAATATAGATTGAATCCAGGTTTAACTCACTGTTGCAGTGTGGTGCGACATTACTACGTGATCCAAACCGAAAACTCCCAGGATCTGGCCGACAAGTATGCGAAAAATGCGTAAGTATGAGCCAGATGATGGCAAACACCAGACCTAACGAAAACCTAACCGGTGTTACCCTCTAATATATAGATCGAATCCAGGATTACTTCACTGTTTCAGTGCGGTACCACACTACTACCTGATCCAAGCCTGAAAACTCCCAGGATCTGGCCGACAAGTATGCGAAAAATGCGTAAGTATGAGCCAGATGATGGCAAATACCAGACCTAACTCAAACCTAACCGGTGTTACCCTTTCAATATATAGATCGAATCCAGGATTAACTCACTGTTTCAGTGTGGTACCTCATTACTACGTGATCCTGACCAGAAAACGCCCAGGATCTGGCCATCAAGTATGCGAAAAATGCGAAAGTATGAGCCAGATGATGGCAAACACCAGACCTAACGCAAACCTAACCGGTGTTACCCTCTAATATATAGATCGTATCCAGGATTACTTCACTGTTTCAGTGCGGTACCACACTACTACCTGATCCAAGCCTGAAAACGCCCAGAATCTGGCCAACAAGTAGGTGAAAAAGGCGAAAGGATGAGCCAGATGATGGCAAATGCCAGACCAAACCCAATCCTAACTTGTGTTATCCTCTAAAATATAGATTGAATCCAGGTTTATCTCACTGTTGCAGTGTGGAACCACATTACTACGTGATCCAAACCAGAAAACGCCCAGGATCTAGCCAACAAGTATGCGAAAAATGCGTAAGTATGAGCCAGATGATGGCAAATACCAGACCTAACTCAAACCTAACCGGTGTTACCCTTTCAATATATAGATCGAATCCAGGATTAACTCACTGTTTCAGTGTGGTACCTCATTACTACGTGATCCAGACCAGAAAACGCCCAGGATCTGGCCATCAAGTATGCGAAAAATGCGAAAGTATGAGCCAGATGATGGCAAATACCAGACCTAACCCAATCCTAACCGGTGTTACCCTTTCAATATATAGATCGAATCCAGGATTAACTCACAGTTTCAGTGCGGTACCACACTACTACCTGATCCAACCCAGAAAACGCCCTGGATCTGGCCAACAAGTATGCGAAAAATGCGAAAGTATGAGCCAGATGAAGGCAAATACCAGACCTAACCCAATCCTAACCGGTGTTATCCTCTAAAATATAGATTGAATTCAGGTTTGACTCACTGTTGCAGTGTGGTACCACATTACTACCTACCCCAAACCAGAAAACGCCCAGTATCTGGCCAACAAGTATGTGAAAAATGCGAAAGTATGAGCCAGATGATGGCAAACACCAGACCTAACCCAATCCTAACCGGTGTTATCCTCTAAAATATAGATTGAATCCAGGTTTAACTCACAGTTGCAGTGTGGAACCACATTACTACGTGATCCAAACCAGAAAACGCCCAGGATCTGGCCAACAAGTATGCGAAAAATGCGAAAGCATGAGCCAGATTATAGAAAATACCAGACCTAACCCTGACATGACCAGTGTTATCCTCTAAAATATAGATTGAATCCAGGTTTAACTCACTGTTGCAGTGTGGTGCGACATTACTACGTGATCCAAGCCGAAAACGCCCAGGATCTGGCCAACAAGTATGCGAAAAATGCGTAAGTATGAGCCAAATCATGGCAAACACCAGACCTAACGCAAACCTAACCGGTGTTACCCTCTAATATATAGATCGAATCCAGGATTACTTCACTGTTTCAGTGCGGTACCACACTACTACCTGATCCAAGCCTGAAAACGCCCAGAATCTGGCCAACAAGTAGGTGAAAAAGGCGAAAGGATGAGCCAGATGATGGCAAATGCCAGACCAAACCCAATCCTAACTTGTGTTATCCTCTAAAATATAGATTGAATCCAGGTTTATCTCACTGCTGCAGTGTGGAACCACATTACTACGTGATCCAAACCAGAAAACGCCCAGGATCTGGCCAACAAGTATGCGAAAAATGCGAAAGCATGAGCCAGATTATAGAAAATACCAGACCTAACCCTGACCTAACCAGTGTTATCCTCTAAAATATAGATTGAATCCAGGTTTAACTCACTGTTGCAGTGTGGTGCGACATTACTACGTGATCCAAACCGAAAACGCCCAGGATCTGGCCAACAAGTATGCGAAAAATGCGAAAGTATGAGCCAGATGATGGCAAATACCAGACCTAATCCTGACCTAACCGGTGTTATCCTCTAAAATATAGATTGAATTCAGGTTTGACTCACTGTTGCAGTGTGGTACCACATTACTACGTAACCCAAACCAGAAAACGCCCAGGATCTGGCCAGGAAGTATGCGAAAAATGCGAATGTATGAGCCAGATGATGGCAAATACCAGACCTAATCCTGACCTAACCAGTGTTATCCTCTATAATATAGATTGATTCCAGGTTTTGCTCACTGTTTCAGAGTGGTGCTACATTACTACGTGATCCAAACCAGAAAGCTCCCAGGATCTAGCCAACAAGTATGCGAAAAATGCGAAAGTATGAGCCAGATGATGGCAAATACCAGACCTAATCCTGACCTAACCAGTGTTATCCTCTAAAATATAGATTGATTCCAGGTTTAGCTCACTGTATCAGAGTGGTGCTACATTACTACGTGATCCAAACCAGAAAGCTCCCAGGATCTAGCCAACAAGTATGCGAAAAATGCGAAAGTATGAGCCAGATGATGGCAAATACCAGACCTAACCCTGACCTAACCGGTGTTATCCTCTAAAATATAGATTGAATTCAGGTTTGAATCACTGTTGCAGTGTGGTACCACATTACTACCTAACCCAAACCAGAAAACGCCCAGGATCTGGCCAACAAGTATGCGAAATATGCGAAAGTATGAGCCAGATGATGGCAAATACCAGACCTAATCCTGACCTAACCAGTGTTATCCTCTAAAATATAGATTGATTCCAGGTTTATCTCACTGTTTCAGAGTGGTGCTACATTACTACGTGATCCAAACCAGAAAGCACCCAGGATCTAGCCAACAAGTATGCGAAAAATGCGAAAGTATGAGCCAGATGATGGCAAATACCAGACCTAACCCTGACCTAACCGGTGTTATCCTCTAAAATATAGATTGAATCCAGGTTTAACTCACTGTTGCAGTGTGGTGCGACATTACTACGTGATCCAAACCGAAAACGCACAGGATCTGGCCAGGAAGTATGCGAAAAATGCGAAAGTATGAGCCAGATGATGGCAAATACCAGACCTAACCCTGACCTAACCGCTATCATCGTCTAAAGTATAGACTGTATCCAAGATTAACTCACTGTTGCAGCGTGGTACCACATTACGACGTGACACAAACCAGAAAACGCCCAGGATCTGGCCATCAGGTATGCGAAAAATGCGAAAGTATGAGCCAGATGATGGCAAATACCAGACCTAACCCTGACCTAACCGGTGTTATCCTCTAAAATATAGACTGAATACAGGTTTAACTCACTGTTTCAGAGTGGTACCACATTACTAGTTGTTCCAAACCAGAAAACGTCCAGGATCTGGCCAACAAGTATGCGAAAAATGCCAAAGCATGAGCCAGATGATGGCAAATACCAGACCTAACCCTGACCTAACCGGTGTTATCCTCTAAAATATAGATTGAATTCAGGTTTGACTCACTGTTGCAGTGTCGTACCACATTACTACCTAACCCAAACCAGAAAACGCCCAGGATCTGGCCAACAAGTATGCGAAAAATGCAAAAGTATGCGCCAGATGATGGCAAATACCAGACCTAATCCTGACCTAACCAGTGTTATCCTCTAAAATAGAGATTGATTCCAGGTTTAGCTCACTGTTTCAGAGTGGTGCTACATTACTACGTGATCCAAACCAGAAAGCTCCCAGGATCTAGCCAACAAGTATGCGAAAATTGCGAAAGTATGAGCCAGATGGTGGCAAACACCAGACCTAACCCTGACCTAACCGGTGTTATCCTCTAAAATATAGATTGAATCCAGGTTTAACTCACTGTTGCAGTGTGGAACCACATTAATACGTGATCCAAACCAGAAAACGCCCAGGATCTGGCCAACAAGTATGCGAAAAATGCGAAAGCATGAGCCAGATTATAGAAAATACCAGACCTAACCCTGACATAACCAGTGTTATCCTCTAAAATATAGATTGAATCCAGGTTTAACTCACTGTTTCAGAGTGGTGCCACATTACTACGTGATCCAAACCAGAAAACGCCCAGGATCTGGCCAACAAGTATGCGAAAAATTCGAAAGTATGAGCCAGATGAAGGCAAATACCAGACCTAACCCAATCCTAACCGGTGTTATCCTCTAAAATATAGATTGAATTCAGGTTTGACTCACTGTTGCAGTGTGGTACCACATTACTACCTAACCCAAACCAGAAAACGCCCAGGATCTGGCCAGGAAGTATGCGAAAAATGCGAATGTATGAGCCAGATGATGGCAAATACCAGACCTAATCCTGACCTAACCAGTGTTATCCTCTATAATAAAGATTGATTCCAGGTTTTGCTCACTGTTTCAGAGTGGTGCTACATTACTACGTGATCCAAACCAGAAAGCTCCCAGGATCTAGCCAACAAGTATGCGAAAAATGCGAAAGTATGAGCCAGATGATGGCAAATACCAGACCTAATCCTGACCTAACCAGTGTTATCCTCTAAAATATAGATTGATTCCAGGTTTAGCTCACTGTTGCAGTGTGGAACCACATTACTACGTGATCCAAACCAGAAAACGCCCAGGATCTGGCCAACAAGTATGCGAAAAATGCGTAAGTATGAGCCAGATGATGGCAAACACCAGACCTAACGCAAACCTAACCGGTGTTACCCTCTAATATATAGATCGAATCCAGGATTACTTCACTGTTTCAGTGCGGTACCACACTACTACCTGATCCAAGCCTGAAAACGCCCAGAATCTGGCCAACAAGTAGGTGAAAAAGGCGAAAGGATGAGCCAGATGATGGCAAATACCAGACGTAACCCTGACCTAACCGTTGTTATCCTCTAAAATACAGATTGAATCCAGGTTTAACTCACTGTTTCAGAGTGGTGCCACATTACTACGTGACCCAAACAAGAAAACGCCCAGGATCTGGCCAACAAGTATGCGAAAAATTCGAAAGTATGAGCCAGATGAAGGCAAATACCAGACCTAACCCAATCCTAACCGGTGTTATCCTCTAAAATATAGATTGAATTCAGGTTTGACTCACTGTTGCAGTGTGGAACCACATTACTACGTGATCCAAACCAGCAAACGCCCAAGATCTGGCCAACAAGTATGCGAAAAATGCGAAAGTATGAGCCAGATGATGGCAAATACCAGACCTAACCCTGACCTAACCGTTGTTATCCTCTAAAATATAGATTGAATCCAGGTTTAACTCACTGTTTCAGAGTGGTGCTACATTACTACGTGATCCAAACCAGAAAGCGCCCAGGATCTGGCCAACAATTATGCAAAAAATGCGAAAGTATGAGCCAGTGAATGGCAAATACCAGACCTAACCCAATCGTAACCGGTGTTATCCACTAAAAGATAGATTCAATCCAGGTTTAACTCACTGTTGCAGTGTGGAACCACATTACTACGTGATCCAAACCAGAAAACGCCCAGGATCTGGCCAACAAGTATGCGAAAAATGCGAAAGTATGAGCCAGATGATGGCAAATACCGGACCTAACTCTGACCTAACCGGTGTTATCCTCTAAAATATAGATTGAATCCAGGGTTAACTCACTGTTGCAGTGTGGAACCACATTACTACGTGACCCAAACCAGAAAACGCCCAGGATCTGGCCAACAAGTATGCGAAAAATGCGAAAGTATGAGCCAGATGATGGCAAATATCAGACCTAACCCTGACCTAACCAGTGTTATACTCTAAAATGTAGATTGAATCCAGGTTTAACTCACTGTTGCAGTGGGGTGCCACATTACTACGTGATCCGAACCTGAAAACGCCCAGGATCTGGCCAACAAGTATGCGAAAAATGCGAAAGTATTAGCCCGATGATGGCAAATACCAGACCTAACCCAATCCTAACCGGTGTTATCCTCTAAAATATAGATTGAATCCAGGTTTAACTCACTGTTGCAGCGTGGAACCACATTACTACGTGATCCAAACCAGCAAACGCCCAGGATCTGGCCAACAAGTATCCGAAAAATGCGAAAGTAGAGCCAGATGATGGCAAATACCAGACCTAACCCTGACCTAACCGGCGTTATCCTCTAAAATATAGATTGAATTCAGGTTTGACTCACTGTTGCAGTGTGGTACCACATTACTACCTAACCCAAACCAGAAAACGCCCAGGATCTGGCCAACAAGTATGTGAAAAATGCGAAAGTATGAGCCAGATGATGGCAAATACCAGACCTAATCCTGACCTAACCAGTGTTATCCCCTAAACTATAGATTGATTCCAGGTTTAGCTCACTGTTGCAGTGTGGAACCACATTACTACGTGATCCAAACCAGAAAACGCCCAGGATCTGGCCAACAAGTATGCGAAAAATGCGAAAGTATGAGCCAGATGATGGCAAACACCAGACCTAACCCTGACCTAACCGGTGTTATCCTCTAAAATATAGATTGAATCCAGGTTTATCTCACTGTTGCAGTGTGGAACCACATTACTACGTGATCCAAACCAGAAAACGCCCAGGATCTGGCCAACAAGTATGCGAAAAATGCGAAAGCATGAGCCAGATGATGTGAAATACCAGACCTAACCCTGACCTAACCGCTATCATCCTCTAAAGTATAGATTGTATCCAAGAATAACTCACTGTTGCAGCGTGGTACCACATTACGACGTGACACAAACCAGAAAACGCCCAGGATCTGGCCAACAGGTAGGCGAAAAATGCGAAAGTATGAGCCAGATGATGGCAAATACCAGACCTAACTATGACCTAACCAGTGTTATCCTCTAAAATATAGATTGAATCCAGGGTTAGCTCACTGTTGCAGTGTGGAACCACATTACTACGTGTCCCAAACCAGAAAACGCCCAGGATCTGGCCAACAAGTATGCGAAAAATGCGAACGTATGAGCCAGATGATGGCAAATACCAGACCTAACCCTGATCTAACCAGTGTTATCCTCTAAAATATAGATTCATTCCTGGTTTAGCTCACTGTTTCAGAGTGGTGCTACATTACTACGTGATCAAAACCAGAAAGCTCTCAGGATCTAGCCAACAAGTATGCGAAAAATGCGAAAGTATGAGCCAGATGATGGCAAATACCAGACCTAACCTTGACCTAACCAGTGTTATCCTCTAAAATATAGATTGAATCCAGGTTTAACTCACTGTTGCAGTGTGGTGCCACATTACTACGTGATCCAAACCAGAAAACGCCCAGGATGTGGCCAACAAGTATGCGAAAAATGCGAAAGTATGAGCCAGATGATGGCAAATACCACACCTAACCCAATCCTAACCGGTGTTACCCTTTCAATATATAGATCGAATCCAGTATTAACTCACTGTTTCAGTGTGGTACCTCATTACTACGTGATCCAGACCAGAAAACGCCCAGGATCTGGCCAACAAGTATGCGAAAAATGCGAAAGTATGAGCCAGATGATGGCAAATACCAGACCTAACCCTGACCTAACCGGTGTTATCCTCTAAAATATAGATTGAATCCAGGTTTAACTCACTGTTGCAGTGTGGAACCACATTACTACGTGATCCAAATCAGAAAACGCCCAAGATCTGGCCAACAAGTATGCGAAAAATGCGAAAGCATGAGCCATATTATAGAAAATACCAGACCTAACCCTGACCTAACCAGTGTTATCCTCTAAAATATAGATTGAATCCAGGTTTAACTCACTGTTGCAGAGTGGTGCGACATTACTACGTGACCCAAACCAGAAAACGCCCGGGATCTGGCCAACAAGTATGCGAAAAATGCGAAAGTATGAGCCAGATGATGAGAAATACCAGACCTAACCCTGACCTAACCGGTGTTATCCTCTAAAATATAGATTGAATCCAGGTTTAACTCACTGTTGCAGTGTGGTGCGACATTACTACGTGACCCAAACTAGAAAACGCCCGGGATCTGGCCAACAAGTATGCGAAAAATGCGAAAGTTTGAGCCAGATGATGGCAAATACCAGACCTAATCCTGACCTATCCAGTGTTATCCTCTAAAATATAGATTGATTCCAGGTTTGGCTCACTGTTTCAGAGTGGTGCTACATTACTACGTGATCCAAACCAGAAAACGCCCAGGATCTGGCCAACAAGTATGCGAAAAATGCGAAAGTATGAGCCAGATGATGGCAAATACCAGACCTAATCCAGACCTAACCAGTGTTATCCTCTAAAATATAGATTGATTCCAGGTTTAGCTCACTGTTTCAGAGTGGTGCTACATTACTACGTGATCCAAACCAGAAAGCTCCCAGGATCTAGCCAACAAGTATGCGAAAAATGCGAAAGTATGAGCCAGATGATGGCAATTACCAGACCTACCCCTGTCCTAACCGGTGTTATCCTCTAAAATATAGATTGAATCCAGGTTTAACTCACTGTTGAAGTGTGGAACCACATTACTACGTGACCCAAACCAGAAAACGCCCTGGATCTGGCCAACAAGTATGCGAAAAATGCGAAAGTATGAGCCAGATGATGGCAAATAACAGACCTAACCCTGACCTAACCGGTGTTATCCTCTAAAATATAGATTGAATCCAGGTTTAACTCACTGTTGCAGTGTGGAACCACATTACTACGTGATCCAAATCAGAAAACGCCCAAGATCTGGCCAACAAGTATGCGAAAAATGCGAAAGCATGAGCCAGATTATAGAAAATACCAGACCTAACCCTGACTTAACCAGTGTTATCCTCTAAAATATAGATTGAATCCAGGTTTAACTCACTGTTGCAGAGTGGTGCGACATTACTACGTGACCCAAACCAGAAAACGCCCGGGATCTGGCCAACAAGTATGCGAAAAATGCGAAAGTATGAGCCAGATGATGAGAAATACCAGACCTAACCCTGACCTAACCGGTGCTATCCTCTAAAATATAGATTGAATCCAGGTTTAACTCACTGTTGCAGTGTGGTGCGACATTACTACGTGACCCAAACTAGAAAACGCCCGGGATCTGGCCAACAAGTATGCGAAAAATGCGAAAGTTTGAGCCAGATGATGGCAAATACCAGACCTAACCCTGACCTAACCAGTGTTATCCTCTAAAATATAGATTGAATCCAGGTTTAACTCACTGTTGCAGAGTGGTGTGACATTACTACGTGACCCAAACCAGAAAACGCCTGGGATCTGGCCAACAAGTATGCGAAAAATGCGAAAGTATGAGCCAGATGATGAGAAATACCAGACCTAACCCTGACCTAACCGGTGTTATCCTCTAAAATATAGATTGAATCCAGGTTTAACTCACTGTTGCAGTGTGGTGCGACATTACTACGTGACCCAAACTAGAAAACGCCCGGGATCTGGCCAACAAGTATGCGAAAAATGCGAAAGTTTGAGCCAGATGATGGCAAATACCAGACCTAATCCTGACCTATCCAGTGTTATCCTCTAAAATATAGATTGATTCCAGGTTTGGCTCACTGTTTCAGAGTGGTGCTACATTACTACGTGATCCAAACCAGAAAGCTCCCAGGATCTAGCCAACAAGTATGCGAAAAATGCGAAAGTATGAGCCAGATGATGGCAAATACCAGACCTAACCCTGACCTAACCGGTGTTATCCTCTAAAATATAGATTGAATCCAGGTTTAGCTCACTGTTTCAGAGTGGTGCTACATTACTACGTGATTCAAACCAGAAAGCTCCCAGGATCTAGCCAACAAGTATGCGAAAAATGCGAAAGTGTGAGCCAGATGATGTGAAATACCAGACCTAACCCTGACCTAACCGGTGTTATCCTGTAAAATATAGATAGAATTCAGGTTTGACTCACTGTTGCAGTGTGGTACCACATTACTACCTAACCCAAACCAGAAAACGCCCAGGATCTGGCCAACAAGTATGCGAAATATGCGAAAGTATGAGCCAGATGATGGCAAATACCAGACCTAATCCTGACCTAACCAGTGTTATCCTCTAAAATACAGATTGATTCCAGGTTTAGCTCACTGTTTCAGAGTGGTGCTACATTACTACGTGATCCAAACCAGAAAGCTCCCAGGATCTAGCCAACAAGTATGCGAAAAATGCGAAAGTATGAGCCAGATGATGGCAAATACCAGACCTAACCCTGACCTAACCGGTGTTATCCTCTAAAATATAGATTGAATCCAGGTTTAACTCACTGTTGCAGTGTGGAACCACATTACTACGTGATCCAAATCAGAAAACGCCCAGGATCTGGCCAACAAGTATGCGAAAAATGCGAAAGCATTAGCCAGAATATAGAAAATACCAGACCCAACCCTGACGTAACCAGTGTTATCCTCTAAAATATAGATTGAATCCAGGTTTAACTCACTGTTGCAGTGTGGTGCGACATTACTACGTGATCCAAACCGAAAACGCCCAGGATCTGGCCAAGAAGTATGCGAAAAATGCGAAAGTATGAGCCAGATGGTGGCAAATACCAGACCTAACCCTGACCTAACCGGTGTTATCCTTTAAAATATAGATTGAATACAGGTTTAACTCACTGTTTGAGCGTGGTACCACATTACTACGTGACACAAACCAGAAAACGCCCAGGATCTGACCAACAAGTATGCGAAAAATGCGAAAGTATGAGCCAGATGATGGCAAATACCGGACCTAACCCTGACCTAACCAGTGTTATCCTCTAAAATATAGATTGAATCCAGGTTTAACTCACTGTTGCAGTGTGGAACCACATTACCACGTGTCCCAAACCAGAAAACGCCCAGGATCTGGCCAACAAGTATGCGAAAAATGCGAAAGTATGAGCCAGATGATGGCAAATACCAGACCTAATCCAGACCTAACCAGTGTTATCCTCTAAAATATAGATTGATTCCAGGTTTAGCTCACTGTTTCAGAGTGGTGCTACATTACTACGTGATCCAAACCAGAAAGCTCCCAGGATCTAGCCAACAAGTATGCGAAAAATGCGAAAGTATGAGCCAGATGATGGCAAATACCAGACCTAACCCTGACCTAACCGGTGTTATCCTCTAAAATATAGATTGAATCCAGGTTTAACTCACTGTTGAAGTGTGGAACCACATTACTACGTGACCCAAACCAGAAAACGCCCAGGATCTGGCCAACAAGTATGCGAAAAATGCGAAAGTATGAGCCAGATGATGGCAAATACCAGACATAACCCTGACCTAACCGGTGTTATCCTCTAAAATATAGATTGAATCCAGGTTTAACTCACTGTTGCAAGTGTGGAACCACATTACTACGTGATCCAAATCAGAAAACGCCCAAGATCTGGCCAACAAGTATGCGAAAAATGCGAAAGCATGAGCCAGATTATAGAAAATACCAGACCTAACCCTGACCTAACCAGTGTTATCCTCTAAAATATAGATTGAATCCAGGTTTAACTCACTGTTGCAGAGTGGTGCGACATTACTACGTGACCCAAACCAGAAAACGCCCGGGATCTGGCCAACAAGTATGCGAAAAATGCGAAAGTATGAGCCAGATGATGAGAAATACCAGACCTAACCCTGACCTAACCGGTGTTATCCTCTAAAATATAGATTGAATCCAGGTTTAACTCACTGTTGCAGTGTGGTGCGACATTACTACGTGACCCAAACTAGAAAACGCCCGGGATCTGGCCAACAAGTATGCGAAAAATGCGAAAGTTTGAGCCAGATGATGGCAAATACCAGACCTAACCCTGACCTAACCAGTGTTATCCTCTAAAATATAGATTGAATCCAGGTTTAACTCACTGTTGCAGAGTGGTGCGACATTACTACGTGACCCAAACCAGAAAACGCCCGGGATCTGGCCAACAAGTATGCGAAAAATGCGAAAGTATGAGCCAGATGATGAGAAATACCAGACCTAACCCTGACCTAACCGGTGTTATCCTCTAAAATATAGATTGAATCCAGGTTTAACTCACTGTTGCAGTGTGGTGCGACATTACTACGTGACCCAAACTAGAAAACGCCCGGGATCTGGCCAACAAGTATGCGAAAAATGCGAAAGTTTGAGCCAGATGATGGCAAATACCAGACCTAATCCTGACCTATCCAGTGTTATCCTCTAAAATATAGATTGATTCCAGGTTTGGCTCACTGTTTCAGAGTGGTGCTACATTACTACGTGATCCAAACCAGAAAGCTCCCAGGATCTAGCCAACAAGTATGCGAAAAATGCGAAAGTATGAGCCAGATGATGGCAAATACCAGACCTAACCCTGACCTAACCGGTGTTATCCTCTAAAATATAGATTGAATCCAGGTTTAGCTCACTGTTTCAGAGTGGTGCTACATTACTACGTGATTCAAACCAGAAAGCTCCCAGGATCTAGCCAACAAGTATGCGAAAAATGCGAATGTATGAGCCAGATGATGTGAAATACCAGACCTAACCCAGACCTAACCGGTGTTATCCTGTAAAATATAGATTGAATTCAGGTTTGACTCACTGTTGCAGTGTGGAACCACATTACTACCTAACCCAAACCAGATAACGCCCAGGATCTGGCCAACAAGTATGCGAAATATGCGAAAGTATGAGCCAGCTGATGGCAAATACCAGACCTAATCCTGACCTAACCAGTGTTATCCTCTAAAATACAGATTGATTCCAGGTTTAGCTCACTGTTTCAGAGTGGTGCTACATTACTACGTGATCCAAACCAGAAAGCTCCCAGGATCTAGCCAACAAGTATGCGAAAAATGCGAAAGTATGAGCCAGATGGTGGCAAATACCAGACCTAACCCTGACCTAACCGGTGTTATCCTCTAAAATATAGATTGAATCCAGGTTTAACTCACTGTTGCAGTGTGGAACCACATTACTACGTGATCCAAATCAGAAAACGCCCAGGATCTGGCCAACAAGTATGCGAAAAATGCGAAAGCATTAGCCAGAATATAGAAAATACCAGACCTAACCCTGACGTAACCAGTGTTATCCTCTAAAATATAGATTGAATCCAGGTTTAGCTCACTGTTTCAGAGTGGTGCGACATTGCTACGTGATCCAAACCGAAAACGCCCAGGATCTGGCCATGAAGTATGCGAAAAATGCGAAAGTATGAGCCAGATGGTGGCAAATACCAGACCTAACCCTGACCTAACCGGTATTATCCTTTAAAATATAGATTGAATACAGGTTTAACTCACTGTCTCAGAGTGGTACCACATTACTACGTGTTCCAAACCAGAAAACGTCCAGGATCTGGCCAACAAGTATGCGAAAAATGCCAAAGCATGAGCCAGATGATGGCAAATACCAGACCTAACCCTGACGTAACCAGTCTTATCCTCTAAAATATAGATTGAATCCAGGTTTAACTCACTGTTGCAGTGTGGTGCGACATTACTACGTGATCCAAACCGAAAACGCCCAGGATCTGGCCAACAAGTATGCGAAAAATGCGAAGGTATGACCCAGATGATGGCAAATACCAGACCTAATCCTGACCTAACCAGTGTTATCCACTAAAATATAGATTGATTCCAGGTTTAGCTCACTGTTTCAGAGTGGTGCTACATTACTACGTGATCCAAACCAGAAAGCTCCCAGGATCTAGCCAACAAGTATGCGAAAATTGCGAAAGTATGAGCCAGATGATGGCAAATACCAGACCTAACCCTGACCTAACCGGTGTTATCCTCTAAAATATAGATTGAATCCAGGTTTAACTCACTGTTGCAGTGTGGTGCGACATTACTACGTGATCCAAACCGAAAACGCCCAGGATCTGGCCAACAAGTATGCGAAAAATGCGAAAGTATGAGCCAGATGATGGCAAATACAAGACCTAACTCTGACCTAACCGGTGTTATCCTCTATAATATAGATTGAATCCAGGTTTATCTCACTGTATCAGAGTGGTGCTACATTACTACGTGATCCAAATCAGAAAGCTCCCAGGATCTAGCCAACAAGTATGCGAAAAATGCGAAAGTATGAGCCAGATGATGGCAAATACCAGACCTAACTCTGACCTAACCGGTGTTATCCTCTAAAATATACATTGAATTCAGCTTTAACTCACTGTTGCAGTGTGGCACCACATTACTACGTGACCGAAAGCAGAAAACGCCCACTATTTGGCCAACAAGTATGCCAAAAATGCGAAAGTATGGGACAGATGGTGGCAAATACCAGACCTAATCCTGACCTACCCGGTGTTATCCTCTAAAATATAGATTGAATTCAGGTTTGACTCACTGTTGCAGTGTGGTACCACATTACTACCTAACCCAAACCAGAAAACGCCCAGGATCTGGCCAACAAGTATGCGAAAAATGCGAAAGTATGCGCCAGATGATGGCAAATACCAGACCTAATCCTGACCTAACCAGTGTTACCCTCTAAAATATAGGTTGATTCCAGGTTTAGCTCACTGTTTCAGAGTGGTGCTACATTACTACGTCATCCAAACCAGAATGCTCCCAGGATCTAGCCAACAAGTATGCGAAAATTGCGAAAGTATGAGCCAGATGATGGCAAACACCAGACCTAACCCTGACCTAACCGGTGTTATCCTCTAAAATATAGATTGAATCCAGGTTTAACTCACTGTTGCAGTGTGGAACCACATTACTACGTGATCCAAACCAGAAAACGCCCAGGATCTGGGCAACAAGTATGCGAAAAATGCGAAAGCATGAGCCAGATTATAGAAAATACCAGACCTAACCCTGACATAACCAGTGTTATCCTCTAAAATATAGATTGAATCCAGGTTTAACTCACTGTTGCAGTGTGGTGCGACATTACTACGTGATCCAAACCGAAAACGCCCAGGATCTGGCCAACAAGTATGCGAAAAATGCGTAAGTATGAGCCAGATGATGGAAAATACCAGACCTAACCCAATCCTAACTGGTGTTACCCTTCTAATATATAGATCAAATCCAGGATTAACTCACCGTTTCAGTGTGGTACCACATTACGACGTGATCCAAACCAGAAAACGCCCAGGATCTGGCCAACAAGTATGCGAAAAATGCGAAAGTATGAGCCAGATGATGGCAAATACCAGACCTAACGCAAACCTAACCGGTGTTACCCTCTAATATATAGATCGAATCCAGGATTACTTCACTGTTTCAGTGCGGTACCACACTACTACCTGATCCAAGCCTGAAAACGCCCAGAATCTGGCCAACAAGTAGGTGAAAAAGGCGAAAGGATGAGCCAGATGATGGCAAATGCCAGACCAAACCCAATCCTAACTTGTGTTATCCTCTAAAATATAGATTGAATCCAGGTTTATCTCACTGTTGCAGTGTGGAACCACATTACTACGTGATCCAAACCAGAAAACGCCCAGGATCTGGCCAACAAGTATGCGAAAAATGCGAAAGTATGAGCCAGATGATGGCAAATACCAGACCTAACCCAATCCTAACCGGTGTTATCCTCTAAAATTTAGATTGAGTCCAGGTTTAACTCACTCTTTCAGAGTGGTGCTACATTACTACGTGATCCAAACCAGAAAGCGCCCAGGATCTGGCCAACAAGTATGCGAAAAATGCAAAAGTATGAGCCAGATGATGGCAAATACAAGACCTAACTCAAACCTAACCAGTGTTATCCTCTAAAATATAGATTGAATCCAGGTTTAACTCACTGTTGCAGTGTGGTGCGACATTACTACGTGATCCAAACCGAAAACGCCCAGGATCTGGCCAACAAGTATGCGAAAAATGCGTAAGTATGAGCCAGATGATGGAAAATACCAGACCTAACCCAATCCTAACTGGTGTTACCCTTTCAATATATAGATCGAATCCAGGATTAACTCACAGTTTCAGTGCGGTACCACACTACTACCTGATCCAACCCAGAAAACGCCCTGGATCTGGCCAACAAGTATGCGAAAAATGCGAAAGTATGAGCCAGATGATGGCAAATACCAGACCTAACCCTGACCTAGCCGTTGTTATCCTCTAAAATATAGATTGAATCCAGGTTTAACTCACAGTTTCAGAGTGGTGCCACATTACTACGTGATCCAAACCAGAGAACGCCCAGGATCTGGCCAACAAGTATGCGAAAAATTCGAAAGTATGAGCCAGTTGAAGGCAAATACCAGACCTAACCCAATCCTAACCGGTGTTATCCTCTAAAATATAGATTGAATTCAGGTTTGACTCACTGTTGCAGTGTGGTACCACATTACTACCTAACCCAAACCAGAAAACGCCCAGGATCTGGCCAAAAAGTATGCGAAAAATGCGAAAGTATGAGCCAGATGATGGCAAATACCAGACCTAATCCTGACCTAACCAGTGTTATCCTCTAAAATATAGATTGATTCCAGGTTTAGCTCACTGTTTCAGAGTGGTGCTACATTATTACGTGATCCAAACCAGAAAGCTCCCAGGATCTAGCCAACAAGTATGCGAAAAATGCGTAAGTATGAGCCAGATGATGGCAAATACCAGACCTAACCCAGTCCTAACTGGTGTTACCCTTCTAATATATAGATCAAATCCAGGATTAACTCACCGTTTCAGTGTGGTACCACATTACGACGTGATCCAAACCAGAAAACGCCCATGATCTGGCCAACAAGTATGCGAAAAATGCGAAAGTATGAGTCAGATTATGGCAAATACCAGACCTAACACTGACCTAACCGGTGTTATCCTCTAAAATATACATTGAATCCAGGTTTAACTCACTGTTGCAGTGTGGAACCACATTACTACGTGACCCAAACCAGAAAACGCCCAGGATCTGGCCAACAAGTATGCGAAAAATGCGAAAGTTTGAGCCAGTTGATGGCAAATACCAGACCTAATCCTGACCTAACCAGTGTTATCCTCTAAAATATAGATTGATTCCAGGTTTAGCTCACTGTTTCAGAGTGGTGCTACATTACTACGTGATCCAAACCAGAAAGCTCCCAGGATCTGGCCAACAAGCATGCGAAAATTGCGAAAGTATGAGCCAGATGACGGCAAACACCAGACCTAACCCTGACCTAACCGGTGTTATCCTCTAAAACATAGTTTGAATACAGGTTTAACTCACTGTTTCAGAGTGGTACCACATTACTACGTGTTCCAAACCAGAAAACGTCCAGGATCTGGCCAACAAGTATGCGAAAAATGCCAAAGCATGAGCCAGATGATGGCAAATACCAGACCTAACCCTGACCTAACCGGTGTTATCCTCTAAAATATAGATTGAATTCAGGTTTGACTCACTGTTGCAGTGTGGTACCACATTACAACCTAACCCAAACCAGAAAACGCCCAGGATCTGGCCAACAAGTATGCGAAAAATGCGAAAGTATGCGCCAGATGATGGCAAATACCAGACCTAATCCTGACCTAACCAGTGTTATCCTCTAAATATAGATTGATTCCAGGTTTAGCTCACTGTTTCAGAGTGGTGCTACATTACTACGTGATCCAAACCAGAAAGCTCCCAGGATCTAGCCAACAAGCATGCGAAAATTGCGAAAGTATGAGCCAGATGACGGCAAACACCAGACCTAACCCTGACCTAACCGGTGTTATCCTCTAAAATATAGATTGAATCCAGGTTTAACTCACTGTTGCAGTGTGGAACCACATTACTACGTGATCCAAACCAGAAAACGCCCAGGATCTGGCCAACAAGTATGCGAAAAATGCGAAAGCATGAGCCAGATTATAGAAAATAACAGACCTAACCCTGACATAACCAGTGTTATCCTCTAAAATATAGATTGAATCCAGGTTTAACTCACTGTTGCAGTGTGGTGCGACGTTACTACGTGATCCAAACCAGAAAGCGCCCAGGATCTAGCCAACAAGCATGCGAAAATTGCGAAAGTATGAGCCAGATGACGGCAAACACCAGACCTAACCCTGACCTAACCGGTGTTATCCTCTAAAATATAGATTGAATCCAGGTTTAACTCACTGTTGCAGTGTGGAACCACATTACTACGTGATCCAAACCGAAAACGCCCAGGATCTGGCCAACAAGTATGCGAAAAATGCGTAAGTATGAGCCAGATGATGGCAAATACCAGACCTAACCCAGTCCTAACTGGTGTTACCCTTCTAATATATAGATCAAATCCAGGATTAACTCACCGTTTCAGTGTGGTACCACATTACGACGTGATCCAAACCAGAAAACGCCCATGATCTGGCCAACAAGTATGCGAAAAATGCGAAAGTATGAGTCAGATGATGGCAAATACCAGACCTAACCCTGACATAACCGGTGTTATCCTCTAAAATATAGATTGAATCCAGGATTAACTCACTGTTTCAGAGTGGTGCTACATTACTACGTGATCCAAACCAGAAAGCGCCCAGGATCTGGCCAAAAACTATGCGAAAAATGCGGAAGTATGGGCCAGATGATGGCAAATACCAGACCTAACCCAATCCTAACTGGTGTTACCCTTCTAATATATAGATCAAATCCGGGATTAACTCACTGTTTCAGTGTGGTACCACATTACGACGTGATCCAAACCAGAAAACGCCCAGGATCTGGCCAAAAAGTATGCGAAAAATGCGAAAGTATGAACCAGATGATGGCAAATACCAGACCTAACCCTGACATAACCGGTGTTATCCTCTAAAATATAGATTCAATCCAGGATTACCTCACTGTTTCAGAGTGGTGCTACATTACTACGTGATCCAAACCAGAAAGCGCCCAGGATCTGGTCAACAAGTATGCGAAAAATGCGAAAGTATGAGCCAGATGATGGCAAATACCAGACCTAACGCAAACCTAACCGGTGTTACCATCTAATATATAGATCGAATCCAGGATTACTTCACTGTTTCAGTGCGGTACCGCACTACTACCTGATCCAAGCCTGAAAACGCCCAGAATCTGGCCAACAAGTATGCGAAAAATGCGAAAGTATGAGCCAGATGTTGCAAATACCAGACCTAACCCTGACCGATCCAGTGTTATCCTCTAAAATATAGATTGAATCCAGGTTTAACTCACTGTTGCAGTGTGGTACCACATTACTACGTGACACAAACCAGAAAACGCCCAGGATCTGGCCAACAAGTATGCGAAAAATGCGAAAGTATGACCCAGATGATGGCAAATACCAGACCTAACCCTGACCTAACCGCTATCATCGTCTAAAGTATAGATTGTATCCAAGGTTAACTCACTGTTGCAGCGTGGTACCACATTACGACGTGACACAAACCAGAAAACGCCCAGGATCTGGCCAACAAGTATGCGAAAAATGCGAAAGTATGAGCCAGATGATGGCAAATACCAGACCTAATCCTGACCTAACCAGTGTTATCCTCTAAAATATAGATTGAATCCAGGTTTAACTCACTGTTGCAGTGTGGTGCGACATTACTACGTGATCCAAACCGAAAACGCCCAGGATCTGGCCAAGTATGCGAAAAATGCGAAAGTATGAGCCAGATGATGGCAAATACAAGACCTAACTCTGACCTAACCGGTGTTATCCTCTAAAATATAGATTGAATCCAGGTTTAACTCACTGTATCAGAGTGGTGCTACATTACTACGTGATCCAAATCAGAAAGCTCCCAGGATCTAGCCAACAAGTATGCGAAAAATGCGAAAGTATGAGCCAGATGATGGCAAATACCAGACCTAACTCAGACCTAACCGGTGTTATCCTCTAAAATATACATTGAATTCAGCTTTAACTCACTGTTGCAGTGTGGCACCACATTACTACGTGACCGAAAGCAGAAAACGCCCAGTATCTGGCAACAAGTATGCCAAAAATGCGAAAGTATGGGACAGATGATGGCAAATACCAGACCTAATCCTGACCTAACCGGTGTTATGCTCTAAAATGTAGATTGAATCCTGGTTTAACCCACTGTTTCTGTGTGGTACCACATTACTACGCGATAAAACCCAGAAAACGCCCAGGATCTGGTTAACAAGTATGCGAAAAATGCGAAAGTATGACCCAGATGATGGCAAATACCAGACCTAACCCTGACCTAACCGCTATCATCGTCTAAAGTATAGATTGTACCCAAGGTTAACTCACTGTTGCAGCGTGGTACCACATTACGACGTGACACAAACCAGAAAACGCCCAGGATCTGGCCAACAAGTATGCGAAAAATGCGAAAGTATGAGCCAGATGATGGCAAATACCATACCTAATCCTGACCTAACCAGTGTTATCCTCTAAAATATAGATTGAATCCAGGTTTAACTCACTGTTGCAGTGTGGTGCTACATTACTACGTGATCCAAACCAGAAAGCTCCCAGGATCTAGCCAACAAGTATGCGAAAAATGCGAAAGTATGAGCCAGATGATGGCAAATACCAGACCTAACCCTGACCTAACCGGTGTTATCCTCTAAAATATAGATTGAATCCAGGTTTAACTCACTGTTTCAGTGTGGTACCACATTACTACGAGATCCAACCCAGAAAAAGCCCAGGATCTGGCCATAAAGAATGCGAAAAATGCGAAAGTATGAGCCAGTTGATGGCAATTACCAGACCTAACGCTGACCTAACTGTTGTTATTCTTCTAAAATATAGATTGGATCCCGGTTTAACTCACTGTTTGAGCGTGGTACCACATTACTACGTGATCCAAACCAGAAAACGCCCAGGATCTGGCCAACAAGTATGCGAAAAATGCGAAAGCATGAGCCAGATGATGGCAAATACTAGACCTAACCCTGACCTAACCGGTGTTATTCTCTAAAACATACATTGAAACCAGGTTTAACTCACTGTTTCAGTGTGGTACCACGTTACTACGTGATCCAACCCAGAAAACGCCCAGGATCTGGCCAATAAGTATGCGAACAATGCGAAAGTAAGAGCCAGATGTTGGCAAATACCAGACCTAAGCCAAACCTAACCGGTGTTAGCCTCTAATATATAGATCGAATCCAGGATTAACTCACTGTTTCAGTGTGGCACCACATTACTGCGTGATCCCAACCTGAAAACGCCCAGGATCTGGCGAACAAGTATGCGAACAATGCGAAAGTATGAGCCAGATGATGCCAAATACCAGACCTAACCCTGACCTAACCGGTGTTATCCTCTAAAATATAGATTGAATCCGGGTTTAACTCACTGTTTCAGTGTGGTACCAAATTACTACGTGATCCAAACCAGAATACGCCCAGGATGTGGCCAACAAGTATGCGAAAAATGCGAAAGCATGAGCCAGATGATGGCAAATACCAGACCTAACCCAAACCTAACCGGTGTTATCCTCTAAAATATAGATAGAATCCAAGATAAACTCACTGTTTCAGTGTGGTACCAAATTACTACGTGATCCAAACCAGAAAACGCCCAGGATCTGGCCAACAAGTATGCGAACAATGCGAAAGTATGAGCCAGATGATGGCAAATACCAGACCTAACCCTGACCTAACCGGTGTTATCCTCTAAAATATAGATTGAATTCAGGTATAACTCACTGTTGCAGTGTGGTACTACATTACTACGTAAGCCAAACCAGAAAACGCCCAGGATCTGGCCAACAAGTATGCGAAAACTGCGAAAGTATGAGCCAGATGATGGCAAATACGAGACCTAACCCTGACCCAACCGGTGTTATCCTCTAAAATATAGATTGAATCCAAGATAAACTCACTGTTTCAGTGTGGTACCAAATAAGTACGTGATCCATACCAGAAAACGCCCAGGATCTGGCCAACAAGTATGCGAAAAATGCGAAAGTATGAGCCAGATGATGGGAAATACCAGACCTAACCCAAACCTAACCGGTGTTACCCTCTAAGATATAGATCGAACCCAGGATTACTTCACTGCTTCAGTGCGGTACCACACAACTACCTGATCCATCCCAGATATCGCCCTGGATCTGGCCAACAAGTATGCGAAAAATGCGAAAGTATGAGCCAGATGATGGCAAATACCAGACCTAACCCAAGCCTAACCGGTGTTACCCTCTAATATATAGATCGAAACCAGGATTAACTCACTGTTTCAGTGTGGTACCACATTACTGCGTGATCCCAACCAGAAAACGCCCAGGATCTGGCCAACAAGTATGCGAAAAATGCGAAATCATGAGCGAGATGATGGCAAATACCAGACCTAACCCAAACCTAACCGGTGTTACCCTCTAATATATCGATCGAATCCAGGATTAACTCACTGTTTCAGTGTGGTACCACATCACTGCGTGATCCCAACCAGAAAACGCCCAGGATCTGGCCAACTAGTATGCGAAAAATGCGAAAGTATGAGCCAGATGATGGCAAATAGCAGACCTAACCCTGACCTAACCGGTGTTATCCTCTAAAATATAGATTGAATCCAAGATAAACACACTGTTTCAGTGTGGTACCAAATTACTACGTGATACAAACCAGACAACGCCCAGGATCTGGCCAACAAGTCTGCGAAAAATGCGAAAGTATTAGCCAGATGATGGCAAATACCAGACCTAACCCTGACCTAACCGGTGTTATCCTGTAAAATATAGATTGAATCCATGATTTACGCACTGTTTCAGTGTGGTACCACATTACTACGTGATCCAAACGAGAAAACGCCCAGGATCAGGCCAACAATTATGCGAAAAATGCGAAAGTATGAGCCAGATGATGGCAAATACCAGACCTATCCCAAACCTAACCGGTGTTACCCTCTAATATATAGATCGAACCCAGGATTACTTCACTGCTTCAGTGCGGTACCACACTACTACCTGATCCATCCCAGAAATCGCCCTGGATCTGGCCAACAAGTAGGTGAAAAATGCGAAAGTATGAGCCAGATGATGGCAAATACCAGACCTAACCCAAACCTAACCGGTGTTACCCTCTAATATATAGATCGAACCCAGGATTACTTCACTGCTTCAGTGCGGTACCACACTACTACCTGATCCATCCCAGTAATCGCCCTGGATCTGGCCAACAAGTAGGTGAAAAATGCGAAAGTATGAGCCAGATGATGGCAAATACCAGACCTATCCCAAACCTAACCGGTGTTACCCGCTAATATATAGATCGAACCCAGGATTACTTCACTGCTTCAGTGCGGTACCACACTACTACCTGATCCATCCCAGAAATCGCCCTGGATCTGGCCAACAAGTAGGTGAAAAATGCGAAAGTATGAGCCAGATGATGGCAAATACCAGACCTAACCCTGACCTAACCAGTGTTATCCTCTAAAATATAGATTGAATCCAAGATAAACTCACTGTTTCAGTGTGGTACCAAATTACTACGTGATACAAACAAGAAAACGCTCAGGATCTGGCCATCAAGTATGCGAAAAATGCGAAAGTATGAGCCAGATGATGGCAAATACCAGACCTAACCCTGACCTACCCGGTGTTATCCTGTAAAATATAGATTGAATCCATGATTTACGCACTGTTTCAGTGTGGTACCACATTACTACGTGATCCAAACGAGAAAACGCCCAGGATCAGGCCAACAATTATGCGAAAAATGCGAAAGTATGAGCCAGATGATGGCAAATACCAGACCTATCCCAAACCTAACCAGTGTTACCCTCTAATATATAGATCGAACCCAGGATTACTTCACTGCTTCAGTGCGGTACCACACTACTACCTGATCCATCCCAGAAGTCGCCCAGGATCTGGCCAACAAGTCTGCGAAAAATGCGAAAGTATTAGCCAGATGATGGCAAATACCAGACCTAACCCTGACCTAACCGGTGTTATCCTGTAAAATATAGATTGAATCCATGATTTACGCACTGTTTCAGTGTGGTACCACATTACTACGTGATCCAAACGAGAAAACGCCCAGGATCAGGCCAACAATTATGCGAAAAATGCGAAAGTATGAGCCAGATGATGGCAAATACCAGACCTATCCCAAACCTAACCTGTGTTACCCTCTAATATATAGATCGAACCCAGGATTACTTCACTGCTTCAGTGCGGTACCACACTACTACCTGATCCATCCCAGAAATCGCCCTGGATCTGGTTAACAAGTAGGTGAAAAATGCGAAAGTATGAGCCAGACGATGGCAAATACCAGACCTAACCCAAACCTAACCTGTGTTACCCTCTAATATATAGATCGAACCCAGGATTACTTCACTGCTTCAGTGCGGTACCACACTACTACCTGATCCATCCCAGAAATCGCCCTGGATCTGGTTAACAAGTAGGTGAAAAATGCGAAAGTATGAGCCAGATGATGGCAAATACCAGACCTAACCCTGACCTAACCAGTGATATCCTCTAAAATATAGATTGAATCCAAGATAAACCCACTGTTTCAGTGTGGTACCAAATTACTACGTGATACAAACAAGAAAACGCTCAGGATCTGGCCAACAAGTATGCGAAAAATGCGAAAGTATGAGCCAGATGATGGCAAATACCAGACATAACCCTGACCTACCCGGTGTTATCCTGTAAAATATAGATTGAATCCATGATTTACGCACTGTTTCAGTGTGGTACCACATTACTACGTGATCCAAACGAGAAAACGCCCAGGATCAGGCCAACAATTATGCGAAAAATGCGAAAGTATGAGCCAGATGATGGCAAATACCAGACCTATCCCAAACCTAACCAGTGTTACCCTCTAATATATAGATCGAACCCAGGATTACTTCACTGCTTCAGTGCGGTACCACACTACTACCTGATCCATCCCAGAAATCGCCCTGGATCTGGCCAACAAGTATGTGAAAAATGCGAAAGTATGAGCCAGATGATGGCAAATACCAGACCAAACCCAAACCTAACCGGTGTCATCCTCTAATATATAGATCGAATCCAGGATTACTTCACTGTTTCAGTGCGGTACCATACTACTACCTGATCCAACCCAGAGAACGCCCTGGATCTGGCCAACAAGTAGGTGAAAAATGCGAAAGTATGAGCCAGATGATGGCAATTACCAGACCTAACCCTGACCTAACCGGTGTTATCCTGTAAAATGTAGATTGAATCCAAGATAAACTCACTGTTTCAGTGTGGTACCAAATTACTACGTGATACAAACCAGAAAGCGCCCAGGATCTGGCCAACAAGTATGCGAAAAATGCGAAAGTATGAGCCAGATGATGGCAAATACCAGACCTAACCCTGACCTAACCGGTGTTATCCTGTAAAATATAGATTGAATCCATGATTTACGCACTGTTTCAGTGTGGTACCACATTACTACGTGATCCAAACGAGAAAACGCCCCGGATCTGGCCAACAAGTAGGTGAAAAATGCGAAAGTATGAGCCAGACGATGGCAAATACCAGACCTAACCCTGACCTAACCGGTGTTATCCTGTAAAATATAGATTGAATCCATGATTTACGCACTGTTTCAGTGTGGTACCACATTACTACGTGATCCAAACGAGAGAACGCCCAGGATCAGGCCAACAATTATGCGAAAAATGCGAAAGTATGAGCCAGATGATGGCAAATACCAGACCTATCCCAAACCTAACCAGTGTTACCGTCTAATATATAGATCGAACCCAGGATTACTTCACTGCTTCAGTGCGGTACCACACTACTACCTGATCCATCCCAGAAATCGCCCTGGATCTGGCCAACAAGTAGGTGAAAAATGCGAAAGTATGAGCCAGATGATGGCAATTACCAGACCTAACCCTGACCTAACCGGTGTTATCCTGTAAAATATAGATTGAATCCAAGATAAACTCACTGTTTCAGTGTGGTACCAAATTACTACGTGATACAAACCAGAAAGCGCCCAGGATCTGGCCAACAAGTATGCGAAAAATGCGAAAGTATGAGCCAGATGATGGCAAATACCAGACCTAACCCTGACCTAACCGGTGTTATCCTGTAAAATATAGATTGAATCCATGATTTACGCACTGTTTCAGTGTGGTACCACATTACTACGTGATCCAAACGAGAAAACGCCCCGGATCTGGCCAACAAGTAGGTGAAAAATGCGAAAGTATGAGCCAGATGATGGCAAATACCAGACCTAACCCTGACCTAACCGGTGTTATCCTGTAAAATATAGATTGAATCCATGATTTACGCACTGTTTCAGTGTGGTACCACATTACTACGTGATCCAAACGAGAAAACGCCCCGGATCAGGCCAACAATTATGCGAAAAATGCGAAAGTATGAGCCAGATGATGGCAAATACCAGACCTATCCCAAACCTAACCGGTGTTACCCTCTAATATATAGATCGAACCCGGGATTACATCACTGCTTCAGTGCGGTACCACACCACTACCTGATCCATCCCAGAAATCGCCCTGGATCTGGCCAACAAGTATGCGAAAAATGCGAAAGCATGAGCCAGATGATGGCAAATACCAGACCTAACCCAAACCTAACCGGTGTTACCCTCTCATATATATAGATCGAACCCAGGATTACTTCACTGCTTCAGTGCGGTACCACACTACTACCTGATCCATCCCAGAAATCGCCCTGGATCTGGCCAACAAGTAGGTGAAAAATGCGAAAGTATGAGCCAGATGATGGCAAATACCAGACCTAACCCTGACCTAACCGGTGTTATCCTGTAAAATATAGATTGAATCCATCATTTACGCACTGTTTCAGTGTGGTACCACATTACTACGTGATCCAAACGAGAAAACGCCCAGGGTCAGGCCAACAATTATGCGAAAAATGCGAAAGTATGAGCCAGATGATGGCAAATACCAGACCTATCCCAAACCTAACCGGTGTTACCCTCTAATATATAGATCGAACCCAGGATTACTTTCCTGCTTCAGTGCGGTACCTCACTACTACCTGTTCCAACCCAGAAAACGCCCAGGAACTGGCCACCAAGTAGGTGTAAAATGCGAAAGTATGAGCCAGATGATGGCAAATACCAGACCTAACCCTGACCTAACCGGTGTTATCCTGTAAAATATAGATCGAATCCAGGATTACTTCACTGTTTCAGTGCGGTACCAAATTACTACGTGATCCAACCCAGAAAACGGCCAGGATCTGGCCAACACGTATGCGAAAAATGCGAAAGTATGAGCCAGTTGATGGCAAATACCAGACCTAACGCTGACCTAACTGTTGTTATTCTTCTAAAATATAGATTGGATCCAGGTTTAGCTCACTGTTTGAGTGTGGTACCACATCACTGCGTGATCCCAACCAGAAAACGCCCAGGAACTGGCCAACAAGTAGGTGTAAAATGCGAAAGTATGAGCCAGATGATGGCAAATACCAGACCTAACACAAACCTAACCGGTGTTACCCTCTAATATATAGATCGAATCCAGGATTAACTCACTGTTTCAGTGTGGTACCACATTACTACGTGATCCAAACCAGAAAGCGCCCAGGATCTGGCCATAAGGTATGCGAAAAATGCGAAAGTATGAGCCAGATGATGGCAAATACCAGATCTAACCCAAACCTAACCGGTGGTACCCTGTAATATATAGATCGAATCCAGGATTACTTCACAGTTACAGTGAAGTATGCGAAAAGTGCCGAAGCATTAGCCAGATGATGGCAAATTCCAGACCTAACCCAAACCTAATCGGTGTTACCCTTCTAATATATAGATCGTATCCAGGATTACGTCACTGTTTCAGTGTGGTACCACATTACTACGTGATCCAAACCAGAGAACGCCCAGGATCTGGCCAACAAGTATGCGAAAAATGCGAAAGTATGAGCCAGATTATGGCAAATACCAGACCTAACCCAAACCTACCCGGTGTTACCATCTAAAATATAGATTGAATTCTGGTTTAACTCACTGTTGCAGTGTGGTACCACATTACTACGTGATCCAACCCAGAAAACGCCCAGGATCTTGCCATAAAGTATGCGAAAAATGCGAAAGTATGAGCCAGATTATGGCAAATACCAGACCTAACCCAAACCTAACCGGTGTTATCCTCTAAAATATAGATTGAATCCAGGTTTAACTCACTGTTTCAGAGTGGTTCCTGATTACTACGTGATCCAAACCAGAAAGCGCCCAGGATCTGGCCATAAAGAATGCGAAAAATGCGAATGAATGAGCCAGATGATGGCAAATACCAGACCTAACCCTGACCTAACCGGTGTTATTCTCTAAAACATACATTGAAACCAGGTTTAACTCACTGTTTCAGTGTGGCACCACATTGCTACGTGATCCAACCCAGAAAACGCCCAGGATCTGGCCAACAAGTATGCGAAAAGTGCGAATGTATGAGCCAGATGATGGCAAATACCAGACCTAACGCTGACCTAACTGTTGTTATTCTTCTAAAATATAGATTGGATCCAGGTTTAACTCACTGTTGCAGTGTGGTACCACATTGCTACGTGATCCAACCCAGAAAACGCCCAGGATCTGGCCAACAAGTATGCGAAAAGTGCGAATGTATGAGCCAGATTATGGCAAATACCAGACCTAACCCAAACCTAACCGGTGTTATCCTCTAAAATATAGATTGAATCCAGGTTTAACTCACTGTTTCAGAGTGGTTCTAGATTACTACGTGATCCAAACCAGAAAGCGCCCAGGATCTGGCCATAAAGTATGCGAAAAATGCGAATGAATGAGCCTGATGATGGCAAATACCAGACCTAACCCTGACCTAACCGGTGTTATCCTCTAAAATATAGATTGAATCCAGGTTTAACTCACTGTTTCAGTGTTGTATCACATTACTAGGTGTTCCAAACCAGAGAACGCCCAGGATCAGGCCAACAAGTAGGTGAAAAATGCGAAAGTATGAGCCAGATGATGGCAAATACCAGACCTAACCCTGACCTAACCGGTGTTATTCTCTAAAACATACATTGAAACCAGGTTTAACTCACTGTTTCAGTGTGGTACCACATTGCTACGTGATCCAACCCAGAAAACGCCCAGGATCTGGCCAACAAGTATGCGAAAAGTGCGAATGTATGAGCCAGATGATGGCAAATACCAGACCTAACGCTGACCTAACTGTTGTTATTCTTCTAAAATATAGATTGGATCCAGGTTTAACTCACTGTTGCAGTGTGGTGCCAGTTTACTACGTGATCCAAACCAGAAAACGCCCAGGATCTGGCCAACAAGTAGGTGAAAAATGCGAAAGTATGAGCCAGATGATGTCAAATACCAGACCTAACCCTGATCTAACCGGTGTTATCCTTTAAAGTATACATTGAAACCAGGTGTAACTCACTGTTTCAGTGTGTTACCACATTACTACGTGATCCAAACCAGAAAACGCCCAGGATCTGGCCAACAAGTATGCGAAAAATGCGAAAGTATGAGCCAGATGATGGCAGATACCAGACCAAACCCTGACCTACCCGGTCTTATCCTGTAAAATATAGATCGAATCCAGGATTAACTCACTGTTCAGTGTTGTATCACATTACTAGGTGTTCCAAACCAGAGAACGCCCAGGATCAGGCCAACAAGTAGGTGAAAAATGCGAAAGTATGAGCCAGATGATGGCAAATACCAGACCTAACCCAATCCTAACCGGTGTTATCCTCCAAAATATACATTGAAAGCAGGTTTAACTCACTGTTTCTGTGTGGTACCACATTACTACGTGGTCCAACCCAGAAAACGCCCAGGATCTGGCCAACAAGTATGCGAAAAATTGCGAATGTATGAGCCAGATGATGGCAAATATCAGACCTAACCCAAACCTAACCGGTGTTACCCTGTAATATATAGATCGAATCCAGGATTACTTCACTGTTACAGTGTGGTACCACATTACTACGTGATCCAAACCAGAAAATGCCCAGGATCAGGCCAACAAAAAGGTGAAAAAGGCGAAAGTATGAGCCAGTTGATGGCAAGTACCAGACCTAACGCTGACCTAACTGTTGTTATTCTTCTAAAATATGGATTGGATCCAGGTTTAACTCACTGTTTGAGTGTGGTCACACATTACTACGTGATCCAAACCAGAAAACGCCCAGGATCTGGCCAACAAGTATGCGAAAAATGCGAAAGCATGAGCCAGATGATGGCAAATACCAGACCTAACCCAAACCTAACCGGTGTTACCCTGTAATATATTGATCGAATCCAGGATTACTTCACTGTTACAGTGTGGTACCACATTACTACGTGATCCAAACCAGAAAATGCCCAGGATCAGGCCAACAAGTAGGTGAAAAAGGCGAATGAATGAGCCAGATGATGGCAAATACCAGACCTAACCCTGACCTAATCGGTGTTATTCTCTAAAACATATATTGAAACCAGGTTTAACTCACTGTTTCAGTTTGGTAACACATTACTACGTGGTCCAACCGAGAAAACGCCCAGGATCTGGCCAACAAGTAGGCGAAAAATGCGAAAGTATGAGCCAGTTGATGGCAAATACCAGACCTAACGCTGACCTATCTGTTGTTATTCTTCTAAAATATAGATTGGATCCAGGTTTAACTCACTGTTTGAGTGTGGTACCACATTACTACGTGATCCAAACCAGAAGATGCCCAGGATCTGGCCAACAAGTATGCGAAAAATGCGAAAGCATGAGCCAGATGATGGCAAATACCAGACCTAACCCAAACCTAACCGGTGTTACCCTCTAAAATATAGATTGAATTCAGGTTTAACCCACTGTTGCAGTGTGGTACCACATTACTACGTAACCCAAACCAGAAAACGCCCAGGATCTGGCCTACAAGTATGCGAAATGTGCGAAAGTATGAGCCAGATGATGGCAAATACCAGACCTAACCCTGACCTAACCGGTGTTATCCTCTAAAGTATAGATTGAATCCAAGATAAACTCACTGTTTCAGTGTGGTACCAAATAAGTACGTGATCCATACCAGAAAACGCCCAGGATCTGGCCAACAAGTATGCGAAAAATGCGAAAGTATGAGCCAGATGATGGGAAATACCAGACCTAACCCAAACCTAACCGGTGTTACCCTCTAAGATATAGATCGAACCCAGGATTACTTCACTGCTTCAGTGCGGTACCACACAACTACCTGATCCATCCCAGAAATCGCCCTGGATCTGGCCAACAAGTATGCGAAAAATGCGAAAGTATGAGCCAGATGATGGCAAATACCAGACCTAACCCAAGCCTAACCGGTGTTACCCTCTAATATATAGATCGAAACCAGGATTAACTCACTGTTTCAGTGTGGTACCACATTACTGCGTGATCCCAACCAGAAAACGCCCAGGATCTGGCCAACAAGTATGCGAAAAATGCGAAAGCATGAGCGAGATGATGGCAAATACCAGACCTAACCCAAACCTAACTGGTGTTACCCTCTAATATATCGATCGAATCCAGGATTAACTCACTGTTTCAGTGTGGTACCACATCACTGCGTGATCCCAACCAGAAAACGCCCAGGATCTGGCCAACTAGTATGCGAAAAATGCGAAAGTATGAGCCAGATGATGGCAAATAGCAGACCTAACCCTGACCTAACCGGTGTTATCCTCTAAAATATAGATTGAATCCAAGATAAACACACTGTTTCAGTGTGGTACCAAATTACTACGTGATACAAACCAGACAACGCCCAGGATCTGGCCAACAAGTCTGCGAAAAATGCGAAAGTATTAGCCAGATGATGGCAAATACCAGACCTAACCCTGACCTAACCGGTGTTATCCTGTAAAATATAGATTGAATCCATGATTTACGCACTGTTTCAGTGTGGTACCACATTACTACGTGATCCAAACGAGAAAACGCCCGGGATCAGGCCAACAATTATGCGAAAAATGCGAAAGTATGAGCCAGATGATGGGAAATACCAGACCTATCCCAAACCTAACCGGTGTTACCCTCTAATATATAGATCGAACCCAGGATTACTTCACTGCTTCAGTGCGGTACCACACTACTACCTGATCCATCCCAGAAATCGCCCTGGATCTGGCCAACAAGTAGGTGAAAAATGCGAAAGTATGAGCCAGATGATGGCAAATACCAGACCTAACCCAAACCTAACCGGTGTTACCCTCTAATATATAGATCGAACCCAGGATTACTTCACTGCTTCAGTGCGGTACCACACTACTACCTGATCCATCCCAGTAATCGCCCTGGATCTGGCCAACAAGTAGGTGAAAAATGCGAAAGTATGACCCAGATGATGGCAAATACCAGACCTATCCCAAACCTAACCGGTGTTACCCGCTAATATATAGATCGAACCCAGGATTACTTCACTGCTTCAGTGCGGTACCACACTACTACCTGATCCATCCCAGAAATCGCCCTGGATCTGGCCAACAAGTAGGTGAAAAATGCGAAAGTATGAGCCAGATGATGGCAAATACCAGACCTAACCCTGACCTAACCAGTGTTATCCTCTAAAATATAGATTGAATCCAAGATAAACTCACTGTTTCAGTGTGGTACCAAATTACTACGTGATACAAACAAGAAAACGCTCAGGATCTGGCCATCAAGTATGCGAAAAATGCGAAAGTATGAGCCAGATGATGGCAAATACCAGACCTAACCCTGACCTACCCGGTGTTATCCTGTAAAATATAGATTGAATCCATGATTTACGCACTGTTTCAGTGTGGTACCACATTACTACGTGATCCAAACGAGAAAACGCCCAGGATCAGGCCAACAATTATGCGAAAAATGCGAAAGTATGAGCCAGATGATGGCAAATACCAGACCTATCCCAAACCTAACCGGTGTTACCCTCTAATATATAGATCGAACCCAGGATTACTTCACTGCTTCAGTGCGGTACCACACTACTACCTGATCCATCCCAGAAATCGCCCTGGATCTGGCCAACAAGTAGGTGAAAAATGCGAAAGTATGAGCCAGATGATGGCAAATACCAGACCTAACCCAAACCTAACCGGTGTTACCCTCTAATATATAGATCGAACCCAGGATTACTTCACTGCTTCAGTGCGGTACCACACTACTACCTGATCCATCCCAGTAATCGCCCTGGATCTGGCCAACAAGTAGGTGAAAAATGCGAAAGTATGACCCAGATGATGGCAAATACCAGACCTATCCCAAACCTAACCGGTGTTACCCGCTAATATATAGATCGAACCCAGGATTACTTCACTGCTTCAGTGCGGTACCACACTACTACCTGATCCATCCCAGAAATCGCCCTGGATCTGGCCAACAAGTAGGTGAAAAATGCGAAAGTATGAGCCAGATGATGGCAAATACCAGACCTAACCCTGACCTAACCAGTGTTATCCTCTAAAATATAGATTGAATCCAAGATAAACTCACTGTTTCAGTGTGGTACCAAATTACTACGTGATACAAACAAGAAAACGCTCAGGATCTGGCCATCAAGTATGCGAAAAATGCGAAAGTATGAGCCAGATGATGGCAAATACCAGACCTAACCCTGACCTACCCGGTGTTATCCTGTAAAATATAGATTGAATCCATGATTTACGCACTGTTTCAGTGTGGTACCACATTACTACGTGATCCAAACGAGAAAACGCCCAGGATCAGGCCAACAATTATGCGAAAAATGCGAAAGTATGAGCCAGATGATGGCAAATACCAGACCTATCCCAAACCTAACCAGTGTTACCCTCTAATATATAGATCGAACCCAGGATTACTTCACTGCTTCAGTGCGGTACCACACTACTACCTGATCCATCCCAGAAGTCGCCCAGGATCTGGCCAACAAGTCTGCGAAAAATGCGAAAGTATTAGCCAGATGATGGCAAATACCAGACCTAACCCTGACCTAACCGGTGTTATCCTGTAAAATATAGATTGAATCCATGGTTTACGCACTGTTTCAGTGTGGTACCACATTACTACGTGATCCAAACGAGAAAACGCCCAGGATCAGGCCAACAATTATGCGAAAAATGCGAAAGTATGAGCCAGATGATGGCAAATACCAGACCTATCCCAAACCTAACCTGTGTTACCCTCTAATATATAGATCGAACCCAGGATTACTTCACTGCTTCAGTGCGGTACCACACTACTACCTGATCCATCCCAGAAATCGCCCTGGATCTGGTTAACAAGTAGGTGAAAAATGCGAAAGTATGAGCCAGACGATGGCAAATACCAGACCTAACCCAAACCTAACCTGTGTTACCCTCTAATATATAGATCGAACCCAGGATTACTTCACTGCTTCAGTGCGGTACCACACTACTACCTGATCCATCCCAGAAATCGCCCTGGGTCTGGTTAACAAGTAGGTGAAAAATGCGAAAGTATGAGCCAGATGATGGCAAATACCAGACCTAACCCTGACCTAACCACTGATATCCTCTAAAATATAGATTGAATCCAAGATAAACCCACTGTTTCAGTGTGGTACCAAATTACTACGTGATACAAACAAGAAAACGCTCAGGATCTGGCCAACAAGTATGCGAAAAATGCGAAAGTATGAGCCAGATGATGGCAAATACCAGACATAACCCTGACCTAACCGGTGTTATCCTGTAAAATATAGATTGAATCCATGATTTACGCACTGTTTCAGTGTGGTACCACATTACTACGTGATCCAAACGAGAAAACGCCCCGGATCTGGCCAACAAGTAGGTGAAAAATGCGAAAGTATGAGCCAGACGATGGCAAATACCAGACCTAACCCAAACCTAACCGGTGTCATCCTCTAATATATAGATCGAATCCAGGATTACTTCACTGTTTCAGTGCGGTACCATACTACTACCTGATCCAACCCAGAGAACGCCCTGGATCTGGCCAACAAGTAGGTGAAAAATGCGAAAGTATGAGCCAGATGATGGCAATTACCAGACCTAACCCTGACCTAACCGGTGTTATCCTGTAAAATGTAGATTGAATCCAAGATAAACTCACTGTTTCAGTGTGGTACCAAATTACTACGTGATACAAACCAGAAAGCGCCCAGGATCTGGCCAACAAGTATGCGAAAAATGCGAAAGTATGAGCCAGATGATGGCAAATACCAGACCTAACCCTGACCTAACCGGTGTTATCCTGTAAAATATAGATTGAATCCATGATTTACGCACTGTTTCAGTGTGGTACCACATTACTACGTGATCCAAACGAGAAAACGCCCCGGATCTGGCCAACAAGTAGGTGAAAAATGCGAAAGTATGAGCCAGACGATGGCAAATACCAGACCTAACCCTGACCTAACCGGTGTTATCCTGTAAAATATAGATTGAATCCATGATTTACGCACTGTTTCAGTGGGGTACCACATTACTACGTGATCCAAACGAGAAAACGCCCAGGATCAGGCCAACAATTATGCGAAAAATGCGAAAGTATGAGCCAGATGATGGCAAATACCAGACCTATCCCAAACCTAACCAGTGTTACCCTCTAATATATAGATCGAACCCAGGATTACTTCACTGCTTCAGTGCGGTACCACACTACTACCTGATCCATCCCAGAAATCGCCCTGGATCTGGCCAACAAGTAGGTGAAAAATGCGAAAGTATGAGCCAGATGATGGCAATTACCAGACCTAACCCTGACCTAACCGGTGTTATCCTGTAAAATATAGATTGAATCCAAGATAAACTCACTGTTTCAGTGTGGTACCAAATTACTACGTGATACAAACCAGAAAGCGCCCAGGATCTGGCCAACAAGTATGCGAAAAATGCGAAAGTATGAGCCAGATGATGGCAAATACCAGACCTAACCCTTACCTAACCGGTGTTATCCTGTAAAATATAGATTGAATCCATGATTTACGCACTGTTTCAGTGTGGTACCACATTACTACGTGATCCAAACGAGAAAACGCCCCGGATCTGGCCAACAAGTAGGTGAAAAATGCGAAAGTATGAGCCAGATGATGGCAAATACCAGACCTAACCCTGACCTAACCGGTGTTATCCTGTAAAATATAGATTGAATCCATCATTTACGCACTGTTTCAGTGTGGTACCACATTACTACGTGATCCAAACGAGAAAACGCCCCGGATCTGCCCAACAAGTAGGTGAAAAATGCGAAAGTATGAGCCAGATGATGGCAAATACCAGACCTAACCCTGACCTAACCGGTGTTATCCTGTAAAATATAGATCGAATCCAGGATTACTTCACTGTTTCAGTGCGGTACCAAATTACTACGTGATCCATCCCAGAAATCGCCCTGGATCTGGCCAACAAGTATGCGAAAAATGCGAAAGCATGAGCCAGATGATGGCAAATACCAGACCTAACCCAAACCTAACCGGTGTTACCCTCTCATATATATAGATCGAACCCAGGATTACTTCACTGCTTCAGTGCGGTACCACACTACTACCTGATCCATCCCAGAAATCGCCCTGGATCTGGCCAACAAGTAGGTGAAAAATGCGAAAGTATGAGCCAGATGATGGCAAATACCAGACCTAACCCTGACCTAACCGGTGTTACCCTCTAATATATAGATCGAACCCAGGATTACATCACTGCTTCAGTGCGGTACCACACCACTACCTGATCCATCCCAGAAATCGCCCTGGATCTGGCCAACAAGTATGCGAAAAATGCGAAAGCATGAGCCAGATGATGGCAAATACCAGACCTAACCCAAACCTAACCGGTGTTACCCTCTCATATATATAGATCGAACCCAGGATTACTTCACTGCTTCAGTGCGGTACCACACTACTACCTGATCCATCCCAGAAATCGCCCTGGATCTGGCCAACAAGTAGGTGAAAAATGCGAAAGTATGAGCCAGATGATGGCAAATACCAGACCTAACCCTGACCTACCCGGTGTTATCCTGTAAAATATAGATTGAATCCATGATTTACGCACTGTTTCAGTGTGGTACCACATTACTACGTGATCCAAACGAGAAAACGCCCAGGATCAGGCCAACAATTATGCGAAAAATGCGAAAGTATGAGCCAGATGATGGCAAATACCAGACCTATCCCAAACCTAACCAGTGTTACCCTCTAATATATAGATCGAACCCAGGATTACTTCACTGCTTCAGTGCGGTACCACACTACTACCTGATCCATCCCAGAAGTCGCCCAGGATCTGGCCAACAAGTCTGCGAAAAATGCGAAAGTATTAGCCAGATGATGGCAAATACCAGACCTAACCCTGACCTAACCGGTGTTATCCTGTAAAATATAGATTGAATCCATGGTTTACGCACTGTTTCAGTGTGGTACCACATTACTACGTGATCCAAACGAGAAAACGCCCAGGATCAGGCCAACAATTATGCGAAAAATGCGAAAGTATGAGCCAGATGATGGCAAATACCAGACCTATCCCAAACCTAACCTGTGTTACCCTCTAATATATAGATCGAACCCAGGATTACTTCACTGCTTCAGTGCGGTACCACACTACTACCTGATCCATCCCAGAAATCGCCCTGGATCTGGTTAACAAGTAGGTGAAAAATGCGAAAGTATGAGCCAGACGATGGCAAATACCAGACCTAACCCAAACCTAACCTGTGTTACCCTCTAATATATAGATCGAACCCAGGATTACTTCACTGCTTCAGTGCGGTACCACACTACTACCTGATCCATCCCAGAAATCGCCCTGGATCTGGTTAACAAGTAGGTGAAAAATGCGAAAGTATGAGCCAGATGATGGCAAATACCAGATCTAACCCTGACCTAACCACTGATATCCTCTAAAATATAGATTGAATCCAAGATAAACCCACTGTTTCAGTGTGGTACCAAATTACTACGTGATACAAACAAGAAAACGCTCAGGATCTGGCCAACAAGTATGCGAAAAATGCGAAAGTATGAGCCAGATGATGGCAAATACCAGACATAACCCTGACCTAACCGGTGTTATCCTGTAAAATATAGATTGAATCCATGATTTACGCACTGTTTCAGTGTGGTACCACATTACTACGTGATCCAAACGAGAAAACGCCCCGGATCTGGCCAACAAGTAGGTGAAAAATGCGAAAGTATGAGCCAGACGATGGCAAATACCAGACCTAACCCAAACCTAACCGGTGTCATCCTCTAATATATAGATCGAATCCAGGATTACTTCACTGTTTCAGTGCGGTACCATACTACTACCTGATCCAACCCAGAGAACGCCCTGGATCTGGCCAACAAGTAGGTGAAAAATGCGAAAGTATGAGCCAGATGATGGCAATTACCAGACCTAACCCTGACCTAACCGGTGTTATCCTGTAAAATGTAGATTGAATCCAAGATAAACTCACTGTTTCAGTGTGGTACCAAATTACTACGTGATACAAACCAGAAAGCGCCCAGGATCTGGCCAACAAGTATGCGAAAAATGCGAAAGTATGAGCCAGATGATGGCAAATACCAGACCTAACCCTGACCTAACCGGTGTTATCCTGTAAAATATAGATTGAATCCATGATTTACGCACTGTTTCAGTGTGGTACCACATTACTACGTGATCCAAACGAGAAAACGCCCCGGATCTGGCCAACAAGTAGGTGAAAAATGCGAAAGTATGAGCCAGACGATGGCAAATACCAGACCTAACCCTGACCTAACCGGTGTTATCCTGTAAAATATAGATTGAATCCATGATTTACGCACTGTTTCAGTGGGGTACCACATTACTACGTGATCCAAACGAGAAAACGCCCAGGATCAGGCCAACAATTATGCGAAAAATGCGAAAGTATGAGCCAGATGATGGCAAATACCAGACCTATCCCAAACCTAACCAGTGTTACCCTCTAATATATAGATCGAACCCAGGATTACTTCACTGCTTCAGTGCGGTACCACACTACTACCTGATCCATCCCAGAAATCGCCCTGGATCTGGCCAACAAGTAGGTGAAAAATGCGAAAGTATGAGCCAGATGATGGCAATTACCAGACCTAACCCTGACCTAACCGGTGTTATCCTGTAAAATATAGATTGAATCCAAGATAAACTCACTGTTTCAGTGTGGTACCAAATTACTACGTGATACAAACCAGAAAGCGCCCAGGATCTGGCCAACAAGTATGCGAAAAATGCGAAAGTATGAGCCAGATGATGGCAAATACCAGACCTAACCCTTACCTAACCGGTGTTATCCTGTAAAATATAGATTGAATCCATGATTTACGCACTGTTTCAGTGTGGTACCACATTACTACGTGATCCAAACGAGAAAACGCCCCGGATCTGGCCAACAAGTAGGTGAAAAATGCGAAAGTATGAGCCAGATGATGGCAAATACCAGACCTAACCCTGACCTAACCGGTGTTATCCTGTAAAATATAGATTGAATCCATCATTTACGCACTGTTTCAGTGTGGTACCACATTACTACGTGATCCAAACGAGAAAACGCCCCGGATCTGCCCAACAAGTAGGTGAAAAATGCGAAAGTATGAGCCAGATGATGGCAAATACCAGACCTAACCCTGACCTAACCGGTGTTATCCTGTAAAATATAGATCGAATCCAGGATTACTTCACTGTTTCAGTGCGGTACCAAATTACTACGTGATCCATCCCAGAAATCGCCCTGGATCTGGCCAACAAGTATGCGAAAAATGCGAAAGCATGAGCCAGATGATGGCAAATACCAGACCTAACCCAAACCTAACCGGTGTTACCCTCTCATATATATAGATCGAACCCAGGATTACTTCACTGCTTCAGTGCGGTACCACACTACTACCTGATCCATCCCAGAAATCGCCCTGGATCTGGCCAACAAGTAGGTGAAAAATGCGAAAGTATGAGCCAGATGATGGCAAATACCAGACCTAACCCTGACCTAACCGGTGTTACCCTCTAATATATAGATCGAACCCAGGATTACATCACTGCTTCAGTGCGGTACCACACCACTACCTGATCCATCCCAGAAATCGCCCTGGATCTGGCCAACAAGTATGCGAAAAATGCGAAAGCATGAGCCAGATGATGGCAAATACCAGACCTAACCCAAACCTAACCGGTGTTACCCTCTCATATATATAGATCGAACCCAGGATTACTTCACTGCTTCAGTGCGGTACCACACTACTACCTGATCCATCCCAGAAATCGCCCTGGATCTGGCCAACAAGTAGGTGAAAAATGCGAAAGTATGAGCCAGATGATGGCAAATACCAGACCTAACCGTGACCTAACCGGTGTTATCCTGTAAAATATAGATTGAATCCATCATTTACGCACTGTTTCAGTGTGGTACCACATTACTACGTGATCCAAACGAGAAAACGCCCCGGATCTGGCCAACAAGTAGGTGAAAAATGCGAAAGTATGAGCCAGATGATGGCAAATACCAGACCTAACCCTGACCTAACCGGTGTTATCCTGTAAAATATAGATCGAATCCAGGATTACTTCACTGTTTCAGTGCGGTACCAAATTACTACGTGATCCAACCCAGAAAACGGCCAGGATCTGGCCAACACGTATGCGAAAAATGCGAAAGTATGAGCCAGTTGATGGCAAATACCAGACCTAACGCTGACCTAACTGTTGTTATTCTTCTAAAATATAGATTGGATCCAGGTTTAGCTCACTGTTTGAGTGTGGTACCACATCACTGCGTGATCCCAACCAGAAAACTCCCAGGAACTGGCCAACAAGTAGGTGTAAAATGCGAAAGTATGAGCCAGATGATGGCAAATACCAGACCTAACACAAACCTAACCGGTGTTACCCTCTAATATATAGATCGAATCCAGGATTAACTCACTGTTTCAGTGTGGTACCACATTACTACGTGATCCAAACCAGAAAGCGCCCAGGATCTGGCCATAAGGTATGCGAAAAATGCGAAAGTATGAGCCAGATGATGGCAAATACCAGATCTAACCCAAACCTAACCGGTGGTACCCTGTAATATATAGATCGAATCCAGGATTACTTCACAGTTACAGTGAAGTATGCGAAAAGTGCCGAAGCATTAGCCAGATGATGGCAAATTCCAGACCTAACCCAAACCTAATCGGTGTTACCCTTCTAATATATAGATCGTATCCAGGATTACGTCACTGTTTCAGTGTGGTACCACATTACTACGTGATCCAAACCAGAGAACGCCCAGGATCTGGCCAACAAGTATGCGAAAAATGCGAAAGTATGAGCCAGATTATGGCAAATACCAGACCTAACCCAAACCTACCCGGTGTTACCATCTAAAATATAGATTGAATTCTGGTTTAACTCACTGTTGCAGTGTGGTACCACATTACTACGTGATCCAACCCAGAAAACGCCCAGGATCTTGCCATAAAGTATGCGAAAAATGCGAAAGTATGAGCCAGATTATGGCAAATACCAGATCTAACCCAAACCTAACCGGTGTTATCCTCTAAAATATAGATTGAATCCAGGTTTAACTCACTGTTTCAGAGTGGTTCCTGATTACTACGTGATCCAAACCAGAAAGCGCCCAGGATCTGGCCATAAAGAATGCGAAAAATGCGAATGAATGAGCCAGATGATGGCAAATACCAGACCTAACCCTGACCTAACCGGTGTTATTCTCTAAAACATACATTGAAACCAGGTTTAACTCACTGTTTCAGTGTGGTACCACATTGCTACGTGATCCAACCCAGAAAACGCCCAGGATCTGGCCAACAAGTATGCGAAAAGTGCGAATGTATGAGCCAGATGATGGCAAATACCAGACCTAACGCTGACCTAACTGTTGTTATTCTTCTAAAATATAGATTGGATCCAGGTTTAACTCACTGTTGCAGTGTGGTGCCACATTACTACGTGATCCAAACCAGAAAACGCCCAGGATCTGGCCAACAAGTATGTGAAAAATGCGAAAGTATGAGCCAGATTATGGCAAATACCAGACCTAACCCAAACCTAACCGGTGTTATCCTCTAAAATATAGATTGAATCCAGGTTTAACTCACTGTTTCAGAGTGGTTCTAGATTACTACGTGATCCAAACCAGAAAGCGCCCAGGATCTGGCCATAAAGTATGCGAAAAATGCGAATGAATGAGCCTGATGATGGCAAATACCAGACCTAACCCTGACCTAACCGGTGTTATCCTCTAAAATATAGATTGAATCCAGGTTTAACTCACTGTTTCAGTGTTGTATCACATTACTAGGTGTTCCAAACCAGAGAACGCCCAGGATCAGGCCAACAAGTAGGTGAAAAATGCGAAAGTATGAGCCAGATGATGGCAAATACCAGACCTAACCCTGACCTAACCGGTGTTATTCTCTAAAACATACATTGAAACCAGGTTTAACTCACTGTTTCAGTGTGGTACCACATTGCTACGTGATCCAACCCAGAAAACGCCCAGGATCTGGCCAACAAGTATGCGAAAAGTGCGAATGTATGAGCCAGATGATGGCAAATACCAGACCTAACGCTGACCTAACTGTTGTTATTCTTCTAAAATATAGATTGGATCCAGGTTTAACTCACTGTTGCAGTGTGGTGCCACATTACTACGTGATCCAAACCAGAAAACGCCCAGGATCTGGCCAACAAGTAGGTGAAAAATGCGAAAGTATGAGCCAGATGATGTCAAATACCAGACCTAACCCTGATCTAACCGGTGTTATCCTTTAAAGTATACATTGAAACCAGGTGTAACTCACTGTTTCAGTGTGTTACCACATTACTACGTGATCCAAACCAGAAAACGCCCAGGATCTGGCCAACAAGTATGCGAAAAATGCGAAAGAATGAGCCAGATGATGGCAGATACCAGACCAAACCCTGACCTACCTGGTCTTATCCTGTAAAATATAGATCGAATCCAGGATTAACTCACTGTTCAGTGTTGTATCACATTACTAGGTGTTCCAAACCAGAGAACGCCCAGGATCAGGCCAACAAGTAGGTGAAAAATGCGAAAGTATGAGCCAGATGATGGCAAATACCAGACCTAACCCAATCCTAACCGGTGTTATCCTCCAAAATATACATTGAAAGCAGGTTTAACTCACTGTTTCTGTGTGGTACCACATTACTACGTGGTCCAACCCAGAAAACGCCCAGGATCTGGCCAACAAGTATGCGAAAAATTGCGAATGTATGAGCCAGATGATGGCAAATATCAGACCTAACCCAAACCTAACCGGTGTTACCCTGTAATATATAGATCGAATCCAGGATTACTTCACTGTTACAGTGTGGTACCACATTACTACGTGATCCAAACCAGAAAATGCCCAGGATCAGGCCAACAAGAAGGTGAAAAAGGCGAAAGTATGAGCCAGTTGATGGCAAGTACCAGACCTAACGCTGACCTAACTGTTGTTATTCTTCTAAAATATGGATTGGATCCAGGTTTAACTCACTGTTTGAGTGTGGTCACACATTACTACGTGATCCAAACCAGAAAACGCCCAGGATCTGGCCAACAAGTATGCGAAAAATGCGAAAGCATGAGCCAGATGATGGCAAATACCAGACCTAACCCAAACCTAACCGGTGTTACCCTGTAATATATTGATCGAATCCAGGATTACTTCACTGTTACAGTGTGGTACCACATTACTACGTGATCCAAACCAGAAAATGCCCAGGATCAGGCCAACAAGTAGGTGAAAAAGGCGAATGAATGAGCCAGATGATGGCAAATACCAGACCTAACCCTGACCTAATCGGTGTTATTCTCTAAAACATATATTGAAACCAGGTTTAACTCACTGTTTCAGTTTGGTAACACATTACTACGTGGTCCAACCGAGAAAACGCCCAGGATCTGGCCAACAAGTAGGCGAAAAATGCGAAAGTATGAGCCAGTTGATGGCAAATACCAGACCTAACGCTGACCTATCTGTTGTTATTCTTCTAAAATATAGATTGGATCCAGGTTTAACTCACTGTTTGAGTGTGGTACCACATTACTACGTGATCCAAACCAGAAGATGCCCAGGATCTGGCCAACAAGTATGCGAAAAATGCGAAAGCATGAGCCAGATGATGGCAAATACCAGACCTAACCCAAACCTAACCGGTGTTACCCTCTAAAATATAGATTGAATTCAGGTTTAACCCACTGTTGCAGTGTGGTACCACATTACTACGTAACCCAAACCAGAAAACGCCCAGGATCAGGCCAACAAGTAGGTGAAAAAGGCGAATGAATGAGCCAGATGATGGCAGATACCAGACCCAACCCAAACATAACCGGTGTTACCCTCTAAAATATAGATTGTATCCAGGTTTAACTTACTGTTTCAGTGTGGTACCACATTACTACGTGATCCAAACCAGAGAACGCCCAGGATCAGGCCAACAAGTAGGTGAAAAGGCGAAAGTATGAGCCAGATGATGGCAAATACCAGACCTAACGCTGACCTAACTGTTGTTATTCTTCTAAAATATAGATTGGATCCAGGTTTAACTCACTGTTTCAGTGTTGTATCACATTACTACGTAAGCCAAACCAGAAAACGCCCAGGATCTGGCCAACAAGTATGCGAAAACTGCGAAAGTATGAGCCAGATGATGGCAAATACGAGACCTAACCCTGACCCAACCGGTGTTATCCTCTAAAATATAGATTGAATCCAAGATAAACTCACTGTTTCAGTGTGGTACCAAATAAGTACGTGATCCATACCAGAAAACGCCCAGGATCTGGCCAACAAGTATGCGAAAAATGCGAAAGTATGAGCCAGATGATGGGAAATACCAGACCTAACCCAAACCTAACCGGTGTTACCCTCTAAGATATAGATCGAACCCAGGATTACTTCACTGCTTCAGTGCGGTACCACACAACTACCTGATCCATCCCAGAAATCGCCCTGGATCTGGCCAACAAGTATGCGAAAAATGCGAAAGTATGAGCCAGATGATGGCAAATACCACACCTAACCCAAGCCTAACCGGTGTTACCCTCTAATATATAGATCGAAACCAGGATTAACTCACTGTTTCAGTGTGGTACCACATTACTGCGTGATCCCAACCAGAAAACGCCCAGGATCTGGCCAACAAGTATGCGAAAAATGCGAAAGCATGAGCGAGATGATGGCAAATACCAGACCTAACCCAAACCTAACCGGTGTTACCCTCTAATATATCGATCGAATCCAGGATTAACTCACTGTTTCAGTGTGGTACCACATCACTGCGTGATCCCAACCAGAAAACGCCCAGGATCTGGCCAACTAGTATGCGAAAAATGCGAAAGTATGAGCCAGATTCCCTCAGGGGCTGCCAGCCTTTCAGCTGCAGTACGGGCTTAACGAACCCGGGGTACCCGAGTCATACACACACCGTAAGCCTCCTGTTGGTCGTCACAACGACCCATTCACAATTCCCTATTGGTTTTGTGAATGGTACGTGACGGCAGGAGGAACGGGGGTCTTGGCTTAATCGCCTGGGCCACGAGTATGGCGACTCTATAAAATCGCCCTCCAATCCTAAGCTATGGTGCGCGGCGATGGGATGCATGGTTGGGGGAGAAGGCCCAATCCCAAGCGACCACCTCCGGGGAACCTGCCGAACCCCCGGAGTATTAGGCTTACCCGGGTAAGGCGGCTCTGCCCGGGTGGACCTTTATTTCCGACCATCTCGTGGGATTTTTATGGAGACAGAAAATAAAATGGGGATGGGGCGGGTTTTGTCGGTTGGGGAGGACGGAGACGGGGTTGGGGTTAGGGTGGCGGCGCTCGCGCCCCACTCAGCGCCAGGTCCGGCTTCGTGGAGGGTGGAGGAGGACGACGAGACGGCGTCGGTCTCGTCCTTCTCCTCCAGCACGAGCCACATAGGCTCTAAGAGGAAGAGGACGGGGCAGGCCGTCGTCGAGGTGGGCGGGGCGATGAGCCCGTCGGTGAGGCTGAGTTGCCTCAGGGACGAGGTGACCGAGGAGATATCGGAGAGGATCTCCTCGTCCCTGAGGCGGGTGGAGAAAGTCGCCGCTGCCTGCGCCTTTAAGGGGCAGAAAAGCGGTGGCGCGGAGGCCCTGAAGGCCGCGGCGGAGGAAATGAGGGAGGCGGCGCGGGAGCTCAGAGGGCGGAACGCCCGTCTGCAGCTCCTGTTGGAGGAGGAGCGACAGGGGAGGAGGAGGGCAGAGGCGCTGTGGAACAGCGCGGCCCTCCCTCCCATCCTCCCTCCTCCTCCACCGCCGCGTCCCTCGGCGGCGGTAAATAAGCGGAGTGCGTCGGCAGTGGTGCGGGGCACCGCGGGCCCCTCCACCCGCACTCCGCCCGTGAAGAAGTCCCCGTCCTCCTCAGAAGACGATCTTCTGAGGAGGATTGGGGACATGATTGATGGCAAGCTGGCCGCCTTCCGGGAGGAGCTCCTCGCCGGAAGAGCGGTCAGCAGGAAGGCGGTGCCTCCCCGACCTGTTCCGGTACAGTCGGGGAAGGCAAAGAAGGGCGGAGTGAAGGCTCCGCCCAGCGTTGCGACACCAGGGCCCCGGGTCGTGACCCCCAAGGGGGGTGGTGTACCCGTGGTCGCGGTGGCCGCGTCCTCCACAGCACCCTCCCAAGGGGGGGTGGCGTGGAGTGAGGTGGTGGGGCGGAAGGCGAAGCGGGCGGCGAGGAAGGCCTCGCAACCGCGGCCTCCGCCTCCGCCGCCGGCGGCCAAGGTAAAGGCCGCGAAGGTCGGGAAGGCACGACCAGGTCGTCCCCCAAAAACGGCAGCGGTGACGCTGACCGTTGCGCAGGGGGGCGACCTGACCCTCGCGGAGGCGATGCGGCTCGCCAGGGAGAATATCTCCCTGGAAGAGCTGGGCATCGCCTCCGTGAGGGCGAAGAGGGCCGTGACCGGGGGTCTCTTGCTGGAGATCCCCGGTGCAGAAGGCGGCGCGAAGGCGGATCGTCTCGCCCAGAGGCTCCGGGAGCAGCTGGGCGAGCGAGGTGTCCGGGTCGCCCGGCCCACGAAGCGCACGGAGATGCGCGTTTGTGGGCTGGACGACTCGGTCAGCGCACAGGATGTGTCCCGTGCCCTTGCGAGGGCGGGGGACTGTCCTGTGGAGGACCTGCGGATCGGAGAGATCCGCAGGTCGCCCTCCGGCCTCGGGTCGGTGTGGGCCCGGTGCCCCCTCTCCGCCGCCCGTAAGGTGGCGGAATCCGGGAGGGTGTTGGTGGGGTGGGTTTCGGCGCGAGTGGAAATCCTCGCGCCGCGCCCGCTCCAGTGTCACCGCTGCCTCGAATTGGGGCACGTGAGGCAGTGGTGCACCTCGCCGGTGGACCGCAGCGGTCAGTGTTACCGCTGCGGTGCCAAAGAGCACCGTGCGAGCCAGTGCTCGGCGGCCCCCCACTGCCCGCTGTGTGCGGACATGGGGAGGCCAGCCGATCACAGGGTGGGGAGCAAGAAGTGCTCCCCCCCCTCCCGGAAGGAGAGGAAGAGGCGGGCTGCACCGGCTCCGGTGCCGAGGGCGGTGGCATCGTCCTCCATGGAGGTGGACGGTGCTACGGGGACGGACGGCCGGGAGGAGGCTGGCGCGGCCATTAATTAATGCCGCCCCGCCTCCTCCTCCAGGCCAACCTCAACCACTGCCGCGCGGCACAGGACTTGATGTCCCAAGTCCTCGCGGAGTGGGGGGTTGGCCTGGCGGTCGCCGCCGAGCCGTACCGCGTCCCTGATCACCCTCATTGGGTGGGCGACGCGGACGGCTTGGTGGCGACGGTATGGGGAGGGGGCGACGGGTCCCCACCGTTCTCCTTGTTGGAGCGCGGTCGGGGATACGTCGCCGTGGACTGGGGGGGAGTCGCTGTGGTGGGGTGCTACATTTCGCCCCGTAGCGGTCACGCTGCGTTCGAGCTGTACTTGGCCGAGGTCGCGGCATGCGTGCAGCGCTACGCGGCCCGGCCGGTGCTGGTCCTGGGGGATTTTAATGCCAAGTCGGTGGCTTGGGGATCCCCCAGGACCTCCGTTCGCGGCGGGATCCTGGGCGATTGGGCGGCGGGGCTCGACCTCCGGGTATTGAACCGGGGGTCGGAGCACACATGCGTGCGGCGATATGGGGGGTCCATCGTGGATGTTGGATTCGCGACCCCCAACGCCGTGCGCATGGTGTCGGGTTGGCACGTGGTCGCGGGGGCAGAGACACTCTCCGATCACCGGTACATCCGGATGGAGGTCTCTGCCGCCGCGAGTGCATCCCGACACGGCCGCCTGCGTGGCACCCCACCACGCCGCTGGGCGCTTCGGCGCCTGGACAAGGACGCCCTGATGGCAGCTGCCCTCGCTGCAACTTGGCCGCAGGGAGCGGCCGAGTTGCCGAGCATCGAGGAGGAGGTCGCCCGGCTCGGAGCATTGGTCGCGGGTATTTGCGACGCGGCGATGCCTCGGGTCGGGCGGGCTTCTCCTCGCCGGGCGGTGTACTGGTGGTCGGACGCGATCGCGGAGTTGCGAGTCGCGACTGTCCGCGCCCGACGCCAGTACACCCGCGCGCGCCGTCGTCAACGTACAGGCGACGGCGTGGCGCGAGCGAGGGCAGCTGATGACCTGTATGGAGCATACCGCGTGGCGCGGGTTGCTCTGCAGGTCGCCATCAAACGGGCCAAGACCCAGGCATGGAAGGAGCTCCTCCAGACCCTTGATGACGATCCATGGGGGCGCCCATATAAGGTGGTGCTGAATAAGCTCCGCCCGTGGGCGCCCCCCGTCACCGAGGGTCTTGACCCCCGGCTGCTGGAGGACGTGGTCAATACACTCTTCCCAATTGGGGAGAGGGGACCGCGTCCTCCGGCGGCGGCGGCTGTCCCAGTGGAGTGGACGGCCGAGCTGGGGGTCACGCAGGAGGAGCTGGCAGCGGCCATCAGACGGCTCGGGGTTCGTAACACGGCCCCGGGTCCGGATGGTGTGCCCGGCCGGGTTTGGGTCTTGACCCAGGGCGTCCTTGGGGCCGACCTCAGGCGGTTGTTCGACCGCTGCCTGAGGGACGGGCGATTCCCCCCCAGTTGGAAGGTGGCGAGGATGGTCCTCCTCCGGAAGGAGGGTCGGCCCGCGGAGTCTCCCTCCGCATACCGGCCCATTTGTCTCCTCGACGAGGTGGGCAAGCTCTTCGAGCGTGTGATTGCTGCCCGCCTCGTCGAGCACCTGTCGCTGGGTGATCCCGGTCTGGCCGACTGCCAGTTCGGTTTCCGGGGGGGCCGATCGACTATCGACGCGATAGGTCGTGTGAGGGCCCTCTCGGAGGCGGCCGTCTCCCGGGGAGGGGTGGCATTGGCAATATCCTTGGATATTGCCAATGCCTTTAACACCCTCCCCTGGGAAGAGATAAGGAGGGGACTCGAATATCATCGAGTCCCCCCTTGTCTCAGGGCGGTCGTCGGGGATTATCTCCGCGGCAGGTGGATCGAGTATCCGGGCCGGGATGGTGATATGCGGAGGGAGGTGTACTGCGGTGTTCCGCAGGGGTCGGTCCTCGGGCCACTCCTGTGGAACATCGCGTACGACTCGGTGTTGCGGGCCGGCCTCCCCGACGGCGTCAGCACGGTGTGTTATGCGGATGACACACTGGTGCTGGCCGTCGGGGCGCACTGGGGGAGGGCCATGCGTCGCGCGGAGGAGGGGTCGCAACGCGTCGTCGACCGGATCAGGGGGATGGGGATGACGGTGGCGGTCCATAAGACCGAGGTGATTGCGTTTCATTCACCTCGGCAGGATCCGCCACCCCCTCTGATTCGGGTGGGTGGGGCTGACATCGAGGTGAAGCCCCAGATCAGGTATCTAGGGCTGATCCTCGATAGCCACTGGCGTTTCGAGAAGCATTTCCGCTGCCTGGTCCCCCGGTTGGAAAGGATGGTTGCGGCTCTGGGCCGGATCCTGCCCAACCTGGGGGGCCCGGCGGGCCGAGTTCGTCGCCTCTATGTGGCAATGGTCCAGTCGGTGGCCCTATACGGGGCCCCCGTCTGGGCGGACGACCTGGCTGCCTCCCGGCGCAGCATGACTATGCTGCGTCGGGTGCAGAGGCGCATGGCGCTCAGGGTCGTCCGCGGGTATCGGACCATGTCACATGAGGCGGCGACGGTTCTAGCGGGGATGCCGCCCATGGACCTGCTCGCGCGGTCGCACGCGGTGATGTACCGGCACCGCGTCGACCGTCGCGCGGGGGTGGGGGCGGTCCCGGGCGGGCAGGATCCTGCTTGGGGCGATTTGAAGCGCCAGGCCCGGCAGTCCGTGTTGCTCGCGTGGCAGGAGCGGCTGGCTCTGCCAACCGCGGGGCACCGGACTGTCGGGGCTGTTCGGCCACTCCTGAAGGAGTGGCTGGACAGAGGCCATGGCAGCCTCACCTACCGGCTGGCGCAGGTATTTTCCGGGCATGGCAGCTTCGGAAGATACCTGTGCCGGATAGGGAAGGAGCCGACGGCGCGTTGCTGCCACTGCGACGCTGAGCAGGACACGGCGGATCATACCCTGGAGGTATGCCCCGCGTGGGAGGGGGAGCGCCGTGTCCTGGTCGGCGTCGTCGGGCGGGATGTCTCGCTGCCGGGCGTGGTGCGCGCCATGCTCGGCAGCGAGGAGAAGTGGAGGGCCGTGGCCTCCTTCTGCGAGAACGTAATGTTGCAGAAGGAGGCCGCGGGGAGGGAGCGCGAGCTTCAGCGGCGCGCTGAAGCTCGCGCTCGTGCGGTGGCCCGAGGTCGTCGCCCGGTCGCGAGGCGTCGCGGGCGGCCGCCTCGGCGTGGCGGATGACCTAGGCTGGGAGGGGGGTCCTGAGGGGACCCTCCTCCCGCCAGGCGGCGCCGGGTCGGACCGTTGGGGGTAGGAGTGCCTCCCCCTACCGGTCCGACGCAAGGGGAGGCACCCTCGGCGGTCTGGTGCGGCCATGAACGCCCGGCCGCCGAGGGGTGGAAACGGGGTCGCGGGCGGTTGCGAGTTGGGGCTCGCAGCCGCCACTAAACGCGGCCCCGGGACGGATAGCGGCGGGATGGAGTGGCCCCGTCCCGCCGCTATGAGGCAGTGTGTCTACTGGGGGGACCGATTGTCCCCCCGGGGGATGGGCGCGAAAGCGCGGGCACGGGGAGGATACCGGAAGAATGCTTCGAGCGATTCCCGGTATCCTCCCAAAGCGTGCCGAAGGGTCACCGTGGGGTTTTTAGTGGGTAGGTCCCGCGCCTGTCGTTGTACGGGCGCGGGGAATCCCACACACCCCTCCCACCTCTCCCCAAGGAGGTGGGAGGGAGTCTTTCGAAGATTTTCCCCACGACAAAAAAAAAAAAAAAAAAAAAAAAGTATGAGCCAGATGATGGCAAATAGCAGACCTAACCCTGACCTAACCGGTGTTATCCTCTAAAATATAGATTGAATCCAAGATAAACACACTGTTTCAGTGTGGTACCAAATTACTACGTGATACAAACCAGACAACGCCCAGGATCTGGCCAACAAGTCTGCGAAAAATGCGAAAGTATTAGCCAGATGATGGCAAATACCAGACCTAACCCTGACCTAACCGGTGTTATCCTGTAAAATATAGATTGAATCCATGATTTACGCACTGTTTCAGTGTGGTACCACATTACTACGTGATCCAAACGAGAAAACGCCCAGGATCAGGCCGACAATTATGCGAAAAATGCGAAAGTATGAGCCAGATGATGGCAAATACCAGACCTATCCCAAACCTAACCGGTGTTACCCTCTAATATATAGATCGAACCCAGGATTACTTCACTGCTTCAGTGCGGTACCACACTACTACCTGATCCATCCCAGAAATCGCCCTGGATCTGGCCAACAAGTAGGTGAAAAATGCGAAAGTATGAGCCAGATGATGGCAAATACCAGACCTAACCCAAACCTAACCGGTGTTACCCTCTAATATATAGATCGAACCCAGGATTACTTCACTGCTTCAGTGCGGTACCACACTACTACCTGATCCATCCCAGTAATCGCCCTGGATCTGGCCAACAAGTAGGTGAAAAATGCGAAAGTATGAGCCAGATGATGGCAAATACCAGACCTATCCCAAACCTAACCGGTGTTACCCGCTAATATATAGATCGAACCCAGGATTACTTCACTGCTTCAGTGCGGTACCACACTACTACCTGATCCATCCCAGAAATCGCCCTGGATCTGGCCAACAAGTAGGTGAAAAATGCGAAAGTATGAGCCAGATGATGGCAAATACCAGACCTAACCCTGACCTAACCAGTGTTATCCTCTAAAATATAGATTGAATCCAAGATAAACTCACTGTTTCAGTGTGGTACCAAATTACTACGTGATACAAACAAGAAAACGCTCAGGATCTGGCCATCAAGTATGCGAAAAATGCGAAAGTATGAGCCAGATGATGGCAAATACCAGACCTAACCCTGACCTACCCGGTGTTATCCTGTAAAATATAGGTTGAATCCATGATTTACGCACTGTTTCAGTGTGGTACCACATTACTACGTGATCCAAACGAGAAAACGCCCAGGATCAGGCCAACAATTATGCGAAAAATGCGAAAGTATGAGCCAGATGATGGCAAATACCAGACCTATCCCAAACCTAACCAGTGTTACCCTCTAATATATAGATCGAACCCAGGATTACTTCACTGCTTCAGTGCGGTACCACACTACTACCTGATCCATCCCAGAAGTCGCCCAGGATCTGGCCAACAAGTCTGCGAAAAATGCGAAAGTATTAGCCAGATGATGGCAAATACCAGATCTAACCCTGACCTAACCGGTGTTATCCTGTAAAATATAGATTGAATCCATGATTTACGCACTGTTTCAGTGTGGTACCACATTACTACGTGATCCAAACGAGAAAACGCCCAGGATCAGGCCAACAATTATGCGAAAAATGCGAAAGTATGAGCCAGATGATGGCAAATACCAGACCTATCCCAAACCTAACCTGTGTTACCCTCTAATATATAGATCGAACCCAGGATTACTTCACTGCTTCAGTGCGGTACCACACTACTACCTGATCCATCCCAGAAATCGCCCTGGATCTGGTTAACAAGTAGGTGAAAAATGCGAAAGTATGAGCCAGACGATGGCAAATACCAGACCTAACCCAAACCTAACCTGTGTTACCCTCTAATATATAGATCGAACCCAGGATTACTTCACTGCTTCAGTGCGGTACCACACTACTACCTGATCCATCCCAGAAATCGCCCTGGATCTGGTTAACAAGTAGGTGAAAAATGCGAAAGTATGAGCCAGATGATGGCAAATACCAGACCTAACCCTGACCTAACCAGTGATATCCTCTAAAATATAGATTGAATCCAAGATAAACCCACTGTTTCAGTGTGGTACCAAATTACTACGTGATACAAACAAGAAAACGCTCAGGATCTGGCCAACAAGTATGCGAAAAATGCGAAAGTATGAGCCAGATGATGGCAAATACCAGACATAACCCTGACCTACCCGGTGTTATCCTGTAAAATATAGATTGAATCCATGATTTACGCACTGTTTCAGTGTGGTACCACATTACTACGTGATCCAAACGAGAAAACGCCCAGGATCAGGCCAACAATTATGCGAAAAATGCGAAAGTATGAGCCAGATGATGGCAAATACCAGACCTATCCCAAACCTAACCAGTGTTACCCTCTAATATATAGATCGAACCCAGGATTACTTCACTGCTTCAGTGCGGTACCACACTACTACCTGATCCATCCCAGAAATCGCCCTGGATCTGGCCAACAAGTATGTGAAAAATGCGAAAGTATGAGCCAGATGATGGCAAATACCAGACCTAACCCAAACCTAACCGGTGTCATCCTCTAATATATAGATCGAATCCAGGATTACTTCACTGTTTCAGTGCGGTACCATACTACTACCTGATCCAACCCAGAGAACGCCCTGGATCTGGCCAACAAGTAGGTGAAAAATGCGAAAGTATGAGCCAGATGATGGCAATTACCAGACCTAACCCTGACCTAACCGGTGTTATCCTGTAAAATGTAGATTGAATCCAAGATAAACTCACTGTTTCAGTGTGGTACCAAATTACTACGTGATACAAACCAGAAAGCGCCCAGGATCTGGCCAACAAGTATGCGAAAAATGCGAAAGTATGAGCCAGATGATGGCAAATACCAGACCTAACCCTGACCTAACCGGTGTTATCCTGTAAAATATAGATTGAATCCATGATTTACGCACTGTTTCAGTGTGGTACCACATTACTACGTGATCCAAACGAGAAAACGCCCCGGATCTGGCCAACAAGTAGGTGAAAAATGCGAAAGTATGAGCCAGACGATGGCAAATACCAGACCTAACCCTGACCTAACCGGTGTTATCCTGTAAAATATAGATTGAATCCATGATTTACGCACTGTTTCAGTGTGGTACCACATTACTACGTGATCCAAACGAGAAAACGCCCAGGATCAGGCCAACAATTATGCGAAAAATGCGAAAGTATGAGCCAGATGATGGCAAATACCAGACCTATCCCAAACCTAACCAGTGTTACCCTCTAATATATAGATCGAACCCAGGATTACTTCACTGCTTCAGTGCGGTACCACACTACTACCTGATCCATCCCAGAAATCGCCCTGGATCTGGCCAACAAGTAGGTGAAAAATGCGAAAGTATGAGCCAGATGATGGCAATTACCAGACCTAACCCTGACCTAACCGCTGTTATCCTGTAAAATATAGATTGAATCCAAGATAAACTCACTGTTTCAGTGTGGTACCAAATTACTACGTGATACAAACCAGAAAGCGCCCAGGATCTGGCCAACAAGTATGCGAAAAATGCGAAAGTGTGAGCCAGATGATGGCAAATACCAGACCTAACCCTGACCTAACCGGTGTTATCCTGTAAAATATAGATTGAATCCATGATTTACGCACTGTTTCAGTGTGGTACCACATTACTACGTGATCCAAACGAGAAAACGCCCCGGATCTGGCCAACAAGTAGGTGAAAAATGCGAAAGTATGAGCCAGATGATGGCAAATACCAGACCTAACCCTGACCTAACCGGTGTTATCCTGTAAAATATAGATTGAATCCATGATTTACGCACTGTTTCAGTGTGGTACCACATTACTACGTGATCCAAACGAGAAAACGCCCCGGATCAGGCCAACAATTATGCGAAAAATGCGAAAGTATGAGCCAGATGATGGCAAATACCAGACCTATCCCAAACCTAACCGGTGTTACCCTCTAATATATAGATCGAACCCGGGATTACATCACTGCTTCAGTGCGGTACCACACCACTACCTGATCCATCCCAGAAATCGCCCTGGATCTGGCCAACAAGTATGCGAAAAATGCGAAAGCATGAGCCAGATGATGGCAAATACCAGACCTAACCCAAACCTAACCGGTGTTACCCTCTCATATATATAGATCGACCCCAGGATTACTTCACTGCTTCAGTGCGGTACCACACTACTACCTGATCCATCCCAGAAATCGCCCTGGATCTGGCCAACAAGTAGGTGAAAAATGCGAAAGTATGAGCCAGATGATGGCAAATACCAGACCTAACCCTGACCTAACCGGTGTTATCCTGTAAAATATAGATTGAATCCATCATTTACGCACTGTTTCAGTGTGGTACCACATTACTACGTGATCCAAACGAGAAAACGCCCAGGGTCAGGCCAACAATTATGCGAAAAATGCGAAAGTATGAGCCAGATGATGGCAAATACCAGACCTATCCCAAACCTAACCGATGTTACCCTCTAATATATAGATCGAACCCAGGATTACTTTCCTGCTTCAGTGCGGTACCTCACTACTACCTGTTCCAACCCAGAAAACGCCCAGGAACTGGCCACCAAGTAGGTGTAAAATGCGAAAGTATGAGCCAGATGATGGCAAATACCAGACCTAACCCTGACCTAACCGGTGTTATCCTGTAAAATATAGATCGAATCCAGGATTACTTCACTGTTTCAGTGCGGTACCAAATTACTACGTGATCCAACCCAGAAAACGGCCAGGATCTGGCCAACACGTATGCGAAAAATGCGAAAGTATGAGCCAGTTGATGGCAAATACCAGACCTAACGCTGACCTAACTGTTGTTATTCTTCTAAAATATAGATTGGATCCAGGTTTAGCTCACTGTTTGAGTGTGGTACCACATCACTGCGTGATCCCAACCAGAAAACTCCCAGGAACTGGCCAACAAGTAGGTGTAAAATGCGAAAGTATGAGCCAGATGATGGCAAATACCAGACCTAACACAAACCTAACCGGTGTTACCCTCTAATATATAGATCGAATCCAGGATTAACTCACTGTTTCAGTGTGGTACCACATTACTACGTGATCCAAACCAGAAAGCGCCCAGGATCTGGCCATAAAGTATGCGAAAAATGCGAAAGTATGAGCCAGATGATGGCAAATACCAGATCTAACCCAAACCTAACCGGTGGTACCCTGTAATATATAGATCGAATCCAGGATTACTTCACAGTTACAGTGAAGTATGCGAAAAGTGCCGAAGCATTAGCCAGATGATGGCAAATTCCAGACCTAACCCAAACCTAATCGGTGTTACCCTTCTAATATATAGATCGTATCCAGGATTACGTCACTGTTTCAGTGTGGTACCACATTACTACGTGATCCAAACCAGAGAACGCCCAGGATCTGGCCAACAAGTATGCGAAAAATGCGAAAGTATGAGCCAGATTATGGCAAATACCAGACCTAACCCAAACCTACCCGGTGTTACCATCTAAAATATAGATTGAATTCTGGTTTAACTCACTGTTGCAGTGTGGTACCACATTACTACGTGATCCAACCCAGAAAACGCCCAGGATCTTGCCATAAAGTATGCGAAAAATGCGAAAGTATGAGCCAGATTATGGCAAATACCAGACCTAACCCAAACCTAACCGGTGTTATCCTCTAAAATATAGATTGAATCCAGGTTTAACTCACTGTTTCAGAGTGGTTCCTGATTACTACGTGATCCAAACCAGAAAGCGCCCAGGATCTGGCCATAAAGAATGCGAAAAATGCGAATGAATGAGCCAGATGATGGCAAATACCAGACCTAACCCTGACCTAACCGGTGTTATTCTCTAAAACATACATTGAAACCAGGTTTAACTCACTGTTTCAGTGTGGTACCACATTGCTACGTGATCCAACCCAGAAAACGCCCAGGATCTGGCCAACAAGTATGCGAAAAGTGCGAATGTATGAGCCAGATGATGGCAAATACCAGACCTAACGCTGACCTAACTGTTGTTATTCTTCTAAAATATAGATTGGATCCAGGTTTAACTCACTGTTGCAGTGTGGTGCCACATTACTACGTGATCCAAACCAGAAAACGCCCAGGATCTGGCCAACAAGTATGTGAAAAATGCGAAAGTATGAGCCAGATTATGGCAAATACCAGACCTAACCCAAACCTAACCGGTGTTATCCTCTAAAATATAGATTGAATCCAGGTTTAACTCACTGTTTCAGAGTGGTTCTAGATTACTACGTGATCCAAACCAGAAAGCGCCCAGGATCTGGCCATAAAGTATGCGAAAAATGCGAATGAATGAGCCTGATGATGGCAAATACCAGACCTAACCCTGACCTAACCGGTGTTATCCTCTAAAATATAGATTGAATCCAGGTTTAACTCACTGTTTCAGTGTTGTATCACATTACTAGGTGTTCCAAACCAGAGAACGCCCAGGATCAGGCCAACAAGTAGGTGAAAAATGCGAAAGTATGAGCCAGATGATGGCAAATACCAGACCTAACCCAATCCTAACCGGTGTTATCCTCCAAAATATACATTGAAAGCAGGTTTAACTCACTGTTTCTGTGTGGTACCACATTACTACGTGGTCCAACCCAGAAAACGCCCAGGATCTGGCCAACAAGTATGCGAAAAATGCGAATGTATGAGCCAGATGATGGCAAATATCAGACCTAACCCAAACCTAACCGGTGTTACCCTGTAATATATAGATCGAATCCAGGATTACTTCACTGTTACAGTGTGGTACCACATTACTACGTGATCCAAACCAGAAAATGCCCAGGATCAGGCCAACAAGAAGGTGAAAAAGGCGAAAGTATGAGCCAGTTGATGGCAAGTACCAGACCTAACGCTGACCTAACTGTTGTTATTCTTCTAAAATATGGATTGGATCCAGGTTTAACTCACTGTTTGAGTGTGGTCACACATTACTACGTGATCCAAACCAGAAAACGCCCAGGATCTGGCCAACAAGTATGCGAAAAATGCGAAAGCATGAGCCAGATGATGGCAAATACCAGACCTAACCCAAACCTAACCGGTGTTACCCTGTAATATATTGATCGAATCCAGGATTACTTCACTGTTACAGTGTGGTACCACATTACTACGTGATCCAAACCAGAAAATGCCCTGGATCTGGCCAACAAGTAGGTGAAAAATGCGAAAGTATGAGCCAGATGATGGCAAATACCAGACCTAACCCTGACCTAACCGGTGTTATCCTGTAAAATATAGATTGAATCCATCATTTACGCACTGTTTCAGTGTGGTACCACATTACTACGTGATCCAAACGAGAAAACGCCCAGGGTCAGGCCAACAATTATGCGAAAAATGCGAAAGTATGAGCCAGATGATGGCAAATACCAGACCTATCCCAAACCTAACCGGTGTTACCCTCTAATATATAGATCGAACCCAGGATTACTTTCCTGCTTCAGTGCGGTACCTCACTACTACCTGTTCCAACCCAGAAAACGCCCAGGAACTGGCCACCAAGTAGGTGTAAAATGCGAAAGTATGAGCCAGATGATGGCAAATACCAGACCTAACCCTGACCTAACCGGTGTTATCCTGTAAAATATAGATCGAATCCAGGATTACTTCACTGTTTCAGTGCGGTACCAAATTACTACGTGATCCAACCCAGAAAACGGCCAGGATCTGGCCAACACGTATGCGAAAAATGCGAAAGTATGAGCCAGTTGATGGCAAATACCAGACCTAACGCTGACCTAACTGTTGTTATTCTTCTAAAATATAGATTGGATCCAGGTTTAGCTCACTGTTTGAGTGTGGTACCACATCACTGCGTGATCCCAACCAGAAAACTCCCAGGAACTGGCCAACAAGTAGGTGTAAAATGCGAAAGTATGAGCCAGATGATGGCAAATACCAGACCTAACACAAACCTAACCGGTGTTACCCTCTAATATATAGATCGAATCCAGGATTAACTCACTGTTTCAGTGTGGTACCACATTACTACGTGATCCAAACCAGAAAGCGCCCAGGATCTGGCCATAAAGTATGCGAAAAATGCGAAAGTATGAGCCAGATGATGGCAAATACCAGATCTAACCCAAACCTAACCGGTGGTACCCTGTAATATATAGATCGAATCCAGGATTACTTCACAGTTACAGTGAAGTATGCGAAAAGTGCCGAAGCATTAGCCAGATGATGGCAAATTCCAGACCTAACCCAAACCTAATCGGTGTTACCCTTCTAATATATAGATCGTATCCAGGATTACGTCACTGTTTCAGTGTGGTACCACATTACTACGTGATCCAAACCAGAGAACGCCCAGGATCTGGCCAACAAGTATGCGAAAAATGCGAAAGTATGAGCCAGATTATGGCAAATACCAGACCTAACCCAAACCTACCCGGTGTTACCATCTAAAATATAGATTGAATTCTGGTTTAACTCACTGTTGCAGTGTGGTACCACATTACTACGTGATCCAACCCAGAAAACGCCCAGGATCTTGCCATAAAGTATGCGAAAAATGCGAAAGTATGAGCCAGATTATGGCAAATACCAGACCTAACCCAAACCTAACCGGGTTTATCCTCTAAAATATAGATTGAATCCAGGTTTAACTCACTGTTTCAGAGTGGTTCCTGATTACTACGTGATCCAAACCAGAAAGCGCCCAGGATCTGGCCATAAAGAATGCGAAAAATGCGAATGAATGAGCCAGATGATGGCAAATACCAGACCTAACCCTGACCTAACCGGTGTTATTCTCTAAAACATACATTGAAACCAGGTTTAACTCACTGTTTCAGTGTGGTACCACATTGCTACGTGATCCAACCCAGAAAACGCCCAGGATCTGGCCCACAAGTATGCGAAAAGTGCGAATGTATGAGCCAGATGATGGCAAATACCAGACCTAACGCTGACCTAACTGTTGTTATTCTTCTAAAATATAGATTGGATCCAGGTTTAACTCACTGTTGCAGTGTGGTGCCACATTACTACGTGATCCAAACCAGAAAACGCCCAGGATCTGGCCAACAAGTATGTGAAAAATGCGAAAGTATGAGCCAGATTATGGCAAATACCAGACCTAACCCAAACCTAACCGGTGTTATCCTCTAAAATATAGATTGAATCCAGGTTTAACTCACTGTTTCAGAGTGGTTCTAGATTACTACGTGATCCAAACCAGAAAGCGCCCAGGATCTGGCCATAAAGTATGCGAAAAATGCGAATGAATGAGCCTGATGATGGCAAATACCAGACCTAACCCTGACCTAACCGGTGTTATCCTCTAAAATATAGATTGAATCCAGGTTTAACTCACTGTTTCAGTGTTGTATCACATTACTAGGTGTTCCAAACCAGAGAACGCCCAGGATCAGGCCAACAAGTAGGTGAAAAATGCGAAAGTATGAGCCAGATGATGGCAAATACCAGACCTAACCCTGACCTAACCGGTGTTATTCTCTAAAACATACATTGAAACCAGGTTTAACTCACTGTTTCAGTGTGGTACCACATTGCTACGTGATCCAACCCAGAAAACGCCCAGGATCTGGCCAACAAGTATGCGAAAAGTGCGAATGTATGAGCCAGATGATGGCAAATACCAGACCTAACGCTGACCTAACTGTTGTTATTCTTCTAAAATATAGATTGGATCCAGGTTTAACTCACTGTTGCAGTGTGGTGCCACATTACTACGTGATCCAAACCAGAAAACGCCCAGTATCTGGCCAACAAGTAGGTGAAAAATGCGAAAGTATGAGCCAGATGATGTCAAATACCAGACCTAACCCTGATCTAACCGGTGTTATCCTTTAAAGTATACATTGAAACCAGGTGTAACTCACTGTTTCAGTGTGTTACCACATTACTACGTGATCCAAACCAGAAGACGCCCAGGATCTGGCCAACAAGTATGCGAAAAATGCGAAAGTATGAGCCAGATGATGGCAGATACCAGACCAAACCCTGACCTACCCGGTCTTATCCTGTAAAATATAGATCGAATCCAGGATTAACTCACTGTTCAGTGTTGTATCACATTACTAGGTGTTCCAAACCAGAGAACGCCCAGGATCAGGCCAACAAGTAGGTGAAAAATGCGAAAGTATGAGCCAGATGATGGCAAATACCAGACCTAACCCAATCCTAACCGGTGTTATCCTCCAAAATATACATTGAAAGCAGGTTTAACTCACTGTTTCTGTGTGGTACCACATTACTAAGTGGTCCAACCCAGAAAACGCCCAGGATCTGGCCAACAAGTATGCGAAAAATGCGAATGTATGAGCCAGATGATGGCAAATATCAGACCTAACCCAAACCTAACCGGTGTTACCCTGTAATATATAGATCGAATCCAGGATTACTTCACTGTTACAGTGTGGTACCACATTACTACGTGATCCAAACCAGAAAATGCCCAGGATCAGGCCAACAAGAAGGTGAAAAAGGCGAAAGTATGAGCCAGTTGATGGCAAGTACCAGACCTAACGCTGACCTAACTGTTGTTATTCTTCTAAAATATGGATTGGATCCAGGTTTAACTCACTGTTTGAGTGTGGCCACACATTACTACGTGATCCAAACCAGAAAACGCCCAGGATCTGGCCAACAAGTATGCGAAAAATGCGAAAGCATGAGCCAGATGATGGCAAATACCAGACCTAACCCAAACCTAACCGGTGTTACCCTGTAATATATTGATCGAATCCAGGATTACTTCACTGTTACAGTGTGGTACCACATTACTACGTGATCCAAACCAGAAAATGCCCAGGATCAGGCCAACAAGTAGGTGAAAAAGGCGAATGAATGAGCCAGATGATGGCAAATACCAGACCTAACCCTGACCTAATCGGTGTTATTCTCTAAAACATATATTGAAACCAGGTTTAACTCACTGTTTGAGTGTGGTACCACATTACTACGTGATCCAAACCAGAAGATGCCCAGGATCTGGCCAACAAGTATGCGAAAAATGCGAAAGCATGAGCCAGATGATGGCAAATACCAGACCTAACCCAAACCTAACCGGTGTTACCCTCTAAAATATAGATTGAATTCAGGTTTAACCCACTGTTGCAGTGTGGTACCACATTACTACGTAACCCAAACCAGAAAACGCCCAGGATCAGGCCAACAAGTAGGTGAAAAAGGCGCATGAATGAGCCAGATGATGGCAGATACCAGACCCAACCCAAACATAACCGGTGTTACCCTCTAAAATATAGATTGTATCCAGGTTTAACTTACTGTTTCAGTGTGGTACCACATTACTACGTGATCCAAACCAGAGAACGCCCAGGATCAGGCCAACAAGTAGGTGAAAAGGCGAAAGCATGAGCCAGATGATGGCAAATTCCAGACCTAACCCAAACCTAACCGGTGTTACCCTTCTAATATATAGATCAAATCCAGGATTACGTCACTGTTTCAGTGTGGTACCACATTACTACGTGATCCAACCCAGAAAACGCCCAGGATCTGGCCAACAAGTAGGTGAAAGATGCGAAAGTATGAGCCAGATGATGGCAAATACCAGACCTAACGCTGACCTAACTGTTGTTATTCTTCTAAAATATAGATTGGATCCAGGTTTAACTTACTGTTTCAGTGTGGTACCACATTACTACGTGATCCAAACCAGAGAACGCCCAGGATCAGGCCAACAAGTAGCTGAAAAAGGCGAAAGTATGAGCCAGATGATGGCAAATACCAGACCTAACGCTGACCTAACTGTTGTTATTCTTCTAAAATATAGATTGGATCCAGGTTTAACTCACTGTTTGAGTGTGGTCCCACACTACTACGTGATCCAAACCAGAAAACGCCCAGGATCTGGCCAACAAGTATGCGAAAAATGCGAATGTATGAGCCAGATGATGGCAAATATCAGACCTAACCCAAACCTAACAGGTGTTACCCTCTAATATATAGATCGAATCCAGGATTACTTCACTGTTTCAGTGCGGTACCACACTACTACCTGATCCAACCCAGAAAACGCCCAGGATCTGGGCAACAAGTATGCGAAAAATGCGAAAGTATGAGCCAGATGATGGCAAATACCAGACCTAACACAAACCTAACCGGTGTCATCCTCTAAAGTATAGATTGAATCCAAGATTAACTCACAGTTTCAGAGTGGTTCTACATTACTACGTGATCCAAACCAGAAAGCGCCCAGGATCTTGCCATAAAGTATGCGAAAAATGCGAATGAATGAGCCAGATGATGGCAAATACCAGACCTAACCCTGACCTAACCGGTGTCATCCTCTAAAATATAGATTGAATCCAGGTTTAACTCACTGTTTCAGAGTGGTTCTAGATTACTACGTGATCCAAACCAGAAGGCGCCCAGGATCTGGCCAACAAGTATGCGAGAAATGCGAAAGTATGAGCCAGATGATGGCAAATACCAGACCTAACCCAAACCTAACCGGTGTTACCCTCTAATATATACATCGAATCCAGGATTAACTCACTGTTTCAGTGTGGTACCATATTACTGCGTGATCCCAACCAGAAAACGCCCAGGATCTGGCCAACAAGTATGCGAAAAATGCGAAAGTATGAGCCAGTTGATGCCAAATACCAGACCTAACGCTGACCTAACTGTTGTTATTCTTCTGAAATATAGATTGGATCCAGGTTTAACTCACTGTTTGAGTGTGGTCCCACATTACTACGTGATCCAAACCAGAAAACGCCCAGAATCTGCCAACAAGTATGCGAAAAATGCGAATGTATGAGCCAGATGATGGCAAATACCCGTCCTAACCGAAACCTAACCGGTGTTACTCTCTAATATATAGATCGAATCCAGGATTACTTCACTGTTTCAGTGTGGTACCACATTACTACGTGATCCAAACCAGAGAACGCCCAGGATCAGGCGAACAAGTAGGTGAAAAAGGCGAAAGTATGAGCCAGATGATGGCAAACACCAAACCTAACCCTGATCTAACCGGTGTTATTCTCTAAAATATACATTGAAACCCGGTTTAACTCACTGTTTCAGTGTGGTACCACATTACTACGTGATCCAACCCAGAAAACGCCCAGGATCTGGCCAACAAGTATGCGAAAAGTGCGAATGTATGAGCCAGATGATGGCAAATACCAGACCTAACGCTGACCTAACTGTTGTTATTCTTCTAAAATATAGATTGGATCCAGGTTTAACTCACTGTTGCAGTGTGGTGCCACATTACTACGTGATCCAAACCAGAAAACGCCCAGGATCTGGCCAACAAGTATGTGAAAAATGCGAAAGTATGAGCCAGATTATGGCAAATACCAGACCTAACCCAAACCTAACCGGTGTTATCCTCTAAAATATAGATTGAATCCAGGTTTAACTCACTGTTTCAGAGTGGTTCTAGATTACTACGTGATCCAAACCAGAAAGCGCCCAGGATCTGGCCATAAAGTATGCGAAAAATGCGAATGAATGAGCCAGATGATGGCAAATACCAGACCTAACCCTGACCTAACCGGTGTTATCCTCTAAAATATAGATTGAATCCAGGTTTAACTCACTGTTTCAGTGTTGTATCACATTACTAGGTGTTCCAAACCAGAGAACGCCCAGGATCAGGCCAACAAGTAGGTGAAAAATGCGAAAGTATGAGCCAGATGATGGCAAATACCAGACCTAACCCTGACCTAACCGGTGTTATTCTCTAAAACATACATTGAAACCAGGTTTAACTCACTGTTTCAGTGTGGTACCACATTGCTACGTGATCCAACCCAGAAAACGCCCAGGATCTGGCCAACAAGTATGCGAAAAGTGCGAATGTATGAGCCAGATGATGGCAAATACCAGACCTAACGCTGACCTAACTGTTGTTATTCTTCTAAAATATAGATTGGATCCAGGTTTAACTCACTGTTGCAGTGTGGTGCCACATTACTACGTGATCCAAACCAGAAAACGCCCAGTATCTGGCCAACAAGTAGGTGAAAAATGCGAAAGTATGAGCCAGATGATGTCAAATACCAGACCTAACCCTGATCTAACCGGTGTTATCCTTTAAAGTATACATTGAAACCAGGTGTAACTCACTGTTTCAGTGTGTTACCACATTACTACGTGATCCAAACCAGAAGACGCCCAGGATCTGGCCAACAAGTATGCGAAAAATGCGAAAGTATGAGCCAGATGATGGCAGATACCAGACCAAACCCTGACCTACCCGGTCTTATCCTGTAAAATATAGATCGAATCCAGGATTAACTCACTGTTCAGTGTTGTATCACATTACTAGGTGTTCCAAACCAGAGAACGCCCAGGATCAGGCCAACAAGTAGGTGAAAAATGCGAAAGTATGAGCCAGATGATGGCAAATACCAGACCTAACCCAATCCTAACCGGTGTTATCCTCCAAAATATACATTGAAAGCAGGTTTAACTCACTGTTTCTGTGTGGTACCACATTACTAAGTGGTCCAACCCAGAAAACGCCCAGGATCTGGCCAACAAGTATGCGAAAAATGCGAATGTATGAGCCAGATGATGGCAAATATCAGACCTAACCCAAACCTAACCGGTGTTACCCTGTAATATATAGATCGAATCCAGGATTACTTCACTGTTACAGTGTGGTACCACATTACTACGTGATCCAAACCAGAAAATGCCCAGGATCAGGCCAACAAGAAGGTGAAAAAGGCGAAAGTATGAGCCAGTTGATGGCAAGTACCAGACCTAACGCTGACCTAACTGTTGTTATTCTTCTAAAATATGGATTGGATCCAGGTTTAACTCACTGTTTGAGTGTGGCCACACATTACTACGTGATCCAAACCAGAAAACGCCCAGGATCTGGCCAACAAGTATGCGAAAAATGCGAAAGCATGAGCCAGATGATGGCAAATACCAGACCTAACCCAAACCTAACCGGTGTTACCCTGTAATATATTGATCGAATCCAGGATTACTTCACTGTTACAGTGTGGTACCACATTACTACGTGATCCAAACCAGAAAATGCCCAGGATCAGGCCAACAAGTAGGTGAAAAAGGCGAATGAATGAGCCAGATGATGGCAAATACCAGACCTAACCCTGACCTAATCGGTGTTATTCTCTAAAACATATATTGAAACCAGGTTTAACTCACTGTTTGAGTGTGGTACCACATTACTACGTGATCCAAACCAGAAGATGCCCAGGATCTGGCCAACAAGTATGCGAAAAATGCGAAAGCATGAGCCAGATGATGGCAAATACCAGACCTAACCCAAACCTAACCGGTGTTACCCTCTAAAATATAGATTGAATTCAGGTTTAACCCACTGTTGCAGTGTGGTACCACATTACTACGTAACCCAAACCAGAAAACGCCCAGGATCAGGCCAACAAGTAGGTGAAAAAGGCGCATGAATGAGCCAGATGATGGCAGATACCAGACCCAACCCAAACATAACCGGTGTTACCCTCTAAAATATAGATTGTATCCAGGTTTAACTTACTGTTTCAGTGTGGTACCACATTACTACGTGATCCAAACCAGAGAACGCCCAGGATCAGGCCAACAAGTAGGTGAAAAGGCGAAAGCATGAGCCAGATGATGGCAAATTCCAGACCTAACCCAAACCTAACCGGTGTTACCCTTCTAATATATAGATCAAATCCAGGATTACGTCACTGTTTCAGTGTGGTACCACATTACTACGTGATCCAACCCAGAAAACGCCCAGGATCTGGCCAACAAGTAGGTGAAAGATGCGAAAGTATGAGCCAGATGATGGCAAATACCAGACCTAACGCTGACCTAACTGTTGTTATTCTTCTAAAATATAGATTGGATCCAGGTTTAACTTACTGTTTCAGTGTGGTACCACATTACTACGTGATCCAAACCAGAGAACGCCCAGGATCAGGCCAACAAGTAGCTGAAAAAGGCGAAAGTATGAGCCAGATGATGGCAAATACCAGACCTAACGCTGACCTAACTGTTGTTATTCTTCTAAAATATAGATTGGATCCAGGTTTAACTCACTGTTTGAGTGTGGTCCCACACTACTACGTGATCCAAACCAGAAAACGCCCAGGATCTGGCCAACAAGTATGCGAAAAATGCGAATGTATGAGCCAGATGATGGCAAATATCAGACCTAACCCAAACCTAACAGGTGTTACCCTCTAATATATAGATCGAATCCAGGATTACTTCACTGTTTCAGTGCGGTACCACACTACTACCTGATCCAACCCAGAAAACGCCCAGGATCTGGGCAACAAGTATGCGAAAAATGCGAAAGTATGAGCCAGATGATGGCAAATACCAGACCTAACACAAACCTAACCGGTGTCATCCTCTAAAGTATAGATTGAATCCAAGATTAACTCACAGTTTCAGAGTGGTTCTACATTACTACGTGATCCAAACCAGAAAGCGCCCAGGATCTTGCCATAAAGTATGCGAAAAATGCGAATGAATGAGCCAGATGATGGCAAATACCAGACCTAACCCTGACCTAACCGGTGTCATCCTCTAAAATATAGATTGAATCCAGGTTTAACTCACTGTTTCAGAGTGGTTCTAGATTACTACGTGATCCAAACCAGAAGGCGCCCAGGATCTGGCCAACAAGTATGCGAGAAATGCGAAAGTATGAGCCAGATGATGGCAAATACCAGACCTAACCCAAACCTAACCGGTGTTACCCTCTAATATATACATCGAATCCAGGATTAACTCACTGTTTCAGTGTGGTACCATATTACTGCGTGATCCCAACCAGAAAACGCCCAGGATCTGGCCAACAAGTATGCGAAAAATGCGAAAGTATGAGCCAGTTGATGCCAAATACCAGACCTAACGCTGACCTAACTGTTGTTATTCTTCTGAAATATAGATTGGATCCAGGTTTAACTCACTGTTTGAGTGTGGTCCCACATTACTACGTGATCCAAACCAGAAAACGCCCAGAATCTGCCAACAAGTATGCGAAAAATGCGAATGTATGAGCCAGATGATGGCAAATACCCGTCCTAACCGAAACCTAACCGGTGTTACTCTCTAATATATAGATCGAATCCAGGATTACTTCACTGTTTCAGTGTGGTACCACATTACTACGTGATCCAAACCAGAGAACGCCCAGGATCAGGCGAACAAGTAGGTGAAAAAGGCGAAAGTATGAGCCAGATGATGGCAAACACCAAACCTAACCCTGATCTAACCGGTGTTATTCTCTAAAATATACATTGAAACCCGGTTTAACTCACTGTTTCAGTGTGGTACCACATTACTACGTGATCCAACCCAGAAAACGCCCAGGATCTGGCCAACAAGTATGCGAAAAGTGCGAATGTATGAGCCAGATGATGGCAAATACCAGACCTAACGCTGACCTAACTGTTGTTATTCTTCTAAAATATAGATTGGATCCAGGTTTAACTCACTGTTGCAGTGTGGTGCCACATTACTACGTGATCCAAACCAGAAAACGCCCAGGATCTGGCCAACAAGTATGTGAAAAATGCGAAAGTATGAGCCAGATTATGGCAAATACCAGACCTAACCCAAACCTAACCGGTGTTATCCTCTAAAATATAGATTGAATCCAGGTTTAACTCACTGTTTCAGAGTGGTTCTAGATTACTACGTGATCCAAACCAGAAAGCGCCCAGGATCTGGCCATAAAGTATGCGAAAAATGCGAATGAATGAGCCAGATGATGGCAAATACCAGACCTAACCCTGACCTAACCGGTGTTATCCTCTAAAATATAGATTGAATCCAGGTTTAACTCACTGTTTCAGAGTGGTTCTAGATTACTACGTGACCCAAACCAGAAAACGCCCAGGATCTGGCCAACAAGTAGGTGAAAAATGCGAAAGTATGAGCCAGATGATGTCAAATACCAGACCTAACCCTGACCTAACCGGTGTTATCCTTTAAAGTATACATTGCAACCAGGTGTAACTCACTGTTTCAGTGTGTTACCACATTACTACGTGATCCAAACCAGAAAACGCCCAGGATCTGGCCAACAAGTATGCGAAAAATGCGAAAGTATGAGCCAGATGATGGCAGATACCAGACCAAACCCTGACCTACCCGGTCTTATCCTGTAAAATATAGATCGAATCCAGGATTAACTCACTGTTCAGTGTTGTATCACATTACTAGGTGTTCCAAACCAGAGAACGCCCAGGATCAGGCCAACAAGTAGGTCAAAAATGCGAAAGTATGAGCCAGATGATGGCAAATACCAGACCTAACCCAAACCTAACCGGTGTTATCCTCCAAAATATACATTGAAAGCTGGTTTAACTCACTGTTTCAGTGTGGTACCACATTACTACGTGGTCCAACCCAGAAAACGCCCAGGATCTGGCCAACAAGTATGCGAAAAATGCGAATGTATGAGCCAGATGATGGCAAATATCAGACCTAACCCAAACCTAACCGGTGTTACCCTGTAATATATAGATCGAATCCAGGATTACTTCACTGTTACAGTGTGGTACCACATTACTACGTGATCCAAACCAGAGAACGCCCAGGATCAGGCCAACAAGAAGGTGAAAAAGGCGAAAGTATGAGCCAGTTGATGGCAAGTACCAGACCTAACGCTGACCTAACTGTTGTTATTCTTCTAAAATATGGATTGGATCCAGGTTTAACTCACTGTTTGAGTGTGGTCACACATTACTACGTGATCCAAACCAGAAAACGCCCAGGATCTGGCCAACAAGTATGCGAAAAATGCGAAAGTATGAGCCAGATAATGGCAAATACCAGACCTAACCCAATCCTAACCGGTGTTATCCTCCAAAATATACATTGAAAGCAGGTTTAACTCACTGTATCAGTGTGGTACCACATTACTACGTGATCCAACCCAGAAAACGCCCAGGATCTGGCCAACAAGTATGCGAAAAATGCGAAAGTATGAGCCAGATGATGGCAAATACCAGACCTAACCCAAACCTAACCGGTGTTACCCTCTAATATATAGATCGAACCCAGGATTACTTCACTGCTTCAGTGCGGTACCACACTACTACCTGATCCATCCCAGAAAACGCCCTGGATCTGGCCAACAAGTAGGTGAAAAATGCGAAAGTATGAGCCAGATGATGGCAAATACCAGACCTAACCCTGACCTAACCGGTGTTATCCTGTAAAATATAGATTGAATCCATCATTTACGCACTGTTTCAGTGTGGTACCACATTACTACGTGATCCAAACGAGAAAACGCCCTGGATCTGGCCAACAAGTAGGTGAAAAATGCGAAAGAATGAGCCAGATGATGGCAAATACCAGACCTAACCCTGACCTAACCGGTGTTATCCTGTAAAATATAGATTGAATCCATGATTTACGCACTGTTTCAGTGTGGTACCACATTACTACGTGATCCAAACGAGAAAACGCCCAGGATCAGGCCAACAATTATGCGAAAAATGCGAAAGTATGAGCCAGATGATGGCAAATACCAGACCTAACCCAAACCTAACCGGTGTTACCCTGTAATATATTGATCGAATCCAGGATTACTTCACTGTTACAGTGTGGTACCACATTACTACGTGATCCAAACCAGAAAATGCCCAGGATCAGGCCAACAAGTAGGTGAAAAAGGCGAATGAATGAGCCAGATGATGGCAAATACCAGACCTAACCCTGACCTAATCGGTGTTATTCTCTAAAACATATGTTGAAACCAGGTTTAACTCACTGTTTCAGTGTGGTAACACATTACTACGTGATCCAACCGAGAAAACGCCCAGGATCTGGCCAACAAGTAGGCGAAAAATGCGAAAGTATGAGCCAGTTGATGGCAAATACCAGACCTAACGCTGACCTAACTGTTGTTATTCTTCTAAAATATAGATTGGATCCAGGTTTAACTCACTGTTTGAGTGTGGTACCACATTACTACGTGATCCAAACCAGAAGATGCCCAGGATCTGGCCAACACGTATGCGAAAAATGCGAAAGCATGAGCCAGATGATGGCAAATACCAGACCGAACCCAAACCTAACCGGTGTTACCCTCTAAAATATAGATTGTATCCAGGTTTAACTTACTGTTTCAGTGTGGTACCACATTACTACGTGATCCAAACCAGAGAACGCCCAGGATCAGGCCAACAAGTAGGTGAAAAAGGCGAAAGTATGAGCCAGATGATGGCAAATACCAGACCTAACGCTGACCTAACTGTTGTTATTCTTCTAAAATATAGATTGGATCCAGGTTTAACTCACTGTTTCAGTGTTGTATCACATTACTAGGTGTTCCAAACCAGAAAACGCCCAGGATGTGGCCAACAAGTATGCGAAAAGTGCCAAAGCATGAGCCAGATGATGGCAAATTCCAGACCTAACCCAAACCTAACCGGTGTTACCCTTCTAATATATAGATCGAATCCAGGATTACGTCACTGTTTCAGTGTGGTACCACATTACTACGTGATCCAACCCAGAAAACGCCCAGGATCTGGCCAACAAGTAGGTGAAAGATGCGAAAGTATGAGCCAGTTGATGGCAAATACCAGACCTAACGCTGACCTAACTGTTATTATTCTTCTAAAATATAGATTGGATCCAGGTTTAACTCACTGTTTGAGTGTGGTCCCACATTACTACGTGATCCAAACCAGAAAACGCCCAGGATCTGGCCAACAAGTATGCGAAAAATGCGAATGTATGAGCCAGATGATGGCAAATATCAGACCTAACCCAAACCTAACAGGTGTTACCCTCTAATATATAGATCGAATCCAGGATTACTTCACTGTTTCAGTGCGGTACCACACTACTACCTGATCCAACCCAGAAAACGCCCAGGATCTGGGCAACAAGTATGCGAAAAATGCGAAAGTATGAGCCAGATGATGGCAAATACCAGACCTAACACAAACCTAACCGGTGTCATCCTGTAAAATATAGATAGAATCCAGCTTTAGCTCACTGTTGCAGTGTGGCACCACATTACTATGTGATCGAACCCAGAAAACGCCCAGGATCTGGCCAACAAGTAGGTGAAAAAGGCGAAAGTATGAGCCAGATGATGGCAAATACCAGACCTAACGCTGACCTAACTGTTGTTATTCTTCTAAAATATAGATTGGATCCAGGTTTAACTCACTGTTTCAGTGTTGTATCACATTACTACGTGATCCAAACCAGAAAACGCCCAGGATCTGGCCAACAAGTATGCGAAAAATGCGAATGTATGAGCCAGATGATGGCAAATATCAGACCTAACCCAAACCTAACAGGTGTTACCCTCTAATATATAGATCGAATCCAGGATTACTTCACTGTTTCAGTGTGGCACCACATTACTACGTGACCCAAACCAGAAAACGCCCAGGATCTGGCCAACAAGTAGGTGAAAAATGCGAAAGTATGAGCCAGTTGATGGCAAATACCAGACCTAACGCTGACCTAACTGTTATTATTCTTCTAAAATATAGACTGGATCCAGGTTTAACTCACTGTTTGAGTGTGGTACCACATTACTACATGATCCAAACCAGAAAACGCCCAGGATCTGGCCAACAAGTATGCGAAAAATGCGAATGTTTGAGCCAGATGATGGCAAATATCAGAACTAACCCTCACCTAACCGGTGTTATCCTCTAAAATATAGATTGAATCCAGGTTTAACTCACTGTTTCAGAGTGGCGCTACATTACTACGTGATCCAAACCAGAAAACGCCCTGGATCTGGCCAACAGGTATGCGAAAAATGCGAAAGTATGAGCCAGATGATGGCAAATACCAGGCCTAACCCTGACCTAACCGGTGTTATCCTCTAAAATATAGATTGAATCCAGGTTTAACTCACTGTTTCAGTGTGGTACCACACTACTACCTGATCCAACCCAGAAAACGCCCAGAATCTGGCCAACAAGTATGCGAAAAATGCGAATGTTTGAGCCAGATGATGGCAAATACCAGACCTAACCCTAACCTAACCGGTGTTATCCTCTAAAATATAGATTGAATCCAGGTTTAACTCACTGTTTCAGAATGGTGCTACATTACTACGTGATCCAAACCAGAAAACGCCCAGGATCTGGCCAACAAGTATGCGAAAAATGCGAAAGTATGGGCCAGATGATGGCAAATACCAGACCTAACCCTGACCTAACCGGTGTTATCCTCTAAAATATAGATTGAATTCAGGTTTAACTCACTGTTGCAGTATGGTACCACATCACTACGTAAGCCAAACCAGAAAACGCCCAGGATCTGGCCAACAAGTATGCGAAAAATGCGACAGTATGAGCCAGATGATGGCAAATACCAGACCCAACCCTGACCTAACCGGTGATATCCTCTAAAATATAGATTGTATCCAAGATAAACTCACTGTTTCAGTGTGGTACCAAATTACTACGTGATCCAAACCAGAAAACGCCCAGGATCTGGCCAAAAAGTATGCGAAAAATGCGACAGTATGAGCCAGATGATGGCAAATACCAGACCTAACCCTGACCTAACCGGTGATATCCTCTAAAATATAGATTGGATCCAGGTTTAACTCACTGTTTGAGTGTGGTACCACATTACTACGTGATCCAAACCAGAAAACGCCCAGGATCTGGCCAACAAGTATGCGAAAGATACGAAAGTATGAGCCAGTTGATGGCAAATACCAGACCTAACCCAATCCTAATCGGTGTTATCCTCTAAAATATAGATTGAATCCAGGTTTAACTCACTGTTGCAGTGTGGAACCACATCACTACGTGATCCAAGCCAGAGAACGCCCAGGTTCTGGCCAACAAGTATGCGAAAAATGCGAAAGCATGAGCCAGATGATGGCAAATACCAGGCCTAACCCTGACCTAACCGGTGTTATCCTCTAAACTATAGATTGAATCCAGGTTTAACTCACTGTTTCTGAGTGGTGCTACATTACTACGTGATCCAAACCAGAAAACGCCCAGGATCTGGCCAAAAAGTATGCGAAAAATGCGAATGTTTGAGCCAGATGATGGCAAACACCAGACCTAACCCTAACCTAACCGGTGTTATCCTCTAAAATATAGATTGAATCCAGGTTTAACTCACTGTTTCAGAGTGGTGCTAGATTACTACGTGATCCAAACCAGAAAGCGCCCAGGATCTGGCCAACAAGTATGCGAAAAATGCGAAAGTATGAGCCAGATGATGGCAAATACCAGACCTAAACCAAACCTAACCGGTGTTATCCTCTAATATATTCATCGAATCCAGGATTAACTCACTGTTTCAGTGTGGTACCACATTACTACGTGATCCAAACCAGAAAACGCCCAGGATCTGGCCAACAAGTATGCGAAAAATGCGAAAGTATGAGCCAGATGATGGCAAATACTAGACCTAACCCTGACCTAACCGGTGTTATCCTGTAAAATATAGATTGAATCCAGGTTTAACTCACTGTTTCAGAGTGGTGCTAGATTACTACGTGATCCAAACCAGAAAACGCCCGGGATCTGGCCAACAAGTAGGTGAAAAATGCGAAAGTATGAGCCAGTTGATGGCAAATACCAGACCTAACGCTGACCTAACTGTTATTATTCTCCTAAAATATAGATTGGATCCAGGTTTAACTCACTGTTTGAGTGTGGTACCACATTACTACATGATCCAAACCAGAAAACGCCCAGGATCTGGCCAACAAGTATGCGAAAAATGCGAATGTTTGAGCCAGATGATGGCAAATATCAGACCTAACCCTCACCTAACCGGTGTTATCCTCTAAAATATAGATTGAATCCAGGTTTAACTCACTGTTTCAGAGTGGTGCTACATTACTACGTGATCCAAACCAGAAAACGCCCTGGATCTGGCCAACAAGTATGCGAAAAATGCGAAAGTATGAGCCAGATGATGGCAAATACCAGGCCTAACCCTGACCTAACCGGTGTTATCCTCTAAAATATAGATTGAATCCAGGTTTAACTCACTGTTTCAGTGTGGTACCACACTACTACCTGATCCAACCCAGAAAACGCCCTGGATCTGGCCAACAAGTATGCGAAAAATGCGAATGTTTGAGCCAGATGATGGCAAATACCAGACCTAACCCTAACCTAACCGGTGTTATCCTCTAAAATATAGATTGAATCCAGGTTTAACTCACTGTTTCAGAGTGGTGCTACATTACTACGTGATCCAAACCAGAAAGCGGCCAGGATCTGGCCAACAAGTATGCGAAAAATGCGAAAGTATGAGCCAGATGATGGCAAATACCAGACCTTACCCAAACCTAACCGGTGTTATCCTCTAAAATATAGATTGAATCCAGGTTTAACTCACTGTTTCAGTGTGGTACCACATTACTACGTGATCCAAGCCAGAGAACGCCCTGGATCTGGCCAACAAGTATGCGAAAAATGCGAATGTTTGAGCCAGATGATGGCAAATACCAGACCTAACCCTAACCTAACCGGTGTTATCCTCTAAAATATAGATTGAATCCAGGTTTAACTCACTGTTTCAGAGTGGTGCTACATTACTACGTGATCCAAACCAGAAAACGCCCAGGATCTGGCCAACAAGTATGCGAAAAATGCGAAAGTATGGGCCAGATGATGGCAAATACCAGACCTAACCCTCACCTAACCGGTGTTATCCTCTAAAATATAGATTGAATTCAGGTTTAACTCACTGTTGCAGTATGGTACCACATCACTACGTAAGCCAAACCAGAAAACGCCCAGGATCTGGCCAACAAGTATGCGAAAAATGCGACAGTATGAGCCAGATGATGGCAAATACCAGACCCAACCCTGACCTAACCGGTGATATCCTCTAAAATATAGATTGTATCCAAGATAAACTCACTGTTTCAGTGTGGTACCAAATTACTACGTGATCCAAACCAGAAAACGCCCAGGATCTGGCCAAAGAGTATGCGAAAAATGCGACAGTATGAGCCAGATGATGGCAAATACCAGACCTAACCCTGACCTAACCGGTGATATCCTCTAAAATATAGATTGTATCCAAGATAAACTCACTGTTTCAGTGTGGTACCAAATTACTACGTGATCCAACCCAGAAAACGCCCAGGATCTGGCCAACAAGTAGGTGAAAAATACAAAAGTATGAGCCAGTTGATGGCAAATACCAGACCTAACCCAATCCTAGCCGGTGTTAGCCTCTAATATATAGATCGAAACCAAGATTAACTCACTGTATCAGTGTGGTACCACATTACAACGTGATCCAAACCAGAAAACGCCCAGGATCTGGCCAAAAAGTATGCGAAAAATGCGAAAGTATGAGCCAGATGATGGCAAATACTAGACCTAACCCTGACCTAACCGGTGTTATCCTGTAAAATATAGATAGAATCCAGCTTTAGCTCACTGTTGCAGTGTGGCACCACATTACTATGTGATCGAACCCAGAAAACGCCCAGGATCTGGCCAACAAGTAGGTGATAAATGCGAAAGTATGAGCCAGTTGATGGCAAATACCAGACCTAACGCTGACCTAACTGTTATTATTCTTCTAAAATATAGATTGGATCCAGGTTTAACTCACTGTTTGAGTGTGGTACCACATTACTACGTGATCCAAACCAGAAAACGCCCAGGATCTGGCCAACAAGTATGCGAAAGATACGAAAGTATGAGCCAGATGATGGCAAATACCAGACCTAACCCAATCCTAATCGGTGTTATCCTCTAAAATATAGATTGAATCCAGGTTTAACTCACTGTTGCAGTGTGGAACCACATCACTACGTGATCCAAGCCAGAGAACGCCCAGGTTCTGGCCAACAAGTATGCGAAAAATGCGAAAGCATGAGCCAGATGATGGCAAATACCAGGCCTAACCCTGACCTAACCGGTGTTATCCTCTAAACTATAGTTTGAATCCAGGTTTAACTCACTGTTTCTGAGTGGTGCTACATTACTACGTGATCCAAACCAGAAAACGCCCAGGATCTGGCCAAAAAGTATGCGAAAAATGCGAATGTTTGAGCCAGATGATGGCAAACACCAGACCTAACCCTAACCTAACCGGTGTTATCCTCTAAAATACAGATTGAATCCAGGTTTAACTCACTGTTTCAGAGTGGTGCTACATTACTACGTGATCCAAACCAGAAAACGCCCTGGATCTGGCCAACAAGTATGCGAAAAATGCGAACGTATGAGCCAGATGATGGCAAATACCAGACCTAACCCTAACCTAACCGGTGTTATCCTGTAAAATATAGATAGAATGCAGCTTTAACTCACTGTTGCAGTGTGGCACCACATTACTACGTGACCCAAACCAGAAAACGCCCAGGATCTGGCCAACAAGTAGGTGAAAAATGCGAAAGTATGAGCCAGTTGATGGCAAATACCAGACCTAACGCTGACCTAACTGTTATTATTCTTCTAAAATATAGATTGGATCCAGGTTTAACTCACTGTTTGAGTGTGGTACCACACCACTACCTGATCCAACCCAGAAAACGCCCAGAATCTGGCCAACAAGTATGCGAAAAATGCGAATGTTTGAGCCAGATGATGGCAAATACCAGACCTAACCCTAACCTAACCGGTGTTATCCTCTAAAATATAGATTGAATCCAGGTTTAACTGACTGTTTCAGAGTGGTGCTAGATTACTACGTGATCCAAACCAGAAAGCGCCCAGGATCTGGCCAACAAGTATGCGAAAAATGCGAAAGTATGAGCCAGATGATGGCAAATACCAGACCTAACCCAAACCTAACCGGTGTTACCCTCTAATATATTCGTCGAATCCAGGATTAACTCACTGTTTCAGTGTGGTACCACATTACTACGTGATCCAAACCAGAAAACGCCCAGGATCTGGCCAACAAGTATGCGAAAAATGCGAATGTTTGCGCCAGATGATGGCAAATATCAGACCTAGCCCTCACCTAACCGGTGGTATCCTCTAAAATATAGATTGAATCCAGGTTTAACTCACTGTTTCAGAGTGGTGCTACATTACTACGTGATCCAAACCAGAAAACGCCCTGGAACTGGCCAACAAGTATGCGAAAAATGCGAAAGTATGAGCCAGATGATGGCAAATACCAGGCCTAACCCTGACCTAACCGGTGTTATCCTCTAAAATATAGATTGAATCCAGGTTTAACTCACTGTTTCATTGTGGTACCACATTACTACGTGATCCAAACCAGAAAACGCCCAGGACCTGGCCAACAAGTATGCGAAAAATGCGAATGTATGAGCCAGATTATGGCAAATACCAGACCTAACCCTGACCTAACCGGTGATATCCTCTAAAATATAGATTGAACCCAGGTTTAACTGACTGTTTCAGAGTGGTGCTAGATTACTACGTGATCCAAGCCAGAGAACGCCCAGGATCGGGCCAACAAGTAGGTGAAAAAGGCGAACGAATGAGCCAGATGATGGCAAATACCAGACCTTACCCTGACCTAACCGGTGTTACCCTCTAATATATGGATCGAATCCAGGATTACTTCACTGTTTCAGTGTGGTACCACATTACTACGTGATCCAAACCAGAGAACGCCCAGGATCACACCAACAAGTAGGTGAAAAAGGCGCAAGTATGAGCCAGATGATGGCAAACACCAAACCTAACCCTGACCTAACCGGTGTTATTCTCTAAAATATACATTGAAACCCGGTTTAACTCACTGTTTGAGTGTGGTACCACATTACTACGTGATCCAAACCAGAAAACGCCCAGGATCTGGCCAACAAGTATGCGAAAGATACGAAAGTATGAGCCAGATGATGGCAAATACTAGACCTAACCCAATCCTAATCGGTGTTATCCTCTAAAATATAGATTGAATCCAGGTTTAACTCACTGTTTCTGAGTGGTGCTACATTACTACGTGATCCAAACCAGAAAACGTCCAGGATCTGGCCAAAAAGTATGCGAAAAATGCGACAGTATGAGCCAGATGATGGCAAATACCAGACCTAACCCTGACCTAACCGGTGATATCCTCTAAAATATAGATTGAATCCAAGATAAACTCACTGTTTCAGTGTGGTACCAAATTACTACGTGATCAAACCCAGAAAACGCCCAGGATCTGGCCAACAAGTATGCGAAAAATGCGAACGTATGAGCCAGATGATGGCAAATACCAGACCTAACCCAAACCTAACCGGTGTTATCCTCTAAAATATAGATTGAATCCAGGTTTAACTCACTGTTTCAGTGTGGTACCACATTACTACGTGATCCAAGCCAGAGAACGCCCTGGATCTGGCCAACAAGTATGCGAAAAATGCGAACGTATGAGCCAGATGATGGCAAATACCAGACCTAACCCTAACCTAACCGGTGTTATCCTCTAAAATATAGATTGAATCCAGGTTTAACTCACTGTTTCAGAGTGGTGCTAGATTACTACGTGATCCAAACCAGAAAGCGCCCAGGATCTGGCCAACAAGTATGCGAAAAATGCGAAAGTATGAGCCAGATGATGGCAAATACCAGACCTAACCCAAACCTAACCGGTGTTACCCTCTAATATATTCATCGAATCCAGGATTAACTCACTGTTTCAGTGTGGTACCACATTACTACGTGATCCAAACCAGAAAACGCCCAGGATCTGGCCAACAAGTATGCGAAAAATGCGAAAGTATGAGCCAGATGATGGCAAATACTAGACCTAACCCTGACCTAACCGGTGTTATCCTGTAAAATATAGATTGAATCCAGGTTTAACTCACTGTTTCAGAATGGTGCTACATTACTACGTGATCCAAACCAGAAAACGCCCAGGATCTGGCCAACAAGTATGCGAAAAATGCGAAAGTATGAGCCAGATGATGGTAATACCAGACCTAACCCTGACCTAACCGGTGATATCCTCTAAAATATAGATTGGATCCAGGTTTAACTCACTGTTGCAGTGTGGCACCACATTACTACGTGACCCAAACCAGAAAGCGCCCAGGATCTGGCCAACAAGTATGCGAAAAATGCGAATGTTTGAGCCAGATGATGGCAAATATCAGACCTAACCCTCACCTAACCGGTGTTATCCTCTAAAATATAGATTCAATCCAGGTTTAACTCACTGTTTCAGTGTGGTACAAAATTACTACGTGATCCAAACCAGAAAACGCCCAGGATCTGGCCAACAAGTACGCGAAAAATGCGAAAGTATGAGCCAGATTATGGCAAATACCAGACCTAACCCAAACCTAACCGGTGTTAGCCTCTAATATATAGATCGAAACCAGGGTTAACTGACCGTTTCAGTGTGGTACCAAATTACTACGTGATCCAAACCAGAAAACGCCCAGGATCTGGCCAAAAAGTATGCGAAAAATGCGAATGTTTGAGCCAGATGATGGCAAATACCAGACCTAACCCTGACCTAACCGGTGTTATCCTCTAAAATATAGATTGAATCCAGGTTTTTGACTCACTGTTTCAGAGTGGTGCTACATTACTACGTGATCCAAACCAGAAAGCGCCCAGGATCTGGCCAACAAGTATGCGAAAATGCGAAAGTATGAGCCAGATGATGGCAAATACCAGACCTAACCCTGACCTAACCGGTGTTATCCTGTAAAATATAGATAGAATCCAGGTTTAACTCACTGTTTCAGTGTGGTACCACACTACTACCTGATCCAACCCAGAAAACGCCCAGGATCTGGCCAACAAGTATGCGAAAAATGCGAAAGTATGAGCCAGATGATGGCAAATACCAGGCCTAACCCTGACCTAACCGGTGTTATCCTCTAAAATATAGATTGAATCCAGGTTTAACTCACTGTTTCAGTGTGGTACCACACTACTACCTGATCCAACCCAGAAAACGCCCAGGATCTGGCCAACAAGTATGCGAAAAATGCGAAAGTATGAGCCAGATGACGGCAAATACCAGGCCTAACCCTGACCTAACCGGTGTTATCCTCTAAAATATAGATTGAATCCAGGTTTAACTCACTGTTTCAGTGTGGTACCACACTACTACCTGATCCAACCCAGAAAACGCCCAGGATCTGGCCAACAAGTATGCGAAAAATGCGAATGTTTGAGCCTGATGATGGCAAATACCAGACCTAACCCTAACCTAACCGGTGTTATCCTCTAAAATATAGATTGAATCCAGGTTTAACTCACTGTTGCAGTATGGTACCACATCACTACGTAAGCCAAACCAGAAAACGCCCAGGATCTGGCCAACAAGTATGCGAAAAATGCGACAGTATGAGCCAGATGATGGCAAATACCAGACCCAACCCTGACCTAACCGGTGATATCCTCTAAAATATAGATTGTATCCAAGATAAACTCACTGTTTCAGTGTGGTACCAAATTACTACGTGATCCAACCCAGAAAACGCCCAGGATCTGGCCAACAAGTAGGTGAAAAATGCAAAAGTATGAGCCAGTTGATGGCAAATACCAGACCTAACGCTGACCTAACTGTTGTTATTCTTCTAGAATATAGATTGGATCCGGGTTTAACTCACTGTTTGAGTGTGGTACCACATTACAACGTGATCCAAACCAGAAAACGCCCAGGATCTGGCCAACAAGTATGCGAAAGATACGAAAGTATGAGCCAGATGATGGCAAATACCAGACCTAACCCAATCCTAATCGGTGTTATCCTCTAAAATATAGATTGAATCCAGGTTTAACTCACTGTTTCTGAGTGGTGCTACATTACTACGTGATCCAAACCAGAAAGCGCCCAGGAGCTGGCCAACAAGTATGCGAAAAATGCGAAAGTATGAGCCAGATGATGGCAAATACCAGACCTAACCCTGACCTAACCGGTGTTATCCTGTAAAATATAGATAGAATGCAGCTTTAACTCACTGTTGCAGTGTGGCACCACATTACTACGTGACCCAAACCAGAAAACGCCCAGGATCTGGCCAACAAGTAGGTGAAAAATGCGAAAGTATGAGCCAGTTGATGGCAAATACCAGACCTAACGCTGACCTAACTGTTATTATTCTTCTAAAATATAGATTGGATCCAGGTTTAACTCACTGTTTGAGTGTGGTACCACATTACTACATGCTCCAAACCAGAAAACGCCCAGGATCTGGCCAACAAGTATGCGAAAAATGCGAATGTTTGAGCCAGATGATGGCAAATATCAGACCTAACCCTCACCTAACCGGTGTTATCCTCTAAAATATAGATTGAATCCAGGTTTAACTCACTGTTTCAGTGTGGTACAAAATTACTACGTGATCCAAACCAGAAAACGCCCAGGATCTGGCCAACAAGTACGCGAAAAATGCGAAAGTATGAGCCAGATTATGGCAAATACCAGACCTAACCCAAACCTAACCGGTGTTAGCCTCTAATATATAGATCGAAACCAGGGTTAACTCACCGTTTCAGTGTGGTACCAAATTACTACGTGATCCAAACCAGAAAACGCCCAGGATCTGGCCAAAAAGTATGCGAAAAATGCGAATGTTTGAGCCAGATGATGGCAAATACCAGACCTAACCCTGACCTAACCGGTGTTATCCTCTAAAATATAGATTGAATCCAGGTTTTTGACTCACTGTTTCAGAGTGGTGCTACATTACTACGTGATCCAAACCAGAAAACGCCCAGGATCTGACCAACAAGTATGCGAAAAATGCGAATGTTTGAGCCAGATGATGGCATATACCACACCTAACCCTGACCTAACCGGTGTTATCATCTAAAATATAGATTGAATCCAGGTTTAACTCACTGTTTCTGGGTGGTGCTACATTACTACGTGATCCAAACAAGAAAGCGCCCAGGATCTGGCCAACAAGTATGCGAAAAATGCGAAAGTATGAGCCAGATGATGGCAAATACCAGACCTAACCCTGACCTAACCGGTGTTATCCTGTAAAATATAGATAGAATCCAGGTTTAACTCACTGTTTCAGTGTCGTACCACACTACTACCTGATCCAACCCAGAAAACGCCCAGGATCTGGCCAACAAGTATGTGAAAAATGCGAAAGTATGAGCCAGATTATGGCAAATACCAGACCTAACCCAAACCTAACCGGTGTTAGCCTCTAATATATAGATCGAAACCAGGGTTAACTCACCGTTTCAGTGTGGTACCAAATTACTACGTGATCCAAACCAGAAAACGCCCAGGATCTGGCCAAAAAGTATGCGAAAAATGCGAATGTTTGAGCCAGATGATGGCAAATACCAGACCTAACCCTGACCTAACCGGTGTTATCCTCTAAAATATAGATTGGATCCAGGTTTAACTCACTGTTTGAGTGTGGTACCACATTACTACATGCTCCAAACCAGAAAACGCCCAGGATCTGGCCAACAAGTATTTTTTTTTTTTTTTTTTTTTTTTTTGTCGTGGGGAAAATCTTCGAAAGACTCCCTCCCACCTCCTTGGGGAGAGGTGGGAGGGGTGTGTGGGATTCCCTGCGCCCGTACAACGACAGGCGCGGGACCTACCCACTAAAAACCCCACGGTGACCCTTCGGCACGCTTTGGGAGGATACCGGGAATCGCTCGAAGCATTCTTCCGGTATCCTCCCCGTGCCCGCGCTTTCGCGCCCATCCCCCGGGGGGACAATCGGTCCCCCCAGTAGACACACTGCCTCATAGCGGCGGGACGGGGCCACTCCATCCCGCCGCTATCCGTCCCGGGGCCGCGTTTAGTGGCGGCTGCGAGCCCCAAATCCCAACCGCCCGCGACCCCGTTTCCACCCCTCGGCGGCCGGGCGTTCATGGCCGCACCAGACCGCCGAGGGTGCCTCCCCTTGCGTCGGACCGGTAGGGGGAGGCACTCCTACCCCCAACCGGTCCGACCCGGCGCCGCCTGGCGGGAGAAGGGTCCCCTCAGGACCCCCCTCCCAGCCTAGGTCATCCGCCACGCCGAGGCGGCCGCCCGCGAGGCCTCGCGACCGGGCGACGACCTCGGGCCACCGCACGAGCGCGAGCTTCAGCGCGCCGCTGAAGTTCGCGCTCCCTCCCCGCGGCCTCCTTCTGCAACATTACGTTCTCGCAGAAGGAGGCCACGGCCCTCCACTTCTCCTCGCTGCCGAGCATGGCGCGCACCACGCCCGGCAGCGAGACATCCCGCCCGACGACGCCGACCAGGACACGGCGCTCCCCCTCCCACGCGGGGCATACCTCCAGGGTATGATCCGCCGTGTCCTCCTCAGCGTCGCAGTGGCAGCAACGCGCCGTCGGCTCCTTCCCTATCCGGCACAGGTATCTTCCGAAGCTCCCATGCCCGGAAAATACCTGTGCCAGCCGGTAGGTGAAGCTGCCATGGCCTCTGTCCAGCCACTCCTTCAGGAGTGGCCGAACAGCCCCGACAGTCCGGTGCCCCGCGGTTGGCAGAGCCAGCCGCTCCTGCCACGCGAGCAACACGGACTGCCGGGCCTGGCGCTTCAAATCGCCC